>NW_024105175.1:1213671-2427342 GCF_003945595.2 Pipra filicauda
GTCATTGTAATATATTTCCTTTTCCCCACTTTGAGTCTGGTGTGTTTTGTCTGGAAAAACCCATCTCACATTATGTTGAGATGTGGGAGGGGGAATGGAGCTAGGGAATTGGATTTTGGGACTATCTTAAACCATGACAAGGATAACAAAGCATTTTTTAACAATACTGAAGTCAAGTCAGGCCACAGATGACAAAATTTAAGACTTCAAAATGGTTAGAGTTATTTCATGTACTTGATGAAATTAGTACTGCCGTAAGAGATCACAATAGATTTTATTACAGGTAAGACCAACAACTGAAAAGAACAGCAGCTGAAGTATTTCTATTTTTATGGGGACCTTGCCAAAGCAAAAGAAAATTTAAAAGCTACAGAAATTATTAGCATTTGGAAGGAATATACTTTCCACAAAGTTAGTTATTGCTGTCTATAAGAATATTTCCATCTATAGAACAGTTTGCTGTGTATTTTCCAGCTCATTTTATCATCTCTGTCTGTTTGCTAAGCTGTGTCCCACCACTCTTTGCAATCAAATCCTTTGTATATCTTCTGTCTTTTATGATGCTCCAGGTGTAAATAATCAAAGGCCTACACCTCTTCATTCTTCCCTTTTGAGCTTTCAAGTTCATGTTGCCACGGATTACTGAAGTGCAGACATCCTCATCTTGACACCTGGAAGTCCTGGACCCCCTCTTGGGTCAATGGAAAAAAAAAGAGGTACTTCTAGGATGTGATTCATCTTATCCCAAAGCAGATACTTGAAATAAGTTGGATGAATTAAGTCTTGAAAATATTTCCCTCTGCTTAATGTAAGGGCAGCCTGGGACAGATAATGCAGATACATACAAGTCAATATTTGCTTCAATGAGTGCCATTCTTGAGAAAATGACTTAGATTTACATTTGAACCATGTTTCCAAAAACAACTTCTATTTTTTTCTATATTTCATAGGGAACGATGGGAATTGTTAAAAACTTCTTTGCATCATCAAATATGTTTACAGTCTATAGTATGAGCACACATGAGTAGGTTCTGCTTGTGTTTCAAGCTGTAAAAAGGCACATGACAAAGGTAGAACATTGCCAATTCCCAGCTAATACAGCCTGGAAGTGTTTCCTGATTTAATTCCCAAGCTTTATGATTTCTGCTAAAGAATAAAAGAAATAAACTTTATGTACTTGCAAATGAGGATATGATCATTTGGTAGTTTCTTTCCATTTCTATTCTTCAACAAAGTTCTAGTACTTAGTAGCTCAATTAGGATACTTACATTGTTTCATAATTGATTTAATGAGGAGGATGATTTAAATGCAATATGTTGAGACAAATAATTAACTACTGTGGGGTTTTATTGAACAATGATTAATGATGCTGTCCTAGATCCAAATGAATGTTCACAATGATGCATTCATAGGGATGTGACAGGTGATAATAAATGAGTTAACATTCAACTATTGTACTCCAGTATGATACAAGCAGGATTTCCTCTTATTACCTAGTTTACAATAAACTTTACTATAAAGCAGAAATGAGAAAGACTGCTGCGGTGATTTGTAGACTGTGATTTGCTGCTGTGATTTTCGCTGTCTTGAGACCCATAACTTTATAAATACCATTTTCCATCAAAATGAGGTTTGAGATAATGTCCTCTGAGAGAACTAAAAGAAGAATTGCCCTGAAGGTCTTTAGCTGCAAGAATGCCACCATATGCATTTGTTTAGGCTTACTTTAGGTGTATTTAGTGTTCCTTGTCACACAACATGCATAATTACTAATATTGTACTCAGTGGAGCCTCCTCCTATCTTCTTTCTAAAGTCAGTGTTTTCAAGCTTTTTTATGGGAGAATTTGAATTACGAGGGAGCCAGGCTGTTATCTTGGTTGGGTCAGGGGCTCTCACTTGTCTTGTCTTGAGGAAAAACTCTTAAATTGATTTGAGAATAACATGAGGATCCAACACACATAAAATGTTTCAAGAAGTCATTGGGAGTTTTCTTGTTTCAGAACTACATCAGCAGATCTAGGACAAAGTTTTGAAGCTAAATGCTGATCTGCATGGAAGGAGATGGGACATGAGGGTGGTTGTGTAGCTAGAGAGGAGAAAAAGTATGGAGAATGAAATACACGTAGAGAAGCATCTATTTAATGTCCACTTGCTGTAAACACAGGGATGACTATTGTTTGGTAAGCAATTACACTGATTAATAAAACATGAGGTTTGTGAAGCTGCAAACTGTTTATAATTTTCCTTATAATACGAAAGAGGTCAGCTCAAAAATGTTTTGGTTAATTAGTGTGTGATCATTTTTCTGGCTCTGTGTGGCCTTGGTTTTCACAATGAAATTAATTTTCCCTTTCCATTTATTAACATATCTATACACTATTTAATTATATATACTCACAGAAATTTGGTGCATATTTGGAGCAGGCTCAGGGCCCAGATTTTTCAAGAATGCTTGATACCCATATGACAGCAGTTGAATTGTATAATAATGCCTATATATTTTAAAGACTTGCACGGTAGCCAAAACATATCTGCTTGTATTCCTCATTTCACTTAAGTGGCTTTTCTTATGAAAAGGTTTTGTTTATATTCCTGCAATTGGTAAAAAAGGGAGCTCCATGCCAAAAAAAAAGCTCCTGCAACACAGTGGAAAAGATCCTGAAAAGACTGCTGCCACCTGTTCTAGTTCAGATATTAAACTAATGTTTAAAAAACTTAACAAGCCTCTAGAATTTAATGTAGCCAGTTTACAGCTCAGGAACTTGTGATTCTGAGGAGAGAAGCTCCTTGTGCAAGATAGGAGATGCCAGAAAAGTAACTACACAGAATAAAGATTTAAAAAACAAACATGCAAAAGTGACATTTTATCTCTTCATTCAGGAATCCTGTAGAGCCAAACAGAGGCAATATGGTCCACCACAATTTACTTGGTTTACTTACTCACTACTGTAAAATTCCTGGTGCAGTTCTTGTTGGATTTCCTCAGGAATGTAGAGCTCAAATATACTGCAAAAGGCTGCACAAATGCAGTCTTAAGTAACTTTAGTCAGTTTGCTCAGGATTTTTTAAAGCAACTTTATCCAGTGGTTTTTTTTCTGCAACTCTAAAACCTGTTGATTTCAGTTTAGTCTTGTTAAATTTTTGCATTCCTCTGAAATCTCACAAACACATCACAATCACTGTAAATGTTTTCACACTGAAATTAAAGATGTAAATGAAGTGCTTCGGTTTCTGTCTGGTTTTAGTTACAATGTCTGTTTGTTGACATCTCACATGAAGGCCTGCTGTGTCTCTGGCTCTGTCTACTTCATTTCCCCTCTAATTAGGCTTTGCCCTCAATTAAGTTAATGATGCAACTTTTCCTATAGATCATTTGCCCCTTCAATCAATTAGCGGAATATGAAGGGTGCATCCCTCTTTGGCTTTGGATTTGCTTGCCTCAGGGCAGAGTGTTCAGTTCACAGAAGTACTTAGGAAAAACAAGCTGTTTGCTCTGAAATATATAACCTGACTAAATTAGGGCTCACAGAAGTATGATCTTGATTAAAACAGAGGAATCAACCAACCAAAAAATCTCCAAACCCCAAAACTAGAAAAATCTCAACTATTTATCTGGTAGTATTGAAATAGATACAGCAATCTGCAACACTAGAGAAATTATAGAAGTTCATCAGCCATTGCACGACAAACAGTTTGTTGAGTGCATACAGCCATGGCCAAAAGCAGAGAAAGACTAAGCAGTGGCTTCCACTTGCTCAATCTTCTAGATTCCTGCCTTCCCTAGGTCCTATCACAGATTCTTGTTATCCTTCCTTTCTTCACTCTTCTATGACCTCCACCCCAGTGAAACAGCCTAGTTGGTCAAACTTGTCGCTGTAGAAAGCAGTCCTCAATGTCCTGTGTTGCTACCTGCTGCTCCCTTGTGAGCTGGGTTACACATCGCATTGGATTTCCCAAGGTCAAAATCAGTCCATCCCTGGTGTGGTGTAATCCCATCTTGCTATCCTAGCACAGTCTTGGGCTAGTTGCTCAGGCTTGCTCTTTTAGTTTCACCATCCGGTGCGCTTCCAAATGCAGTCCATCTCGTGTTTTTCCCTACAGATTCCTATTTCTCTAAGTCCCACCACAAGATTGTCTCTGCATTGTTCAGCTCCACATCATTACTGCACCCTTTATTTCCTTACTTTCCTACTTAATTTCTCCTCTGTCCTTCCCATTGTCTTTTTTGTCTAAAACACTACTGTGAAGTAACTGTGCATAGTATTCAATCATACTTACCATGTCTACTATATATTCTGCCTCATATCTCATTTGCAAATTTCCTTTTTCCTCTTGATGAAGCATAATAAGCCCTGCATCCCTTCCTTTTATGTTTATACGACACATATCAGCTCTCATTTTTTCTTATTCCTGGTCCATTTGCATCATAGACTTAGCTTTGGTGATAAAAGAAAGTGTGTTTTTTACCTTCAGGTAACTAAAAAGCAGGAGCTGTCCTGAGGTGAAAACAAAGTAAAGATCAAAGCCTGTTAGTTTTACCACAAAGTAAACTGCTGAGATCATTCCAACACCTTGGCCAGGAGCTGACCTCAGCAAGTTTAGCTGGTGGTAAAATGACAGAGATTTCTCTTCATTTTGTTTTTCTACAGAAATCTATTGTGCCTTTTAAACATTTGGGGTAAAAATATTACCTCTTTTCATTAGGTAAAGGAAGCCCTTCTTTCTTTCACTTTTTTCTTAGTCATATCTCTTAAACTGCATATGACATCATTCTCTCTACTTATAAAGAATTCTTTTATTTATAAATAATCCTCTTTCTAAAACCAGATAACTCCTAACTAGCCTTAGTTTTTTGTTTTTGTTTTTGGGGTTTTTTTTGTTGTCGTTTGTTTGTTTTTGGGGTTTTTTTCTCCATTGCTGAACTCCAGTTTGTTTGGATTCATGATATGGTTTAGAAAATAATCTTTGGGTGAAACGATCTGCCTTAATCTGTGCTTGTTCTCAACCATGCACACAATTCCCCTTATATAAAGACAATCCCTAGGACAACAGAGAAAAGTGGTCCTTACTTAATAGCCTCCTTTACCTTTAACACTAGCTAAAAACAGGGTGTTAACATTGTTTAATGCCTGCCATAAAATATTTTTCTTCAAAAAAAGAACCCAATAACTTGTAGTTACAGTGGAAACATGTACTGAAGAATCTTGAAATATGAGGATCATGAAGTCCACAAAGGCAGCTCTAGTGAGGCAAACCGGCAGCAACAGAGAAGATTCTTAACATGGGGATGCTGGGACACGTTCCAAACAGAACTTTATGACTCTGAGGAAAAGCTTCTTGAGTCTTAATTCACCCATGTGCTAGGTGTCAGCGTATGCTAGCACCAAGCCTAGCAGTGCAGCACACCAGCACAGGAAGAATTCTTCACCTGCCTAACAGCAGGATGCCTCACCACCTAAAAAGCATCAGAATTTCCACTGGACAGAAATATTTATACTGACATATGGCAGAGTTGTGTTTTATGCTTGATTGTATAGCCTTAACACGAAGAAAGAACTTTAGACTGTCTTTCAGAAAAGAAAATCAAAGAAGCAGTTTTACAGTATCTGCATTATCCAGCTTCCCTCACACCTTCATACCCTCCCTGGACATAAAAATGTTCACCTTCCAAAACTGAGCACTGTGTAAACGGCTCACTTTATCTTTCATTGCTCAAATGACATTCTGACCTTGCAAGACTATGTAAATAGGCAAATCTAAATTATACTCCAATGTACTAAGGGGGGAAATAAAAATCGATCACAGAAGGTAACTTGTCTGAGGCCACATGTCAGATTGTTGTCAGCACCAGCATGAGCCCAGAGCTACTTATTGCCTGCCTGTATCTAACCCCTGGTGCAAGTCATATTGTAGAATCCTATAATGTTTTGGATTGGAAGGAATCTTAAAGATCATCTAGGTTTAACCCCCCAACATGGGCAGGGACACCATGTGAGTGCTTTAACTGACTTCAGCTTAGAAATGTGATAAAAGTGGGTTTTTTTCCTTTTTTTTTTTTTTTTTTTTTTTTTTTTTTTTTTTTTTTTTTTTTTTTTTTTTTTTTTTTTTTTTTTGTGAAATGTATTTTAGGCATTCTTGAGGATCTGTCTGTACCCTTTTGAGTTGTACACAGCATGGTGTCTGACTCCTTTGAACTGTTTGGTTATATTCATTTGCCACTTTTGCAGTGCATATTTCAGTATACTCCTAAGCATACAATGTATGTGCAAAGTTCACTTTGATACAGTACAACATTCTTCCAGTGGTAAGAGTGTTATCATTCTGATGGTTTAAATCTAATTTGCATGTCATGAGACAAACAAAGGAAGACAATGTTTTACTGTATTTTCAATAAGGAGATAGCCAAAGGCTTTTTTTCAGATAAATAGGAAAGAGGTAATTTGTTTATTTAATATACATGGTCAAACACGGTCATTGTTATAGAGCAACGGTATCTTTACATTATACAAAACATAAAGTATTTGTTCCTATCATAGTTCATGATATAGCCTTACAAAGAATGACAAGGACATGTTCTTAACACATACACACTGCCCTTTGTAAGTCACAGATTTCTTAAGAGAAACTGAATAAAATGCAGGGCAGTGTACAAAACTGGATCAGCAGTCCAAAAGGAAATAGTATCATGCAATATGCATTTGATATACCATGTCCTTAGAAACACAGGGTTTTGATGAGCAGTTGTTTACCAGCTCCACCACCAGTTATCCTAATTAGTTGGGTAAGCAATAAAGATAAGACAATCACAGAAAGAATTGCACATTTAAAACAATGGAGTCAGAATGGCAAAGGATAGAGTTCAAGTCAACTGAAATAAGCTATCATGTCTGAGTTAAACTATTTTAGGCTTTTTATGTCTACAAAGGCAATTGATAGACATCATCCCTTTTTAAGACCAATGACTAAGACTGATGGAAAGAATTGCCCAATAAAGGTAGCTGTTTTTCTCAATTGATCATTGCAGGCTGCTGAGTGACTAGACCTAGATCCTTCTTTCCCCATGCCTTTCAGCAGCAGAAATTCAGCTCTGATTCTATAAGTACTAATGCATATACACAAATTTAAGCACTTGGATAGTCTTAGCAAAGTGGAGGATTCTCTTGGAGCATTTACAGTCAAACATGCATGACTGATTGCACATTTAGAGACTAAAATAAGCCTTCTTCAACATGTTCTAAATGTCTGGGCTTCCATACCTATCTAGAAATTGAAATATATCTGAGAATTTCTAAGATTATCATGTGAAGTCTACCAGGAAAAAAATTATATGATAATCAGTTTCTTAGACATGATCTTTTTAATTTCTAGTAGCATAGAAACCTTTGGTTACAGTAAGAACTTGCACGAAATAACTTGGCATTTGGATTTCTTTCTTTTATCTAGTCTACTCTGGAAAAGCAACAACAAATTTGGATTCCCAGAAGTACACATTTCAAAGTACATTTTGCTTACATTACGATACAGGTCTCTTCAGAAAGCAACTATGTGCACATAATGAGAATGATCAACAGTAAACCTGCATTAGTTATATTGCATCAAAAGACAAAACCAATTAATAAACTCATGGATGTTCAACCAGGTAGAGAATGGCCAACTCTGCTTCCCACCTTCTTTTATGTAATTTTGTGATGTAGGGAGTTATATGCCAGTGACAGAGCACGTACTTCTTAATGGAGAAAATTTTATTGATTATTCATGGTGACCTTTTGTGTCATTGTATTGTACTTGTTCTAGCCTAGATCAAGAAATCAAAAATATGTTGTATTACAGCCATCAGTTTAAATGGCAAGAAGTCTCCACTACTAAAATTAGATGAGTAGGAATGTTGAAGTCTTTAAAAAAATCCTATTTCATCAATTTTCTCAAAATCTTTATATTTTGAATGTTTCTTTCCTCTTACAAAAAGGAAATACAAAGAAGAAGAGTGGAAGGGTATTTGTAAAGAAAAGAAATTGGATCAAGAGTGAGGAAGACCTCCAACATATGACTATGCCAGTATGAAAGTTTTTGTAAGTGAGAGGAAAACATAAAGTGTATTTCTTCCCTCAAAATAACCAAATGATCTTACATTAAAAATAAATAAACAAACAACAGGAATCTGTCTTGATCAATCAGAATTTGAAAGTTTCATTGACTCAAATCAATTCAGTACATTTGATAGGTAAGGAATGTGATAACTGATCTCTTGTCACTGGAGAGAGGCCCTAATACTAGCTTTCCTCCTCTTAAGCTATTCTTTCATCTCTGTAATGAGAAGTTCTTTTCTGCACTGCTTTGTTTCATTCATCTCAACAATCATAAGATTCCCTCTGTTTTTCCCTTTGCCTTCCTATCCAAGAGGAGAGATGTGTTTTCTATCTCAGCTAGACAAGCCAGAACTCTCTACCTGGTTTTCTTTCCTGACACATCAAAGACTCCTCAAGGAAAAAAAAAAAAAATAATCACTTTTCTGTGGAACGGGGAGTTGGAAGAAAGAAAGAAAGGTGTTTTTTAAGATCAAGCTGTAATATATTTGAGATGAATATGGACAGGACATTTTGCTTTCTTCATCTTCTGCCTCTATGGAGAAGTAACCCTCTGCCTATCACTTAGGTAAATACAACATACTTTCCAGAGCCAGAGGCATCTTCTGTGGTGTTTGGATACTGAACACCAGCATCACTGCTGAAGAAGGCTATCATTGTGCTTTGTGTTGCCATTCTCTATACCACACATCAGAAAACCTAGAACTTGTCAGTGACATTCTTTCCCTTCCCCAGGTGGACTCCACAGAGGAAAATGTGCAGAGGTGACAGAGTGTACAGATCACAACAGCTAGGAAAGACTTTGTGTAGAACAGAGACTAAGAATGGGTATCTGGAAACAATAACAAGTACAAAAGGAAGCAAAAGTCAAGAACCACTTTGATGTTATGAAGAGCTAAAGTTTGTGGCTTTTCTTTTCCTGCTTTTTTTGTGACATTGTCCTCTTCCCACCACATCTACATGTGTCTTGTCTGGATTTTGTTTCAGTCAGCTGTTCTGCACCCATCTGCAGATTTCAACAGCTAACAGTACTGTATTCCTTCCTTCAGCCTTGCTCTGTGGAAGTGATGTCCCAAACTGTCTAAGGACTCTTGTGTCAGTGATTCTGGACTAACTCCTGGCACACAGGGAGCAGGCTACACTTTTCA
Source organism: Pipra filicauda (assembly GCF_003945595.2). Taxonomy (NCBI): domain Eukaryota; kingdom Metazoa; phylum Chordata; class Aves; order Passeriformes; family Pipridae; genus Pipra; species Pipra filicauda. The sequence continues at coordinate 1,222,906 of NW_024105175.1, forward strand.
TTATGGCACAAAAAAAAAAAAAAGAATAGCATAATTTAAAATGGAAAATAATAACTATGTTTCCAAACAGCTGCAAGTGGACAGTAAAAAACTGTTCTCTTCCATATGTTTCAACCTTAGGAAAAGATTGGTTGCAATAGGACCAAAGGAAGGGAAAACTGGAATAGTTGCAGTGTCCAGAGCCTCAGTGGGGTGCTTGTCCTCAGGCACTGAAAGTGTTGCTTTCTAAAAAGATTCCAGTCTCAACCAATGTAATCCTTAGCCATCACACTTCTTTTTTAAAAGGTCTACACGAGAATCATACACTTGTTTCAAGCTGTCTGGCTGACAAGAAAGGGCAGAACATAACAATTTATTTGAACAGTAATCATTGAGCTTATGAACTATCTGTGGGCAGATTTGAAAGAATAACATATAGCTGTTTAAGAGAGTGAAGATCACTTACAAAGGCAAATTAGTATTTATTCATTTAGAAGTAGTATATTGTCAAGCTTATAGAAAGTATTTTATTTAGTATTGGCTGGATACATTCGTTCTGATATTTGCATGAACCAGATATCATTCTGATATTTCCCAGGAACCAGAAAGAAATGGGGACATTGCTTTTTATTTTTAGTGGGTTGTTATAATTCCAGTTCCACTTACATAATTTTTTTTGCATATTAAAAAGGTATAAAGATGCTTCAATATAACAGCAACAGTAAAGAGAACTTTTTGAATAGTTTTGCTTCATCCCCAGACCTCTCTGCTCTTACAAAAAAGATGTAACACACCTCTTTTGAGGAAACTGCACGCAAACTTGATAGCTGGATTGAAAAAAGAAATCAGCTACAAACTGTATGGAGAATATTGAAATTTTTTAGGCACTTGCTGAAGGAAATTATTTTATTAAAGTTTATAAAGAGCTACTAAAGAGAAATCAACGTTAATATAAATACCAACTTAAGTATTGTTCATTACATTTTCAGGACAGTTGGGGTATCTCTTTGAGGCAAAGCATAGTTTTAATTCAGGTAGAGTCATGATGGTAACCTTTGATTTTTATTTCCTATAGTTAATACCATAATAATTCCTTTTATCTCATCATGTACATACACATTCCTAGGACTTAAAGCCAGTAGTTGTGCAAGAAGTTATTTGTAGTTGAAATTAAGTACTTGGATGATTAATCAAGAGGTTTCGTACAAAACTAATTTATGATAAATAATTGTTGTGCTGTCTTGCTCTCTCCAGTACTGCACCAACTCCAGTTCATACTAGTATGTAATAGACGACGTATGAAGTATTGTCTGCTTGGTTTTTTAAATAAAGTGCAACCTTTTGGGGGAAGAAGGCCAATTCTTGTGTGTTTGTGTGACACTAAGCACAATCTGAGTATTATAGTAGTAAGTAAATGGAAATAAACAAAAGTGAAATGAAAGAAAGACTGGCCATTTTTAGTTACAAAAAGGAAGCAATTTTCCCTGACCTGGAAAACTACAAGTAGGATCAACCTCACCTAACTTTAATCTTACCTTAAAATAATGATATTTAAAATAGCTCAGTAGAATCACTGTCTGGGAATGTTTGCTTGTTAACAATAAAAGGAACCTTAGATGTGTTGGTCAGATGTAGGCACCAATACTATATATAGGGAGAGGTTTCCTAATCTAAAAATATTACCTACAGATCACATAGGAGCTTTAATTTTATGTCAAAATTAAAACTTTTCCTTCAAAGTACTTGAAGTCCATCAAGCCTGATTACCAGAAATGCCAAATGTTCACAATTCCTGCGTATTTCAAAATTTGACTGTGTAAAGTCAGTTTAAAAAATCAGTCTCATTAGTGCCCTTTTTAGATGAGGTGTACACAAGGGTACTCTGAAGACTGTAATCAGGAGTCATTTGGCTACAGTGACAGCAGTTTGTTGCAACACTGATCAGGAAGAGGAAAGGGACATGGAAAAGGGCTGTGTAGCTACCTGGCCATCTTGCTGTCATGGGCAATTCTTCAACATTTTAAGAACATAGTTCAATTACAATGGGGTCTTTCCTTCTACCCTTCCTACTTGCCTCCTAGCTGGTGAATTTTCTCCCTGCATAGGTCGGTATTAGTTACCCTATTAATGACAGTGGGCTTTGGATAGTTTCCATCATTATTCATTTAAATAGGTCTTAAACTACAGAGGAAAGTAAAATTAAACACATATATAGACAGGGTTGTCTCTAGAAAGCACTTACTCTCATGAAAAAGGGTAAGCACATAGAAATAGCCCTTAGAACATGAGAAATATAATCACAGTTTGTGCATATAATTTATCTTCACTGTTGCACTTTGATAACTTACTGTAGTCAATAAAGCCATTATGCCTTTCTGTGAATACAAGTCTGATGTATAACAGCGAATTATCCTTTCAGAATAAGAATGCAATGTAAAGCAAAATCAATGTAATGCCTAATTAATAACACAGAAAGTTGTCCGGCAGTCACAATAGTCTCAGTGAGTCCATACACTGCATGTATATAGAGAGAGAACACATGTATATACACATACTTGCCTATTACTCTTATCATATTTATTCCTGTTAAAAAATTGATGAGTCAGTACAGGAACAAATAGACAAGCGGAAGATATAAATCAAATAAAAACACGAAATGTTTTTTTGTACACCTAACTGTGCACAGTTAGAAATTACACATATTTCTCAGAAAGGGCCATACACAACTCATGTCATACATGGCATTAACATCCACGCAAGTTTTGAACAAAAAATAGGAGTGGATGACTAGTGTGAACCACATTTTTTCTTGATTTTATTTTCAGTGACATTTTGATTCAACCCTGAGTATAGACTGCCTGTAAAGAATTGTTTTAAATAACTATGGACCAAAGGTTGAATCTTGCAAACTTTCACACCAGAATAATGCTTCTGATAGGCATCTGATTCTTGTTAACAAAAAGTGCAAGACAAGCTCCATGTCCACAGGAGTTTCCTTAGAACAGTAGGTATAAGCATGTTAAATTTAAATAAAAAGTGAAAAGGTGCCTTGGAAAAATTCTTCTGCTGATGTGTTTCTCTCTCATATCAAAGTAATGTTAAATACAGGATTAATTTGTTGTGATGTTGTGCTATAATATTTCCCTTGGCTTGTGTCCCTTATTATTTAATTAAATGTCATCAAAGATTCACTGTCAGACTAAAACATTTTTATTCTACTTTTTTATATCTTAATGGAGCCAGTGAAAAAATAAGTTGAAATGTCATAAGGAGTACTTTCTTCCAAACATTTTATGACTGTGGACTGTCTGTAGGTAATTTAATAAAATCTTTGCCTTTCTGGGTATATTGTGTACTAAAAGATCACCAAGATTAATTTAGATTCAAAGGAAATATTGTATCCAAAACCAATTTTGTTTTTCTATTTCCATTCCTTGTGTTATATGATTATCTTGTGCATTACTGATTTGCATGTAAATCAACCTATTTCAAATGAACTCTACTGTCTTAATGAAGGCACAAAGGGAGGAGGCTTTCACTCAGCTGCAGAATCTGATTTCTTTTATTCCTCTCCAGGATTCACAGGAGGCATGTGATTGTAGCTAGAACAAGCTTTGCAGAGATACAGCATAAAGCAAAACCACATATGCTTCCTCACATCATCCTGCTGGCATGTTTTAACTCAGGGTAACATCACTTTGAGGAGGTCACCATTTATTCCTGGGGCTGCCTGCTGAGACCATCAGAAAGTATGCCGAGTAATATCCATACTGGCACCTTTCCTCTGAGAATCAGTGTGAATTACCTTCTTCCATTGCTTCATAAACCCAGTTAAACAGCTGCTTTACAAGATTCATGTTCAGTTCAGGCTGGATTTGAACTGGTTATCTAGGACTAAAATGTTTCTTGCGTACCATTACTATCTCAGGCACTGGTACTATTTCATGTTAGAAAATGGCTTTAAATTAGTAATTTCAGTACCATAGGAGGAAGGGTTTTAACTGTTGCATGCTGCTGTGACAATACTCTAGAGTATTTAATGAGGTGACTGTGCCCTTGTGATAGAAAGACTTGTAAGTATTGAGGAAAGCAGGGAAATTATGCCTTCACAAACCTAACACTGCTCTTAGCCCATGTTCCTGTTGATGAGATCAGATGCCGTCAGATGAACTCTTCTTAACTGAAATAAGTTCAGGAAAAATGCAAGTGTGCTGGGGGGAACAAGAAAAAAAAGCAATGTCATTTGTACTTAAGGACAAGCAAAGTAAGATTAACTGATTCACAGTGAAAAAAATTTGGCTTGACCCCATCCCTCAAGGAAGTAAACCATGAGATTGGCATTCACAGCAACCTAAGAGAGCATAAAGGAGTAGATGTGGAGGGTAGGGAAGGAGAAGTAGAATGAGAACAAGGCAGCATTGACCACAAAAAACCCTGTAAAATCAGCAAGGGAGAATGTTGGCATGCTATATTTTCCAAAATAAAAAGTAAAAAGAAAACTAAGTAAAAATATTAAATTTCATCAGATAGATTAGATGTCAGTGGCATAGGTAAATGCTGGTCTAGTATTTATATTTTGAATGTCTCTTATTCAGTTTACCTCTTTTTAAAAAAGATCTTAAAATCATCTACACAGAAACAAATCCATATGAATACTGCTTAAAGCCTTAACATTCAGGAAATATGAAAATGAACAAAAGTACAGACTGTGTTGTTCTATTTTACATGAAATGTTCAACATCCATATCAGTGGCAGAACATAGAGTGACATTGGATTTAATGTGAGAAATATTAAATTTTGTCTACCTTTTAACATCAGATTTCAAGACATTAAGATTTTTGTAAACATTAAAGGAGTCAGACAGACCTATACTTTTCTATATCTATCACATTATTCATAGGCACAGTCTCATAGACTATTTACTTGAGCAAATGTACATATGTATGTAAGCATTTGGAAAACAGAAGCCTTTACCATCTACCGTCAAAATTTCCGTCAGGAGGATTTTTATACCTCCGAAGAAGTATAAAACACACAGCACACTTTGATGGTTTGGTTCAGACAGATGAGTGATTCAGAGCATCTTTAATCTATTTATTTTCCTCCTGGTATTCAGTAAATATAGCTGGGCAATTAGCAACAGTTAAATTGCTGCAACATTACCAGCACTGAATAATATACTAATTGGCAGAACAATTCCCATCTCTTCCATTTGACCGGATATTTATTTTATATGTCTGCTTGATATGCAACAATGACTCCTGATAAATGTGGGGAAGCAAGTGTATTTACTTTTACTAAATCAGGAGTAAAAAAATTTGTGGTTGAATCTATGATTATTTTGAATATGACATTGAAAATGGGAATAGAAATACACTTTCATGGTTTTTTTTTTTTTTTGTCCAGTGTAAGACATCATTTGTGCTCTGTACTTTTAATCATGACTGTTAGCTATTCAATGAAAGAATATTAAATGTTATAGGTCTCAAAAAGTTCTTCAAAGTCTTTTTATCCATCTGTTAGCTTTTATTGTAGCTTTTCTGCTAAGCAAGCGTAAAACATTTTAGAGGGGTTTTCTCCTTGCTTTTTTTCTCTGAACAGAGATAGGAATTTTAAAAATTCAAAAAAATTTAAAAAAGTCAAATTTTAAAAAAGGGTAAAATGATGAGCTCTTTTTTGGAATACTTTTGTAACACAGCTTCCCCTGTTTTTATAACACGGACAACCTATATTTGCTCATGTGGATTTCAAAGAGGAAACTTCTATTTTCCTCATTTGGTATGAAAACAGTATGAAAGTGAACATGGTTTTTTCTCAATTTCTTTACACTATCTGATCTTGTAAGTAATTTATAAAGACTTAAGCCATAGGAGCTGCAGGATACTCAAGTTACAAGTGCCCCAAGGTCTTAAGAGATCTTGTTTGTGTCGTACTTTAGAGTTAGAAGGAGTTATTGCCCTAAAACATGGAGCATATGACCCTTAGTGACAAGTCTTTCAATTCTGGCATTTTAAAGGCAGCAGTGTCACGATGAGTAGGACCAACATTTCATCTGCCTTCTTACATTCAGATTTATTTGCCATCATTATTTATGTCCTCTGTTCCTGGTCATACTGCTAATGTCCCAAAGAGATAGAATTCCAAGTAATTCAACATCTGATGGAGTCCTATCCAAATAAATGGATCTCTCTTCTTTTTTTAATATTAAAATATGATACTAACAATCAGGAGCAAGTTTAAAATTAAAAGAAATATATAAGTAAGAAAAAAAGTAAGTCAACCATGATAGAAAGTTATTCTGAGAGAAGCAGCAAGCAAAACTTTATTTTAAAATAATACCTTGGGAGTATATTTATTGGTTTCAGTGGAAGAAAATCAGAAGTTTGACTTTATTTCTCCAGTTGTAGATGTATATGCATGAGAGGCTTGAAAATGTAAGTTGCAGAGCAGAAGCTCGACTGTTGCAAATCAGCATGATTATTGAAGTTGGTGGAACGATAAGAGGGTTTCACCTTCTCAGCATCTGGCCATCACACGATTGGAACAGCTGATATTTCAAAAGGTAAAGTACATATCCACAGGCAAGGGAGACATGCTGAAATTCCTGTGCATGTCTTGTTAAAAGTCCGTGGCTTTAATTAAAGTGAATTCAGTGTCTGCTTGACAGGCAAGATTGACAGAACAGGAAACTGATGTCTTCCATTAGCCCCAGAGTAAATAAAAGAAAAGGTAGAAAGATGTAGCTGCCCCCAATCAGGAAAGGTTTCTTTTAGGACAGAGCAAGTCATCAGCTTTCAAAGGTTTCCATGTCTTGTAGTTAAAATGTTGAATATTGGACCAGTCATACATTAATGTCTTTTTATCCCAGTATGGTGTTGGGTTTTTGGTTTGGTTTGTTTTGTTTTGGTTTTTTTTCTGGTAGGAGATGTTTAAAAAAATAGGTAAGGAATGCAAGTAGAGAAAAAGCCTTCCCCTTGTGCCCTCCTGGCTTCTGGCAATCAACAGTTTACAGACTTTATTTGCTAGACACAGAATCTATGCTGCCAATAATGTATGGGACTATCCCACATTTGAAACACACCCATCTTGTAAACATGTCAGTTTAGGATATTTCAGAGTATAAACAAACACAACTGAACCAAACATAATTTTATAGCATATAAGTGATTCAGCTTTTTAACATGGTTTTATTTCCTGATCACTGTTACTCAATTCTGAACCCATCAATAGGGTCTCTTGTAAAGTCTATTCTTGTCAGTAAGGAACTCTGGGTATCTAGGAGATCTGGGGACATAGAAGTTCTCTATACATAGAAGGTTTATTGGTCTCCAAACAAGGAGAGGATTTCTTATATCTAGCTTTCTAGAGCACATAGAAGATAGCAGAGGTAATCCAAACTAGTCTGAAAATTTTGATGTATTTCCAAGTGTAAAAAAGAGAGAATTTCTCATTTTGAAATGCTGTTAACCATTGCTTCTGGGGTTTTATGCATAACAAGCATTCAGCAATCACTTAGGAGAAAAATGTGAAACCCCGTTAACAGCAATAAAAGCCTGCTATTACTTCTTCAGCATTTAGAAGGAAACAAACCTAATTTTAATCAGGTATTTTCTATACACTCCCATGGGTTACGGTTGTTTTGGGTTTTTTTTGTCATGCCTAGTAGGTTAAAGGATAACACATGCCATTCTAAGAAGGCATTACGAATGTGAAAGGTAATAGATTTTAAAAAGGATTTAAACAGTCATTTTATTTACTGTCTTCTGAGTCCTTCAGACGATTTTTTTGAGTTTACTGCTTCTTTCATCTAGAGTGTTTTCCGTGGTTTTTTTCTGTTCTTTGCTATCATATGCAAGACTAGCACAAACAACCACAGCAAAGAAACAGGGACTTTTGCCCATGAAATGCAGTCCAAGTTAGACACAGTATCATAAATAAACAGAGCAGGACCAGTAACTGAGGAACTGAGGAAATCGATGACAGAAAAGCGAAAACAGACCTTTTCTTCTTGCATGTACACTGTAAATATTTATTTTGGCCTTTTTTTCCTGATACAATCACAGGTGTGAAGAGAAGTGGTTGGGGCCAATCTAGAGCATATTGACAGAAGGGTAGCTGCTGAAAGTGGGGCTTTAAGGAGGAATCTTAAGGAGGCAGGCCAACAGTGTGGGGGCTGGATACTGAGCCAAATGTGTTTTGCGACATTAATTACAGGAATTCAAGTAATGTCAGTGTCACGGCGGGGGAAGCTGTGCTGAATCCATTGGGCCAGGAAGAGAAGGTTTGTGACATCAAACCACTTGCTATCACATGCACACCATTGCACTGGCTGCACCCCAGCATGCAGCCACAAGCACCATCAATGCCTTGGAGGAAGAAGCAGTACAGGTATAAGGAGGAAAAAGCCCCCTCTGTGGGTCTTAGTGATGATATCCAGAAGAGTAGGGGAAGGGGAAGAGAGAGGCTGACACAGAGGTGGGTGCCTGGTGATTCAGAGCCCACCAATATTATTGCCTACTAATAGAGCTCCTGATGAAAATGAAATTTGCCTTCTTCCAGTGTGGCTGTAAATGAGCTTGCTTTTGGGTACTTGGATACTCACTGCAGACCAGAGGTTATTCCTGAGGGAAGAAAGGAGCTTAATGTGTCTGGCCTTGCATCTCTATAATACTTGGATGTTTCAGATGTGCGTGCATTTTTAGAATGTTATGTTGCTAGCAATACAATGTTGCTGACAATGTATTATTACTCAAAAAAAACCCAACCCAAACCAAACAAATAGAAAATGCCCACAAAAAACTCCACAACTGAAAAAACCCAAACCTTTGGAAGTTTTGTATTCTCCCTGATACAGGAGGATTATAGAAGAAATAAATGTAAGATATAAGTGTCAATGCCAAGGTACAAATCTGGAAGACTGCAAAGTATGGATGTGGGAAACTTTCCAAGGACTTCAGATGATGAAAAGGGAGCAGGCAGGAAGAGTAAGTTAATTATACTCAGTGTCTGATGAATAGCATTTTACAAAATAAACATAATAAAAATATTGCTCCTACGTAAGCATTAAATAAGTAACGGTTACAGCCATCTGAACTTCAAATTTCTAACCATCAATGTGAGACATAACAGTTTATTTTTTATATGGTAGATGATATTTTTTTTTTATTTTCATAAATATGCATACACACACCACTATGTTCTTAAAATAGAAATGTTACTCATGTACAGAGTCCACCTGTTTCTCAAAACAGAAGTTCTCAAGAAAGGAAGTAAAACTATGACTCTCCACAATCTAATTGTTTGATCTTTCTAGATCATTTCATAAATATATTTATGTTGTATGATTATATATAGCTCTAAATACAACTCACATACCACACAGTTTCTTTTGTGTAGAATGTAAGACATTCTCTTAAGTGAACTTTTTTATTGTGCTTAATCAAAAACCAACAAAAATTGATGTCATTGGGAATTATTTGGCCCAATATAGACATCAGTATCACCATAAATCACATTGTAGATGTAGTTAACATCAGAAGTAGTCTCTCTATGCTTTCATTTATGCTCACTGAAATAAAATAAGCACTTCTAGAGTATGATTCATCTCATCCTTAAATAGATGATGAAAACAGGTCAAATGACTTTTACATTTAATGCACCTTTTTCTCTCTACTGCCTATAAAGGGAATCTTAGGTGACTGCGTGATATATACAGAAACCTGAAGTTTTAGAATCTCACCTTGTCTAGCTTACCAGTGATGTTTATGGGTCTAAATAAGGCTTATTTATTTAAATCCTGAAAACTGTGGAAAGTGTTATATTTCTTCCAGAGGTCTAGGTATTAATATATATGAGTGTCACAGTGTAATTCATTTATGATCTTCATATTGTACCTTTGTTCCTCTGAGCTCATTGTGATTGCAGATTTTATGTAAAAACAGGTCTCTAGAAAGTAAGAAAAGAAGTAGGCCTGTGATGAATCTCCTATTACATCTTAAACTGAGTATTTCAGAAGGGAACTCACATAAATTAAGCTGAGGTACAATCTTTTTCTTTTTCTTTCATGTGATAATTGTACAATATTCCTCCAAACTCTTTGACCCACAAACTGTTTTACACTGTCAGGGGCAAAGAATTAAGATCTTTAACAATGCTGTGATATGTTTTTACTACAATGCCAGTGAGGCTATGCAAATGGTTTACATGGCTTTAACAAAGGATTAGCTCTTTTAATAATGTTCAATGCCTCATTACCTCTACCATCCCGAGCCACACCCTTAATTATATGTAAATGTTAGAACATTTGTCCAGCCAGGGGCTGATACTTGCATTTCTTATTGTATTTTGTCCCAGCATGTTGCCAGGACAAGTTTATGGAAAAGACCCTGTGTCTTCTGCAACAGATAAACGTGAATTTCTCTACAAAGCTGTGAGGTTCAGCCCATTCTTGTGTTCAGAATGCTGGTCATCTGGAAGTGCTTTTCAGTTTTCATTAAAAGAGAGATTTATTGAATGCAGTAATATAAAATACAAATAAGTGAATCAGAGAAGCATTGTCTGTGTTACATACATTGACATTAAACTCAAACAACTGTATATTTTCACACTTTACATCTGACTTTCCATATTTTTGCAGTGACAACACATTCATCACTCTGTTTTGCTTGATGTGTGAAGCTCCATACAATGGGTTGTCGGAAGGGCAAGGATGGGCACCCTGTGTAGGGTGCCAGAGGAAGTAGATATCCCCACTGGAACTGACTGTGGAGGGACAACACCTTAGGACAGGGTTGTTTTTCACCTCACTCTATATGCAGTGACTGATGCAATCCTTCTCTGTAATGCTTCTCAGAGAGAAATCAATGTGTCTCAGGAGAAAAAGAAAAACTGTGTCACCCCTAGCAAGGAATTGCACAAGATGTAGTAGAAGACTTATTTTTTCAGACCTGACATTTGACAGGACTGAGAATCATAGAATTACAGAATAGTTTGGATTGGAAGGGACCTTAAAGATCATTTAGTTTCTTGCCCCCTGTCATGAGCAGGGGCACCTTTCACTAGACCAGTTTGCTCAAAGCCCCATCCAACCTGGTCTTGAACAATTCCAGGGATGAGGCATCCACAACTTCTCTGAGCAACCTGTTCCAGTGCCTCACCATCCTCACAGTAAAGAGTTTCTTCCTAATATCTAATATAAACCTACTCTTTTTCAGAAGCTTTCTCCTCTTCAGGTTGAACAATCCCAATTCGTTCAACCCTTCCTCATAGGAGAGGTACTCCACCCCTCTAATCATCTTACTATCCCTTTTCTCAACTCACTCCAACAGGTCAATGTCCTTCCTGTGCTGGGGACCCCAGAGATGGATGCGGTATTCCAGGTGGGGTCTCACAAGAGTAAAGAGACAGAATCACCTCCCCCAATAACTGCCTTGAAGAGTTTGTTGGAGGAAGCTGGTGGATTTAAGGAGCTGGACAGTGAGCACTTGGAGCTTTTTACATTTTTGAAAAGGATTTTGACTTTTTCTGTCATCTGTGGGAGGGATTTCAAACAACTTGAATGTCTATATAGTCTTTTGCATCAACATCCTTGATAAAACAAATTCCTTGATAGATCTTTTTACTTCATTAACGGTTGCATTATGCAACTATGATTGATAAGAACTGCATTTTTTTAATCTTGCCAAAACAATAAGTGACATGAGATCCCATTCACAAAACTGGGGGAACTAGTTTGAGCCAAGCATTAGATCCCTGGGGATGGATTGCCCCTAACACCTATGGTCTCTGTAGCAGAAAGAGTCACTGCACTGTAAAAGGGCTTTGAAGACACTTAAACTGTAAGTATAAATTTTGAGTCAAAATTGGGTGGACTGGACTGTAGCCTATATTGACATTTATACTGCTGTCTTTACTCTGTTGAAATTGTTGGAACCACATCAGCAAGAGACTATATCTTCTTGGCTGTAATTTATACTTCAGATCTGGGAAAGCAAAACCACAGTGGTTTGAAAACTTTTTCCCTGCTGTAAGATCGCATGTCCAAATGATGCTAATGCTGTTTACAAAGTAACACATGAATATAATTGAATTTCTTTTGATGTACAGTGTAATTACCTCAGAGATCAATAATAAAGCTAAAAGAAATTTACCTTCTATATTAGCACTGACATATTATTCACTCTTTTGTCTATTGATTTATAATAGATAATTTTTTTTCTCTTTTTAATTTTCTTGGATATTGTTGTAACATTGCATACTTCAAAACACATTTTCTGAGACACATGAGTACCAGTATCTCTTGTCATTACCAACAGTAACCAGATGAAAATCTTTATGATTATTTTTTACTCCATTAATTCTCAATCAAATCTTTCAATTGCTTTGGGCTATGAGAGACGTTTCTCATACCATCATATACATCATATATATGATGTTGCATATATAACATCAAATCTCTAGCATCCTTCTTCACCTTATTATGAATTCTTTACATTTCAAAAGTGAGGACTATGAAGAAATAAATCTGTGAAAGAGTGACGAGGATCAGTCCAAAACTGACTTTCATTTTTATTCACATTTTCTCATTTCTTCTGAGTATTCTGTCCTGCAATTAGGTTTCATGAAGTTCAGTTCATAATATCAAAACATTCTGATTTTGAGACTATTTGTGGAAAACTTGAATGACTTTTATGGTAATCTACCTAGAAGTTACAAATGTACAGACTTTGGTATTTGATATGTGCCCGCTTTGTTCACTATAGCTAGTGTTGAAGCTAGGTTCAATAGAGTAAAGACAGAGCCAGTACTTGTATTGTCCACATCTGCTCTATTTTGGATCCCATCTATGGAAAGACATGAACACAATGCCTTTGCTAGGCGCATCTAGCAGGTCAACTGAATGTAACATGCTTAGGCTTGACCCAAATCAGGGCAAAATAAGATACTGCACAGAGTAAGCCACTATGCATGTGCTCTCTGTGAAGTAAAGCAAATGTGTTGCTTGGGAGGAGCAAAGTCTCTCCCTCTGAATCGTGTTACATTCATTTCCACATTCTCGTAGCATGCTGTCATTTCTAAGAAAAAAGTGTCAGTCCAAGTTTGTGCTAAATCAGGGAGTGTCTGTTTGTGAACTCTCACACCAAGCGTAGTTTTAACCCACTGTCCTGATTGCCTGAACATCCTCTCCTTGTGATCATGTAGCACCAAGTGCCCAAATATAATTTTTCTGCAAATGTCAGAGATTTTTACATTGTTGGCCAAGAGCAAGTTGGATTGATAACCATGCACAACTGTCTGGCCCTGAAATGCTGGATATGATAGATGTTTTCTTAAGCATTGCTCTTATGTATGGTAACATTCTGCATTTTACTTGATTCACAAGTATAAGCTAAAGAAGTGCAGGAATGATCAATAACAGATGCTAAAGGATCTCATTACAGAAACTCACAAAGCCACATTTTTAAATGCAAACAGACTAGTTTACTTAGAGACACACATACATTTTATATTCATTAGTCTTCTATGTACCAACATGGGTTAGAAAAATAAAACTGTGTGTCCCTTGCAATCTGATTTCAGTGGTACTGTCTGATATTGTGTTTTGACCATACATGCTTGTTGTAGGAATACTTTGTGTGTGTCCACTGGGTAAAACCTTCTGAATTGTATGTGGATTCAGTTTTGTAGGCTCATAAATTGAATTTATATTTAGGCCTCTTACCCACCTTTTGCTTACTACTTACAGTAGAAAAAGAAAACTTACGTTTTTCTAGCCTCATGACACATCTAGCAAGATTAAAAAAAAAAGTTCCTTATAATGTCATTTTGAAAACTTGTCCAAAAGATAGTTTGGGAGAGATTCCAGTTCACCTAATGCAAGCACAAAACTGATAATTTTTGGTGTCCACTGGAGCAGACAGCATACTCCAAAAGGTAAGTACTAAAATCTCTATATAGCATATTTGAATATATCTAGATTGAGAACATGTCTGCTCCTACATTACATTCCCAAACTAGGTACCTAAGTCTCAGTAACTAAAACCTTTCACAGGTGCTCAGAGCCACCCATTCCTTTCTGTTGGATGTGTCCTTACAAAGTACATGTTACCTTTTGTGGAACTGCTTCATTAGTTACCTAAAGTAGAGAGTCAAAGTACGTGTCCCATTGGATAGTTAGGGTGTTATAATCTATTTCTAGCCTGAGAATTCCAACATATTTTATGACTGGATTTTAATACAGACTTTATATTGCAAATATATATATATATATATATATATATATATATATATATATATATAAATGCTATGGGTCATCACTTGCAAAGGAGATGATGAGTTTGGACTGTTCTTGGTTTTTGATGCACTTTAGAAGAGATGAACTTTCCCAGGATGGATTTTCACTTCTATATTCAGACCTTTACAGTTTCTCAAGCTTAACACTATAATGGTGACACCCTCTGAAAGCAGAGGCCGAAATTATTGTCTTCTCTTGTCCAGTCTTGTCTCATGTCTCTTTTCATACGAACATCTTAATCAATATTAGTCATCTTTTATTACACTAAAAGTAGGATTTTGTTTCTGTGAGTATTATAGAGAATCAATGAGCTCATCATAAGTTACTAAATGGACAGAAATAGGCTTGTTCACTGTGTGTCATGAAACATATTCTTTGCCAACCGAAAGTTTCTTCTGTTTTCTCCAGTCAAACCCTCCACGCTTTTAAACTTTCTGCTGTTAATAATGATTATGATTATATGATCAAATACTGCTATACCTATGAATTTTAAACTCCTATGTGACAAAATCAGCAAAAAACCAATGCATAGCCTATTAAGTTGATGAGATGATAACTACATACAAAATTTTTGAATTAGGATTCTGTAATATACTTTAACAAAAGATATTTCCTGAAAATACTTACTTTAGCAAAGAATGCCTCTTGAAAGATTCCATTAGCATAGAATCTTTTTGTAAACTCTCAGTATTTCTTTGCTGATGCACCAATATTTTTAACTCATTTGCTTACACTACCATTAAAAAAAAGAGTTTATTCTCTATTTAATTCCCCCTTGCACTGATAGAGCCTTTTTTTTTCTGATTAAATGAATTTGCTGTGTAGTTGTGGTGAAGTTACACTTTGTGTTCAGAAAAAAAAAGTGTTCTGCAGAAGAAACAGAACATTCAAAGGTGTCCTGTCCCTCAAGTGTTTGTAAAGATGCTGGTTCCTAAGCACAAGTTGGCAGGAAACAAAAATAGGTAGCTTTGCATAGCATTAATTTATAAGAGTTGGCTGTACTTCAAATGCAGGTTTTTTTCTACCATCTAGATTAGATTAATCAGTAGCCAATCTAAATGTCTAATTGAAGAGTAGCTTTCTGAAGAGTCTGTAACTGTCGCTTGGCTTCATCCTTCTCTGTTTGTTCCTAAGGTTTCTTTCCTCTCTTGTTTTCCTTCTGAAACAACAATGCACTCTATTTTGGGGTTGCTAGTCATGATTCCAGGAATGGGAATCCAACTCTTGAGTACAACAGGCTTTACATAGTAACTTCTTGGCAGAAATTCAGAAATGCTTTGGCCAAAGGGAATTAAAAAAGGACCCAGAATAAGGGTAACTTGAAATGAAAGACATTCACAAAAAAAAAAAAAAAAAAAAGTGGTGAAAAACCTCACATAAAAAATGCCTTCAGCACATAAAAGACTGAAGAATTGAGATAAATTGTGATATTTGTTTTTCATGCTTAACTGAAAGTTTTTTGCTACTCTGTCACCAAGTATCATGAATACCAAGATCCTTCTCTTCTAAATCCGTATGTGTATATGGGAATGTTCGAACCCCAAGCTTGCCAAACATCAAGTCCTTCCCATCTGTTTGCTCTCTTTTTAAAATTAACTCTTGATGGAGGAATGGTTCCATTCAGTAAGGGAAGGAATTTAAGTTTTCGCTGTGTCTGGGGAATTAGCATAAGAATGGTCCTGGAAATGATGAACTACCTATAAGATTATTCTACTCATACACAAATGGTTCACAGTTCCAGGGTACCTGTCTGGATGCAGCTTCTCTCTCCACCCCTCACTTACACCCCCTGCACAGGAGAGATGTCTTTGGAGGCAGAGACACGACAGGAGATTTGGGATTTGGTACCTGAATGTCTCTTTATATGTTTTCCCTCACAAGTTCCTTTCCCTCTTTCTGGCTATTTCTGACCATGCTTTGCCCCACTAATCATGTCTTCATCTTGAAATGACTGTCCCAGATGGCAGGATGTAGACAACTAATACCACTCATACCTCAGAAGACTTCAAAGAGTAGGTACTCTTTTCAGTTCTGTCTTGTAACAGTTGTTTTGGGGGGTTAAACCCCACAAATTCCCATATTATTTTGCTCTACTTTTCTGCTTTCATCTCTATCTTGCCTACTTCCATCCTCAAATCAGTAAAGACAAGGAAAAGGAGTGGACAGGTAACAACAAAATACATTATTCCAAAGAAATTACACACACAGTTACTGCCAAGGTGAACTGCCTCTCTTTCAACATTTATTTATCTGTTGCTAAACACACCCAAGCATCTATCATATTTTAAACACCGTCTTTTTCAAGCTATTTAATAAAGTATACTGTGTATTTATGACTCTTTAACCAGAAAACCATACCCTAATGGATAGATTTCCAGTTTCTGACCCAAACCCCTTAATTAACTGTAAAACCAACATTCTTATTCTTCTTCAGAGGACTATTATGTTAGCAGATTTTGAAATTAGTTCTGAAGGGGCCTGTTTTTTAAGTACCACAGATCCTAAGGGGGGGAAGTAATTTTCTATTCCAAGAAAACATCCACAACTAGTACCAGTGAGAAGCAGAGCTCTGGCCATTTGGTTTTTCTTTTAAGCCCCAATGACTAGTCTTTATTCCATAATCACAGAATGCCCCTTTCACCTGGTGATTTTTGTTCAGTCTTCAGCATAGTTCCTTTCCTACTTCATCATTCATCAGCTATGAAGTCATCAATTTTAAATGGGAGAATCTCAGTAACCAATAGATAATTCTGCTGTAAATCAAAACTTCTCCAGCTGATAAGTCAATATGTGAGTAAGGGGGCTCGGCAGCCCTTTTGTTTTGTATGGAATCTTCCAGACAGTCCTCTAGGCTGACTGCATGGAAATCAGGATCACCATTTACCATGGGCCTTCAGTCTTGAGAGAGGTCCTAAAAGAAAACAGAGATGGCATAGCTTCCCCTTGTGCTCCCAAGGTATCTATACCTACATCTATCTCTACTCTGCTGTCTGCTGGGATGTGTTTGATCATACTGCCAGTGTATGGATGCATGCCAAAAATATGTGTACAGCCATAAGGAACACTTGTTTGCTGACTGAAAGGGCCCCTTTACACATGTCTGTCCTGAAAAAAAACTTGCACAAAAGCTAATCTCCAAGATATGACGGCTAATAAACTCATTACAATCTATACGGGGGAAGGGACAAGTGGAATACAAGAGGCTAAGTACCTCAGATACCCACTACGTCCTCACATCAAAATAGCAATCAAAAAAAAGCTTTGGAGCCACCAATGGAAACAGCTCTTTATCAATCTAAGTGTAGATTAGCTGTGCTGAGGAAACATCACAATACAATGTAGGATCTGGTATGTGGAGCTTCTGTTAAAAACCATGTGCAGCCTGGTGAAGCTCAGCAAATTGAAATATGCTGAATTAGCACTAACTTCTCTGTCTAAAGAGATTTTACAGGCCAGATCACTGTCTGTTTTATGGACTAGGTTTGCCCTATGCAAATTGTTATGTCAAGGGAAGGGAGAGGAGCAAGCATGTACTTGCTTTGTCAGTGCTCTAAACGCGTGTAGGCTGTGCCGGTTAGGGGAGCTGAGCTTCAGTCCAAGTTGGTCTGGGCCTGGCCAGAAGAATCAAGAACATGATGTTTTCTTCATTCCTCTTGGACTGTGCAAAGCTTTGGTATAGAGAGGGCCTTCACCTGTAATGCATGCTACAGAAACACAATTCTTTTTTAAGTGAGGGTCACCTCTGATACCAGTGCATGTGGACAGTAAATAATGGCAACTTGCTCTCCTATTTTAGACACTGTGTTATGACAGTTATCCAGTACACCGTTCTCCAGCGTTACTCTAATGGTCTTAAAACCAACCCTTGTTCTATTTCAAATAGTTTTATATGCAGAAGGGACTAGCAGAATCTGCCAGAAGGAAAAATAGACGGAGATAGAACTTTGTAAAGTTTCTGCATGTTTGTTTTTTTCTTCTGAATTTCTAAGGAGAAGGACAAGGAAGTGCAGAGTATGTGCTTGTGCATTTATCCCTGGGAGAGGTCTCTTGGAAGAGCAGGAGTGACTATTCTGCAAATGAGCATTGATTTCCACTGCTGGTCCTTCACTGCTGTGCTCTCTCTACTTTTCATCATGGCACCTCACATCTGTCCTTTTTATTTGCCTTTTTCACCTTCAAAAAAAATTCTATTCCCTTTTCCAGGTGACATTTGAGGCCATCACTTTGATTCTGATGAGCATCAGAATGAGAGAACCAGACCTCCATTCTGACTGCCTTGTCCCTGCTTCCACTTGGCCTGAACCATCAGGATCACAGCCAAAGCAGTTAAAGCCTAATTACAGAGCTGGGCAAGAAAGGACTATTTCTGATATCAGAAAATGTTTTGCCTGCTTATAACCTCTGGGCCCAATCCTGTCAGCAAGCCACATGTGGACCTCCCATTAGCTCTATGGGTGTTCTACAGGCAGGCAGCTGAGGACAACCAGACCCTCTTATAAATGTCTAACAGATCTGCATAGGACTATGGGCAATGCATATCAATGTGTGATTTTCCAAATGTAACACAAACTCAGCCTTCCTGACGAAGCATTGATGTAGCTGAAGGAACATGTTTCTCAGATCTTTCTTCCCAGACTTTTATGACTCGAGGTAGTTAACTGGAAATGCAAAAGCCAGTTGAGTCACTGGGTGGCTGCTCATATGGAATTTTGAAGCATCGGTAAAGGAGAGAGAAGTCAGCTCGTAGCATACTTTCTGCTATCAAAGGCACAGAGTAAAGCTAATTGCATTACACTATGTTCAAATAAGAAGCTTGAAAGTAGTTCTGTTGAGCTATGTGAATATGTGCAGAGAGCTTGTGTATGTGACTGTTGCAGTAAAGTGAAAAAGTTTCTTCATGGCAAAAAAAAAAGAAAGAAAAAAAAAGAAGTGTCAGTATAGTACTACCTCATGGGGAATTTTCCCTCCAGTTTCTAACCAGTAATAGCCTCCACTCATTTTCCCTTTAAGACAATTTCAAATAAATGGTTTCTTGATCAAAAAACGAATCACAGTACCAAGAAAAACCCCTTATCAGAACAAGACACTCCATTGCACATGCTGCATATCAAGAGAAACAATGAGACAATAAACAGCATGCAACAGATGTTATTCACGTTGCTTCTTGCACTGTTGGAAGACTCTCAGACACTGTAGTTCCAAGCATGGTCAAAGAACCCAGAGACAGAGTAGGGTTGCTAATGATGTATCTTACTTAGGACAAGATAAAAAAATTAATGGATTATTTATATATACATAGACAAGGTCTAAAAAAAGCAATTATCTTGAATCTTTCAAGCCCACTACAGCCCTTACAGAAGATCTTTTAAGAATACAGAAATCACTAAAGATTTCAGATTATTTAAAATTTCTGAAGTAAAATATATATATGCAGAAGAACAACCTTGGTGATATCTTATAAGGAGTATCTGGATCTGTTCTAGCTTTGAATCATGTAGTTTCAAGGGAATTTGTTATTATAGTTTTGGCTCCAGTGCATTAACACCATGTGGGTTTTTGCTTTGAGTTCTGGGTTTGAATGGACTAAGTACTTCAAAGCAAGACTCTAAATCAGGCAAATGCGGTGAGTTTCATATACTTTCCACTCAAAACCATACCTTGGCCCAGATTCCCTCACAACAGAGTCCAGCCTCACTTGAAACTTGGCCCACATTTGTTGAAAGCATTTACAAATCCCATCAAAACAGGCCCAAGTTTCAAGTTTGTAATAAAATCCAAACTCAAGAGTTCTTCTTGGCTTCAAATGTTTCGCTGTTCTAGTAATTTCCACTCGTTTCCATTAAAAAGAAAAAAAATGGTATAATTCATGCTGATTTCTTCCTGTTGCACTGAGAAACCTGGAATAACTCCATTAACTCATCCAGGTTGTTTTAGATTTGCACCAGGATAGGTGCGAGCAGGGTGAGCAGAGGTTTTATTAAGATAAAAGTGGGAAGTTGGATGTACTTCAAGGCCAAAATTCCTAAATACAATCTATACCTTTCTGTTGAAGTTAACAAAATGCAACTGCAACCTTCAGGCTTTCTCGGGTATAAGCAAATATTTCTGGCTTTATTTTCGAAGTGCCTCAGCATGGTGCCATGCCAAAAGGCAATATCCATCTTGCTGAGCCTAGACTGTGGCAGCTCCACCCCACTCCCTCCTGCCCTTTCTGTCAACACTGGCCTCTGCACAGTGACAGGGGGAGCAGGCTCATTTGTTTCCACCTCTGTCCAAGCTTGCAACCAAGTATGACTTGAAGCAATAACTTTGACTAAGAGGATGGATCTGGAACATGCAGCTGGGGACATCAGCAGGGGTAGGAGCACTGGAGCCTGTATTTAGGGTCACTTAAAACACCACAAAACCATCCTGGGCTTGCAGTATTAGGATTGTGTGAATACTAAGCCTCCGCATTCGCCAGACTTATTGTTTTACCGTACATCACAGATTTGCAGAGCATAGTCTATCATGTGACATTAAGAATAATATCACTGACACACCTATTAGTTGATCCCCCACTGGATCGTATTGTCTGAGAAAACTCCATCACAATGAAACACAAAAGTCCTGCAACTATCACACACAGAAAATCCAACCACCAGACCATAGTAGGGGGCTATCCCACAGACAGATCTCAAGAACAAGAGAGGCTTCATCCCAAAATCCACACTGTGACACTATGGTTGCAACCTGATTTGAGACTAGAAGTGCTGAGACATTGCAGGGAGGTAATAAGGCAGGTAAAATGCGATGACAGACTGTTTTGTGCTCTGGATGCTTAGGCTAGTCACCCTTTTTGCACTTCCTTCGTCAAGAATCCCCAGGAGAAGAACTCACCCTGACTCCATGGCATCACTACAAGCAGGGGCCTTGCTTGCAGCTCTCTGCATTGCAAAAACAGTCCCTTTTGCTCTGTTTTTTTCATTCTTTCCTGTTCTCTGGGGAGAAGAGGGAGCTAGCTGGGACTGGGGAATCAGAAATGTAAGTTTTTAAATTGACTTCTTTCAAAAGGTGGGTTTGCTCCTTTGCACCATTTTCCACCTCACCTTTTGTTACCCTGAAGGATAAATGTGTTGTTAAATAACCCCCAGCTACGAACAGTGCCTTCTGATCATGACAGAAATATCTCCTAGCACTGGAAGGACTCTTCACGGCTCCTACAGTTTGCTCCGACACTTTGTTATCATCCAGTGGCAGTCCAGAGGCAGCTTTGAGCAGCCCCATCCCACCTGGGGGTACTCTCACCCTTCCCTTCTCTGACCCTTTTCCACTGGAGAAACACCGAGGGCTGGAAAACAGCTACCTGAGGCCCTGAGCCGTGAAAAGATGTGGTTAGAGTGCAGGAAAAACAAAGTAAACGCCATGGGAAAGCCGTTCCCCGCTTCCTCCCCCTCCCCAGCCGGGCCCACCAGAAGCGGCCAGAGTGGGAGCCGGCAGCCGGGCTACAGGGCTGTTTGATTGCCTAAGCCTGGTGGCCAGACAATAGGACCAGAAAGAATGGCTGCTTCCTTCCTTCCTGTCGAGTGTTCTGCCTGAGTGAGCAAATTCAATAGCACTTCGCTTCGCAGCAACACCAGGCTCTCTCGCACAGGCGAAAATCAACAAAGAGCCATTCTCGGGCATTTCCAACTGCACCTAAGCCAAGGCACTGAGCTGTGGAGCCATCCGGCCTGGGGAGGGGAGACACGCAGACCTTGCTCTTGGGTGTGCGGCCAGGCGCAATAAACATCCAGGTTATTCTTTATGACGAACAACTGTCTTTTTCTTCTTTTTTTCCCCTAATGTCAGGCACCACGCAGTATGATTCCCCACCCTATCCCCAACCATGCCACTTATTCTGTTCGTTGGTTTGAGGGATTTTTTGGTACTCTCCTGATCAATTCGCTGCTCTAAACCCCTCCATACAGGTTGTTTGAAGGGTGCTACGAGGTATTCAGGTGTAACTAAACTAGGTGAAGGTGACACAAGAATTGCTGTGTGGAAAATGTAAGCCTGCTGCTTTCTGCAGACTCCAGTGGTCACACATTTAAATCATAGACTGGCTGAAAATAAAATAGGTGTCAGTCAATACAAATATCTGACAAAAATGGGCAAGTAGATGACCAGGATCATGCTCAGGTGGTTATAAACTGAAACACCAGTCCCTATAAGTTTCATAAATAAGAAGGTAAGATAATAATTATGGATTGCACTTTTCATTAGTATCAGTCTCTCTTCTGTCTTCCAAATTCTATTCTTTAGTTCAATGCTGTGCCACAATAAGAAGGAACATTGTGTTGCTAAAAAGACAAGGACCCAGAACATATATGCACGGAACTGACAGTCAGAAGTCACCTTTTTATAAGCACTGAATTTCTGGATCTTCAGGGCCCCTGAAGAGGGTTCTATTCATGAAGCTTTTCCTGTAAAAAGTGCACACAGTTTGTACAGTTTGCAGCACAACAATTGGTTCCGCGGAATTCCTGTGCATCTGCAATAAGGCATCTCCCCATGTACATGCATGGCATAGGACGTGGCTGTACCGAGGGATGTATTCTTGTGAACATCTGGGTTTGTTGATTCAGTGTGTGTGGGAAGAGGAAGGGGGATGCACAGAAAGAATCTCAAAAAAGAAAAGTTTACTTGGGATCTTTGGAGTGATCTCTCTCTCTTTCTCTCCTTTAAAAAGCTAGGTTTTTGCTCTTTGTCTTTAAAACTTTGCAGAGTAAGATTTTGCACTTGCCTGTTGCATTGGTTTTCTCAAGCAAAGACCTGTTTGTTTTTCCCATTATGTCTGAACCATATTTGAAACAGACCACTGAGCCAAGTTACATCAAGCTTGTTTCTTTTCTTTTCTACATCTGAACTATGACAGATTATCCTAACCCATCTGCAGGCATGATTAAAAATATGAAAATAATTTTTACTTTTCTTTTGAACTGCCTTTGATATAGTATTTGCTGTCAGATAATCTATAGAGTTTTAACATCTGGTAATGCAAAATGGTATGTTATTGCAGTTGAAGAGAGAACTATTTAGATATTTTTATAGGAAGATTTTTTGTGGCATCCAAGATTGCAATTGTGGCTTCAGTTTACAATAAACTTGTGGTGGTACAGTTGTAACTAAGTTATTTATTTTTTCGCATCAGACCATAGTTTATAACCCAAAGGGAAAAAAAAAACAAACAGCACAGAGGATCTTTTTTTAAGATACACATACTGCTTACATGATTAGGATAAGTGACATTCAGATATGTCATCACCTAATCTTAGGAAACTAGCTCAGACAACTTGCTATTAAGCAATAATTTGTAAGTGGCAAAACAATATCTATTTCAGTCATTGCACAGTGACTATATTACTGTAGTTGAAAGATTTTTCTCTTTCTCCAAGAGTATTCAGAAGCAACATGTAGAGAAAAAAAAATAACAATTGAAGTAGAATGGCTGTATAGACTCTTTTTTAAAATTTGAAATCAATGAAAACTCATACAAGTTATAGATACAGCTGATCTAGTTGTACCCATTAGTGTTTATGGTCCGTTTCCTTACAGAAAGATAGTAGTCACTAACTTAACATGAGACCCACTCCTGGTTTGATTTGCTTGGTTTCCCTTATTTGTTTTAACGACCAGAAGAAACTCATGATATTTTGCAAGTGGTTTACTGCTAGCAAAAGTAGTAACCTAAGAGGATGGCGTATGCAGTGTATATTTTTTATCCTAATTCAGGCAAAGTTTCCCTTAGAAAGCAGTATGCTATTGCTTGTACTGTGGCAAAGTATTTGCAAATAAGGGTGAAGAAACTGATTGAGATCAAAGAACACCACCACCAGACTGTATTCTGATTGCCCAAAATCTGGTATTTGTAAGAATTTTGTTTATGCTGTTCCTTACTTGGTATCCTCTGGAAGTGACATGCAGGTAGGTATCTTCCCCACTCACTTCAGCTAGAAGTGTGCATCATCATGAGAAGATTTCAGTTTCAAGATTGAGGATTCCACACATTCAGGTACGTCACATTAATTCTGAGGTCAAAGCCAAACAAACTATCAGATTCTGGCATCTGGGAAGGTGCTTGCTGGCCATCAGCTGCTCATTATAACACAACCCTTTTCCTTTTAATACCTTGTGTTCTTTCAAAATGGTCTGGTACTTTTTTTTTTTTTTTTAATCTCCATTTCAGTCAGGCTAGGCAGAGGTCAGGTGAGTCAGACATTGGTTAAACCAACAGAACTGATATGATTTTTGACAGTTACATAACCTCCAACCTTAATTTTAGTAGTTTGCTCATTCCTCTAGCCATACCCACTTGGACTTCCCACAAGATCCTAGGGAAAGTTCAGAAGATAACTACTCAGTGTATTTTAGTCTATATATTAAATACTCTTGTTAACCCTATCTGTCTGCATTCCTCACAGTCTTTCGATATGCTTATGTTCAGATTGCACCTGTGAGGTAGACTGATATTCTTACAGGTGAAGAGCTGAGGCATTGTCTTCACTGCCTTTGGGAAGTGTGGCAGCAGCAAGGACAAGCATGGGAGAGTTGGTGGTTACAACTAGCTCGGGTACTCGTGGACGCATAGACAAAGCAGCTCAGGATGCACAACTCTGCCTGGGACCCTCTGCCTGGGACTCTCGGCATTTAACCCATATTGAAGCCATGCCATTGGAGTGATTCCCATCTGCAGTTCCCAATTTATATTAAGTGGTTTGCTGAACCATATAAAATAATGTTGTCACAATGGTGCTTTTAGTTAAAATATTTATAGAGGGCCACAGTGGCCTTTGAAAACAGTGGGGGTTGACAGTGGCCTACTGGTGCTGCTAAAAAGTTCAGGAATGCTGAACTTTAAGGTTAGGTTGTCTGACTGCAGTGCAAATATATGCTAAGTGACTTGCCCAAGGTCATTTGTATTATGATATCTGTAGTAGAGCAGGCACTGAACACTGGTTTTCCATAGCTGTGGTTAGTGCTCTAATCTCTGCTATGAAAAGAAAAAATATTTTCTAATCTGACTATGTCCAATTGTATCTTAGGCAAAGTTTAACTGGCAATACAATGAACATAAGTAGGCTAATAAGCATATCAGGAATCTCCATCTTCCCTTTGTGAACACTTGAATTGAAATAGCAGTTCATTTTAATTTACACCTTCTGATATTTTTGGTGCAGACACCAACCCAGGAATTGAAATGGGGCACACTAGTTCTCAAGTGAGAGGAATCACAAACAGGTTTGGACAGAAACAATCAATGATTTGACTTGAAATCACTTTTATTCCTCCCTACAGGAGAAAGTTGCACTGGTTAACTAAAGGGATGGTTTAAATTAATCTAGTTAAACTGTGTTAAATGGCGGGTGGAGGTCTGTTTTACGTATTCAGACTAAACAGAGCTTACAGCAGTTTAACTGGGTCACTCTTGAAAAACTGTGCATGACTTTTTTTCTATAGACAAAGACTGCCATTATTAGGATGCACATTTGTTTATAATCCCAATTTCAGAATTTGGAGGAAGTTCTTCTCCTTCAAGTTTATTTGTTACTGTAGCTCATGAAATTGTCACTCTCTTGCTTTCCATAGACTAATAAAACATGGGGCAGACTGCCCTTCTCAAAGAATTTAACTGCCTGTCCATATTGCTAATATGCTAATATTGCAAAATGACTTATTATTACTGTAAACAACATTAAGTCTCTTTTCCAGACAAGCTGACTGTACTGCTTCCAAAGGATTTCCAATATCTGAGAAACTGAATATATATATAAGTATATATATTAATGTTTTTCAAATGGAAGGGAAGAAAGTCTGTCTTTAGATGGTTGTATTTTAGTTGGGTCTTACTGAAATAGAATTTGAACATTTAGAATAAATAATAATTTTGGAAATTGTAACTAAAGAAAACAAAAGGTAATAAGAGCAGAAACAGCAGTGGTGTGGGAAGTTCACTCAGGGGATGTAAGAGTCTAAAGAAGCAGCCTCTTTCATACCCCAAAGATTGCTATTCAGTCACTAGTGGAAGCCTACACAGAGAGAATGGATAATATAGGGACTGCAGTAATTCTATAAAATATGTCATAAGTTCAGAGAGATAGGGAGACATTAGTGGGTAGAGTCGCCTTCATTTTTATGCAGAAAAAGAACCATGGACACAGATTTGAAGATCTAATAGCTATGTACTTAATTGTATTACAAGCAACTAACACCTGCAAAAGAAAAATGCCCCTTTTGCAAATCCACCTCTTGGGTGTGGAGTTGGGGTGAGAACTACTGCCATGCAATAATTCGTGAAATGGAAAATGACTGCCTACACACTTTGTTGCATCAGATACTTTGCGTAGTTGTCTGGTTTACCGTGTGACGAAGCGTGACGAGCTGATATACCCAGCAGCATGAAACGAAAGTGCTTCATATTAAAAACTGCGAACAACCAAACCATTTTTAAATATAGGCAGAATCTATAACAAACAGGAAAACACCCATGCCTCTCACAGCTAATGAGAACTCCAATCTGTAATGGTCTGCCACATCCCTGGTTAATTAGAAACTAAATTACTAACATCTCTAATTATTCATAATGACATTCTTTTACGTCTGTTAAATTAGTTATAAAAATGATTAGCATAAGAAATGCTTGGCTTTGAAATAGTGGTCAATAAGTCAAAAAGCCTCTGTTTGCCTATTTAATCTAATGAAAGCTATTTTATCTCACACAGCATCTAAGCGCACAGGCAAAATTAACACTGAGAAAGTAAATGGTTTTATCAAACGAAGCAGAGCAGGGTTGCACTACTATCATTTACATGTACAGACTATTTCCCCTAACAAATGTATTTCAGAATACAATGCATATTTTGAATAAGTTACATAAATTTCAAGGCCATATAAAAAAAAACCTTTGAAAAATGTATGTCATGATTTAACACATTAATAAAAAGATGACCCAACTGTCTCCCAGACTTTCCAGATATTTGACTAACCTATTTGTTTAAAAGGTGTATATGAACAGGCAAGTTTTCACAGGGTGTCATTTTCCATATAATCAGGAGGGCTTTGTGCTAAATTGCATAAGAAAGCATTCAGGGTTAAAATTCAGCATGACTCTCCGGCAAACAACCCTTCCTGCACCTTCCCCCCCACTCCCACTTAAACCCTTTTGGAGGTTCCAGCCCTCCCCTCCCTGTCCTCCTCTTAGAAGCAAACTCAGCACCATTAGCACACAAATGCAAAATAACTAGCCTAGGCCTCTTCCCAGGAATACAAATTAGGGGCAGGTAGTTGAAGAGCTTAGAAAGCTGAAATAGCGAACTTCACAATGAAAAGGATGAATAGATGAGAGACTGAAAGTGGGGTAAAGTGTTCAGCTTTTGTCATTTAAAGTGACGTCTTTAACTCTTTGCCTTCATGAGGCTGCTCTTCACAAAAATAATAATGAATTGCAATTAAGACCTGAAGGACAAAAGACAATTATGTGGAAGGAAAAAAGAAAAGGAAAAGAAAAAAAAGAAAAATTATGATGACAAGAAGATCATTTTTCCCCCTTATACAGCATATGAGTATCTGCCAGGAAAGCAGAGGGGATAGTTTTAGAACTGTCATTGTTTAATGCTACAGTGGTGCCACTGTATATAGTGAAACCAATGATGTCACCAAAGCAGCTGGAGAGAAGTTTGAGATAGCTCATCGGGTTCTCTAAATTTATATCCACTCATGAAGCCCTGTAGCTACTTTGTGTTCTGTTCTACTTTTGGGGACACACTACTGTTTCTTACTGAAATAGGAAATATTTTAGGTGTAAAGTGCTGCTATATTTAAAGTTGTTTGTCCTTAAATTATACAAAGCCTTTTGGAAATTGTCCCATCTTCTTAGATTCAGCTGCACTGCTGGACTTGACTACCACCTGTTTGT
Organism: Pipra filicauda; assembly: GCF_003945595.2. Lineage (NCBI taxonomy): Eukaryota > Metazoa > Chordata > Aves > Passeriformes > Pipridae > Pipra > Pipra filicauda. The sequence goes on from NW_024105175.1 coordinate 1,251,112, forward strand.
ACCCTGCTTGAACAAAGTTCCATTTTATAGCATAGACCTATGACTAAAGTCATAATGAGAGTTAGGGGCTTTAAAAGACTTCTTTAAGATGTATTATTTGTGGATATAGTATCCTGCTATCAATGTTAAATTGAATGGCTCTTTGATCACACTGAGGACAAGTAGTTCTTTAAACCAGTCCTCTCATCCATCTGAATGTGGAGGTTGGATAGGGACCCAACTTAAGTGCAAAAGCTTTGGTCCGTATTTTCTCTTACCTTTTAAGTTATTAAAAAACCTGGGAAAGGCCTTTGGAAGAGTTCCATAAATCGCTCTCCCATTACTACTATGGTATTTCCAAACAAAATGTGGTCATCAGTCCCCTGTGTTCACCCACAAAAGCACAAACCCAAAGATAAGCCATATAAGCCATCACTGTGGCAGCTGTAGCAGGCCATGTAGGATGGATCCACAGATTAGGGACTGCAATATTTTGCATAGGACTGCATCAGTACTTAAACAACAATGTAACCAGTAGAATCTGTAAAAGATGACTTTTGAAGTTGTTAAAGGAAAAACTATACTGCAAAAATAAAAATAAACAATAAACCAATAAACCCTCAAATATTTATGATAAAAAGTAAAGTGAATAATATTAGACAGCACTGTTCTAAATGACATGAGGATTATAGATCCATCTTCTGTTTTTACCTGGGGTGTTCTTTTTAATTACTGAAGAAGTAAATGGGGTTTTTTTCATATACTCTAATGGCCATTTTTACATTGTTACATTACTGATTTTAATAACAACATACTTTGGGAACATTTCGCCAACAGATGCATTCATGCAAAACTTAGGACTTCAAAGTAAAGAATCTTATCCAAAGTTTACTCGGACCTTTAATTTTAGGAAAGAAAACTGAAAATTTCACGGGCTGTCTTGTATTTCCCGTACTAATAGTCAGTATTTCTTGATTAGATTTTGGAAATATCAAAATTCTTCTTAAAATAAGAAGAAACATTAAAATAAAAGAATCATGAACAAATTAAAGGTGACTGAACACTACTAAATTAGCTTTTCAAAAAGAGTTTACTTCAATTCCAGCTATTGCACTTGCATGACAGTTTATGGATGTGGGAGGAAAAAAATCTCATTTTATTTGCATTGTTTTACTTGTTCTCTTTGTTGAGGATTTTTTAATTCCATGATGATTGCTTGACATTCCATATTCATTGTTTACTGTGACATAACAAAAAAAAAATAAGCTGTTTAGCAGCTTCAGGGTATGTCTCCAGGAACAGGTATAGACAGATGAAAGTTTGTCTGTCTGCTCTTCAAATGGACAGACATAAGCCAGCTCTGATCTGAAGTCATATTGAGACACATTCACATGGCACTTGTGCTTTGAGGTAACCAGCAGGGTTGAGCAACCTGAGTGCAATTACTCGATTTTGGACAGGATCTGGTTCTGGCTGACAAGGTCAGGGCATAGCCAGAGGACCTTGGGTTTGCGCTTGTCCATGTAGTCAGCTGCAAAAGCCTTCCAGAACAAAATGATAGACAACAGTGACAGCTGAAAACAGCCTTTTCAACATCTATATAATGTAAAGCAATAAAAACTGAAGACCGATTTTCTTTATGGTAATGTGAATTTGGATGCTTTTCAACAATCTCACCACAGTAAAAAATGAGTTATGGCTTTATGTTTTATTTACATCTTAGAGATGATGCACCTATTGTGAGATGTTGTGATTAACTAGTCCTTAAAAAAAACTCCAGACAAGGAGTTTTTGTGGCTTTCTTCATTTCACCATTTCTTTGACTTCTTAAGCATACTTTAATGATTTGTCTCTTTCTTGTATGAAAAAAAATCAAATTAAAGTGCTTAAATTCTGTTGTAGATGATGGAAATATTAACAATTATTCAGAACTACTCATTTTCCTCAGCATGCCTAAATAAATATTTCCACCACTGTGGTCTGTTTTGGCATGAAATTCCCTACTGAACTCAATAGGAACTGAACACGTGTATCAGAAGTCAAACTTTGCCTCTTTATGATTTCTAGAGCATTTTTAAAAGTTTCTGAAGGAACAACTATATAAAATACTTTCTGAGGTAAGCCCTGTAAGAAGAACAAAAGCGGATATTATTTAATAGTCTCACCAAAATGCAGAGGATCTGGAATAAATCAGGAAGAGTTTGGAATGGAGTTATTGGAAGACTGATGTTTCTGTTTAGTTTTCCATTTTTTACGGGAAGAATTACAAATGTCATTTGGCAGATGTCTATAATGTTTTTGGAACTGGAAGGAAATTTGGCTTTTCCATTTGGTGTGGGTGGATGTTCCTCTAGGCCACATTTAACATGTAAAATGAGAGAGGTGGGTTTGAAACCCTTCCTAAACAGAGACTTGTATCTGCATGTTTTGCAGACTTACCTTAGAAAATCCTCTGCCAGGAACATGCATACCTGATACATATATTACCCCCAGGGAGATGGCCTTAAGCATCAGTTTCACCCTTTTTGCAGCATAAAGAGTCAAGCCAAAAAAATCAAAGTATCAGGATTCAGAGCAACAAAAAATCAATAGACCAGATAAACTGGTTTATCCTCCTTGCTGCTGTGCAAAGGGGTTATAAACATGACCTAACCAGCCAGATTCCACCAGTGCATCTAACCTTATCTGTATTTCATACCACTAAGTATATTTTGGGTTTATGCTTGACATTATATTTAATGGCTGTCCTATCTGTCCCTCCCTGAGCAGGATGCAATTCTAATCTTTCTGGATTTGGGGCGGGGGGATGTGGACCACAGGGGGAAGGCTGCCGTTGTAACACCTGATAATAATAACTGACAAAGAAAAAGGGAAAGCCTTTATATGTTGCAAGGGACTACAGGAAGCTTCAAAGAGTACCACACTCTTATTGCTAGATGCAAAAGAAAACTGAAATATTCAAATATGATTAAGATACAGAGGAACTTGAACATTTTACCAAACCTAAAATTACTATGCCCCAAACCTGAGGTAGGCCTCCCTCCCCATGAGAAGAAACTCTAAAAATATAACTCAGCTGCTACTCATTACATTTGCCTTATAACAAAAGGATGATACTACCATGGTTCTTATAACTTGCATCTTTCTTGAAAGTTCTTGCAGGAATTTGAGCTGCAAAGACAAGGAAACCATCTGGTAATATTTCTTCTTCAGAACTTGAAAAAAGCATTAGCAGCCTAACAAATGTCTACAGAAAACAGTGAACCTTGATGCAGAGGCCCTAGAAATATATGTACCCAGTTAGATCAATTAGCTTTGTGCTGCACCTTAGCTAATAACACCTGAGGGTTCATGGTACAGGTAAAGTGCTGCAATATAATCAAGGAATTATAGATCAAAGTATAGATCGGTCAGTGTACCTTCAATCCTTATGAAGATACTGAAATACATCTATGAAAATCAATTTGCAAGTGTTTGGGGTGAAATTAGTCTTACCTTCTTTTGTCAGCTAAAAGCTAGATTTACAGTCTAACAGTGGAACTCCTTCCTGTAGGGTATTGTGGAAAATTGTTTTAGAATGGCTTAAGACAGTAGGCTCTAGAAATCAACAGAAAGATCACTAAAAGCCATTAAAACACTATATTGGATACAGGAAGTCTGTGGGTTGAAAGTTATTCAGTTATAGGAGAGTCCTCTCAGGGTGGTACTACTACCAGATAGCACGTTTTTATGTATCTCCTACTTCTGTAAAGAGCAGAATATAGGGTGATACAAATATTTTTTTCTGACCAAAGGTGGCCACTCTTACATTGTTGTGGTCAGACAAGGCTGTTGTGTTCCACTACAGTCAATGCTGACATAAGCACTTCCACAGGATGTTCTAGATGTAATCATTATAGAATGTGCAGCTGATTTAAAGATTTTTTCTTCAAGAATCAGAAGCTTGTAGAAGGAAGCAATAACAATCTTCCTGAATACAGTAGGTAAAATGTTAGAACAGGAACTCAGAGTAAATCCTTAAATAGGACTTTTTAGGAACAGATTATGCAAACATCTGCAAGAAATGGTTGCAGTACATTTAGTCCTTCTTACTGTAGATGATAACACTAAATAAGCTTAAGTAATTCTGTACAGTCCTGCCTTTTCTACACACTGACACTGCTATTGGACAACTTTCTACCAAAGCTCCATGTTATGCTGCATGAAAGTTATGCTCAAGGAATTATTTTTTGCAATAACAGGACTGTTCAGTCCCAGAGATCTGACTGTGAGCAGAACTGGGATGTGAAGTTTTCATGTATGTTTAGTATATTACTCTAAATATAATAAATAAAGGCCATGAAAAACTGACATAACCATCAGAACCATAAAACAGATACAGCTCTAACAGTTAAAAAAATGACAATGCCATTAAAGTTGATAAAAGAAGGAATTCACATTCTATTTTTGAGTCAGTATCATGATCACTGGAAATTATTATGTAGTGGTTAACCAGGTAAGAACAGGATGCAGTAACTCAGTAACACAGCGTAGGATTCTGTTCAAGATTCAGATATCTAAATTTATGAAGTAATTAACGTAGGTGTCTAAGCTAAGTTAATGGAGACCTAGTCAATACAGTCAAAGAAATTTAGAGTGCTATTTTTCTAGTCAAATTTAGACTTCAGGATAATTTAAAAGACACATTGAACCTCCTGACTGTGCTGATCCTCTGACTACTCAGGTGCCTGTGTACAGGTACCTAGTGTGATATCTGGACTCCACCTACAACTTCTGATGGTCATGCCAGGCTCATGCAAATATCACAAATACACTTGGACTACTGAAATGGCACAAAGCATTCAAGTGTGAACAACTGAGTAGAACTCCCATTTACTGCAATGGAAGCTTAAACAACTTTCATGCATAGGCATGTGCATTTAATATAAAAACTTGCCCTGAATTAGTTATTAATACATTAATACAGAATTTAGAAATAGTCATCTCTTCATTTTTGCTTAAAAAAAATCAGAATTTTATAATGTTGCTTAGTTTTTTTGTTTCGGAATTATATGACATATCAAATAGACAAAACATCTAAAAAAGGACAGGGCTTACATATCCAAATAATGTTCAGATTAAGAGTTAGAAAAATAGTTTCGACAACATCTTATATATCTGAATATGGACTAAAAAGTCTATTGCAAAAATAAGCGCATCATCAGATTCATTTTAATCAATCTTAAAATAAAAGCATAGGTGTGTCCATCTGGGCTAGTCAAGTCACATACACTCCCTGTGAATCAGTTCAGTTCATCCTAATGTAAATGAATAAAAATTAGATTAAATAGACCATACAGCTTGTACTGTACAGGTGTATCTGCACTAGTTATTGAGTGCATTGGATGGGTACAGTTTTTTGATGCAAATTTTTCTTGAATGTATATTTGGACTCTTCTGAATTATGCAGCTGGTGCGTGTGAAGCACTTTTGCTCCTGATGGAGTCAAAGAGGTTGTTATGTCGTGGGGTGACATTTGTAGCACCCCACTTGGAAAATGGATGCAGGATCATTTAGCAGTTACTCTTCTACATAAGACAGAAACGTGCTGTGTATTAGCAACTAGCACCAGCATCATGCCAGTAAAAAAGCAATGTGAAGATGCAGACCTAGAATCATAACAGATCACAACAAACCCAGCCCCATCCTCTAACCTTTGCTCCGTAACACCTGGCAACACAGACTCATCCTAAGATTATTCATTTACCTACACTAAAGATCAATGGAGACCAAGGGTGGTGAGTACAGAAATAGATTCATAAGCTGTGGACATCTGAAGTGGGATGATTTTCATTCATCCAAGGCTCCATTGTGCCCTGACTTCTTAAAAAAAGCAAAGAAAAAGCAAAGTGAAGCAAAGCAGTGGAGGAGAGGAGATACTCAATTTATATTGCATTTACAATTCCTTTATCAAGTATTTAGTATTTCAAAAATTTCTAACTTCAGAAAAAAATTTCATCTAAAATGTAGAGTTATTTTCTAATTGAGGTGTGGGAAGCAAAATTTTGGGTTATAATCTTAATAGCTTTTGTCAGTTCAGCTAAAGATCTAATAGCTCTGAGGACTATGCATTTACTCATTAAAATACTGTTGCTGAAAGGGAAGAATAGGCTTAGAGCCAGTCTTACAGAGAAGAAGGCAATTGGTGATTAAATCGAAGTCCATCCGTGATTCTTACCTGTGCAAAATTGTACCTTGAGAAACCATAACTTATCGCCTGCTATGTCTGCACATTAACCTTGCCTCATATCACATTAAACTTTTCTGCCCAGGGAAGTTAACTTGTAGAATTTTAGCCTTTAAACCACTAGGACTGTACTAAAACATTTTCCAGTATTTCACTTCTATGTTTCAACAATATCACTGCACTAAACAGGTTTTTATATTAAAACTGTGACCAATGGGTTTTCCTTCATTCAGCAAAGCTGCAAAGTGCTTTACTATTCCTTAAATACTGATGCCTGAGAGGTTATATATTTTCTGGATGTTCCAGGGTGGATCTCCTGGGCATGAATATTTTCTGTCACCTAGCCAACTTGCTAACTGTGCAGAACCATTCATAAGGTACAGCTAACATTGGTGTTCACATTGTTGGGCTTCCTGAGGGATACCAGTTGCAGAGTCTTGCTGACTTTACTGTTTGAAAAGTTGAATTTTAGTGAAAAATCTTCCCAAAGACCACTGTAGAGAATTCCTTAATCAACATATTTAGCAGAAGAATTTTCATCTCTGCTCACTGTCAGATATGTCCACTTACACGGGGGAAAAAACCATCATAGATCCAGCACAACTCTATGAGGTTTTTTTATTATTTCTACACATTTTCCAGAGGAATCCAGATGGAGATTATTGACAGCCATCTGAGCCTTGACAGGCTGTAGTAGACTGCATGTGAGTGACACACAGGCAGTTGCTGTAATTCCCCTACACCTACTTCAGGAAAATGAAAGATGGTTCAGATTGGTAAGGATTTCTGTTTCTCAAAAATGTCTTAAGAAGAGAGGGACTTTCAATGGCCTCAGAAAAGTGGTTCATATAGTCCAGGATGTATTTTCTGCTGGTGACAACAGAGATGCTATTTAGGGAAAATATGCAGTCTTGGCCACTACCTGAAGTCCATTCCTGTTCTATCCCTCTCACATCCAGCACTGTTGTACTGGGATAGTAGACAGTACACCCAACCCCTCCATTCCTTTTAGTTTCTGTTCAAGGATGTATGGTTCCCACAGCAAACAGTTCACAGATATGCACAATGGGCATGTCTCACTTTTTAACACCAAATTTACAAAAACAAAGGAAGTTAAGCCAGTCCAGTAGCAGGTTGCAGTTGGGCTCTTGAGGCTGGTTATCATTATGGGTGAATAAGACTGTGTCTAGTTGTGAAAGCTGTTTATCCTTGGAGACTGCCTTACACATTCTCAACTAGCTCCTGATTATGGATTTATCTCAGCTTGGCTGCCACTTATTAAAAGCCTTCAATGAGGTTCCTAAATTAACCCATCAGTAGGGTTTTTCCCTTACTGCATGTCCTGCCCTTTCTAGTCTTTAGGAAGAAATACAAATTACTAGTCTACTACAGTCCTTTCAAATGTATAACCCCTGAAAAACCTGTTGTTAGAGTCCCTATAAATTGGGGGAAGTTGAATTCAGAGTTTAACCACGGTCAAGATTCCCTTCTGTGCAGGGCAATGAGGTTCTGAAAGCAAGGATGGATCTTTCACAATTACACTAAAAAGTAAGATTAAAAAAATGTAATTGCCAAAAATATTTACAGTCCTGTGGTATTACTTACCAAAAGGATGTTTACTCGTCACATCATTTAGGATATGACATAGGCTCTGGCTACTTCTTCCTCTCTGCAACCAGAAGGGGAGTCTCCTGAAATGCTCTCCCTGCCCCTTCCTGCTTCTAGACCAAAAATCAAACAGATCCTGCTTGGGCAAAGAAGTGGTGAGTACTTGGAAAAAATCATTGCAGCTGGTCAGGAGGAGAAGAAATGTTTGGATTTATAAAAGCAACGTCTCTTGCTTTTTAAGGCACAGATGTGAAATGCAAGATGGTTTGTAACACATTTGAAGGTGTTAACGGAAACTCAGGTCTTATCTTCTCTAAGAAAATCGGTTGGGCAATGGTACTTATTTGCTTGTGATTTTTAAACAAACATTTTCTACTTATCAGATCTTAAAATCACAGTGCTAAGAGTGTGACTGTAGCTTTTAACACGTATTGGTAGAGATGGTAAACATTTTGTTGGTTGCACGAATGACCAAACCACATGCACTGAAATTCCAGCAGCTGTGACCACATTAAGATTTTACCTTATGCTAATGATCATATGTGAGCAAGCGGTTGGTAAAAAAATACACATTTTTTGCCTTACTACTGTGGGCACAAAGACAACAGCCTTCTTCACCTAAAATAAATGAATTGTGCTGACAGAACTAAACCATCTACTACTTCTTTCTTTTGGCCTGTTAAGAAAGGGAAGAAAATGTGAACTTCTGAGGCATCACAAATATGAAGGAGGAACTAATTTCCCTCCATCAAAAAAAAAAATCCACTAATTATTTTAAATTTTTTTTAAAGCTGTGGAAATATGGTGACTATCTAAGTAGGGAAGGTCAATAGCCTCTCTGACTGGAATGGTAAAAGCTTGGTGGTGAACAGCAACCAAAGCCCTAATATTTTTCTGAAAGCCCTAATATTCTGTGGAAACCAGGCTCTCAGTCAAATCTTAGGAGGCAGTTCCTGTTCTTGAAATGAACTGAGTTTTGGGTATGAGCTAAAAACTCCCGTTTTTTAAACTATGTTATATTCTTGTTTTCCATTTTAACTCCTTGCTTTTAACTGTGCTGTAGATTATCCAAAATTATAAACTAAATGTAAGTATAAAGGCACCATGACATTGAAAGTTGTTGCTTCATCTTATCTTTAATGTAATTCAATGTTTTATGTAAAAAAATGGGAAGCTTGTGTATAGGCCAATGGCATTATAGCCTCAGACTCTTATTCTTCTGTAGTGTAGTCCGTGATGGCTGAGTTAGTCTGCCCACTGTTACACAAAATAATAGCTTTCATAACTCCAGATATAACTATGGAATTCACATGCTCAAGATCTGTAGTGGTTTCTACAACAATTAAGCCATTGGCTCTTACTAAGCAGAGCAGATATTTCCCAAAATTAGAGACCATTTCTGCCTCTGAATCTTTCAGGAATGGAAGAATTATTCCACAACAGCCCAGCCCAACAAACAAACAAAAATCACATCATGCCAAAATACAGGCTCCTATATCAGCAGGGTAGTCACAATGGTTGTGCAGCTGTAAAGTCACAGCTTCCAGAGATGCTGTCTCTCACGTATCACAGCTATGTGAGCCTGCCCACAAACCTGCTTCCTGACTGCCCAAGGGCCCAGGTTTTTCTGTCTCCTTTTTTTTCATTTTGGATTTGTCAACATCCCACCATCCCCATCTAGGAGGTATAGGAGTTCCCTTTTGTTTGATGCAAGCCAAACACCTGGGGGCACCGAACGGGTTAAGTGGAGGAAATTCTTGTCAACTTCAATAGAGAATAAGGCATTTTAAAAGATTTTCTGTAAGAAGAACCCAGTATGGCTGACAACGGAGCCACAGCACATCACAGTGAAAGAGTAAAATTTCTACTTAAAGGCTTTTTTATATTTTCAGAGTGGAAAATATTCATACTGTGGTTTCGCACTAAAAATAAATTCTTCCATTCACAGCCAGCAACAGGTAGCTGAGGTTAGATCAAACCACTAGCTTACTAATGACTGTGAATTGCAGTATCTATAGAAATGACTAGAATTCAAGGCAGCCTCTAAAATAAGCCAGATGAATCATTCTTGAAAAATATTATTCACTCCATAATAAATAGGCTCAGCATAAATGTCTGCAACACAAAGCATGCTTTAAGGATTTTTTAAAAACTTAAAATAATGTTGCATGTAAATTGAAATGGTCAGCTTTCTTTCTTTTGCAGGACTTCTGCTTTTTTTTATAGCAAATCAGGGAACACTCAAGGAGTGTTCCTAAAGTTAAGTCTGAAATGAAAAGAAATGAAAGCATTTCTTTTTTGCAAGTACCTTGAATATAATAAATAATAGCTCTTAAAGTATTATAAATAACAAATCTGAACTGTCTTGAGTTATAGTGAAAGTTATTGTTCAACAATGGTGCAGAAAGAAACAAAAGCTGATAAAATCTTTAGATTATTATTCTACTGTGTAACACTTTTTTTTGGGTAGTAATTTACTGGTCAGATGCTCTGCTTGTGCAAATGGCTGGCAAATCTCTCTCATTATTAGAACCAGGTTGATTTAGCCAGCTTAAGAATCTCGGCTCCAATGGAATTAGTAAAAACCAAAAACTAAAAATCCCCAAAGCCCCACAATGACAATAACTACTGTCCTGAAATACTGTTACATAATTTTCTACAGGGTTATATTTTCATATTTCATATCCTTTTTTTTTTTTTTTAATGCAAATGCATGATCTATGACTGCAGGACTGGCAGACCCTAAAGAGACGTTAGAGAAGGTGACTAGGACTAAGAAAAAAAGACTGTAACAAACAAGCAATGGAAAAAATCACTACCACCACCAAAAAATACCCACCCCACCAAGGAAGCAAATAACAAAACAGCACAAAAATTTCACTTTGACTTTTTTTGGTCTCTGGTGTTTCTTTGTTCCAGTAAACCTTACTGTACATCTCTGAAATGGGTACCCAGAATGGCAAGGGTTTTTTTCATTGCCATGCATGCTGCATCCTGCCTTCACCAGGGAAAAAAAGAAAAAACAAAACAAAACAAAAAAACACAAACAAAACCAACGAAAAAATCACAAAAGAAAATAAAACCTTTCATGCTTTCCACATTGCAATGTCTAAATCACATGTGGACAACTCGGGTTTAAGTCACCCAGTTTAGCAATGAATGTTCTTTGAATCTACTTAGTGTCTGTACTACTGTGAGACTGAATTTCTCAGTAAAGTCAAAACAACAGTAAACCAAATAGTCATTATTTCATGGCCAATGCTGCTCACGGTAATTGTTACTACAGTCCTCATGTACCTAGACAGGATATTTTTTTTTTCTTTTTCCCTCTGAAACCCAGGATATAACTTACTTATTGTAACTCAATAATTTTATTTGTAGCACAGTTGCAGCCATAGAGGGAAACTCGTAAAAGAATTGTACCTATCAAAAAAACCCTTTTATCTACTGACTTCTTCTGCTTCCCTACACACACTAAAAAATTTCAGCATTTGAAAAGCTCCTATGCTTTCAAAGAATATATAAAAGATTTGGCATCATCAGGATATGCACATACTTGTTTTTATGCCGCATCATATCTCTGCACTCATCCTTCCCTTTACCACTCATCCTCTGATGATGTCTTCTCCCAAAGTAGTATCTCTGACTTTCTCTGAATTTGCATGAGAGCTGCTATCAGTTGCCATTCAGGATTTGACAAAGGCTTTGAAAGTTGCCCTATTGGTACTATTAGCAATAAGAAAATCAGCATCTTCATCACTTGTTTTCACTGAAAGTATAAAGTTGAAAAAAGCTGTTCTGTTTACTGGACCAACATGCCACACCTGGGAGACTTCAATATATAAAGTACAGAATACATGGTAGATGCACTCTACTCTGCAAATGTACTCTCCCAGGGGTGAGAGGAGTGCCTTTCCCAGTCTAATTTGAAAACCAGGGGAGAATATTATAGCAAAAGCTGATACTCTGAAAGAGGAATACTAGTAACAAAGAAATACGGTAATTCAATTTCTCATTTCCCCTAAGGAAGGTGTAATTGTGATGTGCATATATATACATACAAGAGACATAATGTGCAATACAGAAATGTAACTGTATTTTGCTAATCTTAATGGACATCTCAGATCAAAGCAATACTAGTGCACACAGACACTTCTGTTTGAGAGTAGCTCACTGTAGTTTACTTTAAGCATGTTTTCACTAATTTTAACTTCAGGTAGTGCTTATAGCCAATTTAATAATACTGTCACAAAACACTTTGCAGACACTCTTAGTATGAATGAGCCTATTCCAATTAACCAGGCTGTCAGCTAAACCAAATGAATGCTCTCCCTAGACTTTTTGCAAGAGCTGAACTAAACTGAATTCAGACTGTTCCAGCTTCAGTATACAAGAATAGCTTGATAACAGTAAGATGAAATAAGGGGGGAACTCGAGTCTACACATGAGCTTGTATCAGCACAAGTCTGTCAGTAAAAAACCTAACAGGAATCTACAGCACCATCAGTGGAACTAACACCCAAAACAGAATCTCTCAGCAAAATCTAAGAGATTGGTGCCTAATGGAAGCAACTTCTATATATATTCTACAGCGGTGGTAGGAATAAATTATCTTCATAGTAGAGTAAGTTAAGTAGGATCAGAACGAAGGTTAAAAATCCTATAGTAAGGTAGCTTATTCCTTGATTCAAAAGTGTGTCTCATGCAATTATAGACTTTTTTTATTCCCCTAGGCAGCTGGGATTTTCCCAGGATACCCATTCAAGTGTATGTTCAATCAGTACATATTCAGGAATTCACCTCTTGTCTATACAAAGTTTCAAGGAGGTCAAGGAGAATTTTGTCATTGCCTCCAGTGAGGCCAGGCATTTCACCCACAATCTTGCAGCTGAAGTGAGGTCTTTGGACAAAAACTTTGTGAAATATAAGCAGCCCAAGTCCTGGGCACATTTAATAAACCGAGCAAGATGTCTCTCTATCTAATATTTAGCTTACTTTATCAACTAAAAAAAAAAAAAAAAGACATAGTTCCATTTTCTAAAGTAGATATTTTAATAGGTGAATTGTGACAGTCCTTTTCTCTCCAGCCACATCCTTCAGACTGCATGTATATAGAAATACATTTTGCATGCACTCAAAATACTTTAGCGAGATCCATTCTCTCAGATGCCAAGCTCAAGTGCAATACTTTACATATCAGTTTTTCTTTATAATAGTCTGCAAAATCACTCAGCAATTGCAAGATTCCATGAGCCACCCACTCTATAAGCTGGGGGCTAAGAGCACACAGGGCTGAAAAGAAGAAAGAGAGAACATTTTCCATATCTTGTGGAAAGGTGAGGTTATAGTGATTATCATGAGAGCAAACTAACTTTTGTGACTGTTTTCTGTGTTTCAAAAGCAACAACAAACACAGTCTTTATTCATTCTTAAAAATCAAGTTCTGTTACATACTAAAACTTGCTTTTTAGTGAAAGATAAATATAAGAAAAAGTCTGTTTTTATGACTTTTCAATAGATACTTAAGAAATAATTTTGCAAATAAGAAAAAATTGCATTCCCCAAATCAAACAAAAAATTACAGATTCAAGTAAGATAAAAATATCGAGATACAGTTTTGGGTAGCTACATAGGAGCTACAGCACAAGCCATCTAAGCTTTGCAATGTTCTAACAAGTTACTTTGCCAACTGCCTTACTCTTTTGACATAAAAAATGAAATATGTTGCTTCTGTGCAATTTAGTTACTACTTGGGAATTAGATTGTGTCATCAGAACTCATGGCGATGTCTCTGAGTGAATTTGACCTGAGATGAGATTTGTGGGAGGGACCTCCTTCCTCCTGGGTTGCAAATAAACGTGTCCAAGAATGTTCCTGGGCTCTATGTTCCAGCTGGCCCCAAAAGGACAGCGTCCATACTGGGCAACTCCTTTAACCTCTAAAAGAAGGGAGCTGCTGACAAGCTGACTTTTGGGATGATCCAACATTTTAACTCCTGAAATGTGCTTGGGAGAGTACTCTTTGGCACACGCTTCACTCACACCAGGCAAAGCTTTAACACTTCACTAGCATGGACAATTGCAATCCATTGTCCAGGAACATTTCCGCCTACTGTCTGATTTACTCTGGTGGCCAGCGACTGTTGCACACATTCAAACTTTGTACTGCAATTGTATGTATGCAGGAGAGAACAGTTCAGGGACAGTCCTGATGTAAAGTTCACTTTTTAAACCATAATGCCCCAGACCATACATATTTTGGTAAAATTTACACAGTCTTTTTCTTCCACTTGAGATGAAGGGGTCTGAGGAATGCCAAGAACAGTATTGAGAATAGTAGGCAGTGTACAGTGAAGATAGCCTTCACATGAAGCTAGTTCTTTAGATATATAGCTGTATTATGGGATCCTCATGCACTGGTTTTAAAGTATGAACACAACGTTTCTCAAAAAAAAAAAAAAAAGAATCACTGAGGGATAAAAAACATACATGATAAACAACTGCATAACCTCCATCTGCAGAGCAGCAGAGGTAGAAAACCTACTGCTGAAAGATGGAATACATTCAAAGAGTTCTGCAAGAAGGCATTGATGCTCCCGCTTTTCTTTACTACTCAATGCAGCTACAGTTAGGTTAAGTGCATTCTTTGTCCCTTAACTGCTCTTCTTACATATTTCATACTGCCACATACTTCGGGGGGAGGTGAAAGGAATCACAAAATACCACTCCATTAAATCAGTATTCTGTCTATGATAATTAAACAAAACTCATGAACAAAATGACCCAAAGCAAACAAAACAATTTCAAAATTTTCTCCTCTTTGCAATAGTTTATGCAAGAAAAATGAGAAGGAAGAATAACTGTTCAGTTTATGCATTTGGCAGCGTTTGTGATACACCAACTTTTACATGTGTCTTATATGATAACAAGAAGTAACATCAGTGCTCTAAGAGAAACAGTGATTGCTAAAACTGCACTACAGTGGAAGCTGACAAAGGTCTGAGTTGATTTTTAAACCTAAAGCGGAACTGTCTGTGTCTAATTATTGTAACAGTTTTAAGTATAACCAAATAGTGAAGTTTACTTGCAGTGCAACTAGTTTTGAAACATGAATTGCTATAGCCCTGATGTTTGTATTCATTTCTGAAGATGAGTGTTAAGTTTGAATGGTCATTTAAAATTTTTCCATTTTGGTGTGGTTTTTTGAGACACATTGTAAGAGCATCAATATATTCTTTTATCAGTAAATGTAATAACAACATGATTTATGACTAGTTCATCTACATTGTTTCTTGATCAAAATAAAATTAGGGTAAAAAAGAAAAATTAAAAAACCCGTGTTGTTCAAGGGCTGTCTATATTCATTAGTTGGTAATTTTTCCTGACACACCCTTGTGTACTGGATCAGACTCTACAAGTGAAACTTGTGCTTGCAACCCCTAAATCGTATCAATTGCCTTCTCCTGTAACATATCTCAGGTGCACCTCATAGTTTTATAACTATACATCAGGCTTTCAGGAAAGCAGATATTTTCTGATTATACGGTTTCTTACCTTTTTAAAACAGATTATCTCCTTTGGCAAGACTGTTCTGAAATGTAACTTAAATCTCTAAGCATTAAAATATCCATAAATAATCATATATAATAGCAGACTATGTTGCCAAAGCTTCTGATTATTGGTAACTTCTACTGTAACGGGAACCAATGCATTTTAGTCTAGAATAAACATTTTAGCCATAAGCTTCTGTAATCACCATGCATGGGTAAGTCAGAGAAAAAAAAAAGAGAAAAAAGTTTCCTACAGCACAAGTAAAGAGAAACTTCAGATATATAGCACAACTTCTGCTGCTTTTTCCTGAGGTTGAAAACACTGAAATCCCACCCTATTTCAAGTGAAATCATTGCTGCTCATGCCCAAAGGTAACTACATTGGCTCTCTACTGAACAATCCCTGTGGCAGAGGAACAGCAGATCATGTTCTTATAGCAGTAAGACGTCTGCCTCTTTAATCTGAAACACAGTGCCAACGGATTAGTACAAAGGGGAACTCCTTAAAGAAACATAAAGCCTTTTTGGGAACTAGAAATCATGCCAAAGCAATGAAAATAAAATGTTTTCTGAAAGTGTGGATTTCCATGAATGGAAAAATGCTTTATATCTCTAAGAATGCAGGATAAGTACGGCAAGGTAATCAGTTTTTCCACCTTGTCTTAAACTTTCTGACAGAGAATACTAATGAGAAAAGCATGTTTCATAGTCTTCCTTCACCTTTTGTCCTATAAGTGGCAGTAAACCTTTATGTATTATGGCTAGGAAAGGGCGAGGACAGGGACCAGAAAAAATACGAAGAGAAATAACTAAGACTGCCACACAGGATTCTCCACAGATTGAACCAGACAATATTTTTGAAATAAAAAGTACTATATTTATCCTCACTATATATATTTGCATGTGCTTTCTGTATCAAACTGTCCTGATTTCAATGAGACATTAATTTTTAAGTTTCCAGTTTAATATTGGATCGTGTAAAGAGAAACAAACATATTTTAATTGATAAGGATTTGGTGTGCTTTTCACAACATAGTCTATCCCAAACTGTAATTGATTTATTTAAGATGAACCAATACAATGCTGACTTTTTCAGTAAGATATCTATCCAACACTATTCATACAGTCACTACTAAATCAAGCATGCTCTCACATTCAGCCAATTTCTTTCTGGAACTCTGCTTCAGTGGTTGACTGAGAAATTAGTCTCAGCAAATGAAACTATTATTACTTGCTGTACCTGCACCTATTTAGGAACACCTGAGACAAGACACTGTTCAAATCCATCTTGCCCAACTGTTAGTTCCTAAAAATAATTAAATGTTCCACTGTAGTGCAGAAATGCATACTGTTCTCTTCCTGCCACCTAAGAATAAGCCTTAAGATTTCTCTCATCACAAAAATGAATTATTTTGTATTTTGCAAACAGTGAAAAAGTAATACAGGCAATACTGTACACTAAAAAAACACAAAAAACCAAACAAAAAACCAAAAAAAAAAAAACAAAAACAAAACCACCAAAAAAAAAACAAAAAAAAAAAAAACAAACAAAAAAAGGCAAGAGCATAAGTGATCTGTACTTTGCTACTGTCAAGTCACTTCAATCTCAAAAATGTTGAGAATTTAGCAAGAAAGTGTAAAAAACCGATTGTGTTAATCATTATGACCACTTAACCACTGCACTTCTGCATTTGGAGAATTTTGGCTTTTGAAAACTGATTTGGTAAATCTGTTGAATATGTAAATTCTCACCTGAATATGATCTCAAATCCTTTAGGAACACATTTTATTTCCATCTAAAGCACTATTTTATTCTCCACTTGAATCCAAATCTCTTTTTCTTTTTTTTTCTTTTACTGCTGTGATCACTATCTCAAAAAAAGAAATTATAATTTGGTTACAAACCATTAAAGAGCAAAGTAAAAAATATCTTGAGGCTATTAATAGAGGAATTTATAAATTTCTGTACAAGTGAATTTGATTTATTTATTTGTAGATCACAACATACGGAAAAATAATTTGAAAAAATACTACTTATTTCTATTGTTACTATAGTTAACTGTCATCCAATCCTGCAAGTCTTTAACTTTAAACAAGCCTTACAGTGACATCAGAATGTGTAGGAGGTTAACAGATCAAAACTCTAAAGCAACAACAAAAATGGAGCAATAATAAGGGTTTTAATCTCTCTCGTGACTCCCCAGCAGTCTAAAACCAAAGTCCAACATGATGCATATCTAGCACGACTTTCATAGTTATCCTCAAAACCTGTGTATGGAAAATTTTCCTTACTTGGACCTCCACTTTCCTATCTCACAGGATAAAGCAGGCCTACTTTAATAACATTATCTCAATCCACTTGAAAAGCCCTCTTAATTCTTATTAAAACAATCCAATCTGTTTGAGGCAAGATTATTGTTTTATTTAGAATACTAAACCTTAACTAATTAAATGCAATATTAGGATGTTAATTAGCATACACAAGCCAGCTTTTAAGAATCCAGTGTGCACACATGCCAGTTCATACTAACTGAAGCCTGGACCCCAGTGCCATAGTTTCCCCAACAGGCAGTGCCTAATGCCATCCTCCTCTACATCCCCATTCCAAGAGTCATACACGCAACCCAGTTCATTGGTAATGGGTTTACCTGTGATGATGAGGATCCACTATTTATCCTCATTAAGAACTAAGTGGAAGGTAGCCACCAGTATTTAATGTTAAGACTAGATTCAAATTTCATTATCAACAACAAGATGGTTTCCCTTTTCCCTTAGAATCTAACTGGGTAGTCAAAGCACTTACTACACTGCAAAAAGAAAACACAACTACAATTTAGTACCGGACTTTAGCTAGTAGGACTTTTGAGTTACACCCTCTTTGACTGCCACACTGCTCAGTCATACCACAGTTTTCCAGTTTCACCTTCAGGTTTCCTTAGAGTTATCTTCCTTGACCAAAATAAAAATCACTGAAAAGACAGGGCTCACCTTCAGTTTTGTCAAGTTCATCAATACAAACCAACAGATTTACTGTCTACTGAAATAAGTGGGGTTGGGATCTCCAACACATAGCCTAAACATTAAAAATTCACCCAATTATATGGACTATCTCATTATTCCCCTGGGGGTTTTTTCCAATCAAACCAGGATAGTTTAGGCATAAGCACCTAACCTAATTCAAGAACTACATTCAGTGAATGGAAACACATGACGGTTACCAACCCCTTCACGAACAAAAATTCTAAAAAAATTAAAATAATAAAGATCACTGTTTATCAGCATCCAAGTATGATCTCACATATATACCCCAATACTCAGTACCAATATATGTTTTAAATATGGACAAATTACTTATGTAACGTAAGCCACCTTCTTTCTGGCAAATTTTGCTCAGAAAGTTAAATATATACTGTACATTTTTGTATACCAAAATATCCAGACAGCTGGTGCAGAAAGGAAAGAAAACCACCTTACATTTTGCATCAGAGAGGTAAGGGGAAAAAAAAAAAAAAAGAGAAAGAGAACAAGCACTTTTTAATTTCACTTGGTGATTGATAATCAATACACAAACACATAGTGTAAGATTTTTGAGCACTACAGACCTATATAAAATAGTCCAAATACCAGATCAGAGATGAAAATTAAGGGGCAAAAAGATGGAACATTTACTCAGTGCTCTGGTTTTCAACTTCTAGTGAGTTCTTAATTTATTAGTAATAACTTGTTTTTCTTGGAGAGGGTTCAGAAAAGGTTGGGAGACTTTTCTAAGCATCAGCTTAAAAATACTTACAACTATTCTAAACGCCAGCTTAAGAAATTTATAAATAAAATTGAACATTAGGACCTCTAAACTTGGAGACACATGCTTAGAACAGGAAATGATAGTTTGTTAATAAAGAAAGGTAAATCATTCTCTAGGCTTCCGGTGGGAAACTTGGCAGCAAAAGGATTTTGACCTCAGTGAAAGGTAACTGCGACAAATGACAAATCAAGCAACTTTCTTCTTACAAGTGAGGCAAATGTTTGGCATAAGGTTGGACTGCATTCACATCTATCATTCCCTGTGGCATATTCTTCTACCTTTAACAAATAATCCTGCAAGCTTTTTGCACTGACCATATTAATTACCCTTTTTTCTCCTCTGAGTAAAGCCACGCAAGCCTAACATTTTTTGTGAATGATTACTTATTTCCTATTCGAAGCACAAAAGTTCATCACTTATAGAATAGGTCAAGCTTTCAGTGCCTATTAGTCCTAGTCTGGAATGAATTAATGCATTTTCCTATGTTCATCTTCCTTTTCTGTTGTAGAAACAGTATATGGGACATCTGTGCAAAGGAAGGGAACAAAAATCCTGTATTATTTTCAGGTGAAGTAAACAGTAAGAAAAGAATACACTTAAAAAATCTATTTTCGTTTTATATTAGGCTCACTGTAACTATAGCACTATGAAGTTTGCAGTTCTCCCAACTCAAAACAAAAAATGGGGGGAAAAAATGACAAGTAGCCCAGTTTAATTTCAAACGTTAATATATTTTCTATTTTATAGTGAACATATGCATCGTTCACCCCTTATTTGCAGCAACTGTGACGTCCTCATAAAAAGGGGTGACATTTTTAAGATGCCTCTTAAAATAAATACTTCTTTTTATAAAATAATAAAACTTCAAATAAATATTTTTTACACTAAACAATATGTTGAAAAAATTAGAAAATAAAGGCTGAATTTTACTGTAACTGTACAATATACATGAAGTCCGAAGGGAAATCAAAGTCTTGTAATAGAAAGTTTCCGTAAGACAAAATACAATCTAAAAACATACTGATTGATTCACATTCTTCCGAATGTACAACATATTAGTATAATATTTTATGACCGTGCCATGTCTTATGACACCACTTACTTTTCACAGTTGAAAATATTATTGTATATACAAAAATATAGCATATTATCTCTGGCAGAAAACAATGAAAAAAAAGCAGTCATTTACTAATTTACAAATCTTGCAAGTACTATTCACAAACAATAGAGTTGCCTAGGAGTGTCTGTGTTGCTTTAGCTTATGCAATATGTGGGTCACAATGTACTGCATCCCTTTTTTTTTTCCTGTATGCCACTAGCTGGATCCTAACAAGCGTATCAGTTAAGATGGCACACACAGAGAAAAGCATTTCACTGCAAACAGCAAAGTACATCCCCAACCCTTCTACTACAGTGCCAAGACCATAGCTGCTTAGCTGGTTGCATATGTATGTTAAAATAATAATCCTTGTTACTTTAGTGTTTCTGACTAGTGATGCTACGTTGGCTTTTCAAAGTTCCTAGGGGGGACGCTGGGAACTTTGCAGCAAACGGTGTTGGAGTGTTTACAGCGGCACCCAGGCCGATTTACCCGGTCGTAACAGCCCTGGCACAACTTAAGGCAACCCTTGGCTGGTAGGTAACACCACAAGCAAGGCAGAAAGAGGGACACTACACCCATGGCGGACCACCTAGTGCAGCAATGTGACTGACTGCAGGAGCAGGGGTTGTCAGCACAGTTGTCCTCATCATCGTTAGAGCAGTGATAGAAGAGGCCCTTCACACAGCAAACGCAAGTCCCGTAATCAACCACGTTCTGGGCTGAGCAAAGACACTGCTTGTCACAAATCCAACATGAGGGCAGGGTCCTCGGATAAGTGCACTCCTTACACTTACACTTTCCACAGTCTTCACACCTGTAGCTGTGCGCTCCCAAGTCTTCTTTGCTCAGTGGCTTCAGCTCGCTCGACTTGAGCTCAGACTTGGGCTGCATTCGGACTATCCCATCAGCAACTGGCCCTGAAGATGATCCTAGAAGTCTTTGCTCAGATGAATTACTGCTCGTACTTGTCCTCGTACTGCTCCGTGAACCTGTGCTGACCGTGCTGATAGATCGGGACAGTGGTGCCCGAGGAGATGCGTGTGTCTGTGTGTGCTGAATCCGGCCAAAATGACGATGCTCGGGCAAGCCATGGGGTCTCTCATTTTTGGATTGGGTTGCTAGCCGAGGAGTGGACTTGACCCCTGGCCGTGGAGCTACCGTAGGTCCCTCTGTGTATTCATTCGTGTTTCGGATGGCTCTGATCTGGTCCAATGACAAGACGTGAACCTGCTGCATTAGGACATCCCGCAGGTCAGGCTCCCCGTGTGGTCTCCCGCTGTCACGCCGAGCCTGTAGTAAGGGCTGCGACCCGCTGCTGTGCTGAGCTCTTGTCTCCATCAGTGCCCGGAAGCGTGCTCACCCCGGCAGGCTTAGAACACATCTGAAATCCTAGAGCAACAAAGAGAGGATTCACTATTGCAACACATCTCATGCTCACTCCAGCAGCCTTTCAAGCCTGCAGGACCCTACAGCACTGCATGCAATCAAGTAATGCATCAGTCCTTAAAAAAAGGAGTCACATCTGGGGCAGAGTACAGGCACCAGTCAGCTGAATGTACTTCCCTTGGCCTGTTCTACCTTCTGCTGTGGAGAGCTTAAGGGGATTCTTTTCTAGGACTGTGAAGCTTAACTTGTGACTCTAGAAAGTCTAGATTTTGCTCCTGGTAACTAAGACTTCCCAGGCCATCTTCTGGTTAGACCATGGCCTTTAAAGTGATTTCAGCCACTTGAAGTGACACTTATTGCACATCAGGCTACTGAAAAACTTATATTAAAAAAAAAAGTCTGCAAGTATTCAGCAAGTGTAATGTGACCTGCTGATGACAGACATATAATTTTCCAATTTTGTTTAAAAATGAATAATATTTTGGTAGGCTAGTCTCTTTACACATTAAATTTTACACGATGTAAATAGGAAATTTTAGTTTAATACCAATGGTCCCAAGAAAAACACTAAATAGCAATAAAATGTTTGAGGTTAGACATGAAATGAGTTAGTGCTACCAAAAACTTCAACAGCACAAGTAAAAATATCTCTCTTCAGTATTTTAGTGTGTGTCATAGTTGTGTACACCATTGTGATTGTTATTTTAAGGCTCAATACTACAAAAGCAATGTTACCACAGTTGTTTGAGTTTTTTTTTAACGTGTAAAAAATTCCATAGACTACATTTCAAATTATAAATATTACCAAGAGTGGTTTGTGGGACAGAGGCATGCATAATATAATCAAACAATGCCAACATCCAAGAAATCTACTTGATTGTGAATATTGCTTTAAGAGATCATTAACTACAAAGTAGAGACACAGACGTAAAAATTTAAATGAAAACCCAGTGAAAGACACGGAAGATGAGAATTTGTAAATAACTTCCACACTCAGATATGCACAAGTTTCAAGTACTGCCCTCTAAATTAGTTAATATTTGGTTTGCCTTTATCATATCTTAAAGTGGCTCCAAAATCCAATTACCTATACAAAAATCCAGAAAATATTTTACAACTAAAACCCAACCAGGAATCAACTGTCTTACAAGAGGTATGCAATGTCTGTAATTATACCTAGAAAAAGCACCATAGTGTTACTCTGAACACATCAGTTACCAACAATAATACTGTACCGCATTACAATAAAATATAGCCAAGCAGTTTAACAATGAATATCTTTATACTAACAGCAATGCAAAACATTTAACCATTTAACTCCCGGCTTCCTTCCTTTAAGTGTTTTTTCTTAAAAAAAAATAAATAAAAAATCCAACTTAAACAGTGACCACCTGTTTTAAATACTGTCAAATCCTGGTTTTGGACATAGGAGGTATGTCATGGTGTCCATACCTCACAAATAATAAAAAAAAATAAAGTCTTGCAAACTTGGCTTGAAGCATTGCTTATGTTCTCATCAAATTAAAACCTCTGCCATATCAAAAGTTTCAACCAACAGCCTAAGCAGACGTTCCGCTCATCTGAAATTATCTGAAGATAAAAAATAATAGAAAATAAAATACTTTCCCCATCCTTGAGAGGAACTGGTAGCCCTATCTGCCCTCCACGTCCAGATTTCCGCCAGCCCCAATCAGCCTAGAGGATACTGCCTCTCCAGAAATGACAACCCACTGCAAAAGCAAAGCTGACCCTGACCTGAAGGCGCTTCAGACGACCCTGGGATCGGCGGCGGAACCCCCTTCAGACGCCAAGGTGGGAGCTGGAGAGGCAGCCTCCGGTCTCCGCTCCCCTCCCTGTCTCCGGCTCCATACGGGGCGGGGGGCGCGCAGCAGGTGAGAGGCGACGGCCCCTAGCCCGCCGGAGAGTGCAGACAACCTGGAGATAACCAGGAGACATCCTCTGAGCTGGGAGATGGGAGGGGGCTGCTGCAGTCGCCTTATCAGAAAGTCAAATCCATGTTTTCTTTTAACTCTTTCCCCCTGCCCTCCCCTAAGAGATGCTAAAGGAGGTTCCCCTCCCGGGAAGTGCCAGGCGCCCTGCAGACAGTGCAGACAACACCTCCGGGACAGCCGGGCAAAAGGCAGATTACCCCCTCTCGCCTTGCCCTAAGCACCCATTCAACTTCACAAAGCCAGCCGCTGGAAAAGCTCCTCTTATTTTACGCATATTCTGCAAATTGCCTGACCTTCAGCCCGCCCCGTTCCGCCCTAGCCCGGAGGGACCCAGGAGGCATTTTCAGTGGGGCATCGGGCCGAGCTTGGAGATTCCCCTTTTTTCTCCCCTTGACAGATCCGCTAACAGGACAAGATGCAAAGAACCAGCACATTTATTTGCAAACGTACATTTGCCTAAAAATCCTCACGGATAGGCACGCCTCTCCCTCCCCTGACCTAGCATTTCTTCCCTTTACATCCGCCAAGAGCAGAGAAGCAGATTTGCCTTTTTGTGAGTACATGTGTGTGATAACACGATTCCCCACTTCAAAGAGCCAAAGTCCACTCTCACCGAGCTCAAGTGCCAGATTGCTAACTTTTCCTAGCTGAGCTTGGCAAAAGGTCGAGCGAGGGGGACGGGTTTCGCATCGTCACATTTGGGGAAATTTAATACGCGAGGGGCTTCTTGCGTGCTGTGGAAAAACCCCGTGTCCTGCTGGCCGGGGAAAGGAGAAGCCTAAGGGAGAGAAGTCCTCTGCCCATGAATTTCTGTTTTGTGGCCGGAGCCTGTGCAAGACACCCCCACCCCCATTCCCACCGCACACACACCAACCACCTCCTTTTCTTTCAAAGTGCTTTGAAACCCCTATTAAGGGCCGAGTGTGTGATCAGACTATGGATTAGGGCAAAAGGGACTTTACCATCGGGGTGGGGCAAAGTGACACACAAATAGCTTGCTGAAAACACCAGCAGCTTTTTTCTTTGGGGGAAAAGGGGGTTGCTACGAAGTAACCCACAAAAAAAAAAAAAGAAACAAAGTAAAAATTAAGGCTTTTCCTTTCCCTCCACACATGCCCTCTACACAGAAGAACTTAGGGAAGCACTTTTCCTCGTCTTACAGATCGAATTAAGTTTCATCACCGGAGAAATAACTAAGAGTACGCACACACACACACACACACATACACACATATATATTTGTACCAGACGTGCACTCACTTCCGAATCACACAGATCTCCCGACGCCACTACAGACGGGCGTAAAACATGCACTGAAAGGCGAGTTTGCTCGCTCTCCCCCAAGACCGGGGGACACACAGCCCCGACGCTCGCCAACCCCGCAGTGCCCTTCCTTCAGCTTCCCCCGAGGCTTGTCGGAAACCCACGCGTGCCCAGCGAGGCAGGAGCAGGCAGTACCTCCCGTGCCCGGCTCCCCGCAGCAGAACACGTCGGAGTGTGTCTCCTCCAAGCCCACCCCCCGCCCAACTAGCAGCCCCCGCAGGCATTCCTGCGCGCCCGCGCAGCCCTCCGCCCCCTGCGCAGCCTTCTGCACCCCCGAGGCACCCCGTCGGGGCGCAAATGCGGCGCAGCCCTCAAAACCCAGCGGAGCTCCCCCCACCCCTCCCCGGAGAGAAACCGCTCCGAAATCCCACCTCCAGTTCGTCTCTGGGAAAGGAAAGAGAAGGGAAGGTGGGGAGAGGGAGAACCTGTACGAATGGAAAATGGATCGGCCTCAAACATTTCCAGGAGTTTTCTTGGAGCAACCAAGGGGGGAGGTTACTGAAAAGCTTGTTTTGCAAAGAAGGAAAAGGCTCTCACCGTGATCGCGGCGCTGCACCAAACCCCTCTCTCTCTTGTATTTTCTTCTTCCTGCGGTTTGCAAATAAATCCAGCCCTAAAGCAAAAAAAAATTCTTTTCCAAACTCTGCTTTAGTCCAACTTGTAAATTAGAGTAAGAACGATCACCATGTAAAAAAAAAAAAAAAAAGTCCAGAGCAAAGTTAGATTCCTCTCCCCAGATCGATTATAAATACTTGTGTGCGCGTATACACTATAATAATAATAATCAAAACACCTCTCCAGGTCGGGGTGGGTTTTCTTTGCTCCTAAAAAGAGATCAGTCTCACACACACGCTTTTCTTTTTTTTCCTCAATGAACAGGAGGCCGACTCGCCAATACCAAGTCACTTTTTTTTGTTGCTGTTGCAAATGATCAAGAGGAAAGGGGAAAGCCAAAGAAAACAAAATAAAGTGGATCTAAAATAAAATCCCAGAGCTTTCTTCCACTGAGTTCCTCCAAAAAAGCAGCTTGTGCAATGTAGCCGTTCTGCTGAGAAGCTGCTTGCTGCAGGCTCCTCTCCCCTCTCTCCCTCTTAGCTTTCTCGCTCCCTCTGCGAGCGTGTGTGTGTTGCAGGCAGCTCTGTGGTTTGCAATCGGGGGGGTGTTTTGGGAGCGCAGCGGATTTGTGGTGGTGGTTGTTGTTGTGTGTTTGGAGGAGGTGGAGGAGGAGGAGGAAGATTTGAGATCTGAGCTGTAGGGGCTCGGCGTTTTTCTGCTCGCTCGCTCTCTCCCTCTCTCTCTTTTTCTTTCCGGAGGACGTAGGGTGATCTCTCTGCAAAAGCAGCAGTAAATGGCGTCATGTGGATCTGAGGAGGAACAGAGCAGTTGTTGTCCCAGAGGATATATCGCATCCGGTCCCAGCTCATTGGCTCTGCGGGGCTACATTCACTGGCTCTCCCAGCGCCCTGCCAGCACTTTGAGCTGCGGGAGGCATTCCAAAGGGCAGTGCTGCCGCCGAGCCAGCCCGGCGGCTCCGGCCCGTTCGCGGCGCTCCCCTGGGCTGCGCTGCGCGGGGCGAGCGGCAGCCCCGCTCCCGGGGCCTCTCCGCAGCCTGTGAGCACGACAGGCTGCTCCGTGCACAGCCTCACGCCGCTCGGGGTTGCTTTTGTGCTCGTGTATTTACTCAGAGGCAGGCGGCGATAGCTTTGCAGGGGAGCCGAGGGGAACTCGCTTCTCCCGGGGAGAAAGGCGCGCTTTCCCCGCCGCTGCGGGCTTTTGGGGAGACCCGTGTTCAAGTGCTCCCCTTTCCCTCCCACACGATTTTCTTAACCGAGTGGAATAAAGGTTTGCACTTTCTGCCCCTCCCCCCCTTCGCCCTTTCCAGTCGCCGGCCGCGCAGGGAGCAGGAAGGGTGATTACTTGGGGCATTGTCCCGCGGATTAACGCGATTAGGCGGCGCGGAGGGCGCCCCCATGCCCAGGCGGGAGCGCGGAGCGGGGCCCGCGGGGCGCGGAGCGGGGCGGAGCGGGCGGCGGGGCTTTCCGCGCCTTGGGCGGCTGCCCGTGGGGTGCGCGGCGGCCCTGGCAGCAGCAAGGTCCGCTCGCCTCTGCGGGGGATGGGGTAGGATTTTTTTAAGGGGGGGGAAAGCACACAACCCCCCCCTAAACTTTATTTTAATCAGCTCCCAGTCGTGCGGGGGACATGGTCTGCGAGCAGCTCGCGAACGTGACTGTCTTCTGGGCGTTCCCGGACACGGCCACAGCTCGGTCCCTTTGGTACGAGCTGGAAGCACCGACGGGACCACTGTGGCTTGTTGGGCCCGGGCATCTTGCGCCAATACGTATCTATTAGCTTCCCCGCGTCCCCACGGAGGCATGCACCGAGCACGAGTGTTCCCGCGCCACGTGTGGCACTGCTTAAAAATACACACGGTAAGGCAGGAACGCGCTGCGTTATTTACATGAACAACCCTCGCTGCAAAACCCCCACCAGCCATCTACTACTCGAGGCGATTTCGCAGGCACTTCCTCTCCTACACCTGCTGGTCACCGCTGTGTGGAGGGGGTGGTCATTCCCGATAAAAACGTGTAAATAAAGAGGGCAGCGTGTCTCACGCAGCCGGCCTTAGGGTTTTCGTGGTTTTATACGCAAGTATCCATTCTTCCACAATAATATTTTGAGCTTGCAACCTATTTTCCATAGTTGGTTGACAGAGAGGTCAGCCGGAGTTACACAGGGCTCACTTCTTCCCTTTCAAGCGGGATCCACCGCTCCCTATCCCGCACAAGAGCTGACGCAGGCCGGACATCCGTCCCCTCCCCACCCTGCAGACGAAGTGCAGTCCCGGCGGGGCGGGGGCTGTCCTCCGACGGAGCTGCAGCCTGGGGGGACTGGGTTACCCCCGGGGATGCCGAGGAGCGGCGGCGCGGCCGCTCTCCCGCCAGAGGGAGCGCGGCGCCGGGGCGGGGGGCGGCAGGTCACGGCTGCTCCGCGGGGGCAGCAGCCCCGGCGCCGGGCAGCGCCAGAGGAAGCCACGGGCCTTCGCCTGAGCTTCCCCTCGGGAAGGGACACCCGGCAGCGTGGCGTCTCGGTGAGGATGCATCGAGCATCCTCGGAGGCGTGCAGGCTGCGCGCTCAACAAGGCAATCCACTGGATTAGGCTGTGAAGGATGTATGGGTTAAAATACCTGGGAAAAAGAAGACACGATATTCACCTCACTCTGGAAAGACAAAAATCACTTCCTCCCACATGGTAAAGTCAAAATAATTGTACGCAAGAAGTATGCAAGCCTATACACATGGGAAGGGTCTTTTAAATTATTTATCAGTGTTTATACTGAGTGTATAAATAGTGTTTTAAACCAGAAAGTTCATAACACCATTTTTAAATCTGTTGGTCTGTAGTGCAATCGGCAATTTATGTGCCTGTTCTCAAGTACAGGTGTGTACACTTAATATAGAGTAGTCTCAAAGACAGATGTGAAAACAGTGAAGCTATTTTTATTCACAAAGTCCATCATGCATGCAAAATGGTGAAGCATCAATGTCTTATAGTTCAAAAAACCCCCTCCAAAAAACCAAAACTCCAAGCATATAGCATCCAGTGTATGAGTTTGAAAGAGAGACACCAAGCCTGCAAAGATTTGTGCACTAACTGGCACACAGGGAATCGAGAAACAGTGCACAAATCTGCAAAAATGGTGTGCTTTTTTTGTGTGTGTGCGCTTGTGTGTTTACGTGTTGGAAATTCAAAGCTAGTTTCTCAGGCTTTTAATCTGATGATACCTTGGAACTAGTTTTTGGAGGATTACATGTATCACTCACATTTCACATTTCTTGTCATAGAGAATGACTTAATACATGTGATTATGTTTCCCCTAGTGGATTGCTCTAACCACTGCAGGATTTTTTTTCTGCTTTTAGCCCAAGCAGACCTTGGTTTTGGAGATTAAGTTCTTTAGTTTATTTTCAGCAGAGAAATGTAAGTGTTGTGTATGTGTATACTGGTGTACACACTAACATACACGTATGTCTGTATGCATATGGATGTGTATATTCATGATATATTTGAATTGTAGCAATTCCAGTGACTTCATTTGAAAAGTGGGGCACAGCCACTTGCAAAGGCTGTGACATGACAGACACCCACCTGAAATAGTTGAAACTTTTCTACATCATCCTCAGATTGTTCCACGAGATTTTACTTGAGTTGATTTTCAGACCCAGGACCTGGAAACAAGTAGTTTTCCCCTGTTTTTGAAAAGAAAGTTCATTCATAATGAATTCTTCCTGCAAGGGAATGAAAGTGCAGTAAATTTGCTGACTTTGAGAACATATTTGTGCATTATCTCATGAGTTAATGCAATGATATGCGAATATTGATTCTGCACATCCTAAAAGGACCAAGTTTGGCTGTGCATTGCTTCTAATGCCCAGTAGTTGCTTAGAAACTTAAACCTTTAATTGATTGCCTTCCGTGTTTGTGACTCTGAAAAAGCTAATGTACACAAAATAATTATATAGCCTTTTTAAAGTGATTACCTGCAAAACTTTTTTACCTACTGATATTTCATTGAGATTCTCAGGCTAGACAAGGGAACTTAGATATATCATAGGGGGAAAAAGAGAAGTCAAATGCACTGCACTGTAAAGAGCTGGACATTTTTATGAAAATAAATAAGGTCCCTGACTCAGTACTGTTAGTTTTGCTTTTGTAATTTTAATTGTAGTTTACCTAAGAGAAATACTGGAATTTCCCCCCCTGAAAAGGGGGAAAATGAACAAAAGCTTCTGGGAACACACTCTGGTGTGACAAGGAGTAGCACTGCTAAATGTTAGAGATAGAATTAATACCTGCCACTCTGGTTGGGAATGCACATGCTCTGCAGCTGCTTGGATTTGGTCTCCTGTTTTTAGTGATGCTCAGATCTTCTGGGATTAAACTACTATTTTTCAGATCTAGCTCACAATAGACACTTTCTTTAAAGGTGATATAAGCCAGATCCTGTGTAACTTCATCCCATCTGGTGATTGCCACAGTATATAGAGGGACAGTTGCCAAGAGAATATTTTCTTGTTGAATACCAAATATACTTATTTAAACTTAAAAAATAAACAAATCCCTTTCCTGATCCTTCCAAAATTATGCTGAAGGATACATACATTTAGTGCTTGTAATGTAATGTGGACCTTTTGCATGTAAACTGTTCTAATAAAGCTAGTATGCTCTTTGAAGTGTCATTCAATGCTATTTGGTTATATTTGTGTCCTTGATAAAATCAGCATTGTTTTTTCGGAATTCAACTGCATAAACCTTTCCAGCTTATACAATGCATCTTATAATTAATTCTCTCAAATGCCTTGAGACCAAGTGTTCAAAAATGGGACAATTTGGTGTGGATGGGACTAAGTGCAGTTTATTTGCTATACTGGTATTATAGCAGCCTTTTTATGGTGTGGTTGATTGTCCTAGGGTATTCTTCCTAACATTTTCACTTCTTTGGTAGGAGTAATCATGAGAATGGCAGAACAGACAAGCCATATCTGTTAACGTTTGTAACACTGCACTTTCTAGACTCATTCAGTTAGCGGCTAGATAATGCTGGGCTTGACTATACTAGAATTTTATGCAAAATTAACTGATTGCCTATTAAAATGTTAATAAGTGCTGGTTTGGAAATTCTCAAAATATTTTATAGAAGGATGCAGACATTTTTGTGTTGACCTGGGATTAAAGCGACTCATAAGAAGTGGGAGAGGTCAGTGTTAGAAGTTATGGGAAATTTGAAAGAAGGTTTCACGAAGAGACTTATCACATCCCTACTGTGGTTTGCAGCAGTAGTTTTCAATTTTCTCAGTCGGTAGACTTTAGACTTTTTCTATGCTTTAGAAGTAAAAAAAATCATAAGGCTTTTTTTAGAAAATTACAAATTATGAGACCTCCCATTTAGCAGTAGACCATAGGAATCCACAGATCACAGATGGAAAATCACTGATGTAGAGATACCTGAACTAGCTCTAAATTGCAATGTAGTAGAAAGATAAATGAATATCTTGGGTACTGTGAGCAATGGAGATGTAAGAACACAGATACCTGCTCTTCTCAGAAGTGCAAGATATCTTGCATGGACCTCCATGCTGTCACTGCTGTTCCAGAACATAAGGTACTTTTCTTCAGTGGAGACTGGAGTTGAAAAAATACTCCAAGAGATTAACAATTGGTAGCATATAGCTTGCAAGTCAGTCAAGGGATACAAGTCAGACTTACAGATTTTGCTGCAAACAAAAGGAAGCAGATTGAGCGATTGTTAAAAAAAAAAATCTTTCTTCTCTTTGCTGAGATTATTTTTATTTTCCTCAGTTGAGAAAGACTTGTGTTTATCTGAGTAGCATACAATCATGTCCTGAAAGTAGAGGTGATGTGTACAGGAGAGAAAAATTTCCTAGAATGAATGAATTTTGCACAAAAAGAAAAGTAAAAACTTGTGTTACCCCATCATTTGTCTGAAAATCAGAACACAACCAAAAAAAGCCCCAAACTGTTTGTATGGTTACATCAATTAAAAAAAAAAAAAAAAAGGTAAAAAAATTGAGAGAGACCCTGATCCTGCTGTCAGATATGTACTGTCCTTGTTCTCCTGATTATAATAACAATATCAATGACAACAATTAAAATGCTGGATATTATATCACAGTTTTCTCCATAGATCTCAAACTAGTTTTCAGGAGATGTAGCTATATACATTCTAGAGGTGAGAAAAACCAGGGGAGAAAGAAAGAAGTAACTTATCTGAAAAGCAAGAACTAGGAGTCTCATATCCCAGTCCAATCTCTCTGCTGTGTACATGCTGCTTTGCATGGTTGCATGGAGGCCCATGGCACTGATTTCCTTGTGGGCTTCAGAGCTTTTCTGCACAACTGAAATTTCAGAGTTTCTGTCTAACAGAATCAGAACACCCTAAAAAGGAGTATGAAGTGTTAGATAATTATACTTATCTTACTTCGAGAGGGAAGAGGACAAAATGTTTGACTATCTAAACAAAGTTATCTCTGCAGGAGCATCCACTCCCACCCCTTGATTAAAGAGTTCCTCTAAACTTCCGTCTCTGCATCTGGTGTAGTTACTCCTATCTCATTTGTGGTTTTGTAATCATCTTTTCCTGTATTTTAAGCAGGCCTATTACTTTCAAAAGCCCCACAGAGACAAAGGCAGCAACTAACAGAGAATCTGAATCTTGGAGCTGTTCCTCCTAAAGAAGCCCCTGAATCCTTCTGGAGCCTGAGTGAAAGTCTTCGATGTTTCAAGTCGGGAAGGGAATCCAGCTGTCCACAGCAGCTCCCAGGAAGGCGTTCTAATTAACAAAAGCTAAAGGAAGCATTGGAAATTGTGTCACAAACATACATAATAAATCCATCTGACAGAACAAGCTTGCAAAATAAGCCCACTGGAAAACTTCCTTCATTTTTGAGGTTAAATGTTTAAACCGTTTAACATATTTTAAGTTTTCTTATTGTTGCTCGCTCACAACGCAATTCAAATTGACTTAAATTATATCAACTTCCGATGGTTTACGTTGTGTCAAAGCAGTTGTGTTTTCCAAAGAATGTGTTGTTCAATTTCTATTTTCTTTCTTAGCTCCGGTTATTTTTCCACAAGGACACAAATCATAGTTCTATAAAATCCATTTCTGTTAACGCCTTACTCAAAATTCCACTGCAGACAATAGAAATAATAGCAACAACTTTTATTTAGTTGAATAGCTTTTACACCAGGTAAGGTTTGACTTCTGTGAAGACAAGGTCTTTGCAGAGTTAGAGAATATATGTATTTAGATGGTCAATATGTAAAATGGTATGTATGGATGGTAGGTGCTGGGCTGCAGCCTGGGCTAGCAGTAGTGCTTGCATGTTTGGTTGAAGGTGGAGCTTAAGCTGCAAAGGCAAAATCTTCATTCAGTCCATCTTCAAACCCAAGGACTTTTTCTGTAGTAAAAAAGGAACAGGAGAGGGAAAGGGTTTTCTCTGTGGTGGGGGGGCGGCAGGAGGGAAGAGAGCTTTTTGCTGAGACCGTCTCAGATTTAGCATTGCAGAAGCTGGCTCTAAAGGCAAGTCAATGAAATAGCAACGGGAATTTCCTCAGCTCTCCTTCCTGCTTCTGTCTTTGCCTATCTCACCTTTTGAAAACTGATTTGTATTTGTATACATGCGTGTGATCCCGATTTCATTGTTTGCCTTTTCACACAACTTTCACCTACATCCCCTTCCCCTCCCTTCCTCTCATTTGGCAGCCAGTTGGGCTTCTTCCTGCCTTGAATACCGCATTCCCTGGTTATTCAAGCTCAGTCATTAGCACCCTGTCCCCCCACTGAAATTATGAATGAAAAGCCTTGTTGTTCTTTACAAATAACTCGGGCTTCCTCAGTCAGTCAAATTCAAATGGCAGTGACTGCCAGACAAAGCGCCTGTATGATGGACAGTCCTCTCAGCAAGCCATCAAGGCACACAGGAAGTTTTTAAAGGCACACTCTAGGTAGTGCAGTCTGGGCGTTCCCCCCCCCGGGCGCGGGATGGGGAGCGGAGATGGGGATGGGGTGGGGGCAGCCCCCTGCCCTGCTCGGTCCGCCGCAGCGCCGGGGGCGGTGGCAGCTTCGCACCGGCAGCTTGGGGCTCGCCACGGCGACACCTACGACACCTTGTCGCGGCGGGGCCGGGGCCGGGGCCGCGGTGAATGCGGCGGGGGCGGCGGGCTCGGAGCAGCACAGCACAGCCCCCCGCCGCCCCGCGCATTGTCCGCGGGCCCTTTTCACAACGGGGGAAAAGGTAATTGACAGCCCCATTGTCCGCCCCGGCCCCCCGCGGCTTTAAAACACTCCGGGGCCCCAGTCACACGTTGTCAAAGGGAGCTGTCGGAGGTGACGAGTGAAGAAGGGCTGTTCAGGAAACAGTTTGAGCCCTTCAAGTGGACAGGCCTCAGTGACTTCTCCGGCACTCCGGTTGCCACAGGCAGCCCCTTCAAAAATAACCTTAAAGCAATAAATCATACATGTTTCCTGCACTATACAGGGAACAACTGGTTATTTTTCCGCACTTCCCCTCCCCCCCCGCCTTTTTTTTTTTTTTTTTTAAGCCTAAAAATTATTTAAGCACAGGAAATCAAGCATGTCAAAGTTTGGCAAAGCAGTTTGGGTGATTTAGCAATTACAACACTTCTTTCTCTATGAGCCAATCCTTGGGCTTTGGCATTTTATCTCCTCATTTCCACTGCTTTCTGCATCTGCTCTGATGGCTGTGATAACTCATCCCTTGTCTTCCACACAGCGAGGGAAACGCTCTGCGTGGTTTGCAAGGAAAAGCTGTTCACTCCAATTCTTTTCTTTCACAGGAACTCTGTATCCTGGAGTTCAAAAAGATGTTGTGGACTCAATCCATCTGCTTATTTAGGAACAAAAACCCTGAACCTGAGAACTACTGCAATGCCTCACCACAGGCAAGTCTGGGCCACTGTATTTTACTTGGTGTTTTACATAGGCAGCACTCGTTGCCCTTAACTGTCTGATACAGACAGTGTTGATGCATCAACCACGTGTGACACATCATATATGATGTGTGTGCATAATAAATAATGTGTAGGATGCATTAGATTTTAAATACAACTACAGGTTTTTCTTGAAAGGCCTCTGGAACCTTAGGCTCTCTTGCTGCAGCTGGTTCCACATGGGCCAACATTTGTGTTTGCACTGAGCCCCATTAGGAGCCCACCTGCCTGGGTCTGATTTCAGCCTTGGAGCTGTCATTTCCTGCCATCACTTGAGGTAGTTAGTGCATGCTAACTAACTAAAATCCAGATCTGTTAGACTTAGTGTTGCCATTTAACAATGCCCAATTCTGCTGATATATTCAGTGCTTGGCACTGATGATACACTTAGAAAATAAAAGGCAGAGGTCAAATATTCTTTGCAATGTTCTGCAATGTCCGTACACTGTGACTAAAACGTTAAGTACTCTGGCCAAAAATGTAACTCTTAAAAAAAAATCTGACAGAAAAGCCAGAGACTGAATGAAAGAGAAAATCAAACTTTTCTGTAAGTTTGGGCTCTTTGAAAATTGAGGTAAAAAAGAAAGAGCTAGCTAATCTGCAGCAGCATTAAATTCTCTTTACTTACGTAACATAGGATATATGTTCTCATTTCTTTATCATGACACCTATTAGAAGATACAAAGAACATCACTGTTGGCTTATGGGTGGCCAGGGGGTATTTAAATGAAACAAATGGTCATGAGAAAGGAGGTGTGTGGCAGTAGGTTTGAGTCTGTGATCTATAGTTGCTGCACAGTTCACCCTGTGGCACTAACCAATTCATTCTGGCAGCACTGTACTTGTGGGTCAAGCCCATGGGAAGGAAAATTTGCATATTTTTCAAATGTTTTGAATATTATTACTGTCTTTCACTTGCAATATGATATGTTTATATGTCTGTTAATATAATTTTATCTCCTTGTGGGTCTAGTTCATCTATCCACTGCACATTTGTCACATTTTAAAGACTAAGGAAAGTGCCTGAGAGTAGTTTACAGGCAATTTTAGCCAAACCTTACAGCATGCTATAAGACATGGGCTCCCTGAATACCTTTTGAAATCTTATGGGAGTAAAAGCTGTTCAAAACCTCAGACCAGATGCTTTTTGGTAGGATTCAGCCTTTAGATTGCAAATTACTTCAGGCAAGGATCTCCTTCCTGTTTGGCAATTTCCTAGAACACTTTTGCAGCTGGACACATAAACTGCTTATTATATTGAGGAGGAGATACTCAGCTGGGGTGATTTACCATTACTGACTTCCATCCTCTGAGAATCCAGCTCATGGAAGTCAGAGGTTATTCATGTTCTGCAAAGGGAACACATGATGGAAAGATTTCGCGATAAGGGCCTGTTTTCTTACTCTCCTTTGCAGTGATCAAGAATTACACATTCTCATATATCACATTATACCAGCTAACACTAACCTGAGGTCTGCTCACACGGTGTGTATAGCAATATTTTGCTGTTAAATTGAGCGGCATTTTAGAACCTGCCACCTTGGGTGCTTTGAGGCGTGTCTTTTGTGCTGGGGAGCAGTATAAAAATGCACAGTTAGCAAGTTTGCTATTGCCTTTGCCCAATGGTGCAAAATGGTTGCTCAGCCACCATTAGATCAGTGGAGAAAAAGAATCCCACAACAAAAAAAATAATAATGACCAAAACTTCTGTTGTTCACTGACCTACATGTAGGAAAGCACTTGAAAAGCCATTACAGAATGTGTATGCTTATTCCTTAGCAGAACTGAATCCTTCACTTCTCAATTCTTCTCACCTCTTTGTACAGGCAAAAGAAAAAATCCAATGTTTTGGAACACTGCTGGCAGAGAAAGTCAGTGTTAGTACTTTCCTGACAGGCTTTTCCTTCTTAAACTCATTTTTAATGGAGGATGAGAAGCAAGTATGACAAATATTTGTCTTCCAATGTACAAACAGGTCTGAGCTAAGGCTATGAATGCTGCCATCTGAAAAGAGTGACAGCAAAACGGCAGGAGAACTAACATCATGTGCTGAAAGAGAACAAGACAACAAGGCTGACAGAGAAGCTTAACTGGACAGTCGAATGTGAAGAAAGTGCAGCTGGACAGGTGTCTGTAGATGAGAAGATGGGGGGAAAAAAAGGGCCAAAGCCCAGTAACTCTCTGAAGAGAGGATCAATTTTATTTATTTATTTAGATTTTTATTTCTTGCCCTAAAGCTGTGGAGAACGATGCCTTGTCCCTGGATTGCAGTGAGGAAACTGTTATTGCCTTTACTTTGCCTTTGCCTCATTCTTGCAGGCACACTCCCTTAACATTTGTTGTGAAATCCAGACTCTAATAAAGTCGATGGGAATTTTGCCATCAAGATTAGCATGGGCAGAATTTTATTCAATTCATAAGTCCAGCAGTGTCAGTAATGTTGTACTTGCATAGATCAAGGTTAAATTTGGCCACGGGAACCTTTTGAACATTCCACCCCACACCTCACCCCCAAAAGAAAGATGTAAGAGACTGTCGAAGGGCAATTAATGGTCATTAGTCAGATCTGTGTAAATGGTGTGAACGTGGAGGAAAACCACCCATTCTGCAAGGTATAGGCCAAGCACAACCTGCAAACTCAAATTTATCCAGCTAGTAACCTACTCCCGGCAGACTTCTGCAGGAGCAGCTTGGGAATGAATTGCTGACCAATTCATTGTTTCTGGGAAACATGGCATTAGTTTGCATGCCAGTCGAATAGAGACCTCCATGTACACTCTAGTTTGGGCTCTGTGAGTCATCATAAGGGCTGGGATTTAAGGCTCTCACTGGCTTTTAAAAGGAGGTATGTAGCCCAGACAGCCAGAAAAAAATTGAGGACTACTGATTTAGATCACGGCAGAATTTTCTTTAGAGATTCTTGTCAGTGCTTCCTCCATTCAACCAGGAAGAAGTTGGGCTGCCAAATGGATTGAGGTTGAAACCTGTTTCTGAACATATCTCTGTGTTCAGTAGCACATAAATGTAACAGATGAAGCTCTGACTCTTTTGAAGTCTATAGGAAAACTACCCTTGACTTAGATGAGGTCTGAATTTCATCTTTTTCCCATCGCGTCCTTCTTCCCCTTTTACTTAATTCACATCATAAAACAAAAACTGAGGCCCATGTGTGTTTCTTGTATAGCTATTTAGGTTCCTTTGAGCCATGCGCTAGCATACGGGCTCCATTTGTATGTACAAAAGCCAGCTATACATATGCAATTGTAGTAGCTGTGCATGAGGAGATCATCTACAGCCTTAGGCTTCAGCTTATGAAAATCTGATTCTGGAAGCTTTATAGTTCCAGACTCTTTTAGGGACAGTTAGGGAGCCAAGGGATGTGTCTGTCTGGTAGATTTTGCAATGAGCTTTTTGCTTGGGAATAAAACCTGCAAGATGCTGAGTGCTGCTCTTTGCTTTAAAAAAATGTCCCTTTGAAGGCATGGTAAAGTAGGATCCAATTTTGTGAGAATCCAATAATGAGAATCATGAGGAAAACAAAAAGGCCTTAATTGACTCTGTCTTTAAGTTTTCTGGAGTCCTTTGTATGGATTTTTTAGTGCATATAAGAGCTTAACACACATTTTCCTCCGTGTTGAGTCAGGGGGCGAACAGCCCTTGCTGTTGTCAGCTGTGCAAGTAGCACAGACATCATACATTTCATCCTCAAAAGTTTTGCAGTTTTTTGCCTTCAGACAGATGGAAGTAATGACAGGAAGATAAGGCTCATTAGCTAATTAATTCTCCCAACGCCCAGGTCACACCCCTTCTGCAGTCGGCTGGGCACAGGTGTCGGACACGCGGATGTGTATGAACATGCCCTTCGCAGAGCAGCATCTCCTTTTGTGCCATGGCTGCTCTGTGTCAGCACGTGTTGTGCCACGGAGTGAGATTTGAAGGTACATTTTTGGGATGCAATTTAGCCACCATGACCTGGGATATCTTATGTCTCATCTTGGTGAAATTCCCTACCTGTGTCTGCCTCGGTGTTCCAGGTGCTAAAAGTTAATTATCCTACAGCAATCTGATGCCTGTGTTACCTCACAACTGTATCTGTGATGCATAAAAAGGTACTTTTAGCACTGAAGGCACTATCATTAAATTTTAAAAACATTTAATTGGGGGGGGGAAATTGGAACAGAAAAGGACAAAGCTCCCCTTGCAGGTTTGAAGCCCACAAAAAGCAATGCTCTATGCTCCCTCTGCTGGCACCAAGGCAACCAGTCCTTCCTCTGCTAGATGGATTAGCACACCAAGGCACTTACACTATTTCAGCATGAAAAATCTTATAAATTTAATGACACTGCTTTTAGGTGTAATAAATAATAAGACATTTAAGATTTTTTTTTTGCCTCACTCTGTTTTTCAGATTCAAGGCTTTGAGAAACAGAAAGCGTAGCTAGGCTTCATGATTCTGATTTTATACTTATGTCCAGCTTGAATGCATTGCTTCAGCCAAATAGGGAAAAAGACTTATTTAGGGTAGAACTCACAGAGAACAGAGCAATAGTACTATATTATTCTTATTTTCAGTTGTTAGAGTTTGGTTTTTTTTTTCATGAGAACCACATCTAGGCTGAGTGTTGTTATTCTCTGACTTGTTCATAATAGCTGTATTGGAGACTCTTAGCTTATTAATATAGCTAACCTGTTTATTTTTATGATTCAATGAATGTTAAGTAAGGCTTTAATGAGTATTAAGTAAGGCTCTGCTTCTCCTTTAACAAATCGTAATACACGGTAATATTATCCTTTAGTAAATGGCCACTTTTACTGGTTTAATGAGATGCAATTTATCTCAGGTAATTTATTTTCTTTTAACTATCCTGATTTTCAAAGTCTCTCATTTGTGAAATTATGTTTATCTAATTTTAACTGTCAAATTGAAGGGAATAATTATTTTCCAATTAATTTTTTTTGTATAATCCTTTTTGATGATGGTGAGAAAAAAAATAATTGCAACACACTATTATTTTATTTATTACTTCTCTTATCTGGGTATGCTTTTGTTTGCAGTGGAAGAGTTGGTGAAAGTGAACAAGAATGTCTTGTAGAGTGAAGTTTTTAATTCCTTCCACTATGTTTCTTCTAGCTTTAGCTAAGAAACAGCACAAAACCTTTGATTGGATGACTGAACCATGACTGATCAGTTACCTCTTGAGGAAGAAGTGGAAAGCTCCCCTTCAGGAATGGAGCAGAAGTGAGAGAGATTGGCTCCATAGTGACTCTTCTGTGCTGTCCTTGCTGGAGGGAAGCGATGAAGACACTTGCTACCCATCAACTGCAGTTCATTGTTCCTGTCTTCTGCCTCTTTTTTTTTCACTTTGCTTCCTGCAAAGAAGGACATACCTGGAAGAGGAGCCAGATTCTTAGAGCACAGATCTTTAACAGCTTTGCTTCAGGAAGAAAAATTGCAGTAGGGGCTACTTTGGTGTAATATAAAGCATTTGGTGCAGTGCATATGGGGAAAGCAGAGGCAGGCACAGCCAAAGCCAACCTCAAGGTTGGCCAAGGTCAAAATATCGATGTACGCATACGGTACAGATTAAATAACTCTTGGACAAATTAGGGAGACTCTCACCTTCAAACAGCATCTTCAACTACAGTCTCATAATACTATGACAAATTTTTAAGTTTTGACTTATTCTTCTCTCTTCAAAATCAATGGCAGTGGTTCACACTATGACCAAACAAATTTCTTAAAACAAAATCTTTTTTTTAGTACAGAGGCACTTCAAAAAAAGCACAATTTGAAACCAATTAAAGAAATCTATGCATATCTAGCTTTTCCTTGAGGCTTATCTTTCCTTAGATCTGTAAGGGACTAACAGACTTCAGCACTCTCTATGAACTCTTTCTCTTTCTCTTTCTCTTTCTCTTTCTCTTTCTCTTTCTCTTTCTCTTTCTCTTTCTCTTTCTCTTTCTCTTTCTCTTTCTCTTTCTCTTTCTCTCTTTCTCTTAGCATGTTTTCTTAGACAGCTTCTGGCAAGTAACTACAGCAGGATGGGAAATGTTTTTCCTGTTCCACAGCAGGACAAAACTTTTAAACTTATATATACAAAACACACAAAAATACCCCTCCCCCTTCCCTAAGATTATTGGTGAATAAATAAAACCAAATGGATTTTGCACTTAAAAGAATATGTAGTCATTTATACCAAGCAAAATATTTTCAATAGGCAACTGTATAGTA
The DNA here is from genome assembly GCF_003945595.2 of Pipra filicauda. NCBI lineage: Eukaryota > Metazoa > Chordata > Aves > Passeriformes > Pipridae > Pipra > Pipra filicauda. Next base: position 1,291,803 of record NW_024105175.1, read on the forward strand.
CTGGGATTCCTTAAAATGGTGCTCGGGTAGCTGGTGTTGAAGGAGCCCTGGTATTGCTGTGGCAGCTTCCCCGTTGCCATCTGCTCAGGAGATTAGATAGGACCTAGAAGGACTGAAGGGAAGAACTGCACTGTCTCTTGGAGACAGAATCATTAAAACACATTGGTTGCTCCCTGTTTTTCCAGTGTGCACTGAAGTGCTTTCTCTGGTATGGTTTTTAAATTGATTTTACTGCCACCTTTCCTAAAGCCATTTAGAAAATTCTTATAATTGATGATGGTGGTATGATGTATTGGGTTTGCATGGCCAAGTTTTTGTAGCAGGGGGCTAGAGGTCTGGCTTCTGTAGAAGCTTCCTCCATGTCTGGCAGAGCCAATGCCAGTCAGCTCCAAGATAGACATCCTGCTGGCCAAGGCTGGTTCAATCAGAAATGGTGGTAATGCCTTTGTGATAACATATTTAAGAAGGCAAAAAATAAAGGTAATTGGGCAGATGTAATTGTGGGAAGAGAAGAGCAGAGAGAGAATATGTGAGAGGAACAACTCTGCAGACACCAAGGATGGTGCAGAAGGAGGGAGAGGTGGTGCTCCAGGCACCAGAGCTGAGATTCCACTGCAGCCCATGGTGAAGACCATGGTGAGGTAGCTGTGCCCCTGCAGCCCATGGAGGATGACGGAGATGCAGAGCATGGAGGAGATCCATGCTTGAGTAGGAGGATCTGTGAAAGAGGGCTGTGAACCCATGGGAAGCCTGTGGTGGAGCAGGGAAGGAACCTGTCCTGGAAGGGACCTGTAGACCCATGGAGAGAGGAGCCCACACTTGAGCAGATTTTCTGATAGGACTTGTGATCCTGTGGGGGGCAAACCTTCAAGCAGACTGTGCCTGAGGGACAAGAAGAAACTTCTTTACCTTCTGTGGAGTAACTCTAATATTAACCACTACATCCTGTGGAAGAGTGACCCATGATGCAGCCATTTGTGCAGAACTGTTGCCCATGGGATGGACTCACATTGGAGAAGTTTGTGGAGGACTCTCTCTCATGGGAGGAATTCTTCTCCCTGAGCAGCGGCAGGAACAATGTGCAATGAACTGACTTTAACCCCCATGCCCTGTCTCCCTGTGCTGCTGGCAGGGAGAAGGTAGAGCCCAAGAAGAAGGGAGGAGTGAGGGGAAGGTGTTTTTAAGATTTATTTTAGGTATCATTATCCTGTCTGATTTTTTTAGCAATAAATTCAGTTAATATCCCCAAGCTGAGTTTGTTTTGCCCATGGCAGTGATTGGTGAGGGATATCTCCCGGTCCTTATCTCAACTCATGACCCCTTTGTCATATTTTCTCTCCCCAGTCCAGTTGCTTAGGTCAGTGACACAGTGGCTTTGGTGGGTACCTGGCATTCAGCCAGGGGCAACCTACTGCATATGGTGACGTCATTTCATTGACCAAATTACAAACATAATGCCAAAATTATTAGTCCCCATAATTGTATTTAGTAGGCTGATCAGTTGTACATCTGCCACAGGTACAGTCTGCCTCAAAGGTTTGTGCCAGTTTTTGGGAAGAAACCTGGTTATACACAGGTTTCAAAGTCAGATGGTATTACATCTCACAAAAGTAAACAAAAACATGCACACTCAGAAGGCAAATCTTACTGTACTGGTAACTGCATTTTGGAGTGATGTTGCAGTTTGCAGTAGCTGCTGAAGCATAACCTCAAATAAAATGTTTTGCATTGATCTAGCCCAGAGGGTCATGAAAATGGATTTTGTGGACTATAAATTATTTTGTTATGATACTTAATTCAGCGTTATTTTTGTATGCTCATTAGTACCACCCACTTTGTAGGTAATTTAGAACAAAGCCATCCTATAACCTAAGGGATATTGTGGCCCAAAGGCCGGTTCTAGTCCTCAGGACAACTACAACATCAGATAAGAATTATTTTTCCTGAGAAAACATCTGTGATATAACCCAGCCCACAGTAGTCAAGAAGTTGTATAGCATGAAGATGAATCGGTACTGGGAGTCTGAACAGCTCACATAATATGCATTGGCACAGTGGGGAAAAATAACAGGTTTACTATGGGTAGAATGGTTAAAGGATGGCTCCAATCCTACTGCTGTGAGAACCCCTGTACAAAAATTCAAGCAAATACTGGATTCACACAGTGTTGTGCCCAAAAATGAAACTTAAATGCTTGCACAGGTAAGAAAGAAATAAGAGCTGTGCTGAGGCAGATGGACTGTGACAGCACATTCTCCCTTTCAAGAAAAACCACTAAGGTAAGTGAGGATAAAGGAATCAGAAAAAGGCTAAAGGGTTAAACGAATGTTTAAAATTCTGCATACTGTGAAGAATTTATCTATCCTCTTGTCATTTTTTTTCCCCTTGTTTCTCCAATTTCAATATCATGAATAATCTCCCAGACACTTAACCTTATCAGTAGCTACACAGGAAAGGTGGAATTTATCTTCAGAAACTTACAGTCATGGTTAACGAAGTATGGTTAATGGAAAGAAGCAGGCACTTTTAGAGTATTTCAGATGGGGTGCTACAGGTTAAGATGAGAGACATCAGGCAATTGCTCTCCAGTACCTGTAAAGGAAACCAGGATGACTAATTTGGAGGTAGATGTCTTTAAGCACTATGATAGTTTCATCATGGAGATTTTTATTTGGTCTAGTGTAAGCCACTGCAATTCGACTCCTATCGTTTAAGTTTCTTTGTACCCTTGGACTGGGAGAGCACTGGTGATAAACTGGTGTTTCATATAAATTAACTGGATTGCTGTGAGAGCAATATGTATGTATAAGATAGAAAAGAGCTCTTTCTCTAAGTTCTATACCAGAGATACATACTGGAGCAATTAATATAATCTAGGATAGTATTAGAGGGAATAATAATACCACTGTGGTCATAAACCTCTTCTTTACAACTGCAAATAGAGAAACTGATTATTCCCTTGGATATTTTTGCTAGATTTAACCTCTGTTTTGTAAAGATGTTTATCCTCTCTGTAGGAGAAACAATATTGACTTGTGTTGCAGTGTGCTGGCTGCTGGATTAGCTGTCACTATATAACAATGTATAATTGCATACTGCCTACATGAGAACATCCTGTTGCCTTGTCTCCAAGATTAATTTCATTGCATAGTATATTGTTCTGCAGGGTCACTGCCAGTGAAGTCATGTGCTGTGGACTCCCAAGAACTGGAACAGTTACACTAGTCCAAAAATCCACATTTAAAAATAAAAAAAAAAAAAAGAAGGAAAAAAGAAAAGATTAAAAAAAAGGAAAAAAATTAAAAAAGAAAGAAAACCCACAACTACCCAAACCACCACCAAAAAAACTCCCAACCCACCCCTGCAAACAATCAAAAATACTCCAACCAACAAAACCCAACAAGAGAGCCCCAGTGATGAAATTTGCAAGGAATAAAAATTAAGCTTGCAAAATTTAAGAAACTTTCTTTTCTTGACAACCTTAACACTCCCATTATGCTACAACTTTTAATCATATGATTGCATACTTTTTTTTCCCTTTGTAGCCTCTGCCTCATTTAATACACAGCACAGATCATGTTTTTTGATTTTCTTCTTACTTGACATTTCCAAGGTGTTATTTCATGCTGCTCTGAATATATTGTAGTTTGGACATTCTTGTCCTTTTGTTCTTTCTATCAGTGGCTGACATCAGTGGCAGTTGTAGGTGTTACATCTGTAGAGGTTAAGGTCTTGCCTGACTGTAAGGAAATTCAGTATACATGTACGAGTAGGAAGACACTAAAATTTGTTTCTCTTTTCAGTCTTTTAAGGGGTCTTTCCTCTCACTGCCAGTACTGTAACACTGAGATAATTACTGCCTTAAGTATTCTTTTATAGTTGCTGTCACTACAAAAATAAAGAACAGAGAAATAAAAGGGCATTTTCTGTGTATTAGGAAAGAAGTGAATGTTCTATTTGTAATGGGCAGTACAGATATAAAAGCATATATGTATTCTCATAATGGTAGTTAATTTTAATTTTTCTCTGTGTTTCTCATGGTAATTGCATTCATTGCTAATGAACTATACAATTACCACACTAGTATTTGATCAATACAGGCATATAGAGGTGGACTTTCATCATTTTTCTGCATCCATAGTGAAATGATAAATTTTAGAATATTTTTAGTATTACTATTTTTACCTTAGTTGCAAGGTGGATGCTATAGGGTTTATATTAAAATTTGTCTAACAAAATAGTCTTTTCCTTAAAAGCTATGATTTCACAAAGCTCAGTTATTGTACTGAGTAATGACGAGTGTTCTAATAAGATCATTTCAAACTGAGCAAAATGCATGAAATTAAAATTTGTAATCTAGACTGGGTTTGCAAAAATTCAGTGATAACAGTTTTCCTGTTTCTGTCAGATGGATTATGTTGTCCTTTTCATTAGAAGGAAATGATTGCCAGGAAGATAAAGCAGTTTTGTGTGACATCAGAAAAAGTATGACACACATGCATACAATGCAGTCTCAGTCAACCTGAGACACATTTCTTCATGCAGCTTCTGACCAATAGGCATTCGGTGTGCTCCATTTTGGAAGGCCCACTTGGGTGATGGTGTGTTGGTAGCAGTTAAATCTTCAAATGAATATGCACCACATTTTCATTCATGTTGAGGGTTCCCTCGTGTTCACAGCACGGTGCCACTAAAGATGTTAAATCATTTATTTTCTTTCTACTATAATATCATCATCATGACCAGGCTTTGCGAACGAAGATTTGGGAAGGGCACTACTCACATTTGCTGCAAGCGTGCTGGTGGCTAAAAATGCCAATACGAGATAGACAAGTCCAGTTGCAAAAGGCACAGCAGAAAGACTCCTTAGGTGGCATATTCTGCAAGACACGAATCTTTCTGCTTTGTCTTTTCTCCTCAAGAGTGATCCTGCTTGCATTCTCAAAGTGTTATAGATAGTGTGTCTCCAGGCCTCCCGATTGGAGGCCAGAGTAGACCAGTTATGTTGATCAATATGGCCAAGACTGAGATGCTGTTTCAGGGAGTCCTTGTATCTTCTCTTTGGGGCTCCTCTCTTGCAGCAGCCAGTGACGAGTTCACCAGAGAGTACAATCTTAGGGAGGCAGTGGTCCTTCATCCTTGACATGTGCCCTGCCCATCGCAGTTGTGTTCTCAGTAACATGGCCTCAATACTCGTAACCACTGCCTGTTCTAGAACAGATGTATTGGTCACATAATCTGACCAGTGGATGTTTAGGATTGTACGGAGACAGCCCTGACGGAAGCATTCCAAGAGCTGCAGGTGGTAGCGGTAGATGACTCATGATTCTGACCCATATAAGAGAGTAGACAGCACTATGGCTCTGTAAACACTGATCTTGGTACTTTTCTTCAAGTGTTTATTTCGCCAAACTCTTTTATGAAGCTTTCCAAAAGCTCTATATGCCTTTGCTAGCCTGTTGTCTATCTCTCCGTTGATCTTACCATCCGAGGAGATGAGGCTACCTAGGTAATTAAACTGCTGGATGGATTTGAGCTCTGATTGGCCAATGGTGATATGGGGATGATGGAAGACTTCCTGAGGTGCCGGTTGATAGAGAACTTCTGTCTTCTTTAAGCTGACTTCCAGCCCAAAGAGCTCAGCAACCTCTGCAAAGCAGGATGTTAAACACTGCAGAGCTACTTCTGTGTGGGCCACAAGAGCATCGTTGCCAGCGTAAAGCAGCTCACAGACAAGATGATTTAAAGTCTTAGTATGGGCATTCAGTTGCCTTAGGTTGAATAGGCTTCCATCAGTGCAATATCGAATGTAGATACCATCTTGATCATCACAGCAAGGTCTGCCATGGCCCTTTGGAGCATCATGCTGAAAAAGATTGTGAATAGGGTTGGTGCGAGAACGCAACCTTTTTTCACATCATTGGTTATTAGAAAGGGCTCAGAAAGTGCATTGCCGTATCTGATTTGGCCGCACTGATCCTCATGAAGTAAGATGATCATTTTAAGGAACTTGGGGGGACATCCTAAACGTTCCAAAATCTGCCATAGACCTTTTCTGTTCACAGTATCGAAAGCCTTGGTGAGATCAACAAAGGTTACTAAAATACTTCTCTAAATGCACTCGTTCAATAGCTCACATCTCCATAACACATACAATCTGAAATTTCTGAAAGCAATTGGGATTGCTTTTTTCCATGTCATACCCTTTGACTGAAGAGGTTAGGCATTGAAATACATCCTAGGTCTTCTATTTACTTTTCTTGTCAATATCAACTTTTTCTACCAATGTTTCTTTTTTTTCTATTGACTTAACCAGTCAACATTAGGCATTTCTAGTAAGATATTATTTCAGAGGTTATAAAAACTCATTACTGTATGTTTTTCTAGTGGTGAGCCTAACATTCATCTTTGTAATACTGTCCTTTTACTTCATTTTGCTCTCTTAAACAAACCTATATCATTCTACACACTTTTCTGGTGAAATTGTTGTCATATTGAAGTTTATGGGAATTTTGGCATCAACTTCAAAGAGGATCTCACACTTATGTTTATCAAGGTGTACTTGTATTTTTCTGTGTGAGGAAGTCTTATATTCAATACTTACCATGGAGTTTTGAGAGAGTAGGATTAGAGTAGAACTCAGCACATAATAACAAACGCAGCACAGAATAACAAAATGAAAGGAGACACTGTCCACACCTAATACAAATACTCTTACCATAAAGATGATATGCTATTTCTACCATTCACAAAAACAGAGTCAAAAACAATTGCCATCTGAATTTTTGTGTTTTCTTTTATTTTGGAATCAACTTTGCAAATCACTTGCATGCATTAATTAATCCTCCTAGATTTCCTAATATTAGGAAAGCAAGGGTGGGATTTGTCTTATAGAACTGGAGTATGCGTAAGTTAGATGTCTAAATCTAAATTAGGCTGCTTTTTATACCACCAGGAGAAAAGTAGGTATCTCTGGATATGAGGTGTCTGATGTTATTCCAGAAGCCAACATTATGATGCAGAGTTTATGACATGGTTTATCCCTAGCTGACATCTGAGCCTCACATAACTACTCACTAACACACCCTTCTGGTAGGATGGGAATGAGAATTGGAAGAATGAAAGGGAAAACTCATGTGCTGAAATAAAGACAGTTAAATAGGTAAAGCAAAAGTTGCACACACAAGCAAAGCAAAACAAAGAATTCATTCACCACTTTCCATGAGCAGGGAAGTTCAGCCATCTCCAGGAGAGCAGGACCCCATCACGCATAACGGTGACATGGTGTTGTGGTTTAACCCTAGCCGGAAACCGATTACCACACAGCTGCTCTCTCGTTCCCCCACCATTGGGTCAGGGAAAGAATCGAAAGTGTAAAAGATAGAAAACTCATGGATTGAGGTAAATAATGAGTTTAATAGGGAGAGCAAAAGCTGTGCACACAAGCAAAGCAAAACAAGGAATTAATTTGCTGCTTCCCATGGGCAGGCAGGTGTTCAGACATCTCCAGGAGAGCAGGACTCCCTCAACCTGTCAACTCCCCGTGCACCACCAGATTACTCTCTAGTGGGGTGCTGTTAGTAGAACAGGTCTTGACTCTGTGTAAGCAGTGCTCAGCAATGATGAAAACATTTCTGTATTATTAACACTGTTTTCAGCACAAATCCAAAGCACAGTCCTATACTAGCTATGGTGAAAAAAATTAACTCTACCCTAGCCAAAACCAGCACAGGTAATTTCCTGTTTTTCTTTGTGTAGAGGGACTGGCTCAAAGATATTGGAGCCTTTATTGCCCAAGATAGATCATGTGAACAACATCCTAAATTTCCTACTCCTTACACCAAAGATAGGTCTCTCGATTACTCTTGATTCCTCAGTTCTTCCAAAATACATTATGTGTCTCAATGTGGTCCTTTTCTGGACTTGTTTCAAGCAATCGAGAGTGATTTCAGAGGCGTTGGCTCTAAGTTGTTTATAATTTCTTTTTGATGTTGCAATGTAGCAACAGTTTACGTTGCTATCGTATTTTATTGTTCCACCTTAAATTTCATTTTCTTTCCTCTTTCTTTCATTAGTAGAGTCTCTTTTAATCTTTGCACTTCTTTTCCCCTTTTAGTAGCTATGTAAGTCCTGTTATTCTCCTTTTCCCTTTTTGGCCTATTCAGACTTAGATTGGATTCCTTTCCTGCCACTCCTTCCTGTATATGTACTTTGAACTCTGAATAGTCCTTGTGAAGACACTGTGACCATTGCTTTGCCTTATATCTTCTGATTTTTTTTTCACAGATGAGTTTTAATCCTGCTACATTTTCCCAAAAAGTCTCCAATGTTCTTTCATAGAAGTAAGCTTTAAACATTTATTCTCATCCCACATTCAGTAGTTTATGTTCTCTAAAATCTTCCTGAAAGTGAAATTGCTTCCCTTTCACTGTTTTGCTCTGTGAATTGTTTTCTTGCCATAGTGGATTAAAGTGCTCTGCTTCCATAGTTTCAGTGCCCACTTCACAATAGGTGAAAATTTGGCCCGACTTCTCATCTTTAGTCTTTGAATTCACTGTATGTTTGCATCTTTGCATCTGTATGCACTATCTAGAGACTTGATCCCTGGCTCTGTTCCAGAGTGCTGGCCTAAAGGAAATGCATATTATTATTGCTATGTTTTGTTCTTTTTTCCTTTTTTTTTTTTTTATTTTGTACATGCTTACCTGAGATTTTTTCCATTTTACTGTTATCACTGTCAAAATTATAAAATGTGTGCTTTGAAAGCGTTATATAGTATTTTTACATCTATTGATTTTCTCCACTCTGCCTTTCCCATGCATACTGCATCCCGTCTTTTCAACACAAAGGAATTATCCCACTGAGTTTCAGTTAGTCTTTCCAGATCATAATCTCCTTTATTTAGTACAGTACCTTCCAGTTGTTGCTTGTTTCCCCACACATTTGCGTCAGGCATTATATTCCTGTTATCCTTCATCTTGTGCTTCAGAACAATTTTAGTTTCTCGCCTAATTTGTGTGTTGGAAGTACAAGCTGGATTATTCAAATTAAGCAAAAGCTTTCCCTTTCCCTCCTTCTCCTGAAGGTTTGCAGCCCGCCTAACAGGTCCTGCCAGTTCTAGCCCAAGAGGCTGGCAACCTGTCTGCATAAGTGGAGACAGTGTAATCCAAACAGTTGGCTGCGGTGGCAGGAGGCATTCCAGTGATCTGTGAATTCAAACCCCTCCAACTTCCCCTATCAGATCCTCTCTTGTTTGGCTTCCAGTATCAGCATTTTACTTTCTTCACCTGTGCTTGGCAATGGGGAAATCTTCTGCAAGTTACTTATCTACACAGATCTAATTAATTTTCTTTTTCTTACCATCTGAAGAAGCACTTTCTTATACATTATATCAATGTACTTTATTGGTGTCATTTGTTCCTATAGGGAGTATGATGATTAGAACTTCTGGAGCATTACTCAATAAATCTAGCAACACCTTTTTCGTGAGAGTCCTTTTCATCCTGGCTCTCTATCGTGTTTTTCTTATGTAATATTTTGAACTACTTTCCCTGTATGCAAAGTTATCAGCTGGGACTGCTCATCCTTTTTGCCTTTCTGACAGCTCTCTTGCAGTGCTTGCGCTGTGGTCATAGGTGGTTGGAAATAGTTTCTTCATATTGAAAGAATAATATTGAAAGAACACCTGTTGCAGGTGTTAGACTGTTTCCACACATATTTCCCATCTGCTTTTTCTGTGGGCTTTTTTAGAATTTTTCCTTGGCACAAAGCTTTTCTTTTCTTCTCTTCTATATGTCGGGTCTAAGTTGCCTCATCCTTTTTTTTTTTGGTAATTTCTTCTCTTGGTCTTTGTCCAGTCCCTCTTTCAGTCTGCCTCTCCAGTTTGTGCTTCATTTGGCTGTTCCCTTATCATTCATAGAGTACCTCTATTCCCCACTTAGTTTGCTGTGGAAAGGTCATGGACATTGCTTTTAACAGCTGTTTCTTCCTGTTCTTCAGGCTGGTTTGCAGTGTCACAGCCCTTTGCAACCCCTTCTACAAGCTGCTATATTGGCTGCACCCATCCTGTACCTGGGGATTACAGATACTGTCCAGTTTTCTGCCTTAGTTTGCCATGTACTACCATGTTCCTGAGGTGATCTTAGCTAGCACATATGACTGAAAATATGAGCATGGGGAAAGTGGGGAAAAAGTAGACCTGTATCTTACTGGGGAAGCAGCACAGTGGGGACCCATCTTCTTGCTGCAGCTATCTGGAAGGCTGGTCACAACTTTCTCTCAGCTTTCTCATTTTGCTGCCCAGTGCTGGGAGATTTGTTATATTCATGGGTAATCAAAGCAAAGGAAAAAATAAACATCCTTATCTAAGTGCGTGTAATCCATACAACAGTCATCATAATAATTGCTTTCAAATAATTTTTCTGAGCAGGGAACAGAGTCTTGTGCAAGAGATACAGCCATCCAGTTAGAGTACAGAACACTGCATGCAATGTCCCAGTCACAGAATCATAGGATGATTTGGGTTGTAAGTGACCTTTAAAGATCATTTAATCCAACCCCCCTACAATGAGCATGGGCCCCCCCTTCACCTGTGAAGCAACAACAGATTTTCTTGGGTCACTAAAACAAAAAACAAGATGCATAAACAGGAAAAAAATCCCAGTCATTTTTATTCCAGAGCCAGCAAGTGTTTTCTCCATATCATTGCCCTGAGAACTACCTCAACTGCTTTGCCCCTCCTGAAGGTGGGCAGGGGAGGGGAACAAGCTGCCTGTCTCCCTCTGGAACAGGTCCACCCTCTCTGCATTAACTCATCCTTCTTATACCCATGTGTAAATTATGTTGATTAGGTAATATTCTCCATATGGTCAAACTAGTGCCAGATATAACAGAAAATGATGGAAATATAGGGAACTTCCTTCTGATTCAAGGCTGATTAGCCTTGCTGTAAGTTTTATAGGAACTAGGTTTGGGGCCCCTAATGTAGCTCTTTACATATATGAGATATGGGGCCATCCATAGAAAGTTCACATAGGTCATATAGGCTCTAAATTTTACTTTTTGTCCTCCAGCTTTTTTGATGTGAATTTGATGGCAGTGACTCCCTTCAGGCATGAATTCCTCACTAGAAATCATGACGTGGTTTAAAAGCACTTTGTTTAAGAGAGATTTGAGCCCATTTTTTTGTGGAGCAGGTTCCCTAAGGAGGCAAAGGTGTTTAGCCTCATTCTCTGTATAGAGTGTTAATCAGAATACAATTTTTCTAAAAGCACTATTTAATTTTGTTATCTTGGGTTGTTGATTTCTGTTGATACTCTGCTTTGTGGATGATTTGCATTTTTATTCCCTCAGATTTTTTCCCTCACCTTATTAAATGGCTATGTAAATTTTACAGGCCTCTCTAAGATGAGGTGGCTGGGTAATAGTTACAAAAAAGACTTTTGCAAACATTTTACAATAGAATTTTGTCATTTTGTCAAGATGAGCTACAATCAAACATATTTATACTAGGTGAAAAATAGCATTAAAATGTGGGGGGTAATTTTGTAGTCTGCTGGTAATTTTCCATTCTCAAGAAGTAGGCTAAGTTTTGCCCAGAACAACTCAGGCTCTACTCTTCTCACTAATGTACATAGTGTGTTCGATATTGCATTTCATTATGTAAACATTGTTTTAATGCTTCTCATTATTTCTGCTCAAGTAACCCTGAATAAATGTAGTATCTGGCACAAGATGGTATTCCTATGGCATTATTTCAAAACTAATGCCTTTGTGTTGTACAAGATGGAGCTCTCAGTGACATGGCAGAGCCTTCACTTTAAATCTTCACTTTAAGAGAGCTGTTGCATTTAACAAAAGCCCTACATCCTACATGCCATTCTGGATCCCTACCCCAGGGCATCACGTCAACAATGCAAGATTAAGACCTTGTTATGAAAAGGTCTTGAAATCAACACAAATAAGAAAGTTTTGGTTTAGGGTCTATATATGGAGAACATTAGGCAAATGTCTTTAGTTCTGTCTGTTGCCAGTTCAAAATTATTTTAAAAATACTTTATTTTGCTAGGATGGGCAATCAGAGAAGGAAGGAAATGAGCGTCTGTCTAATTATGCTTCTATAAATGTCCTCAAATACTTTGCTAATGTGGTTAAGGGAATGTTTTCAAAACTGAAATAGACAAATGTGGTACTTACTTGTCTGGTTAAAGTGGGAAATTTGCACGCACCAGGCTTGGCTAGAAAGCTTCAGGAAAGCTTGGCTTAAATGTGTAGCCATACCGCACCATTTGCTGTGTCAAAAGTGGCCAACATAAGGCAGCTAAAGCTGTCTATAACATAGCATTGCCTTCTAGGCTCCAAACCCTCAAAGAAATCCTTCATTTTACTGTACTGTATCTGTTCTGATGACGATATGATATTATAACCTCTTCCCACCACTGGCAATATTTAGGTAGAAGACATAAATTGTCACTGTGTGTTACATAAAAGAAGGGAAGGAAGAGAAGTATAGTTTTGGATCCTTCATTGTAGGCACTGCTTAATTGCTGGCTCAGTCCCAGGCTCTGGGAGGATCTCTCCAAACAACTGCTTCTGAGTCAATTTGTGGCACAGTTCTGGGGATAATTTGTTCCAGGGACCACCTCCAAAAACAGTGCCACATTTTGTTTTGGTCTCTGACCCTGTTTTATTTACCAGCATAGACATAGCCATTGGGTTTTGGTTGGCCTGCAGTATTATGAATCTTTTCATGAGGATTTTATTTCTCAGTGACTTCGCCTCATCAAATGTCAGCTTCAAAATCCAACCTGTCCAAATCCCCATTTACCTTATGGTATATTTCTTCTGGCCAGCACATCCAAAGTTCCAAATGCCTGCAATCTACTGTTTTATTCAAATTATTGTGATTTGTGATTTTTGGTTTTGTTTTGTTGGTTTTGTGGGTTTTTTTATTATTACCTATGCATTGATTTTTTTGTTGTTGTTTGAAAATTAGATCTGAACTCAATACAAATGAAGGAGAGTTAAGTTCCTTCTCATACGTCTTTTTCGCATCTATATGCTGGTACTGATTTTTTCACTAGATTGGCTTAGTCAGTTCAAGTACATGCAGAAAAAAAAAGATTAAAATGTATTTTATCTGTCAACCCCTTACCTTATACTAATTTCCATTAGAAACATAAAATTCAATAACTAATGTTTTCAACTTAAGACTTAGTGATTTTGCAACATCCAGTTGTGGTTTTATTAAAGCTAATTTGATTTAGAGGGAGACCATACATCTCAAACACTAAGATGATATTTTTTCTTTTAAAGAAAGTTGGAAAACATGTCTTTGATGGATATAATTGTGGTTTGTGAAGGCTTGGAAAGTGGTCTAGTAAGCTCTTGCAATCAATGAGCTTATGAAAGGAATGAAAGTTATGCCTGGGCATGAGAAAACTATAAATTGATGTGGGAAACACAAATGTTGGTGTCCTGATGAGTGGGAGCCAGGCAATGGAGAGAAGGGTTTCCACAGTTCTTTAGAGAAGGGAAAAATGCACATGATAGCAATACCTGCCCTCAGCAATTTCCTGTTAGTGTAGTCATCCATAGCACAGTGGAAAGTATTCACAGGTATTACCAGCCTTGTGATGTTTTACGATGTATTGGGTCTGGCTGAGCTGGAGTACATTTCCCCATAGTAGCCCTCACAGTGCTGTGCTTTGCACTAGTAGCTAGAAGGGTGTTGACAACACACTGGTGTTTTGGCTACTGCTGAGCCAGCATCAGTACTGTAACATTCCTTCCTTAGTTGAGGGCAAGATCCTGGGAGGGGACCCCAGTAGGCCAGCTAACCCAAACTGATCAAAGGGATATTCCAGACCATATGACATCAGCTCAGATATAAAAGCTAAGGCACAGAGCAGGAGGGTGGGCATTCATTGTCTAATGGCTGCCTGCTGAGAAACCGTCACGCGTACCGAAGCCCTGCTTCTCGGGAGTGGCCGACCGTCTCTGCTCATGGGAAGTAGAGAATAAAACCTACTATCCTTCGCTTCTGCGTGCACAAGCTTTGCTTTGCTTTTTGCTTTAAATAAACTGTCTTATCTCAACCTACGAGTTGTTTTCTTTTTTTTTTCCCCACCTTACTCTCTCCCCTGTCTGGCTGGGAAGGGGAGTGATAGAGCGGCTGGGTGGGCACCTGCCGTTCAGCCAAGGTCAACCCACCACACAGGAAAATGCCTTTCTTCAGAATTTTACAATTTACTTGTTTGAAATTAGGCGTATTTTCCTTCAGAAAGGAAGGAATATTCATCTACTACAGAAAGTAGTATATCTACTACTAAATCTACTACTCAGTCCATTCAAACCGGTCTTTTAACTCTATTCATTTATTTTTGGTACCCTATGGCTGTAGGACTTCATCTGTTTCTCACAGTCATACCTAGTCTAAGGCTTAATTAATTTTGTTGAGCAGTTTTTTTTCTACTGACCTTTTTGGATATTATATTATCTAACATGCATAGTTCATTTTAATTTTTTTATTTAGAGGTTAATCAGAAACTAATTTGCATCTGTGATAGCAGAAAAAAGTTTCATACTGACACCAGTGTACTGTAAATTTTTTGAAGAACTTTTTGGTGCTGCAAATGCTGTTAGTAACCAGCATGTAGAGCTGTATTGAGACACAATCCACTAAAGCCCCTTTGAAGTTAATGGCAGATCTTTAGCTTTCTGTGCAAGTGGGAGGATCAATTTATTCTTGCAAAGGAAAAGAGGTACACTTTGGTCAAATTATCCATTGTTTCTGGTTTTGAGTTTCTGGATTTCAGAAAATATGTAGGGCATATTGAGAAAGAAACCCTTTCTTTAACAAAGGTGTTAGAGAGTAAGTCATATCCTTTGGGATTTCACACTTCAGAAATTCTGTTTTATTTGTATTTTACTGAATTCATCTTCTGTCTCACACAATTACCGAACTAGGGAGAAGTATGTGGAGGGATGTGATAGGCTCAAGAGTATATAATTGAAATATATAAGACCTCAAAATCATAGTTCTGTGATGATAAATAATTGATAGAAATTCTTGTATTTCACACATTTGTGTGCTTTTGTGTCCATTCACGATGGTACCTCCAATCCCAGAATCAGCATTTTTACGAGCTGTTAACCTTATAATGTAATGCAAAGCCTCCAGTTCAGTTGATATCACTAGATATTAATTGGTCTGAAGGTCTGAACTTTTTGCTGCGTAAAGTTCATTTTTTAAAAAGGGCTGGTATTATACAGTGTTGACAGCACAACATGAAAACTACTGAGATTGTCTATACACGTTTTGCTATGGCTGAACATAATATTCTTTGCTATCCAAGTGAATGAATATAAAAAGAAAATATGAATACATGTAGCAGAGAAATAAAATGTTTTTGAAAGGTCTTTGCTCTGAATGAAAGAAGAACAAAGCAAGATTGGCTAAGAATCAGCAAGTTGGTTATATTTTTTCCTACCTTGGATGGCTCTGAGGTTTGACTGGTTGCCAGTTAACAAATTAGGTCATTGATATATTACTTCTGAGTATGGAATAATTCTTGATATCTATATGGTCTGTCCACACATGCGGGACTAATCATAATTTCCAACATCCTTCTTTCTCAGTTGAGAAAAAAGTTTTTACTGTCAAAATAAAATCTACTGATGCAGATTTCACTCCCTGTCCCCTCACCAAATAAGAACAAATCAAAAGGAAAGATCTTATCAAAAGTTATTTAATTTCAAACCATTTCTCATCAAAAAGAATAATAAATAAACCTGACAACAGATTCTCAATCCTCGTAGGCATGTTATGTTTCAGTTAGAGAAAAAGGACATATTGTTATTTTCTGTGACAGGTAGGTAAAACCTTTTTTAGACGTTTAAAAAAATCTAACTATAATGTATTAAAGTATGCATATGCTTATTTCATGAACCTGGAGTGAGGAGAACTAAATGCAAAACAGTTACAAGGTGCTACTGTTAGGATCAGGTAATGATTTATGTTCAGGTAGTGATTGACACATATTTTGCACAGGATGACTTAGCAGGAATTCCGGCCTGTGCTCCTCCTGCTTTTCAATTTTTAACATCTACGCATTTGCCAAATGGTGTGCACTGATGATGTCCACATTTAGTCTCCCTTCCGGATCGTATCCTCCCTCGAGTGTTGCCGGCTTCTCATGTGTTCAGCAGATTTTCAGCCCCCACCAGCAGCACTGCACAGCCTCTACCTCCACATGGCCAACTGGCAGGGAAACAGGCTGTCTCCCACTTTCATCTCCCTTTCCTCCTCCTCCACCTGGATTGATCAGCAAACAAGGAGGAGGACAAGAGGGAAGGGGAAGTGGTGGCTGGCAGTGGTTCCTTTAGGAAGGCCAGTTAAAGGCTGAGAGTTGGGAAAGAAAGAATTAAAGAACTGACTGGGCTGTGGTGGTGTGTCGGGAGCAGGGAGGTGGGGATGACTTAGAGAAGTTCAAGAGAGGAGGGGGAAGAGAATTTGGCAACAGGAGGATTGGATGTGCAGTAGGGAGGATGAACCACAAGAATGAGAACTTTGGAAGCATAACGAAGGCAAGATAATTGATGATAATAATTGATGATTTAAGCGGAAGACACAGGGGTAGGGGAACAGAATAAGATAAGATATCAGGATTTTTCTGTATCCTGTCATGTGAGACACAGTCCCTACCAACCTACTCAAGAATTTCAGTGTAGTAATTCTTGCTTGAATGTCATGTAAGCTCTTGATATGTATGTTTTCTAAAAATTATAAGTTAGGGATGTCAAATGGGGAGAGAAGGAAACTTGCAATGGAAAAACTGAAATAAGGTGTACACTATAATACACATTATAATGTGTAGAGTGAGGTACAAACTGTGTGTTTCCGTATGCTACTTTTTTTTTTTAATTGTCCTTTCAAATCTTTTTGCCATTTAGGTATTGTCATTTTTTGTACTATAGCTTATCTTTTGCATGGACTCTTACAAGAATAAGTGTTATGTTTATGCACCTAAACAAAGGATTGCTAAAGAGAATGTTGAAGCACTGAACCCTTTTTTGCAAGTCAATATATGTATCTATATATTTATATATAAATATTTATATTTCAGAAAATTAGAGGCCACTGCGATAGGCTTGTTTAGAAGACTGATAGACTTTGTAACATGACTTTATTTGAATGATATTTATAAACAAAGCACACTGTGAATGATTATTTCCTACTTGTTTGTAGTCATTGTTATTACATATTCAGAGCAGTTATTCCTTAACAATCATATCTTAAATTAACTATTGATTGACTATACTCATTCTCTGACTCTGTTCCTGACTATGCCAACTGTTTCTAAGACACGTGGTATAGAAAGGATAACACTCAAGCAATCTGGGTACAAGCCAGTCAGTGCCACTAAGGCCATAGATCTCTCTGTTTTGACACTACAGAAAGAGTATGGGTGACTTTGGAGAAGTCACTGAACAAGCAGTGATTTGTTCTGTTTTGGCTGTACTGTGTTGGATTAAGAAATTGCCACCCCCAAGAGATTGTTCCTAGCCTCTCTATTGTATTTATTTGTCTAGAGAGTTTGAGATTTATTGATCTAGAGCAAAAAAAAATGCTTGATGATTTAGTGTACTCACCAGAGGGTGGGTGTGCTTATATCCTGTCCCTCTTTAAGCGTTGTTTATGTGCAGTGTAAAAAAATATATACTCACAGCAATAGCAATTTCTGCTTCTGCATATTGGGACTGGATTACAGTTTATTCTCAGAAATAGTAATGGTTTTGTCATCCGGTTTAGTTTCACTAAATCTTCCCTTTTTGGAAAATCAGGAAGAGGTACTCATCAGCCTTGCTATTTTTGATTTATTTATTGTTGTTTTGTCCTATAACAGCATTCTTCAATACAGTTGCAGACATTTTCTGAAGGGATTGCAAGTTACTCAGAATTTATTGTCCCTCGTGTCTCCGTGAAAGAGTGTTTTTACCTTTATTAACAAAGTCACGATGCAAGCCTGTGGTGTTAATGCACAAGGACCAGAAGTATTTCTTCTGACACTGACTAAATACATTTTGGCCAAAAAGTCTGTTCTTGGAGTCCATACAGAATTATAGACATGCTGTGCAAGGTTTTTGTAAATGAATAGTGAAGGTATTTTTTGCCATGACCTCTGTGCGAATAGAACTGAGCAAACCATGAAGGACACTTCATCCTCCACGTACACTGTCCCAGAAGGGCATATTACTCTTCTCACTATAGCTCTGCATTGTCTCGTCCCTCCAGGCACACAGCTGATTTTTTCTTTGCACCTTATGCTGCACTCAGACAGAAGCTTTATTAGTAAGGACAATGGTACATCCTTTGCAGCGTCTTCCTGCTTCACTTGGAGCCTTCTCAGATGTTATCTTCATTGTTTCATAGTAGCTATAAATACAAAAGGATTTAAAATGAATTGTTTCCAAACAATTAATTACTGAGCTATGCACTAAGTTTATATTGGCTTTGTTACTCTCAGACTCAAAACTGGGAGCAGAATCAGTTAAATAAATGAAGTTCTTTATATTTGGGGCATGAAAGATATCTGATCTCCTATCATCATGGATTCATTTCCATTTGCAAAATGGAGGTTAGCATCTTGGATGAATGGGCCCCTGGATAATTTCAGTTTGAATACAAGCACTAACAAGAAAAAATAACTCAATTTTTTTCATTTGGTAATTGTATTTAAATGAGATTAATAATATTTAACATACCTACTGCATCTTCTCTTATTTGTAAGTCTCAAAGGAGTCTAGAAGTAGATGACACTAACCATATGAAAAACGGAGGCACCAGAGATTAGTTAACATGTCCAGGTCACATTACGCTTCAGAAGCAGAGTGTGGAAATAAGGATTCTAGCCTCTGAGACAGGAAAGTTCCAGCCCTTTGGATGTTTTCAAGTGATGTTATTTTTTTCTTTTTTCATAAGCCTCAGTACAAAAAATTAGGTATCTTAATAACAGAGATGAATG
Organism: Pipra filicauda; assembly: GCF_003945595.2. Lineage (NCBI taxonomy): Eukaryota > Metazoa > Chordata > Aves > Passeriformes > Pipridae > Pipra > Pipra filicauda. Next base: position 1,310,828 of record NW_024105175.1, read on the forward strand.
AATAAAATTAGGTAGTAAATACGTTTAACATTATAAGGTTTTTTCTTTAATTTTCAAACTGAAGAAGAAGCAAAAGCTCTCTGAAGGCTTGGAAAGGATCAAGTTTAATGTGTTGATTTTAATTGTGCATTCCAGAGTTCATAAGTTTGGCTGGAACCTAAATATCAAAAACTGTCAGTGGAATATTCCTTTCGGTAGCTCAGACAGCAATTAGAAACCTCATTCTGAGAAAACTGAATATAATTCTGGGCTGTACATACTCTGTAATTTTTCATTTTTGACCAGAAAATGTAAGAAATATGGTATACTACAGAGTAATACCTGAGTATCTTTGGGTGAATTTGAACAGCAAATGGATTTGCTGAAAAGAATATTTGTGTGTAAAATCACGTACAAGAGATAAAATTCCTAGTATTCTACCAAAGTGAGTTTTCATGTGACAGTGGGGCAATGTAAAAAAATGTTTTTTTCATGATGTGACGTAACAGAGACTGAAATTATGTTTCTTCTACTGTCATGATTGTGCTACTGATCTACTTTGAGTACTCTGAGAAGCATTTTATTTACCACTAAAATTAGAATGCAAACATAGGAAAAAACTTGAAGCTAAGGACTACTGCAGAGTTAGACTGGCACAGAAAATGTAGTGCTGAGGCAATGATGTTCCTGTCACTGTGTGCAGACCTAAAAGCCTTTAATTGCTAGTTGTAATGGGATTTTTTTTCCTCCTTTTTTTCCGCATAGTATGTTCATATAAACAGGAGGTTGAGAAGGAAGGGGGCTCAGGAGATGCAGCCATCCCAGAGGAGCTATCAGCAGAACAAAGGAGTTGATGGGATTCCCCACAATCCCACCTCCTGCTCCTTCCATAGACATGCAATTTTCTGTCTCTCTTTTCTCTGGGAAAGTAGGTTGCCAGGCGTAAGGCAGTAGTAATTCCACTGACACTGTGGATGCAAAGTGTTGTGTTTCTCTCTTTCACCCATGGGAAAGTGAAATTAGGCTTCAGTCAAATCCTTCAGTACAGTATTTGGAACGGGATTTGAAGCAAAAGGGTTTTAGCAGGGAGAGTTGAAAGCACGAGTCCTTTTGAGTCTGAGAAATGTAATACCCCAATGTACCAAGCACCCTCTCATGAAGATGGCACACAGTGCTACCCAGAGCTTAGTTAAGGGACATATAAAATCCTTAAAACATCCTTCATTTCAGCCTCAAACCTTTGGGATCAAGAGCCAAGACATGTTAAAGGATTTCCTAACCCCAAACTGCTGAGGGATGAACTCAGGCAACTGCTGTTAGACAATGCATGTGAGGAAAGGGTGTCACGCAGCACAGGACATATACCCTAACCATGGTTGTCTTCATCAGACCCTTCTATTGAAAACATCAGCATCACCAGCGCTGCTTTTAGTTCCCTGAGAAGTATTATTGACTCCACAGCCTTGGCCTCAGTTTATTTAAGATCCTCTCCACATGAGAAACAGAAATCCAATTTCCTGTTTTAAGAATGAGGAGCAGTGGTTCAAATGTATTAAACTCTTGCCTAGATTGCATCTTGCCAAAAACTTAAGATTAATTATTATTTCTTCCTCGTTAAGTGCAGAATATGTGCTTGGTGGTCTGCAAGGCATACAGAAACCCAGCACCTACAGCTAATTGCCTTCAATTTGAATACCTGGTCCTTCATAGCCATGCTTTCCTATCCCATTGAAAGTTTATTTGAATGAATAAGGGTAATTTCAAAGACAAATAATTACATAGAAAGATTCTGGTGAATATAAATATTTAAATTATAGTTGTCTCAACTGGAGATAGAAAGGAGAACTGACATGAATTTACTTGCAAAGGCTGGTAAACAAGAACACAGGAAAGTAAAATCCTGTCGTATATTCATTGTGTTGATAGATTCAGTTCTAATCATTATACTTCGATTGTTATTTCTTGTTTTGTGGGAATAAAGAGAAAGAGTAACTAAATTTTTTAACAATAGAATTTGGAAAGAAAATGAGACATCTGTGGTCTTATTGAGATCTGAGTAAAGCCTGTAGCGCTTTACCCATTAACTTATATTTAATAGGATCTAAATTTGATTTGTCTCATTTTCCATAATGCATTTTATAATGTAGTTTAAAGAGGCTCCAAATTTGAGATTATAAAACATTTCTAAATACAATGCAGCTAATATTCAAATAATACTTGTCCCTAGACGTATATTATAGCAGTTGATACAGATGTCAAGAGAAACAGCTCTCGAAGCTTGCTGATATTTAGAATGGCTTGTTGGTGTGGCTGATATGGCTGTGCTCACAAAGGGCTGCTGGAGCTGCAACTAAACAGCTCTTTTGTTGGCAAAGCTGAAACTCATTTCCAGATAAAGGAAGTCGTACTAGCAGGAGATTGTCTTGACATTATAAGTCAATAACCATTAAGCATTTCTGTTATTTGGTTTGTGTGACTCATTCAGTGAGGTCTCTGTCTCACCTCCCACTCAGTAGCATCTGTAACACAGGTATTGCTGCTTTGGACAATGAAGAGTAGGACCCCATATCAGCTGTGCCAGGCACAGAGAGTCCCCAGAAGAGGGAAGCGTGACCTGGGAACAGTGTTCATGCTTTCTACAAAGGTCAGAGACTCACAGAAGTCCATCTAGAGATATGCTCTTTCTAACTGCAGCATCTTACCATGTTCTTACTTTAATTTTATTTTGTAATCATTAGGTGAAGAAAAAAATTAGATATCTTTATTTTGGTAGGTCTAATCAGGTTTCACAGATATTTAATTATTTAACTAACAGGGAATTAATAACTACTGAAAGTTCATCTCAGTGACACTAGGATTGCAAGAGAATTTGAAAGAAATAATCTGAGAACATATGAGAGATGAGTCTGAATGCAAGGGGAGTCCAATGGAGCTTTGCAGTAGGCTGCAAGATGTGAAGTGTAGCTGCTGTGCTGCAATGTCTTCTCTGCCTGAAACAAAGTATTCAAAAGAGTACGCTGAATATGCTCATGTCACGGCTCATACTTGCTGCAATTGCTTCTTGGTTGTGATGTCACAGAAATAGCAGGGAAGTGTGAGCCATATCCCTGTCATTCTGCATACTTACGCATACATTTTGCAATATGATAAGAGGGAGAATGCAAGCCCAGCGGAACCTGGCATATCAGGCTTGTTTAATTTTTTGCTATTTCTGTATAAGGGGTATGAATTAGGAAAAAAAAGTGCCTGAAAAACTTGTTCTTATACAGTAATAAGGTGATGGTGGTGAAACTACTTTGCCTGCTCCTTGTAAAGGAATGCTTTCTTTTTCAACATCATCAATTGAAAGCATGTTTCTAAAGCATTTTTTGATTCACTTATTTTTTGGGGGGACTGCAACATATGTTTTTCCTCTTCCAATTCTTAATATTTTGCTTGCTGATGAATCCACACACAAAAACTTCCTTCCTTTAGTTGAAGTCCACAAATTAAAAGCTTTTCTTTCTCTGATTGCATATTAGCCTGCCAAGAAACAAACTCTAACTGGAGAACATCACTTTAATTTATTTATGGGTTACAGATGACGAGGAAGTCTGTCCTCTTCTCAGGCTTTTTGGAAAGCTTTGGGCTGACCCAGCCCAACAGAGTTCATATGGCAAAGGCAAACTGTGCCAGGAACCAAAGCCAATAGTCATTGCAAACCTCTGAACCAAAACATTCCTTTAGTGCTTGAATTTCCCTATAATTTGTGTAGATTCCCTTTTTCTCAATGAGGCTTGCAGTGGATAACTAGCTTAGTGCAATCAGACTAAACAACTGTGCTATTCATTCAGCAATTAGATGATAGCAGTAATGCATGCTTTATGGTTTCCGTTCTTCATTCTTTCCTTTCTTTTAAAGTCCTTGGAGACGAACCCTGGGATGTCTGGCAAAGAGGAGGCTCTTGTTGAAAAATATCCCTTTTTTTTTTTTTCCTTTAGTGTTGCTAATAATCTCTATTCTCAGAGGCAAAACATCAGATCTACATAGGAAGAAATGATCAGCTAGAGAAAAAGAAACTATGGTCACATGTATGTGTATATATGTGTGAACATTTGCTTTGATATATTTCAATAATGAAGGAAGTTATTTTTTTTAAATCACCAGCAGCATACAGCTCAATTTAGAATAAAATACGTACATTTTGAATGCAAATAATTTTAGCAGAAATAGAGTAAGGTATGTTTGCTCTGTAAATAACCTGAGAGGGACATGGGGCTAAAATTAGAGAATTTTGCTTTCGTTGCAGAAGAGAAATCTTTGTGAAAGGGCAGGCTTCAGTGCTTCAGCTTTCAGTTAGGAGTTTTAGCTTTGACCAAAATTAGCTGTGATTTTTACCCTTTCCTTACTGCTGCACATAACTTTTCTGTGTTTGTAATAGAGGGATATATATTTGTGGTTAATTCGATGACATTGTTAATGATCTTATTAATTAAGGGGCAAACTTTAACTTTGTGTGTACTTAAAAAAAATAAAATTAACTAGGTCAAAAAAAATTATGCAGCTAAGGAAATGTTCTCTTGATATAGTTGGAAAGTAAATGGTTACTTAACTACTACCATTTTCTTATTCTGGAAATTCTTTGTTTTACACCAGTTCTGTCACTCAGCCACTGTGTGACCTCAGACAGATCAAATAAATTCCCTGTCCTGTAGTTTCCTTATTTAAAGGCTAATCCAAACCCTAGTAAATTCAATGTGAGCACTGAGAGGTAAGTACTGGCAGATTTAGCTGTTGTAGCTTAAAACATTACAGCACCCAGATGTCTTTGCTATCTCTTTTCAAAGGATTACTTCCGCAGTAGCAGGAAAGGAAGGATAGAATATGAGCCATGTGTCAGTCACCATGGTTTGCTGTACAGAATATTAGATTAAATTACAATGAAAGTATGTGCTCCTTAATAAACTGGGCTGTAAAAGGTGACAGTTGAGGCACAGACACATATCCTGTTCTGTCATTCTGCAATATTGGTGATGACCTAAGACAGATGGCCAAGTCAAAACCATAGGACAGTAACTCCTCTAACTATAAACACGAAAGATATCTGCCAGAGCTCTGAAAATCCTATCTGCATACTTCAAAAAAGTTAGAAAATGCTTATTTCCATGAACTGCTTGAAGATACTGATAAAAGACAATGAATAACAATAATCATTCTGCATGTCAAGGGAAGAATGGTTACATTTAATTGTTAAATGATGAAAGGAAAAGAAATGGGAAAAATGAATTTCCAGCTGACTGCAAGTACATTGAATTTCCATTCAGACCACTTCATTTGGTTTCCAAATATGCTGTTGTGAAACACCTTTTGGCATAAGGATTATAATTTTTGTTGCACAGGCAATCCGTCATGACAGTATGAATGTCTGCGAAGACTTGAAACAGAAATAGAGAAAGACAGAGTAATGAGAAGCCAATGGGGCAGCTCGGCATTCCAGCATGGTTTGTATTAACCACTGAGTTGAAATACCTTCTTAATGTTGAAACACTCCTCGGAAGCTGGTCTAGTGCCTCTCTAACCGTCCACTTGAGTTTGATGAGCTCTTGTTCAAGGTTCAAGGTCACTCCACCTTTCTTAGATATTTAGCTGAAGTGCTCATGATTAGAGTTGTGTTACTCTGGGTTTCCTGTCTTGTCAGTGGTCAAGGACAGATATTCAGAATTAACTGTCTGTCTCTCCATGGTGAGTGCTTGAAGAACGAGAAAGTCATGACAAGATGAGACAAAATGGCCTCAAGTTGTGTTGGGAGAACAAAGCTTGCCTGTGAACAATTTCTCCTGCATTTCTGTGAGCCTTGCCTTGGCATAGCTGGGTGCAGATAGTAAAAAGAAACTGCGTAGCTAACATGGCTTCAGCCCTTGAAGTTAGAACAAAGGAGGATCAGTGCCAAGGTGAAGGTGGAGTTTCAAGAGGGTAAACGTGTGCCTTCAAGATCATATGGACACCTGTTGTGGTCCAATTAGCAGTGGACAACAAAGTATGTTTTTCTACCCAATACTGTAGAAGAGGTGATCATGCTTTGGGATGTAGAAGCAGTATATAATGAGCATCCTTCTTGTAATCGGACATTTTGTCGATCATATTGGTCTGTGCACAATCTGTCTATATCTCCTCCGCCGATAAAGTTGTTCCAGGGAAAGTTTAGTCTGGGTATTAGGAAAACTTTCTTCACTGAAAGGTGGTCAGATGCTGGAACAGGCTGCCTGGGGAAGTGGTGGAATCATCATCCCTGGAAATGTTTTAAAAAAATGTATGGCTGTGGCACTTGGTAACATGGCTTAGTGGTAATCATGGTGGTGCAAAGTTAATGGTGGACATGGTGGTCTTAGAGGTCTTTTCCAACTTTAGTACTGCTATGATTCTATGAAGTATGGGAAACTGGACTGTGGTCTGCTTTTGCTCTAATGACATCTCAGAGCAGCCTTATTGTTATGATAGACAAATTTAAGCACTGTCTTGCCAAAGGCAGAAGAGTTCAGGTTTTTTGTTCCCAAATCCAAAGCTGTAAATCATTATACAAATACTTTATATTATTTTTAATTTAATTGGAGTATTTTAGCCAAATATAGTATGATACTGGTAAGAGCAACTTAGCATAATGTGAATGGTAGTACCAAATTATAGAATGATAACACCATAGGATCAAAATATTGGTTTAGACCTCACCAAAAAAAAAAAAGAAAAAGAAAAATTTAACCCACATACCACTGAAAATCAGTAGAACTAGCGACATCTGCATGTCAATTATTAAAACCTGCCTTGCACTAGTGAAAAAAATTAAAACTTTCAGAAAACAGGTACTAGTAATTAATATACCCTACTTAACCTCAGAAAAATCAGCAGTTCCAGAACAGAAACAAGTATATGAATTCTCCCATACAATTTCTATATTTATTCAGTTAGTACAGCCTTTGAAACACAGGAAAACACAAATGGAACAGGTGTTTCAGTCAGCTAAGGAAAAAAAAAGAATAAAGATATAGAAAACTGACTTGTGAGGGACACAAAAATAAATAGAAAATGCACATAAAAACCAGTGATGTGAAAAATATACCATTTGTTTTACAATAGAAACATTCTTACTGGTAGGAGCATGGCATTGGTTGAATTCTGACTGTAGTGAAGTCTTTCTGGAAGTAAATGTGTGGTTTCACAGAATATAGGCTGTCATACTTCCTTTGTGCTTGTTATTTGTCACTTCTGGAATGTGAACAATTACCAGTAAAGCATCATGAATAAATTTACTTTATTTGTACTGCTTACAATACAAATTTGTAGTGTGTTATTATTTGAAGTTTGGTGTAAGTCTCAATTGAAACAATAAACTTCTTATGAACCAGAAATCTTGGAAATCCTTCAGAGAAAGTTTTTATTTATGATACTGTAGTCAGTGTTTCCATTATTTCCCTCTGTTTTCAGGGATTTATAACTTAGTTGTAAAAAAATCATTTTGGACTGATATTTGGTGAAATAAGTCTGATCACACATAAACCGGAGGATATAGAAATGGTTAAATGTATTCTTTAGGGATTGTTTTGCTTTATTATTATGTTGCATTACATTGTGCCATTTTCTACAATTAATTCTGTATTAACAATGTTATATTTAATTCTGCACTCCTGTCCCTTGGACAAAGAATAAAGTGTTTACTGCTGTGTTTACCACTGAAATGCAGTATAACTGAGTGTTTCTGTAGGCCCTAGGAAACATGATGGTTACTTCCCCTGAGTAGCACAGATCACTAGTTTGGTATATAGAAGAAATGCAAGGAGACAAAATGCCAATAGAATGCCAGCTTTTGCCAACTAGAGATTGTCAAAAGCCAACCAGCTTTTTAAACAAATAATTACATAAATTCCCAGATTCAAAAAGAAAAAAACATGAACAAAATTCTAGATGATACTAAATAGTTTAGAGGTAGCATAGCTAAGGCATTCTATTTTTTGCAGTGAAGTATGGGATAGAGTGATACTGTAGATTTTTCATTTTTTTCAAGATTCCCAGTTCTGTCCCTAGCTTAGAAAATGACAGTCTTGTAATTTGAAACTTTCCCTTTGAAACATCATAGTTGTGGTGATAAATGGAAAAAAGACTCATTTTTTGATATTAGATGCTGTTCACCACTGGACAGAGAAAATTCACATGATTAAAGCTCAATTAGAGTTGAAGCTGGCCACTACTGTGGGAGACAATAAAAAGAACTTTTTAAAAACATGTGAATAGCAAAAGACAGTCCAGAAATAACATTGGCCTGTTACTTGATGAGGATGGTCACCTCACAGATGGGAACATAGACAAGGATATTAAATATTTGAGACCTCATCATGGTCGAGGCAGGCACCGATCACTTCTCTCTGATGACCACTGATAGGACCCGAGGGAGCAGCATGCAGCTGAGTCAGGGGAGGTTTAGTTTGGATATTAGGAAAAGGTTATCACCCAAGGGTGCTTGGGCACCTGAACAGGTTCCTCAGTGAAGTGGTCACAGCACCGAGCCTGACAGAATTCAAGAAGTGTTTGAACAACACTCTCAGAAACCTGGTGTGATTCTTGGGGTTGTCCTGTGCAGGTCCAGGAGCTAGACTTTGATGATCCTTGTGTGTCGCTTCCAATTCGGGATATTCTATGATTCTGTAACTGTTATTGCAAATTCACTAATTTCTGGGTTAGATATAGTTCTCATTTTTTGAAAGAACCTAAGAGAAGAAAACAAGTGCCCTGAAGTGTCATCATAACAATATACTGAGATCCTGGAGGGTGCTACAGGACACATCACCGTGAGGAGGAGCAAGCATGGGTACGGACTACAAGAGAGATTGTAGAGTCTCTGTCCTTGGAGATATTCAAAAGCTATAGGGACATGATTCTGGTCTACTGGCTGTAGGTGGCCCTGCTTGATCAGGGATAGTTAGACCAGATGACCTTCAGAGGTCCCTTCCAGCCTCAACCATGCTGTGATGGATGTACTCCATTTTAGATTGTGCTACAGTGTCTGAGTGCCATATTTATACATCATCTCTAATGGAGTGGTTTTGATATTGTTTTCTTTTACGTTGCATATGTTGATGCAGTAAGTACAAATACATGGTGAATCTCCACCCCAGCCAAACAGGAGATGGCCATAGGTTATTCTGTGGTTTGGCTGAGCTACTCAGATTTACCTTATAGAGTTTCCAAAAAAATTTTGCTTTTAATTTTGTGTAGCTGTTCCCAATGACTGCTTTCTTTCTGAAGTCAGAAATCTTTCCATTAACATCAACCAACTGCTTGCAAGCTCTTCAATATCATGCAGTGTGCAGTAATGAGTATATTAAATATGTTGTTCAACAATATTAAGTTCAGTATAAATATATCGGGGAAAAATGTCTGAATCCATAACTAGATATTGAGAAATGATGAGAAAAGGCTGAGATAGAATTGTAGAAAATCAACACCTAATTCTGGTACATGCCTATGGATAAAGGAATACAAGAGGGCAGAAATTTGCACAGCAAGAAACAGGGAAGTAATGACACAATGAGAACACTAGCATGTGAACAGTTAGTGAGGATATGGTTAAACAGTCTAGAGATTAAGGATTAAGATTAAGAATGGAGAGAGGGATCAGTTAAGGATATTAAACCTGTAGTGTTGAAAAGGGAAAAAATGTACTCACAGAAGTTCCTCAACAAGTGTAACAAAGATCATGCTTGAGACTGGTTTTACTTAATATTTTAATTTGTACTTTGTTGATAAAGTGTGTGTGACAACACAGTTATTGACAACACAGTTAAATGATGCAGGCAGAGCTGACAGATTTACAAACTTGGAGGAAAAGGATTCTAAGAATTGCTAGTATCATCTGCAAAATGTCTTCCTGGGAGGGAAGACGGAATGTGCAAATTAACCACAGCAACGTGATCCAGTACTGGAAAAGGCATATAACACATAGAATATATCAGAGGTACAGAGACTCAGATGAGGCTTTGGTGGGGCCTCCTTCACATTACTTACAGTTTTGACCATCCATATGTTTTAAAATGTGTTAAACTGAAACAAGAAGGATGTAGGAAAGATAAGATGTATAAGGAAATGTGGAATCTGTACTCTGAGAAGAAACTAAATAGGCATGGTATTTAACCTACTGAAATGAAGACTGAGATGAAGATTTCATTAATGACTCTAAATGTGTTAAGGACTTAATGCCAGAAAGAGAAAAAGCTATAATAAGAGACAATGTTGATATGAAAACTAGATGCATGCAAAGTAGCCAGAAATATGTGAAAAATCAGAAGAAAGTTTATAACTACTGGAATACCAAAGTTCCAAAACAGATTGAATAAACAAACAAACAAGCCAACACTCTCTAAATGCAGCTTCATAAGTTCATGAAGGATATCCTATGATATAGATGGCTGTAACAGTAGGAAAACAAACCCGATGAACCACAAGGTCCTTTTTGTCTTTGGCAAATGGCCTGATTTTTAAAACTTCTTATTTTTTTCAGCTTTCATTTGGTTGTTTTTCTTGATAATGTCCCTCATTTTCCTGTGAAACTCTCAGCAGTCAAGACCTAGTGACTGGAAGAATTTAGTAAGTTATAGATTTACTCTATTATGAAGAGTCTATTTTAGGTCTATGGCAAAGTAAACTTGCAAAAAGTTATATTATCGCTATGATATACGTGCTTAATTTAGTGTTATGATTGCTAGCCTGCTTATCTTGCCAGTACAAGCCATTGAAAGCAACGGAGCAACCAGTTGAGTCTTTCACATAGCATCTAAACAACACTCATGTACTTCTTTTCTCAACCTCCATGACTTTACTTTTACTCTACCAGCTTCTTAGAGCAAGTACATACCCACCTTCTGAGATGGTCAGTGGGTAACCTTACTCCCACCAAGTTTCAAATAGATGCACATATATTTTAGAGGTTATTCTAGGTTTGGTGTGGCTTTCGTGAATCATAGTGTACAAAGCTTTGTACTTATATATATGAATGAAGTCTAGTGTTAGTTTGTAAGTGGTAGCTTAAATGTTTTTCTGTAGTGCTTGATGGAGGTTGACTATCTTGGCTACTAGCTGTCTTAAATTTAGCATCAATTTTTGTGCAACATTGCTGAAATCTGCAGAGGATTGTGTATTTTTTCTCTTACCCTTATGGTATAAGGTGAAACCTCACAATAAATGCTCAAGATGAGAATAAAGATATGTAGATTTACTGCGGCTTAGAGGAATAGTGAAAACCAAGAAGAAAAGCTCAGTGGAGAGTGGTTGAATCCCATGTTTTATTGTTTTCTATATTTTTGTTGGTGGGATTTACAATCTGGCAAGCTACCACCAAATTAATGAAGTTCACAGACTGGAATTTCACTCAGAGTGATGGTTATTTGTATTGACATGTATCATTTCCTCTATGCCCTCTGGCATTTCTTTCTGTATCTGTGCTTTCAGGAACACAGTATATGTTTTTTAGCCAGGTCTGTGAGATCTGATCTACTAAAAAACCATCAGTATTCATCCTCTAATATGAGCTTTGATCTACAAAACATGCTTTATATCAGCAGGTAAAAAGAGGAGTGTGGGCTGAAAGCTTTGCACACTGATCTAGTATGCCATAAAAGCTTGCACAGGCCACTCCTTGGTTCCTGCATAGGCCTGCCTACACTGAAATGAAGTTCTGACAGCTTCTGCCTGGATTTAATACAAGATCCCTTAAGCAGGTGTTGATATCCTTAACTTTATTTTAAGGTCAAAATTTATAAAACCTGAGACAGCAAACTGTGGTTTGCTGTCAAGGGTAGCTGAAAAGATACTTCATCACTGCACAATACCTGTTGATATGTGCCTTGATTTCCTCTATTTCTAAGCCTTTCCCTTATTAATTCAACTTGTTAACCACAACAGAAACATGATAATAAATCGATAAAACTGTAATTATTTTTATTTGATACATTCTGACAGTCTTGCTAACTTCAATTTTACTCATCTCTGGTTTTTTCGGTTGGTTTGATTTTGTTTCTGGATTTTTTTTTTTTTGACAGTGAATTTATTTCCTGAAGCATTTGGTTTCTATATTGTGTTGTCTTTATACCACCAAGTAAAAGAGCCTGCTGATTTGTCCCCTAGACCAAGTGACACGAAACAACTCACTCCTCTGAAGTAGATATTTCCTTGGTTTAGTGGTCCAAAGCTGAAACTGTAATTGAACTAGCTCTTAATCTGCATGAGCAATCAGCAGTTCAGTACTTGAGTCATTCCCTGGCCCTTTCTCATTCAACAGTACAGTTATAGCCTTAGGCAGTGTCTATACAAGTAAATAAGATGAACCAAGGCCCTTCCTCTGGCCCTGGGTGTGTGGCATGGCACAATTCGTGACCAAGTAACTAAATAATCTTTCTGTGAAAGTTGCCTTCATCTATAGCAACAACTGTGAGCAATCTGTGGCTTGTGCTAGCCCTAAGCTATCCCTGGAAATGGTCTGGAAGACTGGTATTTAGACCAGAACTGTCAGGGAATGTAATTAATAATGATTAAGTAGATTGGTTGTAGATTAAGTAGATTGGTACTTGAGCCCATGAGCTGGCTCTTTGGATTTTACTGTCACATGCAGTAGCCATTGGTCTGTCTGCAGGCTGGACCTGGATTTCATGCAGAAGAAAACACTGCTGAGCACCTACAGCCATTTCTATCCTATCCTGCTGAATTGGGTCCCTTTTGTCATGTTTGTGTCCAACTCTCTTTCCTGCTTTTGACACCTAGTCCAAGATTCCTTTTACTTTGAGCTTTCTCCATACTTAATCTTTGTCACCCACCTTTTTTACCATAGTCCATGTTCAGGATAAGTTTTCCAGCTCTCCCTCTGACTCCTTCCCTCCAGCAAGCTTCTTTTTCTGCTCTTATCTCATTCTGCTTACACTTTCTCTTTTTTTTTTTTTCCCCTCCTCACCCTTTTCCCCACAGTATTGCCACGTTTTCATCTCCCCTAGTTCTGCTTAGCTTAATTTTTTTCTGGCTCCCAGTCCTCATATTCCCATGATTTCCACACCTCCATATCCCTTCCTAGACTCCTTGGCAGGTCTGTTTTCCTCACCTTGTGGCCTAGCCAATGTGTAACTGAGTGTTCATTCACAGCTTCAGCTGCTCCTGCTTCCCACGTCCAAGTTACCAGGACCCAAATTTTTTCAGTGTCACTTCCTTTCTCCACATCTAACATGGATGGAAGAAACAGTCATCAGGGAGGCTCAAGTCTTCCCCTGTAGTTCTAATATACTTCCCTAAGGAAAGTGCATGTACATTTGGGTGAGCAGAAAGTGCAGTGAGGGACTGGGTCATTCCATTCAAGTCCCATCCCCTTGAATGGAAACACAATGCCTGAATTCAGGCTCTGCTTCATGTAGCCCAAGTGCTGCACAAGTCTTTTTCTCTAATGTTTCTTATTGGCTGGGTTTAGCCACAGAAAGTCACCTGAAAAGTGGGAAAGAAAACAAGCAAAGGGACTTCAGCAGAAATTAGAGTCCAAGCCACTTAGCCTATAAATCCCTGCCAAATATGTTAAAAAGGTTGACTTCTAAAAGTTTTAAATGTGGGCATTTCTATGCATATGTATATCACTGACAGAAAGGCAGCTTCCTCCCTCCGCTTTTCTGGCACCCCAAACTTCGAACTTCTACTTTCTGTTTAAAAAACACGTGAACTTCTCCAGGAAAAGATAGCCAGTATTTTTTTCAACATTGCTAAACAACACATTTTCTTTAACCTTATTCTCAGAAACAGTTGTACCATTTTGGATTAAACGTCCTGAAATATTTCTACCTGAGGCAGACCCTGGCATGGAAAATTTCAGCCCAAACATTCAAGGTTTGGCAAAGCCATATGCAACTGAAAACAGGTTTTATAATGAGACGTGTTGGGCAACCTTAATAACAAGCAAAATTATCAGCCTCATCCCAGCATCAATCCTAACCAATGTGCCAAGCTTTATGATAAAATACTTTTTGTTTAAATGAATGAAGTCCTTACATATCAAAGGACCAAAAATAACTTGGAACGTAGTCTTCTTCCAGATAAAACAAGCATTTCTGACTTATGGCTCAGTAATGTAAGTTGATGGAGTAGATTAATAACAAAGTATAAGATGCAATCTTGAGTTTGTGTCTGTTAGAGAGAAGAAGAGTAAAGTTTGTGACGTGTACTGACAAAGTATGTAATACCTTTGTTGCTCAGAACTCATATGTTTCAGTCATTCAAAAGTCAGATGGTTTGTTTTCTCCAAACACCCCCCAAAGTTTTAGCCTGAAAACCACTTAGACATTTAGATGGCAAATGTAAGTTCTGAACACAATAACATAATTTTTTAATCTTTCAGCAAGTCATCCAGAATGTTTAACAACTGCTTTTTCATCCCCTTCCAGTACAAGAAGAACCTAATTTCCTATTACATTTGTTCTCCTCTCTCAAATATAGCCCTGTCATTGTAGTTATGTTGTTCTTTAACAAAAATAAATGGATAAATATGGAGACATGTAATGAAATTTGTTCTTCTATGCACAAATACATAGAACAGCTCTATAGTTTTCATATCTTTAAAAATATATTTAAATTGTTGTTTTTAATAAAAATAAATTTAAACAGTATGTATTTATTCAGTAAAAGAGAAGCTAAGCAAAAAACTTGAAAAAGAAAAAGGAAAGTGAGGTTGAGGTAATACTGATATTTCATAGCCAGCTTGCATTTTGAGATTTTTTAGGAGCATGTTTTGAGTGTCTGAATTCTATTCCACATATAACTTTGGTGGATTTCAGGCATGTAAATATCATGAATAGCTTCTATTACCCTCTTACAAGCAGTAGGTAAGCATTAGAGACTCTTAGAAAGGTAATGGCATCTGGTCCTGTGCAGGGTCAGGAGTTGGATTTCAATGATCTTTTGCGGCTCAACTCAGGATATTTCTATTCTATTCTATTCTAATGATTTCTTGTTCTGGAGAAAGAAACACAGTCCCTGAGTATAGCCTTCACCTGGGGGAGAAAACTGGGTGCCCATACTTCATTTATGCTTCACCTAAGTCACAGAAGAGGCTTCATTGGTTAAATACACTTAAACCTACCTTGTTCATCAGCCCAGGGTTCAGGTCAGATAATGTGAGATGAAAGCCAAAAACCAGCTTGGTCTGTATCCTGTAAAGAAGAAAGGAAATCTGATCCTTCAGTCAGTACTGCCCTCTGTCCTGGCTTATGGCTTATACTACTGGATGAAGTGTACAAACTGCATGGGAAACAGAGTTCTGATCTTCCTCTTTCTCTGGGACTGCTTTTACCACTAGCTTCAGGGATAAAGTGGAAAAACTGAGTCTTCCTCTGTCTTTCATTGGAACTGGGTGGTATAGTAACCTAACTTGGTACTAGAGGGAAAGGGGTCAGGCAAACTATCTTGAAGCCAAAGCTCTCTATCTGAAATAAGAGTCATAAAAGCTCATTTTAGTTCAGTGTCCACTTCACAGTGGACATTCTACAGAAGACTGTAGAAGCTGGCATGAAATGAGCTGTCTCTGCAATGTGATCCCCAAAATCTGTCCCAGTCTGCTTCTATCAGTAGAAAGAACGTTATCTAGATCCTGCTGTATGAGCAACCCCTTTAGGCAATGTATATGGACATTGATTTTATCATCTACATCCAGTTAATACTGGCAATGTTTAATTTTATTTATACCAAAGGTTCACTAGACTTACAGCATGAAACTATAACTAGTAGTAAGAGATGCTGAGTCAGACATTGAACACCTGTAAATTGTGGGATTTTCCTTTGTTAATAACACCTTTAGTACATGTTGACCATAGAACTATTTTAAAGTGCATTTATCCCTTAAAGAAGTCCCTTTAGGAAAAAAAGTACTTACATTAACTCTTCTTCACCATGTGAACATCTAGCAACTATCTTAAGATACGACATGAAAGAAACAAAACCAACCCCTTAAAGTATTAACAAGAATATAGAAACCATGTCTGTATCAGAACAAGGTATGTGTAACTAAAATCACAGTAGAGCTTCTGATCTGTTTCATGCACCGTCACTGACAAACAGCTTTTAAAAAGTACCAGAAGTATTACAGAGTGATGAAGATGAAGTCAGAGGAGTGCAGGTGGCAGAAAGACTCCACTTTCTAAGAACACTGCCTGATGGGAGGAAGCACCCAACTGAGAGCCATGTCACTGCAGAGGTGAAGGACAAGTCCTTGGAGTTAGCAAATGGACATGTTGTGACACTTTACGGTGTGAGTAGGAAGGAGAATCTCCTTTTCTGAGTGCTGAGCAACTAACTGAAACACACACTGTGCATCACATATGTGTGATACACATGTATCATATCCACACGTAGTATTATGTATATGTAATCACACATACCATATCTTATGGTAGCTGCATGGGAACTTGTTTTAGGAATTGCTGTTGGGATAGTTATTAGGCAGCAGGAAAGACACCTTACCCATTGCTAGGATGCATAGGCAGCAATGCTCAGTATCCCAAGGAGGCATCAGGTCAGAGAACTAGTGACTAACTAGATGTTTGTACAGACCTTTCACAGCTTTCATGGTACATGTGAAATCCAGACAGAGTAGACTGAGCGCCCTGCAATCCAACAGATCTGGTAAAAGTGTAAAAGATTGCCTCTAATGGCATGACTACAACGTGTAGTTCAGCAAACATGACTTGGGGCCTCATTACTATGTCTCCACTTCTGACATTTATAGTTAAATGATGTTGTTGATTCCTGCAAGAGACATTACAATTTCTCTAATTAAAAGAGGGGAAAAAAAACCCCAAAAACAATCTTCTTGTTCCTTCCCAGATTGTTTCCATTTACTGCAAATAGGCATGAGTTCCTGCCTGGAAGCACTATCTGCAAACTGCAGTCAGATGTAAAAGAAGCCTAATCAAGCTTGGGAACCAGGCCTTAATTAGACTGCTTGGAAAACAGAGCAGAAGAGCAAATGAAAATTATTAGCCATCACTCATGACTCCTGTTTCTAATTTTAAAGAGGAAATCATGCATTAATCAAACTTTAGCCCTAAGCTCAGTCGTGTTTTAGAAATATCCTGAAACAACAAGAGGAAATCTTTTCAGTGTTTAGAGAAAACAACTCCCGATCAGCTAGTATGTGTAGCACAATATATTTTGACATGAAATAAGCTATGTTTCAGTACGCTTAGCTTTTGCTGCATCCAAGAAAAACAAAATCAGTACCAACTGAAATGAAGGCACATGACAACAATTGGGTTAAGCCTGGGTTTTGTTAAAGGAAAAGAGAAATGTAGAGTATGTTGTTTCCATGGATAAAGGAAAGATATGGAAGAGTAAGAGGAACAATGCAGTAACATCACTGCTATTGTGTGCTTTGGTCATAACAAAGAAACTCTTTGGCTCACATAAACAATATTTACTACAAATTATTTCTAATAAAAAATATCAATCATGAGCATAACCTCTAAATATTACCCAGAGATCACTTGAGAATGTGTAATAGGATTTATCAGAACTTACATCATAGTTTCTGCTGTATTTGGACTATAAAGAAAATTTTATATTTTTTTTGGCAAACTAATGAGTGTTTTCTGGTATAATTCAGAAACCAACCTTTTCTGGTGGAGTCAGGTTGAAGCCTTTAGCTTTTGTGTAACTTTCCAGAAAGAGGAGAGAAAATGGGCTCTTAAACTATATTGAATGCTACACCCATTCTTGTGGAATCATCACATTACAAAGAATGCTCACTTTTTTCAAGCACAAATATCCAAGCTTCTTTCTTTGAATTACAAACAGCCAACTTGTGTGATGCCCTGGTTCCTAGAATTAAGTTGCAAAGCTTTTACTAAATTAAATATGACATGATTTCAACTCTTCATTTCAGTGGATGACTAAGGGTAAGATAAAGCATGTCTAGTCTAAAAATTGGTGCAATTGTCTTGGAGGTGAAAGATGTAGGTTTAAATCCTCTGAGGCTGAACAAGGAGCTAGACCCACACTGCCCATCTTTCATGTGAGTGCTGTAAATGCTGTACTGTTGTGCAAAAATGTAAGTGATAGGATTATAATGTTTTGTAACAAATAGCTGAGACTTCTACTTCATGCTAGAATCAAAGTTGCGTCTTTGGGTATTATTTCAGGCCTTTAGTTTGGTCACGTCTCAGTTTAGGCTGCATTTAGTTGCAGAGTTCAGGTGGTAGGAAGAAGATTTGTAGTCCAGAAAAGCACCTTTTAGACTCCTGGAGGGTTTTCATTGCACATGACTGTTCCTGGGAAGATTTAATCCCTTTGTGGACAGTGGAGAAAGTAGTTTACACAATTTGAATAATTTTTAAGATCTATAACTCTTATTTTGCCTATACTGAATAAAGTGATCTATGTCAGTGTGTCCTTACTGTCCTGCCTGCTGAAGAATGTGGTATATGTTGATTTTGCATTGATTTCCACTATTTTTTTCACATTTGTTCACTGACAGATGTCCCTGTTCCTCTGGTTTGAATTTCATCATTGCAGTGTAGCCTTTTTTATTAGGCAGTGATGGTACTACAACAACAGTCTGCTGATGTGTGCCTTGTTTTCATAGATATGGGAGTGTGCCCTGCCAAGTTTTCCTTTCAGATTAATCTACTATTCTGAGGACTACCATGTGATTTCTTGTAGTAATTATTTTTGCCTGCTTTCTTATCCTATACCTGCAGTTATCCATCAGAGCCATACAGCTATCAACACTCACAGCCCATAAGTGGAAATGAGCTTGTCACTGTTTGTTCCATATTTATGCAGTGATGTAACAACCTGATAGAAATCCAAATTTGATTTGATTTTGAGTGTATTCCAGCACAAATTAGCTGTTTATAGAGTAAATATAGTTTTGGTTAGCTTATTTTGATTAAAATACATAATTATGTGCCATGACAGTGCCTCAAATCTGCTTACCCCATTTTTTATTTTCCTCACATTTTTATCTTAGTCTTTACACATTTGCATTTCCTATTGTAACTATATGCTTTTGAGTAACAATCACAAAGTTCTAGGTGTTTTCCAAGCATTAAAAAAAGAAAAAACCAAAAAACCTCAGTTTCTTGGCTATTGTAATCATGTTCTTGCAGATCTATCTTAGCGTAGCCTCTATGTGAAATATGCCCACAGGCATGTGGCTTGTTTGATTTATAGCTGCTTGTGTTTTTCCAAGTGACTTGACTGTTGAAGAACTCCAATGACTGCTCTGTTTGTGTACTTTAGCCGAAGCTGGCTCTAGCACTTAAGACTCTGCACAGTGGAACAACTTATTCATAAGGTTTGGTTTTGCTTTACATTCATCTCTGTTTAGTTCCCTTTGCTCCACATTTTTTTGTCCTGCATTTGGTAATTCTGAACACTGCCTGTTCTGTTGTTCTATCCATTTGGTAGCCTCCCTTTGTAGATTCTCAGTGATTGAATAATGGTCTCACTTCAAAATAAAATAAAGAGAAAAATATTTGTATGTGTCACTTATTCTTCTGGATTTTTGTTCTCATTTGATGTCATTGTTGTGTTACGATGGAGGCTTGGCCGCAATTGTAACCATAAAAAATTTTAAAAAATTCCACATTGATGCCAGACCCTAAAAGAAACAGATGTAAATATGTATTCCACAAATAAGACTTAATTTCTTGCACAAAGTAGGATCTTATCTCTTGTTTTTCTGGTGGTTTTACCAGACTTTTCCATATTTTAAGCTTGTAAGGCTTCATTCGCACTTCTTTTCTGTTGTGTGCTCTGGTCAGGCTGAAGTACTGAACTACCAGTTGTCCAGATCATCCTTTGATCGGAATTTGCTTTTGCTCCTACCTAGGCTGTGAGCACAGCTTTGCTTTGCAAGGAAACTGGAATGTGTAGACTGTATACACGCAGGCTGCAGCCTTGCTGCAGCTACAGTGTGCCTTCTGACCTGAGGACTTGAAAGGGCTTCTTGGTGGTCATGATACAGCTGCTTACAGCAGACACTTGTACAGCAATGATGCATGGGTCATGACTGCTGAAACCATATGGGATGAGCTTTGGAATATGACAGTTACATTTTTCTTGGGGGAAAATAGCTTTTGCAGCAGAGAAATGTATACATACTGCCCATGAGGTGAGAGGTATTCAAGCAGACTCTGTTAACAATGAAGGCATACATGATACAATCAAGTATTTTTTGTATGTGGGTACCTTAGGACAGGGTAGAGAGAATCCTCAGAATTGTGTCCTTATTATCTTACAGAGTAGAGCATGGTCTCTAATGTGCTTTCCTGCATTTAAGATAAAGCTGTTTATTAAGCTGGAACTGGTCACTGAAGCTTTGTCTAAATGTTAAGTCAAAGAGAACTAGGGATTGGTCCCTCCTCAGTGTGGATGGCTCAAGACTAGTTCCCCTGGGAGAAGATACGTAATATAGGAAGCTACTTTGAATGGTCCAAAACAGGTGCAGGAGCAAGGCAATAATGAAGTGATGTGGACAAAAATAGGTCCAGTGTTTGAGATTAATCTCTGGCCTGGCTTTATTTAGCAATACAGATGTAGCCTTAGAAATCTGGCTGCATGCCTCACACCTCAAATGGGCTTAGTTCTGCTGTATGGAAGAAAGGTTCCAAGTAGCTAATCTATGTAGAGTGCACAGAAGGTAGAGGTTTTCGCCATTTTTACAAATTAATTAGCAAAACCTCAGGAGCTGGGCACTGGAGTGCTAACCTGAGATGTGCCAGGGTTAGCTTTGGGAACAGGGATTCTACAAATTCCTTAGGTAGGTGGACACAGAGGCTCCTGCAGCAGGGTGATTTCCAGAGCCAATGCAGAGTATCTCTGCAGTCTACAAAGCAGAGCTATTTCCAAGTTTAGAGCCGAGCTGGTTCTTAGAAGCAAGATTTAGGCAATAAGGAGACGGACCTCACTGAAAAAAAAGGAGGAATACACAAAAACACATATACATATATGTTTGTGTATTTTCATATACAAAGCTTCTTTCTCTTAGTTTCAGAATTAAAGAAACTTTTGTGGTGTTTAAGTACACTCCTTTTCCTACTCACCTTTCAGGGATATATTACCCCCTTATTTTGTTTTTAACTTTCACTTATAAATCATTGTAAAACAAGATAGAATGAGCAGAAAGCACATTCAGAACTTGATTAAAAAATGAATGCAAGAATTTATGAGAAGGAATCCTGGAAACCCCATTCCAATATTTACACACAAGGGAAGGAATTAGATTTGTTTTTCTCTCTACGCTTCCCATGCCTTATGCTTTTTCCTACATCTATAAAAAATGCTTGACATTGATGAAGCTTCAGCTGATGAAGGCCTTTTCAAACCAATAAACAGAAGTGCTTAAAGATTGCCTTGCATATGGCAGTCTGCTTTCCTGGTGTTGACTGCTCTGCTGCAGGGCCTGCTGTTTCTGTCTCAGTGTTGATACTGACAGGCCTGTTAGGTAGGCTGGCTTTGATCTTGCTTTTATGTTCCTTTACCGTAACACAAGTTGACTTTATTGGAACAATTAAAGTTGCAGTCTTCCCTTCTTATCTCCATAGGGTAGACCAGAGATGGAGCAGACTTAAGTTGAGAATTTTCATGCTTATGAATTCTTGTTTTATATTTCAAACTGGAGCTTATAAAGTGCAATTTGCTGTTGGCCCTGTCTGTCATTTGTCTAATAAATATTTTAAGACCAAGGATTAAAAAAGTATTAGTTGGAGATATATCATTTTACTGTTTGCTTTAATGAAGACATTGATTGGAAATGTATTTTAATTGGTCAAACGTCAAATTTTATCTTTTTTGGTAACCAACTTGTGATAGTTTGCTAAATGGAGTTTTGCAAATATGACACTTAGAGAAGATCAAAGTGAAAATAAGATTAGAGGTGATTTCCTAAGCGTCTTGAAGACCTAAAAGTGGTGACCTTGACACCCTTCCTATGCCAAAATTACATTGCTCCTCAGTATGCAATCAATTGCAACAGATTAATTATCTAGTGGTGGTTAATATTATTTTAATGTTATTATTATTTTTAACCATATTTGCTCGTGCTGCAGCTGTTGTTCCTCCAGGCAGAGGCTAGTGCTGGTGTGAATAAAGTACCAGAGTTGCTTCCTATTTTGGGGGGCAGCACAATCTCAGATGGGCTTTAGCAGCTCATGCCACAGCACTTCTTCTGTTCTTGAGTATGAGCATCAGTCCTGATGAAATTTTCACTGACACTGATGAAAGTAGTCCTGGTTTCTAATTACAGACTTAAAGTACAAATATAATAATCTATCTAGGTTTGCTGATGTTATATAAAATGAATGTATCCTTTTATTGTTGCTCCCATATTATTAAAGCTTCATGTGCAGAGAAGGAAATGGCCCAAGCAAGGGCATCTAACATAAAAGAGGTGTTTTTTGTTAAATATGGTGTTATAACTGCCCTGAGACAGTTGGTTTTGGTGCCTTACAGGAAACAGTTCTTAATGTGAATGTCAATCAATCTGTATGTACATAAGCCTAAATAGTACTTCTCACTTGCCTGTCTCTAAGCATTTAAGTTTCTAGTCATCGAATGTTACTAGTAAATTAGGTATAACAGGGAATTTTCATAGGCACTAGAATTCAGCTCTTCTTTTCCCTTGCATTCCCTCTCATGGTTTTGGCAGAGCAGCTCTCAATCTGCTGGTCACTTCCCAGGCTTAGGGATGGGTATTCACACAGATGAGGGACCATTTCCAACTGTCAGCCTGGGTGTGTCCATGATGTTTCAGGCAGCAGGAGAATGTAACAGGCTTGGGCAGTTCCACATCAGTGGACCTCAGAGCTAGAGAACATTTTGGCACACAGTTAATTATTGGTACTGCTGTAGGAGCCGACAAAATAATCATGTTCTAGTCTTTCAGGACTCTCTGTTCTAGACTTGTATCATGCTGATGGTTTCAGATCCTAGGATGCAGTTATAGGAATAACAAACACATCGGAGGAGGGATTTTAATGTAAGATGCTGATAAGAGGTTACCCTATTTGAAAGGATTGCTTTATATAACAGGAGGTCTCAAAAAGCTACATAATTCTGGTGGATTTTATGTTGCATTGTCATTCTGCAAATCTTAAAGAAAATACAGATGCAAAGAAGTAAGACTTTTTCATTGCCCTCAGTAAGTCTATTCACGAAAACAAAGAACAAGGTGGGGTTTTTTTGGAGTGAAGTTGTTTGGTTTTGGATTTTTTCTCCTTGGGGAGCTCTAAAGGAGCAACTCTGTAAATTTGGTCTGTAAGTATGTGGTATATTTGCAGAATAGTAAAAATCATAAATTGCGTACTTGATTTGCAACACCAGAAAATAACATTGATTGTAGATGGTATTTTGTCGTGGGTTAAAATCTACAAAATTAAACCCACGACATATTTAAAAAAAATAAATTGAAATTTTCTTAATTCTGGATTCATAACCGTTTGCAGTTTTTAATTTTTATATGAAATTATAGCCCTTTCACCTTTGACTATAGCCCATTTACTAATCCTTGTATGTGACTATAATATACTATCTATTCTCCCTTGTTTGCTGTAAAGGGGTGGGGTTTTTTAGCTAAGTTGGTTAGGAAATACTGAGGAAGGAAATTTTGAATATTTATTAATTGATGCTAAAAGGCAGCATATTGCAGGCCAGAAACCCTTTTCAAAGGAATGTATTTGTATATTCTGTTGTCATCTTTGTCTTTAAACTAGCAAAACCAGTGACAACTGCTGGTATACTGATTCCTATTTCTTTTCTGTAGAATAATCAGATATTTTTCTTTACAGCTACTTTTCAGATAAACTGAACTTATGTGAAATTTTCAAAAGGTGACCCTAGAGTGGCCCTAAAAGCAATGTTTACTTGATAGACATAATATAGGCCCACATATTTTAGTTCAGGCAATGAACAGTTACTGAAGCTCATTTTGGGGAAAGAAGAGAGGAAGACTGTGTCAAAGTATTTTAAAAAGGACTCTGTAGTCTGTGACTCTTTTTATGTATTCTTTTTATTCTCCAAAAGCAAGAAATATATTTTCAGAATGACTACTAATCTAATCTGTGTTCATTATGCCAAAGCTTTGTAAAAATTCAAGTTTCTTGAACATTGTTTAACGGGTATAACAGGATTCAAATTTCTTTTCAGAAGTAAAAACTGTCCTCATATAGTACTTCATGTCAGGAAAAAGAACTGCAAAGCCTTAGAAGACATATCTCAGGAAACTGGCATTCATTAGCTGCATCAACCAAGAATATGGCCAAGTACTCTTCAGTTTCTTCTATGAAAAGGCTTCCTTGACTAGAATTTAGTGTGAGACCAAGAGTCTGAAAACTAAATAAAGGATTTTTACAAACAAGGTGGCTTCTTGTTATCCATGCCGATTAAACATACTGATGGTCAACTGGTTCTCCTTTACATGTTTATACTCCCTTTCCCTTAGTAAGTCTTCTACAAAAATAAACCCATGAGCAATCTAGATCAATGCTACAGTTCAAAGAATTCCATTTTAAAAGTTAGAGAAAGCAACACGTTTTTATTGTAAATGCCAGTGCGTGCAGTCAGTGTATATGCCTGTTGGGTGACACTGCAGGTAGGACTTGACTCATGTGGCTTCAATCGTCTCAGTGTCTCTGATTCTGGAGGAAATACACCCTGGAGGAGGTCATGACATTCCATTGAATGAAGAGTTTGACTGAGTCAAGTGTGCTGTGACTAATACCCTTGTCTGCTTTTAGAACACCATAAGAATTCACCAAAAAATTGTTTCACCCCAAGCATTTCTCAAAATTCTGCCTTCATCCAATTTGGTTTATTTTCCAATAATAAGGAAATAGAAAAACAGAGACTCAAGGCACAGCTTTCAATAGGAATGTAACTAACACCACCATTTATCTCATCTACAAAGTAGTTTGCTACAGTAATAACAACCTATATACCAAGAAGTCATTTGTAGGCTGTGCTCATGTGTATTTTATATTGTGTACAGTATTGCCTGGAAGTAGGAGAAAACAATTGCTCTATAGTTGGGTTGAATATCAAGAATAAAATTAATCAGTTCTTATAACGCTGCTGTTTAGATAACAAGAACTTCTTCCAAGGTTGTGAAATACTTTTATAGCTCAGCAGCTGGAAAATATCTTCAGATGCTCCCACTCTATTTATATCCTCTGTTTGTAGGAAGAGAATTTAATTAATTTTCATTGTCATTGTATACTTCCTAGAGCATTTACGGTTATCTTGATATCACTGCCTCTTTGAGAGAGATCAAGATGTTAGAGGATTTATCTGCAGGTCATAAATATTATTCTTTTCTGTGCTCAAATGTTTTTTATAGTCAACAGTTCAATTGAAAAGTTAAAAATAATAAAAGAATTGTGCCCATGAAACACAAGGAGTGTCATACGTAGGGAATAAGAAAGCACCAGGATGGTAATGCTACCTCAGTGCACATCACAACCATATTTATGGTTAGGTTCAGAAAACAAAGGTTTTTGTCTGCCTGTATTGAAAACCTGAAGAGAAGCTCCACCATCACTGCTAATTCAAAGTTGCCTAATAAGCAAACTCTTCTACTCACTAATTTTACTTCTTTTTTCCCCATAGATTTACAAATCTAACTTAAAATCTATTCCTCTTGATTTGTTAGGCTGAAAGTAAAGGTTGAACTTATTCTGGAACCTGACAAACAAAGTGACATTCATGGATGGCCAGCTTGTTCCTTAAGGGACAGGAACCAGAGGGAGCAGTACAGTCAGCCAGTGCCCAAACCCATGTTACAGCAAGGTGAGCAGGACAGACTTAGAGACAGTGGCCAGCTCCATTTAAGAGTCCAGATCATGAAGGCTCACCAGTTATCGTTATCATCATTACAATTAGTGCTGTGCTTCTTAGAGATTATGTCAGTGTTGTGTTAGGTAGAAAGATGCTATGTTCTTTGCTCTAAAGCTATAGCATGAATTAAAAACACGCAGAGAATTTGTGGGAAGCAGGGAATAGTATTCTACCCATTTTCAGAACTATGAAGTAGAAGTGTGATCATGTGAGTTATCTGTTGTCATCCTTGCAGTCAGAGGTTCTGGAGTCAATGTTCCATTTTTCGCTGGAATTACCCTTCCAGGGGTAGAAACCTTGATTTTTATTTACCTTTTTTTTTTTCTTTTTAATGATAGAGATATTGGGGGGGGAATTCTATTAAATAACTGATTCTGAATTTTTAGTATTCCTTTACTGATTGGGAGTAGAAGGAATGAAAAAGTCTTACCAGCATCTTCAAGTTCCAAGGCACATTAGTGGAGCAACAAGGATTAGAAGGCAGAAACTTTCCTTCCATTTGTGTAGTTACTCTTCTAGCTAACACTGTTTTCAAATATAATTTAATCTTATTTTGGAGAGTTTAGAATATCAGGTAGAATTTTATCCATAGAATAAACAAAATGCCATGATTGTACTACATCTATGATTGTCACCTACAATGTTGTCATTTCAGATTTCCTGTACCATGTCACATATCATGCTGTGATAAATTGTCATTAGGCCTTTATAAAAGCCCAGCATTTTCAAACTATGGAATAACAGAGATTTAGAATATGATTATACGCAATACAATACTTTCAGACAAAAAAAAAAGAATATATTTTAACTACCTGGTTATAGAGCTCAGGAGCTGAACACTGACAAACATTCTATTAATATTGTTTAAAGGTATGTGCTTCCTTGTACTGAAAAAAAAAAAGGGTCTTTAAGAAATAGGAAGAAAATTTAACAGGAGTTCTATTTCCTCATATTTTGTATTTTTTTAGAAGAATTACATTAAAAAATAAGGGGTAAGTTTGACTGGGGGCTTCTGTAATTTTCAAAACTGCAATCACTATGTTTAGGAATTTGGAGACATTGCAAAAAGACTTCTCAGATTAGACAAATAATATAAAACCTTCAAGACATCCTGGAAGATGGAAGTTGCTCCTACATGGAAAGGGGAGGAGAGAGTAAAGACAACTGTTTAGTCAACCTATAAAGCAAAATAATCTTAAAATTAAGTGCTAGAAACAGTATATTGCTTAAGGAAGAAACTAGTAGCTATAGTTTTTGAATATTCTATGATGTGATAGTTTGTCAAAACCATATAAAGCCTTTCATAAAGTCTTTTGACTTATTTCTACCTATGTGTCATTTATACACATATGTAAACTTATTTATCTCATTTAGTATGAGATTTGCATCCCTCTTTGATACTACTTAAACTTCAGATTTCATGAGAATTGAATCAGATACAGAAGGGGACGCTTAAGGTTGGAATATGAATAATTTAGGACATTTGAACATAATTAAATAAATGTTTTATTATATTCCTCATGTTTTTAAGTTGTTAAATGTGTTTATTCTGCAATCAACTCTTCAAGAATGCTATCTTAATAACACTGATATTCGGGCTTGCAAGAATATAATTTAACTGCAGAAAAGACTCTTTTTGTAATATTTCAATGATATTTCTCAAAGGTCTTAGCTTTTAATAATGACATAATAGTGATCTATTACAAGGGAAGGGGTTTTCAAAGAAACATTCTTCACACACTTCTACAAAACTAGGAAATGCTTTTCCTCCGGTCTCATGTAAAATGGCAGGGGTGTTACGCATTTGCCTGGGCTCTTAATTGTAATTCTGGGCCAGCTACAAAGCATTTTCTAAAGACAGTTTGTTCTATCTGACTATATTTTTTTTTGGTGCTAGATAAGTAACTCTTCTCAGCACAGCTTTATGGAATTACAGGCTGTGAGGCAAGCATTTTGCATGTCAAGAGAAAATTTGCAACAGACTTCAAGGAAGTCAGGAGCCATCATGCAAAATAATTTCATAAAATTCAACTGACTTCAACTGAAATCAATGGGAGGCTTTCCTTTCAACTCCTTCAATGGGAATTGAAACAGATGCAGAAGGGGCACTTTATAAGTAGAAAAAACTAGTTCATTTACGATTTTTACACATAATTAAAGTATTCTATTATTCACATATATGACTGCCAACTTGTTGTACCATGTCTTTCATGATTAACAATGGTTGCATAGTATCCAAATGAAAATTCTGGCTACTTCTGGCTATCTGGCTTAAATGCAATGAAACATAATGTGCCAGAGTCTTGCAATACCATATGTGTATGCCAAGGATGATCTTTCTACATCATATGCAGTTATTTTACATGGGTTGAGTTTAGAAGGGCGGGGATTCATTAAAGAATATCCACACTGCTATTAGGAAATATTTTTAGAATACAATGGTGTTAGCATAACATGTTCAGTGAAAAAACTGACACTGATTTTAAGGACCTATGAATGTTTCTTCATGCATTGCCTAAACTTGCACAAGAGTAGCTTCTTCCATAGCCAGAATACTTGAAGACGCACTGAGCAGAACCATACTGCCCTCTGTCCCACAAGCACTCAGAAACAGATGTGCAACCACATGTAGTCTTGTGTAGTCCTATGAAGTTCTACTAAAACTACCATATTTTTACTCTGTGCTTTAGTGAAAAGTTTTCACCTTTTCTACGTGCGTGGCTCTCTAATATACCAGTGTATCACTGTGACAGTGATAAAACTGTTGTAAATTACATGCAACCATATTTCAGGTATTTTATTTTAAAGGTGCATCAAAGATATTATTTCTGGACTGTTGCTAGTTTAGCCATACTGTCACTGGCTCTACCTCTTCTATCATGTTAAATACAAACTCTTACTCTTCAATAAGTGTCTCACAGCCTTGTTTTCCAAATCTTCCTTCTGTTCCTTAGTACCTAGACATAGATTTGCCCCTCCCATTATTGTGAAACTACAATTCTGCCTGTATTAGGTACATTTGCAAGGAAGCATTTCTATAATATTTTCCCCCACTGTTTCTGATACTGGAAAGTGCTCTCCTCAATCACCTGCAAAGCTTCAGTCACCTTTCTTCAAATCCTTATTAGAAGTTTTTTATTCTGATTTAAAAAAAAATTACATAAAAAACAAGCTTCTGGAAGAATATGGTTGCCTCAGTGCAAAGGCTTTGTTATGAAAATACAAAAGAAACGTCACTATTTTTTTTTTAGACATTGGCTTTAGATTTAGACATTTAGACATTTTTTTTTAGATATTGGCTTAATTTGCATACTGAAGATTGAGGTTCATACTTTTTACTTCCTTCCTGGACATAGTAGACCAACTCTAGTGGCAAGTGTCAGTCAACAAACATTGACATTAGTGTCACAAGAAAGGAGGGTTCATAAAGAGAAATCAAGGTACTGATGGGATCTCTTCAGTAGTGGCATTTCCATCCCAGCTGACCATATTGCTCATATTGCTAATGTAAGTGATCACATTTGATACTGTGCTACAAGAGACAATTATTTTTAATAGCTGATGATATAAGAACTATATTTACTTGTCTTTTATAGTGACAAGATGAAGCCATTAAGTCAATGCTTAAAAATTACCAGAAAAGAGCAAAACCCTTAAGAATTTTTTTTCTCAAGCTTGATTCAGGATGATATAAGTATTTAATACCCTAACTTCATTCTAACAAGGGGTGTTTTTGCAGTTACCTCAATGTTTGCAAGGTTGTGTGACTCATGAACAAATTGCGTTCATGGTTGGGTTGCATTTGCACAAGTCAGTGTGTGAATTTTACATGCAGATCAACAAGATGGGACAGATTTAGGTGTGGACATATTTATATAAGGGATTTGAATATGGGCATGGAAGAGTGGAAAGCAAAATATCTGCATTGGTACATTTGCCACTTCAGGCAGAAATTGCTCACAATCATACTGATGAAACTTTAAAGAGACTAAATTCATACAAGGCATTAAATAGGATTTTGTCAGAGAGTTTGTGGTAGAAGAAGCTGAAAGCCAATGACATCCCAAATCCTTAACTAAACTTGGACTGATGCCACATGTTAATACCTCACCTACAGCAAATGATGTGGACCTCATCCCAAAAATGGCAACCAGCCACAAAGCCTCTCCAATGAAGTACAATATGCCACTGAGTTTTAAAGGGAACTACGTGCATGCAGTTCAATTAGAAAAAAACCAGCACATTATGCAGTGTCTCCTACTAATACGTGTGCATAATCTGGCATATTGATGTAACTCACAGAAGGGAGGTGGCCCTTAGTTTCACACTGAAAATTCATTGCTTAAAAGGTGAAGTGTGGACACAAAACTTTAGCAATTAAGAAGATATTGCTTAAGGGATAGGTAGATGATGAAGCACCCTATCCAGTAAATCTAGAAGAAAAGTAGATTAGGCAAAGATTCAATCAGATTATCATGTCTATCTCACACTTTCTTGTATCTCTCCAGATTTTTTATTCAGTGTTTACTTGGTTTATTCAGAAAGTTAATCTTTAAAAGGAGAAAGAGAACAAAA
Source organism: Pipra filicauda (assembly GCF_003945595.2). Lineage (NCBI taxonomy): Eukaryota > Metazoa > Chordata > Aves > Passeriformes > Pipridae > Pipra > Pipra filicauda. The sequence goes on from NW_024105175.1 coordinate 1,341,254, forward strand.
AAAATTTGTGTCTTAAATAAGAGTAAGAGATCAAATTTAAGATCAGAAATCACTCATGTCTGTACAAATTTGGATAATAAAAATGTATCTTGTACAATAGACTCTTTTTAAAGGAAACTATTCTTTTTTAACTCCTAGTAACTCCTTCATATTTCATGTCAGAAATAACTTATAAACTTCAGAAAAATGGTATTCCTTATGATTTTCAAGGAATGGTTATGTAGGTGAGAAAAAAACATGCGAAAGTATTTAATAATCAACCATTTTGCAACAGAGAAACCAATAGGACAATCTTGTCTTCATCCCTGCATTGTTCAATGTATAGCTTGTTTATTGTGTCATTTTCCAATTTGAAAAAAATTTCTTTGGATATAATTTTATCCTTTTGGTTTTGACAGAAATGCAAAAAAAATCCCTACCATACATTACTTTTAGTAGGTTGTATTAGTTCATTTGAATACATGCCCAGAATAAAGACAAGAACAACAGACATTTAAACACTACAAACCAAAAAATCTTTTATTGCAGTGAGAATAAAAAAAAAACCACTAGCAAACAGAATTAAAAGCTAAAAAAGAATACAAAAAAACCTACTTTACCAGTTAACATTCATACAATACTACGAACAGCTTTTATTACAGTATTAACTAGTAAAACGGGGATTAAAAGGATACAAAAAAGGATATAAAACATTTGCTTTCTTGGTTGCTTCCTATCAATAGACTGTGCTTACCTACACAGACAGGCCAGGGCTACCAGGATCTGCAGCAACTGGTCAGTAGCCATGCTTAGTGGGCATCCCTGCGGAGCAACACAGTCTCAATGAAAGGATGAGTATTGAGCGATACTCCAGCAGTCCTGACACCCTATTTTATCAGGTCTACATTACAACACATAGGGCCAGTACATAGTATAAGGTGATGCTTGAGTGGCAGCCAAACACCGCCTATTCATTACCTAATAGCAACAGTCTACGCGTGCCCTGCTGTAGGGTAAGGGGGCGAACGACCCCTGCCCACATAATCTTCCTCTCACCATCATCTTTCTCATCCCTATGTATGACCTCTACCATTGTGTTTCAAGGGGATTTGTATCTATCTTGCAGTATGGAGCCAAGCCAAGGAGGAACTCAGCTCTCATAATAGAGGACATCTAGTTAACTTGCTAAAAACACAATGGACCTTACAGTTAACTTGTGCAATAAAGTTACATTCTACAATACTCTGACTGGTTCCACATGCTAATAACTTTCTCACACCTCTATGCTCCATTGATCATCTAAATCAAAAGTACCCCCTTTACATAGGTTTCTAAACTGTTTGTCATCAATTTATACATTGCTCCTCGCCTACACTCCTCTGCTAGTTACTCTAAACTGGCACTCTTTTGCTCAAGATTTGGACGTCAACATTCACTTTATTGAGTTCATTGTTCTATATTTTTTCATGGTTTCTGAAGAAGGACAATGATGTTTCCCAGTTGTTTGGGGGGCCTTGCCCTATTTGTGCTGACTTCAATTGCACTTGCAAATAGATAAAATGTTAAGGTAAACTCTCGGAAATGCATTCACTCTGAATGGAATGCGACAGAACACAATTTCCTGTGTTCTACTTTTTCTGTAGAGCTGACGGGGTATAGACCAACCCAGAAAAGCAAGACAATGGTAGAGGAATACGCAACTCTAACAATATTGCAATTTTAGTTGTCATGTTGTCTTGTACCTAACCCAGATACCAAAATGAGTAACATTTTGAAGTTGGAGGTGGGGGTGTGTGCTACTGGTCTGGCTGTCCCAGTATGCAGAAGCACTGGAGCACCCTGCACAAAGCTCTGAGAGGCCTCCTGAAGTGCAGGGGCTGTTGTGTGGAGACAGCTGCAGGTGGGGGGGGTTGGGTTGCAAACACTCAAAGGACTGCCTGTCCCATGTCAGCAAGTCCCAGGAAGCGTCCAGTGCCATTCTCTCTATTTCCTTGTTTTCTTCATCATGGAAAAATGGACTTGCTGGCTGCTACATACCTCCCTCCATCAGAAACACTGTGTCCAAATCCTCACTACACATATTCTGGGCTTGTCCCTGGCAGAGCTGGGGCATTATCTGTGGGACAGTGTGGGACAGATCCCTGGATCACAGGCAAAGCCTCACTCGGGACCCTGTGCACAATGCATTCGGCTGTGTTCAACAGAGTCTGGCTGCAGCCTCAGGGACTGTGCAGGGCAAGGATTTGTCTGTCTGCCCCTGTTGCTCTTGCCTTCTTGCCAAAGGCAGGAGAAGATGCTGCCTTTGCCACCTCTTGTTCTTTGTGAGCAAGAGGCATGTAGTGCTTCTCTTTTTCTGGTGCTACCTGCATCTGCCTGTAGTCCATCAGTGGCTAGGAGGAGGTGTGGGAGGGAGTTAGCTGCCTTGGCAGAGCTGCAAGCCTGACCCTAGACCCTGGGGAACTCTGTGTGACCCCATCCCATCACTGGCCTCTTTATCTTGCCCTGTCCCTCACCTCACATATGCCTCCTCCACATGCTCGGTAGTCCCTTGACAGGCCGGGACTTGGGGTTCATCTTTTTCTCCATAGGCATCTCTGGTGTCCTCTGCCACAGAGACACCGGGGGGGGAGATTCTGTGTCCTAAGGGAGGTACTCTCCTGCTAGTGGAGAGCACGCTAGGGCTCTCCAGTCCATAAATACCTCCCTGGTCAGGGCAGGACCCTGCAGTGTCACAAAGACCTCTAGGCACGATGTGGCCCTGCACCACAAAAGGCCCTGGAACACTCCTCTTTCATGAATGGCCATGCTCTGGCACTCCTACAACAGCAAAACTGTACAGAACTGGTTGGAATTGCTTGAAAACATCTGGAACTGGCTTGGGCCAACCCCTGTTTTCCCTTCATAGAGGCCACATCTGGTCCAAGCCAACACCTTCCACACAGCCTGTGGCCTCTGCAGAGCTCAGCCCTGTCTACATTCAGTAGCTCAGGATGCCACCACCCAGGGCAACCGATGATGGGGGGGGATATGGGAATCATGCTAATGTCCAGGGATGTGGTACAGTGCTGCTACCCTCATTGGGACATGGGGACAATGGCCCTGTAGAACCCCACCACTTACCAGTCACCAGCCTGATGTAAACCATTTACTGTAACACTTTGTGCCTGACCTGTGAGCCAGTTGCTAAACCACCACATGACATGTCTACAGCTGTGTGGTGCACAGTTTGTACAGGATACTGTGAGAAAGAGTATCAAAATCTTTACTGAAACACAAAAAATATTTCATCTGGCTTCCCTTGGTCAGCTTTGTGGGGAACTTTGTCCCAAAAGGAAATTGAGTGCGTCAAATAGGACTTTCTCCTGGTGAACCTGTGCTGGCTGTGACCAATGCCTGCATTGACTTTCGTGTGTTATTCCAGATTTCCCAGAATAATCTTCTCCATAATTCTGCCAGCCACTGAATGGAGGCTCACAGGCCTGGGGTGATCAGGATCACCCCACTTGCCCTTATTGAAGATTGGGACATTTGCCAGCTTTCAATGGGCTGACCAAGTCCTAGATACCCAAGACTCTTGAAAAGTCATTGAGAGAAGTTTCACAATGACATCTGGCAGATCTTTGAGTGCCCTGGGATGAATCTCACCCCATGAGGAGATTGTGCTTATCACCTAACGGGCCAATGTTATTTCCTGACTGCATTTTATTATTAACATATTTGATATTTTGATTGTCCCCCACAACCTGATCTGATCAGTCTCTTAAAAATTACAACAACATATGAGCAAGTGAAGCTTTCTGTATCAGAGTCCAGTCCCTTGCTGTTATAAGCACTACAACAGATAGTATAATTTCATTGAGTTAATACATCCCTTACAGTCTAGATGTTCCGCTGGAAAGGATATAGTAAAGATATGCAGGCTTTGTACACTTTTGTTTAAAATGAGTATTTCTCAATCAACTAACACTCACTAACACATAAGCATGGAAAAGACTTCTTCAGTTGAATAATGATATGCTGATAAACTTTAATCAGAGGAAGTTTGAACTAGACCTCAGTGCCTATTTTATCTTCATGTTTTCTCTAAAAATTCTTGCATATTCAGACCAGAATTGTTTGCAGGGGGAAATTGCTTTTACCTGAACTTCTGAAAACAAAAGGGGATCATAGTAGTTTTCAAAAAGCAAAATAAACTGGGCATGACTCAGTCAAAATGTCTCTGTGGACATTTTTAAAAGCCTTCTGCCATTTTGTGGGATTTTATGAAATCATCAAATACATCTTAGCTTGTTTAGAAATTTTTCCCTTACTCAAGGCTTGGTCAAGAATGTCTTCTCGAAAAACAACCATTTTTACTATCAGTGGAGCAAGTGAAGTCTTCAAAAGGAATAGTAAGAAAGTCTTGTATGTTAATCACTAGGAACACGTGCAAATGTGTTTCTCTGTTCATGTGTATGCTAATGCATGCAACAGAAAGAGAGAGGGGCAGGAAAGGAGAAGGGGGAGAGGATGAGAGTTTCTAAAAGGGCATGAGCCAACATCTTCTGAATGCTGAGAGAGGAAATAATGAATTCTGAAAACTGTGGGTTTTTTTAAGCTATGCTACCTAGAAGAGTGCTGGTGTAGTTTTATTTGGGAATCTCTATGAGAATATTGGAATTTGCAATGGTATTTTAGACTGATTTAATGGACAGCTGAGTTTTACAGTACCCATTAATAGTTTATGATACACAGAAATAGCCTGGAAAAAGAAAGTCCTGTTAATGTACTAGTTTGGTTTGAAAAGAGATACAAACAACACAAATTCAACTAAACTGATTTGTCTCATTTCACTAGAACTTAGATAACATAGTCTAGTCCTGTTGAGGATTATGTTTCTGGTTGGTAAGCAGATTTAACTCCAGCTCTTCAGGTACCAGGATAGTCCTCCTTCCTGTTCCTCTCCATTACAGCAATCATATCAGACATGGATTTGCCATTATTTGTAAATCACAAAGCAGCTTTAGCTTAAGGCAGAAGTCTGCTTTACTGACATTTGAGACAGACTTAAAGCAAGTGTGTTAGTGTAATAAAACATTTCTCATGAACTTATGAACCTGTAGCTCTTCAAGATTTGTCTCTCATGGTTTATTGTATAAATGGTATGTATACTTTCTTTACTAAGTATCTGTCAAAATGATGCATATCTTTCACATAAAATATATCTCCGGATGTGCCCAAATACAAGATATGACTAGGAAGGCAAGGAACATGCTGAAAAGGAGAAAATTTATCTACATGATTTAAATAGCATTCTGAATGCCATCTATCCCTCTTTTTAATGAGACAAAACAGTGTTGTTTAGTTCAAAGCCTCTGTCATCAGTGAAATTCATATAAATTTGCAAGCATTTGAGCAGCAAATTTTCCCAGTCACTTCAAGTATATTGTAATGAAGTCACTGTGACATACTGTCGTGGAGTTTTCAGTGGGAGTATGTTATATTTTTGACAGAAAAGTAATTTCGGAAATCTAAAAGAAATTCAAGTAAACAATGACTTCTCTTTAATGCATCTTCCAAGCTATAATGTTGAGTTTCCCAATGACATGAACATAACTGTAGAGTCGGGGAGAAGAAATTTTTAATGAACACTTTTTAAAATTTGTTGGAAAAGATCTCAGTTCAACAAAATGCTGAAACAGTTTTTAAGTATTATTAAAGTAGAGAGGATCTAAACATGAAGTTAAGTGGTTTGCAAAGGGGATAGCTTCTCATTTGGGCTATTAACAAAGACATAATTCTTAAATGATGATATTGTAAAGTTTTTAAAGTTCATTGTCCTGAACAAAGATCACATGTTTTTGATAGGAAAAGGAACTTTTTCTGTTACAAGAAGTGTTGTTTTTTGTTGGTTTTTTTCCCCCCATGGGGTTAATAGTATATTAATAGATTATGACATTTTAACAGATAGATTGAAAAAACAATCTTAGAAATTCCTTAAAAAGATTTTAAGAAAACAGTAATCTTCCACTTTCTGTTGGTCTAAATTTTTAAAAGTAGCAGTCTTGGTACAAAGATAGCTTAGTTTTATAGGAAGGACATAAGAACAGTGACCGTATGTTTCTTAAGACATTTTATAATGCTCTAAAGACATTTTGTATTGCTTTAAACACATTGTATAAACAAAATACTTGATGGAAAAAAATTTCTATTGTCATTTTTGTAGAATGCTGTGCCTAACTCATCTTCGAGTGATGTGACCATCTCAATCTCATTCTGCCTTTTGCTTCAATATTTGCTCCTTCCAAATGCAATCTTTTAGGTCTCTGTTTCTGACCTGTCTCCTTCCTGTCTCTACCTTCAGAAGACAAATGTCCAAAGCAGCAGTTTTTGTGACATATCCTTATCTCGGTGTTGGCAGCCTAAGTATAATAAACCTAACCCACCTTTGAAATGTTAAAATGCCCCAGAACCGATGTGCCTAGTATGTGTTGGACTTGAGGCTGTGTTGGTCAACCTTGCAAAAGAAGTGCTAAGTTCTTCCAAATTTTAAGCATCTTGATCCATGCTGTTACTCTTGGACTATCAATTACCTGGAAATATGAAAAAATTACTGAATTCTACATTTTTGCTGGAGAAAGCAGACAGACATAGGGTACTACATCTTGGTGTGAGGGAGAACACAGAGCGGGCTGGTGCTTCCTGCACCAACTTTGCTTCCTACCACATTTTTTAATAAATACAATCCTGTGCCAATAAGAAATTCTATCCTTAGAGTGAGAAAAGAACGGTTAAGAAGGAGAACCCAAAATACCTTTTTATTTTATGTATGTTACTGTTTTGTTTGCTTATTTACAAAGAGAATGTATACCTGCTGCTAGTACATAGCTATTGTATCTTCTTTCACTATCCACAAATTTGAAAAAAATATTTCTATGAAAAGAGGTCTTTCTTAATGAGCAGGACATGGAGTAGGATCATATATGCCAAAAGCCACAGCTGGAAATAGCAAGTTACATGACTGCCTCCAAAACAATGACCTTTCTTTTACTGTGACAGAGTTTACCCTGTTTAGCCAGGTAGCCAAGATGAGTCCACCCTGAAGGATGAGTAAATTTCTTGCTGTTGTTATTCAGTTTTAACTCTTCAGCCAGCTGATGTATACTATCTTGCTATGGACTAAAAGCAAAGCATGTGGCACAGTTTAATGGGTAGATAAAATTACCTTTTAACCACAGTTAACACAGTGGTTTTTTGTATCATGTAAGAGTGATAACATGAATCGTTTCCCTTTTAGATTTCCTATTTGTTTGATCATCTCTTGTTTTATATAGCTACTATTTTAGAAAAAGAGAGAGGGAGCAACAAAAAAAAGAAAAAGAAAAACAGCAATTAAAAGAGAAAAAGAGGTCCTTCTCTCTAACAGTGTGTCATAAGTGGTCTAAAGAGAAGAATGATTCTCTTGCAAGACCAATTTAAGTAGCAGTTGAGCCAGAGTTCCTGTTCTTACTCCCTTGTTCTCAATTTTCACATAGTTTATTCCCCCTTTTACCAGGTGACAGAAGAATTGGATGGCACCTGCCTTAGGTACTTTCACTGTTGTTATCTCTGCAGTTAGAGACTCTTGTATTTACACATGCTTAGGGGCACACCTTTCAAAGGTGTCTAATCTGCTCCTACAATGCATGGCTGAATTTCTTCCTGACCATATCTGCAGAGTTTAAAATTACAGGATGAGTTTAGAGTAGGTGTAACTACCTATACATTCTTTTAGGCACATCTTATCTTTTGAAAGACTACTGATAAATCCCAAACTAATTAAATACCACATCAGCTTTTCCTAACTCTACACAAGATGAGTGGGGAGAAAACAGTGACCATTTCTAGCTTTTGGCAGAGAAATATTGAGAGATTCACCACACTGTTTGCTGCCAGGATAACTCTCAACTATCCCTTTTTGCTTCACTCTATTTGGTAAATACTAACACTGCCTGCTTTAAGAATGGTGGACCCTGACAGAAAGCCAAGTGCCAAGACTCTATGGAATCATAGAATCATAGAATCAACCAGGTTGGAAAAGACCTCCGAGATCATCAAGTCCAACCCTTGATCCAACACTGCTGTGGTTACTAGACTATGGCACTAAATGCCACATCCAGTCTCACGTTAAAAAACCTCCAGTGAAGGTAGTGAATCCACTACCTCCCTGGGCAGCCCATTCCAATGCCTGATTACGCTTTCTGTAAAAAATTTCTTCTTAATATCCAGCTAAACCTCCCCTGGCACAGCTTAAGACCATGCCCTCTTGTCCTACTGCTGGTTGCCCACCTGCCTACAACCTCCTTTCAGGGAGTTGTAGAGAGTGATGAGGTCTCCCCTGAGCCTCCTCTTCTCCAGGCTGAACAACCCCAGCTCCCTCAGCCTCTCCTCATAGGACTTGTGCTCCGGTCCCTTCACCAGCCTCGTTGCTCTTCTCTGGACCTGCTCCAGCACCTCAATATCCTTCCTGAACTGAGGGGCCCAGAACTGGACACAGTACTCCAGGTGTGGCCTCCTCAGCACTGAGTACAGGGAAGAATCACTTCCCTGGTCTTGCTGGCCACAGTGTTCTTGATCCAGGCCAGGATGCCATTGGCATTCTTGGCCACCTGGGCACACTGCTGGCTCATGTTCAGCTTCCTGTCAATCCAACCTCCCAGGTCCCTTTCTGCCTGGCTGCTCTCTAGTTACTCTGTGCCCAGCCTGTAGCGCTGTCTGGGGTTGTTGTGGCCAAAGTGCAGGACCCGGCACTTGGCCTTGTTGAACCTCATCTCGTTGGAATCAGACCATCTCTCCAACTTGCCCAGGTCGCTCTGCAGAGCCCTCCTGCCTTCCAGCAGATCAACACTCCCCCTCAGGTTGCTGTCATCTGCAAATTTGCAAATGGTGCACTCAATCTCCTCATCTAAATCATCAGTAATGGTATTAAACATGACTGGGCCCAACACTGATCCCTGGGGGACACCACTGGATGCAGCACCGTTCACCACCACTCTCTGGGCCCGGCCTTCCATCCAGTTCCTGACCCAGCACAGAGTGCACTTGTCCAATCCGTGGGCTGCCAGCTTTTCCAAAAGTATGCCATGAGAGACTTCTGCCAAGGCTTTGCTGAAGTCCAGATAGACCACATCCACAGACTCAACCTCATCCACCAGGCAGGTCGCCTGATCATAAAAGGAGATCAAGTTGGTCAGACAGGACCTGCCCCTCCTAAACCCGTGCTGGCCGGGTGTGATCTCTTGTCCATCCTGTAGGTGTTGTGTGATTGCACCTAGGATGATCTGCTCCATAACCTTACCAGGCACTGAGGTCAGGCTGACAGGCCTGTAGTTTCCTGGGTCCTCCTTGCAGCCCTTTTCCTGGATCAGCATGACATTTGCCAACTTCTAATCATCTGGGACCTCCACAGTGAGCCAGAACTGTTGGTAAATGATGGAGAGAGGCTTGGCAAGCTCTTCCGCCAGCTCCCTCATCACCCTTGGGTGGATCCCATCTCGTCTCATAGACTTGTGGGTATCCAAGAGGCTCAACACTCTGGATTACAGGGGGGCTATTCGGCTTCCTGTCTCTGTCTACCAGCTCCGGAGGACAATTTTCCTGAGGACAACCTGTCTTACTGTTGAAAACTGAGGCAAGGAAGGTGTTAAGTACCTCAACCTTTTCCTCATCTTCAGAGGTTTTCCTTGCCCCTCCTTTTGCTATTGATGTATTTGTAGAAGCACTTCTTACTGTCCCCAACAGCAGTGGCTAGACTGAGTTCAAATTTTGTCTTTGTCTCTCTAATTTTCTTTCTACATGACCTAACTATATTCCTAAACTCTTCATGAGTAGCCAGCCCTTTTTTCCATAGTCAGTAAGCTCTCTTTCCCCCCTAATTTCCTTCAAAATCTCCCTGTTCACCCGGGTTGGCTGTCTTCCCTGCCGGATTGCCTTTCGGCGCACAGAGACTGCCTGCTCCCGTGCATTCAAGACTTCCTTCTTGAAGTATACCCATCCCTCCTGGACCCTTTTGTTTTCAAGACTGTTTCCCAAGTACCCTCTGAACCAGTCTTCTGAGTAGGCCGAAATCTGTCCTCCAGCAGTCCAAGGTAGAAGTTTTATTGATGGCCCTCTTTGTGTCCCTAAGTATTGAAAACTCTGTTATTTCATGGTCACTGTCATGGTATTTCTTTAGGCAGAAGGTGGAAGCACAAGATGACAGCCATCATCTTGCAGTACGAGTTTCTACTCTTGTGGATACAGTACTTTTGCTATTCAACAGATCTGACATCCTGCAGTACCAATCCTGCAGCGGTGGCTGCAAAACTACTTTACTGCTATGTCTCAGCACCTAAGAGCAATAAGAATCCTCAGTTAATTATTTCTTTAATATTTGGGAACATATAGCTGACTTTCACATGGGAAATACTTAGAAAGGGGGAAAATATCTGGCCAGTGCTCCACTGGCTTTCACATCGAGTGGCAACCATTTAGCTCTGAGGCAACACAGGAGATAGCAAAGAAATATGCTAGGGCTGGGATTCAGCTGGAGATGGTAGTCAACTAATTGTGTCCAGATGTCAGTGAACAATATATCAAGCCTCAGTTGCAATCAGTGAAGATATAAAGAATTTATCAGTGGAGTCTCAAATACTATACAGATGATCAGTGCATGTGTTTATTTGCACTTGAACTAAGTCCTCCACAGATTTCTTTGCAGATTCCAACCAGGGGCATAAATCGGTTGCTTAACGCAAAGTGATGTTTGAGAAGTCACAGAATATCTGAGATATCCTAATGAGACTGATAGATGAGGGACTTCATGCATGAGCATTTCTGAGCTCCATCAAACTTGATGTTTGACATGGCAAAGTCAATGTCATGGATAGTGCTGCTGAATGATATTTCTATTTATGTATGTTTTCAACATAGCAAGCTTAGTGAGAATACTGGCTGAGTAGCAGAACCAGCAGGGGAGCCAGGGATGATGTCTGCAGAGAGCTCTGCATGCCACAACCAGCTGGAGAACTGAGCATGTGGATACTTGGTGCAGTTCCTTCAGGGAAAGGGCTGCTATCATGGGACCTCCTTAGAAGCAGGGTCTTGTTTTTCCAACACTTCTGGCATTAATGGCTTTATAACACACAGTCCAGATCTTACTGCTAAATGACTGTGCACTGCAGGTATATGCAATAATAATCATTATTTATTTGATGGTAAAATCCTGGCAGCTGGAAAGGACCATTCTTTTTCTCAATAGACAAAAGTGCATGTGTTGTCTGTAGTGTCCCTAGTGCCTGCAGTGTGTGGTTGTAGATGTGATGATCTAAGAATATTGGCAAGTTTGAAGGTAATGTCGATGTCTTTTATTAGACTAGCTTTGCTTTGCTTAAATAGATAAATAACCTTTCCAATGTTAGAGATTGCTACAGAAATGTAATAATTTCCATCTATAATGCCCTAAACTTTTAGAATCACAAGAAGAACATGGGCTCAGAGATGACCCATCCACCCAAGCCCGCAGTTCTATGCAATACCAAGGGACATTCCTGATATTCACAAGTCAACTGAAAATAGTTTGGACCCCAGCACACTGTCCTTTTAGTGAACCAGAGTCAGAAAGCTGGTTGATTAAAACTAAAGTCTTCCATGCTCAGTGTGAGATGTGCTGCAGTACACATGGGAAGTTGCCTTTTTCTTCTTTTTTTGGGGGGGGGAGTGTGCGTGTGTGAGTGTGTTAGTGCTTGTACTGAATGACTGCAAGGATTGCATTTAGTTCTTTCAAAAGCAAGTCATTCATTAGGATGCTTTACCTTTACTAAAAGAAGTTTTCAACTTTGGCATGGCCATTGGCCAGAAAAGCAATTTCCGTTGTTTTTTTTCCCCTTCAAAAAAGGGGTTTGAAACCATCAGCCTGTATCGGGAAGAAGGATTTCAGTTTTAAAGGTGAAATAACATTCACTCCTTTTACATGATAAATGGAAGAAATAGGATACACTAATGAAAGAGAGAGGACATAGCAATTAAAAATACCAGAAGAGGGTGGTACACAAGTCTATCCTCATGTTATCTTAAAATAAATTAGCATGAAAGGTTAAAGAAGCCAGACTTCTTTTACTTCATAAATTACTCAGCTTTCAGTACAGATTTTACAAGAGCACGTATTACTTACCTGAACAACTGATAGTGTGGTATTTATCACATGCTGCCTCCATTTGTAAGGTCGTAAATTCCCTCGCTGTGGTTGCCTGTAACTTGTTTTAGTGCTAAGTGTAGCACTAAAATGCTGAAAGGAAATCTACAGATTTAGCTTATAATACCCAACTCTGTTTTATCCTATCTTGAAGGAAGTGAGAGATAAGGCTGAGGTTGCCTAAAATGAGCAGATACAGGAATAATTGCTACTTAGTGTTTTAACTGTCATTTATACATTGATTCCTGGCATTTTAATGGATGAGGAAAGTAAGTTTTTACTTCCTACAATAAACCAAGGTACTTCAGCTTGGTATCTCCCCTGAAACTTGTCCTTTGCAACTTAAGCACATAAATCAATACAAATAAATAATTACAAATGATAAAATGTACATATATTAAGATATATTGTATTTATAGAATATACTTTATATTTAAGTAAATAGTATTAATAATTTAAAAAGTTACTGTTCTTTCTCCACATGTGTCCTGGTGATAGTAAAATGTGTTTTGACAGTCTTTTCATTTCAAACAAGAATGAGGCTTTTAAGTTGCAAAACTTTTAGGGTAGAAACTTAACTTTGCTTTCTTCTATGTGAAACTAACCCCACTGTCTGATTCATTGCTTATATCCCAAAGTATGTCATAATTATTTCCAGTAGACCTTAGACTGTTTTTTCTTTGTTACCTTTGGGGTTTTTTTGGTTGTCTTTGTTTCACAACTTATAGGATACAAGTTCCTACTGCTTTATGGTGACTTGCTTTACTTTTGCAGGATAATTATGATATCTTGAAAACAGTCTGGTATATGCTGTTTACTGCAGATCTAGTGTGTACTTTACACTGTGTGGACTTCATGTCCAACAAAATTATGTTTTCTACACAGATACCTATAAAAGTCGATCTCCTGAGGCATTATGAGATGTCTGGAAATAGTTTGTTATTGATACCCTAATAATGCAGAATCAGATTGTAGCATTATTGGAAATCAAGCTGTACTGCTTTGTGATTTACATTAGTCTAACACATATGACATCTGCTTGAAGACTCAAGGAGTGTGGTTAATAATGCTGCTGGCAAGTCTTACTCTTTTCTTCATTTTGCAGATGTTATATCCAGTGGTGCTCAGTTTGATGCCTCTCCTGAGGCATTCATTAAAAATCTGTGGTGTTGTATGCTTGTTGTATATTATGTGCTACAAGACTGCGATGAAGATGACTTTCTCAGGTCTTTCTCAGCACTATGACATCCGTTCTTTGTGAAAACAGGCACTTTGGAGGTTTTCAAATCTACATATATTCTGTTGTACAGAAAAACATTATTTCACTGACAGTCATGTACAACTGCTAAAATGTATTCAAATTTAATAGAAGAGGTTTTTTTATGATGTATATTTATCTAACAAACCACAAATCCTTATAAAAATTTACATGATAAGCAGGCTGCAGCCGTAATCATCCTGTTTTACACTCATGAATATAAAGCAGAATTAATACTTTATTTCAGAGATTGAAGGTAGAGAAAATTATTTCCTCAGGATTGCAGAAAGATTTGTAAATCAAGATTTGAAAGTAGAATTTATTTTGAATAAGATTCATGAAAATGTAGCCATCTACATAACCCACATCCTACCTATTTAATAGCTCAATTCAGACACCTGAATTCAGGCATCTGGTGACATTTGAGATGACTTGGGGTACTAGGGACGTGTTCACATGCCTGGGAGATATCACAAAGGACCTGAGGGATACCCAAGCCCTTCTGATGTAAGACTTGAAAGGCAGCATGATATCCTAAGGTATCTTAGAATAGATACCTACACTTAGACAGCTGAATGAGGTCTTTCCCTTCCTTTCTGTTCTGTGCTTTTAATCATCTTTGGATAGAAGATTACCCACTTTATTTGCTGGCAGTAAACAGGGAAATAACTTCAGTGACATGAGCAATTGCCAAGGTGACAGTAGTCCTGAAATTTTTTATTTATTTGGAGTCCTGAGAAGAAAATTCAGGAACCTGTTACCAGGACTTTGTAACCTGCATCAGTGAACATCTGCCTGGGCACAAATGATCCCTGGATGAGCCCTGGTCCCATGATTATGTATACAGCACTTCTTTCCTTCATGAAATGTGTTTTTCTTTTCATGGTCATGCAGGGGCAAGGAATGTAGGACTTGATGCGCACTTGACTACTGTAATGAAGCTTGAATTTGGTTTTTGTAAGCATCTCAGACTAGCATCAGAATATCCTGCCTGGATGTGACACAGAGAAAGCTACAATTAGCTGAAGAAATCAGCCCCTACATAGCTTGTGACAATGTTTGAACTAAGCTAATGCAATTAACACTTACTGTATTTTCTGCAATGTCTTCAAAACCAGAGGAAGGTACTAGAGACTTACCTTAAAATGAAGTAAGGGTAAAAAAGTTGAAATTTCTAGGAAACTGAAATTATGACTTTGTAATACCCACAGTTTGAGTCTACAGTGAAGAAGCTAGCTGTTTTCAGCTTTACAACATAAGGCAAAAACGTAACACAAAACTTTCCCCACTGGGTCAAAGTAAGGATTTATCCTGTTAGTTGTGAGACACATTAGACACCTTGGCAAGACCATGACAAGCAATCAAATAAATGTACCCTGCACTATATTCCTCGTCTAGGCTTTTGTAAGCAGATGTCTTTTATAATACGAAATAAATACTTCAAAAGGAAAACCACACAGGGGTGAATGGAGGTGTTGTCTTTGTTTTAAATAGCTCTAGATGGATTTCCCACCACCCCTTTTTTTCCAGTTGCTTTTTGAATCATGTGGGAAGGAGATATTTGAAAACTCACCTCCTCTTTATTTGTTCCCAACCTGAATTTTGCAGTCCTCATGTCTCTGGGAAGTGCTCTTCAGAGTACTTACAGCACTAATATTGGAAGAGATTTCAGGGTAATAATTAACAAATGGTTAACCTAAACTCATTTTACATAGGGGACTGAAAAGTCTCCGTGTGGAAGTAGCAGTTGGTGTTCTTACTGAGCCTGGGCTTTGCTAGGAACAGAGAGGTGAAAGGTTCTTTATTCTGTTCTCACTACCAGTCTTCTGCACCACACAGTTCTCCAGGATGCAGGATTTAAACGTTCAGCAAAGTGATTTCCACTAATACGACAAAACTCTTCACGGTGAAAGCCCAGCTGGAGAGTTGCACCTTTTATAGAAGCTTAACACTGTGTTATTACTAGCATTCTGAAAGTAATTTGTGACAATAAGGAAAGAAATAGGGCCATCAATCAGGCTGTCAGTTCCTGTTTCAACCAGAACACATTCAAACAACAGATTGTAAACCCAGATCTTTCAGCGTGCCAGTTTAAGAAACCTTTTCTTGCTGATTCGTAGCCTCAGGAGGAGGAACTCTTTCTAGATGCTGGTAGTGCTCCTTATTTAATTCAGTGTAAATTCATAAAATAAATTACCCTGATAATTGGTCATGTCCTCAGTTGATGTGCACACACACTGCATTTTTTCCATAGATGCAAAGCAGATTTGTAGTTTAAAATTAGTGCAATGATAAAGGAATATTAATAGTAATAGACTTGTGCCAAATTTTATGACCAGCTATGATAAAAAAGGAGTTCAGCTACTTTGAATAATGGGATCTGTCAGATCCTACTGACTGTTTCATAGGTCTTGATGGAAAACTCAAGAGCATAGAGAGAATGCATTTGATTCTTTCATTTAAAATTGAATAAATGCGGTACTAGTACGATTTCAAAAGAGTAATGCTAAAAAAACCTGATGCTGAGATAAAGGTTGGGTTAAACAGTCCTCCAATTTTATTTTGCATCCTGCGAGTTAGCCTTCTCAGCTGATTCTTGGGTCTCCCTGTTTAGGAATTTGAACCTATTCAATCTGAAACTGCAACCTAGGTTGTCAGTATAGCTCAGTGTTTTACAACTAAGCACACAGTGCTGTAAAGGAGTGACTATAGTAATATTCTTAGAATGTTAATATATTTTAAATGTTACTAAGGGATTAAATAAAAGATAAAAGATGAAATATGAATAGAATAAATTAAATTGACCTAAGGATAGAAGGGGAGGAGAGTTTCATTTGACAGAGTAACATTGTTTAATAAAACAGTAGATATAGCTGTAAAAATCAAGGAAGTTTCTAAGGATGTTTTGCCTGTGATGCCAATTGGACTCAATAGTAGAAAAAAAGACAGAGTTACAGTGTTTTCTGAAACACACTCTCTTCTGTATCAATGAAACAAGGCCCAATATCTATAATTAGACTAACAGATCCAGCTGAAAACTTGTCTATTTCCAAGTGATATCCATTGACACAGTGAATCAATTTTTGTCTTTCCACAAACATTGTTGTTCTTGTCGAAAAGAGTATATTGAAATACACTAAGTTTTCTGACAGTTTAGTAAAAAAAAATTTACTGAAACCTGTTTTTTCCTTTTTTCCTTTTTTTTTTAATCTCTTCATTTTGTCATATTTACAAAAGCCAGCAAAATAAAGGTACTTTTAGGCAGAGATGACTTGGTAGCCCCTGGAGGAGCTCTGCGGAATGAAATACCTTCCTGTGACCCCCAAAGCAGCACAGGCGTGTCCTGCCACAGGGAGACCCTCAGGGCAGAAGAGTGTGCTGGATTTTCCAGTCTCTAACAAGCCCTGTAGGAACCAGCTCTGCCCATCCTATGAATTTGCATAATTTTAAAGGTCAGCTTAAATAATACTGCAGCCTTTTGAATCTTCCCCTCAGGGAGGATGCATTTCCAAGATGGTGAATTTGTGCCACTAGTGGTCAAACTTTCATAGGAGTGTAATAATTGACATTTTGCAGTTTTCGAATAATCTGCTTTCCTACTCTAGTGCCAAATGGGTTAGGTCTCTAAAAAATCTGAATCTGAAACCAGGAAGTGACTAATTGAGAAAATTGTAATTGAGACATCGAAAATTAAAAAGAAAAAAAATATTGAAAAACTCTAAATTCAGTGAAGAACACTAGAAATGTGTATGGCATTTTCAAAACTCCTTGTAAGGCATGATAGGCACAGAACTCTTCAGCATTTCTGTCTTCAACCTTAAGTGTATCATGAGAATTTTTTTCCTTACCATATTGAGAGCCTTCGTTTCTCCTGTATTGTGTCTCAGGATTAGTCACATCACATTACATTCCTGATTTCTACATTTATTTTACCAGTTTGGCTGGAGTATGACACATCTTATCATGTTTGGTAGGATTTGTTTTGAAGATGAATGGCTCTGCAAGTCTTTGCTCGCAAAGTATGACAATCCACATGCATACTCTTAGCTCTCACTCCATTTATTATTTACTTGTACATGTTTTTATATAATTCTGATGAATTTTGCGCATCCTAATTAAGGTGCAGATATCTAAAAGCACATTTAGAGAGTCTGAAAAACAATTCTCAATGCTCTGAAATGACAATGAATTTTGAAGTGATAGCAGATATAAGCTTTTAAAAATTATTTTCTAAGCAGGATTTGATATGTGAAATAAACAGTACTGTTGTAGACACAAGGCTTAAAATATGTCCTTTTGAAAATTTTACAGTTGTTTTCATTTGGCCACTTTCATGATCTTCTATTTGTAATTTATGAATAATCATGTGAAAAAATTTCGTAAGTTAGAATGTCTGGAAAATGTTTATTCTTTTAGATGTATACGTAGGCAACGGAAATAGTTTTACTTAAAATAATTCACTATTTGTTATTTTATGTTTTAGAAATCTGTCATCTTCTCAGGGAACAGATACCATATTACATGATGTAGGCAGCTTAAAGACACAAAGCAAATCTTTTGTAAATGCATAATCTAAAGTTTATAAATTAGTTATGTATACAACCTGGTGCGTAGAGTCCTTGCTCGTATGTTGGTGACTGCACCACTGTTCCACTGCTTATAATGGAATTTCTGACAGACCTAAGCACTTGCCAGCATGAACTGTCAATTCCAAGCAGTCCTTGATAGTGGGAAGAAGAGTCAGAATGCACAATTTTCCTATTCATTACAAATTGAACCGTTACATGGACAATTGATTTTTTTTGTTGGCTAAAGCAACATTTTGTTTGGGTTGTGAATAAGCTCTTTTGATCTGGGATTTTGAGAAAATATAGACTGAAATGGAAAACACTTGAATACCTGAAGAAAGTGATGTAGTTTCTTTATGTACTGTTCTGAACTAAGCTTATTATGAGGATCATTCTGAAATGAAAATAAGCTCTGCATCAAACTCCTGTAATAACCTTATAAAGTAACATCCTCACTGTCAGACTAAAAGTATATAATTCTTATCTATTAACCTTACTTTCAAAACAGATTTGGCAAAATCTGAAACAAGTGAAAGTTTTTCTGTGCTTGTGAATCAAATATTCACTGATAATTCATAAAATTAAGTATTGATTTGGTGTAGTTATCTATGTCATCAGCTTAGATAACAACATTATCAGTTTCTCAAACAGTGTGAAAAGAACAATTACATTATTATGTGGGATTTGAATCATCTGGGGAGGGAACCTTGAGGTCTCATGAAGTCACTAGTGCATCTCTCCAGGAATACCTGGCCAGGTTGCCAGGGCCTTTGAGCAACCTGGTCTAGTGAAAGATGTCCCTGCCCATGGCAGGGGGGTCAGAACTAGGTGATCTTTAAGGTCCCTTCCAAATCAAAGGATTCTATGGTTCTACAAATTCCTGAAAGTTACGGAAACAAAAGAGTACAAAAAGTATGACTGACTGAAGTTACTTTGCGTTGAATCTTATCAGGATGGAAAATAATGAATTAATCACTGAACGAGGAACAAATATTTTCTTAACACAATTAATAGGAATCTGGTTCATATATTACATGTAGCCAAAGAATGACCCAGGCCATTGATGAAAATACATGGGTCTTTTGAAAGTTAATTTCCCAAAGTTGAAAGCAAATCCTGACATTATGAAGGAAAAAAAACCCACTATTAATGGGTTGTTTGGGAGAGATCAATAAAGATAATAAAACTAAAGCATTGCAGACTGCAGCTAAGAATACAGCCGCTGAATAAGAAAAGCTAAAGCTGTAAATTTTTAAAAAAATTACACTTAATTTTTATAAAGAAATGAGACAAATTATTTAATTTATTCAAAAAAACCCCTAACTATGATATAGATTCTGTAGGAGACAGAAATTATCTTAGTCATTCAGTAAAGACAAGGATATTTAATAAATAGCCTTTTGCAGTCACATAATAAAATGAGATATATTCAGTAAAAAAATTCTATTCTGTGTTTGAAGTAGGAGAGTTAGTTCATACCTTGCAATGCTAATGAAGTACATTCTGCTTCATCAGTAGCTGCAGAAAACATTAACTAACAAAATTAAGAGTGTAACAATTCTAGATCCCGTAGATTGTAGGACTTGTAACCAAGAGTATTAAAGGCATTGGCAGATGACCTTTTTGAGATAGTCATGTTGTTTTTAGACAAGGAACACAACTAGGAGACTTTCCAGGATGCTGAACAAAAGTTAGTGTTGTTCTAATAATTCATGAGATATTTTATGAGAAATTTTATAAGAAAATTTATGAGCCACAGAAGTATATCTTGATACTGAATCTGAGAAAGAGGCTTATAGGTGAAGCAACCACTAAAGAATTAAAGGATATTTACATAATTAATTTCACTCAACATACTTCAGGAATGTAAATAATTTTTTAATGAGCATGTAAACCTGATTTTTCAGGCTGACTATTATGACAGAAATTTATATTTGTTCTATATTTGAATTTGTTTCGTGTGACATCTGAAAAATTGCAATATAGGAAATTCAGGAGAGTCAATGTTCACCACACAGAAATCTGGTCAACAGATTACAAAATGAATCTGTAAGTGGGAATGTAAATATTCCTAAAACAATGTCACAGAGATCCAAGTTCATTGCCACTTGATACTGGCAAATTAAGATTAAGGTTTATGGCTGGTGATTTGATTTAAATAAAATAGAAATTCATTATAGAAAATGCTGTAGATGGCAAAAAAAAAAGCTGTTGGAAAGACAAATAACCTCAGTGACAGATTGCAAATAAAGAACAACCTGGAATGCTTGGTAACTTAAACAACGTAGTCTAAATTGACTGAGGATTTACGAACTCAGAATGCATGAATGGATAAGGTGGTTAAAGTCCCCTGGAAAATAATGCTTCAGTGCAGTGGTAGCTTTTTAGTTGTTAGGGATGTCAGCAGAAAATTGTGTGTGTCTGTTGTGTCTGTGTGCACATGCCATTCTGCAGATGCAGGTGAACTCTGTAATGGTTTTACTAAACTTGTTTTTCAACAACAAAATCTACCTCATTCAGCTTTGCTAAGAAAAAGAGTTGAAGCAAATCTAATCAGTCAAATTTAACCACGGTGGTAAAAATAAAGTCAAAGGATAGGCAGTGTGTTGGGACATACTGTTTCTCTTATGCATGTTCCCAGAAGTCGGTTCCAGTAAGACGGGGCAGCCAGGGGAATCTCCACTGGGAGCTGCACAGATGTGCAGTGCATTTGCTATTCTGTTGTATGTTTGTGTTCTGGTTTGTTGTGGTGCTGGGTTTGGTGTGGCAACTTGTGCCAAATGAGTTCTGTCCTAGACAGAAAAGCACAAAAAAACCCTACCCACCTACCCAAAAAAAAAACCCAGAAAGACTTTATCAAGGATTATATCGTCCTGGAGTAGATACACCACACTCCCTTCAGGCCAAGCTGTTCCTCCTTCAATGTAATGATATATATCAGCTGAACATTGGTTCTCCAAGATGTGTTGTAGCTAACAATTCAAATGCACAGACATTCTGCAGAATACTGTTTGGTGTTTCTCCTGTGTAGTGAAGTAATTCAACTGGAACAAATCACAGTCTTTCTTGTATCCTTAGTTCAAGCAGGATCTTAAAAAATGTGGAAAAAATTGAGAGGTTTCACAATGGGCCTCTTTCCAAAGATGTTGTGCAAACATATTGTCTACTTCCACAAAATCCGACTCTTTTCTGTAAAAAAATTAAAAGACTTTTCTTATATACACTCTACTCCATCCAGTCTCACTGTAGCTGTTTGTGGCTGCAAGCGTTTAATGTTGCTTTTCTTTCATGCAAGCAGAGTTAACCAAACTTGTGAGGGGAGATAATTTTTAAAAATTACTAAGCAGGCATGTGCTAGAATTCACAGATGAAGAGACCACTATCTTAGTTCCTGAAAAAGACAAATTAAAAAAATAAACATTTTAAAAATTTAAAAGTTATAAATTTATCCCATCCATTCCCATATGCCAGGGTGGACAATAAGCAGGCATGTCTACAGCATCTTGGGGACTAATTCTGGTTTTGAGTTGCAGCTTCTCTGCAATCTGAGTCCACACACTGGTCTCACTTACACTGTAGTCTGCAGAAAGTCATCTTGCTCTCCAGTCAGGAAATTTTAGGCTTGTAGGTTTGGAGACAGGGAAAGTACAGCAAGGTTCATGCTTGATCTTTGCCTCAAGCAGACAGGACAGATGCAGTTGTCCCAAACTTCATGGGTGTGCAAACTTAGCTTTGAACTTGAATATAGCTATCAAAACAATTTCTTTGTCCTATTTAGCAGTGGGTAAATATAAAATTTATTCTTCACCATACTACATCATCTTCTTTTCTCCTGACTGAACTGAGAAGTTGAAATTCCTCCTAAGTAACAGCTGCTCTCTACAGCCCAGCTGGCATTCTTATAATAAGGATGTTTGGAGAAAACTGGTAAATCTGTGGGGCTCACAGCCTTGTACTGAGGTGTAGTAGATCTGCAAAGACAAAATTCAGTTTCTGTTCAGAGCTGAGGGGTTTTCTCAATTCACATATCTCTCAGGGATAAATCCTTTGCTTTGGAAAGGCAAGTAAAGCAGGTGGGACTCCTGCAAACTCTATCTCCTCCCTGGGATTCTCATGGGGGGAGGCAGTTGAACTGACAATAAGAAAGTAAAAGATTTTTTTTCAAATATGTCAGGCAATGATGATTATTACACAATAAAGAAGTCTATGGGACTCCAGGGGAAGAGCTCCATTTAGTCATGTCAACACAAGGGGCTGTATGGTCATGCAACATGTACTAGAAAATTTGGCTGGCCTTTCTTTGCACCTTTGGTTTAGCCTCCCATCCAATCCCCCTCACACTCTTTTGTTATCCAGCAGAATCTGGAGAGAAATCATTAAACCGTATAGCTGTTCCAATAGCAGCTGCTTGCAAGGAGGCCTTGGGAGTTCATGGCAATTCCTGTGCTGTGCAGGGCTGCTCAGTGCTCTCATGTGCGTCCCTCACAGCTCCCCACTCTGATGGCTCCAGCACAAAGTTGTGTGCAGTCTCTGCAAAAAAATGGAAAGAAGTGAACGGGACAGCATGGCTTGTTGCATGAGTTACCTGTGTGGGGGAGAGTTACTGCTTTAGATATGATGGGGCTTCTACCTCATTTTCCCTTCTTTGTATTTCTGTTTGACGTTTGGTTTTTGCTTGATTCTTATATCTTTCCATCTCCTTTTCCCTCTTTTCTGATCTTTTTTTTTATGTACCTTCAGCTCTTTTTTTCTTCTCTTTCTCACTTTTCCCCTTTATTCTCCTGCCTTTGTTAAATCATTCCAGTTCCTTTTGCTTTTACAAATTTTATTTTGTTTCTCTCCATTTCCTCAAATATTTCCTTCCTTTCTCTTTTTTCCTGCTGTTCTTCCAAAACTGCTTCTCTTCCTTCCTTCTCTGTCTGATTTACCCTTCTCTGCTGTCTTCTGCACTGCCCCCTTCCCCCTCCCTCCTAAATCCCATCCCCTTTATTCCCTATCGCTGGATGCAGGTGCTGCAGCTGCTGGAATCTGAGACCCTCGTGGCAGGGGGGATGGGGGAGGATGTGCTGGGGAGGGGGTGTGCCACATATAGTGCTCCTACCGTTTAAGAGAGGAGAGGGTGCTGCGTGTGCAGGTCTTGGGACAATGGTTTCTGTCAACAGGATGTGGGAGTTTTATTTAAATGTGGGAATGTCCCATGAAAATTGGGACATCTGGCACCCTTACATTCCATGTCTGACTTTGGCTTCATCTGCTGCTGTTATGAGTGTCATAAACATGGGTAATTTCACAATCCATAGGAGTCAGAGTACACAATAGATTGCATTGCAGATGGTATGCCTGCCCTTAAAAGGACTGGGTCTTGTAAAGCTGCAGGGATTGCAGCTTGGCATATACTGGAAAGAGAAACATGAACTCAGGAGTGACAGATTCTACCAGTATCATCATGTGCATGCACAGAAAATGAAAAATATTGTAGTCATGATTTAAAGTCAGAAAGGAAAGAGATCAGAACATGCAACTTAAAATTAAAATAAACTGGCATTATTAGCTGGTTTGGAGCTACCATTCAGTACTGAACTTCAATGTACTACAAGCACTAAATTTTAGGTTTCTCATTTATGTGCCTAAATTAACAATTTCTCAGTGATCTTTCTAGAGTCAGTGAAGACATCTCAAGGAGACCATTCAGAGCACCTAGGCTGACCCTCAAAAGGTCTCCTTCTCTTCTAGTCTGGGTGGCTTTGCTTTTCACCACACTATGATTCAAGACAGTCCTCCTCTTTCCATTTCAGTGCCTTAGAATTCTGCACAGCCTCCCGGATATTTTTTCCACAAAAATAGTCAGACGAATATTTTGCTGTATATATTTGCTGTTCTGGTCCTGCCCTTTTGACCTTGAGACCACTGTGACCGTTCCCTCTGTGTTGTAGCGATGTGTTGGTTTACAGGTATTAGTCGAATTTTTTCCCCAGTTATTTTGTGATTTGTAGCCACACTGCAAATCTGACAACCAGCAGAGGGAGTGCCAGCTAGATCTCTCAGTGTCCATGGCTGTTGGTGCCCATGCAAGGAAATGGCTCTAATGTAAATAGCAGAATATGTTCATTTGAACAGGACACGTAGCAGGATAGAGATGAGTTGCCAGATGGATGAGTCCAGTTGATGAGAGGAATGTTTTCTCTAAGCATTAAGAGGACCATATGAACACAATATCAGATGAAAAATAAACTGGTGAGAGTTTAATTAATATCATCTGCTTAATCCAGAGATCCATTTTTTCTTTAAGTTGTTGATTGCAGAAGATCTTGGAAAAAAGGATTTGTTGCTATCAAGACTCTGTACTCAAATTTTGCCTCCTAAGTGATGGTTTAAGGGTGAGACAGCAGGGGCAATAGAGTCTGCAAAGGGAAATAATTTTCTTTGGGACTACATTCCTTTTCACAAAGACTTCCCATCTCCTGTATGGGATAGAGTTAACTGCCTCTCACAAAGTCATCTAATTTTTTTAAGGTACCTGGAAAATATGCCAAATATAAGATGACAAAAAGACCTGCAGACATCTCATATGATTCCTAACTGAATAGATTTTTCTAGTGTACAGGGTCTTGGATCCATTCAGATGGATTTAACAGTCTAAGCAACATTTCTGTGACTGAGAACTGGGTCCCTGTCAAACGACTGGAGTCATGGCAAGAACACACTACACTAGGTACCAAGTGCTAAACTTTACCTTGAGGTTGATAATACCTGATTCTTTAACCACTTTACTGGACTATTAACTAAAACCTAAACTTGTCCCATTTAATCAGTATATCTAACATTTCCTTTAGAAGAATGCTTTGGATCCAGCCCAAACAGGAAGATTAAAATCTGGAGGAAATACAGCTCTCGTAAATCTAACAAAAAAATTAAAATGAAACCATGTATTTTTGATACCCTGGATAGGGAAAATCAGTCAGCAGAACCATATGATGATTGGCAAAAGCCCTGGAAGCACGTGTGTTTGAGACACTTTTGCCATGGGTCAGAGAGATGTTGGTCTTCCTTTAGAAGTAGAGATCTTCTGCAGACATGGGCCCATGTTTCTTACCAGATTTCCATGGACTTCAGTGTGACCATAACAAAATCTTTTATTTATTTCAAAGGAAGAGAACTGTATCAAATTCTTCCTTTAGTTTATCTTGCTCTTGTTAGTCTCTGGTGCCTTTCTAAAGAATGACCTGGGAGGAGATATTTTTTGGTGTGTCATTAATCTGCAGTATTCTGTTCTAACAAATTCAGTGGTACTATAGTTTCCCTTGTTTCAGTAAGATTTATGCAGTGAAATAGTACAGTGAAGAGGATAATGAAACTGCTCACAAAAGGCAAGGCTCCATCTGTCCCACACAGACAGTCCTAGTGCAAACATATAACCCATACCATGAAATATTATTCTTAGTGCTTTTCTAACTCTAATATGTAGAGAACTGGATGATTACCCTGTGCTAGCTCTCCTTCCTGCTTTCAGCTGCTAAATTGCATTAGTGATACTTTCCTAATACTTATTTTCTACACGAGCAATTACTCTAGTGGCTACAGGGGGCTTCTGTGCTTGGTAAATATCTATGTAGTCTGTAGTCCTCACTATGACATTTATCCTTATCTAGAGATTTCAAAAATTAATATCCATATCACAAATTAAATTATTATTCCATTTTACTTTTCAATAACATGTTAATTTTAAAGACAATTTTGTATAACACTCTCTTCATCTTTCTCTGCTCCCTTCATGTAAACTAAAATTTTGTAAAAACGGAGTATAACAGAGACAGAGACCTTCTCCTATTAATGTTATTAATACACAAGGAAACCAAGATTAGTGGTAGTGTTCTAGAGAATTCTAATCTGAATTCATACCTTTGAAAAAGGCATCACTATATGGAACAGAGATCAAGAGACTAAATGTCCACTCCCCTGTTACAGACATCATAAATGAATTCAGTAACAAGAGCTCCAACACACAGTGTTGAACTTCAGAGAATCTGTGTTTTATATTCTTTAAAAGTACACTTTCTCCCAATATTCATCAATTTTATTCTGATTATGTAACATCTCCATTGCAAAAAGTAGGGAAGAAAAGATCTTCTCTTTGCATGTGTTGTTCTGTAACTCAAAAAACACTTTGTGGAAGAAATTCCTAAATATTGTCAATGAAGCAAATATGCTTATTAATTTTCATGCTGAAAACATTTAAATGGCAACAACTTCTGTGAATTCGCAATCAGATGGTCCAGCCACATATAATTGATATCTTTTCTCCACCAGAGCATTAAAAGTGTTCTATGATTTGAGCATCATTTTATGAATTCCTATTTTCTTGTTCAGAAAAATATCAGCTGCTTGCATATGATATGTGACTAGGAAGTAAAGATGAAAAGCAAAAATCTAAATTAACAAAGCAAGAAAAATTTACACATGCCTTACTGAATGATCATGCAATTGTTTTCTTTTTTGTTACCTCATATTCTGTCCTTCAAAAAATCTGAGAGTAACAGTTAAGTTGCTTTTACTTTCACAGTATTTATGCTTTGATAAGAAGATGTCCTTGGTTGTTTTGGAGAAGTGGATCACATCTTCAAAAAGTTAAAAATTGCAAGAGAGGCACATGAAATTATGAGAAGGGAAGGGGGAGGGAAAGGTCAATGAAAGAGGAAAGAAATATTAACACTGATATGATGGCCAAAAGTTCTGTCCTATCTTGTTGAGGCTTCAGAGTCCAACCTTTTTTTACCAGCCTTAAAATATACTATTAGTCAAATCTCATTGAAACTTTTGCAAATATATTTTTCAAACCATTTTGAGCAAAAGCTCCAAACCAGGTTATATTTGTTGTTTCAGATGCTTATTTTTAAAAATTAAATGTTAAAATGACCTCACTAACAGAGATATGAAGGTGGTATTACTGAGTCTACTATGAAAAATCCATTCAGAATTTAAGTAGATTGAAGGTGAATGCCTTGATTTCAAATGTTAATATGGTGAAGTGATGCAGAAAGCCTGTGCTACTTATTACTTTACAAATACTTTGTTACCTGTCTGCATATTTAAAATTTATGTTGAATTACATAAAGAAATACTATTTTTTCAAGCATATCCTATTACCAAGCAGGAGAAATAGAAAGGGGGTTTTGTATCCATTTTTTAAAAAACAGGATTATGAACACAGAGATACTAGGTTACTGATATTTGAAGTAACTGTTGAGTAATGCCAATTTCCTGTAGGTAGTTTCTTCTGATACAATAATTTCCACAAGGTATGGCTCTTAATTTAGGCCAGAAAAGTAATTTTAAATCAGTAGAATTATTTCTCTTGAATGAATGATATCACTAAAAACATTTAGAATTTCAGCCAAATGCAAGTGAAGAAATAGGAGCCTTTTGTCTCCTCTTATAGTTATGAAAGTACAGATTTAAACTGTTGAGTGAGGCAACAGGTGTGTGATGCAAAGTTCAACACCTTTTTCTGTATTTTGCTTTGCTTTCAGGAATCAGTTGCAGGAGAGTGATCTAATCAATAAGCTGCAGAGTCAGATTGCTCTTACCTAATATCCCTCTTACTCAGTTATTTTTTCATTGCTGACAGCAGAGATATACGGCTTCATTTGAACAGGTATATCACATCTCCTCTCCTGACTACTGCATGGCTTTGTGTGTAGAGTGCATACTGAATCAAATACCTGCAGGCTGAGGAGATATTTGAATCCAGACCTTCTGCTTTCATCAGAAAGTTAATATTATAACAGTAGGAACCACATCCTTTCCTGGTTAGGTTTTAAAATCAGTACAGTTCTTTGGGTAAGTGTTGGCTATGGTATTAACATGGAGAGAATTGTGTCCTTTCAGTGGTAAAGACCTGACTAGTTTGTAAATTCAAAGAGCTGGGTAGGCACTCAACTCTTTGGATCAGCAAAGAATGTATCCTCTTCAGGTATGTGCAATAACAGGATACTTAGGCTTTGGAGTAAGTGCTCCTTGGGATCTTGGCCAAGGATTTTTGGAGAGTGATCTGCGACTTAGATGCCTGAATCCCCTTGAAGTTGCACTGTATGGGCTACTGTGAAGTATTGGGTTGTACCCTTAACTGCTTATAATGCGGAAAACTTTGTATGTTTGAAAAGATAAAGATTGTATTTTTACTTCAGAAATAACTTGAAGCCTAGAGAGCTTCAAGAACCTCTCGGTAGCTTTTCATTGCCCTTGCATTGAAAAGCCTGAATTCAGCTGTGCCTCCCCTGTGTCCCTATGGAAAGAGAGGACCCTTCAAAAAAGGCAGCTGTCAGTCATACCTTCTTGATATTGCATGGATGACATTGTTCCCAAAGCACATAAAAAACATGAAGGAAATTGTACTAGGGACAAGTCTCTATGTATTTAAAGTTGGTGTTTTCTTGTTTTTCATTTGTTTGTTTGGTTGGTTGGTTTTGGGTGGGTTTAGGGTTTTTTGGGGTTTTTTTTGGTTTTTTTTGAATGAACTATGAAGTTCTTGATTGTTTTCATCAAACCAGTCCTTGTTCTTCACCACCTCCTACTTTATGGTGAACTTGCCAATGGCTGCCGCAAGAGAGGAGCCCCAAAGAGAAGATACAAGGACTCTCTGAAACAACATCTCAGCCTTGGCCATATTGATCAACATAACTGGTCTACTCTGGCCTCCAATTGGAGGTCTGGAGACACACCATCTCTAACGCTGCTGATGCCTTTGAGAAAGCACTCAGGATCACTCTTGAGGAGAAAAGACAACGCAGAGAGAACCGTGTCTTGCAGAATATACCACCTAAGGAGTCTTTCTGCTGTGCCTTTTGCAACCGGATGTGCCTGTCTCGTACTGGCCTTTTTAGCCACCAGGGCGCTTGTAACAAATATGGGTAGAGCCCTCCCCAAATCTTCGTTCGCGAAGCCTAGCCATGAATGAAGTTCTAATTATAATCCAACCTTCCCCCACACTGAGAGGGTAATTGCTTGAGCAGGTAACCTCTGTGCTAAAGCAAGTGCTACTTTGCTATAGTGTAAAAAAAGAAGTGAGACTCTCTCTAAGTCATTGTTTGCTAGGACGTATTCTTGGGTCAGTTACTCTCCACCTAAAACGGGAGCGAGATGAAATTGCAATACATAAGACCAAAATTATGATCCTTACCTTGCTCTTCAATTCCAGTACTGCTGACTTTCACATTTCTTTATGTTTAATTTTTCTTTTTGAAGCATCCTAGATGCCTCACCATCATGATTTTTTCACCTTTTGTATGCAATATACTGAGAGAGAGGAAAATCTGGAGCAGATAAAAAATCAACTCTGTGAAAGTTTATCGGGAGGTAGCATGATAAGAAACAGAAAAGTATTTGTTTTCTGTATAGTAACTATATGGGATTTTGTTATGCCTACTGTAAAACCACAATGATTTATGAGAAGAAACATTTTAATGACACAACAACAAGCTAAATGTTTCCCTGTGTGGGATAACACAACACTTTCTCAGCTGGCTGAGTCTGCAGGGCCATCTACATTTATCACTCTCATAAAGTCCTCTGAATAAGTAAAAGCTCCTCTCACCCACTCTTGCCTGTGGCTTTTAAACAGGAAGGAAGTATCATTTTCTTCTCCCCTAGCACAAAGAGAGCTCTGAGCATCTAATTACAGTTTCTGTGAGCAAATGGAAGCAGAAAAGCATTTCCCTGTAGCTAAAATGCCCAAGCAGAGCTCACACTCTCTCAGTTTTCCCAGACTAAGGTTGAAAATCCGCTCTCTAAATTATTCCATTGCTTTACAGAGGAAGTATTAATTACATGACTGCAAATGTAGATTGGGGTGGGATGTAATTACAGGGTCGGCTTTGTGTCTGTTGTCCAACAGAATTAGGCAGGAAGTGTTTGCAATGCCAGCAGTTTCAGGTGTTTTGCAGCCTATTATATTTGCTGGTTCTCACCAGGTCTCACAGATGGATCAGGTGACTTTCTGCTGCCTGATTGTCTGGAAAATCCACAAAGCCGCTATTACTCCAGGTTCATGGATTGTGTGTTTAGATTTTTAGAGAACGAAAAAAAGTAAAAACTATTCTGTTTCACCCCTTGCCAAATTTTTCTCTCTTTTTTTGTTTTGTTTTGTTTTTTTTTTCAAAGACTTATTTTCCTATATGTTTTTAAGTTTTCTAATACTAGACCTCTATTTTTGTGCATCTTCTCTGCTCCTCTCACAACATCTTTTTTGCTAGAGAGAGAAAATGTCTGTGCGTGCACAGGAAAGAGCCATCAAGCACTCCAGCAGGGACAACAGTTGGCACTGGGATACCACAACTGGACAGCATACTGGGGCATACACTTGACTTCCAGTTTAGGCACACCATGGACTTCTTTTCTGGTTTTTGTACCTTTCTGGAAAAGACCTCCATTTTGCCTGTGCTTTGTTTGTGGTGGGAAGGAAAACAAATTTCTGTACTTTTCTGTTGCTAGTACTGTCACCAGGCACAGTTTTGGTATAAGTTGAATGAAGATGTCCCGGAAAAATTCCTGATCAGGGCTCGGGAGTGAATATAGGCAGAGATCATTCTCTGCAGACACTTTTGATGAGAGTTTCCTGTATGGGAGGGTGAGAGTTGATTTGTATGGGACAGGTTGTTGTTTCCCAGTTCAGCTGGGTGCAAACAGATGGTCCAGGGCATAGTTAACTTATTTGTAAGACATAATCAATGAGTTTGGATATTTAACTTTAGCTTTGAGCAAGTGACTGTGTTTAAATATGCTTTCATCAAGACTTTGGGATGACTGTTCATGAAGAAAATAGATTTTTAAGAGGCAACTCTCAGCTATTTGACTAGTATTTTCTACTTTATAAAACCTAAATATACTGACTGCTGTGCATGAACACTATACTCTGTTCTGTAGAAGTCTAAATGAAACAATCTCATCCACTGAAAGCAGATAGGATGAGGCAAGACAGTTAGATCTCTTCATATATCTTCCTCTGGATCAAACTGTGTGGCTAAACTTACTATCGTTGCTTCATCTCTGTGCTTGTGCTATTACATTCTCCCCAATGAGTCATTTCAACTGAACATGTAATTTTACCTGCCCATGAACAGTCAAACTGAGTTTGCTGGCCCATTGAGGAAAGGTAAAACGGGGGAAATGCCAAGAAGCCACAGTACAGGCTAGGACTTGTAACAAGGCCAACCAACACAGTTATAGATGAAAAAGAAAATAGTAATCGTAATGAAGACACTGCAGTTTATGTCTTTCTGGCATTATTACTAGTCTTTTTATTTAGGGGAACAAGTCCTAAAAAGAAATATTCTGGTATTGTGGTTTTATCCAGGTCTATAAAACCCTAGGGTCAAGATTAAGCCTCATAAAATATTAATTAGCATGATTCTTAATGCAAACATAAATCATTGTGGAACGCTCCAGGTCCACCCATTTCTCTTTGGTATTTATCTTTAATAATGTAAACATTCAGAATATACCAACATTGATTTGTCATGGCATTTACCAAAGTCTTTGCATACAGTTTTCAATTTTTTGTGCTAACAAAGATGGAAGATATATATTAAGGTTTTTTTAGTCCTTAAACTTACATAAATATGAAAGGTAGATGCTAAAGCAACATGTGCCTTCAAAATTCCTAAAATAGATAGGATAGCTATTACGTGTGCACAGATCCCATGAATGTCAGCATTTAAGATGCATATTCATGTATATACTGTGACTGGTGTAGTGAAATGTGGTGTAATGAGTATTTATATTCATTCTTGAAGAAATTACCTTAATAATTCATTTTGGACCCACCTTTCCTGAGTTACAGTTGCCTCACTTGTGGAAAAATTTCCATATATTGGAAAGACCCTAATAAATTATAATATTTTCCTAAGTGTGGAAATAATTTGTAGTTTATGATGTCACAGATTTGCAAACTTTTTCATAGTTGATGTTGCAAGATGTACATATTTCCTCTCTTTTCCCTCATGTTTAGCTGTACTTTAAATTTCTTTCATTATAATTAAGGATTTTTTTAGAGAGATGCAACATCTGCTTCAGATGTGCTCATAACTAACTGGAAAATTTGTATGAAAAAAAGGATATATCCATGAGATATCAATGATAAGATGCACAAACCCTTTGATTTTAAGGGCTGATATATACTGTATTTTAAGGAATTATTCTAAAGATGATATTTCTAATTTACCTGGCAAGGCTCATGTTTGATACAACAGTAGTTGATCAACGTGCTATGGTTTTACAGGCTTAATGGAAACATGCTTTTATTCCTAAACAGCTTTGCATATTACTGGAATGAGTTAAAAAATATCTAACAGTTATTAAAATGTGACAATTCCCTCTAGTGTAAGGCTTGCACCCAAAATGAAGACTGAATGGTGTTGAACTTCACTTGGAATAAAATTCAGAGGAATGAAGCAGTTTTGGATGGTCTTAGTTCAAATGCAGGTTGGATCTGAACAACTGTGCCTCTCTCCAGCAGTGATTCCATTGTGAGTACATGAGCACAAGCAAAGACTTATTGAGAAAGCTTAGGGCAGAGTGAGAGAAAGATTACGAAAAACTGGGATAAGGGAATTCACCAAAAGAGTAAAGAGTGTATTCTGACTTGGTCTATAGATGTGGTGCTAACTGAAAAAAAAAGGAGAACTTTCTGTTCATATCCAGTCAGATTCTCATCTTGTTCACATCTGGAACTTACTAAAAGACAAGTGTAAATGAGAGGGCTTCAGTGTACAGTGGGTCACCTTTTTAGCATGCCAAGAAGTGGTTATTTAGCAAAAGAACTTGCTGGGCGCTTTGCACATTTCTTTTGCACATGAATTAGCCTTTCAAATGCTTAAACACTTGCTAAAATTTAAAGAGATGTAATCTTACTAAACAGTTTCGGGAATGTCAGCAGCATATACACAGCTATATTTTCAATCTTCTGTATATTTGTTTCCTTTTTGATACAGTCTTCTGTTCTATGGATTTGTAGATTTGTATTTGTCTTTCTCATCTTGTGTTTTGTCTTTCACTCCCCCCTTTGTCTCTCCATTTGTCTTTTTCTCTTTCCTTATATTTCTTTCTCTCTTTCATATTTTTTTTTCCTTTTTACCTCTTCCCCTGAAGAAGCTGAAATACTAACTTTTTAGATAGGGAACAGTAAAAAGAGAGATAGAATACATTCTAACAATGTCCACATGGCCTAATAATGGAATAGTACTGTATCAAAAATTTAAATAAATAAATAAATAAATAAATAGAAACATTAGGAAAACGTGAAAGGATACATGTAACATGCATGCTACTAA
This sequence comes from Pipra filicauda, assembly GCF_003945595.2. Taxonomy (NCBI): domain Eukaryota; kingdom Metazoa; phylum Chordata; class Aves; order Passeriformes; family Pipridae; genus Pipra; species Pipra filicauda. Next base: position 1,374,572 of record NW_024105175.1, read on the forward strand.
ACAAAGACCATCTTGTGTAGAGTGTAAAGAAAACATAATGACTACAACCTGCCCTAGGGTTTGAAAACAATTTACTGAGAAGCCTTTTACAGTGGTTAGCTTTGGAGCCATTTCTAATTAGCCAGCAGGTAATTCAAAGTCTGTTTAAGTACGTTCGATAAATTTCCTTCAGAGTTTCTGTCTCATAAATCTGTCATGATGATCTTTTGGATCTTCAGGATTTAAAAGATCCTAATCTCAGAACTAAAACGCAGTTATATTTCATGCCAGCATGTTTCAAAACTAACATATTTCCATAAGAAAAGTCCCAAGCTAAACTGTGCCTGAGAAATACGCACACAGTAAAATATTTTGGGTGTGATTCACTCTTTGCAATTAGAGTACTGTCTTTGTATTTTGATATGAAAATACAAAAACCTCCAGAAAACTTTGATTTTTTTTGATTTTACATGAGGAAAATATAATTCCTCTCAAAGTTTCTAAATGTTTTCCTGCTTTTCAGTTACAGACTTCAGTCTGTTGCAGTGGAAAATGCCTACAAGATTATTTGGTTTGTCTCCATCTCAATGCAGATTTAAGAAAACATGCACCACATATATCATGCATGCCTTTCTTTATAGATAAGATATGGCTAGATATGCACAGAAGATCCAAACATCACACTGTCCTATTCATTTTCCAGAGTGAGGGATGAGAGATCTTGCATGACATAGGTAGTACAATGTGTGTTTGAGAGTGTGTTACAGACAAGCAAAAATTACTGTGAGTAGCCAGCTCAAGTCCATCAGGGCTTTTTAGCTCAGTGTCCAAAACCAGGCAAACATGTACTGAGCTATCTTTGGAAGTAATGCATCTTTTTTCATGTACTGTTCCTCGTGGAGCCAGCCTTGGAACCTTTGTCACCATAGCATGGGTTTTTTCCGCAAAATGGATGCACTGCCCACAGGTAATGGACAGTCGATTGTACTTGGTGATCTATTGCTGTAAAAGTACTTTGTGCTATGAATATGTGTAAAATATAGGCAGTGAAGTGTGGAATGGAAGCTGTTTGATGTATAAAAGATGAAGAAACTTGTAAATAAGGTAGGTGGGTTGAAAGTAAGATTATATAAAGATAAAAGGAGGAGAAGGAAACAGAAAATCATTCAAATAAAGAGTACTTCCAGCTTGGGAGAGAAGGCAATTTTACAGCCCTGGAAAAGACAAAAAGGAGAATTGAAAACAATATGTAGACAGAGTTATTCAGAGCTTCAAGGCAAGGAATTTGAAGGTGGTACATATTTTCAAGGTAGAAGAGAGAGCGAAATGTTGTGTTCTAAGTCCTATTAACACTGACTTGTTGGTAATGCTTGTACTTCGAAAGTTTTTGCTTTTAAAGACAGTTGGAATGTTGCTAATGTGACAGTGTTACCTCCTCTAAGATCCGCTCCCGTTAGTAATGCATCAATTGTCCAGTAAGTGAGATACGAATTGCCGAGTGACCCTGGGATTTACATTTTTAGTTCTATCCTTCATTGGTGCATCATGTTCCTCACTTATTCCTACTGAATTAAGAAGAAAAAAAAAGACAACAACAATTGTACTTATTCAAGTATACCTAAAGCTTGTTGGGGGAACAGAATGCCTAGAGAACTCTACTTTGAGAAATGGTCTGCATGGTGAAACAGATACCAGTGTGTTTTTCAGACACTCTTTTTTTTTTTTAAATGTTGTCTCTCTTATCCCAAGAGTGGCATACATTCTACGTGTTTCCACTATGGGTAAACTCAAAAAGTTCTTCCTAAAACTGCTTCTAGAACATCCAGGTACATTCCTGCTCCTGCACCTCCAACTCCTGTCCCAGCTCCTGCACCTCCTGTGACTGGTCCTGGAGCCATGATACCTGATGGAGCCATGGGAATGACTCCACCACCACCTCCAGACCGCTTCGGCCAGGGCGGAGCCATGGAAGGCCTGGGAGCCATGGGAGGGAACCCCCCTGCCTTCAACAGAGGGAACCCAGGGGGGGAATTTGGCCCCAACAAGCGCCGCAGATACTAACAGGATTAAGCTATCCCCTGTACACACCCCAAAGAGAAAGACATCTTGGCAGGCCACACAGGGCTCAACCTGGGGGGACAGGAGGGGAACAGATTTTAAAAATAGCTAATTAGGGCCTGTTCTGGTAAAGCCACTCTAGGACAAGGGGAGTGCAGTCTGACTGGTAAAGGTTTTAGAAGATTTCATGTGGTGCATTCCTAATTTTAAAGTGAAAAAAAGATTCTGGGAGGCTGCTGTGGTTCAGTAACGGTGAAATCTGACAAGGACCCTAATGCCTTGACCATTCCGGGTTTCCTATTTGCAGCTGAAATCATGAGACTGAATTAGATAAAATTTCCGTATGTCTTGGCATTTTTTTAGAGTAGTGAACCTTGCTTAAGAGCACAGGGAAGTCTCTGGAGAACTAGGGCAGCATTTGGGTACTTTGCAGCTCCCATGATTTTATTGAGTCCATCATCAGCAAATTTGCTGATGACACCAAACTGGGAGGGAGTGTCGACCTGCTGGAAGGCAGGAGGGCTCTGCAGAGGGATCTGGATAGACTTGAGAGATGGGCTGATTCCAATGGGATGAAGTTCAATAAAGCCAAGTGCCGGGTCCTGCACTTTGGCCACAACAACCCCCTGCAGCGCTACAGGCTGGGCACAGAGTGGCTGGAAAGCAGCCAGGCAGAAAGGGACCTGGGGGTACTAATTGACAGGAAGCTCAACATGAGCCAACAGTGTGCCCAGGTGGCCAAGAAGGCCAATGGGATCTTGTCCTGTATCAAAAATAGCGTGGCCAGCAGGAGCAGGGAAGTGATCCTTCCCCTGTACTCTGCGTTGGTGAGGCCACACCTTGAGTATTGTGTTCAGTTCTGGGCCCCTCAGTTCAGAAAGGATATTGAGGTGCTGGAGCGGGTCCAGAGAAGAGCAACAAGGCTGGTGAAGGGACTGGAGCATAAGTCCTATGGGGAGAGGCTGAGGGAGCTGGGGTTGTTTAGCCTGGAGAAGAGGAGGCTCAGAGGTGACCTCATCACCGTCTATAACTACCTGAAGGGAAGTTCTAGCCAGGTGGGGGTTGGTCTCTTCTCTCAGGCACTCAGCAATAGGACAAGGGGGCACGGGCTTAAGCTCCGCCAGGGGAAATTTAAGTTGGATATCAGGAGAAAATTCTTTACAGAGAGAGTAATCAGGCATTGGAATGGGCTGCCCAGAGAGGTGGTGGATTCACCATCCCTGGAGATTTTTAAACGCAGATTGGACGTGGCACTGAGTGCCATGATCTAGTAAATGGACTGGATTTGGACCAAGGGTTGGACTCGATGATCTCGGAGGTCTTTTCCAACCCAATCGATTCTATGATTCTATGATTCTGTTCCTACTGTCTCTAGAAAAGGCAGAAGAGTCTATAGTGATATGAATATAAATGCTGTACATCACAGTCTGGATTAAAAAATTATCCCAAGAATAACATAATGAGCTTAAGAAGCAAGAAAAAAGAACAGTGAGTGACTAAACCGATGGCAGCTGTTTCACTGGTACCTTCTAGAGCTATGTTATCAGATGAGTGGGAGCAGCTGTGCTGCTGCTATCAACATTCGATCTGACACTGTCTGTCCTTATGAATTTATGTGTTGACTTTGGCCTCCTTGAAGAAAAAATTCACCTTTGTGTATTTTGTTATTGTGAGCAATAGTGGAGTTTGCTTTCCTCCTCTGAATCTTCTACCCCTCTCTGCAACCTCTCCAAACCCACCACATTATCTCAGTTCCCACTTCTTCCATCTAATTTTTTTCCTGATCTCTTCATCACCTGTCTTGGATGAAGAGCTGGTGTATTATCAGGTTCCCCATCACACGTCTGAAAGCAGTTTACAGGGTGCCTATCATTTTCTTGGATTGCAGCATATTGATGACAAAGAAATTTCCCAAAATGAGACTCAGAGCTTGATTCAGCTGCCTTCACATGCAGTTTCAGTGCCATTTGAACAATCTTATGATATTCTGCCTTGCCTTCAGGTACTCTCCTGTAGGCCTGGGTCTCCTACCCATCCTAGGGTACTATGTGTACCAGCTCCATTTCAAAATCTAAGATACGTGAAAATGATTCAAATGGTACTAAGAACCAAAGTGTGCCTAACTGAATCAAGTCCTTGGTATAATGATGTGTAATTAAGGCATATCTGTGCCAGATGATTTCCATTTTTAGCCTTTTTTTTTTTCTGACCTAATGTGTAATGTAGAGTAGAAGAAACTTGTGGTTGAAGGGTGAGATGAAATGCTGGCATAAATGAATACAATTTTACTTGTTTATAGTCTCTTACGCTAGTTGTTAGTTCTGTTCTATGTGTTTATTGGCCAGTATGACTCTCTACCTCCCTTCATGCAAAGTCTCAGGTTCTTTCCTTTACGCTCCCAATCACTTTTAAAGGCCAAAACCTTACAGGTCTTTCATTCATAGCCCAGCAGGAGTTTTGATTTATGAAAGAACAAATCAATATGTTCTCATTGGGAGGGTAGAAACTTATGATAAAATATTCTTCCAGCCCCACTGACACAGAGCCAAATACTGTATTTTTCAAATTTTAAATTGCATTTAGTACTTGCTAAAATTGACCCTCTCATTTTTCAAATGTTACCTAACTGTTTTTTTGGTTGTCTGTGGTAATAATTATCAACCAAGACTATTTAATAATTTCAGCTTTAGAAGTATTTCTTTACTCAAATGAATAGATTTTTTTAAAATTCTGTAGAATCTACTTTTTACAAAAAATTAATAGAAATTCTGTTCCCTTACTAGTGAAAAAAACCCCAAACTTCCAGTTATGCATTGCAAAAAAAGCCGAACGTTTGAAATTTTATGTCTTGTTAGTTTGACACAGACAAATCAACCTGAACCTCCTGTCTCCTTCAGAAAGAGACCAACTACATTCACTCTGCTCCAAGTCCATGGAAAGTCAGAGTTTGTGCTACTGTAAAGATGCTAGATAAGTCAACTGAACATGCAATTTACTGCTGAGGGTCTTAGCTTAGATCTTCAAAAAATACTATTGATATCACAAAGTCTCCCATTCTCAGGACATAGAGGGAGGTGTGACTTTGTAATGTAGTCCTTAGGGGCTGTCCATTATCTATCACCGAACATATTACAATTGCTCCACAGAACTTGTTCATGATAAGAGTGCAATACTGTAGGGGAGTTATCTAGTTATTGTTGAAAATGCCATGTTTGGGAGTTGGAATTTTATATTCTTTTCCCACCCTCTTTGTGTGTGTGTATGTGAATGAAAGATGATGAAAAATATTTATTAGAGTTCTGGAACACGTGGGCTTGAACTATTGGAGCAAATGGATTTAGGTACCCGTAGCAGACTGTAAAGTGTTTGCACAGGAAGATATGCCAAAGAGGTTAACTGCCAGTGTTGCACTATGTTCTCAGAAAAAAATGTAAAAATGTCTTGGCTCAGCATGCTGAAACAGAAACACACTGTCCTAGTGAAATGTGCAGCTACAGAAATTCTACCAGGACTGTGCAGCAGAGAGCAGGATAGAAGCAGATAAATTAGCTTCTTTTCTGTATATTTTATTCTATATTCTACTGGACTTTTTCCTGTCATTAATCACTGAAGCCATAAGAGCAATTTTTTACCAGTTGTTTGGACAATGCTGTATTTTTTGAGTTATACTGAAATTATTTGATGTTTACATCTCTTTGGGTCAGTGTATCTCCTTAAAGCCTCTCTGGTAAGATCCACATAAATTTAGCTGACCTAAAACTGGATATCTTGTTCAAATCTAATTTCTCTTTACTGTTTATAAGGAGAGACTGGCTGCTTCAGATAGTTGTTTATCCTGAGCGTCATAGATACCTATCTCAAGATGGTAAAAGTCTTTCTCTTGGGAGACTTTTCTCTTGGTAGCACCTGTTTTTCAGCAGAGATCAGAGCCCACACAACTAACTTCAAACTGTAGCTAACTTTTCGTGATGAAAATAGAGAAGAGGGATACTTGCCCTACCTTCCCCTATGAGTAAAAAGAGACCTGTCTTTTTGCTAAAACCCAAACATCATGAGTTGGTCATACAACTGAGGGTTGGAAAGTTCTTCTACAGTCTTGAACTTTGCTATTTGGAATCACCCCATAGAAAGAGAGTGAACTAACTATGAACACCATTACGTGCTCAAATTTGCTTCTTTTTTGTTTTTTATCAGTAGACTGTAGAGGCCCACTCATGTCTCTGCAAATAGATGGTCCTAATACGTTAAAGAAGAGGAAGATATAGTAGAGTTGGGAAGCACTTCCTGACATATTGTGAGCATGAAATGAAAAATCTAGGTGGTACAGGCACTGACTTATACCACCATACCAGACTCTTACAAGTTTGTCTCATTGCATGAGCTGCTGTGAAGATAAAGATTCGGCGTGGACTAGACTAATTGATTAGCCTTTGTTTTGAGGAAGTTATTTTCTTCAGAAAGATACCAATCCCAGCTTTCATACGTCAAGGATATAAATGATGGTCCCAATTGGAAAATCAAAGACAATATATAGTTTAAATTAGAGATCATAGAATGAAATATAGGGAACTCAAATTTATTTAGCTTTTTTCCCTGGATTGTTAAGGATTGAATTTAATGATCCGTATCTGAAGGAGATGCTTGAGGCTGACAAGGTCAGAACTAATTTTACATGTGGTACACAGATTTGAAATGACTCTCCTGAACCATGGAATGAATGATCTATTCAACTTCCCTCAGTAGCAAGGTTCAATGAGTAGTAGCAGATTTTCCTGCTGTTTCAGGTATAATTACAGAATCACAGGTGGTATGTAGTCTTTCTCTAATTTAATAAGACAAATTCTTCACATTGCTCCAAAGTTGAATGTTATCTTTCTTTATAATTCTTGTTGGAAACAAAGAAAATAAAATCAAAGCAAAACTAAGCATTTTCCTGTTTTGTGGAGAATGCATTACATTTTGTGTTGTTTTGCCTAAGGTAAAATTTTTACATAGAAAAAAAAATTAGTACTGCACCAAGACAAACTTCTTGGGTTTGTGGTAGGCTATGAACATGCATATGAATATGTGGTCCTTTCTGAGGATTTGTCCACGTACCACTTTAAAAGGGCTCCAAATTCCTCTCTTTGGTTCTTAAACGCATGTTCAAAATCTTAGTTGCATCACATACTTGTCCTTTGATGCACCAGAGACACAATAGAGATGTCAAGATTTTTAGGAGAGTAAAAATTACATTCTGTTTCCTTTGTTTTACTTGTATCACAGAAATTAGTTTCTGAAATTACTCTGCCTCAGTATATTTGCAAATAGTAGACTTGATCCTAAGACTGCACATCAACTATGCATATTCTCTGTTTTCTAAAATGTGGATAACAAACAAATATACCAAAAATTTGAGAGCTTCTAATTTATGGAACAAAAAGTTTGTTTGTTCTGGGTAGATACAGTGCTTAAGGTAAGTATAAGGTGACCAATTTATTTTTCTAAATAAATCATTTTTTGGGAAGTAAAAAAGATATATTCTTTCGTTTCACCTGGAAATATATTGGTCTTTTCCCCTGAGACAAGAGTAATTTTGTACAGAGAGGAATTTTTCTCAATGAAAGCATTTTAGAAATGTACAGAGTGTTTGATAGTTATGTATCATTCATTTAATTTCTCTCACTTTATAATATAACTGCTGTATAAATTCTGTCTGCATAATCTGTCTATAAACATGCACAGGGGTTTCTGTATTTGAATTTATTCTGTCCTCAGTTTCAGTTGTGTTTAAGGTTTACCTTCAAATCTTTGAGTAGATTTTCACGTCGTCTGCAGGACAATGAAGTTCCTGGACAACTGATGAACTGGCATGCATCCTCAGTTTTGCACAATGTCACATGGACATGTAAGCTCATTCCTAAAAGTGATATATCAGTGTTAATTCAGTTATAATAACTGAACTAATAACTAATAACCATATCTGTCAACAGCACTAATTAATGTAGGCTCAGTATCATGTTGATGCAGCTATATTTTCTTCCAGTAACCAAATTAAATGAATGGGAGTTAATTTTTAGATTTTTAAACCACATTCCATTGCTATTACTCAAAGTCTACTAAATTACAATCCATGATTATCTTAGTAGCATAGCTGCTACTAAAAAAATCACTTCACACTTTCAGAGCTGACTATCTCTACGATTTCAGGGAAGTCAACCTGCAATCTGGAACCATGCGGTAAAGCCTTGAACTAGTCATGGGCCACTGAAGAACTGGATAGACAAAGGCAGATAGTTTTATAATTGTTTTTTTAAGAAAATTTTTATGAGGCTGCTCCAAGAATGGATGAAAATAAAGCTAAAAGAAAAAAAAACAAGCTGGGAAAAAACCTGAAGTTCTGGTGTGTTTTTTTTTTCCCCCACACTGATCTGAAAAACAAAAGTACGGCGTTACTGTAGAGAGCTGCAACAGATGAATCTTTTTTAAAGAGATCTGACAACAATTTGCAAAGCACAACTGAGGAAAAGAAACAATCAAATTAATTCCAAGTTGCTTTCCACTGCTTCTATTATAGAGATAATTAAGGGTCTCTTCAGAGTAGATTGAAAGCTGTTCAAACTTTGACTGGCTGTTTAGGGTTCCTTGGAGGTTGTTTTGCCCGCTAATAACTTAGAATCATAGAATCATAGAATCATAGAATCGATTGGGTTGGAAAAGACCTCCGAGATCATCGAGTCGAACCCTTGGTCCAAATCCAGTCCATTTACTAGATCATGGCACTCAGTGCCACGTCCAATCTGCGTTTAAAAATCTCCAGGGATGGTGAATCCACCACCTCTCTGGGCAGCCCATTCCAATGCCTGATTACTCTCTCTGTAAAGAATTTTCTCCTGATATCCAACTTAAATTTCCCCTGGCGGAGCTTAAGCCCGTGCCCCCTTGTCCTATTGCTGAGTGCCTGAGAGAAGAGACCAACCCCCACCTGGCTAGAACTTCCCTTCAGGTAGTTATAGACGGTGATGAGGTCACCTCTGAGCCTCCTCTTCTCCAGGCTAAACAACCCCAGCTCCCTCAGCCTCTCCCCATAGGACTTATGCTCCAGTCCCTTCACCAGCCTTGTTGCTCTTCTCTGGACCCGCTCCAGCACCTCAATATCCTTTCTGAACTGAGGGGCCCAGAACTGAACACAATACTCAAGGTGTGGCCTCACCAACGCAGAGTACAGGGGAAGGATCACTTCCCTGCTCCTGCTGGCCACGCTATTTTTGATACAGGACAAGATCCCATTGGCCTTCTTGGCCACCTGGGCACACTGTTGGCTCATGTTGAGCTTCCTGTCAATTAGTACCCCCAGGTCCCTTTCTGCCTGGCTGCTTTCCAGCCACTCTGTGCCCAGCCTGTAGCGCTGCAGGGGGTTGTTGTGGCCAAAGTGCAGGACCCGGCACTTGGCTTTATTGAACTTCATCCCATTGGAATCAGCCCATCTCTCAAGTCTATCCAGATCCCTCTGCAGAGCCCTCCTGCCTTCCAGCAGGTCGACACTCCCTCCCAGTTTGGTGTCATCAGCAAATTTGCTGATGATGGACTCAATCCCCTCATCTAAATCATCAATAAAGATGTTAAACAGGACTGGACCCAACACAGACCCCTGGGGAACACCACTGGTGACCGGCTGCCAGCTGGATGCAGCTCCATTCACCAGCACTCTCTGGGCCCGACCCTCCAGCCAGCTCCTAATCCAGGAGAGGGTACACTTGTCCAAGCCATGGGCTACCAGCTTTTCCAGGAGTATATTATGGGAGACAGTGTCAAAGGCCTTGCTGAAGTCTAGATAGACCACATCCACAGCCTTCCCCTCATCCACCAGGTGGGTCACCTGATCGTAAAAAGAGATCAGGTTGGTCAGACAGGACCTGCCCCTCCTAAACCCATGCTGGCTGGGTCTAATCCCTTGTCCATCCTGAAGGTGCTGTGTGATTGCACTCAGGATGATCTGCTCCATAACCCTGCCAGGCACCGAGGTCAGGCTGACAGGCCTGTAGTTGCCAGGGTCCTGCTTGCAGCCTTTTTTGTGGATTGGGGTGACATTCGCCAACCTCCAATCATCTGGGACCTTCCCAGAGAGCCAGGACTGTTGGAAGATGATGGAGAGCGGTTTGGCAAGCTCTTCTGCCAGCTCCCTCATCACCCTGGGATGGATCCCACTTTACTTCCTCAGTAAAGTGTGTGATGGCCACCTCTCTGATACCCCCTGTGAACACGGATGCATATAGCAGTGCATTGTGTTACCACAAAATACCTGTTAAGTTCTTTATAAGGAAAGAAGAAGCTATTTGCAAAACACAGCTTTTAGCCAAGATGTTTAAAGTTAGGCTGGCCTATGAAAATCTTTCCTTTCAGAAGGAACACTTATCTGCCTATTTAAGGCAATTTTGATAAATATTGTGTTGCTAGAATAGTGCAAATGGGGCCTTAGCCTAGGGTATATAACTGAAACAGATAGTTCTTCCTTCCTCTGTGTAATGAAAAGTTGAAGGTCTGCCAAAAAAAAGTTGAATTGCCAGAAATTCTGTCAATGTGAAGGCATCTTTCCGCCGGTAAATCAACTACACATTTAAATTGCTTCCTTTCATAATCTATTAAAATTTTTTTGGCGCAGTTCTCCTTTGTGCAATGTTTATTGCACAATTTAATTTCATTTCTGGTCAACAGTTGTTCCTATTAAGTCTCAAATGCTATTGAAGCAGAGTATGTATCTTACTTTACAAGTTACAAAAATGATCTAAAGTAAGTCTAAATATATTTTTAAAGTTAAATTGAGTGAATTCTCCTGAATATTTAATCCACTTGATTTGCCCGCCATTAGGACATGGCTGGAACAAGGCTGTTTTCATGCAAAATGAACTTCTTAATGAAATTCTTAATGATTTGTTGATAGTAAGGGTGTGCATGAAATTCGTTTATCAGTATTTTAAACTGTATGAACCTACTGTTCATCAGGAAATGGTGGCTGTTAGTCTAAACCCACTGAAACCTAATTTCTGAATTCATAGAAGGTGCTAGAAACAATCAAAATTATTAAGACTTTTGCTTCTAGGCTAAAGACAAGCCATATGAATAGAATGGAGGCTATAAAACACTGTAGGACTGTTAAATTCAGGGTCTGGAAGGAAGAAACTGTTTGTAAAACCCATGAAATGTTTTTGGCAAAATATCTGTTGCACATTACATGAATCTAAAGCCAGATAAAAAACGCTAAACACTATTAAGAGTCCAGTTCACTTTTCTGTATATTCTAAAGGGCATTGTATGCAAGAATTACCCTTTCCTCTACACCTTCCTCCACTCCTCTACCAAGAAGAAAAAATGGCTTGATATGTTTTCAGTAATGTTTACAATACACTGCACACAATGATACTCAAAAAATAAGGAAATTCCCAAAATGGAAGGACGTGAAGGTTGCTGGGTGGTGTCTCAGGCCCTGCAAAATTTTTGAATTTGCATCAAAAGTTGTACAGATGAGGAAATGAAAATTCAACTTACCCTTCTGAAAATGAAGAAATTAACCTACTCACAACCATTGAAATCAATATTTACCAGTTTTGGGGAGTTACCAATTACCACTGTGTGTGGTACAGGAAAACAGAAAATCACAAAAATGTAGAAATGTTGAACTAGGGAGGAACCTCTGGAAAACATATAGTTCAAGGTCCCTGCTTATTACAGGGTCAGCTAGAACAGGTTGTTCGGGGCTGTGTCCCGTTGGGTCACCCTCCAGTCTCCTGTGACAGTAAATCCATAACCTCGCTGGGCAATCTGTATGAATAAAGTAAAAATTTTTGTCTTATATTTATATAGAATCTCCTGTGTTTCAGTATGTGACCACTGACTTGTCAGCACAGTGGATATCATTGAGATGAGCATGACTCATCAAACTGCCACCAGCTGTTTATACACACTGATGAGATTTCACCCTGAGCCTCCTCTTTTCCAGACTGAACAGTTCCAGCTCTCAGACTCTTTCACATGATGGATGCACCATCACCTTTGGCCCTTCTTTGGACTATCTCCATGTCTCCCATCCTAGGGATCCCAGAGTTGGACACAGTACTCCAAGTGTGGCCTCACTGGTATTGAATAGAAGGGAGGGAGAATCTTCCTTAACTTTTGGCAATGTTCCTCCTAAAACTGCTCAGAAGTCTGTTGGCTTTCCATATCACAAGGGTACACACTGCAGTCTCACATCAGTTTGGTGTCCACCAGGACCCTTAAGACATTTTTGATATATAAAAGATAATTAATTCATTTTAAGACATTTTCTGTTTGAGGACAGCACAGCACAATTTCATACAAGATCCTTTTTTCATTTGATTAAATTTAAATCACTTTTTAAAGCATAAGATCCCCAATGGCAACAAACACCACATTTATATTTTAGTCAGTCCTGACCCACTCTGATATTTGAGAACTAAGATAATTTTAGTGAAAGAACGTGCTGCAGTGCAAAAACTGACATTAATATACTTACAGTGAAACAGCAAAGTATACTTAGGACTTACTAGTTTTCAGATACACAGTTTCCCTTGGCTACAAGCTCAGCTTGTTCCTGCTGTGAGTGACTTCAGAAGCAAAACACTGTGCCTGTGGCTGGACTTCTAATCTGAGTTGCCACTTTTGGCTCATACAGGGGCATTTAGCATCCTGGGAGTCTCATTCTAAGTTAACTATCATTAAAAAGTAATAAAAACAGATTATAATGGGAAATAATAATGAGTTTCCTTTTGTAACTGTGGCAAGATATCTCTCTGGGGTCTGATTTGACTAATGTGCTGACTGAAAATGAGTCTGAGCTGCAAGAGTTTTAGAAAGGATTTTTTGAATTCAACCTGCTTATTTCAGGTGTGATCAAATCCAAAGATTTGGTTTAGCTCACTAGAGATATACAAGTGCCATAGTATGTTCGGTGCCTCATATCTTATCATTACACCAGGGAAACCATCAGAAATTTGATGTGAAATTTTCCATGCAGACATAAGAATTCATATATGCTGTAAAGTGTGGTATGTGGAAGAACATTTATTTATTAAATTATTTACAGGTGGAAAGTAGATGATATTAGAAACCTTACTGCAAGAGTTAGGTTTGTGCAGATACATAATAGAATCAAATAACAAGGCATGAATGCCTAGTTCAAGTCAGTTCAAAACTTGGAAGAACATTAGGAATTGCTTTCAAATTTTGGGCCCAGAATTTGTTTCTGGAAAGTGTATTCTGAATTATTTCAAATAACAAAAATAACTGAAGAAAATTATAAGATAACTGTGGAAAGTCCAGGAAGAATAAGATTTTAATATTTGTTGATGAAGTTACTGTGTTTAATTTGCTGAAATTGTCTTTCTCTAGAGATGTCTGAATCAAGGACAAAAGACACAGGTTACAATTTGTTTAATGACTTAAGTAATGAAGAGAGATGTTTCTAAACTCTATTCCTTGAAATCAAACACAATACATCAATTTATTACAATGCTTATTAGTTTACAGAAAACTAATCCGCACTTCTGAGGCTTTCAAAAATATTTGCTCTGCAAGATATTTGATACATTAATGTTTTAGAAAAGGTGAGGCATCTGTTCCACAAATTGTCTCTAAGTGAAGGTTGAAACTCTCAGTGCATTCAGCAGGACATGAGTAATTTATATAATGATTTAGCACACTTTCATCCTACCTCAATACAATTATAATAGAAAAGGCTTTCCTGCTGACATTAACAGATGTTACTGTAGTTTTCTTGAAGGCAGACTGGAGGCAACAATCAAGGAGTAAAGTTTCTTCTATCACAGATGAAGATTTATTGTGATAGTCAAAGACTGAAAAAAGAAATTGCTGTAAACAAGTTTCATTTAAAAGTCTCCATTATTTTCAGTTTGCTGAAATTTTTCTTCATCCTGTTCATTCTCTGCCCTTAATTAAAAAAATTCCTTTTTATATCCTTCCTAGAGGACTCTGGCCCAAAAATTCAGTGATGTAGTCACCCATGTTTCTCTGTGTATTCATGTGTCTGTCATAATTTTCATCTTTGAGTCTTATCCGAATAAGCACCTTGAAAACTGTTGGTTAAGACATTTAAAATCCAAATCAGTCCATACCATCTATTTCTATGTACCTCTAATATTGTTTTCAGAAACTAAAAAAAAACCCATCATCAAAATAATCCATCAGTCTATTTAGCAGTAATAGCAGGGATGGACTGTACAAAAAACTGCACACGCTGGAAAATAAGAAATGAGGCTACAATAACTCACTTGACAAATTTTTTGACTGATGACTGGAATTAATAGTTTCAGTGCTGGAATTACTCAGCAAGGGTTCCCTCCTATAAGGTTTCAAGGCACTGACATTGCCTCAAAATTCGTTGTAGACACAGAAGCAGAAAAGTGTAAGCAAACATATCTCTCACTCAGGAAACTGGAAAGACACTGGTGTGAGGTCTGACTACATTGAGGGCAATGTTTTTCTAGTTTACAAAGAAGGTTTCCAAAATTTCTTTTGAGTGTGTATGTGAACACGGTACTTTGTGAAAGCGTCAAGATAAAATTCTTCATTGGCTATTCAAAAAACAAGATTTAGAGTTGAACAAGAAAATAGTTACTTCATCCTTGTGTGTAAAAGAGGTTGTCTACTGACAAAATTAAATGTTTCAGAAAAATGTTTTTTTTTGTAACAGTTAAAACCAAGATGCCACTTAGTCAGACAATAATGGCTCAAACATGGCTGTCTTGTAACATGTATGACAGTAAAAAAAAAAGGCCTGATATTTTTAATAAACTAAAAACACATTTTCCCAGGGGTAGGAAAGGTTTTTAGAGAAGGAGCTCTGCATTCTTCATTGGATACTGCACAAGGACTGAATTTATATGAGCAGTTGACAGGGCATAGGATTTTGTCATTGCTCTAAGGCATGAGAAAGACTTAGCAGGGGTTTTTTTGGTTGTTTCGTTTTTGTTTTAGACTTTTTAGTGTGGTTTTTTGGGGTTTTGTATTTTTTTTAATAATTTATTTATATTCTTTCTGATTTTCAATCTGTCAAGCCAACATTTCCCTCTGCTTATTCTTGACCACATCTGAAAGACCCTTTTAGTCTTTCTAGAGGCTGAGTAATTGCAGAAGTCAGTAGCAGATATTTTTTGATGACTAGCAAGCACAGGAAGGATTGATGAAGCCTAATGTAAACAACTACATTTGATGTGTGGAAAAATGTAGAAGTCTTTAGTCAACTAAGAAAAATATTATAGGAAGTGATTGATCTCCCACTGAAATGTAGAGTTATTAATCAGATGAATCATGCAATAAAGTGCACATTTTTCTCCATTGTTAATAAAGAGAACATAGTGTGAAGACTTCAGAACATAGGATGAAGAGATCTAAACTAGGTAGGAGTCTCAGCCTTCCTATCTCATACCTTAGTTTATAAACTTATGTTACAAGTATGGTTAAAGAAAAGCTGTAGGATAGATTATAACAGAGCTAAAATACATTGGTATTTTTGGTATTGAGGTTTTCATATCATCATCATGGCTAGGCTTTGTGAACAAAGATTTAGGAAGGCTCTATCCACGTTTGTTACAAGCACGCTGGTGGCTTATGAGGCCAATACAAGATAGACATATCCGGTTGCAAAAGGCAAAGCAGAAGGACTCCTTAGGTGGTATATTCAGCAATACACGGTTCTTTCTGAGTTGTCTTTTCTCCTCGAGGGTGATCCTGCGTGTGTTCTCAAAGGAGACAGCTGCGTTATAGATGGTGTGTCTCCAGGCCTCCCAATTGGAGGCCAGAGTAGACCAGTTATGGTGATCAATATGGCCAAGGCTGAGATGTTGTTTCAGGGAGTCCTTGTATCTTTTCTTTGGGGTTCCTCTCATACAAACTAATTATAAATTATTTAGGACAATAAAAAAAATAAAATATGAAGACAAATTAAAATTACCCAAGGACAGAATTGAGTTGCCTAAACATATATATTTAGTGCTATTTCAGATCTCTTGGGATAAAAATTAGATTTTATGTTTTATGACAGTTCAGGTAAATTAACTTCACTCCGAATGTTTTTGTTCACATAACTGGATACTGCTCTAGAGGTGAGATTCAGCTTGCAAACTGAGACATCTGTATGTCATTATGTCTCAGCTCTCATTTTTCTCAGTGGAGATCTAGTCAATAGGGCATTACATAAAATAGTCACTGGAGTCTAGACAGCAGTACATCTTCATAAAATGGAAAGTTAAATTCAGCAAGCTAAATAGCTCTCTGGGCTTCATTGAATTTATTCACTAGGTCTGCTGAATACAGTTATCTAGATTGAGAAGTCTGTAATTTCCTGACTCATTTTAATGCCTCGGATAACATGGATTGTCTCAAGTCTCTTAAAACATCCGTAGCACAAAACCTAAATCGAGCTTCTAAATTTATATGTCTCTGAGCTGAATCCCTTCTGAAGGTGTTACAGATACTTAAAGATACTTAAAGATATGCAATTCTTAATTCCAGCTGAACAACAACAAAAACTCAAATTAGTGAATCAACATGCTATGCCAAATTATATTTTTTTATCTTATCCATGAAGGACTAATCAATGAATGTAAAGACTTTTTTGATTTTTTATTAAGGAACTGGAGGGGAAAACTCTTCATCATCTACCACTAAGATCTCATCCTATGTGTATTTTGGTAATCAGCAGATATAACCTTAATAAATGTAATTAGAAGATATTTTAAATAGAACAAATTTACTGCTTTTTGCCCCGGTGTTTTTTTCACATTTCTAATTGTGCTGGGTTTGGTTGGCTTTTGGGGTAGAGATAATTTTCGTCACAGCGGTTAGTATGGAACTGTGTTTTGGATTTGTGCTGAACACAAAGTTAATACAGAGATGTATAGTTATTGTTGATCAGTGCTTACACAGAGCCAAGGCCTTTTCTGCTTTTCATACTACCATGCTGGCAAGGAGGTTGGTGGTGAATGGGAAGTTGGGAGGAGACACAGCCAGGACATGTGGCCCAAACTGACCAAAGGATATTCTATAAAGTATGGAATCATCATCCTCAGTATATAAAGTGGAGGGAAGAAGGAGGAAGCAGGGGACATTTGGAGTGATGGCATTTGTCTTCCAAGTAACTGTTACACGTGTTGGGGCCCTGCTGTCCTGGAGGTGACTGAACACCTGCCTGCCCATGGGAAGTGGTGAATTAATTCCTTGTTTTGCTTTGCTTGTGTGCACAGCTTTTACTTTCCTTATTTAACTGTGTTTATCTCAATTAATGAATTTTCTGACTTGTACCCTTCCCATCCTCTTCCTGATCCTGCTGGTGAGGGAGTCAGCGAGCAGCCATGTGGTGATTGGTTATTGGTTGGGGTGAAGCCATGACACTAATTAATATTAAAAAGGAATTATCACCTTTAGTTATTTCTTCTCTTTAAATCCACCAAGAATAAAAATAGTTACTGGTATTGATGACAGTTTCACTTTGTATATGAATATTAAATGAAGGTCATATACGTTTATAGAAGAACATTAATGACAGCAAAAAAACCCCTTAGACTTGACACCTATGGTATTGGTATCTAAAATGATATAAGGGTATATATTAAACATTTAATATGCAATTTAAGTTGAGCTTGATTTTTGCAATTCAATAGTACATGGATATGCAGAGTAACCTAACTGGCAAGTAATTGGAGGCATACTGGAGGCATACACAATAATTTTTGAGTTTAACAGAGAAACCTATTTTTTTCCCATATACTTTCCATATTCTTTTATGATTTTGTAGACAGATAGATAGATAGATGTTGCAATGAAGGTAGAAAACCATATATGAGTTCATATGTTTTGACAGGTACAGTAAAACTGTTCAGATAAAATAAAACTAATGCCACTGCTCATATGATTTCTTTTCTCTTTAACTCTTAAGCTTTTTCTACCATACATGTGTTGCATGTATGGTAGTGTTTGAAAGAGGGAGGTAAGGTACACAAGTAACAAGTTGTTATATTCGAAGGAAAATGACTGTACCATGGATATCACTGGGTCTTGAGAAAATAATCATGTGCCTTAGGATAATAGCCATTAAAGAAATCCAAGTCTTTTATTTGTAATGTTACTTCTTTTTTTTTCTCTAAAATGTTTCTGTTCCTCTCAAGAGACATAGAAATTGGCTTAATCACAAAGTGATTAAAACACTCCAAAAGTGTTGAGATCTCATATAGATTCCATTTTTGAAATGCTGAAGAATAAACAAGATGATGCATAGTGAAGACAATTCTTTTCTTCATCTTGACTATGCTGCCATTTATCATGAATTTCTTGATTTCAATGTAAGGCATAGAAAAGCTGTACAGTATTGGCATGAGTGCCTCTATTTGTAAGAAAGTAAAAGCTCAAAATGTAAAAGTAGAATATGCAACTTTATTGATAGAGACTTTCAAATGGCTTTGAAAGAGCAGGGCTCCTAAACTGGCTTGTAAGTTGACAGAGATCTGTAGTAATTTCATATGTGTATAGTTCAAAGCAGTAAGACACAATGCTTAGTGTTTGCACAGTTACTTACAAAACTGTTATAACACAGGTAGCTATATCCTTTAAATTCTAAGGGACTTGAATCCGAAAGTAGTTCCTTACTGGTTTTAGATTCCTCTAATTGTGCTCCCTCCATGAAATTGGTCCTAAATGCATACTGGTATTCTGATTGTAGCTTTTTTGGTTTATATTTTTTAGTATCCTTGTACACCGGCTAATATCACATCAAACTTTTAAAGGTTATAATCAGATCTTTATAATCTAGATATTCATCGAATGTATAAATACAGAAAGCATTTTCTTTACTAAGAGACACTTAATGGCTGGCTTAATTATTTGTAACTCTTATGGGGACTGAAGCACTTACAAAGTTATTTTTATTTCTTACCATTTGCTACTCCATTTCTCCAGTGTAACAGACTGCATCATACCTCTAAGTCCTGCTTTTCATTCAGCTTAGATTAGAAAAAGTGAATAAACAATGCTATGGAGTGAGAAGGGTATAACCTAAAAAGACATGAAGACTAAGAAGTGGAAACCTTTCCAAAAAGACTATAAACTTGTTGACAAGCAGCATCTGAAATGCAGATTAAATGCACCAGACTCTCTGTACTCTAGTAATCTGTGAAAGAAATAAATGTGCAGCAAAGTCAGGAATTAAATAGATATTTGCCCTTGTCTGTTGTCCAAATGGACACTCTTATTGATTTGGCTCAGTTCTTTTTGTGTAATGTTCCAATTATCTCCCTTTGCAGATGCATAAGAAAGACATAAGCTATTTCTACACTGCAAAATGTATCCACCCTAGGGAATGATCCCTGGCTCCAAAGTGGTGCAGATTGTGTATACCTACCCTGTTTAAGGCTAGATCTCCACAGAACAGATATGCCATGGCCACACAACACAGCACTTGGTGTAGCAGCCCCTTTGGGCTGCCCCAGGGCACTATAACAGTTTTGGGTTTTTTGGTAGGGGAGGAGTGGGGACATTGATTTTAATTTAAACTATCTGATATAATGTGACGGCTTTGCTGGAACTTTAGAGAGGTATATATTATAAGATGAAAATGAGAGTATATGTTGCATGCTCAGGGATATTTCATTTGAATGCCTGGAGGAGTCTGAGAGTGAAACACATGAAAGAGAACCTGTCAGGACAGGGCAACAGGAACAAATGAACCTAGTTTGATGTTGTTCATCTTGCCTTTATGTAAAAACTCCTGAAGCAAGATCTTCCAACAGCGCATGAAAAGAGCTTAATTTTGCAGTCTCACACCTGGAATCCAATCAATGCAGAAATCAATTAATTAGTTAACTGATTATGATTTCTGGTGGCCCAGGTCCTGCGTTGGGACAGAGAAGAGGGGGTCAGATAATTGCTTTAAGTCTTTTCCTGTACAGTGTTCTTGAAAGCCTCTGACTTCCATTTGTTCCAGGTTACTAAACTGATCTTTAGCTGATTCTTCCATTTATTTAGTCAACATATTTAGGCTTTGATAAGAAATTTCTTCCTTTAATTCAGTGGTTTATTTTGTTCAGATGTGTTTTATCTATTCCAGTTTTAAGATACTAAAAGTCCAATGCATATGTTTAAGCAGGTTATATTAGGCTTACATTATAGAAAAAATTAATGGGCTTAAAGGGTAGATTATTTGACCTAGTGAGATACTCACATGAAGAATTCTGTCTAGAGGTGCAATTTTACTTATGTTGACTATAATAAATGGGATTAGACATTTTAGATCCCTAAAAATGGCATTGCAAAACTTTAGACCCTTATCTGTTTATTTATCTGTTTGTCTACTGTGTTGTAGCTTAAAAACAGGTTGCATATATTCTGCAGAACAGACATATGAATAATAAAACATTTAAAAAGAGGATATAGAAACTTGTTTATAAAATAATTACTTGTGGTTTTGTTTTTTTTTTTAACTCCTTCTCATTTTGGATGGTTTCTGTGGCCTCCTGGTCCCTAGAGACATTCGTTTTTCCTCTCCTTTGATTCTTAAACTGTGTTAGATAGGTTCAGATACAATCAAGTTGGCTTTCTCCATTTTAATGCTTTGGAGGCAATTTTTTCTTCATTTTAAATTTGTCACTGGGGAAACCTTTTTCTTCCACTCAGCCAAACAGATGGTTTCTATTTTTTATTTTTTCAATGTTTCCACTAAAAAGGTCAAGGTCATCTTTGGAGAAGTGAAGTTCTGTATTTTCTTCCATTATCTTAAAATAAAAGCATACAAATTTTTAAAATGCTACAGGTTGTTTATTTTTCTTCTCAAGTGTAATTACTCATAGATGACTTTGGCCCTTGTCATTTTAATACCTGAAATTCTTCAAGCCACTGATGAGATTGTCCTCTGAACTTGCATATGAAAGTTCCTGGACAGTCTTGAAAGAAAAGAGCAAATTTCAGACTGATTAAGATTAAACCTTATCTTGAAGTTCAGGAAAGAAAGGTAGATTAAATGACTTTTTCCAAATTTCACTGAAATTTTAGTCATATAAGCCAATAACAAGAGTTTAACAATTAATAGCAATGTATAGAAGTATATGTCCCACTTCACTTGTGGTCCAACTTATTTTCTTCCTAAAGTTAAATACCTGATACCTATACAAAATTGCAGTATTTTGCATTTGAGAGAAGACATGAAGGAATAGGCATATGTACTGACAGTTACGTCTCTACAGATGTTCTGTACTTACTGTAGTTCAACAGCGAGTTTTAGTATCATCATCCATCTTTTCCTCTGTAAAAAAAAGAGCAATATTACCATCAGAAATTTGCCATTAATCTACCAGACAGGACAACAGGAAATGACCTCAGGTTGTTCCAGGGGAGGTTTAACTTGGATATTAGGAAAATTTTTTCACTGAAAGGGTAGTCAAGCATTGAAACATGTTGGCCAGGGAGGTGATTGAGTCACCATTCCTGGGAGTGCTAGATGTCAGGTTTGGTGGTGGACTTGGCAATGCTGGGTTAACAACTGGACTTGATGATCTTATAGATCTTTTCTATCCTAAATGCTTCTATGATCCTATGATTCAATTCAGCTGGTTCTTCACACTGCGTTTCATGAAAAATTGTGTCTCCTCATCATGTGCAATCCAGTCATTTCTTCAAGCATGACTGGAGATTTACAGGAGTAATAGCCTTTGTTTAAAAGCTTCAGAGTTGTGCTGACTGGACAACTGTAGGTCCTCTAAATTTTTTTCTGTATATTCTGTATGCCACCAAATCATCTCTAACCATATTAGAATATTCTTACTGAAGGTTCCTTCATGAGTAGAGTTTCCTTGGGTTTTGACTGGTTTTGGTAGTATTTGTGGTACTCGTCTTTTTCAGTCCTTCTGGTAAGATACCATATCATGTACTCTTTCTGATTTCCATTGGTTTCCACTTTTCAGTATCTTGTGCTGAACATTTTTCAGTTCCTGAAATTCCTGAGTTATATCTTTACACTTCAGATACTGAAATGTCTGTATGGAAAATCTGCTGAAGTGTACTATTCTTTAGCACACAGCTCTGACTTGGTAAATGCATAAAGCAACTTGGCTTCTGGATTTGTAATTACAGGAGCCAGAATTTAGTGCTGGAGATTATTTGCTCACTAACCTCTAGT
Source organism: Pipra filicauda (assembly GCF_003945595.2). NCBI lineage: Eukaryota > Metazoa > Chordata > Aves > Passeriformes > Pipridae > Pipra > Pipra filicauda. The sequence goes on from NW_024105175.1 coordinate 1,396,785, forward strand.
GCATTAAGCTCTTTCAATGTTGTTTCCTCTTCAGTTATGGCATGTTCCATTTTCATACTATTATTTCCATTAGCCCCTTGACTTTGCCTCCATGTACTACATCATTGTAGTTACTGAAATCTGCATGAAAAGGTTTTTTTGGCAGCATCTAAATTAAGTATAATCTTTGCCCTCATACTTGCTGAATTACCACACCACTTCCTCCGTCTTTCTGCTCATTTTATTTTTGTGGCTAAAAATCTTTTAGCTATTTGTTTTAATTTCCTTTGCAAGGTCCAGCTCAGCTTGATAGTTGGCAAGTCTCACTTTTCTCCTACATATTCTGACCTTCAAGGCATATCTTTCTATTTAATTAGTCTGTTCTTGTTGTTCCTCATAGACTCCCAGCTTACACTGTAAATCCTTTCTTTGCACGGATATGATCAAGATCAGAAATGGGTAAATGGATATCTATTTTGAGCAATATAACATTTACCCACATCTCAACAGCTGCAGTGAAATATCACACAGAAGACTTTATTCATTTCTTGATTACTAAATGATTCTAAGCATGATGTGAATAGTTATTCAATTAGGTCTTGTATCTTTTCCTCTAAAACATTTTCTTTCTACTTGTAGTATATGTATTGGCTTTGCATCTGTGAATTAAACCAGTTCCAAGCTTCTTTTTCAGAAAAGCTTTTAAACCTTACAAATCCACTTAACTTTCACTGATTTCCCTAATTTTTTCAAGAATTTTGTTATTAAAATAGACATTTTTAAAAATGCATTTTCTTTTATTTCCCTCTGTAGCATAACTTTAACATAATCTGCTCACCATCACTTATTTTTTCCTTTTCCAGTTGTATTAGGTTTTCACTACATCCTGGACATGCTTTTCAAGATATCATTGTTTTTCTTGGTCCAGCTGTGTAAAAAATATTTGCATCACACCATTTTTGTTGGAATATGATTTTCAATCAATATATGGTATAGCAACATTATATTAATCTTTATACTATACTTAACTCTGATAATTAGTAAGAACTTCATTCAAATATGACCCCAGTTTTTGAGAACAAATATTTAAGAAACCTCTTTCGAGAACTGCTTGTACCTTTCTGAAGTGTTTCTAGTCTATTTTGTCAAGATTTTCTCCTCCTCCTATCTTTGTATTATTCACAGAAAAATAAAAACTTCCATGTGATTTAATTATTTAATAAATCCTTAATGAGATGTTTATCATCTATAATTTATCTTTTATTAAGACTTTTATTGTCTCTACTTTTGAAAAATATACCTTTGAAAAACCTACCTTCCAATATAGGAAACACATAATAAGTATTCAGCATTCACTGGTCCTGCAGGTCCTACTGTCCTTCCTACTCATCCCTTCCTTATGATGTAGAAACCCTTGGAACCCTTGTTCTTCCAGTAACCCACATATACTGTTTTCTTTTGTCATATAAAATTTAAAAACTATTGATCTAGAATCCAGATCGTATTCCACATATGTTCTCACATTTTTAGAATTCTTTAACCTCCACTTTCCAACAATTTATTCATATAAGACTGAAATTTTTATTTTTGCCCCCCACCAAAGAAAATTATGGATGTGTGTAGTGGTTTGAATCTTGTTTTCCCCCAGAGGCTAAGAAAATGGTAAAACCCCAGGGGTGGAAACCCCTGGAAGTTTTGAAGTTTTGTCCCATGGGCGCTCCTGCAAAATGTAAACATTCCACAAGCTGACCGGAAGAGACGAGTGGTAGTTTGGTTGTTGTTGTTGAAGAGGTGGCCATGTTGTAGAGCCACGAGGAAGGGGCTCAGAGCCCCACAGGGGGGCTTTGGCCCCCAGCCCCCAGCAGGGGCCTGCAGGGACCTGGAGCAGCATAAAACTAGGCTAAGTGTCTGTAGTTATGCCGGGAGATGTTTTCTCCATCGTGGGCAGGAGTAGCGGTAGACGCAGCGTCCAGAGACTCTGGCTAAGAGCCAGGACAGATAAGAACTGAACCGGAGAAGCAGCAGAGACATACAACTGAGTAAGGAAGACACCGAGTTGTCCCGGAGAGCCGAGAAGGAGAGTCAGCAGCAGAGCTACAGAGTTCTGGGGGTAAGAACTGTACCAGACCCCCCAAACTCCTTTGAGACCTCCGAGAAAGGAGGACATAGACTCCTATTAAGGAGAAGAGTTTTGGTACAGCAGCACCAGAGGAGCTGAGAAGCTCAGTCGTCCTGAGAGCTGAGCCAGGACGGTGTGGGAGGTTGGCCTTGGGGGCCCTCCCTTGCTACAAGCTACAAAGAAGCTCGCAATCTGAGACAGGGCACAGAGGCCCTGCAAGGAGCTTGAATCTCCTGGAGATACCAGACTGTCACAAAGACCCCCTGTGTCTCGTGATATGACCGTGGTGGAACGACCTTTGTCTGGGGTGATGTAGTCCATGGAGGAAGACCCCTTTGCCTGCGTCAAGGGGCCGAGGGAGCTTGGATACCTCCCTTGTGAGTGCTGGCAGAAATCCAGCTATCAGCTGCTGCTGCATGTGGAGAGGACAGATGACCGCTGCTGTAGAAGATATTTCTGCTTAGAGACTGGAAGGGATCTGTCCTTCTTTCCCTCCTGGACTTTTATTTGGAGGGGAGAGGAGATCTGATCCATTGTAAATACTATCTGTCATGGTAGAGATAGTTGTGATCGTGTGTATAATGTGTTATAATATTTATTTGTACAGTCATTGTAATATATTCTCTTTCCCCCATTTGGAGTCTGGTGTGTTTTGTCTGGAAAAAACCCATCTCACATTAGTTTGAGATGGGGGAGGGGGTTTAGACTAGGGAATTAGATTTTAGAGATCTCAAACCATGACAATATGTGAATGGAAAGCAAAGTTACAGAGCAGAAGGAAAAAAACAAACAAACAAACAAAAAAAAAACCCTAAAAATCCTCTCCAAAACCCACACCCAAACAATAGTGATTTTATTCCTCCCTTCTCCTGCCTTCTCCTTTCAAATTCAGAATCGTCTTCTCTGCCCTAATTAAAATCAAGTGATAATGCTACAAAACTTCTTAGTAAACTACAAATTTAAACTCTGCAGCAGAACATAACCTTGGAGTAGCATCTCAAATTCCTATTCTTACTCAAAGTGTATATTTTGTCATAAAAATTTGAAAAATAAGAGGAAATAAAAACTTAGACTTTATAGCTAGTTTAAGAAGTTACATATTAAATAGCCTTCATTCAGCAGAACTATTGTGACACAGATCTCATTTGGTAATCTACCTGGTGGGTTGAAAAGCACACTGAAAGAGAGCTCATATTAAAGGTGATGAAAGAAAATGTTCAGAATGTCAGTTTTAAAATGACCCCTGTTGTTTGTGTCTTTCCTAATCAGGGATTAGAGATGTAAGTTAGGATGTTGCAGAGGGATAAATTTTTTCAGTGAACGAACTGTCTGCAAATTCATTTATGGAATCCTTGTAAATTTCAAAACATGGGATTTATATTTGAAGGGACATTATTTAAAAAGTATTATTTAATTCTATTTCTTTTATTGCCTTTTAGCTCTAAAAATGACATCTGAGATGGTTTTGTATATCCTCATTTTAAAACTGAAAATCTTTGACTATTTTGCAACACTTCTTTGCAGCAAAGAATTCTCAGCAACTCTTCTTGTTGGCACAGAACATGAATAGACTGTCTCTACTCAACCCTGCTGTGAGTAGTTAGTTGGTCATTAAGGGTAGGTAGGTCAGAACAGGTCAAGTGCACCATGAACCCCACTGATCTCTAGTATAACTGCATATAGAAACTGTACAGGAAACCTTACTTTCCTGATGTCCCTGTCAGGACTTGGGAAAAGTTGCTGGGCTTTTTGGTCATTTTTTTTTTCCAACTAGTAGTATCCCCTGGAATACTTTGCTATGTCACATATGAAGACAACAGTCTGGTCTTAGGTGAGTTCTCTATTTATGCCTAAAAGGATTTTATATGAGCACCCTTATCTATCTGCATGTCTGACACAAGCACATGTAAAGCCTCAAGGTGAAATTATTGCTATGCTTAAACTTATAGGAAAACTGCTTCTGTGCTGTGAACTGGTTTTGTTCTTTTTAATTTCTCTTGCTTGTGTGCTTGTGGCATCAACACAGAAATGTTGGAAGAAAAAAATTCTTAAAGACTGGGAAGACAAGAGCTGATATATGTATATATAGACACAAGCTGATGGAGAAGCTTAAAATTGAACATATCAGAAATTATCTTGGACATTTCTAAAATTTAAATTGATGATGCCTTCTTAGTAATTTTTCCTGTGAATGGGCTATCTGTAACATAAAAAAGCAAGCAAAAATCAACAACAAAAAAAATTTGAATGCATTGATTACATCCTGGCAAACAACTATGTAGTACTTGGGAGTCTTTGAAACCTACATCTGTCCACAAAAATTGGAGTGAAAACACTTTATTAAACCATGGTTAAGTTTATGTCATTCGAAAGTTAAAAAGTACTCTTCTCATGAAAACTGTTTAATGCTCGTGTTTTACTTTATGCTCATATTGCCAAGAACCACTCAAAGTGGTCATTTTTTCAAAGAACTTATAGTTAGCCATGTCAAATTCAGCAGCACTAAGCTAAATTGTCTTTAGATATCTAACGTGTTATACTTCCAAAGCAATTCATTGGCAGAGACAAATAGTTAAAGTCCAGGAAATTCACATGCATTCCCAGAGGAAACAGATCTTCAGGGCAGTGAGCATGGGAAATAAAGAATTCTTATTTGTATTTCTTCCAATTTCTTGCCCTGTTTCCTCATCCCAGCCAAAATTGCATTGCTAAAGATTCCACAGTGGCCAGTGAAAGGATGAATGGAATTTAGTTCTCTTTTGTGAGCTGTGTGAGGAAAGAGAAAGGACACAGTAAAGCTTTTATTGACCCAACTCCAAATCCAGTGTGTCTAACTGGGAAATTGTTCATTCAGACGGAAGCCAAAAAAGTGTCTATGCCTCAATGTGGCTGAGACAGCAAAATCAATTCAGAAAACAACAGCTCTGTTTAGGAAGGATTCAAAGGAAGGAAATGTACCTAAATCAATAAATAATATACATAATAAGGTATTTATATGGCACGATACTTTATTAAAGTGTCAAGAAATAAAAAATCCATCAGCCTCTACAAATACTGTCTTTTTCACATACCAGAAGGCCTAAGTGATTTTAAAAATTTAAACAAAGTACTCTTAAAACGCAGAAAGATTTATGCGCTTTCTCACTGCTTTCCCCGTAGAAATGATTTTGCCATGTTTTCTGCCTTGCTTGCATTCTAAAGAATACTTATAAAGTCACAACATTTCAAAATGTTGAGCTCTTTCATATTATCTTTCTAATCATGCCCCTGGGATTTTTGCTGCCTACAGACTTACAGTTCAAGAGTAAAGTACAACAACAGTGATGATCTGTAATGTGTGGCTGCATAACCGGTCTTTTAAAGTGGAGGTTGTACTGAATATGCTTCCAGTCCAAACTTTTTCTCATAAAACATTGGTATTCTTAAACATGGAGACTGAGACTACTCCACATGCATTTTATTCAATCAACAACTTCTACTAATGAAATTAAGTTGATTTTATGTTGATTTATATCTGTATATGAAGGTGAATTTGTAACCCATGTTTACAAAGCCTTATATTTTTCATGCTGTTTTAGGGATACAGTATTTTATTAATTCTTGGAAAACTGGTGTCTTAAGCCTTCAGATGAGCTGAATACAGGGCACACAGTGACATGCTTTTCTTTTAGAGTGGTCCAATCTATCCTTTTCCCTAAGTAACAGAGGAAGCTCAGGGTCAAGAGACACCTTTTTTAAGTATTTGATTTAAGAGGATGGGATCAAACTACTAGAGATGTATGAAGTCTCCCATTGTTCGTGCTTTGTATTGTCTGGTTGTTGAGTATTGCAATGAAATTATTTTCACATTTTTCAATATTAATTTATGTAGCAGAGCAGAAATTTATCATACTTAGCCTTCGTTTTAGGATGTAACTGTGATGTACTTTATCAGTGTAAGACGATGCATGTGTTTAAGGAGAAGCATGAGATAGCCCTCGCTAAAAAAAAAAAAAAAAAAAGGAAAGGATGGAATGATCAGCTTTGGGCAGTTTTCTTCCTTACAGCAGTGTCAACAGCCATATCTTCTCACATGCCTTCTTATCTGTGCTCCTGCTCTCCTACCCATCTGTGGTGGAGATGACCTTAGGAATTTCCACATCTTTTCATGCACTTATTTGTTCCCTGAACTCCATCTTTTCCTCCACCCTTTCTTTCCAATTTTAGAATCACAAATTGCATCCAATTTGTCTGACGCTGCCTTGTGGAGGCAGTAGATTTTTGACTGATATTAGATTGCACACTAAGTTATATTGAAAGCAAGAAGAAGAGCAGACTGTTGAAAACAGAAAAATTTTGTAGAATAGATGGCAGTAGTTCTAAAAAATTATTCAAAAACCCCAGTGTGATAGGCTTGCAGGAAGTTGCTGGAAAATATCCTCCCTTGGGTGGTATGGAATAAGTTAAATTGAAATCAATATCAAAATACACAGTATAGATACAGTCTTCTAAGTGGTGGTTTTTTGCATTTTATTCACCGAGAAAAGGTTCAATTCAACCGTTGGTAAGCGGGATCTTGGTCATTGATTTCAATTTTCCTGAACTTATCCTATGCAAACTGTTTCATATGACAAAATCTGGTTTCTACTACTGCCTGTATTCTCAGTTCCCCCCTTTTTTTAATGCTTTTATGCATTTAGTTCTTTTCCATTCTTGCATCACTTTAAACTTAAGTTTTGATAGCATTTTTATTATAATACTGTGTAAAGCTACATTTTTCCTATTTGATCCATAAAGACCACTAGGAGAGAGATTTATTGCAAAAATTTCACTGAGCATATATAGATTGAGTATTATGTAACAGGAAAGGACCACATACCTCAGGGGACCTAAGTCCCTGCCACAGAACTTCATCATATTTATTATAACCTGATTAAGAATGAGAATAAAACTAGTTGTTTTCACATCATTGCAATTCAATGACTCTTCTAGAACCCTATTGTTCTGAGGCAACTCAGAAAGAGTAGAAGAATGTCTTTAGGTCGTGTAGAGAGAAAATTAGAAGAGCAAAAGCTTGGCTAGAATCCAATCTGGGCCCTGCTGTGTTTTTATAAATACCTTAACAAAAAAGGAGGGACAAGGAAAATCTACACCCTTTACTGGATGTGGAGGGTAACATTATAACCAAGGATGAGGAAAAGGCTGAGGTACTTAATACCTTCTTTGCCTCAGTCTTCAACAGAAAGAGTGGTTATCCTCAGAGCAACCAGATCTCTGAGTTGGTAGACAGGGACAGGGAGCAGAAAAGACCCCCTGTAAACCAGGAGGAAGTGACCTGCTGTGCCACTTAAACACACACAAGGCTATGGGGCTGGATGGGATTACCTGAGGGTACTGAGGGAATTGACAGAAGAGCTCGCCAAGCCACTCTCCATCATTTATCATCAGTCCTGACTAACTGGGGAGCTCCCAGATGACTGGAGGTTGGCTAATGTGATGCCCATCCACAAGAAAAGCCAGAAGGACAATCTGGGGAACTCCAGGCCTGTCAGCCTGACCTCAGTGCTGTGGAAGGTCACGGAGCAGATCATTTTAAGTGCCTTCATGCAACACATGCAATACAACCAGGTGATCAGGCCCAGCCAATGTGGGTTTAGGAAAGGTAGGTTCTGCTTGACCAACCTGATCTCACCAGGTGACCTGCCTGGTGGATGACAGAAAGGCTGTGGAATTTGTCTACCGGGACTTCAATAAAGCCTTCGATACTGTCTCCCACAGCATTCTCCTGGAAAACTTGGCAGCCCACAGCTTGGGCAGGTGCATTCTTTGCTGGGTAAAAAGTTGGCTGGATGGCCAGGCCCAGAGAGTGGTGGTGAATGGTGGTGCATCCAGCTGGTAATCAGTCACTAGCAAGGTTCCTAATGATCAGTCTTGAGGTCAGTTCTGTTTAATCTTTATTGGTGATCCGGACAAGGGAATCAAATGCAGCCTCAGTATGTTTGCAGATGACACCAAGTTGGGTGGGAATGTTGATCTGCTGGAGGGTAGGAAGGCTCTGCAGAGGGATCTGTACAGGCTGGATTGATGGGCCAAGGATAATGGTATGAGGTTCAATAAAGTCAAGTGTTGGCTCCTGCACTAGGGTCACAACAAACCCCCTGCACTACAAGCTTAGGGAAAAGTGTCTGGAAAGCTACCTGGCAGAAAAGGACTTGGGGGTATTGGCCTATATGATCATGAGCCAGCAGTGTGCCTAGGTGGACAAGAAGGTCAATGACCTCCTGGTCTGTATCAAAAATACTGTGGCCAGCAGGATCAAGGAAGTGATCTTTCCCTTATTCTCAGCACTGGTGAGGCTGGACCTCGAGTGCTGTGTTCAGTTTTGGGCCACTCACAAGAAAAACATTGAGGTGCTGGAGTAAGTCCTGAGAAGGGCAACAAAGCTGGTGAAGGGTCTGGAGCACAAGTCTTATGAGAAGCAGCTGAGGAAGCTGGGGTTGTTCAGTCTGAAGAAGATGAGGCTTGGGGGGGACCTTATAGCTCTCTACAATTACCTGAAAGGGGGTTGTAGCAAGAAACCTCTTCTCCCAGGCAACAAGTGACAGGACAAGAAGAAACGCCCTCAAGCTGTGCTGAAGAAGGTTTGAGTTGGACATCAGGAAGAATTTCTTCACTGAAAGGGTAGTTAAGCTTTGGAACAGACTACCCAGGGAAGCGGTGGAGTCACCATTCCTGGAAATGTTAAAGAAAGGACTTGATGTGGCACTTAGTGCTTTAGTTGGTATGATGGTGTCTGGTGAAAGATTGGACTCGATGATCTTCGATCTTTTCCAACCTTTATGTTTCTATGATTCTATGATGGAAATCTTAGTTCTGAGAGTGTTTTTAATCCTGGATGATTCATATACATTTTTTTTCTTCCTACCACTATTATCCATTAATTTAAATAACCTTTGTCTTTCATGGATGTTTATTCACCTACACATTTATCCACAGTAAGAATATCTCTTCCCAACTTTTGTTCTACTAGACAAAAAAAACTGTGCTATTGTTATCTCCTCTTGGACAAAAGGCTTCTCTAATCATGCCATCTGCCCTTCTTTGAACCTGTTCTGATTTGAAATCACCTTCCTTTAGATAGATGAACGAAACTTTACACACCAATGTCCTTCCAGGTCCTTGGCATTAACAGGCTTCTCTGTCTTTACAGGAAATCATTTATTAATACAGCCTACAATCACTTCTACTTCTTCTGCAGCAAATGCACAACAGCAATTTACCTGTACAAGCTTCAGATACATGCTGATCAGAGATCTCTGATTTCCGCTGAGTTTACATATCAGCAATAATTGTCTCAATAGATTGCTCTACTCATTTTTGAAATGCATCTGTCCCAGGGAGGAAGACTGTTTTAAAGAGAACAATAACTCTATACAAGTCTTTTGAATAAGAAACAACATTATCCAGAGTTCAGCAGGAAGCACAGAGCAATAAAGTGAACAAGTTTTTTGTAGTTTCATTGCAATAACTTAAATCAAACTTAGCCATGAAATTGAAATTCTACAATGCATTGCCAAAAAGAGCCTCCAAAACTACTGCATTGTATTTATCCAGATATATAAGGCAGACTTTCAATTTTAATGTAACGAAAATTGAAGACAGAGAGTATCTAAGATTCTCTAGGAAATACAACTGGATATAAAATTATGCGAAGGATCTGAATAGTAATGACATGCCTACGTTTCAGCTCACGTTGTAGAATTTAAAGAGAAACTAACAGAATTTAAGTACTCTTGCCATTGAAAGTTCTCATTCTCTTATTTTAACCATATCACTTCTATTTTAAAATATAATCTGAAGAGATGAGAAGAAAATATGAGACCTAAAGCACAAGCTGAAACATGAGGGATGTACTGGATGGGAACGAAGCCCCATCTCTGTTTTGTACCAGATTGTTTTTCCTGATATTTCTTGGAGAAAAGTGAAAAAATATAAACAAAAAAAGCATCTAAAAATTCAATTTCAGCTTAGCTTCTGGAAATAAATTTTTTAGCAACTCTCTGAGCCTGAGTTACCGCCAAACTATTGTTCACTAGTCTTTGATAGAACTACCCTCCATGAATTATCAGACTATTTTTAAATTCCCACATATCACTCTCATACCTTGTGATAAGGAGTCCTACAGTCTAAGTATTCATCAGGCAAAATTACGTATTTTGTTCAATGCTGATGCATAACTCAATCGCTGCTCCCTCCTCTTTTTATTTTTTCCTAGACTGTAAGAAATAATGAATATCTCTTCTCTATTTCTTTCCTGTAGTTTAAATCACTACATAGATAAATTATTTATTTTCCAGTCATCTCTTCATCTTGAGGAGTCATATTCTACTAAGCATCAAAGCTGTGTGCAGTTCAATATCTCTGATTGTTGTCTTGCCTTTCTGAGCATCTGTTCCACAGCGAAGCAAGCAGAACCTCTGGTGGTATGTGGGAGCTGAATGCACCATATGGAGGAAAAATGATGACTTCTGCTTGCTCTCAGTTTCTGCCCTGGTACTTCTCTGTTGTATGGGCCCAGTCTGGGTGATGAGATAATGTACGTGGAAAATTTCTGCAGTGACTCCAACATTTTCTCAGGCCAGTTACGGTGAGTTTAGAGCAAATTAGTTTCTCTTTATAGTCACTTCCACCAGGTGAATTCAATGTTATTCAGAGCTGTTATCTACAAAACCTGTTGCCTCTTCATGCTCTCTGCTAGAACATCTGTGAACATCTAAAACATAAACACTCAATAAAAATACTTGAAGGATATACTTTTAATCTGTTTCCTTAGTGAAAACCAACAATTTCTACTTATCCTTTCTTATTTTTTAACAATTTTTTGAGAATCACATACAATTGTTTATAGGAGTTTATTTCTTTGAGAAATTCAATTAAGAAAGGAACTTTGGGATAAACTTTTTGAGTGCGTAAGTACATTAGTTGTACTAAAGCATGTTTGAGGCAAGACAGATACCCAAGTGGAGAAGCTTTGGGTCTCATCACAGTCTCTTTCAGTCCAGTTCTATGAGGTAGAGTTACAGACCTAGCTGAACTATGTATTCATATATATGTAAATAAATATATAAATATATAAATATATATATAAATAAATGTGAACATATATATGTTCACATTTAGTATCACAGTTGGTGTCACAGTGTATATCACTTCTTAGTTCCCTAGGTGTGCTTAAATTTACCAAACTGACTATAAATATAAGGTATGATCCTATTTTAGGTTTTACTGTCCTCCACTTCTATCAAAATCTCCATTAGCTCATAGACACATCTAGTAAAAATATCTGATAGATAAAATGAAATGTTCTAATGAGTGAAAAGAACTTCCTTTAGCTGGACATCAGTTCCTCCCCATCTTCACAGTGTGGTGTCTGATATCTGTGGGTTAGTATACAAGCTGCCCTTTTTGTACTTTTTGTAAGCTATGCCACTGTGATCTCTACTGTCTGACACCCTCCACCTCTGATTTTCCTGCTACGCAAAGAGGTTTTGGCTGCCCAATATCTGTGTCATACATCTAGAGGGGTGAGAGCCTTAGAGTCTAAAGAACAGATTTCAAAGCCACAACACTGCATCTTGTAAATCATATAGACATACCAGGATTGTCATCACTTATTCTATTGCAAGACATATTTAGCTTCTGTTTCATCCTTCTGTATGCGTTTTTGATGCCTGTCTTCCCTTTCCTGTCAAGTCCATTCAACTGGTCATTTAATGAGCTGTTTTACATTGCCATTTCTCTCAGCCATCATTGTTTTTCCTCTTTAGCCATGTGACTGACAGAAGGTAAAGTGTTTTGTGAATGTAGGTACCAAAGGTGAACCATAAAAAAAAGCTGAAACGTAATCTTATTGAATAAACTTGCTCAAGCACCACCTTTTTCCACTAATAATGATGGACTTCATGGTTTTTAAGCAAGGACAATATTTTTTTAAACTTCATAGGACTTCATCTTTATGATGTATTAACTGTACTGGATTATCATAACACATTCATGTTATTAAATAAAGAACTAAGATTTTTGGACACTAACTGCCATTTTTTCACCTATGTGGAATGTCATCAATTATAGTTTGGGGGTTAGTTTTTCAGGTTTGTTTGTTTGTTTGTTTGTTTGTTTTGTTTTGTTTCTTTGTTTCTTTGTGTTTGTTTTTTTCTGGTTTTTTTCTTACCTTTTTATTTTGCTTTTTTTTTGTTTTCAAATTCATGTTTAAAAAACCTCTGGTAAGGGAAATAAACAAGATCTTTGTTAATTCATGCATAATAATGTGAGCTTCAGCTTTACTGAATAACTATTTTGGAATGCCTGAATTCAGTTGAATACTATCTTTACACAGAGTTCAGTGTAATTATTTAATTAATGGAAATGAAGTATTGCAGCATTGAAGGGTTTGAATAGGTGTTGAAGAACTCTGTGGGTAAGACCCATGGTTTGGCTGCAGCTCAGGGTAATTCACAAATTTGAATAATGAAATAGTGAATTTTCATTTCTTGTCTCTCTCTTCATTCTTTCAGCTTTGCAACATGATGTAACCAAAGAAATCTGTCTTCTGACAGACAGCAAGAACTTAGGTTTCTGGGGCAACATGCTGACTGCAGAAACCCTTAAAATAAAGGTGGCTCATTTCCAAGTCACCATTTTTTTGCCATTTGGGATTTTTTCCCCCTGTTTTTCATAGAAAAGACACACACTATCAAGAACGGCTTGTGGGAGGTTCTGTAATCAACAAAGCTGTTCTGTGTAGAGGGATTATGAATCAGAAATTAATGCTAAGCAGGGGAAAAATATACATCAGTATTTCTCAATTTTAAAAATATGAAAACCCATAGAAGAGGTAAATAAAAGTTTTAAATACTCTATTTAGAAGGCACCTGGTTAACTAAGAATTGGTTGCTAGGATTTACAGAGATTGTCACAAAGTTGTTCCCAAATCTGCTTCACTGAATTGCTAACTGGTAGAAAAACATGTTCTTAATGTTATAAAACATTAAGATTGCATAGGATTGCATAGGATTAAGCTTTTCATTGACTCAAATGAAAATTGTGTAGTTAAATTTCATTTCAGTCCTTTGGAAACACTCTTTGTGCATCATGAGTACATCAATGTTTCAAGTACAGAAGAGGAAAAATCCCTAGTTTTTGGTAACAATGATGTGACTCAGCAAAAAAAAAAAAATTAAAAAAAAACCACTAAAAAAACCAAACTCTGTCGCACCTCAAAATATGTGACCCTCCTCTTCCATAAGAACAACAAAGTATATTAGTAGTAATGATGCTGTAGCAACTATAGTAAGTACAGTAAGTAAGTTTAGGATAGGGGCTTGCAGAAACGAAACCCACTATGTTGAACTGTTGACCAGCTTTAATTTCTTCATACTAAAATTAATCTACCAGAGACACTGTAAAGTTGTTAGAGAAAGACATATTTCTTGAATTACAGCAAAACACAATGTCAGTGATTTTCTGGTTCTGATAAAGTTCCAAAGACTGTATTGCAGGATGCATCCTATCTAATTTAGGTACCTATCTCTTTCTTTAGTGTTTGGAAACAAGAGGAAATGCCAGGATAATATGTCCACTTGGGGACAGTTTGCTGAGTGAATTTCATCCAAAACACCATGCTATGTGGAAAAGGGCACTTCATGCCTGCCTTATAGCATATGTGCAGGGCTTAGAGGACTAGATGGAAGAGCTGGAGCCTGGGCTGTATTGGGATTAAATGCAATTAGTATCAAGTCAGGCAGGAATCCTCACTGTCGTCACAGACACACCCAACTGACAGAGTAGACAAGACCATTCATAGAGGAAAAGAAATGTACCTGTCAAAAAGTTTTGGAGCCAGAGATTTTTTATTTCATCTACATGGAAAGAAGACCCCACTACCATGTGTAAAGAGAAACAGCCTAAGCTAAATAGAGGTGATTGTGCAATAAACTGGAGTATGTTGCCTGTGAGATTCTATCAGGTTATGTGATTCTGTTGTTCACATACATCACAGGTTCCAGCTTCATTAGGTGCTATGTAGCATGGAGAAGCTGATGTCCTGGGAACGGACTAAGAAAATATGCCAGCTGCCCTATAATGTCAGCACTCTGGGTTCTTAACTGTGATACAAGGTATGCAAGCGTTTAAGTCTGCAAAGATACATGCCAAGGAAGTGGGAACAACTGGACGTGTAAACACAGGAGTTCAGCTGCAGTGCATGTTGGACCCCCTACCTGCGTGTTATGAGGTCCCATCCACAGGGATCCATCTTGTGGAAAAGATTGTTACTTATGACAGGTCAGCAAATTTCAACAAACAAGTACTCCAGGCGAACTGAGGTCCCAGTTCCAAGTGGAAGGAATTCTTCACTTGGCCTAGGAACTTAAATTTGATAGCCTATTTCTTGAGCAGTCTCCAGTGTATTCTTGTATTGGACTTGTGAGTTGTCACGGATTCATTTCTAAAACTGTGTAATTCACAGAAATGTCTGTTTTGTTAGTCCTGCTGGGACTTGATTCTGAACAGTTCAGCAGTCCAGACTGGTATAGGTCTAGCCATCAGGAAAAAAAGTGGAAATTCCAGTGCTTAGTGGTCTAAGCTAGTATATCATAAGTAACAGGACAACTGTTAGGCTTAAATAAAAAAGGAAATGTATTTACATGTTTAAGGTCATATCCACCACAGAATGTAATGCAGTTTTGAGACCAAACTAATTCAGATGCAGGCAGTTAACAGTGCATAAATGCAGTCACAGTACTTTCTAGCAAAAATTGTCTTATGCAGAGCCAGAAGAGATGTCACTGCAGTGTGCCTTTCCCTAATTTCCACTGTTAGCTTTTGTGGAGCCAGAGTAGGTATATTTGCAGCAAAACCCATGGGACACAAAGAAATATTGTGAATAATTAAAAAAGTAAATTGGAGCTGCCAGTCTGCCTGCTTGTGTTTTCAACACAAATCCATTTTACACGCTGATTGGATTAAAATATAAAACATATTTTACATAATGATCTTTGTATCTTTTCCATAAAATTGCCTACCATCTTTTCCATAAAACTGTGTTGGTTTCTTTTTTAAAAAAAATTGCAGGACAGTGAAGATCTCAGGAGAATTAGTGAAGGAATAGAATTTGCAAGAGAGTGGCATTCCTAATGATGCTACAAGCCCGGGATGTTGCACAACTTTTTACAGAGTTTTGGAAAAAGGAAGATTGAAATTACAAAAAGATAAATGCTTCTCTGACTGTGAGGCAGCTCCCTTTTTGGGTAGAGTCTTTCTATGAGAAGTGAAAAACATTTCTTAAACTATCCAACTGGATTCTTAATGCCATGAAATTGATGCCATCACTGATTGGATGAGGTAAATGTTGCTGGGCATAGAGGTCTGTGGCAAAAGAGCAAAAGGTCCTTCAACCCTTGTGTTTTATGAGTTAATTACAGCATGAAACTGAATTTCTGGTCCTGTTCAGAAAATACATCAAGCTAAGGAGGAAACAATCGTTTCAGACCAACTGATTGAACTGAGAAGTTTCTTATACAGGCAGAATGGACATGGAAGTGAATACTCTCTCAAAATACTACCATGAGTGAAATCCTCTCAGGAGAACATTTGACAAAGTCAATAAGAAGTAGTCATCTTAAGTATTGTACTGAAATCATACTTCTGAACATCTCAGCATCATTTATTTCTCAGCTGAAAACTCCTGCTTAAAACTGCTTCATATTTGTGAAAAAATTTACCAGGACTACAATCTTTCTCAGTACCTATAATTGCTACACCAGCTAGTATTTCCTGCTTAGCAGGACTGGTTGTGAGGTGAGAGTTGGGCACTTTTATCTCTGTGTCATGGAATCACAGAATGGGTAAGGTTGGAAGGGACTACTGGAGGTCACTAGTCCAACCTCCCTGCTCAAACATGGTCCCCAAGAGTAATGTTGCTCGGGGTTGTGCCCAGATGACTTTTGAATATCTCCAGAGATATTCAAAAGATAAGGAGTGCAAGATGATTTGATGAAGCTGCGTTTTAGTATTTGCCCTGAAAAGAGGACTAAACCCAGAAATTGAACAAGATAGGCATAAGTAGTTAAATGTAGACACATTTAAGGAGACTGGTTTGCTAAATGGGCTTAATCATTTGTATGCAGTATTGTCCATACTACCTTTGGAAGTGAACAAGACAGGGATGGGAGAGAGGACTCTGGTGTGGCAGTTTGAAGAGTTAGGTACCTTATTGCCAGGGTGGTGGTATTTTAGTAGCATTGACATTATTTGCAGGGATTGGAAGCAGAGAAAGGGAACTGTTTGGCCTGTGTACATCCATTCAGGATAAAACATGAGACTGGTACTGCAGTGGTAGTACAGCGTGAGTGTTTGTGTAATATGATGGTGTAGTCCTAGTGGTACTGCTGTGATACTGCTATATTGCTTGTCTGTGGTTCAGCTACTATAAGAGCTGTGGGAAACAGATTTATCTGGGTTTATTAGGGCAATATGGGAAATTTGGGCACACTTTATTGTTCTCTTCTTTCACTAGACCTGAATCTGCATTAAATAAATGAGGAAGTAAGAGAAACAAAATCACATTTATCACAGATGGAGATGAATATACTGAAATATACTGAAAGTTAGATAGCTCTTTAGGTTCCATAGTCATTCTGAGAACTCGTTGCACAGTGTACTTCAAGAACTGTTTCTTAGTTTTATAGTGAGTACTATCTTTTAGGTAAAATTCTCTGTCAGTTGATCTCAGTATCACAACAGAAGTGCTGATGTACATTTTAGCTTTTCATCAGTGAAAAGGTGCCTATTTGTTTCTGCCGTTTAGAACATGTTATCACAGTGCTATCACAGCACTGGCACTGGATATAGGAAATAGTAGGATTTGGGAGCAATTAAAATTCCAAGTTATAGTGTTACATAGTGACAGAAACAAAACCCAGTAACATAATGCACCCATAGTGTAACATTGTAACTGAAAGACAGAAAGCATCAAAAACTCTATTCCGCTTCTTGGCATTCTAGGGTATAGCTCTTACAACATTATCTGTGCCGTAGTATCACTCTGGCTCTCACACTGAGGAATGGTTTCCCCTGGGATAGGCTAGAAAATATGCATATGAAGACATGGAAACTGCTAAGATGTTATGTTGGTGAACTATGAACTCAAGAGGAAGAAACCCTTCAAATAGTTTCAAAGGAAGAAAACATATGTAAGCGAGCTGGAAATGTTGATAGGAACACACAGACTTCACAGCAGATCAGTATCAACAAAGTTTAGTATGCTCTGAGCAAAATAGTGAAAATTTATGATATAGTTTATAAATTGGATGAGAAATATAATTTTCTCTTATTGTTCTACAGTAATGGATACCCAAAGAGTAAATGGTCTAAAATGCATTCTGTTAATATACTTTTTGTTTTATCATACTTTTAAAACAACCTGTGAGTAATCTGTAATCAGTTCCTATACATAATTTTCACTATATATGCAGTTACTAAAAATCTTTTGTGTTCAGTACGCAAAATAGAAAATAAATGCAAATGAAAACACTTGTAGGTTTCTTTGACAAGCAACTCAGAAAGATAGTACTCTGTGCTGAAACAGTTCAAAAGTTAAATAGGGTGAATTAAACTCTTTAGTGTGTAATTTACTTCATTTACTTATGAACTTCATGCACCATATATGAACTTCATGAGATTAATATTCTGATAGAATGTATCTGATAAAATGGAGGTGACTTAGCACTTCAGAGATCAATTCCTTTCATTCTAATATAGATATCTAAAATAAATCAACAAAATCATTCTCTGAGAGTGCTTATTTCTTTCACTGCCTGTAAAGTTTTTTGTATACAACAACTAGTTCATCTGCAGACATCTAAATATCAGCTGTATAAAGCTAAGTGAGATAAATGTAGCGTTCCTCCCCTCTTTACTTAGATACTGCAATTGTACTTTTAAATTTGGATGGTTCTGAAGATCTCTCCTATATTGTGTTCTTTCTTTTTCATTCTTAGTCTCCTTTGGACAGGTATTTGCTTATGTTTGTCTCAGATGAGGGACAGAACAAATAGGTGTAACAAATAATTAACATGGGTAGAGAGGACTCCAACATTCTTATCAGGAGGAGAAAGAGAAGATGATGAAGAAGAAAAAGTAGAATATGAAGAAAAAAGAGTAAGATAAAAGAAAAATTGGAATAATTTATGAATAATAAAAATATTGATGAATAATATATCATATTTTAGCTGTCATATTCTTAAATAATTCCAGTCGTTGTTTATATTCCTTATTTTAACAAAAAAAATTTGTACTGTATATAAGACAAAATATTTTCTTCAGTGCAGTTGTTTGCACTCACATATTAATCTGATGTTTTGCTACTTTAACAAGAATAGAGAACAGAACTTGAAAACATACCCACAAACATCAGTGCATTGCAAAGCTAACATACAGTCAGTCTTTTTAAGGGCAAAAGTTTTAATCCAATTTACATAGTGGATTTGTAGTTATATAATTGTCACAAATAAAACTCTTCCTTTACAGTATATTGGTTTGCTTGTTATCAGCTTAGTTTTCTGCCTTTTTTTTCCTTCATCAAATGGATGAACTTAATACATTTCAGCATAGGCATAACATGCACTGAAATAAATTGCTTTTTATTTTAGGGATTGTGCCTGTACTCCCAATCAAGTACACACAAAAGGGATTACACATTAAAAAGGACTGTATGCAATCAAGAAGAAATCTTAATTAATCATAAATAGAATTGGTTTTGTGGAAATAATTTGACCTGACAGTTCAAGGTTTGATCAGCACATCACAGAGATTAAAAATACTTTTGACTTGAACAGACAGAGTCCCAGAGAGTCACTACAGCCTGAAATACTTTAGGAAAACTAGCGTGTACAGATCGTACAATGTCAATGTTTCTCTTAGTGCTTCCATTCCATTAGGAATCAATGCGGGACTCTTTTAACTTCCGAGAAATCTTCCAATATCATGCTGTCCTGGTCAATGCTGAATCAACAGAGATTACAAGACATCAAACTACAATCTTTTATCCCGTGTTCTGTGTGTATAAAACAAGGAGTCAGCTTCCCTTTGAAGTACTAATTGACTGTCTGTACCAATCAGCACCTAATCCCTTTCCTGAATGCATTTAGGTCTCCGCAGTAACTGAGCTGGCCTTCTCTGGGGTGTAGACTGGAAAGCACTTACAGTAAATGTGTAGTATGCAAAGGGAGTAATTGATCTCAGTCTTAGAAAAACCTGTCTAAAAGCAACTAGACCTCATAATTCATGATTTAGTCTAACAGCAAGAAGATGAACATGAGTTAAGAGAAAAAAAACTCCAGAGACACTTCATTAAAAAATTAGCAGTGAAAAAAGAAGCACCTGATATTTTCTTTTTTTCATTGTTATTTTTTTCCCCCTCCTTTAACACAAATTATCCAGGAACAGTGTGCACTAAACATTTACTGATAGTTCTGGGTCCTTACATTTAAGATTGGAGATGTAATCACAAAGAATTTGTTTCATATTGTCAGGCACAGCTCCAATGACTACCTTGCTCATTACAAGAGTTGTTAGAACAAGAACTTACAGATGCATTTCAGCCTTTTACTTGCTGGGAGCACAAGCCACACACGTGATCATTTAGAGCTGATAGCCTCATAGTCTAGGCAGGCAGCTGAAGTAATTTGCACTTATTTGATTGCAATCTCTGTTCCTCCCGTGAAATAGAGATCAGGAAGGAGCCCACTTGGAATGTCAGTTTGTAATATGCAAAAGAAAAATGAAAGGGGATTTGAGGGACATTCTCCAGCAAGTACTGTCTCTGTGGATTAGAAGAGAAAAATGGCATAGGTCACAGTATAGAAACACAGGACTTCAGATGCAGAGTAAAAAACAGCAACTCATGTAGGAAACACTGTTATGAGTAGTAAAAGTTTAGATTTAATGAACACTGACTATTCAGAGAATGTTTTCTTTTCTTTGAGGGGGGCAGTTGAAGCATTTCTATTTTTGAAGCGTGATAATTTTTTCTATACTACAAATGTGTTTTGAAAGAATGAACATTTCCTCAAAAGGCAATAATAAACTGGATAGTATTAATTCCCAGCATATAGCATTTATGCTCAGCACTTACTCCTTTGCTTAAAATAGCAACACAATATTCTCTGTGTTATTTTCTTTAGGTTTTATATTGTTAAATTATTAACCTTTCAGATCCAAGGATTTAAGACAGGAAGGTTTTATTTTCTTTCAGAGAGGACATGCAATATAACCACATTTGCTTAAGAGGAACCAGACCTACTCTACTGCCACTGGTAAACTCATAGCTTGGATCTAAGATAGAATTTTTCAAATATGCAAGGGAATTGTCAGTAGAAATCTGGCCTTTGATAGACTTCAGTGCCAAGCAGTTAACATGCTTGACTGTAAAGTTTTCTTATCAAGTATAGTCATCATTTTTGTTGATTTAAAACTTCTGAAATTGCCCATGGCTTTGAGTGCCTTTGTTTTGAGGGCATCTGTCTTCCCATACCATAGGGAAAAGTTCATTTATTAGGAAACAACATTTTCTGGAAAAATCATTCTAGTAGTCCCTTTTCAAAATATTTTCCAGCTTTTGGTTATACAGTCACAGAGTTTATTTAAATGATAACTGGAATGTTAAATTTGCTTAGACAATTATTTTAAAGTGACATGTCATAGTTTCCAAGGACATTTTCTTGTCTTTATATAAGGCACAGCTCTTAAAGGGGAATTTGATTCGCTGATCTCTTGGGTGGTCACTAAAGACAGGTCTCCTCATATGACTAGAATTGCCATAAAGACAGACAATGTAGCTCTGTAGTAAGGGGTCAAGACAGAGGGGACTGTAGAAAAATAAACAAATCAAACAAAGAAAACAAACTCACTTGTGCTACAGCTGCTTACACCTTAGCAGCTTTTTTTTCCCCTGTGTTTCTCACTGAGCAGTAACTCTCCAGACTAATCCCTGTGACTGTTTCTTCCCCTTTCAGGAATTATCTAAGCTGTTTAGAAACGATGAAGCCTAAAGCCTATCCCCTGCTGTCATGCCCACCTTGCCCTGCCCCTGCCCCTATTCTTTGGCTCTACTCACAGTGTTTAGTTTAGGATGAGAATTTGAACTACCCTCTTTTGACAGAAGAGAGTTCAGCAACAGAAGGAAAGGCCTGCCAGTAACAGAGAGAGCACCCAATGAGAAGTAAGGCTGGAGAGAATCAGTGTTTTTAGCTTGTTCACCCTAATTGTTAGGTTTTTGATATTTCTGAGTGTGTTTTCTAATAGCTCTGGCTTTGTTAAGGAGATAATGTCTCTGTTCATGGAAAAGCAGGAGAGAGAGAGGAATGACCAAAGCTGTGCTGAGACAATGGATATTTCTTATTCCTCTCCTGTCCTGTGCCTGTGTAAGAACAGCATTTGGTGACTCCTCACCTTTCACAGTATTTGCCCTCATCCTTCAGAAGCCCTAACTGATTGTTTTTCTGTGGGGATTGTGGAAAGAAAAGTGGGTTCACTTTCAGCGCAGATTGTGATATATGAATCAGGTGTAGATTGACAGTTCTAGATGAACTGAATACAGGACCACCTGCATATTTTCTATGACAACACAAATATTTTTAATAAGTATTTTTTATCAAAATGTATTTAATTAGAAATCTTGTAAAAGGAGAGGAAGAATTTGTGATAACAATAGGGACTACATCATTCTGCCCTGACTCAGAAGAGGGACACCTAAAATGACAGTATGGATAAAAGAGTAGAAGGGATATATAAAAAGGAACAGTTCACAGTTTGGATGAGAATGGGTCTAAGGTTAGTCTGAAGAGTGCTGGGCTTTAGGTGATGGATCACATCTTGTAATATGCAGGGGATTGACAAATCTCAATGACCTTGGGATAAAATGGCTCAAAAATAAATTGAAGGTCATCATACCTTTGTTTACTGCTTGAGGAATTTATTTTATAATCATGATGTTAAATGAAAAATCATAACATTTTCAGAGAGAAATCTTCATGGTGAATTGCATCCCTGAATAGTGTCATTACTGATTTCACTAGGATTAAGGTTCTGCTAACCAATGGTAAGTAATAAAAGTCAGTTTCTGATGCAGTCACACATAGCTCATATATTTTGTAGCTTGGTATTTTACTTCTTCATAGTAAACAAATATTCAGCCGGATATCACAAACTTATTTTCATTTCTACTTTGACTATTGTGTGATTTTTTCCTTCAGTCATACTTTAATTCAAAAAAGCCAGTTCTTCACTACCCAAACTGTACCTAAGTTTGGTTCTACTAAGAAGCAAAATAGCTATAAATTCCTCGTCCTTTGGCTTGGAAAAGTGTTTGTCTTTGCTTTGATGTTGTTGCTGTGCCAGAGGAAGAAGACCTGTATTTATTATTTATTGTTTTCTGTGCGTTACTAATCTTGGAAAAGCTGACCTCCTGTGAAGGTATTAAGAGTGATATGAAGGGGCCACTAATCAGTGCTTTCTAAAATATCATTAATAATTTACATTCTTTAAGAATGTACCCATAGCATTTCCAGGAAATATACCAAATATTATCTATGAGATCTTTTATCATCAAGAAATAATTTAAGCCGTCAGATGGATTCCAGCCTTTGGTGTCATGATGGGTCACATGTATGAGTCTGGCATACTTCACAACCGACTGTCTTGGTTCTCAGATAAGGAGATGAAGTATGAGAAGGTCCTGGAGACAAGAAGAAACTATGCATGCCTAGGGTGCTCAGGAGATATTAGAGCATTAAATGATGGGTGATAAAGGGAGACATTACCTCTCTGAGGTTAGTTTAGAGAAAGATCAAGGAACTGGAGGAGGCAGAGTTGGAGCTTCAGGTAGGTCCCTACAGGAGACAATAAGGATATTCTAGAGGATCTGTGTCTTGGTTTTAGTCTCCTTCTCCAAATTTGCTGAGGAATAGTGGAGTGACAGATACTTTTTGCATATTAGCCTCCTTCAGGGTGGTGGAGATAAAGTAACAGGCAGTGATTCAACTATCTCACAAGGCAACCTCTTTAGAAAGCTGCTTTATGAAAATCATATGGTATGAATGGTCAGTGCAGGGTACTGCTGCCTGACAGTCTGTGCTATGGGTGTGTGTCTAGGCTGCTGTTACGGAAAACAATGCAAAGGAGTTAGGAAGTACACTTCTTATCTTGCATGCTGCTGTACTCTTATGCATCACATAAGACCTTTTTTTTTTCTTAGAAAGAAAGCTTTTTCTGAAGGAAACATCCATTATTACGTTGTATATGGAGATCAACAGGCTTTGTATTCCTTGTGGTGTTATCATGCCCTTTCATCAGCTAACCAGTTAATTTACACCACCACAGCCTTCCTGTTACAGATAGAAGGAAGGATTTGATGCAACCTGAAACCCAAACTCACTCATTACCCAACAGAAGGTCACTCCGCTGTAGTAGTGAATCCAATGAATATAAAAGCATCTTAATGGAAACCTTCCCTGCAGCTGGAGCTCATCATTTTGTTTGAAGAATTTCTGGTAAACAGGCATTTTCCAAAATATAAACATTTGGGTTTTAAGTGAATATTTATTCTGTTTCACTCTACATTTATTTGTAAAGAGGAAATGTCTGTATAAATAGATGATTAAGATCTAGAGTGTATATTACCAAAGAGGGATTGTAGCTTATTTCTGCTCCTTGTAGGAAGGAAATGTTCTGAATCTGTGATGGTCAAAGGAAACACAATATTGAAATCTGCTTTTAGTATATTTAGAGTGGAAGAGTGCACCACTGCACGTTCAGAGTTTTAAGTCCTTCTGATTTATGGTGCATAGGACACAGGCGTAATCACAGACCAATAATCTGTAAAGCTGAAGAGCTCGTGTTTGCTTAGAGTGGCTTGGGGACTAGCACGTAAAGTAGGAGAAAGGAGATAAACCTTCCTTGCACATTGCATAATGCCCTAGTTATTTCCCTTGCTCTCACTGAATGTAAAAACAGGAGCTAATATTCTCATTCAGCAAGGCATTTAGCATCACTTTAGCTACATGAACTATCTCATATGTGATTTCAAATTTGTTTGCAGTGTTCCTAATTTTAAATATTGGATGGTAAGTTGATGCTTTAACTAAGGCAAAAGCAAAGTTTTAGCTCACTTCTGGCCTTTGTGCAGTGGAGAGTATTGCTAGTGGTGAAGAGACCTGAGCTGACCATTAAACTGAAAATCTCACTGTCAGAGTGTGCTAATTGGAAAACTCAGATCTGCACTTCCAAGACCCTACTTTTGCTTTGCTCAAGTCAGCCTCACTGTGCAAAAATAAAGCTTTCTTCCGTGACTCTTCCTTTAGCTAGTTTTAAAATAGCAGAGTAGTCTTCTGTTGTCATAAATCTCTATATATTAGATAAAAAAATCTGTGCTTGTATAATCATACAGATGTCTAGAAGATATCAGTGAATCAAGGTTAGTATTGACATACTTCTGCTAGGTATGCTTACATCAGGGATATGATAATTGTGAATGACTCTGCATACTTTTTTGAGGGTAAAATTTGTTCTCTACTTATATGCAAGGTCATCATACAGTCTAAGAGGAAAAGTTATGAGAAAAAATTCAGATTTCCACCCCCTCCACCCATCACTCTATTCATTAACAACACCAGGTACACACGTAAACATGAATCAAATAAAAATTTTCTCCAAAACTTAAACTTACATGGACCTTTCCAAGAGGAAATGTAGGATATCAAAATAATGAGGTGATTATTGCTTTTAGAGAGGCTAGGTATCCTGAATTTGGCTTAATTTCTTCCTGTTGGTACTTTGGACTTGATTCCCAGAGTGCTGATTATTTGTAATCATCTGTATTGCAGGTTGGCCTAATAACAAGAACACCCTGTGTAGCTCTGTATGACTCTTGTCTAATTCCTCTTGTTGAAGTTTCCATTACCCCCTTGAAAGAGTTCAGGAATGGTATGCAATACCACATTTAGAGTTTTTCAGAAGTTATTTCAAATTCAAATGAAACAAACAGTTCCAATAAGATTAAAATACCTTAGAAGAATGAAGTTTTCCAGAAAAAGTAGTGGTTTATAGCGATCTGTGGTTTGCTGAAGAAATAATTCAGAACATGCCCTTCTTGCTTTATTGCACTGTATTTTGCAAAATAAGTGGGATTAAGGATGGACTCAGAACAGCATTTTTCCTTGATCCTTTTTTTGTATAATACGTATTTAACATGGTTGACTTGAATGGCCTTTTTATGCTAATGGTTCAGAAGCTTTACTGGAATGTTTGCAGGAAATTATCACTGTTGGATTATGTGGTTATTTTCTTTATAACCGTTAAATTGCTGTACTCTTAAATTGTATTTGACAGAGTAATATCTGAACAATTTCTTTGTTCAGTGCTCCAGTCTTGCTTCTTGTTCATTCTTAACTGCTTTCCCAGAAGTCATTTAAAAGCAAACTAAACCCATAATGGCCTCTAGAAGGGTAAACTGACGTTTAAAGCCAAAGTCTTCTAAATGCAAAGATATGTTTCTCTGAACGAATACTTAACTGTTTAAGCCCTTACCTCTATCCACCTGTGTGTTTCACCAGAATATTTTGAATTATGTTCATCTTCACTGAAACTACAAAAATTATTTCCTTCCTTATAAAGACAGAATTTTGTTGAACACTGTTTTAGAAATTGATAATATATATATATTCATGTGTTAATAGTCATAAATTTTCAGCAAGTAAATGATATCCCTAAATTTGCTTTATATATTTTTAAACTCAGATACCAAGTGATCATGGGAAGGAAAAAAAGAAAATGTTGAGGTGAATCTAGGAGGTAGTAGAAGCTATTTCATGGGCTATTTTCCAGCTTCCATTCTGCAAAGGTCAAAGGAAAAGTTTCTTGAAAAGGGAAGCAAGCAGTTCCCATAACTCCACCTTTCACATTACTATAATTTTTAATTCTAACATAATAGAGACTACATCTGCATTTTTAAGAAAAAAAGAGCCAGGAAATAATCTTAAATGCTTATCTGGTTCCTGACCTTACTTAAAGTATTCACTTCTTGCTCTATTTTAAACAAATAAAGCTATCCTCCTGCTCTGATCAAGCAGAGACTAGCTCTAGGCTGTGTGTATGTAACACAGGTGGTGTAGTTTAGTCTGAGGATCAGAAGTCAGCTCCTTTACTTAATGGCAGAGATATAGGTATGGTATATAGTATAAAGGTGTAGTGGATAGAAAGAATAAGTACTGACTAGGACTCTTGAGGTCTTTAATAAACGCAACAAGAGATGGTCCTCATTAAGGCAACTTACAATACAGATATAAGTAAACCTGTTGATACAGGCTGAGGAAAAGGACAGACAGTGGTGTTTATAAACAAGTTATATAGAATTAAAAATTTTACTGTGTTTCAGAAAAAAAAATTGTTTTAAAGAGGGATTAGGAAGATTTATCTATTGCTAGGCAGTATTCTTGCTATGTCTGAAGAAAAAATATGGAGAAAGATGAGTACAATAATAATTTTTCCTACAGCTATATAGAAGGTGAAAAACTTTGGAATTATATAGAGAATAAAGCTTTATTTCCTGTTACTAAATCACATAATGTAAATTTAAGATAGAGTTTGAGGAGCAAAGACAAGAAAAGGTCATGACTCTTAATGAGAGTGAGTGAAGGGTCAAGGGATATAGAGAGCAGTGATACAGTTCAAGCCATAAATTAAGGGAGGTAGGGACACTGATTTTAGAAGACGTATTCCAGGTAGTTATGCTACGATGAAGGGCTTGTTATAAGAAAAAGGGAACTCATCATGCCTACAGTCCAATTAAAACTTTATCAATGCAACAAAAAAATACAATAGACAATATTAGTAGTACAGTTACATTAACATCAACACCCCAATATTCAATCTACTTGACACTATTTTTAGAAATTTTAGTCCAAAGTACTTCTTTCCATTGATCCCAACTAAAATTTAAAAGTTGCACAAGCAATACTCTTCAGTTAACATAAAGTGGTGCCAGTTTTAAGTGATTACCTAGCTTTTTTACCCCTTTATCATACATTGTATTTTCATAACTACACAAAAACAGTATATAGAGTAGTTGCTTAACTGCTGTTAATAGTTATTACAGCTAAAACAAACTAAACCCCATTTTTTACAGGGTAAACCCCAGCAAGTTTTGAGACCCTGAACTATTAGGTCAATAAAAGAATTGCGATGTTTTAACAGTCATGGTAATTGAAAAAAATTTTTTTTACGTCTTTAAAGTGGGTGGAGCATGAATATATCTATAGAGACAAAGAAATGTCTGTTGTGGTAGTGAAGATGAGAGCCTTTCATGACAGCAGCATTTCTAAGGGAAGACATATGTTAGACATAGAATCAGAAAAAGCCCATGATGAATACGCTGATGAGATTATAGGCTTGAACAGTGGACTACATGATGCTGCCTGTTGTTAATCGGAGAAGAAGATAGTAGAGAGAATTTGATGGGAAAAAAATTAAGAGTTCTTTTTTTAACCAATGGAGAAAATTCTGTTAGAAAATGGGATCTCCATTTCAGCCTGAACAAAAGTGGAGAAAACAGGTAGATTAATGACTTTTTCTGATAAAGTCAACTTTAATTTATGTCTTTCGTTAAGTTTACACAAAGATAGTCATTAATTCTTTGGCACCAATGTGAAAAACAAATGAAATAGGATGAATAATACATAACTAAGATAGTAAAAAAGGAATGAACAGATTAATGAATTAAAAAATGAAAAAAACAAAACCAAGAAAAAGTATAGCTAACAATTTTCAAGCTAATAGGTCAAAGAGATGACTATGAAGTACCAGTTTCGCTCCTTGGCTAAACAGCCTTGAGAAATTTCTAATGAGAACTTCAACCAAATGCAAGTAACAAAAAGATGTTTTGGAGAAGTTATTGAGTTTTTCTAAATCTGAAAGCTAGAATTGAAGTGCATGATCTATGGTTTGTGATTTCTTTCTTGAGCTTGTATTGCTGGATTTTGTGGAAATGACACTGCTCCAAAAATGTGCTAGTAATGTGTGAACCAATTTATTTCATATGGAAGATTCAATTAGTAATTAGATACATGTTTAACTTTAAGCATGTATAGAGTCCTGCTGTTCTCATTAGGTAGACTAGTAGGAACTAGTAATTTGAACAGCTTTGATTTTTTTTAGCAAAACATTTGTCCTCCTAAAATGTTGATCTATCAAAAACTTTTTTGTGGTGATGTTTCAATGAAAGTTTCCTCTAGGGTGTGTTCAATGCTCTAGACTGAAGGTGGAACTGAGATAACCACTATCCATATTGTCATCCCAGACCAGGTCCTGGAGCACACAAATGCTTCTCAGCTGGTTCCTTCAGTGCCTGATTTAGAGACAATAAATCTGAGTCTTTTTCAGGCTGAGTGATCTCAGAACCAGGGCACCAACTGCCCTTGGCTGGGTCTCCATGTTTATCTTTGCAAATAAATGAATTTGCTTGGAGCCTGTCCCACTGAAGAATTAATACAACTTGATTTACCAGTGTATACCTTTTTGAATGGCATGTCATGCACACATTTGAACACCTTGCTACACATTCCTATCACATCAATGATTTCTTTTATAAGCAAAGATGGATTTAATGCTAGCAGTGTTTTAACATTTCATCTCTCAGATTCTTGATACTTAATCTAAGGACCACTATGGCTTCAGTTTTTCAATTACCTGAGGATTCGTCTGTCAGTATCACATTGTCCAAACCACTTACAGCAGAATCAAAAGCCTTCTCAAATTTCAAAAGCTGACTACACTTGCTACATTATGTTTAACAGTTTGCATTTTTAATTCCTAAGAAAAGTTAATTAGATTTGTTTAGTGTGGCTTCTTTAATATCCATGTTATTACCTATCTTTAGATATTCCAGCTCCATTCTGCCCAATTCTTATGCTTAACTTGATTCTTCTACTTAATTTTTTTTACTAGATATTCAATTTCAAATAATTTTCAGAGAATAAGTTCGATATTTTACTTCGTTACTCTTTGCCTTGAAGCTTATGAGACATTCTGTGTTTAGTCAACAACTTATTTCTTTTTGGCTTAGGGAAAATAAGAGAGCTGGATTTA
Source organism: Pipra filicauda (assembly GCF_003945595.2). Taxonomy (NCBI): domain Eukaryota; kingdom Metazoa; phylum Chordata; class Aves; order Passeriformes; family Pipridae; genus Pipra; species Pipra filicauda. The sequence continues at coordinate 1,426,060 of NW_024105175.1, forward strand.
GCTTGTTTTATTCATATTAAGTTTTACTTTTATTATGGTGTAACCTTACTGACTTAAACTCATTTTATTAATGGAAGTGTCTGAAGCTTCAGTTAGTGCTTTTTATCAGCAATTGCATTTCATGCGATGAGACAGGCATCTGAATATAGAAGTTGAGAAGTAGTGTCTTGCATTCGTAGAAAATCTCACTACAACTCATTTGTTTCTGCTAGATTTTCCGTTGAACCTTTTTTCCCTACTGAACACACCTCAACTCCTCAACCTGTGTATATCTAAATAATCCAACAGCGAGTCCTTTAGAACAGGTAGAAATACTTTTGCCAGAAATAATTCTTGAAGTCAAAAAGGTTTTGTATTAAGAGCCGGAGCTCCTTTCTTAATGATTTCCTTTTTTTTTTTTTTTTTTATGAGGTCTGTTTTCATTCACTATGTTGATTAGATTTTTCAGTACTCTGCATTTTTGTATTACACTTTAATAAAATTACTACAGGTTTTCCTCCATCACACTTAAAAAAAAAAAAAGGCGAAAAAAAAGAAAGAAAAAATCATCAAACACAAATCATTTTGCAGAAGCACATTCAGATCCTGTTTTTGCTTTTGCAGCAGAAACAGATTGTTTCTGAAATATAATAAATCACTTCCTTCACCTGCATGTCTCTGTGCATAGCTATGTGTGCTCATTCTCTTCACACTCTTTCACTTAAGAAACAGATGTTACTTTCTCCAATAGGAAGGGAAAGGCGCTAGCAAGCTCTCTGAGACCAGCTGGGTATGTAAAGGTTGTTATACTCCTGCAACAGTTTATTCTTTGCAAGACTGACTTATTGCTTTCTACTTCTTCATATACAAAATTTCCTGTAGCTGGAGGAAATACATCCCTGTCATAATATGTCTGCTTAAAGGATCATATCACCCACCTTTAGCTCTTTCCTAGTCTCTAAGTGTTTCCCTCCTAAGGTAATCAATTTTAAAATGTGAGGTCATTCAAGAGACTTTGCAATGACAATTTCAGCATTTAGAAAACTAGGAACAGTAAATGTCTGTATTCTTCTGTAGGTCATCTGGATTCTTATAATATTTTCAGTCTGAAAGTATCTCTTATGATAACCATTCAAAATCAAGCTTGAAATGGCTTAAGTCTATATCAGAAAGCTACTATAAAGAAACCTTCTCTCAGGCAATTTCCCCAGATGGCCAGCGACCAAATGTTAAAGCTAAACATTCAAGGTGCTCAAGGATGAGAAACAAACCCGGATTTTCAAATTCTGTTGCATACAAATAGTAAAATTTGGAAAGCAGTTTTATTATTTGTGAAGGCTAAACTAAACTGACTTAACAAATATTTTAGTTTTATCTGGATGCAAGAAGAGAGATTTTCCCAAGTCTAATTTATGAGCTAAATAAAAATTAAAGGACTTCGGTAAAACTTTCTTGTTTAAATCTTACAATGTCTCCCATTACCTTAACTGGCACATCTTTGTTATGCTGAGTCAGTCTTCTTTTCTGTTGACAATGAAAGGTTGACAATCTTCCTGAGTAGTGACAAGTCCTGTGTTTGCTATCTGTGTTGACATTAACAGAGACCAAAAAAAGCTAGTGCAAAATTGCTGACATACCCCTCCAAACCAGTGTTTGTACAGAATCTATGGTGAAAACCTAATGTGCTAATCTCCAGCTGTGACCTGATAAAAGTACTGCTTATTGTAAAGGTAGACAGTACTTCCAACACTCAGGAACCTTATGAGTAATAGGAGAATCTAAAAATAAGACATTAAAAAATATATGCACAGGTTTTCTTTTGTATTTTGAGATATATTTTTAGTATAGAACCTCTCAAATCTTACCTCTTTACAGGAATATAGTAACCAAAAGAAAAACAGGAACATTTATGATTAGAAGTTGTGTCCATGGTACTCAAAGAGTGGTAGGAGTTCATCTTAAAACCAGGAACTTAAAATATTCATGATACTGGGTTGCAGTAGTATCACAAGATGAGAAAAACTGCTCTGTTAAATTTCTTTGTAAGTATGTGTACAGCTTATTTTCTGTGGTTTCCTTGTAGGCTGAATAAGCAGTGAAAAAGCAGAAGGAGGTAGGCACTCAGAAGGCAGTTCCACATTAATGAAGAAGTGGAATCTAAAGTTTAGAATCATACCAAAAACTGAGATGTTTTTGGATTCAACCATTTGCTAGTGGCTTACTTCTGTTTCACAAATGCAATAAATACAGGGCTCTATTTCTTAGTGCATACTATTTTATATAGTTTGGCATGAGAAAATTACTGCCTGTGCAATACTCTATAGATATCTCAAATTTGGATGTGGGATTCAGTTTCCATTTCAGGCACATCAAGAAGTTTGAATTTAGGCATATGCAGTTTAGATGTTACAGCGTTATTAAATATACAGTAATGCAAATTCAAATACCTCTGAAAACCAGGTTGAAGTCATAGCGTAATAGAATGGTTTGAATTGGAAGGGACCATAAAGATGATCTAGATCATCTAGAACCTTCCTGCCATGGTTCTCCTGCAAGGACATCTTCTACTAGACCATGTAGTTCAAAGAAGTTTTGGAGTATTGAAATTACAGAGACTTTTTTTTTTATTTAATTCAATTTGTTACAGTACAAGGGTTCCCCTATCCAGCAGTGTATGAATCTAGAACTCCACTCAATTATATGCTTTATATTGTTGACAGAATATCACAGTTGACCTGAGGAATAATAATGAGAGGAAGTCAAATGTTCCTGGAAGAATAGCAGGGGGAAAGGAAAAACAAAAGCATTTAGAAGGTAAATTATAATTTTCTCTAATCATTTCCACTCAATGTAAGTACAGATGTGAAACACATGGCTTACAGGATGAGGATTTTGCCAGGAGAAAAAAGAAAAAAAGGAAAAAAAAAGAAAGAGAAAGGAAAGAAGAATAAAAACATAACTGTAAAAATATGAATAAATGATTGTGATTGTGTTGAACTGAAGACTTGGTCTTCCATTCCTGCCAATCTAGGATAGATGCAACTAGGGGAGGCCATAGTTTGAAAAAAAATAATTATAATACCATGTTTGCATGGGACAATGAACTCTTCAAAAAATCAATTGAATTGTCACTTTCTTTTGTGTTCAAAATAAAACGACTCTGTTTTTAGTGTGTCATTTACTCTCTGAACACCTCAAAATAATGTGGACTCTAACCATCAGGATCTTTGATAATGAGAATTTTTTTTGTAAAACAATGAGTATATTAACTCTTGCACAACACAAACCCCCTTTTAACATGTGGATATCATCATCTCAGTTGCCATTTCTCAGAGAACCCTTAGGGGTTGGACATCCAAGAACAACATTGCAGCATTTTTTCTGGAGTGAAACCATGGTAAATTTGATTCCAAACTAGGTGAAATGTTGCTTGGCATTGTGATGTTGTTCCTGCAAATTTCACACTGCCTTCAGTAATGTTATAAAACGATACTTTATCAGGTAGCAACCAACTGATGTACTAGCCAAGATGTATTGCATTTAGAAGAACGTCTCTATTTCCAGTAAAAATAAGACACAATATTATTGTGGTAGATTTATGCTGCCATGTACTTTTTCATCTTCATTTAGGAAAAAAAAAAAAAAGAAAAAAGAAAGTAGAAAATTGGCTGACTGAAAATTTAAAAAATATTCCAATCTCCCCTGCTTACTTTTTACATTATACTTTAGATTATTTTGGTATTAATATGAAAAACACATGGAAACCAAGCAAAGACATGTTTATTGTAGAATGTTATATTTACCATCCTTCAGTATTTATGCTAAAAGAAAAAGCAACACATGCTACAGAGCTGTTCAGTTAAGACTTGATATCTCTCCTGCATTAAGAACATATTTTCCATGCTTGATTCTCTGGAATCCTTCCACACAGGTCAGTTCTGTGGGAAGGACAAACTGGTTGAAGCCCATAGCATATCTACAAGCTATTCATTCTGTGAAATCCTGAATTATCTAAAATACACCTAACAAAGAAGGAAGCAGGGGGAAACTCTTCTTTTTGCAATACCAGTTTAACAATGTGAAACTGTTTGCAGCTCCATTAGACTGTGTTTATGTTATTCTGTAGTAGTAATCACTACAGTAAAGAGGTTGGGAGTTTATTTAAGTATTGTTACTTATTAGGTCATGACAGCATCAGAAAAAGAAATAGAAGAAAATATCTGAATAAAAGGAAACAAACTGCTTTGACTCATAAAAGGAGTGTAAAAATGAGCTTGTTTTTATTTACACAAAGGGAAAGAAGTCAAATCAATTGTACCTACTAGGAATATTCTCTTGTTGCCCTAGACTCCTATTGCCTTTGGTAGACAGAGTATTGTGTTTTGACAGCAAAATAGTAATTGGTTTGCAGCAGACTTTTAGAGTAAATTTCCTTATGGTTTACCAAATATAATTTTGAATACTTTCAGCAAATCCCCCCAAAAGAACAAAAGACTCTTGCAATCCTCAGTGATAAATGGACAAAATTCATATTAAGTAAACCAGAGCAGAAAAAAGCTGATGCAGATGGACGTGCTTCCATCTGGTAATGAATCACTGTGTCTAGAAACTATGTCTGAACCATGATGTGGGTTAGAACTGACCTAGCCAAAGATATTGCTTACTTGATTTTTAGTTTTCATATACTTTTCTTTTCCCTAGTTCCAGCAAGGACCTCAAATGGAAGCTTACGTATAGAGGAACCTAAACCACTTAAAAGTTGGGGTGTTGTTTCTAGGAATTTACGGTGCTGAGTTACTGAATGACTTTTCAAAGAAAAACAAAGTCCCAGGAACATCAGTGTGGGATTTGGGACAGCCAGCCTGTTGAGGGACAAAGTATAAGCTAAACAGCAGGAAGGCACTGAAGAAAAGTATGCTTGAACCAGATTATCCGCTGGACTCAGATGTTTATTTCCAAACTGTAGAAATCAGGATTCACAACATGAGTCGTCTGCTTGTTTGTGATGTGCGTGCAACAGTTAGGCACTACGGTGAGTTATTATAGCTATTATAATGGGTATGCAGAGAGAAATGTTCAGTATTAATGTAATGATAATACAGTAAAAATTGATTTTCTTTTTTCCTTTCAGGGAAGTAAATCTTTCACATACTTCCACAATTAAGTTTAGAAATATCTGATATTTAGAGACAACATAACTGCAGGGTTTTTTCCTTTCTTACTGTCCAGAACTTCTGGTTTTTTCCCCATAGTCTTAGTGTCTTTGTTTCAAATACTGTTTTCTACAAATATTTTTTAGTGACTTGAATAAGAAAATAAACAACAGAGACAAGGAACTTACTGTTTTCTTTCTTTCACAAAAGAAGTATGAAGAAATAAGACACAATCAGTCAGAACTCACACTGAAAGAAAATATCAGAATTTTTAGAAATCTTTGAGATAAGAAATCTTAAAAGAGAAAGAAAGCGAATAAAAAATAAGAAACAATAAAACATTTGTAAGCACTTACTTGTTAATACACAATTGTTCACAGGCATTTCTAAAATTTTCTGCTCTCAAGCCTAAAAGAGAGATTTCATTTGAATTTTTAAATATGAGAATCAAAGCTATGATACTAAATTGATAGCTGACTAAGGTGTATTTCTGCATTTTAAAAGCTTGTTTTATAATTTAACTCTTTTTTTTCAGAGTTAAAGCAGTCATGGTGTTGCGATAATTTCAATTTAATACAATATTAAGGGAAGTGGTCAGATTAGCAGCACAAAATATGTAATAGTGGTTCAGTATATAAATCCACTGAAAAAAATAATTATGTCTCTACTTGGAGGATCAAGAATTCCCTCTTAATTCTGTTTCTGATTTCTCTCATTTATAAGGTGTGTCTGACCTGCTGATACCAAATGTTGCTAAATTTACAGCTATTTCCTAAACCAGGAATTGTCTCTGTTTTTTCCTTATGTTAGTCACCACAGCCCAGTTAGTCAACTTTCCCATGATAAGAATCTGGCCCCCTTTAGCAGGGCTGTGTCGTAAAATTGCTGCATGACTTTCACCCAGACTCGTAAAAGCTGGTAATAAAGAAACTTGCACAGAAAAACAAAAGCTTTGCCATCCTGTGGAAATTGCTATGAAGCAAAAATCACACAACTTGATTTAAAGTAACCTCTGTGTTGGAGGCCTCATATGGTTGACTGACTTACAAGGATCAGAGGTAGGAGATAAAAAATCATTTCCATTAGAGGAGAACACTCTACTTGTCTGTAGCATAGGGTCACATGAGGCCTTGATTTTTATCCTAACAGCAATGAAACAAGTGAAGTAATTGTTTTTATGATAAAGAACATCACTGTGGAGGATAAGTAGAACCTAGAATTTATTTTATTGTCCTTTGCCAATAATACATCCTTTAACTATGGGAAGAACATTTCTATGCTGAAAAGATTGAAAACATTCTAACCAAAAGCAGCTGCCAAACAGTTGCAAATCATATCTTTCATAAATACACTAATTCAGCTTGAAAAGTTGGTAACTTATTTCTCAAGTATTTTACTTTAAGATAAAGGTCCATTTTATTCAACTAAACAGAAATATATTATGTTATTGCATACCGGAACATTTACTATATCTCCAGATTGTAATAGGACATTGTGTTGCCACATTGAGTTTTCATGACCACTTCAAATCTGTCTTCTGTGATATGGCTCAACTTTCTTCAGCATGGGTAGTTGAATGCAAAATCTATTTTCTCTTCAAAGGATTTGATGACTTGAGCCTATGGTTTTAGGAAGAGGGCTGTGACAAAAAGAAACTGTGCAAGAGATAAGCTTATCTCTATGCAAGAGAGAATCTATGGAGTAAAAGACAGCTATCCCAAATTTTGGGATGAGTTCCCATGTGAACAAAGAGCTACTGTACTGCTCACTACAGCCTATGAACTGCCTTTTCCAATTGAAACACATATCCTTCAGGATATACTGCAAAATGAAATAAAAAAAATTTAAATTTTAATACCTTGGTGATGCGGGAAGTACAAGAATCCATATAAAATCATTTAATGACTCCTGCAAAGATGAGTGACTTTCAGATGACATATAATTGGAGCAGGATAAAAAAGTCAGGCCTATTTGAAAAAGATGTGTCTTGAGATCTCAAAATTATTTAAGATTGGCCTAACTCCACAGCCTTGAAATTGATTGAATACCCTCTTAGCTTGTAACTTCACTGGTGTCATCTGGAATATTTTTAACAGGGGTAAGCAACTAGTTTCTGTTTGTACAACGTAATAAATTAAACATTTCACTTTAGTTTGATTGGTTTTATAGCTTAACAGCAGATTCATATTTCAAAAATAGTCTGCAGTTTTGTAATTTTTAGCAGTTTTCTAAAAGACAAGTCCAACAATTCTGCTATTCTTAGCATTCTACACATTTTGGTATGAGTTTTTATTTTTTCTTTTTTTGAAAAACAATTATTAAGTATAGCAAGCTTCAATTCGATTTGAGTTAAATAAACGGAATGAGACTGTGTTGCCAAATTTGCAGAGCATTCTGAGCCACACTATCAGAAATAAGAAGTAAAAATTAGATATGATCTTTCAGAAATCTTAAGTCATTAAGAAATAAGAATCACTATCACATGTCATTTCCATTATATAAAGCACATTTTACAGGGGATTTGGCACTCGATAGTCATACTAATTTTTTAAAAATTTTTTAGATAGATGAAGAAAGCAATGGCAACTATACATTCAAATATTTTCATCTATTACCCTGAAAGTATATGTTGTGACTTCTTGAAAGTATAATGCATCATGCAAAAATCCTGTCACTGACTTTCTTTCTTCTTTAATTAAACTTTCAGTCTCCTCAAAGTAGTATAAAACAATCACACCTGAAAACCAGTAAAACTCGAGTTTAAAAAAAGAATAAAAAATAAAAGAGAATTCACTGATATTTTTTTCCTGACATATATCTCATTAGCATAAAGAATGAAACACCTTCTGACCTCAGAAGGAAACTGCCAATATCCATGTCAGGCTGGAGGTTCAAATACTTTACTAGAGATAAAGGAACTAATAGTTGCTTAAAAGTCTGGTGATGATTTACCCTGAATTATGAAATTACCGAATGCTTTCAGATTTGAAAAAATCTCATAGAAGCTCTAGCACCAAACTATTAGCAAGCCTACATATCTATGAAATATCACCAGAAAAGAGTACGATTTTGTCTTGAGCAATTTTTATGGTAACCAAAACAGAAGAAAAAATATTCATGACGATATTTTATTGTCTACAAAATTTAAAAGATTGCATAATATGATCAAGCAAGACCTCATTCTCTGAACTGGAACCTTTTTCTAGATTGAAGAAAAAGATCTCCATGTTCTCCATAATATGTCACAATCATAGGAAGTCAGAGTACAGCAGCAAAATTTTTGTTGTAAGAAGACGATCAGATTTTCTTTGTGTAGTAGTTATGATTGGATAGAAGCAAAAAGGGGAGGTGGAATGTGGGAATTTGGTAGGGAGAAATGGAAGACAGAATTTGCAAAGACCAGATAATGACAGAAAGTTAGCAGGTTCTGCGCATGACAGCTACAAAAGAGATGGTTAACATGTCTTAGAAGAGTGCCTTTGTGGAGGCAGAACTGGGCAACATGGCTGCTGCTTCCCAGGGTACCAGAATAGCTGAAGTCAGAAGGAACCTGTAGAGGTCATCTAGTTCAACCTTCCTGCCTATACAGGATCAGCTAAAGCAGGTTGTCCAGTACTATGTTCAGTCAGATGTCAAGAATCTCCAAAGATGGGGACATCATGATGACTCGGGCAACCTTCTCCTTCAAAACTTAGTCTTTTGTAGGAGCGGCTGGATGGACAGCACCAGCCACCTGGATGATAAAAGAAGAAGAAGAAAGTACTAAAACAAAAATATTGTGGTCCTGAGCTAGCCAGAGCTAAGATTAGTGTGTGTGTGTGAAAAGAATCACAAAGTCAAGCTGGAAAGCTGCTTGAACCATGGTTGTTCTCAGTGACTGGAAGCAGTCACATGGATGTGTGTGGTATGTGGGGAGATAAGGAAACATCTACCTGGCTGGAGAGCTTGAACCCAGGGTTAGTAGAGAGTCTGTATATAGGTATGGAATAATAAAGTTACAAGAGAGTTCTTCCTGGAAAAAAGTCTGTCCCGCTCGCATTAATTCTCAAAAAATGGTGCAGAGTGAGGACATTTTTCCACAGTCTTTGTTCTTCACTCTTCCTGTAGAAGACTCTATTGATTCCTGGCTATCATTAGAACATGTATTCAGCCCTTTTTTATTTCCTGCTGGCCAATATTTTAACTGATCAGTGTGGCTCTATCCCAAAATTTACAAGATCTCTTAGATACGAAAAACTATTGTATGGACTGGCTTGTGGACAGAGGGCATGATACTGTCCAGAGTCCTCAGATGATTATTGGTTTAGTACAAGTTTTGCTCCCAACTGATTTCACTGTATTAGTGCATTAGTGAATTCACATTGATTTTTGTCTGTCTTGTATCTTGGAATACTCTTCCTCACAGTCTACATATGACTTCCTAACATTTCAGAAGCATGCTTGGATTTGGTATAGCAAGTACTGAACTGGAGTCAATAAGTCTGGCAGGATCCAAGCTGAGTTGTTTCTGATCCATGTTGTACAGGAAATTTTGTAACACCTGCATTGTTGGAAAGATACATAATTCAAGTTTATCAGTATTTTGGATAACAGAAAGGTAACTTTACATTTATTGAGACACATTATGTTTTAGAAGGAATGACTCACTCTTGCTTCATAGAATTATAGAATGGTTTGGATTGGAAGGGATCTTTAAAGATTATCTAGACGAATCCCCCTGCTATGGACAGGGGGATCTTTCACTAAGTCAGGTTGCTTAAAACCCCATCCAACCTGATCTTGAACACTTCCAATGATGGTACACTCACAGCTTATCTGGGCAAGCTGTTCCAAAGTCCCATCATCCTCGAAATAAAAAATTTCTTCCTTGTGTCCAGTGAAAACCTACCTTCTTTTAGATTAGAACCATTGCTTCTTGTTCTGTCACTACAGGCAAAGTCTCTCCATCTTTCATATAAGCCCTCTATCTATTGAAAGGTCACAATAAGGTCTCCGTGGAGCCTTCTCTTCTGCAGGTTGAACTACCCCAACACTCTCAGCCTTACTTCAGATGAGAGGTGCTGCAGCCCTCTGATCATTTCTGTGTCCCTCCTCTCTACTCAGTCTAATGGGTCTATATCTTTTGGTCCCACTGCAGAGGTTAACACCCGCATGTGTATGGTGGCCTATACATTTCTACTTCTCAGGAGTTAATAGACACTGCTGTTCCCTTTCTACTGACAGCTCATGCCTGGATATTTCTTCTTTCCTACCCCCTTAGCTAGTCTTCTGCTGAAATATTATTCTTTTTCTATATGCTTTCTGTAACTAGTTTTTCTACTTCCTGTGTTCTGCTTGAATACTTCATCTTTTTTTCTATATTTTTGGTTCATTTCTCGTTAAACTTGCCACTGTATATCTAACTTACTCTCCCTCACCTTTTTCCCAGTTCTAGTTAGGAGAACGTAAAATGGGACATAGTCCAAAAAGGTGCATCTGGTATATTTTTTAATTTTGGTTCAGCCATCTGACCATAATTTGAAGAACAGAAGGATTAAAGCCATCTGGCAGCAGCAGTGTGAGGACATATTGCTGTTTTATTTTTTAATGTCTCCCTCTCAGCTTTACAAACCACTGATTCTACTACTACCTTCATTTAATATACTCTTCCAACTGTGGCTAAACCTTTGGCTTCTCTTTATCTCCTTGCACCATGGTAAAGGGAGTACCAAGTTATTAATGATGAAATTATGTTATATTGATTTTTAATATTTATAACTTCATTTCATGTCTGATTACATCAAATTATATGCAGGGAATTACATTTTATTGGATGTGGTTTTCATCCTAATTTTGTACATCTGAAAAATAGACCTGAATAAGTTGAACATGGTACTAATTATTTAAAGAGGATTCTCTTTAAAAAGCATAATTAAATATATACTTCTGTATACTAGGAACACAAAAAAATTTGGTACTAAAATTTACTTCTGCATTAACTTGTCTGTGTTCACCTACTGAATTATGATTTCAACAAACAGTAAAAGTAGAATTAGTGTGATATTCAGCTACTGTGTTGAAGAAATAAGCTTCAGCTTTGCAAAATGTTGCAGTCAACAGAGTTCCACAAACTTCCTGTTAGCCTAAACTAATATCAGCTCCTAGAGTCTACTGTGTTTATGGGGGGTCAGCTAACGAAATATTCTGCCTAACCCACAAGTATTCCTATTGAAATTAATTGTAGTATTGGAAGAGTGTGGGTAGGATTCATTTCAATGAATTACCACCAAAAATACCGAGCTGCCCAGAATATAGAGGCATAGTTCAGTTTCCTAAATACAAACATATTGTCTCATTTGAGACACAGCGCTGATGTTATTGAGACATCCACATTTGGCCAATAAAAATATGAGACAGAGAAATACCTGAGCCTTTCCAGAAGAGAAGATGGTAACCCAATCACATATTCAAGAATGTATACAATGACACCAGATAACTATGCCTAAAGTAACCCAAATTATTCTCCCTCTCCCAGTGAAGGCAGTCTCATCTTCACTAAATGATTCATACAAGACAAAGATGATCCTGCCTCCCTGCACTGATGGTGGGGGAACCAGAAAGAGTACCTTAGTCAAGATGAACAGCTCTAAAACACCTGAAGCTAAGCAAGATCATTCTTACTTTAACTGACTTAAAACCACTTAATGGTAATAAGCATAAGTAAATGCTGCAGAGATAAAATGATACATTTTGCACTTTTCCATTTAAAAATGTATTTTGATCCAAAGTATGACTAAAATTAATAATGCCCCTATGTTAATGTAGGAAACAGTGAGCAGGCTGTGATATTAAGGGTAGGAGAAAAATAGAAATATAGTTCAGATGAAAAATTCTCTTTTGTTGTCTTTAATGTACTGTGAAAAAGCAATGTCATATCTTTCATCATTCATCTTGAGGCCGGTGATGCCTTTATTGTCAATTTTACTGGGACAATGACCTAATCTCGGGGGTTTTTTGCCAAAATATAAAGATAGTTGATCGTTTAAAGCTATATAACACATACCTAAAAAAATTTCAATGGAAATAGAAAGAAACTTTTATGAGTTATAGCACAGATCATCTGGCAAAACACCTGAATTAAGAAAAAAAAAGAGAAGGAAAGAAAAAGACGCTTAAAAAAGAGTGACAGAAAGAGAAAGAGAGACCTGGTCTTAATCTTCATGCCTGTCATTTATTTCTTTCACACAAAAAGTATGGGACACAGGTGGCTGAATGTCAAAGATCGTACCCTGTCTGCATACTTCATAAGGCATGGGACAAATATATGAAACAGGTTGGGTGAACAAAAAAAATCACAAGAAGTGGGTGCATTTTCAGTGACCCTGGTCAAAGGTTGCATTGTTTTTGGTGTTTTACAAATGTTTGACAGATAAATGTCCACCTCCCGTGGTTGGCAAATAAACCATGCAAGTATTCATAAGAAATAAAACTTCATTCAATGTCCTTATTGTGAGGGATCAGGGTCAATTTGTATGTGTAGCACATCTATGCTTTCAGTACACATGCACACTCTTGAATTATCCTGGATTTCAGAAAACACACATTAAAATAAATTTATAATGGTAAATTAGCACCCCAGTAAAGGATTAAAAAAAATAATCTCCAAATGGATTCATTAAATCTCAAAAAGCATTAGAAGTAGTCAGATAGAATATTTAGATATCATTATCAAAGAAGGTGATAATTGTATTATTTCCTATACACATATTTGGCTCTAGGATAACCTTACTGAGTAGAATTCTATTTGGTTTCATTTCTGCTTTTCGTTGCAGTGAAAATAGGTAAGAGTAGTATAGGAGACTGAAAACCCATGAAGCCCATCATAGTCCACAGAAATATGGCAATATTTTTCAAATTAGTTCTTGTTAAAGCCACATTGTATTCATCCTTGTTCCCAGTACGTCATCATTTTGACACGGAAGGTGAAATGCTGTGATTGTTTGAAAGAACATACTTTTACATAGTGACAACATATGAAGTTCTTGGTAGGCCCATGAGAGTATTGTAAATGCACTTGAGAACCAATGAACTGTATATACAACTATTAGTACAAGTGTTGATCCTTATGTATATCTGTACTGTGGCAACGTATCTTTTCAGAAGAGATTGTCCTACTCCTTCAAACAACACCATAGGTACTATTGCATTGACTTTGAGATTTTGGGTTTATCGATGCCAGTTCTTTCTTTCTACTCTTTGGCAATTACTTAAGATAGAAAGCATCTATTTTACTTGGTGATTTTTTCTGCATAAATGGCTATTAGAATTATCTTATTGAAGGATCCACTTTGTTCTACATCTTCTAAATCTATAACCTTTACTCTAAAGATGCTTCTCAAAGTAAGCTTTTCTTTTGCTCTCTACACCCTGAAGATTTCCTTAGGTAACTGGTAACTGGATGGGATTGGGACTGGACAGTATTATATGGTAGTAGAGAAAAAGTGTAATTTGAGGCCAGGTTTGACCATGGCTATGGAAGAATGTAATTCTATTATTGAAGATTTTAGTGTAATTTCCGAAGGAAGTAAGGCTTATGCAGTCATACTTACTTTATTTTTTATTTCACTTTGTCTCATTCTGTTCTTTCCTCTTAAAATCAAGCAAACTGTAACAGGTTTCAGTCAAATTGTACATAAGGGAGAGGTCTCTCAGACAAAGATGTTTCTTTAAGTAATACACAGTTAAAGTGATGAAAAAAGATATTAGAAATGTTTATGACTGTAGGTTGTTGCTCCCTGCAGCTAAGTCCCTCTGTTACTGAATACCAAAGAAGCCACATAGAAAAGCAACTTTATGGGGGAAGTTTCAATCAAAGTTTGCAGTCAACCATGAGAAGCAAATCCATAGGAAATCAGGCTTCATGAGTTCTGGTGCTCAAAGAACTTGTTGTGTTATTAAAAATGATTGAGATTTTTTATTTTGTTAGGCTTTGCAGTAAAGGTGTTTTTATCAGTGCTTGCTGAATTAAACTGACTCTAGTGAAAGATATCTCAACCTGTTTTGCAACTTTCTCTGAATGATTTAATGCATTTCTGCAGCATTTTACTCCTGAGAAATATCTTTTTTCTTCGTGTTTTGAGTATTGAAAATTCTGAAAAATTTAAGTAGAAGCTACAACAAAGGAAAAATCTGAATGTGTCCTCTATATGATTTTAGTAGGTTCTCCATGTCAGATGAATACATGCCTATGTCTGTGCTACATGCAAAAATGTAAATGAAATAAGTTTAATCACAAAAATATATTCCAGATACTATTTCAAGATGATGTCACTTTTGGCAGCTGTCGTTGACAACTTTTTCAAGAAAGATCTTCAGAAAGAGCAAAGGCCTGGGAAATAACAAGAATCAAAACCTGGCATCATTGGCTGCTAGGGAAAGAAAGATAAGAATTACTATAGGAAGAATACTTGATAACTTGCTATTATTTTTGCTCAGTATCCTACTTGTTGTTGTAGTGCACAGAAGCTTGTTTGGGTTTGTTTGTTTTTTTTTTTAACTACAGGTTTACAAAAGAGAAAATGTATATTCACAGTACTCAGAACAGTGGGTTGGGAACACCTTGAATGATTGTGGTTTTGTTTGTGTACATCTATACCTTTTATGTGCATGAACTACATGAAATTTCAAAATAATTAAACAGACCATGAAGAAACTGAAGGCCATCTACCTTACTGAAGTCTCCATTTGAGGGAATAAATTTTGGCTTTATTTGGAAAAAAAAAAGTGTTCTGTTTCTTCCCTTCATTTTGTGTCTGTATGTGCAGAAGAGATGAGATTTCTGTACTGAGTAGACAAATAAGTTGTATTACATCTGAATGAAAGTCTTTCGGTACGTTTGGCAAAAAGAGTGCAAAGCTGCAACATTTCCTCTTGTTGTCAGATGTACTTGCTGCTTCATTTCAGGGACTGATGTGAAATGACTGACCCACTGAGACTCTGGGCCTAAAGTCCGGGTGTGAAGAAAATAAGATTTTACAGGTGCCTCTCTCTGCTCCTACATTTTTTTATGCTATGCAAGGGCCAAATTCAGACTCTCAGAAGACAGTAGCCACACACCAGACCTACTCAGAGACGTGGTCCTACAACTGTTCTGCGTGGCTTAGCTAAACAGCCTCCTGCCTAGGTGAACTGCAAAATCACCTTTATATTTGACAGCAGAATAACACCTCCTAACAAGTTGTGTAATTGCAGGTAACATCTAGGTTGACCAGCAGTTCCATGGCTTTGACTGCTGGAAAGACCTCTTCTCCCCGTTGTTTGTGCTGCACAACATGTTATGTCTGCCTCTCAGCATGCTTCCTAGGGTCTTCTTTTTATTGAAAGGGGTAAGAGAAGCTGTGATATATATACCCTGAACTCCCTCCAGTATAATTTTGGAATTCACGGGATGTAGGTGCAGAGCCAACTGAACTCCAAAGTTTGGAAGTCCTGGTCTGTGCTTTAGCTCAGCCTCTCTATCCCCGCCTCCTTTCAGGTTTGCTTTTACCAAGCAGATCTTCCCCAGGTAGTGTGTCCTCTTGGCAGTCTTGGAGAAATAATAGCAACCTGGATGAGCCATGGATCTAACCCTATGAGATAGTTTTATGTTCTGCTAAAAATTTTTGGAAATTACTGTAGCTGGGTAAATTCGATTACATATTCTATGTAACAGAATTTAAAGTCCACTTTGTGTGAAGGATTTGAAAGATGCATACTTGCTGAAGCAAATCATCTGCTAGATGATCGTTTCAACACTGAATCAAAAGTAGCTTCCAAAAGTTATATTAGAAATTAAAACTCTACCACGCTCTTTCAGTTTAATTCTCGATACATCTTTAGCTGCAAAATTCCTCTCTGGTTGCTCATTTTTATTTCTGAGTTGAAACAATATAACAAAGTCTAATACACAAAGATTTAAAGTAATTTAAATCTAGAAATAGGTCTGGAAGTGAATATAAATAACACACTATAATAACATGCTAGGTGATTCTTCAAGCAGAAAGAATGGCCATTGATCCATAATGCAAGACCAAAAGTTTCACGCTAGGCTGAAGAAGAGAAATCTGAAGGGACAACACCATTCCTATACTTTAAAGCTGTTGCCTCTCCTGGATACAGAGTTAAAAAAAGGAATGAAAGACAGTGCAATGACAATTCTGTGATACTCTCCAAATACAGAACAAGAGATACGTCCTAAGATAAAATAGCTGTTTGAAAGGTTATGGTAGAATGCAGTGCTTTTGGCTTTGAAACCAAAAACTTTTCAACTGTGTCTTTTTTTAAAAGAGTCTCTCAATTTCAGAAGCAGTATATGTGTCTCAGTACACAAAAAGAAGTGTTGCCAATATAAACACTTTTTTTTCTACAGTATAAAAGTCATAAAGAAAATTATTCACATAAAGCCCAAATAAATCAATAGTGTTCACATTTATTACTAAGTTTGAGAGGCTCATTTGTCTTCTGAAATTTTTATATGTACATGTATCATCTGCTTGAACATTCACGCATAGCAATTTCTGCATATCTGAAAAGTAGGGATGATATTTTTTAGTATTGTTTGAATGATAGTGAAACAAATTATCCCACCATGACTTGAGAATTGTGCATTTCAGTCAATTGGTAGTAAATCGCAAATTTACCTTTCTCTTTCTCTTAAATATGCATACACGTACCTCTCAGGTAAAAAAAAAAAAATCATCTGGTTCAAAATTATTTAAATTAAATATCTTGAATACAAAATTGTGCAGAAGCTGAACCAAAATTTTGTATTTAGAACACAGTAAGAATAGATCTCATTTTTAGGAACATTATTTTGCAGAGGTTTGGTAGAAGATGGATGAAAAAAGGAAGAAAGGAATAGCATGTAATGCATGCTATATTGGTTAATACCCTAAATATTGTGAAGATACTATATGAATATAAGAAAATACAGAATACTGTTAGGGTATTTGCTGGAGAATGTAGAAGGTGAATAGGGAGAGGAATAAAGACATCTATTACAAAGTAAAAAAAGAATGATTAACCTTAACCTATAATTTTAAAAATTATCAATTACGTTCTTAAAGAATAATAGGGAAATGTAAATACTGCCTTTATCATTGTCTACAATTCTTTATACTGGAAAATAAAAATGGTACTCTGACAGCTCATGTTCTGGTTCTTCACCAGGACTTCCAGGTTGTGTTATTCAAAGCTTCTTTCTAGCTGTACAATTGGACTGTGTTCTGCCTTCCCAGACACAGGATCCTGCATTTCCTTTTATTAAACTTTATGAGGCTTCTCTTTATCACACCTGTTGAATTCTCTCTGAATAAGAAGCCTTACACTCCAGTGTATCAGGTGCTTCCCCTGCAATTTGATATAATCTGTGAATACTCTCTTAAGATCAATGAAATTAGTTTGGCTTAGTTTAAAAAGATAATCAATCCATTATCTTTTTAATGACTACACATTGCTGCTCTCTTCTAGGTAGTAAGGGTCTGCAACTAGGAACTTAACATCACTTTTCTGTTACAGATGTCAGTGTGTAGTAACAGCAGAAGGAGAAATAATGTTACTAATAAAAAAATCCATGAAAAAAATAGTGGCTATTTGTAATATTAAAAAAACCTAACAAACAACAAAACCCAACCAATCCAGAACTTAAGTAGCTAGAAGAAGAGGAAGTTCTTACATGCTCAGGGACTCAAGCAGCAATATACAGGATGTGAAAAACCTAAATTCAGTTCACTCTTCTGCATGAATGGTTTCGATAAATGCTTGTCCTTAAGTTAAACTAACATAAAAGGACTCTCTCAATGTCTCTTGTTGACACTGTTCCACTGCATATACTTGATTAAATATTTACTGCATAGAGGCAGTCCATGTGTTCCCATCTCCTGAGCAAGTGTCCTAGTTAGAAGGCTGGAGAGCTATTCTTGTTCTCCATCTCAATCACATTTTAAACATTTTATCTGAAGTGGACCAGTGTCAACAGGAAAGGTTGAAATAAGTTTCCTAAGAGTATCTTGTAGCCTCACTGTTCACATCTTTGTCCAATTCAGAATGGGGATTGAAACAGCGTAAATAACCTTTCAAGTAAATTGCCTAATCATCGAGTATTTTCAAATGTCTCCCTCAATCTCTCTGCCTGGAGTAACTTTTATAAATTACTTAAATACAGATTGAGATAACATAGAATGTCTCTTACCTGACAGTTGGAATATTTTGTAAGCTGAGAGGTTGCTATTCAAATCTTCTTGGGCAAAGGAAGAACTGAGCTGCTGAGTAGAACATTTTACAGTTCTCATTTTATTGCAGTTAAGAAAAAATAGAGATATTAAAGTTCATTTATTTCAGAAAAATAAATTATCATGTGTAAAATCTGTGCTCCTTGAAAAAAACAGTTTTTGTCATATATTTACTGTCAGAACATAAACCTGTCACATAAATGTTTTTCTATAGGTGTAAGTGCCTCATACCAAATTACTTCACATTATGAAATTAGATTTACTCTGCCTCAAAGAAGAAGCTGGAATGATATTTCTTGACCAAAAATATTTTCAGTTTCTGTCTTAAACTGGCACCTTAAAATTTTTTCTGGGTTTCTGGCCTTGCAAATTGAATGCTTACAGGAGATTCTGAAAGAAAAACGAACCTCCAAAAGAAACTTTGCAACTGTTGTGTACTCTACCATTTTTGAAAAAGGCCTTGGAGTTTTCCATGCCTCTCTTGTTATTAGCAGTACTAGATTGGTGGTTTTGTCTGCAAGCCAGACTATAAATCATCAGCAGCGTAAGGTATGATATTCACTATTAATGTCTTGTTTATCCTACTGAAATATCTTTTTGTGTGTATTTTCTCTTGATCCTTGGCATTCTGCTGACCATCAATCAAAAGAACAAGTTGGACATTCCTCTCTGTCTTGCCTCAGTGAACCTTTGATTTTCTTGACCACTAAGCACTCTCTGGAATGTACATTTACTGTCAGTATCTTTAAGGCCCCATATTCTCCTCTCCCAGCTAGCATCCCTTACTGGCACCAGGTTGCAAAGCAATATTTCCCATATACTGAATGAAGAGCATGCCATAGACTGTTTGACATGGTCTAGGAGTCCACAGAAAACCACTGATGCACAAACCACTTTTATTCCACGAGCTTGTGGGAGCCTAAAGGGATAAGCAGCCTTTCTGCTAGGCCGAACACACCTCACACACACAAACCAAATATTCTTGCCTTTATTGTTTAATAGTTTTCATATTCATGTAGAAAAGAACTGTAGACTTATGTTTATCTAAAGATGTATCTTGTGAGAAATTTTCTTGAAATGTGTGAGGAAACTTGATTTCATGCACCAACTGTTCTCTTTCTTTACAAAAATGCAGTGTTTACTGGAGTAAGGAACAGCCTGCATTCATTATTAAGGAGCAAGGAAGTTTTGACTTTTTCTTGAGCTTCTGCAAAATCCTTCAAAGGGAAGGAAAAGGAAAATGGTTCAACACAAGTTCAGTTAGATGGTTGAATAATTTGTAGTGGCATTTCCCACAAAGCTGCTAGTTCAAAGACTTTCTTTTATGAAATAAATTTGCCAGTAGGTCACTTTTCCTCGTTGGACTGCTTGATTTTCATGGGTTGAAAGCTAATACACATTTTCTCATATTGCTTTGAGAAGGGGAAAAGGCATACATATACTATATCAGTCTGCAACTTTATCTTAGTCATGTTTCTTGACTACTAAAACAAGTTAACATTGCCAATCAAGAGGTTGTGAAAAGTTAAAAAGATTCATTGTTCAAAGCATTCTAACTCACTCATGATATTTACTTGTCCATACACTATCAATACAGGCATGGGAGTTCTGATAAAGATTTGTGCCTTGATATGAAATATAGTCTGCATGGTTAATGTGGTTCTTTGCATGTAGATTTTATTAAAACATTGCAAACTAAGGAATTGATTTTTGTATGTAATTGATTTGGCATGATGTACATAACAGCAATACTCCTTCCAGTGCTAGAAAAATCTTGGAACCTGTTGTTCAGAAAGATCATATACCTAGCTGTCTAATGAAGTGCAACTTAGCTAAAACATACTTGAATTATATATGAAAAAAACCCAAACAAACCAAAGCGCAGACGAAATTAATTAGAATTAAGAACTGAATTAACTTTTTAGTCACATACCAGTAGTAGAGAGGGAAGCTGGACAATGAACCAGATGAGTAACCACTACCATTGTTTCAGTTTATACATCTTACAACCAGACATAATGGTACCTTCTGGATGCTCTTGCTCCACTTCAGCAATGCAAAATAACCATAAGCCTGGCTTAGTTAACCTGTAAATCTGAGTTTATGACTACGTTGCATTGGTAGAATTATAAATAGCAGCTGTCATGTAGCTGTGAGTTTGATCTGTGCCTTCTAGGTCTTTATCTCTCACATTTTGTGATTCAAGGAAATAATGGGAGCATGTGTGCCACCCTATTAGACAAATCTTATATATGATTGTACCAGATGCTAAACACTTGAATTAACTTACATATGAAAGTCCACATGTGGCCACAGTGGCTTGCAGGATTTCTGTAGAGTAGAGCTCATAAAGTAGGATTTCTGTCTTTCAAATGTATATATCTAAGCATTGAAATCTGAGCTCAGCCCCCCAGGTTTCCTGTGCAGTGAGGGGAGAGAAATTAACTAATCATTCTTATACTTCTAAGTCTCTATTTTAGTTTAACTGCATTCTAGATTGCCTATTACAGGGAACCTATATAAATTTATTCAGATATAAATTTCTAACTTTTGTGTATCCGAATTTTCAATTCTTATCCTTTCTTAGTTTCTACAAGTCATAAGAAAACTATTTGTACCCTTATTAATTAGAAAAGCCATTAAATGGCAGGCACTAAGTTGGATCAACTACAAGGTCCTCTTGCAGGAGGAAATGTTTTGCACTACAAGATTTTTCTGTTTTCTTCTTTTTGTTCCTTACTGAGAACATTTCATCCATAGAAGGGGTAGTGGAATTCCTAGACCCTTCCTCTCCATTTGTATCAGTCCTACTGAGAACAAGACCAAGAGTTCAGTTCCTAACAGGATATAAGAAATAGCTGAGAATCAGTAAGTTGTAAATATGTTGTTCTTCTCAGATGGATATATTTCTTTAAAAGTGTTCATATATTTTTTTAATAAGATATTATCCTTTTCCTCCTTCATCACATTTTTCCTTACATGGTGACTCACATTCTCCTACTCTAACATCACTGTTTTCAATGGTAATACAATAAAAAATACCTCTCATATTTTTTAAAAAGTTATAGTAATAACAGAACATAAAAGAATGACCTAAATTCTCATACACAGAGAGCTTTATCATCATTAATAAAGAAAGTTTATTTCTACAAATTACATTTTCTTTTAAATCCAGTTTAATAGGAGAAAGTTGACTGCTATTAATGATCTTGTTTTCTTTTGAGCCTAGGAAAGACTATACTAATAAAATTTACCTGAACTTCTAGGCAAATTTATTTCCATATAAACCAGATGCATGTTCTTGCCTATAACTTTTTGCATGTAGACAAAAGATTAAACTAGCCAAATTAGCTAGCATTTACTTTTGTGTTTTTTTCCATTACATGAAGTAAAGTTAGTCAAGAAAACTTTATGTACTCATTAAAGAAAGCCTCCCTTGTTTCTTTAGTTTGCTAAAAAGAAATAAACCGTATACAGTGAACATGTCCTTAGTTGCCTGACTGCAGATGCTCCACTACACTCAATTCTTAATACCTTTTTTGTTATATAAATCTATGCATAAATTTTTTCCTCCAACTGGTTAATAAGAAAAAAAAGGAAAATCAAAATTTAAAATGAAAACTGCAATTTTGTCAGTCTCAGGATGAAACTATCTCATAGTTTTTGCTCTGGGAGCGATTTAGTAGATATACGCTATGAAAGGTATCCACTCAGAGAACAATCTCTGGATCCCATGCCAGAAAGAGCAGATCAGTTTGCATCCATACTGCTTAGTGATAGCATCCTATACAAACTGATGGTGTTTTCCTGCATTGGCCTTTTCTTGAGACCACCTAAAATGACCCAGATATATAACAATATTTTTTTTTTGCTTTGTTTTCTTTTCGTTTTCTTGTTTAAAGTGTCTGAAATAATGCAAGAGTTCACTAGACTAATGCTCTCTAATGAAGTATAGCATGTCTTGCATGTTTTAAAGAATGATATTAGGGTACCTTGGGGTGCTGGAGTGTGAAAGACCTGCTAAGGGTGATGTTGGGTGACTGATCAAGCAGAGGCACAAAACTCCCTTTAGCTTTCTGGATGTAGTCTGTGGAAAAGTCTTTTCCCAAAAGAAGAAAAAAAAAGAAAGCTTCATCCTGGAGAAAGATAATTGTTTTATTCCAAGAAAGAGATCAGGAATTAAATTGTCTGTGTAATGGGGATGATTTGGGGATTAGGATCTGAACCACAGCAAAATGGAAGGGTAAGATATTTGCCTTTGTAAGAACAGGTGTTCCTCAGTTTCCACTCCAGGGAAGTAAATAGTTTTAGTCTGAAGGTTATAGGTCAAAAAGGAACTCCAAGTAGAAGGAGACCTTTGTTATTGTCCAGTGTTAATTTCTATGCTTATGCTACTGACATCGAACTTTGCCTACTTGATCTTTTCACTGCATTCTTCCTTCTTACAATTTTTTACTCTCCCTTTCTTCTCTACTTGTTATTCTGAAAACACAGATTTCAGTTTGTGAAGAACTTGTCAAAAGCAAATTCTTGCTATAAGTCCATAAGGACTTCTGAATTGTAAGCTGAGAAAAATACACGAGTCCATCCTTCCTGTGGCACCAAAAATGCACAAGTCCAGGAAGTTGTATTACTTATTTTGATTATGACAAATATTTTGTTATATATGTGTGTGTGATGTGTATTACAATGGGCACTTCTTTACATTTCCTGTGATGGTTTGATCATCTTGTATGGCAAATCCAGTCCATTTCCCTATATCAACGTGGTTCCATATATATTCCTAGAGTTATGTAGATTGACAACTGAGGATCCACCCAAGGAAGTCTTTTGACCAAAGCTAGAGGAAAAAGTGGACCCTTCATGTTGTGGTTATTTCATATTCACTTGGTTTATTTTAATTCTACCAAAAATAAAATTATAATTGCCAAAACTACAAGTCTAAGTTTTTGACCAAAATGATCATCGTATTTCAAATGCTGTATCTTAGGAGGAAAAAGATTTCTATTTTGTTTTTCATCCTTTAATCAATGAGGCAGAATAATCTTAGGAAAGCAATTGTATAAAATAGCTCATGAGCCAGATACCCAAACACAATAAATTATTCCGTAATTCATGGAATATTGGGTGAATGATATGGCAGGAGATGGTGTCAAGTTATGGAAACTTGAACAGATTTTCCCCCACCTGCAAGAAGCTGTGGAACCTTTCTATTAAATAAGTCACTTAATGTACCTCCTGTTAACTCTGCTCTTATTGTTACTAAAATAGGTTGCAAACAACATGTAGTAGCAGCCAGCCAACTATCAGACATACCTTTATTGATTGAACTAAACTGTTGCGCATGAATGACAAGAGATAATTTTTAGGAGATCTGACGGAAGGTTGTACTTACATTGGAACTCTGAATGCTCAAAATTGGAAATATTTTTGTGCTTTTAAAGTCTTAACAAATAATAGCAACATGAGGCAATAAAAATCCATAGAAACAGGCAATTTATGACTAATAAAAAGTGGCCTTATTCTTGAAGACATGTAATCCCCTAATTATCCTCTAAACATTGGATGAGATGTTCATTATTTGAATACTTACCATTTGCCAGTGTGCTCTTGGCATACCTTTTAGTAGTATCAGTAGGAAAAAAGGAAATGAGATGGAAAGCATTAAAAAATAATACTCAAAATACTATTTGGGCATGTGATCCTCTTATGAACTTCACATTGAGCTATTAAAACACATTCACTAGCTGCTAACAAAGAGGTAACAGGCTGTACCAAGAAAAGAGGGATTTTAATGTGGTCGAATAGCTAAAGAACACAGGTGTAAATTCTATTTCTTTCCAGTTCATGTGTGAGCAGGATTGAGGAATTTGTCTTTTTAAAGATCATCTGCTGGACTTGCCAATTGGTCAATGAAGCTCATTCTCCGTTGCATTATAACTGCGGTAGTCTTTTATGGATTTGATAGCATTTAACCACTGCTTTATTTTCCTCAGCTGTATATGGCTGCATTGTTAACCATGTAAGAGACAGTAGCAAACTCTTCAGATCTTAAGATCTTTCTAGTCTCAGCAAAGCAGGCAGTTATCATCACATATTAGATGATGTCCCCTCTCCATGGGTCTTACCACTTCTCATCACTCACCCAAGTAGTCCAGAAAGGAGGTCTAGAACCTCCTGATTTATCTGCCCTCACCAGAGCCCTGGAGAGCAGTCTGTTGCTCAAAAACCACTTATGAACAAAAGAGAAAATGCATTTTATATGAAAATCCAAGAGGTTATTATGAGTACAGTTGAAATTTTAATGGTCTAATCCCAGAATTATTATTAGTCCAGATCTAGTTATTACAGAAAATGAAGGAGAAAAAAACCCCAAATATTATCATACATAAATTTATTATTATTATTATTATTATTATTATTATTACTACTTCTACTATTTAGTATGTGTGGGGTACAATGCATCGGAAGCATCCCTATTCCTTCACCAGAAGGATTATGATGTTAATATTTTCATTTTCCTTACCCTAGGATCCGCCTTTTATATGTCTGCTAACATTGCTTTACAGTTTTTTCTATTGTCATTTGTCTGCAAGTTCACGGTGAATCCAGTTTTACTCTATATGGTGCATTTACGTAACTTGCTCTTTGTTGTGTGTTACCACGACAGTTGTTTTTGTTGAGCTCCAGATCTGCATTTTATTAAGTGACCACTAGTGCTTTGTTTAGAGCTATGGGCTCTCCAGCACCAGTCTGTACACTGACTCAATCATCCCATGCCTGCACTCCTCTCCACTGCATCTTTTGTCCCCACTTCTCAAGGCATCTGCTTTCATACGCGGCCTATACTTCTTCTTATATATTTTTGTTAGAATAATAAAAAAGTTCTCTTACACAGAAAAACTACTATTTATCTGTATATAGCTTTGGTTATACTATACGAAAAGTGAAAACTTCAAATTAGGAGTAGGCAACTCATCATTAGAAAAATTGCAGTTACAGCTAAACCAAGTGGAAACAGAGATCCAGTTAAGATAAGAAAAGTTCAGAGAAAGGAAACCTGACAAGTTTCAGTCCTAAGGCCTTGTAAACTCAGTACAAATGCAGTGGCCTACTACCAACAGTGGGAATACACTTTTTCCTGGGTTGCAGGATGTGACTGCCACATCTATATTCAGGCCTCCTAGGGAAGTCAACAGAATTAGACTGCCACCTCCAGCAACCTGTTTATTTCTTAGGTGCTGAAGCTTGGTTCAATTTAATGTGGTAATTAAGTTTTTAAGCTAAGGCGAATGAATACAGGCCTTTATGCTCCCATAGTGCCAATGTGACGACAACAGGAAATGAATAGCAGGGGATAAAAAAAGAGACAAAATCTAAAGGATTTTAGAAACAAATAGCAGATTCTTTTCAAGACAGAGCTGGGTCTTGGCTGTCTTTAAGGTTGAGATCCTTGATTTCTCGGCTACTGGCTGCAGAATAATCCTCACCCTGCTGATTCAGTTTCTGGACGAGCAGGACCACAGCAAGCTGGAAAGAAAATAAAACAACACAGAAAACTAGAAAAGTATTTGCCTTCAGACTTCTATCTGGAAATGTATTGCTTATTTGTAAAAATAACATTTTTACAAATAAACAATAATAATAATTCAGTGATCGCCAGTCTCACAATACCTTGATGAATGAACTAGACAGATTTTGTGACATCTATTTCTCATATGTGCAGAAAAGTGAAAGGCTAAATATTTAGATGGTAGTAGGCAATTAAATAAAGTCAGGTGTCTGTACTGTGAATGCACTGGAACCATGTTTCTGTGTTTGGGCTTCTTTTCTGGCTGGATACAGAACGTGATCATGTGTGGTGTGCTGCCCAGCCACTGTGTGGCATCTGGACCTATCTACATAAGCCTTCAGAGACTTAGTCTGTGCCTAACTTGTAAGGCTGAGATTAGGTTATGTGACAAAACTCATCTGCACACACAGAGGAATGCTCAGAGGCACCATGGAAAGAGGGAGAGCCCAAATAATATTCTGCCAGTCTACTCCCAGGCCTATCCCAGGAGCCATCAGCCCCTCACATTTTAAGCTGAGTAAGAAAAACAAAAATGTTTTTATAACAAAGCCTACTCTCCTTTTCATAATTTTTCTAGAATAAGAGATTTTTAAATGAGTTTCCCTGATTTTTGATTTACTCCTCAAATCTTTATTCCTATCTTGCTAAATTCAGTGCCATAAACAAAAGTCAAAACAAACCTAATCAATTTCAAAATAGCAAAAAACCTTCCACAAAAAGCCCTCTAACACAAAGCCTTTCAAATAACAATAACTTTTGGTCACAGAATTAAAACTGTATTTTATGTTACCTGATTCAAGTTAAAAGAGGTGATCATCCTGCTGCATTAAGCACTGTCATAGTCTCACCTGGAGTACTGTGTGGGGTTGTGGGCTTCACAACTTGTGAAGAATGTGAAGGTACTTGAATGTGTCCAGAGAAGGGCAACAAAACTGCTGAGAGGGCTGGAAGAAATGTCTCACAAGGAGCCACTAAGGATGCTAGGTTTGTCTAGTTTGAAGAAAAAAAGTCTGAAAAGTGACTTTATTCAGAGGACAGGAAGTGGAGAGGGAGGTGCTGCTCTTCTGGTATCCATTGATAGGATGTGTGTGAGTGTTCAAAAGTGCATCATAGCAGGTTCAGACTCGGCATTAGGAAGTGTTTCTTTACTAGTGAGTCGCCAAACCCTGTAACAGGCTTCCTAGAGAGAATGGTCGATGCCCCACTGCTCTCAGAGTTTAAGAGATGTTTGGACAATGACCTTAATAACGTGATTTAACTGTTGATCATCCCTGAATTGGTCAAGCAGTTGGACTAAATGACTATTTTAGGTACCTTCCAACTGAATTAATCTATTCTATTTTAATGCAGAATTTCAGGAAAACATTTTAAATTTTACTTTCATTTACACTGAAATGTTGGAAGAATATAAGAGGAAAGAGGTAAGGCCTTCAGAAGGGCAAAACCTGAATTACTTTCACTTTAGGTCCCTTGATACTATACAGCAGGTTAACTGTCCCATTTTAAAAATAGGAATAATTTTTATTTTCTCTTCTGCATAGGCTTTTTGTTTAATCACTAGAGCTAGTGAAGGATCTTGCAGAGACTTCAGTGGGTTGAGGATCAACCAAATTGCATACAGGACTTTCAAATTAGTTTTTTTACAGTGGAAATTTCAGTTTCAACAGGTAGGTGACAATTGTTTGAGATATTTTTTACTTTTTTTAATAAGCTATATTATTTACTCTCTTTGTTGCAGCTTTCTTTTCTCACTGCTGCTTTGCAGCTATTAGGGATAATCCTGCTTATTCTAATAGATAAGCTTTGACTAAAAATAAATTTCTCCTCCTTCCATGAATCTGATTTTGTGCTGTTCCATATGCAGCTGATGACAAATACTGTCAATATCAGGTTCCTAGTTTTAGTCCATTATGACTTTCACATATTAGGAGGAAGATTATATTGCTTATAGTAATTTATTCTATAATTTATATTTTTACATGTTTTTACAAAGTGCTTTAACAAGTGAACAATAATATAGAGGCCAATAGAGGAAAAAAAAGCCAGTTTGAAAAAGAAATAGAATAATTTTGATTATGTGAAAGTTATCTCTTATATTACCCAAAAGTAGCCTGAAATCACTGCTGCACTTATTAGTGTGAACAAAGGAAACATAGGGGAGGAGATCTCAAGGTCTGGTTATGTTCCAAGCTTACTTGTAAAAATCACTATGGGAAATATTGTAAAAAGCGTTCGCTTTGAATTTATAGGTCTCCAGTGAAAAAGGAATCTGTTTTTTCAAACTCTAAAACAAAGTGGTGAGTACGTACTCTTAACGTGCTCTGATTTTGCATCAGAAAGAACCTATTAGATTAGGTTCTTGAGAAACTTAGATTGCAGCTGATATGGGTCCCTGACATAAATCTCACTAATATTCAGCAATGAACAAATGAACTCTAGAAAACCCCAATTTCTTTGAAAAGATGTATAACTCAACTGTCTGAATATATGCTTAATAAAATATTTGTATATTCGTCATAAATTTGGGAGATAGATATAACTACTATTAACATATAACTACTAGCAGTTCCATAATTTCAGTCTCTAATGAAGTACTAATTAACAAAATGTCCTAATCAGTTGAGATGAGATTGGATCTTTCTGCCCATCTGAACCCTGTGATCCAAAGGGACCCAGCTCACTGTTTCATAGCCAGACAATATTTATTTCCTCATTTTCCCTTCACATGCATATGGCAGTGGAATGTGAGAAAATTAAGAATGTGTGTTATAAATTACAAGATATTTCAGAACCTTCTGAGGTTGCAGTTAAATTTGTTTCTGGCAAAATGAAAGGTGTTTGGCTTTCTATACGGAAGTCTAGAGCGCATCCTTCAGTAGTTTTAGGAATAGAGCAAGACATTTTTTCACACAAAAAAAATTTTATTGATGGCTTGGCTAAATCCTCCAGTAAGTTAAAAACCCCAGATTTTAGTAATTATATCTTGACAAACAGTGCTTTAAATGACAGGAAGTAACGTTTTCTAAAATAGAACAAGTTTCCTGACATCAAAACCTTTGAAAAGAGTTCTAGAAGGTTCAGAAAATGCTTCTAATCCTTTAATCCATAACACAATTTGCCACACAATTAAATATTTGAACACTCTAACCCTTTCCTGGAAGCAGATAGAAAACTTATAATATTTATATTTTTCAAGTCTATATTTAATTTTCCCTTCTAAATAAAATGCTTAAATACTTTTATGTAAATTTTGAGTTTTTAATGAGAGTGATCAGAGTTAAGGAGAAAACTGACCTCTGAAAGGGTGAGTACTTGCCACTCAATGGAAAGGAGGATTGTAACATTGCTCTTTCCCTATAAAAATGTATATTAAAGAAACAAACCTGTTGAATGTGAAAGTAGATTTGGATCAAGAATTTATGTGCCTGGGTTTGGTGGGATCATCTGAAGCTTTCTGAAACACATATTGATTTCTTTGGGAAATACTAAAAACATTAAATAGAAGACAAATACTTGCAATTGAAATCATGCTGAGATTCTTCATGTAATTTGGAGGAGGAAAGTTAGGATTCTACATCCTTCTGTTACATAATAAGATGCTTCATCTTGACTGGGCTGTATTTCCTGCCATAAACCCATTTCTCTGTCTCCTAGCCAGTTCATGTGGTTCAGTTATTGTGGTAGAAGTCTTGACACAGCACTGAACCTAGAGGATAGAACAGTCACCAAACACCCTCAGGTCAGTATGGCAAACATCACAGGTCTATTTTCAGTTATGAAAAATCATTGTGATAACTGCCCAAAATCTGAAGAATTTGTTTTACAGGTCTTTTTGGAGATTTTTTTTCACTAGAGAAAGCCAAATTTAAAAATAAAGCCATGTTCTCTTAAATAAAACCCAAACAAAACCCAACAAACAAACAACCGAAAACACAACAAAAAAGCAGCTTCATAATGAATGAAACAAACTTAGGGAGATTCCAGTTTCCCTTAATTTAAAAAATGTAATCTTGGTTATGACAAGTAATAGAAATTCATTATGTTTTCTCACTGCACATAACACACTGAAAAATGGATATTATTTTATACCTTTGAAATTATTATCGAGAAAAAAACCAGTTTCTCTGTAGAAATAAATAAATAAATCATACTGTACTGAAAATATAATGAAGATGGAGAGAAAAACAAGAATAAACCTAACAGAGATCAATACTCTGGAAAATTTTAACAAAGGAACTTAATTCTAAATGGACGTAGCAGCAGCTTGAATTAGCATTTCCAGGTTTTTGATTTTTCTAGGATTTTCTTTTTATTTACTTATTTGTTTGTTGGTTTATTTATTTTTTTGTTTATTTATACTTGGAGGAAAAGGTTACCTGCAAAGGCTTCTGGGAATATCAGCTGCATAAATCCTGAAGTGATTGATTTCATAGTCATTGCAGGTGAAGAAAGATTCTTTGAAATTAGATCAACGATTTAGGTCATGGAGATGCTAAAATTCCAACAAATCTCAGAGAAGCAAGATTGTAATAAAAATTTTCTGAAGACCTGGTGTCTACAGACATTAAGCTTTCAGTATGTAACTTCGCCAGAGGAGCACACAAAATTATAATCCTTTAAAAATAAAAAAATAAAGAAAAAAACCCAACCAAAACCAACAAAACAACTACCCAAACAAAACGACCCCACCATTTTCTCTCATTCTTTGGTTTCTTTCTAGTAAGACACACAGTCCTGAAATTTTCTTCTGACTTTCTACAGTAATATAGTACTGCACTGCACTTCCCTTTTCTTCCTCACACACAGTTATCAAATGTTTTACAAAGATGAAGAAGCCTGAGTGGCTCCATTCTACAAGGAATGCACCGAGGTTAACTATGCTACATTTCAGTCTTCCTGCAGAATGAGCTGAAAATCTGTGCATAACTGCTTCCCATGTGTTATTTGTGTTTCCAGTCTGTTGCATGATTGTTTGTAGGAAAGATTGCCTATTGTTGTTCCATTCCCTGTCCCCAGGCCCTCTCAGAATTGGAAAGGTTATTTCTCAGTGGAGTTCTAAGGTTAACTGTTTTAATACAGTAGAAATAAAATAAAATGAAAATAGCCAGGTACAGAAAAAAGGCATGGTGTTTGAGAAAAAAAGTTGATATTTTGCTGCTCTTTTTCAGTTCCTTTCTTAGGACCATCTTCAGCTTTCAAATAATTTCATTATTTATGTCTCAAGATGAACTCTTACACATGAACCAGAAGGGAAAATATGTCTGTTGCCAGTTATTATTGCAATTGTTGGTTTCTTTTTAAAATTACTAAGGTTACTAGTCAGTACTAGCATATATATGTCCGAAAATGTCACAGTGCAACCTAGAATATATAAGTTGTTTCACAAAGCATGTAAAATCAAAATCCTCATATGGCAAATTTTCAGTGTAACTTTAGAAAAAAATCAAGTAATTTAGATTTTATAGTGATGGATCCTCAAGGCCAAGAATGCCCCACTCCTCACCTCCGCTTTATTTTTTTTTTCCTATAGGAGTCTGAAATGAAAATAAAAGTGTACTTTTAGCACCACTTGGTAAGTATCAACCCTCTTACTAAACTACCACTTAGGTTTATCTATATAATTAAAAGATGTGATGAAGTAAAAACCCTTCCACTTTCAGAAGGACTTCAAGTACTAAAATTAAAAAAAAGAAAAAAGGCAGTTATTAGTATAACCCTGTATAAACAGATTTCTTGACTAAGTTCTTTTTTTTCCCCTTCATCAGTATGGAATTATTTTAATTTTAAACAATCGAGGAATTGTTTTTATGGCTAATACAGAGCTTGATTGTTAATTAAGCCCAATTGTATGAAGGAATATTCTCAAAGATAAGAACACTCATAAAGTTTTGAAGAAAGTATTTTGATGCTGTGTTTTGTTATGCTTTACTTTCCTTTTATCCTACAACAGAAGTTTTTTGAATTGTTCTGTGAAAATATATTTTCCCTCTAATCATTCCAAAGAGAAATAATGCCTCAATTTTTCTTACCCACCATGCCTCTTTTTTCTGTGTCATATTAGTTTTTCTCATAGTTCAGTTTCTATATGACTCCAGTGGGTAAGTATGTATTCCTAGGACAGAGGTGATTGCATGGTTTACATGCTGCTGTCTTTGAAAGCATTTATTTCATGTGTAATCTTTTTGGAGATAATAGTTATTATGTTTTACTGTTATCACCAAGTATGCTCGAAGCATCTTTAAACACAGCATGGCATTCTTCTCTTATAGACCTGCTCTTCGAGAACAACATTGCAGTTCTCTAGGCTCTGATCCTGTATCAACATACACATACCCACCTACCTTTCTTATGCAACCCCTTTCTATATTACTCAAATGCTAAATTGAAAAGAATAGTGGAATCCCATTGTAATTGCATAGCTAGCAGCACTGAATAATTTTAATATAGTTCTTCTTAATAAGAATTCTAATCATGCTAAGATAATATGGCATTAAACTGGATATAATTGTACCATTTTAATGCTGAAAAGTGGCTAAATGCAGTCATTTATATAATTTTAAATTTCAATATTAAAAATATACTTTTATAAATATTTAAACTTAGAAATATGTATGTTTAGAGTTATATATAAGCCTAAACAAAAAGATTTCACTAGTTTAGGAAATCAAATATTTTATAAGTATAAACTGTCAGCATTTCATACTTCCTGAAAACACATAATTAACAATTGATTCCACTCCAAAGCCTAGAAAATAACTAGTCTACTACTTTAACTATGAATTAAAAGAGGGTTTTCTTTCCCTCTTGGTAATACTTTAACCAATGGTGCATTGCTTTACCCTTAAGTACCTCGTGCATATAAGGAGTGACTAGTATGGGTGCAAACACCTGTTCTGTAGCTGTCCATATGCAGCTAAATGGCTAGAAGAGAATGTACCAGCATTTATAACTCTTATTTTTCTGTAGTATTAAGCTCATTTCCAACACTACACTTATGGACTGTGTGCAACTGGCAGCCACCTGGTAAAAGCCATGAACACCTCCATGACGTAGAAATCTCAGAGAGAGAAAGGATCAGGTTAAATGGATTATTCGTCACAGAACTGCAAACATTTCACATGTTAAATATTCCGCAACAATTTTAACAGTTACAACTTCTGGTCCTCATTTCTATACTTGAATCAAGATTTTAAGGACCGAATTACAGAGATACATAAAAAAAATAATAAGAACATAAACCTCACTAAAAGATGGATTCATAATTGAGGAAAATTGTAGATTATTCCTTGTTTTATCCAAATCATTACTGATCCATAATTTCAGCTTTCAGTCAGAGAAGTACTGCTTGCCTCTTCCCTTCTAGAAGCAGTATTAAACAGGTAAAATTAAAGTCTTTGGAAGAGTATTTCCTTCTGCTCCAATTCATTTAACAAAAACTGAATGCAAGAACCTTTTTGTCTGACTTTTACGTTTGAAACAACCGCCTTTCCTTCTTGCCCCCTTCCCACCTAATTTGATGAGACCCTCAAAAACTGAAGCCAGAAAAGATATTTTCTCAGACATAAAGAGTTTCAAACATAGCTTATAAATTGCATATAATTTGAAAGCTTTTCTGGGATGATACACACCTGCAAATTGTTAGCTAACACCCACAGCCACATTTTATGGCTCATGTTCTGGTCTTTTAACAACTTGTGCTGCAGGCAGCTGGAAGAATCTAAGAATGGTGAATGGTTGAAATTTGTCCTAAGTGGTGTTGACAGTACAGTGACTGAAAGATGCAGCAAACCCCTCCCCCCTTTTTTTTTTTTTAAGGAAAAGAGCCTCCTATCCAATCCAACAGAAAAACAAAAACAGACAAAGTAATATCTCTGGGGGTGCAAACTGTAGCCAACAATACAGCTGCAAAGTTATAAAATAGTCCCAGAAGGACTGATGCTTATCACTGTCTGGCATCCTTCCAGGCTTAATGACCTCTTCCTCATTGGAAAAAAGAAAAGCTAAAATGTATTTTACCAGTTCTTCTTTTTTGATATCTCCAGTGTATCTGTATGAATGACAATACTGAAGCTGTGGAGATTTTTGGGTATGTAACCACAACCTTTTGCTATAGTATGAATAAGATTGAGCTACATAAGAATTCTTCATTTTTTTACATGAAAGGATTAAAAAAAATCATTTTGAGTCTGTTGGTAAAAAAAATAAAATAATTAACAATCATTTATTTACACATAAGATCTGAGTGCTTTTAGGTAGCAAACTTATATTAATATATTCCCATAGAAGTATGGATTGCCTGATTATTTTCTTGTTGGATCTGAAGTATAGTAAATAAATATATACATAGTAAATGTTGTGGGTTTTATTAAACTGTATAAAATCAGTAGCAGATCTGACTGCAAAACTCCCATAGATTTTGATTTTCCTAACTGTTAAACATGTATTTTGAGTTAATTTGGACATAGTAATTCCATATGTACAATATTTGCAAGCCACAAATATCATAGAAAAGTCTTACTGAACTTAATAAAACTAGCCCAGCTTGTTTTCAAATAATGAAATCAAAGTACCTTTTTTTTCCTCAGAAGCTTAGAACTTAGAGTCTTTCAGAAAACTTTCAGATATCTAGAATTTGAAAGATAAATATATCACTTTTCTTGCATAATTTTAAAGATGGTACAAAGTGTTGCAATTCTTTCAAACAAATACACTTTTCTATATGAGAAACATTTTTTCTCAAAAAATATGATTCAGGAAAAAGGCCATACTGAATAGACAACAAACACTTGACAATCGCAGAAGAGAGTTTCTATGTGCATCCTACAGAACCATTCAAGACCAAGCAGAGAAAGAATTAGGAAACAAGACAAAGAAGATGACAACTCATTTGATCTAAATAAAAGCTGTAATGTTTCTGCATTTTAGGCTATATTCTGTGATGATGGTCCGAGTGTGTATAACATATAGAAAACTTTGGCCTCCCCAACATTTGTTACACTCACACCACTGAGAACCCGTTTTGCCACTAGTATTTCCAGAAGAGAATAAAATAGAAACCTTGTTGCCTGTCTCTTTTTTTAAAAACAAACAAACAAACAAAAAACCCCCAAAAAACAACCCAACTGTGGGATTGGCAGTAGCATGAGGTTTATTTTCCTTCCAACTTGCTTTAAATGCTCTCTCAGTTTGTTATATGGTACAGCATAGTTTTGTAGCTTAAACATACTTGGCAAGTCCTCTCCTATCTGTTCAAATTGCCCAACACCCACTACATGCCTAGCTAACAAACACTGAGCAAATACTTCCAACTGTCTTCATACTGGGCCAGAGGTCATCCCAATCGGAAAACAGGGGCTTCAGATGGTATTTCCTTTATGCCAGCTAATTACAACCATATGGTTTTTGTGACAGAAAGGGAGGTATGTAAGTTTCAGACCCATTAGCCAGGTTAATTGCTTCTTCCACAGCTGATACTCTCTGTGTAGCTTTTGTCCTGCAGTTTAGCATAGTCTGTGATGCCTGGTTTTAATTATTTTGTTGTTGCTTCTGCCTTTGTTTATTGCCAGCAGTGATTTATAAGCCATGATATGGGGATTCAGCTATTTATGTCTGAAAATGAGGATAGTTTTCTCTCTAAAAAATCTTGCCGGGCAGTTCTTGGCTTTTTCCTTCTATTTCCTTTGTTAGGATGCATGATTTGGAGTGTAAACAGCAGAGAATCCAGGATGATGATAGGAAAGACATAACATACATGCATCCAATTGGGGTGGTAAGGAAGAATGTCACAATTCATCACCAGAACTCCCTTTGGCCCACTCAGTGAAGGAAATCTAGACTCTTTGGTGTAGTTCATGTGCATATCAAGGAAATACAGCATTCAAGAAAACAAAAATTATGTTTGTGAAACTGAGATGCGGCTTCAGAGTGTTATGGATTTGCTTGCTTTGCTCTTGCCTTTTCTGAAGACATTTCCAGGCTTTGAAGAGGTAAGGGCCCCCCATTTTCCAAACTACGAACCCCAGAGAGGACCCACAGGATCAAGGAAAATAGGGTTTGCTCTACACCGATAGCCTCATGCACACGCTGTAATATTCACATTCTTAACATTGCCTTTTGCCACCTGTACTCAGCATGTTGTCACACAATCATTAACTTAGAAAACTAACAAAAACCTCTAGAATAAATGAGTTGCCATAAGAAAACAATTAAAAGGTCACTTATTGTGAAAAAAACATATTTAGTCTAACATGGTTAAGAGACCACCCAGGATCAGCCAAAACTTGTTGTGTTGTTCTTCCCCCTTCCTCTCCACAAACCTGTTACTTGGAATACATGTGCATTTATATGAATGACTTATTGTGAAGGGCTGGGATGATGATCTCATCTCAAAAGATTTGACTGTCTTGATATTACATAAAATGATAAATAGTGATTAGTTATCACATTTTTAAACAAAACTAAGAGCAGGAGCAGATAGTGATGTATTAGTCTTTGTGTTTTAAAATATTTCCTTATTTTAAAATGAACCCACAGACATTACAACATGAAATATGATTTCTCAAACATATGTACACAAAAATTATCCAGGTAGATAAACGCAGCACAATTTGTTGTGATAGAGACTTCAGAAATTATCTTAATCGAGGTAGATAATGCCAGCACAATTTTGTGACACAGACTTCAGGATCAGGCCCCTGAAAACTCAAGTTGATGGCAAAATTTAGTGTCAGGGTTATAAACACTTCAGTAATAATTGATTTTTTTGGAGCTAAAATGGTTGTAGTAATGCCAAAAGAAATTAATTCTATTGAAATTTAACTCTTAAATATACAAAGACTTATTATACATTGGAAGACTCTAAAGATACATTAACATAAAATTGTAAGTTATTGGGGTTTTTTGTTTCTCTCCAAAATTCATGCACTGTGTGTGCTTTCATACATGTATTGTCTTCCACATGGAAATAAAAATTGCTCCAGTGATCTAATGTATCAGTTTTGGATATAGACAGTTGTATAAATTTAATTTCTTGTCTAGAACTTTTGTTGACAGCTCGTCACAAAGACTATCCTTTTGCCATTAAATGGTGGGGAATCTGTTAGCTGGAGGTAGTCACTAAGATGAAGCTGATCTCCCTACCTTTCCAAATATATTTCCCTGAGTTATAGCTTCATACAGTCTACAACAACAAATACTTTCTAGGCAGATCCACTATCACCACTTGTTACTAGGCTTGTTTATGGCTTTCCATCAGAAGGGTCTGCTTTAAAGTTACTGTTTTTTCCAGTTTCAACACTTGAACTAAAATTTCTTATCTAAGATGATTTTTATGGGGTGAAAAAAACCCCAAAAATAACAAACTCGCCTTTATTTATTTCTAAGAATCTCATTGGGTAAACTATTTGTTCTTGCAATCTGATTAAATTCCCTTCCTTTACACTCCTCCCACCCCCATTTTTTAAATAAGCAAATTAATTTGAAAAGTTATCATCTTTGCTATGTAATATTCTTCTAATCTTGTGATTGGTAATGAGGATCTACCAAAGTGGTAGTGGGGCAAAGTGGCAAAGAGTAAAGTGGTCATCTCCTTTAGACTGAAATGGGAGTTTATAGTAAATATGTCTAGAGAACTAATTAACTAAATTTAGGTGTTTAAATTAGAGCTAAATTAATTTTAACTGTGATTTTAATACTTTTCAGTATGTCTGTCATTCACTTTGGCGATGAGCAAGAGTTTTCTGAATTTTCAAGAGCAGTGGCATAAGCTTGAAATGGTAGGAAAAAGCTTGCTTTCCTGTGTCTGTTCAGTGCAGAGGGACTTTTTCATTCATGCACAGCTGGGACATGAACCATTCAGTGCTATAATGGCTTTCTGAGTCCAGTACAAGAGAGAAAGACCCTGAGACCAAGTTGCCAAAATGGTGAATGCAGAAAATGCTAGGTTGTCTTTTAAAGAAGTGGAACCCAGGGAGAAAAACTACACAAACGTAGTCAATAAACTGAAATGAAATGAGGACTCGAAGGAACACTGCAGCTCTCCAAGCGTACTGGTTCGAGAACCAGTGAAGTCAGGATAAGCTGGAAAAGGAGACGGAAAGTTAGTTTGGGTGAGACATCTGAATTCAGAGCAGAACATGAAAGAACAATAGGAAGTGGGTGGACAGTTCCCAAATGGAAAGTGGGTATAGTTCTCATGAAAGAAAATGGAGACTGTCTGCCACGGGGAAGTTCAGTACAGGCGAAGAGAGACCAGAGCGGGAGGCCTGAGCTGGTTTCAGTGATACAGTGCAGAGGGGAAAACACAGTGGGGACAATCCAATTTTGTAGAAGTCTAAGGGGACCCTGAGTGACCCACTGAATACAGCATTTCCTCAGTATCTAGTAGACCATTACTGAAATTCCTTCAAATATACCAATTTCAACCTTATTCCAAGCCTCAGTCAAAGAACGTGTTGAACTACAGGAAATCCTCGTTTTAAGAATCAATTCTATTCCAGACTCCACCTACCTCAGAAAAGTACTCACTGAAATGTTTGCTTATCCTAGAAAATGTATATCTTTGAGTGGAATTATAAATTAGATAAAAAAAGAGAAAAGTTATGTGAATGAAATATTAACTTCCTGCAAGAGAGAAACTAAGCATTTTGCTGTAGGTTGCAAAGTAAATAAAATCTCTGACCGAACCAGAAGCTGGACTTAGTACTTCAGTCACGGAATATTCTCCCACAACACGGGACTTCTCTTAATTGCTAGAAACAAATATCAGGAGAGTTATGATGTACATAGATAAGGAAAAATAATCTCTGTAGTTGAAAGCAATTTATTTAGGTAAATAGTTTAGAAACTATGAGATAAAAACTCTTCGTTAAAAAAATTAAATATTTGTGATTGTTTGGTATCTATATAAAAAGAGACTCCCTAGAGATTCTGTTACCACCTCACTTTTGAGAAGAATTTGATATTATAAAAGTTTTACCATAGATTCGGGTGGTGGTAAAACTGCTGTAATTTTGTGTAAATGATGACACAGATGGCAAAATGATCCTTTCTGTCAGCTACGGATCCAGCACAGGATTTTCCATGACTATTATTTGTTCACTTAAAAGTCTCTGCTGTTGCTTAGTGGTTTTAATTTACTGGGTATATTCTGTTTAAATTGAAGTGGGCTGAGAAGAGACTTGTCATACCATTGGCAAGGTTTCACTATCATTCCTGGATATAGATGAGCCAAATGCAGAACTTCATATCCAAATCTTTTCAATATCAGAGGAAAGGATCAGATGTGAACATTCTGTTCTAAACCCACCCCTGTGGCTTTAATCCTGGGTCAAATACTAAATTAGAATGGGTCTTTATACCTCCAATTTAGATACAACCAAATTCTATTTTCATCAGACTGTGCCCCGAGAAGGAAGAAATTGTATGTGAGTTTGCCACTGCTATGTACAAAAACAGTTCTGCAACCTAACCATAATTTTGCCTCAAAGCCAAACTCTAAATCATACCCCAAATTAATGCAGGTGTGAGTCTGGCTTCCTTATTCTGCCTGAATCTACTGCTTATAAAAGTATGTTTCTGAAGAATTATTTTTTTATGGAATACATCAGATTTTACCTAATTGCTAATACTTGCAAAAAAACATCCCAAACCCATATGCTGGAATGCTATATGTCATGCAAATATGTTGAAGATCCTTCTCATCCACTGCCAAGGTACCCAGTTTGAGCAATGACTAAATGAATAAAAATGAACAAAAAAATACCCCCTCAAAAAAAAACAAAAAAAGAAAGAAAAAAAGAAGGGTAAGCATTTAATTTTTTCCTCACTTTGTTGGGGGGGGAAAGCTCCAGAAACCAGAAGCAGATGAGGGAGAAGCATCAACAGAGACTACTAGCAAACGGCAGCTGCAATGTGAAACCACTCACAGGAAAAAAAAGGGATGCTCCTTCCCAGTAAAAGTTAGCGCAAACATGAAAGCAACCAGCAAGTACTTCCAGCAAAGTAAATATTCAATCCAAAAACAGTGAATGACTAAAGAGAAGACTGAGAAAAATGCAGCGTTGTGACAGAAATTACATTCTGTAGCATTCTCTCATAAACAAATTTTGTTTATTTATCATTGTACAGACTTTGGTTTCACTTTTAGGTATATCCCTGAGCCCCCCTCAAAAAAAAAAAGGCATACTGACCAAAAATTATGATCAAACTTTCTCTGATAAACAGTACTTTGAAAGTTATTAAAATATTTTGTGGTTTCTTCTGATTCTAAAATTGTTATTGGATGTGATTTTTATTTTTGGTGTATCTCATTATTACAATTCTCAGCCCTACTCTCTCCTTTTAAAATTTAGAAACAATTCCTCTCTCTGGGAGTTTACACCACAGCACTTGTCACTCTATGCCTCCTTTTGAATTTGGCTTTGGGTGTTGATATATTTATTTCAATTCTTTGATGCCTTCCACTATTCAAGTGCTCTCTGAATAGATAGGTCATATGTGTGACTCTGCAGTTTGTTCACAATCAAAATGTATCATTAATCTAAGGAGAGTTTTTACATTACCCACCATCCTTTTCATACTTGTCTAAGGGGTCTGTCTCTTGTGGCTCGAACCACACTGGTGTGTCTACACTGCCAAGAAATAAGGGAGAGAACAAGTCCAAGTCCTGGACTGTGATGTTTGTTTCTAGTTTATATTTTGACACTGTTCTGGACCTCTTGAGCTACTCCAGAGGAGTCTAAATCAATACAGACAGGAGGCAGTCCTTAGCAGCCCGACTGTAACCATTGGCCTAGTGTGTCCCCTCTGGCTATAGGATGGGCACCCAGCACTGCTCCTGCAGACTGACATGACTGATCAGCCTGTTCTACAGAGATGATGATTATGATTAAGTTTACATGTATCTCAAGACCCTCCTCTCCTACTATGTGTATATTTTTTTCTCCTGCATGTCTTCTTTATATCATCAGGGAAGTAATTAAAGCTATAATACATAGAAAATGAGTGAGAGAGGATTACAGAGTTCTTTCTCTCTGCCGTTTTCCTTTATTCTTTTCATGTATTTTATCTAATTCCTGTTGTCCTCCAGGCATCTCTGATTTTAGAGGTGTAATTAATGATGAAAATCCTTCCAGTTGTTACACACGTGTGGTCATGCATACACACTTTAATGCTCTTCAAAGGAAGAACTCTGATACAAATATGTATATACACACACACACACACAAAAGTTTGACCAGCTTTTCTACAGCATACTTTTTTAAACACTTCTAATATTAATCAGTAATTCAAATGCATATAGGAGAACTTACTATACAACAATCCTAAAAATGTGACACAAAATAGCTGGATAAAGTGGCAATCAGAAGAGGAAATGAGTTTTTTCTAAGCAGAAGTGTTACAACCCAATGTAGCTCAAGGGCAGATTGCTCACCCACATT
Organism: Pipra filicauda; assembly: GCF_003945595.2. Lineage (NCBI taxonomy): Eukaryota > Metazoa > Chordata > Aves > Passeriformes > Pipridae > Pipra > Pipra filicauda. The sequence goes on from NW_024105175.1 coordinate 1,467,452, forward strand.
GCTTCCTTCACGACTGTTTTGAGTTTTGGTTTTCTAAAAGGGGATTTCCATGTGGAAGTTCAGTGAAGAGTAAAGAAAAACTACCCAACAAGTTTATGAAATTACATGATTTGAATGAATAAAAATATATATACTACTCTATTTGGAGGTAAGTTTTGTGAAGATTTACAGTTCTCAGATTAAAAAGATAAATTGAATGTAGTGCATTCTACATGTATGTTTACAAACATGACAACATGAAAAAAATATCTACTAAGCTCAAGCATCTTCATAGATGAAAGAATTACTTTGATGAAAGACTGGTAATGCTTATGTGTGTACTTATAACTAGAATGATACATTCTCAGTTGACATTATTCTGTCAATTTCTGATGTGTTTACCTAATATATACAATAAAAGTCTACAGGATTCTGGACCTGGATAAGATGTTACTTACCCAGATAACCTGATACAAAAATTATTTCTTACTCCCTTATCCATTAAAAGGCATATGGACCAGCTGAGACAGGTTGATGAGTGTTTAGCTGCAGGGAACCCTGATTTCCTGGGATGTGTCTACTGCAAGAAATGTCTCAAGTTATTTTTCAAGCTGTAGGATCAACAGCCTGATGGCTTGACAGGGGGCTTTGGAACGCCAGGGACAGGCCTGAGAGGTCTCTCTGGCTTTAGGAACCTTGTGACCCACTGCATGGGGCAGTCACTGCTGTCTTTTGACCTGGAGACCCTGACATCTGTAGGATTGGTAGGTCGTCACAGTGGGCTTTATGAGGCAGATTTATGCTTAAATAGTGTGCCTGTGAGCATTTTACATTCCCACTTCTCTAACTGGCACTATTCCTTTCTCATATTTGGTACAAACCAAGAAAACAAAGAAAATCAAAGCAATTGACATTAACCAACCAAATCTCTTTACCAAGTGCTGCCTAGCAAATGTCTTGACTATAATATCTGAATATGTAGAGAATTAACATAAATTTCAGCCTTAACATCTGAAAAATTCTGCTACTGGACCTACTACAAGGACCAGCTGTCAGCCCTCTGCACTTGGAGTGATAATTATTTTGGAGAATATGACGTGCACAGGAGTATACATTTCCTGGTCCTCCAAGGAGGCCATAACCAAATATAGTGACATCATTCTCATCCTCAGATAGGAGTATATATAAAGATTTTTTTTTCCTGATTTAGATATTAGTTGCACAGTTTTTTGTGTGACTTTATGAGCACACACAATGAAAATTACAGCATGTAGGGCTTTTGTAACTCATAGAGCTGAGGTTTGTGATTTTAACAAATATATGATTGATTCTCTCAGCTAATGCACTGGGAATTAATTCCCTAAAAATGCCAGATGTAATGTATGATGATTAGCTTAGTGAAACTATACATATGGAATGGAAAAGAAAAATAACCCCAAAAAAGTGTAAATTTTAAACTAAATCAAGCCATCAGTTACTTCCAACCATCTAATAGTCTCCAGGGAAATTGCTATAATGTGGTCCTTATTGTTTAATCATTTATTTTTGTTAAAACAGCATTTATAGCGCTTTTTATGACTATGATATGATTAGTCCATGAAGATTTCAGAAATACAGGTCTGGATCTGTGACTGACATAAACTGTCATTTTCCCCTTAGATATAGGGTAGTTACTCTGGACAGGATATCCTAGAGAAGCACTGAACACAGTTAGTTATTGCACTTAGAAGTCAAAGTGAAAATACTTTGTGGAAATGAGAAATTCCTCTTGTCCTTGAATTTGCACGAACAGGGCATTGGAGTTGCTGAGTCCAGAGGGAAAGAGAAATGATAGAAGCTCAGAACATGACCACTGACTAGGATGAATTTGAAGGAGATCAGCTGATATTCTTTAAAGATGTGGAATGTTCCCTTAAAAAGTAGGAGAAAAGCTGTCTTTACTGGAGCAGTTAAAGATATAGACTTATTTCTTTACATTTTTGGATATAAGAAACAGTCTGTACACTAATAATATCCAGCAGTTCCGCACTGCTGAAAGCACTCAGGTTTGTGGGTTTGTTGTGTTCTGGTTTTATTCTGAATGTACCAGCACTGTCAGATTATTGGAATATAAGTCTCTCCTAAGGAACAGTCTATAGGAACAAAATCTACAAGACTGTCTTTGGAAGCTGAGTAGAAAGTAGCTACCTACTCTCTTGCCTGTTCCATCACACTGACCTAAGCATTTTGCCGTAAATATGTAGAAGTGACTGCTTCCATATGTTGTGAAGATGGATTTAGGAACACCTACTCTATCTCTCTAGCAAAAATAAACCCCTGAATTGATTTTACCAAATTCTGAATCTCTTTCTTGGCAGAAAAAAAGTAGAAAGCTAATGGCTAAACTGAAATTTGTTCCTTGACAAATAGAGTTAGGTAAATACCAAATGAATATTAAGTGCTTTTAAAAGTCCTGCTTTAACCATTTGAAGTTATGACCATTCAGATTTGCCAGGAGTGTTAAGGTGAAGACTCAGTCCTCTATCTTCACACAAGAGGGTTTGTGAAGGAGCAAGATTCAGGATGGGAGGGGTTCCAGGCATGGAGAAAGACATACAGCAATTGACAGGACTTTATTATATGGACTTTACTGCTATTATGTGGTTTCATTGTATTCCCATTACACAGTGCACAGCCTGGACTTGCCCAGGCTTACCATGAGTTTGCCTGCTCCCTGCTTCCCTCGCTCCTTTCTCTGATTGGCTGAAGAAGCTGCAGAGAGGAGACAGCTCCTGTTCGCCCCTTCCACGTTCCTACCCCTTTTGCCTGTGCCCGTATCCCGATTTGTTCCCCCGTTTGTCTGCCCGCATTCTCCACCCCAAGTTCTGGCCCTTTCCCTGCCTGAACTGATAAAAAATCCTGTGCACCCCTCAATAAAGCATTCTACCTGTACCCTACCTTGTCTCCTGGACCTGTGCTGTGTCACGGCCCCATCCCCCCTTTGGACCGTGGCAAGGGTTGAATCCAAAATTGTGACTGTGGAAGTATTTCATAGTGAATAGTAACTACAATTCAACAACAACAAAAAATATTAAAGAAGACAAGACTTTGGGAAGGTTTTTTATCTTTCAAATAATTGCTGTTTTACAAGCAGTTGTTATTTGCTAAGGTGATCACATATATCATAGATTGGTTTTGCTTATTCTAATAAAAATAAAACCATATCTTTCTTGAAGTCTCTGAAAAAGAGAGCAGAACCTTGAGTACTCAATATCTGCAGTGCTAAGCTTTTCAATTTATTTTCCTTCTCCTATGTGGCAGTCTTAACAAATGATTGTGTAATGGGCATACAGCAAAATAGAGTTCAATTTTTTTTGAAGAAAAGGTTTGTAAATGACAATGACTCGTGCTATTCTCAGTAAGTTTCACAAAGGCTTATTAAAATCTACCTGTACCTGAAGTTTTAAAGTTTCAGTGACTCTAGTTGCTCATAACTCGATGGGTCAGTTGTTTGATTAATTCCAATCTTCCAATACCTTTTGTTCTAATTTTTCTTTCTGGCAGGGCAATAATTAGTTACATTATGGATGAGTATGACTGGTTATGTCAACATATTTCAGGTTGTAATGAGGAAAATATATAGGGGTATAATAAAGATAATGTGACTTCAGCTATACTTTGCGAGCAAGCCTCTTGATTTATGCGGTTTTTAAAACTGCAGTGATAACATTCTTGGAAGCAAACATAGTGAGGTCTTGTTATGCTCAATGTCACTTTGAAGACATATTCCAGTTGGCCAGAGCCTGTGGCTGCAGCTGTCTGTACTTCATTACACCACTTCTAGCACCTGCACCTTTAGGAAATAACTAAGATTTTCGGCTGACATCTTTTAGGCATTTATTTATGCAACTAAAAATGATTTAATCTGTATGCTGGAGGGAAGTGTTCTGTTGTTAAAGGCAGCAACTGATGAGAAGAAAATGTGCCCTAATAATGAATAGCAATCATTTGTATCACCCTACACAGGAGAAAAATTGAGGTTAAACTAACACTAACCTAAGAAGCAGACAAAGATAATGAATTTCTGATATTTATATGGCCGTTTTAGTTTATTCTTACCTTTCTATTTTGGGGGATTGTTAGCAATAGACCTTCCTGAAACAAAGATTCTTATTAGATGGCTAGAATCAGGGATTCTTTCCTATCAGCATTTCTAGGATTCCATGAGGATAACATCTTTATAGATACTTGAATAAAATATCAAAATATAAGAGAATTCTAGATTAAAACTGAACACAAATATAATAAAGGTGTAGAAATGTCTCTTCAAAAGCTTGGAGTCTATTCCATATTCCCCATATATACTAACAGTTTATTTACCAATCATAAAGACATTCCCAAAAAGAAAGTTATTCCTGAAAATAAATTTATACTATGGTATCTTTGTGGTATTACAGATTTTCTGTGTTTTTAGGATGAAAAATAGCTGTGTTATCTCCAATATTGAATTACAAAAGCTGTAGGTAATCTTCTACCGTTTCATAAAAAATTATAAGTAAGCTATTATTATTGTGCAGTTGGTTTTGGGGCTATGTTTCTTGAAAGGCATGCAGGTGTGTGATATTTGTCTCTGCTACAGGAACTGAGCTATATGAAAATGGAAATATTATATAGCATTCAGTCAGAACACGTGGTGTGATAATTACTAGCTTCTGTGAGTTTCAGCGGAAAGAAGGTTGGAAGTAATTTTCTAGAAATCTCATAAACAAGGAGGAAGGAGATGTCTGTATTTCTTATGCTACTTTATTTGTTGTTGAAGTTACTAAAAATGAAGAAATTATTTTACTAAGCACAGTTATAAGAAGAAAACAGTATGAAGATCTGTAATTACTGTATGTCATGTGAATTGTGAAAATTATGCAGCAATTTATGTAGCAATCTAGAAGCTTAAAGGATTGTTTTTGCATAGGCAGACTATGGATTTAGGTAAGTAATAGACTGAATATTTACTACTGGACCTTGAAGAACTCTGACTTTTCAAATACTCCTATATTGAAGGTTTAAATTTTGTGTTATCACCCAGTCGTCTAAATAGTTTCTTTTTATAGAATTTTTAAAGTTCATTTGACTAATGACCTTACTATCCATTCTATTTTAACCTTTTCCTTTAGTTTCATTAATTTTAAAGTGAAAGTTTACTTTGTTTGAGGAGGCAATTTGTATCTTTTTTCTTTGTTATCCTTAAAAAAGTCATATCATGCTGCATGAAAATTCTCAAAGCCATTGTCTAACTCCTAGTAAAGAATTTCATCCCTCTATCTACACTAAACTTACAGTTTAAAGTCATTCCCTTTGTCCTATCACAGCATGCCCTCATAAAAAGTCCCTCTACACCTTTCTTTTAGACCCCTTTCAGATACCGGAAGGTTGCAATAAGGCCTTGCCAGAGCTTTTTCTTCTCTAGGCTGAAAAACCCCAACTCACTCACTGTATACTCACATAGAAGAGGTGCTCCAGCCCTCTAATCATCTTTGTGGGCCTCCTCTGGACCTGCTTGAGCAAGTCCATGTCTTTCTTATACTGGGGGCTCCAGACCGGGTTGGAATACTCCAATTGGGCTTTCACAAGAGTGGAGTAGATGGGTAGAAAGAATCACCTCCCTTGACCTGTAAAGAGTCTACTTGTGAGAAATACCAGGCAAAATTATGTGCCTTGGCAAAGTTACTACATCTGTGTATAAGGTGTCCAATGCAGCTAAAATGACCATATTGGCTATAGGGATATAAATTCCCAGAGAAACAATGGAATTGCTGTGTTATGTCATAAGATGGTGTATTGCCTTCTGGCATCACTAACCAGGGTGCTGGGACACCCAATGAATGCACAGAGACATTGAGGGAAATATGTTTAATGCAGTGTTTAATTTTTGTCTCATAAATTCTTTAGCCTCTAAATTCAGTAAATCAGTTCATTTCATACTGCTTAGTGGAGATCAAGTCCTGCTTCTTCTTGCTTTTGTTGGCGGTATGTAAACTGGACACCCAGCAGTAAGTGTGTAAATTGAGAGGTCTGAGACTATAATGAATTGACCAAGAATGGTGTTATGCTCTGGTTATTAAAATTATTAGAAATCCCTCTACCTGAATGAAAGTGCAAATGAGACCAAATGCCAAAGTCAATAGTATGGGTTTTATTTAATGGTAAATGTGAGATAGAGAGATAGAAAGAAATAGGGAAGAGGTGGTGGTGGGTAAAAGAAAGAAAGTGACAGAAAGAGATTAAAATAGAAAAGGTGTCACCACTCCGTGTAAGCAGGTGGCATCCTGTCTGTCTGGTTCTTCCGGTTTTCTTTGTGATGAGAGTTTCCCAAAAAACATAGAGTCCAATGGAATAATATATGCTCAGGAGATGCCAGGCACCTCCTCTTGTGGGGGGGAAGCTTTGCAGTCTCTTGCAACAGATTTGTGGCCTCGCTTGGATCAGTCCTTTGGTGGCAGAAGGCCTTGCTGTGCCATATAGCTAAAGCACCGGAATGCTAAGCTGTGCTTTGGACTACATGCCATTACTTAATCTCTTTCATACATGTAGAACAGACAGCAAGACAGCATTCTTCATACCTTATTATACCTTTTAATTCTATAAAAATAAAAATTCCAAACAAACCATAAGATACTGCTTTTGCGAGTACAAAGATCTGCTACAATGATTGTTTAAACATGAGACCTTCAGAAAAAAAAACAAACCAGTTAAACAAACCCCAACCCAAAACATTCTGTGGAAACAGTATTCTCACTTGACAGGCTTACTTTCATGTGACTTCTAAACACTGATGGGAAAAGTGCTGCTTCTCATCCTGATTTCCAACTTTTTTAAAAGATTCCAATATCATTCAGGTTGTTTCTGATATAGAACCCAACACTTACAATAATGGAATATTAAATAACTTACCCCCATTCACCACTGTTTTCTGAATGAGTCAGAGAACTGTTTACATGTGAATTGATAATTTTTTATTATATATATGATATAAATATATAAATGCATATCCTGTTACACACATACTTTATATATGTTTGAATATTATATATCTATAAAATAGGAAATGTATAGAAATAATATATTGGTATATCAATATAATACATGTATGTTAAATATAATGATCAATATTTTTGTAAATGGGAGGTAATGATGTTATCCATACCTTGAATTTTAAGAGACTCAGTATATTCAAATTTTGTTAAAATCCTGTGCTTACTATGTAAGTAATCCTACTGATTCCAGTGAAATTGCTTAATACAAATAATTTATTGTATCCATAAGCATTCACAGTATTAAGGCTTAAGTTTAAGATTTTTCAATGATGTGTATAGCAGCTTAACAGGCTTTTCAGAAATCAAAGCTACCATCTATTCAAATTGAAACTAGACACTACTTAGTTCTGAAAATCCATAGAGATACCTATAGAAATATGCCCTGGAAGTTGATCTTAGATAAAGAAATCTTTTAAGGGCATTGAGAGATGTTCCAGGAACCAAGGTTGTACTACCCTAAGGGTAATAAAGACTGTTGAGAAAGGTAAAATCCTTTGTAACACATCTCCAATTGGGATACACAGAGAAGAGTAATATTTTTCAGTGGCAGTTTGCAGTAAAATAAATTCATTTATAAATAAACCCTGAATATTGAATTTCTTGAAGTAAAACACTGGACCTTAGCACTGGAGAAGCCTATGTAACAATCCAGACATGAGACATAGATCCTGCACCTCTAACTTGTTTCTGGTCATCTTGAAAAGAAACACTGATTGCCACCATCTGTCAAGAAGTAGTTCCGATAGAATTTTTCAAAAGAGCTAATTTTAGTTGTTTGTTTTCTATTTGGTCAGTTAAAATAAATGTAAGCCACAGAACTTGATTAAAACCTAAGTTTAGATATTTTAAGTTGTGGCAGAAGTCTCTTGCCATCCAGCCACTATAATGAGAGTCTTAGAAAATTATTTCACTATGTGGAGGTTATCTTTCTCTTTGTTATATTCTCTCTTTTCCTTTACAGTAGTAGAGAGTGAGTAGGATGAACAAAGTAGAACCTGTAGATATTCCTTAAAAGACAATACAACTTTAAAAGCTTGAAAGAGGTTGATGTTGTAATGTAGATCATGTGTGCATTCTTTAAATAGATTTTGGCCTTTTTCTAAGCCTCAGTCTAATGAGAAAAAAACTTGAGCATTTTAGCAAACTTATTTTGACATTCATTTTGTAATTATCATTTGTAAGAACAGTTTTTTGGGTAAGATTTTGAAGGTAATAACAAGAAGGAAAAGAAACATCAGGTGACTGTGACTGCTGCAGATTATGAATACTTCTCGAAATGTGGAAATGCTTTATCAGATATTTGGAGGTTTAATTGCATAAAGGTTAGAGAATAACAGAAAGTAGAGATGTGTTTCTAAAAAGGATCTATGGGTTATAAGAAATCACAAGCTGAAAATGATGAACAAAATTAATTTACTGCAGGGATTATATACACACAAGGCAAACATCATAATGAAACACATAAACATTGTATGCATTGTTCAAGTGACATATGAAGTAGTTAAATTCTGTTTGGCTTTGGTTAGGCCTCAGATGCAATATTATGACCAATTTTGTGCTTTGTGCTTCAAGAAGGGTACAAACCAGTTGAATTGTGTCCAAAAGAAAATAACAAGAATGGTTATAGGTCTATAAAACATAACCTCTGAAGAAAGATTGAGGAATTAGGCTTGTTTAGTCTAGAGCTGAGGAGAAGGGAGCTATGACAGCACGCTACAGAAAGGTAAAAATAGGAGATGGGAATAAGCAGTTTTCCATGCTCAGCATGAGTAGCAGCAACATTAAACAGAATTCAGTGCAGCTAAGCCTAAACATTAGCAAAAGTTTTCTGGCTCCAAAGCTATTTGAGCTATATAATAGCCTGTGAAAGGAGGGTCTTAATCAATGCCTCCTTTTGTGTAAGTAAATAATAAAACCTCTTTATGGAATGGTAAAAACTATGGCTTTGAGTTAGAAAATGGATTACGTAACTCCTTGTCATCCTCTCCAGCTTCATTGTTTATAATTTTATGATTACTTATTTTGCATTCTTTTAATAAGATATGAAGTGGAACATATGGTAAACAATATATGTTGGAATGTGTGAGAAAAGCTCACCTGCACACCCAGAAAGTAGCACAGACAAACAATGGCAGCTAGGGAAACAGAGGCCAATCCTGGGGGGCAGACAATCAGAGGTCCATCTCCACAAACCTAGAGGAGTACAAAGGCCTAAAGTCAAGTGGAAACATAAATTAAAGACTTGAAGGAAGTGACACAATGCCTAGATACCTCCCAGAGTTGTCCCAGGAGACCCCCCAGCCCCAGTGTCCTGGTGGGAAACCCCTCAGAATGAGTCAGTGTTGGAGCATCTTCTGGGCTGAGGGAGTTGCCGCCTGGGGGATGGGAAATGTCAGGGTGTGCAGGGGAAGAGTATTTTGTGTTACACAGGACTTTCCGTGGAATATTTAGGGGATGATCCAAAGATGGGAAAAGGGATGGTGTTAGATGATTTGGGGAGGAATAAATGTGGGGAAATTGACGAGTAAGGGGCCAAAGGATGCCAGCCTTACATAAATCCTTTTCTAGCTCTTTACCTGCGTGAGGGTTCTGTATTTGGTGTGTGCGTATGTGTGTATGGGGCAGTTTGGGTGCAGCAATTAGACAGACCATAGGTTGGAGAGTCCATGTGCATGGGTCAGGGTCTGGAAAAACTGGACTTAATGAAACCAAATGCTGGAAACTCTGTGCAACCATGAATGACAGAGGACCCATGTCTCTGTGCTGCCAGTAACTAGAACAAGACTGAGTGTCTGAATGAATCATTAGTGAAGATTAAGCTGGTCAAGCCAAAAAGTAGATGAAGTGGCCTGTGAGCTAAGGTGTGTTTGTCTCAAAGGTCAAGAGCATGGAAAGAGCTGGCCATCCAGAAATGTGGGAATCCCAATCAGCCATGTGTGTGTGTGTGTATGTGTGTGTGTGCGCATGTAGGTGAGTATGCCATAGTCTGTACCATCAATTGGTGTTAGCCTGCGGACTCAGGGGTTTATTGGGGAGACTGGGGTCCAGTCTCCTGGGCAGACTGAGTAAGCATAGTTACTACAGGGATCTGCCTTAATATATACATACACACGTATATATGTATATGTACATATATATATATATATTTTCTCACTAGTAGACCTTCATCCTGTGGGTGCTGTCTGTGTTCACCAAATGCTGAGTACATCTGGGATCTGTGTGGCCAGCCATGTTTTTATGGGTATGTGTTGTGTGTATCTTCTCCCTGTGCATGTACCTATGAGGAATACATTTCCAACCTCGCTATTATTTGGAGCTCAGGCATGGAGATGCAGCAGTTTCATCTTCATCAAGCTGCTGCATTTGATCCTAGACACCAGCAATCTTATTTCAGTTTACAGAGCTCAAACCATGCCTCAGTTACTTGGTTATGTATGCTTTCTTGTCTACTGCATTGATTAAAAACAAATAGATTTTCACTGTGTTAAGGTTTCTAAATGTTCGAGTAAACTAGTGCTTCTTCCCTTCTGGTTATCTCATTTATTTTTGTCACATTCCCCATTCCAACTTGATAATAGTGACCCTCTGCAAAGCTACCTCCAAGGATACTGACAATTCAGACTTCTGTTACCTTCAGCACAGAGTTACATGGTCTTAACTTTATAGGTGCTTTGAGATTTTTGGAGGAATAATAGTCATAGCAGAAAACAGACAAAACTATTCTACAGGAATAATTCTAGAACCAAGTTATGCCAGTAATGAAGGAATTACTATGTATTTTTTTAAAAAATCTTGAACTTGTCCCATTTTCCTCATAGTTGTTGACCACTTTTTTGATTTATTGTCCTGGAAAATATTCAATATTATTCTCAAGGTGAAAAATTCTGAATCACAGGTCAGATCTTTAATTTTATCTCTCTGTCTATCAAAGCATTCTGACCATTTCCTCAGAAGTTAGTTTATATGCTATTTTTGTGAACATTTCTTCTATTTTTCTGTATCTGGGAATTTCTCACACCCAGAAGTTAAGATTTTTAAAGAAAAAATGTGGAATCAACTGTTTTTTGTAGGTGAGGTCACTGCTGCAAATTCTTCCTCCTGACTGAATTATCATTACCATAAGGCAGATTTTTGAGTGTAGTCTGATGGTGAAACTGTATGGTTCTTTTTAATAAACCACACAGATAAACTAAGTCACAGAGTCCCTTTAGTTCTCTCTCTAATACTGGTCAGTAGCATTTAATGCAGGCTTAACATATGACTGCTGCAGCATATTTGCCCAGAATGCAGCAATCTGTGTCTCATGGATACCTGATGCTGAAAGATATGCCTTTGTATTTAAATAGCCTGTCAGATCTTCACCACCTGAATTAGCTGAGCCATTTTCAAGCTAAATGAATCTTTACCATCTACCACATCTTAGACCTGAGTGGTCCCTCAATCTCACTGTAAACTGTGTGAAGAAATTCTTCTCTTTGCCTTCAAAGTCACCTACCAGTTTTGTACCCTTTACTCTTTGTATGGAAGTGACAGTGAAATAACCATTTCCTATTCATCTTCACCTTGTCACTCATGACTCTATGTGACTGTTCATTATCTGTTCTTATTCACCTCTTCACAAGCTGAAGTGTCTTAGTCACATTTTCCTCATATGAAAGCTATTCCTTTATTCAAATTACCCTTGCTCTCTTTGTTGAACCCTTCTTAATTCTGTTATATGTTTTGTGAGATGAGGTAAATGGACCTGCATGAGCATGTGAGATGTGGGCATACAATTGATTTACATACAAAGGATTCCATCTGTGCAGAACAGTGCTTAATATAACTTTGTTCCATAATTTCATAATTTTAATGAGAATATTTAAATCATACTAACCTTAATTCATTGTGGATGCACACTTCAAAACAGAAAAAATGATGACATTTTATTTGCTTGAGTAAATTATACCTGGCTGCTAGGAATTTAATTTTTTTTTCTCTAAAATTTAGTGAATATTCCTGGTGCTCTACATTTTCAAAGTATTGCATGATGGTCAAAATCAAAACTGTCTCAGTACAAAGACCTGACAGTTGGAGACTTTCCTCTCACTCCCTTTGCCCTCAAGGTTTCACTTATATTTTCCTATTATAAACATTTTTCTGAAGACTAAATACTTTGAAATGGAAGGAAAGCCTGACTTTGCATCAGACATACTTTTCCTGTACTTTGAAGATATAAAGTGCTGTATATGTGTGTATTCTTATTTATAGTTTATCTTGGGTGTTTGCTTCAAGTCCCCTCTACCTCTTCCCTCACAGTCGCTTCACTTCAACCTCACTTTAGCTGCCACCCATATATCCCTTCCTCTTATCTTTTCCTTCTTCCACTTCTTCCAACGTCCACTTTGTCCCTTGCCTCATCTTCCAATATCACCAGTCAACAAAGAAAAAGCAAAGAAAATTAAAGGAAATAATAAGACAGCTGCAAAAAAATAATGAACTTTCTGTCTTTTATGTTATTTCTAGAATCTTAATCCTTTATTTGTTTTATCTATTTATAAACTGTTTGGGGTAAAGACTGTACTTTTTCTGAAAAGTTTGCTGACATAGCCACTCTTTGGACTGCAGTGCCTAAGCTTTTCTGTAACACGGGCTGTGGCAGTATAGATGTTTTCACAGACATGAAAAGCAAAGTTGCATTTTAATTGACTAAAAATCTTTGCTTTGTCTAACAGAGAAATAGCTATTAAATGACCCCTTAATTCACTGTTATAGCTATATTTTTTCTTTACTTCAACTTATTGGAGTTGATTACCTACTTCATCAAGCTTTGTAACAGACTTAGTAAGACTTCAGTCTGTCCTGTGCAAAACCTTCCTATCCTCCAGCAGATCAACATTCTGGCCCAACTTGATGTCATCCACAAAGTGACTGAGGATGCACTTGATCCCTTCATGCAGATTCTTGATGAAGATATGAAGCAGTACTGACCCCAGTACTGAACCCTGGAGAAAAACACTGGTGACCGGTCACCAGCTGGACCACCTCCATTTACCACCACTCTCTGGGCTCAGCCATCCAGCCAGTTTTCAGCCCAGTGAGCAGTGCACCCATCTAAGCCATGAGTAGCAAGTTTCTTTAGGAGAATGCTGTGGGAATTGGTGTCAAATATTTTTCTAAAGTCCTGATAGACAAATATCCACAGTCTTTCCTTTACCCATAATGTGGATACCCATACTTTCCTAAACTCCCACTTGTTCTGCACATGTCATATGATGGCACTCAAGATGATCCGCTGCGTGACCTCCCCCAGCACGAATGTGAGGCTGACAGGCCTGTAGTTCCCTGGATCCTCCTTCCAACCCTTCTTTTAGATGAGTGTCACATTCACTAACTTCCAGCCATGTGGGACCTCTCCACTTAACCAGGACTGCTAGCATATGATAGAAAGTGGCTCAGTGACCACTTCCACCAGCTCCCTCTGTACCCTGGTATGAATCCCATCTGGCCTCATAGACTCATGTGTGTCTATGTGGTGTAGCAGGTTGCTGACCATTTCCCCTTGGATTATGGGGGCTTCTTCTTTGTCTCATTTGTATGCAACTCTATCAAACATCTTTTTCAAACAATGAAGTTTAGGATTACTTTAAAAAAAGAACAGTCAGATTTCTTCTTTAGAGGTAGAAGGGATGTATCTCTCAAGTAAACATGTTTAAAGCCCATCTACTTTTAGATTAATGGGCTCTTATGTGTTCGTTCACGGCTACTTTGCCATGAACAAGAACTTCAGTGCAATTTATTTTTTCAAAGTTTACAAATCTCTCCCAGTCTGTAACCCTTGCTCACTACTATGGGAATTTATGGATATGTCAAAAAAATCCCTGAGAAACATTTAATGTACTGAGCAGACTACAGTATGAGGAACAAATACAGGTCTAACCACATTAAAAGGCTCTCAGATTAGTATGTACTTCACAGTGCAATTAATTTTGATGTTATGCTGAATTCAGTGGGATCAGGAACTCAGATGTTCTTAACCATTAGGTCTCTGTCATTGTGGAAATGGTTAATCAGAACACATTCCAAATCTGTATGAGAATCAGTTTTTAATCCCAAGAAATTAATAATATGTCCAGCAAGTATATCTATGTCTCCAAGCCCCTTCTCTTTGTTGGTCTGTCTGTTTCTCTGTGCAATGTGTCATTACATATTTGCTCTAAAAGAATAAAGAATAAGAGTAGTTGTTACTGAATCTTAGAATCATAGAATTAACCGGGTTGGAAAGGATCTCTGAGATCATCAAGTCCAACCCTTGATCCACTACCGCCATGGTTATTAAACCATAGCACTAAATGCCACATCCAGTCTCATCTTAAAAACCTCCAGGGGTGGAGAATCCACCACTTCCCTGGGCAGCCCATTCCAATGCCTGATTACCCTTTCTGTAAAGAATTTCCTCCTAATATCCAACCTAAACCTTCCCTGGCAGAGCTTAAGACCACGCCCTCATGTCCTACTGCTGGTTGCCTGGGAGAAGAGACCAACCCCCACCTGGCTACAGCCTCCTTTCAGGCAGTTGTAGAGAGTGATGAGGTCTCCCCTGAGCCTCCTCTTCTCCAGGCTAAACAACCCCAGTTCCCTCAGCCTCTACTCATAGGACTTGTGTTCAAGTCCCTTCAGCAGCCTTGTTGCTCTTCTCTGGACCTGCTCCAGCACCTCAATATCCTTCCTGAACTGAGGGGCCCAGAACTGGACACAGTACTCCAAGTGTGTCCTCACCAGTGCTGAGTACAGGGGAAGTCAGTGAGGCAAACAACATGTTGAAACTGGTCCTTTGACCCTCACTTACCCAGGATGTACCAGAGAAGTTCTGGATGTCCAATCCCTGGAAATGTTCAAGGCTAGGCTGAGTGGGGCTTTGAGCAACCTGGTCTAGTGGGTGGCATCCCTGCCCATCAGGGGGGTTGGAAACAGGTGATCTTTAAAGTCCCTCCCTTAAAAGCTTTCTATGATTTCTATGGATATGAAAGAGGAAAATCCTAGAGCTTTTCAAATCAGTGGATTTATTGTCATAAACTGTGAGTAGTCAGGATTTGATAAATGTGTTCTGGATTTTTTAATGACAGATTGTAGAATTAAGAGATGGACTGAATTCTCAGTCCTTACATGTTTGCATACTTTGAAACTGTCTTGAAGAGAAAGTCAAATAAAAAAAACTTTTGTATCTTGCTCACTTCCCAAAAGATTTAAAGAAACTTTTAACCAAAGAAAGAATTTACCTATTTGATTACAGCTGGAAAAGCTAGAACCCAGCTATTCCCAGGTGCTAAACAGATGCCTAAAAAGTGAGCAGTTCTTTCACTCTCCACATTGGTATAATTTATTAGTTTACTGACAGATTGCTCAAAACTGAGGTGGTTGCTTACCACAGTTATGACTTGGATTGATTTTAGCAATACATGGTTTGTACAATTAAAGCCATTGTGTGGCTTCGAGTCATAGCCTGTTTGTTTACATAAGAATAAGAACTGTATATATTCCATTCAGTAAACTTATTTGCAAAAGTCTCAGTGGTTTAGCCCTATAATCCCATAGGAGAAATAAGGATGTAAGAATTGTCTATACCCTAGATCACATTAAACTGTAGACCACATCATATAAATACCACAAATCTCAGTTGAATCTCATTTTTACTTATGTTTTGGTTACAGAATTTTTTCAAATCTTATAAGTACTCTCTTATCCTAAATGAGTGTATATATAAGATTTATAAATTACAGTGTTCTGTACATGAATGTCCTGACTCCCTTATGAAACAGGCAGGATTTTTTTTTCTCTATTTAAATGGTCTGTCTATATTACTCTCATTATATGTATAATGGTGAAATGGGGAGAAAAGAAAAGAATGTGTCAAGAAAGAGAAGGAAAAATAATTAGAAAAAAATCAGAACAACAAAAAAAAAGAGGAAAAAAGAGACAAAGTAAATATCTGAATTCGGGAAAAGAGTTCTAGGGCAATGAATGCAAATGTTGACAATGATGTGAGACTGAAACAAGTGCTATTTTAAAGGTTTTGAACCTATTTTCATTGATTTGTACATTTTATGTCCAAAATGAAACTGTGTTCATGTGTTCATTGCCTTGAATTTATTAACTAAAAGCTTGATATTTTTTGCAAATACACCTCAATGGTTTTTGTTGTTTTGATAAGAAGCTATTTCAAGTCACTGACTATGATATCAGCATACTAAGTACTGTACAGAGTAAAAACACAAACCGAGAAAAGAGAAGGAAATACATGAGAACTGCTCATAGTGCTTGTCCCCATGGTAAACAGTGGTTCCAGCAAGTCTTAGTTTTAATTATATTAATGTATTTTGTAGACATCAAGGCTGAAGACATGCTTAAGTACATGGAGAGAAATAATGAACTGGGTTAAAACATGTTAAGGGCAGAATCCATAGGCTATGAAGGACAACATCAAAGCAAGAAGTTACTGCTCCAATAAAGATAGAAAAAATGGTTGATGATATAAGTGGAAGTAGGAGTTGGCTTTCTGGAGGTGACTGATGGTCAATAGGCTGCTTAGTGATCTTGGCTGTCAAGTAGTTTGAAATATATACTGTAATTATGCTCTCTTTATCACCACAAGATATGTCAACAGAGAATTGTAAAGGGAATGGGCAAAAAAGTTTGAAATTTTTTTTTCGAACTTTTAGGTTGCAGAACATATTAACTGAAATTCTGTAATTTCTCAGCAAGTACTCTATTAGGAAGGACTATGAAAGACAGTTAATACATTCTCTGGTTTTTCAGAGAGAGGGAGAGAAAGGAAGACAGGGGAAACAAACACTTAGACTTAGCCCCAGAAGAGGAAACCAGGATTACAAGGGGTGGAAGTGTTAAGTGTTTCCTGTTGGTTCCTTACAGAGAAAAACAAGAGAGGTAGAAGCTTAACTAAAGTGCTCTTGGGAGGTCTTGAGATATGCCCAACTCTCCTTTACTGACATTAGTGTTTATCTAAAGACTTCTTTCTTCAACTGTGCCTGAAGTTCAAGAACAATAATAATGCTCTTAGGAATGTCAGGCTGTTACACCAGTTCTAGTGTAATATCGCTGTTTCTCATGTATCCAAAATATTCTTATTGCCTCCAAGAATTTTCAGGTAATCTTAAAGGGAATCTACTGCTTCAATTTAAACATGATACACATGAGTAAGGTATTTCAAGGATAGTGGAAAGTAAGCAAAAAGTTAAATTTTTTCTTTGGGTATTTTTTTCATAATCTTTCTAAATGAATTTATATAAAAAGATATGTATTTTTCCTCATGTATACTCTGACATCAAGTGCAAGAAGTAGCAAAAGACTTTGAAACAGCCGGTGAGATGGAAAAACTAGAGGAGCTGTGAAAGGCATAGACAAAAAGAGGATTGTGTAGCCACAAATTTAGAGATCGGGACCATACCCCACACTTTATAGTTATGTAGATAAACCTAGTACTGAATTACTTCTATAAATTTTGCAATATATTGAGTTCTGGGAAGATAAGTGTTGGCTCAGAGGTTTCTGGATGAATAAAAAAAGGATCATGTTGTCAAGACCTGGTATTCTTTAGAGGATTTCCCACTCAGATGGGAGAATCAATATGGTAAAATTTCCCTTACATGGGATTATTGCTGGTTAGAAGCTTTCATAATTTAATAGCAAAGAAGAAGTTCTAGAGTGGGAGGGAAGGGAATAAAAAAAATACAGAAAACCAAAAAAAGATCTCAGTACCTTAGTCTGGGTAGCAGACTATGATGGAAAATAGGTATTCACATGGTTAAGATAGCCATACTAAGACCAAGTATCCCCAGGAAGAGCTTTCCACTCTACTGTGAAAATGAAATGGATGAAGGATTACTGGGATTAATACTTAGTGGTGATTGAAGTGACTCTTGTATCCTAGGTTTAACCAAATTTTGAAAACAGAATTTTAATAATCTCCTCAAACAATCCATGTCTAGAAATGTTTGTTTGTTTTTGGTTTTGTTTTTTTTTTTTTTCTTTACATTTAAAATATGGTTCTATATGCCAATCCAGTGTTGTGTAATTTTACCTTGCAGCCACAGAGACCAGTGATAACATTTTATGCTATTAAAATTTTAGTTTCTGGAAAGTGGATAAGGGATTTCTGTAACAACTCATTTCATAGTTCAACATACTGAGTGACTTTATGCAGTAGGTACGTAATTTTTTAAGAATATGCTCTGAAAATTATTCATAAAATGACTCACCCTGTCCAATCCATCTGTAAAAAGCATCTTTAGCCAGCAAACTGGTTACAAATGTTTGCAATTTTTCATGGCCTTTCTAATCATCTAGAAATTCTACAGAGGCATGTGACTATACTAGCTCTACAGTAGACTCTGCAACCTCTTTCTGCTGATTTTTTCATATTTTTCCTTTAGAATGAACGTGCTTTTACAATGCAAACATCCTGAGTGTTTTGTAGAGCCTTGAACTGGCAATAACATGTTATTCTAACTTCAAATCAGTGTAAAACTGTTTTTCATTTCTTCTTTTATCTTTTTTTCCCCTTTTCTTCCTCTCTCTCAATCCCACTCCCTACCCCCACTCCTTTATTTCTTCATTCATTTTTTCTATGTGTTTAAGTAAGTGCCAGAAATTTGCTAAACATCACATGATCTATTGCAAACAGTATTCAGAAGAATTAGAAATATTTTTTTAGATACTCTTTAATACTTTGAAAAAGTGTATTTATTTGGTTGCATACTAAAGAACATATACCAGGATCAAGCAGTTTCTTATTACAAATAAATTGTTTATAGAAATCTAATGTTGTTAATGGAGAAATTTAGCAAAAGGTTATTTTCTGCATTTTTTTCAGCAGAGACTCTCTATAAGCCTATCTTTCTGCAGCAAGCATGTTGTTTCTCCACACCTTAGGCAAATATTTATATTCCACTGTAGTACATATTTGACATTGTTCATGCTAACCTTTACTTTTTTCCCCTGTAAAATGTCAACATCATATATCATAATAGTGGCTTATTCAATTTTATAAATGCTTTGAATTAAGAATGTTAATTTACTCTTATTCTGTTCTCTAGAGGAAATATTTTCAGAACTTTTACTTTGCTTCTCTCTGTCTCTGCCTTGGTGACTTAGGTATAGAAGAAAGATTAATTTGTCTTTCCTATCTCACTACTGCTTGTTCAAATTTGAATTGCTTGAGTGTACTGAGGGCGTTCATGCTGTTTCTCTTAATCACTTTGACAGTAGTCCTTCGTTAGAATTAAATATTTTCAGAAGAGGTGATATTTCCTTTTCTAACTGTGATCTGGTTTCAAAACTTTAGGTTAGAAATTAAATACTAATCAGTACAACTGCAGTCCTCTGACAATGTGAAAACAAGTAATCATAATTTGTAGGCAATCCTATAGAATATGGCATAAAAAAGATGTATTGCTAAGACAAATGCTTACAGATCAGTTTTTTATAATTAATTATGTCTTGAATAAAATTAATGACACGCTGTCACATGATATTCCTGTAAGTAGGTTAGAGAAACATATTATCATAAGGTGATACAAAACTGGCCAAAAACCAGTAAGTATTTATCAACGGCTCATTGTCAAGCTGGACAGTATATAAATTTGAATGTTCACAGGTTTTTTTTAATGGTTTCTCAGTGACAATGCAATAGAGGATACTTAAAAAAAAATTACATTACATGATAGAGGTTACAGGCATACCAGAGAGATTTATTAGTGTTCTGAAAGGGAGGCAAAAGTTGAGAAAATGTTTTCCTGAAGGATATAGTTCATCAAGAAAAGAGAAAGTTTCTATATTTAGAAATGAACAGACACAAGAGAAATGGCTTTGAGAAATATCTCAGGATGGAGTAGAACTCAATTCAAATATCAACAGAAAGTTGTTTAAAAGGGTCTTACAGAGAGGGAAGTATAAAATGTTTACATATCCATAGCAGGTAAGAAGACAAATAATGGATTTAAATTACAGCAAGGAAGATCTGGGTTAGATATAACAAGAAAGAATTCAAACAGGAAGACCAAGAAAATACTGGAATACATTGCCTGTGGAGACTGCAAAATGTCTGCTACCTGGAAATTAGATTAGGATAACTGAATCCACTCTCTGGCATGCCATTTCTTGGTGAACCTGGTGATTCTGGGAATCTGGAATACTGTATAAGGATGGCATGTGTCTATCTTGTATTTAGATTGTATGTAAATTACAAATTCAGAAACCTTTATTTTTGTTGTTGAAAGAAAGAAAGAAGAAAGAAAAGCATACGTTCAATTTTTTACAGACTCAGTTTCTCAGTTTTAATTATATTACTATTGCTGAGGCCCCACACTCTTCCTGTCAGTTTTATGGAGCCCTATCTGACAGCTCATCTACAAGAGTTTAGGGTTCAGCTTCAACCCCAAGTTATCTTATTGCTTAGTCTCCTTTCTGAGACTGTAAACAAGGATAGCAATGGATAGCAAATGTGATTGTGGTTTTGGTAAACTAGATATGGATTGGGACCAAGCCTTTGTTTAATGCTGGATGAGATAAAGTTAGAAGATAATAATACATTTTAGTCAACAGCATCATAGGCCAGAAACATAACTGGTAATATTCTAAATCTTGTAAAAAGCTTTTGATTTTTTTTTTATTTAATTGCACTGCACAGAATTGTTGTTGTGGTATATTATATTTCATAACCGTTAAACTACTGAAAAATAGAGAAATGCTATCCCAATTTAGAGATTAGAGAGTGTACACATCCTGAAGACTACACTTACATGCAGGTATTTAAATTTAATAGGATATGAATATGTGGCATCTCCTTTGAACCAGAAACATTTTCTGTTATAGTTTTGTTTTGGTATCTTTTGTGGTAATTCTAGGGAAAATCTATAAAATTATGTAAAGAAACTGCTAACAAAGTTTGCAGCTGGAAAAATGTCAATTCCATGTTTCTGGTTATAATTTAAAAATACGTATCACAGAAATCAAATATGTTGTTCCTAGCTGCCAGTATTTTTTCTGCCTATGACTCCGGTGACAACCTAGTACTTGAATGACACAAGAAGCCAGTCACATCATGCTTTAATATATTTTACATTAGGAAATTAACCCATTTTTTTTGTAGTATTTCCTTTTCAGTTGACAGTATATATTGGCAAACACACCGTAAGTGAAACAAGGAATTCTAGGAAAAAATATGAAATTACTCTTTTGAGCTTGACCTGTGAGGGCTTACAAGCAGTACTACTTGGCAAGCATTCTCCTAATGGCTTTATTTCTGTCACAATTTATCATTTGTCGGACATGGAATTTCATGCAGCAGCGGAGATTACTTCCTATTCAGAAGCACATTATTCCACGTCTGGTAATGATGAAATTATGTATTCTACCTTCCTCTTCTCCAGGTGCAAAGGCTGTTAAATTTCTCACATCTGGTGATGTCAGAGGATACATATGATTATACAGAATGAGTTTTCTAGCAAGCACAAAAGGAACTGTTTCATCCCTGGTAGCTGGAATATCGTAGAGTTGCAGAGTGGTTTGGGTTGGAAGGCATCTTAAAGATCATCTAGTTCCAACCTCCCCTCCCATGGACAGGGATGTCACTCAATAGATCAGGTTGCTCAGGCCCCCAGTCAACCTGGCTTTGAACAGTTCCAGGGATAAAGCATCAGCTTCTCTGAGTAACATGTTCCAGTGTTTCATTACCCTCTGAGCAAAAAATTTCTTCCTAACATCCAATGTAAACCTTCCGTCTTTCAGTTTAAAACCATTTCTCCTTGTCTTGTCACTATCTGTCTGTACAAAAAGTCCCTCTCCCTTCTTCTTATAAGCTCCCTTAAGGTATCGGAAGGCTGCAATGAGGTGTCCTCGAAGTCTTCTCTTCTCCAGGCTGAAACATCCCATCTCTCTCAGCCTCTCTTCATAGGAGAGGTGTTCCAGCCCTATAATTATCTTTGTGGCCCTCCTCTGATGCACTCTAGCAGGTCCATGCCTTTCTTGTGCTGAGGACCTCAGACCTGGATGCAGTACTGCACATGGGGTCTCATGGGGGCAGAGAAGAGGGTGGGAAACACCTTCCTCTGCCTGCTGGCCACTCCTCTTTTGATGCAGCCCAGGAAGTGGTTGGCCTTCTGGGCTGCAAGTGCACACTATTAGCTCACATTCACCTTTTTGTTCATGAGAACACCAAGTCCTTCTCTGCAGGGCTGCTCTCAGTGACTTTTTCTCACAATCTGTACTCATGTTTGGGATTGCCCTGACCCCGGTGCAGTACCTTGAACTTGGTCTTGTTGAATTTCATGACGTTCTCATGGTCTCACATCTTATGTCATACATTACCTCCTCATTATTTTTTAAAATATAATTAGATTGAGAAACAGTAAATCTAGAACTTGTATGTTTAAATAATTCTTATAATATAATATATTAATTTTCCAGAAAAAGTTATTTTAAGAAAGTAAGAAAATCTGTAGTGGGTCAAGTAATATTTTTTATTCTAAGTCCTGTTTTACCCAATGTCAGGCCTTAAAGAGAGAAAAGACAAGATAACACAACCTTTGAAGTGTATCGTCTCAGCTTCCAGAAATCTGCATGCCAGGAATTTGCTGAACTGGAGCCTGGAGATGTTCTTTGTAGCCCTCAGTGAATCTGTACTTCTGTAATAAGTTTATAGAACTGCATTTGCTTCTGGCTTCTACAGCAACATGTGGCAATGGGTTTATATGCCTCTGTGTAAATACATTCTGCAAGAGTACATGAGCTTAAGTATAAGTGGTTAAGTTCTACTTAAGTTAAAAATCTATAATTTAAACATATTAAGATAATATTTTCATCCTGTTAAAATGAGAAGTGTACAGAAGCACTACTGAAATCATGCAAAGAAAATAAATTGAGAATTTTATGGATGTTGATTGTCTCAAAAAATAATCACCTATTACTTTTTCAAATATCACAATGATTCTCCTAACTTGGGCACTGATTACTTTCCTACTCAGTGTATTTTCAGGAATTTTAATAGGTTTCAGAGGAGTCCTTCTCCTGTGCTCTGAGATTGCACCAAAGGATGTTTATAAACTCTTGAAGAAAGGGACACTTGTTTCACAGTCATATACGGAGTACATAGAGAAAGTCAGTTGCAGAGTGTATCAGCTCAACTCTGTAGCAAATTGAATGTAAAGAGTTGTTTTAGATCTTATTCTCAAAAAAATTTAGATTTGCTTATAAATATGTTATTTTGTTAACTATACTATTTTTAAGGCTTTTGTTAGCAATAATTAGTTATTCCATAACATAGTTCAGTATATATTCATCCACACTCAACTGATATTCTTCTATTTTATTAAAAGAAAACTGCTAATCAATGTCTTCTTTTTACCTGTCATATGAGAAGTTTTTTCCCATCAATTGCATTTTGATGTTTTGAAATTGGAGATAGAAATGCCTAAACCACAACTTTTATGGTACCTTATGATTTAAACGTAATTTGCTGTTGGAAACAACCTTAAGCATCCTGGACACATAAGGAAATAGATTTGTTAAAATATGATTCATGTGTAAATCTTATTGAAACATTACATGAATTGCATAAAGATACATACATAGACATAAATGTAATTAGAAAGCTGAACAGAGTATCTCTGGTAACAAGCCTGCCCAAGGTTTGGAACTATAAGATACATCCTCTTTCAGTGTGATTTTTTTCTCATGTAACGTGAGAGACAGAATAGACTTTCTTGCTTTTTGAAATCCCAATTCGTTACTGTAATTTAAAAGACTTAGAGATTGCATTAAGTTACATAAACTGAATAAATGATGACTTATTTGTTGATGCTTACTTGAGTTTTGCTAATGTACTTTTTATCAGTTATGAGTAATTTATGTTTTCAGCTGTTGTGTTTGCAGTTTAATGCAATAATAATAATAATAATCACAATCATTAATTACAGCAAAGAAATAGGAATTAGATCAATTCAGTGACCAGTCATCCTAGAGGCCATCTTGTAACAATCAATGTAGCAAATGCCACACAAGATCTAGCAGTCTCTCCATAAATATCATGATTGATTACAAAAATCCAGTGGAACCATTTCTTGTTATATTACTTCAAAATTAAATTCAATAAGTTTCCTTTTAAGGCATTGTTCCAAATTTTTCTGGAATTTATCTATCAGGTTTTTCATGATAATATTTATATCAAATTGAACTGAAATAATTTTATGAGATAAAAAGTCTTAATTAAAAAATCTCATCCTATGTGGTAGACATAGTAAGAATAACTTAAGTGCACTCAAGCCATTGTGAAGAATGATAAGTTCAGGAAAGATAGAAAAATGCTCATCTTCAAAAAAAAATGCATCAGTTATGCATTTCATAAGGCATCTGAGCTATTGATATGTCAATTACTGGCTGGCTTATTCCTCAAAGCATCCAAAATATTACAAAAATCTATCCTTTTTCTTTTTCTTTTCTTTTTTTTTTTTTTTTTACAACATAAACTTTTTATTGTAGGTTTTAGATTGCTCATGTGCCTAAGATTTTCATTCTAAACAACTCTGCCATTTGCTACTGTTTTTATATTATTTTTCAATGGAGTTACCTTTAAATCATTAAGTGATGAGAACCAATAGGAGTAGAATAAAACAGTTGTTATCAAAGCTTTATTGTCCACAACATAGCAATTTGGAGGGTGGGCTACTTACTTCAGACTATTACTAGTTCAATCCTGTGAACTGAATCTTGTGATCAGAGTACATTAGGTGAAACTCTGAATCACATCTTCCAGTAATTTAATCCAAAAGGAACATACATAGTTCGAGCCTGCTCTGTGCTATCAATCAAAAGAGGTAATATTTTGGCATTGTTCTGATGATCTGGATATTTGTTTTGAAAATGCATTCTTGATTCTAACTAAAATACTCTGTAAAGAAACTCCCAGTTGTCAGTACTGAATAAAAATATTTGTCTTGAGTAATTTTGTGGATAAATTTTGGAGTTTGTCTCAATGTTTTTCTATGTTGAAAATGGACTGTTATCTTCTGTCTCCAAATTATTATTCCATATTTTTATGTTTTTCTTTTCCTTTACTTGTGTTTGGTTAAGATATCAAAGAACATAATTGAAAGGGGGCCGGTTCATTTCTCTACAACTGTTTTACTGACTTTCTTCAGATCCTAGTGCAGGAATTAATTGGATGTTTTTATGCCACATAGGAAGATATTTTTAGTAGTAAAGCATTATATGAAATTTCTTGACATTTCTGTATGTAGTGTAATCTGTAGGTGCAATCTTCTTTCACTTATTTCTTACTTGTGTAATAAGAGAGATGAGGTAGGACAAGATAACCATAGCAAATGTGAGCAAAGGAGTAAAGAGATAAACAGCAGAAAGAGAAAAGCCAAGACAAGTTTTATAAGTAGACTGTATGGATAAAACTCTCAAGCCAGATTTTATGGTGTGGATATAACCATGGAGGAGGCTGAAAAGGGGGTTCCGGAAGAACTGAAGGAATTGCTAGTAAGAAGCAAATATAATCTTTCATAATGTTGTGAAATAAACAGTATGTAGAGCTTCCAGAGTAATCCAGTTTTCTCAATTATAACCAGTGAAATTATTATTGTGATCAATCCAACACATGGATGGATTACTCTGCACGCCACAGGTTAACCTATCCTTACTTTAAAAGATGAAAACACACAATTACCATGGCTCCCCTTCATAAACATCGTTAGTCAACTTTATTTTCCTATGAATTCATAGTGGTTTATAAGAAAATAAGAAAAATCAGCGATCATTATTTTATTTTCTTAAAACAAAATTAGTTGCTTCGATAAATTTCACTGGAAGCTGAATGATTATTCTTGAAAAAAAGAAAATCCATACTGCAGGTCAAGGAAACCAGTGGACCTTTTGGTAAAGGCAGTGCCAGACTGATCGTCATGCAATCAGTTGCCTAGTTTGCATTTTGAGTGTATAAATAGAGGCAAACTTTTGTGTATTCCTGACAAAGACTGGAAAAATTTAACATCTTGTAATGTAAATAGCATAGAGATCATGATCAGACAGCTTACTTCAATTGCCAAATCACGGTCTAAATGACTCTCTGAAAAATATGAAATGCCTGTTTGCTTTCTGTGCAATGAAAATTTTGGATGCAACAGCTTCTTGCCAGGAAAATAATAAAACTAACAATATCAAATTGAACTAGGCTACTTATGGAGATTAAAAACTTTTGATAGTAATTTTTCTCTTTTGTAATATGCCCCTTCTTATCAGTCAGAACCATGTC
This sequence comes from Pipra filicauda, assembly GCF_003945595.2. Lineage (NCBI taxonomy): Eukaryota > Metazoa > Chordata > Aves > Passeriformes > Pipridae > Pipra > Pipra filicauda. Next base: position 1,493,810 of record NW_024105175.1, read on the forward strand.
CACATTCTAGACCATATCTAGGCAATCACTTTTGATGAATAAATGAAAAGTAATAAATTAAATAAAATCAGACTTTTTTTTTTTTATTTTTTTTATATCCGTATTCTCTCATAGAAAGTGCAAAGCAGCATTACAGCAACTGATGTAATTGAATGATTTATAATTTTCTGGATTCTCTTGTATCAAATTGTAGATCATTCTTCATCTTTTCTATCCCTGAGGTCACTGATCAAATCTCTTTCCTTCAGAAGAAGTCTATCTCCAGGAAACCTGGAGGTACTTCACACCTTTAAGATCACTCTTCCTCAGTCTGATCTGGCTCAAAACTCGCCAGTCTTTCTTTAAGACAGGTGATGATACCAGTGTTACTTCATAGCTTTTTCTTCCACAGAGTAATCGTAAACAAATATTTGAAATTTGACCTGCACATGGGCATAGGAAAACATTGTCCACTAATTTCATTTTCTCAGCTTGCAATTTAGATGCCTCAATACAGAAGCACAAATAGCAATGATCAAACACTCTGTTCAGGATATTTGTGGAGGAGCAGCCTGAAATACCAAAGTTGTAGACTGCAATGAGGTCTCCCCTCAGTCTCCTCTTCTGTTTGTTCTTGTAGAGCAGCAATTTGTTTGTAAATGGATGCAGAATGATCTGAGATATTTAAGCAACACATGCCTTCAAATTCTTGACATCCATGTCCATGTGCTAGCAGTAAAAAGTCAATTGCAACATGGTTCTGTAGTGTAGCGTGTCATATGCTATCTACATCAGTGGCAAGTTTGTAAAGTGTGTCTGAGGTCAAATTTGCCTGCTTAGTAATCCAGCATGCCAAACTATTAATTTGTTTTAACGCCGTAGCTGAGGCAACTTGTGGCAAATACAAGGAGGCAGGTATAATAGCTGCTTGACTCCACAGAGTTAGTGTATCGCTACATTCGGAAAAAAGTGTCAGTGATCATTTAGTTAGGACATGACTGTAAATATGTGAGTGATTTAATAAAAGTTTCTCCATGGGTGTAAGCAAACCTAATCTACCAAAGGTGTAGGGTCCCCCTACGGGCATTGTTGGAATACCTGGCCATACCCGATTGCCACAGATCAAAAAGTATCCCTTCGGGAGCCGATGAGCAACTGCCACACCGTGTGAGGGCTGAGCACGTCTATACAAACACCAGGCAGATGCATTTCGGTAAAAGGGCATATCTGGAGATACATCTCGTAAAGCAGTCTCTGCACCATGAAATAAATCATATCCCTTAGTGTAATTAAAGTAAAAGCAAGCAGTAGCAGTTAGAGTACCCATAATATCTAGCTCTTGTGATGCGATGCCTACTGGTAGTTTCGTTAGCCAAGCAGATACATCTGTAATGCAGTTCAGCACTGAAGCACTGCAAGACTTTCTAGCCCAATATTGTGGTTGCATAACATTAGAAACGAGTTTCACAGAATCAGAGTTATTTACAGGAGCCCCAACAAGGCATGTGTGGAAAGGCAGTTCAGGTTGTTTGAAGGAGGCACAGAAGGTGGTTTGGTTTAGAGCATTCATCAGGGTCGCCCAGACGTTGTGGCTGTTCCATGGGCTGAGTCATTCAAGCTGTTTTCTATAGGAGTCATCACTCAGCAAAGTTTTGGTAACACTGCATTTATTTAATTCTTATAATTGCAACATGGCCTCAAATGACCACCTAATTCCTAAACCTGAAAGTACAAGATGCCAAAGTAACCACATATCTGACAAATATATCTTTCTAAGAGGCAGTAGATATTTGGTGATCTGTATTCAAGAGTTTCTTTTTTTAATTTCCTGCACATTGGAAAATTAAACCTAAATCATATTATTAATTTTTTTTTGCATATTACTACATTATGGAAAGATTTAAAGTTATGTTACTGTGTACGCAGCTCTTATAAAACTTGTTTAGTAGAAAGTTACGGAATATAAAACAGCTTTTGTCATTCATAGGAAACAGCCTGGAAGCTTTGTAAACACTGAAACCTAAGTTAAAACCAAAGTGATCCTGTTTAGTACTGTAGGGCACTTATCAATTACATATGCAAACAGAAATGTTTCTTACAGAACTTGCTTCTAAATGAGCTTCTGTTTCTGGTTGAAAACTAAATCTTTGTAACCTTCAGTATTGCAGAAATCAGAGAGAGAAAGCTGATATTTTCTTGTTTAAATCATCAGTGTTTTAAGCTACTCTTACCTTTTGTCACCCCCACCAGTTTTCTTTATCAATTCATGTGAGGAGTCAGTTTTTCAGGGTCTGATTGTGAGGTTCTATTTCCTACCTCCCTCATTGTGTTTATAGTGAGTGCACTGTTTGTATATGGAGAGAGGACATCAGAAACTCCATGACTTACTGGAGTTTAGTCTATGAAAAGCTAGTTGTAAACAAAAATGAGAAAAGACCAATTTGCTTTGCACAGGAATGCTGTGTGGTGGGTTGATGTGTTGTTTTGGGGGCTTTAAATACTCTTCTTGCAGTTTATTGCTGCTTTCTTAGCCATTCAAACAAACCATAAATACTGTATCTATGAGATGTGATGGCTCCTAAGTAGCATATACATTTTCAGTCATTATTTTTAGTGGAAAAATTCTTTTGGTAATTAGCATTTTTTGCAATTGTGCCTACTTGACTCAGCACAGAAGACCAAAAATAATCTAAATGCTTGGAAATGTAATACAAATCTAATACAAAATAATCTAAATGCTCCAAAAGGCTACTCTGTGTCCTGACTGTTGCATGAATCTGCCATTAACAACATTGGAAAGAAGGTGCACAGGCACATTTGGGGTACATCTGTAAATGACTACATCTTTCTTGCTTCCAGACTGCTGCTGACAGGTTACAGTATTGCTGACATAAAGTACCACAGTTTGGAAATCAAGTTGTAAAGAACTCACTGCGGAAAATTATGATTCATTTATTGTCTTTTATTTAGCTATTTAAGGCTTCAATTCAAAGTGTTTTATTTTTATAATTGGCACATAAACTGATCCCTTCCAACTTTACCCATTCTGTGATTCTGTGGTTTTGTGATTCTGAAAATAAATAATTAAGTGGTACTACTATTAAGCAAAATAACAGCTTTCAAAAACACTTGAGTCTTGTGGTATTTTGTGTATTCAGTTCTGTTTCCATTTGTTTGTGGTGATCACTGCTGAAGCATTGGAATTTTCAAAATTCATTTAACATGATTTAGCTCTCCTCTGCAGCATAAAATTTCATAAAATTAGGAACAAGAGCAGAGTCAGAATTTTCCTGTTCTGAGACCTTTCTCTTAATCTTGAAGACCATTTTGTAGTTGTCCTAAGCCTTCACCTACTGAAAAGGAAAACAGAAGGAAAAAGTCAGTCTTCATACAGCTTGAATTCCTCCGAAAGCTCTCTCTCTTTCCACTGATTATGAAGGGAGCCTTGGATGACATTATTCTGAAAAAAGGCACTTGAGATGCAAAAGAATAGTTTACGCAAACCCCTGTAAAAGACACATACCCTCTTTTTAATCTTACTCTTTAACGTATATGAGACAAAATGCACCTTGCTTTCATACCTGTACCTTCAGCAGGTGACACATGAGGCATAGCTGGCCTATAGAAGAGATTCATGTAGCCTCTGGTCTGCTTCAGATGTTTCATGCACCATGTTGGGGAGATGTCAGGAAAACTCTGAGTCAGATAAAACTATTCTGGCAGCGAAAGCAGCCTTGTTCAAGCACTTTCCAAATCACAAGGCCACTTGCTGCTTGTGTGCTCCATGTGCACAGCAGAACTGCTCTCTACATGCTCAGAAAGCCAGTGTCTTCCTCGCAAGCAGCAGTTTTTGGGATCATCCAATAATGACATGCCTGACAAGGCATTCAGCAGGCCTGGGAAATGCATCATTTTTTTTAGATGCATTCAAAGGATGCAATCATTATACAAGAAAAGGAGTATTTCCACATTTTTCATCCACAACAATTTATTTCTATTGATAAAGTTTCTAGTAAGCTTTCCTAGTTTCTTCAGGCTGCCTTTGGAAGGAGTGCATTTTGATGCATTAACGTTGCAATAAATAACACCGAAAAAGTTGGGAGGTTCCAGAAACTTTTCATTGTACTGTCTCTAACAGGTTAAAATAAATCTAGATCTGCCTGTAATAAAGTCAGATACAGTTCACTAAGGGATAGAGAACCAACAGAGGTCACAGATATCTCAATACATTTAGATTTTAAGACTACTGGTTTTTCAGATAGATTGGATCAAATTTAGCATTGGGCTTTCAGGAAAATTTAAAATGTATATATTCTCTGTCTTCTCTTATCTCTTGAGAGTTCATAATTTCTTCAGAGCAGTGCCTGGTCCTTTCTGAGGAAAGAAATTACAGATAAATATAATGAAATAGTTTCACTTGTCTCAAATCATCATCTGTAAAGACAAGTTATGGCTTTTAATATTTCTAGTATACAGTTTTAAAAATGACTGGTTATATATTTCAAAGTCTTTTTTTTTTTTTTGTCAATAGGTGATCTCTGTTTGGAATTAAAAATACACACATGAACACATAAATAAATTCACAGAGCAAAAGAAAACACTTTAATATTAAAGAAAAAAAAGTTTGTAAAGCAATGAACTTGAGAAGATTACATAAGTTAGCTAAGGGTATATTTTGATTACCTGAAGTAGTGATGTCTGAATTTCCCCAAAATAGGTTGTTAATCTGAAAGATCTGCACAGCTGGGCAGGATGTAAAACAAGTGATTGCAATAGAGGCAACAGTAATAAAATAGAATATATGCATATGTGGAAACAGACATGCAAGAAATAACTGGTTAATCCAGGCATCTGAGAAAAATGTATAAAACAAAAAGCTAAGAAACATTTCCTTTGCATGCTGTGTAAAGAGGGCTTTGGCATTCTTGTATCTATTTGTTCATGCACTTTAAACAGCAACCGAAGTAAGTCTGTTATTTGCCTTGGAATAGAAAATAGAAAAGGAGTTGGGGATTAGGGGTTTTTTTGTTTGGGTGTGGTTTTCTGGTTTTTTTTTAAATATTATTTTCCATTAAGCTCTCACAATTCACGTAACCTCCGCTCTCTGTAAAGCTAGGTGAAAAGCTATTAACACCACAGAGATAAAAGAAAGATTATTAGTTTATCTCACTGTAAACAAACAGATAATGAAGAACCTTCTAACTGTTTCTTTTCCTTCTGGAATTAAAAGAGAAGTATAAATCTGGCATATTTCCATCCAGAAAGTTAAACCAGATTCTGACAGATGTGATCCGGTGCTTCCTTTTAACCTTTGGTTTCTTACCTATTTCTCTGAAGTCATTCCTGCTACAGGTAGTGAAAGCTGAGTGCATGTTGTTTTAGTTATTCTTCCTTCCCAAACAGGAAACCATTCTTTCATAACATGCATTTTTTTAAATCTGATTTATAGTATTTTTTTTGCTTTACTATTCTCTCCTGTTTTTCTAGGAAAAAAAGATCTCTCATGCATACCTTTGTCCAAGTTGCCTCCCATTCTTTACAAGATTTGAAAAGCTTTTTTTGGGAAAAATATTCAGACTTCAATGAAATGTAAGTCAAATATTCAAATGATCATATTCTTATTTCACTTTTGAAATAGATTAGCTCTCTAATTAGAGGATTGATAGGTGTATTGGTTTTTTTTTTTTGTTTTTCTGGTTTTTATTTCTTTCATTTCTTTTTCATTTTTTTCTTTTTTTTTTTTCCCCTCGGCAGGACAATTTAAGTACTTATTTCCAGGAATTTTGGAAGCAACACGGGAGAAACTTTAAAAATTATATTTCTTTACTAATTTCATGGATTACTTTGTGTCACCAAAGAAAACACAATCCATTCTTTCATTACAAAAACATCTGTAATTTTTTTTGCCATTGAAAACAACTCCTTAGCTACACCACATCCCACTAAAGTCTTAAAGAAATGAAACAAGCGATATTGTTACAATATAAAGAGGGAGAAAATGAAGTACAAAGATAGAGAAACTGAAAAGATTTTAAGATGAAGGAGGGTGTAGTTTTGTGTGTATTTCCTATGTATCTTGTCTTTTTATGTATTTAAAAAAGTGATGTAAAAAAATTCTTTCAAACAGTAATCTAATAATTATGCACCTTCTCTTTTGTATTTCTATATTGTGTCATACCTGTTTTGTCTCATGCAGTGACTGAAAAATGTACTTATCATTGTCTGAATTCTGTAGTATTTTGGGCAAGATCTCACAATAGATACAGACAATTTAGTTCTGTGTCCTGGTACAGATACATTTGTTTTATGAAAGCTGAAATATGCTATAAATTAGAGAAATATATTTTTAATATAAAATATACAGGTTAGGGAAATTATTTCTCTCACTGGAGTCTGACCTAGCCTATTCTCAGAAGCAACGTACATTACTTTATGGCTGTGTATCTATAGCTTATACTCGATTGCTCCCAAGTAATTTATAAAAACTAACCTCAAAATAACATAATGTGAATTTTAAAACATCTGTTATTGACTGTGTCTTTTGGAGGAACAACTATGCTAACTCAGACTCTGGTCAATGAGAACTTAGTGTACTAAACAACAACACAGCAGCAGACGAACAATAAAGGCCAGAAGGCTGAAACATTTTGGCTACTGCCTCTTCCTTGGTAACAGGAAATGAACAGCTCATGGCATAACCTGTCATAATATTTCTTTGTCATTCTTTGCCTAATTCCAGCATGAATTCAGTAAGACAGCACTTTGTTCTCTTAAAACATCTGTATTGAACCATCTAAGTTGCAACGTTTCTTTTGCACAAGCAGTACTTTTGTACTGACATACCAAAGGCAAATATTTTCTTTAGGGGTGGAATGTTTTTTTTAAATGGTTTTGCAGTGTTTCTATACTTTCAGAGTTCTTAAAGTACTAAAGTACTTTATTTATTTTTCATTTAATGCTTATGAGCTCTATGAAGTTAAGATTAAAATAAGATTAAAAAAAAATAAAAAAACCCCCTTCAGTCTAGTCACAGATTGTTTTCTAAGAAGTTTCCTTCTTCTTCTCACAAGGAAATAATTGCATCTGTTTAAAGTAAATAGTACTTCTTCATTTTTCTCAATGCTCTATTTTCCATCCATACACCACAAAAAAACAAGTGATATATCCTGGCACTGACCAGCTTTCTCTTTGTAAAGGTATATGATATTTTTGTCACTTTTTCCTTATCCCTGTTTACAGTAAACATCTGCATTGATATACTGACTAGGAGATGGTGTCTGATTTCTACAGGACAGACCTTAGTAGCTCCTGCCTTGCTTTGCAACAGCTTTTAATCACTTTAGTAACACATTTTGCAGTTACTGCTAGATGTTTTTAGATGGAGTAAAGCTTCATTTCACATTGCTCAAAGAAGAATATTTTGAAAAACTGTCAAAAACTTCAGGGCTAGTATTCATTATTTCCTTTTGATGAGCCGGAAGGACTTGATCATCATCATTGCAGAGTGGCATATAGATAAAGTATTTTGTTTATATCTTATAGAACTTTCTGAAATCTTCCTCATTATTAAAAAATTTTTCCCTTCTCCTCACTTTTTATAACTAGTTTTCCTGTTTAGTAGCATAACAAGTAGGTATTTTGCTTCCCAGTTTTCTGGTGTTTTTATCCAAACTCTACTTGGAACAGACATACAGTTTAATAACAATCATAAATGGAGCTATCATCATCCAGTTCTGATGTTTTACAAAGACCCTGAATTACTATATTTATTTCTCAGAATTTTCTATGCTGCTTCAGTGTTTTCTATTTGGTTTTGGAATTGAGTTGTTGCAGCAATATTCTTAGTTTACAATTGTGACTAAATACCATTTTGAAGAAAGTAAGTCAAATCTTTTATTGAATTCAGAAATATTCCCTATTTCATCAGGAAAAAAAACACTTAGTATCTCGTCAGTCTATGACAAATGATCACCATCAAATATGACTGGTAATTCTGACATTACAAGCACCAGTTCAGTTACAATAAAATAACAGTTACAATGCCAGTGTAGTATCTTAGAAGTAGCTATACCATTCTATATCATTTAAGGCATGTAGTTCTCATGGTGAGTTTTAATACTACCATATCAAATAGTCATTTCACGTAATTCTGAACTACAGTCAGTCGCTTCCTTTACTCAAAGAGCAGGAATAAGATTAATATTAGAAACAATTTTAGATAGATTTAGAAATGGGTTCAAAGAAAGTAAATACATCTGAATTTTTCATTTGAAACACCTTAACTATATACAATTGAAAGCTTCAAAGTCCATTCAGAGTGTTTTCCCTCTAAGTAATTATTTCACTCAGATACAGGTTTATATGGATACACATCTATATCTGTGAAAGTAGTTATGTCACAGTCAGACATACAGCCTGGAAGATGGCAGTAGAGGGGGAGAGAGAGGTAGTCAGATATGGAAGATGTTAGAACACTGTGAAATCCAGTTACAACTCTGATGAGTTTTTTTTTTCTTTTTTTAAATGGTTCTAAATCCAACGCTGGGCACCAACTCACTTTCCAAAATCTGTGTGTTGAATGGGGAAGAATCAAAATCCAGCTCTGAACCAGGGTTCTATGTTCCTGAATCATCATTAATGATGAAGCATAATACAACTATGACAGTGTAAGAGACGTGTATTTATATGCACTGCTCATGAAAATCCCAAACAACACTAATGGTGTTTTATCTGAAAGCCTTTGATGTTAATAAGAGATAGGCTTTTGCCAAGTTTGGCACATCAGACTTTTGAATTGTATAAGGGCAGCAGCCACAGCAGCTTTGTTCTGCATGAAGGCTTACATGTTGAGAAAGAGATTGTGCTTACAGTTGTGAACAGTGTAAAAACATTTTCAGAGGCCATAATGCTGTTTCACATCAGCTATTTGTTGAACAGGCCTGACTATCAACCAGCTGAAAGTTTTCAAACTAATGGGAAAAAAATCAATGGATTTCCTCTCAACTTTTGTACCAGCCCCAAAAAAGTTATTTGAAATTGTTATATTTTAGGATCTACTTAGAAATAAAATTCCTATACTTCATCTTATTTTAGTTTAACTTAGAAAAACAAATCTTAAAATAAAAATGTATATCCACTTTTGTTTTAAAGAGGAGAAAGCTAGAAAACCTAGTCATATCTGTGAAAACTTATAAATCTTATATACGTCTCTCTCTCTCTCTATATATATATATATGGCATAAAATTAGAAGTGATACAGTTTTGAAATAGTCATAATGAAATAAGTGTCTGTTTGGGAGATTCTCCCAACACAAAGAATTTCCATTTTTGCATTAATTTAAGCATCTGAAAGCAATGTTTGAAATCATCTTTAAATTTTCAAGTATAATCACTTCTTGAAGAATAGAAATTTAATATTTCAGAATATAACACCTAAAATACAAAAATATAAATTTTATTACCATTGAAATGTTTTACATAAAATGTTAAATCCAAGGCAATAAAATTTTAAATTAAAATATCATTACATAAAAGTTGAAATTAAATGCAATTGCAATATTGAATATAAATATTGTAACTATCCCCCTCAAAAAAGTATTTTTTTGCTAGAAAGATCAAATCAGAAAGTCTAAATGGTCTGTGCTTCTGTTTTCTTTTCCCCCCAAAATTTACGTTTTCTAAACCCCCTAAATTCCAGTAGAAGTTCTTTTGCCAGTGAGCTCTACTTGATCTAGTCCTTGCATTTAAATTCACTCTGAGACTCTTTTCAGTCTTCTTGATAAAATTACTTTGAACTGGTGTGTTTTTATTAATTAAAATTGAGAGACTCAGTGCACTCGTGTCCTAGATAGAGAACTCTTTTCAGTGCTTACATCATTGTAACATACGTATCCTTCTGGGAAGAATTAATAGAAGTAGGAAATCTGCTAACATTTAGAATGGATATATGAGATTAATGATTAAATTCTTTACCTAGAAACATGGCTTTTAAGAAAAAAATATTTACTGTATCTAGAAGCACTGTAGAGTAATGCAAACCACACTTTATAATATTGAGTATGATATAAAGATTAGGTTAATTCCCATTTTTATCCCTATTTGATTGTTTATAGTAACTCATTGGTTTAAGAACTGGCAGTGAAAATTTGACTTTCTGTTCCAGCTCAAGGGATTAAAAAGCCTAGCTCATAGTGCCAGTGACAGAGCATTATTATGTAGGTAGTTTTATATGTATAGAATATTTTGTACAAAAATATATTTTAAAAGATATTGAAGTTATAAAGGCAAGTATTAAATAAGTTGAAAAGAACCATTATTGTTGAAATTTCCTGAGCATAATTAACACGGGGGAAAAGCAGTGTGAGAAAATTGCAGCTCAAATGATAAAAGTCTTGAATGAATGAAACAACCAAGACAGGAAACTTACAGTGGTTAGTGCAGGCCAAAATTAATTGTAAGTTGAATTAATTGTTCCACTTATGATACAAGTTGAATTCTTTTTAGGGTTCCTTGAGACTTATTCCAATAAAATTTTAGCAGTAATGTTTAAGTCCTGCTTTATCGCCACAGACTTGTGGCTATTCGGTATAACTACCCACTGTAGTAGTTTTCATGTCTGGGAGAGGCTTGGTCTCTAGGCAAAGAGAAGTTGCCTGGTTAAGATTAGGTTTCAGACAATCTTGAAACTTTGTAATCTATCGTCTTGAGTTTTTTGACACATTTAAATAGAAATCAGACCCTATCTTTAAACTAACTCCTGTTGCTATTTTGCTTTTTTGTTTCTGTCTTTTTTTTTAATTTATTTTCATGGTCTTCTCTTTTTATTCTATCACTGAGATAGTCTGTTGCCTGATAGCATGAGTCTAAGATAATGACATATATACTATATGAAAAATATATTCCCAATATAAAATTTAATTATTGGTTTGTTAAGAGTAACAACTTGTAATAACTACCCCCTTTTTCCTAGATGAACTACAGTTTAAAATTTTGAAAGAATGTTTTGAAGAAAGTCTAAAGAATGTTTATGGAAATTACAGTTAAGTCATATTAAACACTCCTTTCAATTTAAATGAAAATTGATATAATTCTATTTTTTATGTCACTTATCCCTCCAATATTTAGAAGTAAAATTAACTTTTAAAAGGATCAAATAGATCCAGCATTGACTTTTCGGAGAGGATTTACTTTAATAATTTTTCAAGTGCATTCAAAACTGCATTTTTCTTCAGGGTTTTCTGCATGTTTCTAAGTCCGATAGAATCATATCTTCAATAGAAATCCATCAAAAACTTTTATTATTTTATTCTGGATGCATTTAAGTCTCCTCATTCCTGATTAATTCAGAAAATTTGTACAGGTTCTAGAGAATTGCAAAAAAGGCCTTAAATAATCCATACAGAATTTGTAAAGGGCTTGAAATTTCATATTAAAAGATATTTATGGATATAACCAATACTAAGTGTGTTTTACTCAATGTGTTCCCTTGCTCTTTTGTGATGCACTGAAGAAAGAGTATCACTTATTACAGAGGATTCCGTTCCAAATTTATTTTTTGGTTTTATTTCATATTTAGTATCTCTTTAGGAAACACAGCAACTGTGTAAGCTTTTCTAAACAGTCCATAGACCTCACTTCCATTAACTCAATTCATAACAATATTCCTAAGAAATGTGACAAAAAGGCCAGTGTAGATGGCTATCCATTCTCCCCTGAATACATTATTTACATTCTTTCATCAACACACACACATGCACACACCAATGAATCAGTGCTCTTTTTCCTATCAATCAACATTGTCCTTGATGTTCTCCAATTTATATTATTACTGGTCAGTAGTTTTGTGTTATTTGCTAAAGGACATTTAGTTTCTCACTTCTGTTTTACAGGAAATTGTAAAGGGCATGGTGGAAGAATTTGTGATTTTAAACATAGTGATAGACAAATAGCAATCAATTAGTGGCAAAGCAGTCTGTTTTGTCAGTATAAGACTACAAAAACATAACACCTGCAAGTGCTGAAATTTTCAACAAATCTCTCCCGTAAATTATTATTTCTTTTATTTTTTTTTTCTGAGTCAGATAGTATGTGTGTCTTCCCTGGGATTCAACTGTCATTTAAAAAGCACTTCTTGCAATGCCTCACTTTTGTGTTAGATGCAGCAGGGTCCTAGAAGTTGATCAATGGATTAATCAGTCTTGGTATAGTTAATATTTTGGCATAATCAAACACAAGCATATTTAACATTTCCTCTCTACCTTTCATATGAGCACTCATCTTGCTCTGACACTTGATAAGGAGCAGGATTCTTGGAATAGTTTCCTGAACTGGAATGAAATAGCAGAAACCTCTCGCTTTACAAACTGATTCTCCAGGCAGAGGAATTGCTGGTGTGAACAACTGAATGAAAAATTAGAAAAAATGTCTTGTCAACCCAGCCACTGATGTGGATGTGTGTCCTTCAGGAGTGACAAGGAGTAGCAAGTATTTCTTTCCCTTCATGACAATATTTTTCTTCATTTTCCACACTGAGGCATACAAATAGAATTTTTGATGGAGTAAATTATAAAGTTCTTTTAATTTAGAGTGGCTCATGTAATGCAGTGTTTCTGTTACTTGTTTTAAAGTTGTAGTGAAGGTCATGGAATAATCCTCTGGAAGAGTAGCAGGGAAGACGGGTGGGGTTCAGGGAATGACTTCATTTGCTTAACTTTAGACATCTATAATATATATGCCTATATCTGTACTAGCATCCAATTGAGAGAAATAGGTAAAACAGGAAGTAATCATATATAGCATTCTTGTTTTAGGATGAGATAAATTAGTTCACATAAACCTCCATTGGAAACAACAATAACTCACATATAATCACTGCTTTAGATACCTAGTTATATTCAATTAATTATGTGTCCGATTTCTGGTTTAGAAAACACTCCACTTCCTTCTTTTACGTTCAGAAAAGGACAAAAGATCACTGTAACACATCTGGGATGACAACGGGAGCTGTTCTGAAAGCAGAGTACTCTCAGGAACAGCATAGTCTTTACTACCAGACTCTTTCCCAAGTAGTCTAGTAAAACTGTGGGCAAGTTAAACCACAGGCATTTTGTCTTGGACCTCTCCTGCACTGAGGCAACGAATAGAAGAAATGCTAACTTCTCACCAGCTTCTTTTTTTTAAAAAAAATTATTTTCTTGTTGCTTTTTGTAAGTCTGTAATTTTTAGACTGACTTTAAAGTCATAGTATGAAGTCACACTAGTTTTTGATACTCCAAGATGATAAATCTCTTTGGAATTTTGCTTCTTTTTTTTTTAACACTTCAGGATGCTGATAATTTTCAGTAATTAATGAAAGTGCATAGTAACCACTAGCAAAATACATTGTGCTCAGCTTTTCTCTTTCCGTTTCCCATCCCCTGTTCCCTTGTCTGTCTCCATCTGTCCACTCATCATGTCCCTCCCTCTTCCCTTTATCTACTGGAAGCAGTAACCTCAGCCACAAGAATTAATCTGGGAGAGACCTGTGAACCCATTTACTTACACAGTTGTTCTGTGCTTAACTTGCTCCTTCTCAGCTGGTCTTCACTAGAAATGAACAGAGATGAATAGAAACATGAGTGCTTCCTATCCCCAAAACCTCTTTATGAAAGTAGTATTTCAGACCTCTCTCTTTAAAATTTACTTTCCTATGTATTCTTCTGCCCCCAGGTGTGTAGCTGACTTCCAGCCACAGATGAAGCCAGTAGTTTCTCCCTTGCAAGTTGCAGATTGTCAGGTGAAGTAAATAGTGAAAATTATTTACTACATACATCCTTTCTCTTTCCTGTGGCTTGCTTCTAATGCCTTTTCTTCTAAAGTTAGGTTTTCTCTCTTAGATTTTTATCATATTCCTTGAGGGGGCATCCCCAACATCAAATGTCACTGCAAACTGAAAATACAGTGAGCTAAAACAAAAGATGAGAATGTTCATCCAGGTTCTTTGTGTATTCTTAGATCTGCTAAAATACTTTTTTTACATCTTTTCTCTCAAAAGAAAAACTTATGGGTTTTGCAGGTCCAGATGTTAGGGATAGAATGCACCACAGGTAGCAATTCTACAATATGGCCCAAATACAGATAGAGCACTGGCCCTAACAGTTGCATCTGCCAAGACTTTGATATTGTGAAAGACTTATAAAATCCACATTGTACCAAAACCTTCAAATTTCTAATAAGAATTGGACTTGTAGTTATGATAATATTTTACTTTTTTTTCCCTTTACATATGCTGCAAATATATAATTTTTTTTTCAAAAAACATCTGTGAAGTAGATAATAACTTTCTTCATTTTTGCAGAAACTCATGAAAACACTGCCAGAGCATAGAGGGAGTTAGTGTCAGGGCTGGATGAGACAATGTTTTATTGTCATGATTAGATCAGAGTTTCCGAGAACTTCACAATCTTGAAAGAAACTCAGTCTAAATGCAGGATATGGAAAAGGATGTGGTATGTTCTAACAGACACATACACACACACTTGCTCCCATGCATACAGATACTTCTTGAGTATTACAGGAGATCCCCTTAGGACACAGAAGGCTTCATTTGATCTTATCTGGCTTTTGGTCTGATCCTGTCTATAGGATGAATGAAAGGGAAAACCAAACAAAAGTTCTATTTTTTACAAATAGCATTTTGTTCTCAGTTTTTTATTTTTTTTTTTAGGTCAGATCCTGAAGAAATAAAGAGGAACTACTTGAAAGGAAACTCCCTCTCCAAAAAAAAAAAAGATGATTTAATGAGAGAAACAATTATGTCTGAAAATTTCTAGCACCCACAAATTCAAGAGACAAGTACATCTAAATTAATTTTTAAATAATTTTTAAAATATATTGTTTCATTGTAGAAAGAAAACATAAAGTAATAGCCATTTGTTTGAATAAATGCTCAAAGTAGATCAACTTCTAACAGAGTTTCTTTGGTAAAGAAAGCCAAAAAGTCCCATTCACAAAATTCTTTACATTTCTTGTGAAAAAATTACCATTTCTAATTTCTAATGACTTTTGGAGAGCAAGTCAGATGCCCTATCTCCCGTGTTAGTTCTCTAATCTTGCCTGTACTAAGCTAATTACCCATCGGACCTGAGCGTATTCAGCATTGGAATCTTTCCCAGGCTCTGGGCTGCACTCTCTCAACGTAGGCTGCCAGTCTATCAGCTGTTCAGGGGCCTCAAACAACAGCTGCCAGCAACTGCAAACATCCGGCCTCGACTGAGAGGTATAAAGAGCCAATTGATAGGAACAAACAGCAGGATGCATAGGAATGCCAGCACAGTTATAAATTAATTCCTTGAATTTTAATAGTCTTAATAGAATGAGAGAGAGGCGAAAAAGAAAAAAAGAAGGAAGTTGATGTTAAGCTAAGTGAGAGTGTGGTGTATGGGTATTTTGTTCCCAGTTTCCCGAAGATGATTTCAGTGATTTTTTAATGGAATTGTCTTGGATTTAATCCTTTCTGATCTTCATTTCCTCTGCATCTACTCTCGCAAGCAAGCTTCTGCAATACTCTGATAAGCTGCTAAGCCAAAAATCATTTGGCTCTAACACTGGGCTGATTTGTTTTCTTGTCAAAGGATAGATAAACCAGTTATTCTGCCTCCAAAGCATCAAGTGATAGACTAGATGGACATGTTAGTCTTTCATGCCATGAACTGATACCCCTGCCAAACTGACTCTCTTGCTGAACTGCAATTAGTAATTTTTAAAATATCTTTTTGATAGCTTAAGCGTTTGGGCAAATGAGCACTGCTTTGTTGGGAGAGGTCTCTTCTGACAGTTAACATTGCTAGATCAGATAGAATTTCTTAGTAAAATATCCACGATCAATCTCCCTTTTTAAAAATGAAGATGAAAAAAGAGATAAAGCATGTTAGTTTCACGCTGTTAGATGTGACTAAGGACCTGTTCTGCGGCTCATGATCAAATATTTTGACAAACTGGTTCTTCCTACAGGTAATGCAACATTTCAAAATGGGTCACTATAAGACTGGAATTCATGAATGAAGTATGTTTAAACAGAGGAAAGCCACATTTAAATGGTTGCATAAGGAACTCCAGTGCACAAACTCAAGACAATTCAGACTATACAGTTTTTTCCAATGTCTGTGAGAACTTGGAGACAGGAACAACAGCATGAGCTTGTAATGGGATATCACCCTTAACTCTCAGTTTCCTGGCAGTCATTCATCTGAGTCACAACTTTAACAGTGTTTAGTTTTTTGATTCTCCCTTCGTGTGAATCCCTTGTGGGTTTTTTTGTTTTGTTTTTGTTTGTTTGTTTGTTTGTTTCTGGTTTTGTTTGATTTGGTACTTTTTTTTCCTTTTATGGAAGCTGTTTTAGTAACAGTTTCTTTGTATTATATACACTTGTAGAAACATGTTCCACCAGTATTTTAAAAATACATTCTTTTTCAGGTTTGAAACACAGTCTTGTTTTCATTAATAAGCAAGCCCAACCAAAGTCCCTTTACCCACACATGAGCTCTCAGCCAGCAAACTAATGTTTTCTTGCTTTGGATCTGGAGACAAGAAGTACACAGGGTTAATAATTCCAGCAAGAAACAAAGCCTAGCTTTATGCAAGCTGCATACATAGAAGCAGAAAGGCTTTGGAAAAGCACACGTAGGACAAGACTGATGTGGGACTAGATAATCTAATACTGAAAAAAAAACAGTTCCACCCCGCCTCCCTGTAGAGAGGGATCAGAGAATCATAGAAAGATAACTTCAGATGCCAATATTTGGTGGATTCTTGAGAATAAACTTTATTGTCCCCTTTTTCAACCGCGCATTTGAAAGCTCCTAGTCACGGATACACATTAAGACATGGTCTGTTTTTCAAAGCAGTAGATATCCACAGCTTACCAATGACAGTAAATCAGGCAGGCTGTCTTTAATCTAACTCTTTTCTTCTTGTTAACAGGAAAAGATTCCATACTTGTATCCATGCCTTTAATTGCTATGAAGACAAAATTCAGCATGTGTTCTTAGAATTCTTTTTACATTACCAGTAGAAAATAATATTTTGGTCAAAACTTCACTGACTCTTTGGCTAAAATGAAGGTCTGAGACTAAGCATGGCTACTCTTATAAAAGCAAACATCCCACTGAAACTGTAGACATTATTTCTAGTTTCATTTTGGGTATCCATATTGTAGAACTTTTCATCTGAGTGGCTTCTTTGACTCCTTTCTATTCAACAGAAGGAAATACACCCCTTCATGTTTATTCAAATTTACTGAACTTTACTCAGGTAGCCAACCTTGGATAAGATGAACTGTTGTTCTTTACCTGCAAAAGATTCCTAGGTGAGCCGTTAAGATGAAGCAGTTTACAATGTGGGGAAATTAATTCTATCCTCAGTGTCAATAAGAGCTTTACTGGTGAAAAGGGGTCCTGGTAGAGAACATAGCTGGTAGAGTCTCTTTATCATACTGATCAAAAAACTTGGACAGTAGCTGGTTGCATTTTTTTCCCTAGGATGGGAATTTTATTCTGTGAAGCCAATGGGAATTCTAGGGTTTCAGAGTCCCCAGAGATTAAGTGCAACAAATACAGCACTTTTTGTTGGTTCACTGAGCCAGGTCCCTGCTTGTCTGTTTATCCCTTTTCTCCCTCTAATTCTTGCCATTAAGGTTAGGGCATTTATTATTTTAATGCAAAAAATATAATGTCTTTGAATCTGGAAATGGAACATAAAAGACCCCCTTCTCCTACCAGAGGAGTGCAGCTGTATTAACTACTGGGCAATGCATAGGCTCTCCTGTATTTCCCACTGACCTGTTTTTTTGCACAGTAGCCCAATATTTAATTTGAGAGTCTTCTTTTCCACTGCAGCCCCAGCTTTGCACACAGGCTGCTAGTTAGGCACTATTTTCAAAGGAAGAAATGAACACCAACAGTCTGGAGCAAACCTGCAGCTTCTCTCCATCAATTTTTGGAAATGGTGGTCCATGGGAAAACTACATGGTTGTGTTTTACTTGGTGCTGTGAGCATGCTTTAGGTGTGGTCTTTTCCTCTCTCCTCCCCCTCTACATTTCCCTCCAGCATATGCATTTCATGATAGTTAGGCACAGGGAAGCCTCTCTGGCTTGATCCAAACATCCTGAAGCATGAGATAAGCACCAAGACCTTAGCTCAGACACAATGGCAGCATCTCTAAACAATTACAGTAGCAGAACTTCAGGTATCTGAGTACCTAAACACTCCCGCTTTGAACTCTGTGGTAAATGACTCTAAGTCATTTGTGATTTCTCTGCATAGATCATTTGTTTAGTCATTCTTTTGGATTTTATCCTTAATCATCAAACCAGTTGAGTTTAGGAAATTTTAACAAAATCCTTTAACGTTTAGGAAACATAGTAGTTACTGTGGACATACATAAATATATCTGGCCTGAAAGGAGCAACATATATTTTACAGATATAAAGGAACAATGCTGCTGCTTCTTTTAAATATAGCTTGTTGCTTTAGTCTTAAGTTTTCTAAACCAAGACTTGTGGAATTTGGCATTTATTCTTCTGTTCTTTTGATAAGTACCTAAACAGGATGTCCTTGCAAATCAAATGAAAAACAGCACTGGAAGATTTCCTCCCTCAGGAATAAGTATTAAAATTGGCAGATGGCTTAAGTGGAAGTACATAGGAATGCACTTCAGCCAGTACTTGAAAATAGTCCCAGCAGATATTGCTGAGATAGATTCATGAAACTCCATCAGACATCTTTCTGCATTGAATCAATTTTTAATGGCCTCAAGCAAGAGTTTTATTTTATTCTATCCTAATTGTTGCAAACAGCCTTATCTAAAAATAAAAATGCATAAATATCTGAATGTAATAATATTTTCATCTACTTTTATATCATAGGAACGGTAAGAAAGGTTGCTGACATACCCGAGCTACCAAACATTTCTGGAAACTTTATGCAAGCTCTCAGGCAACTTGCAACTGAGTTCAAATGCATGTGTGTATGTGCAGTCGTTTATGTAAGCATTGCCTTTAGCATATGGGTGTGTATGGAGACTGCTTATGTATAATAAACTGCATAAACCAGACACTTAACATATTTACTTATGCAGTTCTGAGCCCCTCATGAGAGTTGTGCACTTCAAACATTTGCTTCATAAGAACTCAAACAATTAGATTCTCGGTCCAGTGGTAAACAAGCAAAACAAAGCAATGACAAAGTGCCAGAAATAATATTCACTCCTGCTCCAGATCCTCCCAGAATTAGCTATTTAATAGGAAAGTTAAAGAAATCTAGTATCTATTGGCCCTCTAGTGGTAAAACGAGAGCTTTTGGGAAGAGGTGCATCCAGATTCTAGCAGAAAATACACCATCTCTTAATTGTGTGAGAAAGAAAAATAAAAGGTAAAATAGTGTTCTTTTGTATATATTATCTATGTGTTTATAGATAGATGGATAGATGTTAATTTAAGGAATCTTTAGAGACTTCTGGATTGGATCTTAGCTAGTTTGAGGGTCAACACATTCCATTGTGCAGTACTAACATGCCTGATGACAGTATTGCCATTGTTTTCATAATAAATAAGGCCTGGATTTCCTTGGTTGAAGCATAAAACAAAGAAAAATAACTATGCCGAACAATCTCACACTAAGAAAAATAAATATCTTAACTAACTGTCTTTAGTAGGCTTATATAAGAAAAGATATGCATATCTGTGTCTTTCCAGCAAAGAGAGAAGAGATGACAACAGGGTTTGGAATTGTTGGCCATGATCTTGAGATACTTCTTCTAGCTCACTGTGACTAACTCTCAGTGTAGGCAGAGAGGTGGGGACTTTCTCTTTGTCTCTACATTTCTGTAAAGGAAGGGGATACTCTATCTGTTAATCACCTGTGGCGCATTTTTGCCGTTGTAAACTTCGTATTGTTGCAGGAATACTTTTTTTCTTTTTCGTGAGGATCTAGCTGTAGTGTGATGAGACGTGCTAGTATGCATACTGAAGTGTTTCCCCATCAGAAAATGTTCCTTCTCCCACGAGACTTTCCGTGTTGTGGTATCACCTGTTCAATACCATCTGGAAACCGTGAAGTGAAATAAAACAGCATGCACACGTGCTACAATTTTCTATTTAATTGCTACCATACAGCAGAATATATAAGGGAAAGGACATTGACTTTTAAATGCTACAAAGACGGTTCAAAGGGTAAATTAGACAATAATATGAATGCAGGTACTTATGGAAGCTACTAATGGTAGGTTTAATGTTATGCTAGTGCTAGGATTTTCCTTTTCAAAAAACGGAAAAGGGTTACCTTCCTATTCAGGACTCTTTTATGGAACCCAATTTGGCTTTCATTTTATGCAGAAATTAAATTCTGACTCTCCAAACAGTAAGATATGAGATATGAGCTGTACTTACCCTTATGTATTACTTTTCATCTTAGGTTTCCCATATAATGTATGAAATGATACTTATTAAAAGTGTATTAAAATATATTAGAAAATATTAAACATAACAGACTATGTTTTGTGCATGAACACAAGAGTGTGTTCAAAGTATTTCAATTAATGTTATATACTTGGAAAAAAGGTAAATCTGTAATTTTTTATATAACTAACTAGAAAGGGCCCAGATGGACTCAGCAAAGAAAATGTCTCCATAAAATTGCTTTTGCAGCCTATGTTTGATGTACAATGATAAAAATGTCTTTTTTATTTTATTATTTTTAATAAGAATTTCCTCAGCCTCAGAGATCTACATGTAAGGAGAATTTTTCTTTGATAAAAAATAAGTAAAAACTATTTGTTCTTGTCAATGGTGAAAAGCCATGGGTATACCCAGTATATCAATATCCCTGAGAGATACATAAGTTCCTTTGTTTAGATTAAATAGATGAAAGAATAGATGAAAGCCATTAAAAATAAGCATCAATTGTTCTAAAGTTAAGTCAGCTGTGAAACAATTATGATGAGGAAAAAAATGTCTGCATTTTTAATGTCAATGTCTCTTCTGACTGGTTCTGGGATTTTCTAACTGTTGTTTTTAATAAATTTATTCTATGTGTCCTTCTTGAAATTTCTAACAATGGAGGGTAACAGAAAAATGTGTGTAGGTTTTAGAATGCTGAGGTATATTTGAAGTTTTTGCTGTCACCAGTTTTTTGCCCCCCAGTTTTTAAGCTTATTTGAAATTCATGAGAAAATTTTCATTTCTATCTCGTCCTAATTAATATTGTTCAGAAATATATCCCCAACAGCAAATCAATAAGGAAAGTAAGCTGAACCACAATGTTGTGATACAAGTGAAATGGCATGTTATTAAATTTTGGAACCTTTTTCTCAAGAGAAAAAGGACAATACTTTCATTTGCTAGATTACTGAGCTGGGAACAGGATGGTTAGCTGTAAGCTGCTGAATTGTTAAGCATGAATTAGTTGTGTGTGTTTTCCAAAGGAAGCTCAGATTTATTTAAACTATAAAATCAATTTAACTGTAAGAAAAGATGTTCTTAATAGCATTTACTTTTAGTATTTTCCTGGTCAATAATATCCTCACTGCTCTGACATCAGGGTGAGCAACATGTGGGATTGGAAAGGAAATCAGTTTGTTTTTGCAGGGGTACATTTGTAGATGTAGACTAAAATGCCTAGGGAATGCCAGCTGATTTACCACCACCGGAAACAATAGATTCTCTCTCCTCAGCCACATCACACCACAGGCTCAGGCTCTTTTATTTCTTGTGCTCCACAAGAGACCTTTTACAGTACTATATATGATTTTATGACTGCAATATGTATAATGACCTTTCTTTACAGTTCTGTGTCATCAAAGAAAGATCAAGTTAACATGGATTTATAGTGACCACTATGCAGGAATGAGAGGGTTTTGAAAGTGTTGGAATTGTATAACAGTGCTACAGAATATTACATCCATACATATCTTATAGCTTTTTTTGGTATGTGTTGTAAATTCCCATTAGCAGTTTCTAACATCAGGAAAATCTTGTTAACAGTGCTTGGCATTAATAATATGACATGAATTTTCTTTGAGATAAGCTGATTATGTTTCTCTATTAAATTTGTCTCCATTACAGATTCTAAGGTCACTAGTCCCAAAATAATAAGTTTTATCAAGTGTTAACTCTAGCAAAGTAGGTTCAATTAAGCTTTAAAGTAGTAATTAACAGACTTCAGAGCCACAGAGTTTGGATTAGGATGGTTTGATATTTAGTTGGTTTCACAACTATCAAAAATTCTTGGCTTAGTTAAGTACTAGAAGATTGGCAAAACTTGTGACAAGTGGTTAGCTATGAAAATTTACTGTGATCTACCTCCTTTGAAGCCAGAAATATCTTACAAACAAATCAGCACTTCTCTTATACATATCTTTCAGAAATGAAATGACAAAAGTCTACCAAATGAATTTAAATAGGTTTAGGTGACAATACCTGACAGGTTTTAGTGTACAGAGCCAACATAATTTGTGGCTTTTGATAGACAGATGAAATATTAAGATCCCTGGTTCTCAAGTAACTAGTGCTTAATCTCAACCTTGATTAGCTAAGTAATTCCATTAAATTTAAGTTATAAGTGAGGTTACTAAGTAATTCCATTAAATTTAAGTTATAAGTGAGGTTGCTGTGCCTATTTGTATGCTTACGGTCAAGTACTTGCTCAAAAACCTTACAGATCAAGATTAATCAAAGACTTTGTCATGACTACTAATTTGACACTGACTTACAGAAATCTCCGGAATCTTCAAAACTTCTAGTTCTCCTCAAAATCTAGAGCATTTCTCCCTTAGTTTAAGCTTGTAAAATGAAAAAGTTTCAATCTGAGCTGATCGTAACAGGTTTTCCATAGTCTGTGCAGAGAAACAGGGAATTAACCTGAACTGTCTGAGATTTTAGATCTAAAGATGAGACAAGCTGTGCTCCTGAAGATTTCATGTTCCTCTGCTGATGTTACGTTGAGCACAAGACAATTGTAATAGATGTTGATGACCAGTTTTAAACATGTAAAGATATGTGAGGTGAGTCATTTGCTTGGAGCCCCAATTTTTAGTGTTTTTATACCTAGTGGTGAAGAAAATCGTGTATGTCTAGTTCTAATTTTGCAGTAATAGGCTCATACTGTAACAAAGAATGACAAGTCATTCAGGCACCTGTAGTAAGGAATTATATAAAACCCAATATGTTCACCTTAATGTATTTTTTTCAGTTAAAAAGCATGTGCTTATTTATGTGTACATAACATTACATATATACACATACACACGTATAAAAATGATATTCACACATTCAATCCTCAAGTCATGAACTTTTTTCTGCTATGTTATTTTTTTGTTTTTGCATGCTAAAATACTACACTAACTTTAAAGTTGTTGTTTGATTAAACAGTAAAAAATACACAATAATTCATGTCTTGATTTAGCTTTGTGTTTTATTGCAAGTATTGCTATTCAATTAAAACAGCAAACACCCTGAGTTCAGTTCAAATTACTTCCTGTCATTTGGAATTTCATCAATGTTCATATCTTCCAACATACCAAAAATAGCATATGATGGATAGAATAATGACTAAATCATCACAGAGTAGTCTACTGTTTAAAGGTGAAGGCCAAGTCCTTGCTTTTTGAGACAGTTCCATGTAGTAAGAAGTTTGAAGGCTTTGTGAAGTCCCTCTGCATTCCCCTCTGTGGTTCAATGATCAAAACTAAAACTGGTTCAACGAAACCAGAACAAACAATCATCAGAGCTGAAGCCTCACCACAAAGCACTGAAATGTAGAGGAGAGGAAACTTTTTAAATGAAGTTCATGATTTCAGTGAGTTCTGGATGAAAGTCACAATAAGGTGAAAACAAGTAGAAATGTATGATTGGTAGGCAGACCTGTTTTTATACTGTGAGACTCAAACTGATGATTGCATGACCAATTTTAATAACTTTCCGCTATCATATCTATAAAATGTGTGTAAACATTCTTCACCAACAAAAGACATCTTATAACTTGCACAATAAACCAGGAACCCAGATGAGGACAGGTATGCAAAAGGTGTTTCAGTAATAGAATGCAGCTGTCTGCTTTTTGAACTGAAGGTGTGGCATAAAACTGACTGCAATGAAATTGTTCAGTATCGAAAGATGTTGGGTTTGAAACACTTTTGTTGCTTTGATATGTTAATTTTTCTTGTTACAAGAAGCTTGATTCTGATATTTGTACTTTGCAAACTATTCTCTGCAACATAACAGAACTACATCTGTAGAAACTCTATGTATATTAGGTATATTAATCTTTAGACATCTTATCATTCCACTGAGCAGCAGCAGTAGAACTAGTACACTGAAAATCAATTGACTAATCAGAGATATGGAATGACTTCCATATCAAGACTCCATACACAGATGAAGAATCTTCAGCAAGAGACACGTATGTGTGATATGCAACAAAAGTCTTTAAAACCCAAAAAGGGACTGACACATAATCATCTGTGATTTTCAAACTGAGTATAGGGCTGGAGTTCAAAATGATCCTGATTTGTTAGTGAAATTGACTGAGAAGAAAATGAGACAGATATTTAAGAAGAGCCATCATAAAGTAAGAATAATCACTGAATCATAGAATCATTAGGTTGGAGAAATACAAGGTGAGAAAAACTATTTTGCAGCACTTCTTAGGAAAAGACTCTGAGGTTACGGGGAATCGGAATTTCACTATGCCATATTTTTATAATGAAAACAATCAAATTAAGATGTTTAAGTAGGAATTAAGGCCTAAAGACATGTAAATTATTCATCTTCTATTAAGCAACATTAATCTATCAGCTGAAATTCAAGTTTGGATACTGCAGGGTCATAGTATATGGCCTGAATGAAGAGTTTAAATGAAAACAAGGAAAACATTGAAAAGTATGGAAAATGTAAAGTGTGAGAAAAAAATGAAAGACATGGTGCTACTCACCTTAAAGTACAGAAGATTTATAGAGCTCATGATAACACCCATCATATATATAAAAAAAAATTTCCAAAGAGGAATAGAATAACCTGTTCTTCATAGCTATGACAGATAGGAGTAATAATAAATTACTATTGTTTGGTTGGGGCTCTTTTTTTGGTAAATTGATCATATTCAATACAGGAAAACTTTTTAACAGCAAGGAAGTAAAGAACAGAACATATTCTACATATATTGTGTGGTCTACATCATTCGAGCACTGTCAGAAATAGATATACATGATCAGGCCGGCACAAAATTACACAGAGACAATGATTTCTGAAGTAATGGCATTGTTACTTTCTTATGATTCTTATGTCTAGTGACATTCGGTAATGTGTTACTTCAAAAAAACCCAAAATAATGGAGCTCAGAGCCACAGGATAGCATTGAATCTAAAATGATGAATAGCTTGACAAAGTGACTAAACCGATTTGCCTACAACAGTAAGTAGAACAAGCAGTGATCTAATACTGTAACATTTATATAGAATTGCTGCATCACAGAAATATTATACTGAAAAGATTATTTTGAGGCAAGCTTTTAGGTTTACAGATTTCTACATAAAATTAAATTGAAATGTCAGTAGGACAAACATGATGGTTTATATGACTGTTATGCACAGATGCTTCAACTATTTAAGTGCACAAGACGGTATGTCTGTTTATCCCATCAATCTCCAGTCCCAAATAGATAAGATGGGAAGGGAAGGGAAGGGAAGGGAAGGGAAGGGAAGGGAAGGGAAGGGAAGGGAAGGGAAGGAAAGGGAAGGGGTTAGATTTAATCTTTAGGAGTGATAATATAAATTATCAATTACTTGTAGCACTGCCCCAAACATCTATTCTCTTTCGTTTCTTCATATCACTTTTAAATTTCTTTTTAAACTTCTCATTACGTGATTGTTTTTTGGAAATTCTTTTTAAACTTCTATTCCTTTTCTACATTACTGCTTGATAACTGCTAATGCATGCATGCTTTTTGCTTTTGCACAGGAACGTCAACAATGACTTTCTATGCCTAAAAGAATTGATGGACAGGTGGTTGCAGGCATCTGCTTCTTCCTGGAAAGATTTTTTTTCTAAAATATCTGCGGGGATAGTGGAGGAATTAAAGAATCAAGGGAGGATTGTTATAAACAAAACTATAGACCTACTCCATGTGGTTGCAAACAGGTTTCCTTAGGCTTGGCCTTGAACAGTCCAGTCTCCTTCAGGGCAAGTTCACTGGAGTGCAATGGCCTGCTATTAGAGGCCTGTGTTTTCTAACACCTGGTGGATGAATGGAGTTTCCAGCTAGTAATTGGACACATCTTGCAGGCAGCAGAAGAGTCCTGTTTTGTATGGTGTTTTCAAAGATTGGGGGG
This sequence comes from Pipra filicauda, assembly GCF_003945595.2. Lineage (NCBI taxonomy): Eukaryota > Metazoa > Chordata > Aves > Passeriformes > Pipridae > Pipra > Pipra filicauda. The sequence continues at coordinate 1,520,148 of NW_024105175.1, forward strand.
GGGCAATGGGGCACCTAAAAAGCAGAAAGAAAAAAGTTTCCTGTATGGTGTTTCGTGTTCGCTTACACTCTGTCAGGAAAAAAAAACACGGGATTGAAGTTAGTTCCATATTAAATTTCATAAGGGAACATTCCTGCTGGATTCTAGACTGATTTTTTTACTCTCTTAAAACTCAATATCATATTACAGCTATTGAAAATAAATGTGTTTTGCAAGTTAATGGGTAACGAGGCACTTAAGAGAAATCCCTGGATCCCTACATCTCTCTGGAGCCCAGAGAAGTTAGCATTCATTGACAGCTCCAAGGGGATTTATTTAAGCCTAAAATAAGTATTTCTTTGGACTTAATTATAGGAAGTACTTAAGTTGCTGAATTCAAATGCCAAAAGCGATTCATTTAGTCCAAGGAGAATCTTTTCCTGTTCTGAAATTAAATATCTCAGAACAGTTTGAAACAAGTAAAAAAAAAAAAGAGTGAATATTACCTATTTTTTATTGTGCCTATTTTTGACCTTCACTTTATCCTTATGTGATAAAAACCCCCCTTCCTTGGAAAGCAGCTCTTGTTCATCTCCTTGATACTTTCTGTAACAGGTATGACAAACACTTTTGTTACAACAATAAGTAAATGCCTCAAAATTCAAAGAATTTAATAGTTTGAAAAATAAGAGGTTTATGGCTTCTGTTGGTTTTCATGTGTGTATACTGTCTGTGATTAACACAGGAATGATTAATTATTGCTTGCTAAATTGCACTTTATTTCAGTGTCTCGTATAACTCTTATTAGAATGTGTATGCCAGAATTTCTGACAATGTGCAGTTCCAGGGACTGCAGTGAAACTCACTGACAGCAGATATCTGGCCCCTGATCTCTTAGCAGATAGAAAATCTTGGTAGACTGTAATTGCCTAAACATTCAGTATCATTTGCAAATACAAAAAAATCTGCCTTGATAGTCCATGAATCTGTAGAGGAGCAAGAGTATGCCTATTTGGAGTAGATATTAATATTTGAGGCATGCTTTGTGTTCAGCTGGATCAATGCAACTACATATTGATGTTTATTTATTTTTCTCAAAGTATTTTATTTTGAAACCAGGGACTCAGTCGTGCTTTTTTTGTTTGCCCTACCAAAATAAATGCCTGTGACTGTTCTCTCCTGATGAGAGAACAGAGGTAATAAATACTACATCTCTACATTTTACTCATATAATTAGGAATTATCTGTCAATTTTGCCCATTTTCCAAACTTCCTGATCTATACCTCCTTTAATTTCTAAATCACTCTCTCCCCAAGCTTCTTAGTAGGGTAGATTCTGAGAAGGAGACGAGAAAAATGGGGAAATTTTGACTTCTAGTTAAACACCACCTCCTTCAGCCCAGCTAAATACTGACATAGTCACCTCGGAGATGAGTGCTCTGTCCCAGAGCATGGAAAAGGTACTCTTCATGTGGTTTTGCACTTCTGTGTCTAATTTAACAAATGCACATATACATTCTGTTCACTTGATTGGAAATCTAAGGGATTGTGCTGTAGTCACAACAAGCATATGAAATAACATCTGACAAAAGGAAGAGCTGCTCCCTTTTTATACTAATGTCTATATGGGCTTCATTAAAGAATTTTGAACAGGTAAATGAAAATTCGGTGCTGATAGGACAGAAAAAAAAAGTCTAGCAAATCAAGCTGTATTAAAATGTATGAGTTCATTGATATAGTTTGTCCAGAATTTTTATAATTAAAGATAAAAATAAGAAGAACCTAAGTCACTTTGGACACTTAAAATCCCCAAACAATGAAGATGACTTCATGATTCATATGACCTTAATATGATGTAAAAGCATTAATGAATCTGTCTTGTAGTGTAGAGTTTAGGTAATTACCAGTTCTGTACACTGCATTTATCCAGTTAACATGCCTTTGTTTAACAGATAAGTTTGGTTAGCACAGGATCTTTTTAGCCATATAGCTTTCAATCCTGTTGACCTCTTTCTTTAATGGTGGTGATTTGTTTCTTTTCTTCTTTGTTTTTAACCTTGACATTCTAAAAATGCTTTTCTATTATTTATCCTTCACGTTTGTGTGTGGGGGTGTACATGCTAATAATATATGTAGTGTGTTAAATAAAAACCTACAGATATTTATTCTTCATATTTTATGGAATTCAATTAATTGTGACGTACAAAAACCGAACTTCCAAGTAGAAGCCAGGATTCAAGCCGGTAGAAGATAATGAAGTACTACTGTAGTCAACGGTGTGAGTTTTTAAGAGAAAAGTCTCCACTGAATATCACCATTGCTTACAGTTATAATTTTGAGTATTGTATTTAGTATCATAATTATATTTACACTTATTAACACTATATATCAACTAATTATATACAAACATATTAATTATATACACATTAAATTAATGACATAAAAATATTAAATAAATAAATTAAACTGAAGAAAAAATGATTGGCTAGTAATTTTTCAAAGTCAAATTAATTTATTGTTTATAGCAGTATTGTTCTTTTTTGTTGCTACTATGACCTTAGTCTGTATATTTTTAGTGTATGCCTAAAAAAGGAACATTTCGTAAATTTCTTTTTTGTATACCTGTCTTTTATACTGATATATCTTCCTGCAGGTACTAACAATTTCTAGACCAAATGAAGGAAAGAAGCACACAAAGGTAGATGGGTATAATCATTGGGTGCATGTTTGAAAGAATGACTGTTCTGTTTTGAATTTCAGGAAAGTTGTATTATTTCAAGTTCTGAGGTGCATTACTCGGTACATTTCTAATATACCAGGAAGACAAATTAGATTAAACAGCATATATCTGAATTGGGTTTTGCTTTCTTTTGACAAATCACAGTATTAGAATTTATTTAGGAAAATAAAAAATAAGTAGAAATCTACAACTTTTAAGTTTTTTTTTTCTTTGTTTCCTGGACATTGAACTGCTGATGTTACTCCCAGACAATTTTGCTCTCCTACTATATAACTGGTATTTACTAATATAATCTGGAATTAACAATGGAGTAATTTCAGCTTGCAACACTGGGAGAAGCAGAGGCACAAATAAGAGGAACACCTTGGAAGAATACCACAGCAGCTGCACGCTGTGTAAACGCATTTGTAAAATACATAAAAGATCACTTGGCTGATCTTTAGTGCTCTGTGTAAAACACAGTATGTCCTGTTTCAGGAACCAGGGCCAGATGTACATCTTGAGCAGAATTTGACCCTGTTAGTTCAAGGAAGCTGGAACAAAGCCTTTACAGAATCCATGTTTAAAACTCACTGTAGCATACAGATTCTAATTTAGCTAGTAGGCTATTTACAGATGGATCAAAAATGATCTTCTGAGTAGTATTCTAACAGTGTTCTAAGCACACAACTCCAATGAAAAATTAACAAAATTTTTCAAATCCTACAGTTTGTTACATGGGCCACACAAAGGTACAGCTATCAGTATTCTTAAAATACAAGCCTAAGTAGAATCTCTATTTTCATTTTTTTATAGTAAGAGTAAGGTTTGTCTAAGTACTTGAAATAGAATTATTTAATGCCTTGAAATCCACTCACAGATTTTATGTCTATAAACATGCTGACTTACAAAACAAAAGGCATAAACATCTAGATCTGTTTCTAGACAGAATTTTAATGAATTTTATATTAATATTTGTTTGAAAAATGTGAGTGAAGGTTAAAAGAAGGCAAAACAAGAAGTCATATTATTAACTTCAGTAACATACAAAGAAACATTCCCTTTTTTTAGAGTACAAAACTTAGTCAGGATCCATTATTGAAACACAATGTAATTAAATGACAATGTAATCTCATGCTTGTGAATACGGACAAATCTTGTCAAACTCTTCCAAATGCTTTAGTTTCAGGCTTGCCTAAAACAACTGGCTGATATCCAACCTTCCCTCTCCATTTCAATTCACATTTTGATTATATAAACTCTATATACTTCAGTATTTCAGGAAGGAAGTGCTGTTTAAACAGCGTGGTATATATAGAAACTTACTTAGCATGTCAGTTATTATTATATATCAGAAAAAAAAATTCTCAGCACAATTTAGCTACATTGAAATCAATAACAAAATTGCCCACTGTCTTTAACATCGGGATTTTATCCTCTGTTACTTTTGTGTCATAGCTTTATGCATATGTTGAGCAGGATTGATTGTACAGTGGAATCTGTTTGAATTTTACAAAAATTCTGACTTGCAAAAGGGTAAATTGTCCATGCGATGAGTCATAAAACTAAATATAGTTAGTGCACCTCATTCCAGGTCAAAACTTTCTGAGAAATCTCTATATTCAGATCTGCCTTTACTGGCTTAAAAGTGAGAGCTCTGGCCACTGTCTTCAGTCTTGTTTCTTTTCAGTCCTTAATCAGGTTTCCAAGGAAAGATGATTTCAAACATATAATTAAAAATTGCAGTGTCAAGACAGTTACTTGGAGAAAGGTACAAAATAGTTTTTTAAACCAGTTTTTCCCACCATTCCAAAACAAATTATTTGATACTTCTATACTAACATTTGCTGATCCAAAAGCACATCCTTACTGCCCTCTGAGTCATATGTTGATTTTTGATTCAAACTGTACCATGTCCTAACCCTGTATAATAGGTCAATTACATAAATTCACATCAAGGTATTCAAACCTATGTTCAAAACAGCAGAAACTGTATAAAAACTGTTTTATACAGTTTTTGCTCATCTCCACTAATCCTGCAAATAAAAGATAAAGTACAAAGATCTCTTAACACATATTTGGAGGGAAAAAAAGAAAAATGGTCATCAATCTCTTTAACCCTGTTTCATCTTGCTGTGATCACACGGACTATGTATATTCTAACCAGTTTAATCAAGGCTGTTTTGGTATGGTTTAGTTTGGATTTTTTTCACTAATTGCTTTGGAGTTCTTACATTTATTTATTCTTATACAGAATAATGGCTTCAGAATTTCCCATAAGAAGGCTGAGACACGAAAGATGATATATCAGGAAATGAAAACTTAAATGTCCTGAAGGAAAATCTGTTTCATTTGGGGGTTTAGAGCAGATGTTTACATTTTTGCTGGTTTTGAGGAATAACGCATGTCTCTTGCATTGATTTGTTTATCAAATAATGATATAGAATAAGATTGTTCCTGTCGTTGTAATGAGAAACAAAACAGAGGTTTAGATACCAGAAAGAATCAAAATAAAGAAAAAGAGCTCCTTCAATTCATACATTTGGGGTTTTTTTTGAGACTAGTCCCCATTTTGTGAGAAATCTGTTAATATAATAAAACCAAGAAAAGTGGAAAATTTTCATTACCTTTACAGTTGTATCACATTTTTGTCTCCTTATTGAGCAAACGACTGTGGATCCCTAAAGAGATTCATGAGAGACATCAGGTCGGCAAGAGTCTTGAGCATATACAGCCTCTGTGTCAGACTCAATTAGTTCAAGTCTTTCTCTTGCTGAAATTCTTGTCAAAATACCTAGTACAACCCAAGCTAATATTTTTTTGAGGGACTTTTCCATGTCTTTTGTGAGAACAGCAATCACCAAACCCAGTGACAAAGGTTCCATACATTTTCATTTTTGTCTCTTTCGTTACTTTTCAACCTCAAGAAAGAGACTGCTCTGAAAAGGTCAAGGTACTATATATGCTGCACAGGTGTCAAACCCTTCCCTCCCTTCCCTAGAGGAAATTAAGATTTATGTGTACTTACAGGAGGACCTTATAGGTTTGTTGGTGTTGGTTCTTTCTTTGTTTTTTCTGCCCCACTACAGTCAAGAGAGAGTATAATGGCTCTTGAAATGGTTATTTTGTAGATTTATCCTAGGTATTTATCCCATTTTTCTGTCATTCATGACTAAAGGACCACCAGTAAGATTAGAGCAACCTCCTGGCCTTCATTAACCACATTATAGGTTATCTCTCCTGAAAAGTCTTTCCTTCTTGTCTTATTCTGTGTCACTTCATGGTTTAAGTGCCTTAGCAAATGGGCAGTTTTGAAGAAGTAGATTATCCATTCATGACTGTTTATATGCTGCCCCCCCACCCCCATTCTCTATTTGTTTTTTTGCCTTTTCAATGTATGATGGAAAAGAACAAAGAGTTTTGATGGAAAGTCAAGCTAATCAGGTTGAATCCCCTTCACCTCATATATGCAGGAGTTAAATTCTGCAGTTCAGGTTCTGAGCTGTTCAGTAAATTGAGAAGCATATGTTGAGGGGAAAAAATGGGGAGAAGCCAAGGAGAAGATTCTTTTATGGTGTTTTGTAGCCTCTGGGAAAGGAAAGCATTGCTCTTTCAGAAGAGTTAGATTAGTGCTCTCCTCTAGGCACCTCATCTGGAGAAATTTTTCCATGGCTGACTATAATTTCTGTCATCTGGAAAAGAAAGGAAGTGCTGCTTTTGTAACAAACTATATGATTAATTTGGAGCTGTCCAGCAGGGTGTGGGCTCTTGACAGTTTTTCATTCTGAAGCAGCCACTCTTCCTTCAGTAATAAACCTATTGAGATGATATGAAAAGGCACTTGTTAGTCCTGTGTGGTTTATGTAAAGCATGAATGTGATATCAATGATAAGACTGCTTGAACAATGAAAACGGAGAAAAGTACACAGACATTTGTTTCTAAGAATTTGCAGATCATAATGTTTTTGTTCTTTAGGCATGGAGGGAGATCCATTGATTTAATCACGACAATTCATTTGTTGTAAAGATAAGAATGTGCTGAGATTTGGTTTTATTATTATTGTTACTTGGCTATTATCTTTATGAACAACCTAGAGGACACTGTTTCCTTAATTTTGTTCACATCTCTAAGGCTTTACACACAGTTAATTCCACTTTTCATCACTAGCCTAGTGTGAGAGCGGAACAGTTCAAATATATTTAATTAATCCAGTCACAATCAAATTTTTCTACCCTTGTACACAGAGAATTATATCTTACTCCGCAGTTTCCCAAATACAACAGACTGTTGAAGAAAAAATACTTCAGGACTGAAGAAACTATATTAGCTAATGCCTCATTGCTTCTCATAAAACTTAGGAACCTTTAAGAGGATGTCTGTAAACATTAATCCAAAACCAGCAAGGCCTATTTATTGATAGAGTGATATCTAAACTTCTTAGTAGTTTCAATTCTATTTAAAGATCAAAGTATTTGGTCTTTAGTTTTATTGTGCTCTGAATGTCAGTGAGTCAGGATAGATTTATTTTAAACTGACTCATGATTGTATAAGATACAGGATGTTTGGCACTTTATAACAATTATCTCTATAAGAAAGATCAGTACAAAAAATAACAATACCATTGGGTTCAATGCTTAAAATGATGTCAGGTTCATAATAGCTCAAGCACTTCCACACTGTATAGGCTAATCACATCCTAAAAGCTACCTAACAGCAACCTGATGCTTCTTCTTCAACTATACAGCTGTTATTATGATTGCAATATTTATTTTTTTTATTTAGTTCTCATTCTCCATTAGAAGCAGAATTCCTTCGTTTGTTCTCTTAAGAGAATCATGCTTAAAAATGTGTTTGTAGCCCTTTTACAATTATTGAATTGGAAGATATCTATTGGAATTAATCTAGGTCATCTTTTTACTGATCTTGAAGGATTTGGAGAAACTGAAACTTAAAGAATCTAAAATATTTTCATTGTTCCCCTGTCTTCTTTCTGCTTAATCTATAATAAAGATTTTAGACTAAATAATTTCTCTCCTACTAACTCAGCTACAATTTCCAAACCTTGGTTCACTGTAAGAATTTACTTTTTGTAATATTACCTGTAAGTGTCAGGTGACACCTGAGATATGTTTAGTATACTGAGAGAGAAGCAGACAGTTTATAGTTAAAATGCCCAAAGTCATCATTATTATATTTTAAGAGATGGCCATAAAAGAGTTGAAGGAAAAGGGAATTAAATTCCTAAATTAATTTAGATACCTATGAATCATGCTAAGACAGTATTGAAATTTATGGACCTCTGAACAATTTCAGAACTCTTTTGTACCCCCTAGCAAACCAGGGAAGCATTCAGTCTGTAGGAAACTGTGTTTCTCCTAGTGGCCATGTATACAGCTACTCAGCTTTTGAAATATTCCTCAAACCCTCTGATCCATACCTGGGCTTGCAGTGGGATTCTCATATTGTCTACTTAATTCTAGGAATAGAGCCAATAGTGGTTTCAAAGCAGGGCTAGAAAAAAAGCAGGAAGATTAAGAAGTTATCTACTTCCTCATGTCTGAAAGCCTACTTCCTAGACCACCCACTCAGGCAGTTGTAAATGATGGTTCATTTCCTCTCCCCACATCTCCTAGAAAAAATGTTTTGCAGGTGAGTTGTGAAGTCTCTACGGTTGAAGTCATTCCGCTAATAAAAGTTTTTTCAGGACACCATAACAGCCCTTCTTGGATAAAGTATGCCCTAAATACCACAAAATATATGAATTTTGAATGTGTATTACCTTAAACTTATCAAACTCTAGGCTCATCTTTCTCATTATTGTCTATCTTTTCCAGCTCATTATTTTTTTTCACATCCTGCTTTTGCTCTTCACTTCAAGATATTTGTGATGGGATACCCCAGCTGGGTGACAGTCCTGACTTGTTGCTCCCCAGAAGTCCTGGGGGCTCTCAGTGGTCCCGTATCACTGGCCACCATCTTGGTCCATTCCACTCAGACCACGTGGGATGCTTCCCTGTTAGAGATTGCAACTGCATGCCGTGCTGGCACTTATACAAAAAATTATCTGTTGCAGAAAGACTCCTCCAAAAGTCATATTTTTTGCAGTGTTCTTTAGTATTCTCTTCATATCTACTCTTTCAACACAACTTTAATAAGGATACCTTAGTACTAACTTTGAGAAACATAAGAAAGAGAAAATGAGAGAACTAGCCTAGTACTTTCTTGGAGAAAATAAGAGGATATCTGTGATCAGAGGACCTGCAAATAACAGGAAACTGTCATTGATAAAAATCCTTGCAACTTGCAGCATTTCAGAAATCTAGTCTCCTTTGTCCTCCCCAAAAAATCCAAACCAAAATAACAACAAATTCCTCAAAGAAAACATGATGGCATTAGTAAGGGCAGGAGTGTATCACGCACAGGGAGAAAAAGAGATGGTAATTACTCAAATCTGCTTACAAGGCTAGCATCTTGGCCAATGCAGTGACTTTGAATCTCTATAAATCGGATTTATAACACCATCTTGAAAAGACAAAACTTTCCCCTAGAATATATAAGATTTCCCAGTTCTTTTGCACTAATAGGATGAATGTGTATAAAAAATAAAGGGTTTCATTGTAATTTTGAAGATCTCCCTCAGAACTCCTACAGGAAAATATGAAATTGAACAAAAGTAACAGATATCCCTGGCCATCCTTAATGTTAAAGCACAGTCCTGCAATGCTCATTAGTATAAAGGACATCTTCAAATAATTTATGGTAAAGGATACTGGCTTAGTGCATATTTGAGTCAATGAGAATTGCATTAGGCCATCCTGGTTATTTTCACCAAATTCATGATGGATTTCCTTTGTCATCAGAAGAGCTGAAACTGTAAAGCTGTGGAAAAATGTTTATACATAAATTGAAGCAATAAAATTGTATAAAGGGATGTAAGCAAACACAAGATCATGAATTATACACTCAAACATGCCTTGTTCATACAGAATCACAGAATCATTTAGGTTGGAAATGGCCTTCAAGAACAGTGAGTCCAACCATTAACTCAGCACTGCCAAGTCCACCTCTAAAATAAGTCCCCGGGTGCCACCATCTACAAGTTTTTAAATACTTCCAGTGAAGGCGATTCTGCCACTTCCCTGGGCAGCCTGTTCCAATGCTGGACAACCCCTTCTGTGAAGGTATTTTTCCTAGTATCCAATTTAAACCTCCCCTAGTGCAACTTGAGACTCTTTCCTCTTGTCCTGTTGCTTATTACCAGAGAGAAGAGACCAAACCCCTCCTGTCTACAACCTCCTGTAAGGTAGTTGTAGATAACAATAAGGTCCCCTCCCACGAGCCTCCTTTTCTTCAGGCTAAGCAATCCCCGCTCCCATAGCTGCTGCTCTTAAGTCTTGTGTTCCAGACCCTTCACCAGCTTTGTTGCCCTTCTCTGGACACGCCCCAGCACCTCAATGTTCTTCTCGAAGTGAGGGGTCCAAAACTGAACACGGGATTTGAGTTACAGTCTCACCTCTGCAGGGGAATAATCTCTGCCCTAGTCCTGCTGGACACACTATTACTGATACAAGCCAGGATGCCATTAGCCTCCTTGGCCACTTGGACACACTGCTGGCTTATGTTCAGCTGGCTGTCGCCCAGCACCCCCATGTCCTTTTCTGCTGAGCCACTTTCCACCCCTCTTTCCCAAGTCTGTAGTGCTGCATGGGGTTTTTGAGACCCAAGTGGAGGACCCGGTACTTCATCTTGTTAAATTTCATATAATTGGCCTTGACTCATCGATCCAGCCTGTCCAGATCCCTCTGCAGAGCCTTCCTATCCTCCAGCAGACCAAACTACTGCCCAAACCCCACCTGACTTTATCAATCTCAAGGTATTTTAAAAGTTATTGCTCCTTAACTGGAGTTACAGACTTCTGCTACAGTAATTTCCTTTAGACTGCCAATGTTTCGACTAAACAATAGCCACAAATACTGTGTGATTCTTAGTTTTGTTTTTTCAAGGATACTTTTGTAGGTAACTTTTTTCAGGATGCAGTTATCAATTCCTGAAAGTCAGAAGAACCCACTGGTGGTCCCATTCCTACTTCCTGGGGAAGTTCAGGATCTCAAGTTTTCTTCTACCTAGCTCTGCAGTTCCCTGACCAGTAATTGCAAGTTTTCTTGATTACCTCTCCAGTGTGCCTGGACCTAGATTTTGAATACCCCCCAGAATGCCAAATGTCTAGAAATTAGAAGTTGCAGATTTTAATTTTAAGGCATCTGATGTTTCACTTTCGAACATAGATCTTGGAAACTTTTAGATAAATTTATTTGTGTGTGAGCATATTTGCATAACCAGAGTATTCCTATAGAAAATAGTAAAAAATTGTTTTCAGGTATTAAATGAGAGCATTGGAAGCATTCATCTAGTCTGTCTTTACGAGAGGAATGACTACGAGAACAGCCATACTCCTGAAGTCAGAGGCAGCAGTTCATTGTATAAATAATGTATTTGTTGAAATCAGATCGTAATTTTATGCCTTTAGGTTTGGAAAAGGTTTTCTGGCAAGTTGGGAAATCTGGAAAGCTCTGTGAAAAGAAGCAAACTGTGCTGAGATCTCATGGCTCTTCTGTTATTTATTTACATCTGAATCAAATCCCATCATGATTCTCCTGAGGGTAATTGTTTTCAATGTGCAAATCAGATAATAATAAATCAACAAATACACCATGCAGAGACCCTTAAAATAGCAATGTGCATCACATGAAAATAATTTTATTGAAGCCAGGACCCAATAAAAGGGCTAAGACCAGAATAGATACTGTACTTACTTTTAATTAGGTAGAACTCTATGTCTTAAATTACTTGAACTACAGAATTTCTCAAAGTTATGAATCATTTATAGCTTCCTCTGTCTTGGGTCACTGAACACTCACCGTTCATCAAAATATATAGTTGCATTCTTCTGTCACTCCCATAACATTTTCTCTCACTAATACCTCTTTTTTAGATTATCACCTCAAGGCAGATTCAGTTTTATGTTATTGAATTTAATGATAAACAGCAGATGTACAGAATAGTTTAAATATAATAACAAATAAATAATATAAAGTTCACTGCAGATATACATTTGTAAATGATTTTTTTTAACCTTTTGTTCCAAAGAATGCAGAGCACAAAACCGAGGTAGAATCCTCATAACAGATGTGTTTTTGGCTCCAGCTAACTATTCACAAAGGAGAAATATATTTTCATTTTAAATGCAGGATATTGGTTTGTTTCCGCTTAAGGCACATTCAGAGTTTAAACATTTGCAGGATCCTCTTAAGCTGTATTTTGCCTCAGCACTTGTTAGTGGCTGTTTTTTTCCACAGAAGACTGTATTGGAAATTAATGTATTCTACAAATATGTAGTATGAGATAGAAAACCATTTCAATTCTGGGATTAATTTGTGTGTCCAGGTTTTCTTAGTCTGTGTATGTGTTTGATTTTTTTTTCAGATGGCATCTACAGATAAGACATACATTTAGAGTTAGATGCTGTTACAAATAATTGCATCCTATGGTATTGAACAGATTTTAGACACGAGTCTTTAGTCCTCTACTGTGTTGCAGATCCTTCAGAGACATTGAGTCATTGTAGTCCATTGATTTTCACAAGTTGTATATAGGTTTCTTTGAGGTTAAGGGAACAGAACACATTTTGAATAGTACTGCAATGATTAATCTTCTGTGGAATTTGATATGAATTTAAATAATAAAAAACTAAAAAAGTTAAATAGCTTAGGTATAGAACTGAACTGTAGATTTGAACTTAAGTCAAGTGTGTGCAACACAGGAACCAGTGCTCATTCAGGCAGAACAGAACAGATATTGAAAGCACAATGCAGAAGATCATTAGCAGCATCACAAATAACTTATGGATTTCGTTGCATGATTACCCTCATATTCAGAGTGAAACCATCAAATTAATTTGCATTAGGCAATAATATATAAAGTGTCTGACTTGATTTTAATCATAGCAGAAGGAATAAGAGTAGTTATTGTCCCAAAATATGGAAGACTGTAGTACATATAAGAAGATTTCACTTTAACTCTTAAATAACCTAAATAATTATGACAGTATGTCAAATATAATATTTATCACTTGTAGAACTATTTTCTGAAATAATTCTGATGTCTCCAGCCTCAGGCAGACTACTTCCTACAATGGCCTGTGGAGTAGTTCATGTATATCTTACTTTTCTTGCATCAAAGTTATTACTAGATTGGATTGAAATAATTCTTTCCATTGTGTATTTAAAGAATGAATTTTGCTATTCCTTGAGTATTGTTGATTCACAAGCACCTCTGATCAATTTTTTTAAGTCTTGCTAAGTTCTGGGTATCTTGTGACAATCCTACACCTTGTGAGAGAGTAACTATTGTTACAGAATATCATATACTCCCATTTTTGCCATTTTGTAGTTTTAAATAAATAGGAAAAATATCAAACCATTTCTTTTTTTCTTCTTTATCACTTACCATGTTGTATGTGTTTATAAAATTTATTATTCATTTGCATTTAATGAAAAGTGTCTCAGTCTTTTTCAGAGTTTGTTTTCATGAACTTTTTTCAAATCCACACTTACTATCATGGCCTGATTTTTTCTGTGTTTGTAACCTCATGCATATTAAGACAGTGAAGAACATCACATAGTATTTGTTCTGAAGAAAGACCCCTGGTTTAAATAATACACTATAATACTCTGTAATCATAATGTCCTTTGTTTTGTTAATGTTGTGTTAAACACTATTACACATTGAGAAGACATTTTCAGTGAGCTGTTCATTGAATAGAATCTTTTTTTTTTTCAATTTGCTGAGACAATAGAGCTAGTTTACAAGCCAGAAGTGACTGTTTTATTTTACATCTGATAATATAGCTTGTTTGTTTGGCATTCACCAGCAGTTTGAGCTTTCCAGATCTTTTCGCATTAGAATGTCTATCCTGTTATTTAGTATTTCAGCTTTTGATTTTGCAATTCTAAAGACAAGAGTAGCTGATGCAAGGCTACAGCAATCAGCAGAGACAAGTCTTACCTTTCTTTGAGACATCTTTGTAAGGTTCTTTAAGGGCTGTGAGACATCTTTCCTGTGTTAGACATCTAGGCCTCACAAAATGCCTGCTTCTTTCCAGTGATCATAAGGGTCATTTAGGATAACTGCTTCTGGTGAAATCCACCGTGGATTTCAGCTAATATTATTATGTTCATTCTCTCTACCATCTGTTCTTTAGTTTAAAAAAGAGTTTCAAAATAACTTAAGAGCATTTCATTGATTTTGTTGATCATGGTCTTCATATTCAGATCATGGGCCATCAACATGAATTTCACTATTGTTCTGCTACTATTTCTATATTTCTATATTGGTGTCCTGGTTTTAGTTTTTTTAGTTTTTTTCTTCCTAGTAGCTGATATAATGCTGTGTTTTTTGATTAATTATGATGAGAATAATGTTGATAACACACTGATGTTTCAGTTATTACTAAGTAGTTTTTACACTAAGTCAAGGACTTTTCAGTTTCCCATGCTTTAACAATCAGGAGGTGCACAAGAAGCTGTGAGGGAGGATAGCTGAGCTGAATTAGCCACATACCACAGAACATCTGTGGCACCTGTCTTCAGGAACCCAGTTATTCCATGAGTGCAATAACTGAATTAGCTTTATTACCAAGAACATTAGTTTAAACACAATGTTCAAATTGTAACGTGTGACTTTTCAACCAATGACATTAGAGCACTTCCACGTGCATGTGTGAGCGTCCTGGAGAACTACAAGTCCCAAATGCCTTTCAGCATCTTTCCTGTAATATGAGCTGCGACAAATATTGCCTTCAGTGTATAACTTGGAGGGTAGTTGGGAGGCAACATTCACCGCTCGTGAATGGACTGGTTATTGGTCAATGGGTCATGAACAATTGTCACTTATTCTTGGGTTCTCTTGTTCTTTTTTTATTATGCTTCCTTCCATTACTTTAGTATTATGACAATGATTATGATGATGATGTTGATTATTATCATATTTTACTTTATTTCAATTTTTAAACTCTCCTTATCCCAAACCACTGGTTTGACCTTTTTTTTTTTTGTTTGTTTATTTCAGATTGTCCTCCCCATTTCTTTGTGATACTTAGTTGCCATCTGGAGGTAAATCATGGCAATCCCTTCTGGCCTCAATGTGGGGAATGACAGGTTGAGATAACAAATGTGAGTCGAAAGCATCAGAAAAAATTTGTTATAAGCATTCATTATCTTAGCTTAGTAGTCACTGGTCACAGTGTTGATTTATTTTCTCTCAAAGTTGGTATACTTGTTCTTAAAATTGTCTTAGGTAATACCTTACTTGCAGTATATTTTTCCTGTTGTGCTGTTTATCACTCATGGGAACCGAGCTAAAGTCGTCATGTTGTTGTACTTTGTCACACTGTCTTATGATATCATAGAATTGCAGGTCATTAATCTGGTACTTACAGTCAGCATTGCTGTCATCTCTGTACTTTGGGAGCCATCTATTGGAAACTATTAATAATTATACCTTTTACCTTTTCTCCTCTAAGACAACATACACAGGAGACACCTCTCCCTATCTTCTTCTCCAGGCTAATTAAAATAGCTCTGGAGAATTTGAATATCCTTGGGATGCTCAAATCAGCATGTTCCTGTTGCTAGAGTCTTCTGAATGTGTTACAGGTCTTACTTAAGGTTAAACTCTTTAAGAAAACTACACAGAGATCTCCCACAAGGATGGATAGTTTTGAGTAGCAAGGTGTGTGGAATGGTATGGGCAAATGCCTAGGACAGTGGGCACCATCAATGTTTTTGAACTTCACCCCTGAACAAGTGCACAATTTGGAAAAAAATATAAAATGTTTGGGAAAAGTATGTGGTCACCCTGGCAATTCCAGAGAAACACAAATCACTACAATGTTCTGGGGCCTGGACCATGCCTCTCAAGCCCTGTTCAACTTTACTGATTACCCTCAGGGGGAAAAGAAGGTCTCTGGATCTGATGACAAGATGGCAGGTGCTGCACCTACTTCAATTCTGGTGACAGACTCTGCTGGTGAACCAGGGAACCAATTAGTGCCAGTACTAGTAAATTCTATAAACAAGAAGAAGTGGACATGAAAGTCAACTCTTTTAGTAAAGGAGAGTGAAGCAGAGCCATAACAGGAGAGAAGGAAAAGGTAGAACAAGAGGTAACCACTTGATTCCCATCCCTGAGCCCGCTGTGGGGTATGCAAAAATATTTCAGTCATCATCCAGGTGAGTATATTATCTCCTGGTTGTTCCTGAACTGGCTGAGGCTGAACCAATCTGGAATGATAGTAACACCTCTGTGATAACGTATTTAGGAAAGGAAAAAAGTTATTGCTCAGAAGTAATTATGGCCAGAAAAAAGTGGAGTGAGAATATGTGAGAGGAACAATTCTTCGGACAACAAGGTTGATGCAGAAGGAGGGGGAGGAGGTGCTCCAGGCACTGGAGCTGAGATTCACCTGCAGCCCATGGTGAAGACCATAGTGAGGCAGCAGGTGGATGCCCAAAAGCGGGCTGTGAACTCATGGGAAACCTGTGCCAGAGCAGGGGTCTGGCATGACCTATGGACCCATAGAGAGAGGGTCCTCTCCCCAGGCAGCAGCAGGAAAAGTCTGTGATGAACTGACCATAACCCCAATTCCCCATTGCGTGCTCAGTTCCACAAGAATCTGGTTTGTAAGTAGAGAACACAAGGGTTTACAGTTGATGAACCTGATGCATATAATTTTTACTGAATATCCCTGTGAAGCCTCCTCAAAGCTCAGATTATAAATTTGAATATTTAATTTTTCTACAATTTTTTTTTTATATCTTCAAAATCTGGTATTCAGCATCTTAGTGATTTAGTCACCTAACACTCAGTGTCACAATTAATGACTGAAAATCACAAGTTTCTGCAAGCTGCTAGTATATTTTCAGGAACTGAAACAACTCTATGTATTTAGAAGTTTCCAGGAAATAAAAAGTTCTCTCATTTTTTTTCCATCATGAAAAATCTGCTTTTCATTGACTGTTTTGGAAAATTCTGTGTGTCTTCAAAAATGTGTGTAGGATTTTGTACCCGTATTTCTAGGAGCTACCTCAATATTTCTTAATATCCAGTTTCTGTGACTCAGGCTTCCGCCATTCTTCAGAACAGGCATATCCTTAGAAGGTAATGTGATCCCTCAGAAACTGACATTTGTTTTTCTCAGGTTTAAACCATTACTCCTTAAAAAGCTTTAGAAACTTTTCTGCTCTTGCCAGATGTTCTTCCCATGTTTTATGGAAACAAATGAAGTCATCTGAATACATGATGATGTCTTAAATTCTCAAAATGTGGCTTAGATCATTCAGTGCCTTCTGAAAAGTCCCTCATGCACTCACAGTTTGACAGTCATTCTAGAGAACTGAAATAATTGACAGGGTGCCATAAATGTGGGTTTTCTTTCTCTTAATATTCACCTACTGATTTTTCTTTTTTTTTTTTTTTTTTCTTTCTTGATTTGAAGGTATCCAGATTCTCAGTCAAAACCTGTGAAACATTTTGTTCTTGACATGGAGTAGGTATGGAAAGAAGTCATTAAATATCCTGCTCTGTCTATGCATTCTGGTTCTTTAGATCAGTATTTCAGATCATTGGGTTTTTTTATAATTGCAACTGGACATTTTCAAGGCAATGAAAATAGACTAACAGGAAAATCTTGCAGCAATGTATTTTCATCTTTTTTCAGTGCTATCTGACATATTAAATGAATAAAATTTCCACATCCTCAGTGCAAATACAGGTACTGATACTGTTTGCTTTATTTATCTTAAAAGTTAGTGATCTTTAATAACCTATATAAACAATTTCTAGTTCTTCTTATGTGACATAATCTTTTCTGAAGACACCATTTTCAGTAGCCTTTGTCCACATATTAGCTATACAATCTATCTCACCAATCATGAAATGCCTCATTCATGAAAGAATTTACCTTATAGGATCTATGTGAATATTGTATAATTAACAATCTTTCAATTAGCTTCTTCACTATCAAGTAGTTCCTAATGTGTTAAATCTAATACAGGTATTAACAGCTCAACTTCTTAAAATATGTGTATTTCTTCCAAATTTGAAGCTACTTATTAGTCTAGGGAGCAACAGTCATGAACTTAACCCACTAGGGTTCTCATATGAGGTATTTTCACACAGGGAAGTTCACACCTTGCAGATGAACGCTGACAGTCAACATTAGGGAAAACCTACAGCACCTACTGTTAGCAAAGTATCATTTGGTTTTCTTGAGTCTATACCTTCCATAACACAAAGTCTACCAAATGAACACAAAAACTTATTATCTCCACAACTCAAAATTTTTGACTCATGTAAAGGTGCTCCTGCCCTCTTGAAGCTGCTTCAATTTGCTGTAACATCCACGAAAATATTATATAATAATATATTATTTTATATATATATATAACATACTATATATAGTATATATTAAAATAGTATATAATAGTATATGATATATATATAATAAAATAGTATATAATGCTGATCTGAGAACTACACCTCAGTAAGCCTTTTACTGACAAGTAGACTATTCTATGGATGTGAAAGTAGTAATAGAAAAAGAGAATTGTCTTAATTTCCACTCGGAAATTTATTAAATTTATTGGAAAACTGAAAGTAACATGTAGCCAAACAGAGTTTAAATTAATTTAATCTCTCTGTCCCTTCCTCCCCACCTTTTCAATTAGAGACAAAAAAGCATCAAATAAAGCAGTCATTGTTTCACAGACCTACAATAACATAGCATAGCTTTTTACTGACATACTACATGAAATTATTTTTTAAAACTATAGTATTCTGAAATTGAGGTGAAAGGGGGGCTCTTGTTGATAAAAATAATTCTGAATTCATCTTGTTTCAAAAATGATTACAACTACTCTTGAGATACTATTATGGATATCCTTTTTGATCTGTTAGACATAGTATTAATAAAACTTCGCACAACACAATACTCTGAAGGGTAAAACTAGGAGCTTTGTTGATATATCTTCATGATTCAGCTGTTAATAACTTTCCATGTATTTTTTCAACTAGGTTCAAATCCATCTAATAGGGACTCCTAAATAAAGTTTTTTTGGATATACCAAGTCCACTAAATCATCCATATACAATTGACCTGTTAGAATATCCAGACAGGAAATGACACAAATGTTGATTAATGTCTATGTTGTCTATTTCTAGTCACCTTATTACTACTGAGGTGTTAGTAAAGTAATTGTTCGTTAACTAATTCCATTGTTTCTGGGGGTTGTAGAATTGGGGTGACTTTTTAAATATCACTATTTATTCCTTAGTATCCAAAGAACACTAATACTCTGGAAGTTGTATTTAGTGGATTCTTTAGTGCCAGAGAATGGATTTCATCAACTGCTACTTACCAACAATAAAAAAAGTTGTCAAAATAGTCTATGAGTTATTATGGCAGGGGGATTGGAACTAGATGACTTTTAAGGTCCCTTGCAACCCAAACCATCTTATGATTCTATGATTTCCATAATAAGTCACTCGTTTATAACTTACTTTTGGCTATAGTCCGTTTTTAGTTTCAACCTTCAGCTCTCATTCTTTTCCTTTGCACTCACCCTTAGATGCATTAAATAATTAAAAGGGTTACTGGTGCAGCTATATTTGCTTTCTGTGTGATAGCTTTTAGCTGTGTCTTTAGTATTGCCTGCTTTAGCAATTTTGGAAAAATTCAATAACCATACATTTCCAAGTCCAGTGTCTAACTGGTATCTGGCCTGTTTCGAATAGGCATTTGTCAGACTTCTGAGGGTATATTTCCACAACACGTTATCTGATTACATCTGCAATTGGAAATTTCAGCACAGTCAAGCATTCATTTTCAGAATAATTCAGTTTTAGAGAAAGTTCTCCTCACAGAGGAGGATATATCCCAATATCAGGCAGATTGTCTGTCTTTCCTGTGAATCATTCCTAGATCTGCCTTTAGCCTTCTCTGAAATATCTTCTTATTGTCTAGATACTTTGATGTAGTGCTTAGGGGGCTTGTGGCACACTGTTTCCTTAGGCCAAAACGTTCTGAATAGTGACTTGCAAAGCTTTTTGAAATATTTAAGATCTGCTACAGCGCTGAATTCAAATGATACTGTGTAACTGCATATTTACTTATAGAAAACTTCATGTGATTCACAAAATTTTGGACAATAATAAGTTAAATTGCATCCTTTTTATATAAGCTGAGATAATGAGAGTGGTGTATTACAGTGTATAAACTTGCAGTTATATATAACTGCTTCTTAAGACTAAGGAATTGACAAAATTTTAAATGAGATAATTAAAAGGATCATAGTCTCATGAACATCTCTTCAATTACCATAGACTTCTGAAGAAAAATGAAGTGTAGGGTGTTTGATTAAAATTTTGGAAGAGACATCGATAAGGAAAAGTATTTACTATGATCAGAAAAGGGTTCTTTGGGCCAAATGAAGTGCTAACACAATTTGTTATAATAAAATGTACTTCCATATAGTGGGATAAGTCTTATGGAAATATAAATCAAGATAGTCAGTATTTTTTCACCAGCTGCAGTAGAAAAAAATCAATTTAAACTAACCTGGATTTTTGTGATTATAATAGGAACAAGTTGTATGCTAAAAATATTACAGGTGATTGTCAAATAAAGGATGGGCACACCTAAACAGTCAAACACATAATCATATAACAGGCATCACGGGGTAAGTTTATACTGCCTTTTAAAAAGTGACACTTAAAAATGTGTTTTAGGGGCAGGTTGGCTAGCTTTATTGATTCTTAGCTGAAGCACTTTTGCAATATATGAGGATCTCTAATAATTTTTGGATACTCAGACTGGTTGTGTTCAGAAATTTTATGACTTCCAAATGGATTCATGGGTTAACTGAAGGGCACTTCAGTTTGAACATTAGTATTATTGAAAGGATACAGTCTTTTACAGTTAGAAAACCAGAACATGTTCTACAAGTGCATCTTTATAAATTTTGAAGTAGCAAAAGATTATATAGTCTAAAATTTCATTCACTTTGACAGATACTAATTTAAAACACTGAAAAAATATTTATTGCTGAAAAAAAATGTTTTATCATAGAGATGGCAATGGAATGCAGTAATATGACTTTTTTTCTGGTTGTTAAAAATTCTTTCATTCTGTTCAGAGGAATTTGTCTTCATGTGCAGTGCACAAAATGCTTATTTTATGTGTTTCCTGTAAAAAAAATCTTAATGAAATTTATAATGAAATTATGCCCACGCTATAAATATGTAATTTTAATGGAAACACACTCCTTCAAGTTTTTAATGGTATTCTGTTTGGTAAATGTCTGGTGGATACTAGTTGAATGGGAAAAAGATAATGATTAAATACATTATTAATATAGTGAATTCTATGGATAGGTCAACACATACATGGATATCAGTGGATTCATTAATGTTCCTACGCACACGCAGAGGCATCAACAAACAAATTAATAACATACATGCTTGCCAGTGTGATTCTGGCATGTACATGTATGCAGGGCAACCCAGCCATCTGTGGATTGATGACCTTAATTCCGACTTGTTAGGTAATGCTTGAAATTTGACAGCATCTTGTTTATATTAACAAGTGAGAAATTAAGATATCTTTTACCGTGCCATTCTGTTGTCTTTCTCGTCACATATCATTCCTTTGACTTTGAGGAGCATTTTGCGACAAAAATTAAAATCTCTTACAAGCTACTTTGTCAGCAGTGGAAAACTAGGTATGCAGAGAATCACACTCTCTAGATGATGTCAAGATCATTCATACCTTTTCTTTTCTTTATTCTTGTTTTAACAAATTACATATGGCTCATTTCTTTAGAAAATGTGTGGGAAAGGGTTAACACCTTACTGGAAGATTATTGCAAGGAAGGATGGGAAATGTAGTCTCTACAGCAGGCCCCCGAAGAGACTGCTCGACTACACATGCCCACTGGAAGGGTTCAAGAATGATCGTTGGGGAAATAGCACGTGCTCTATGATTATGTAACCTCTTATGTAATCGAGGAGTATAAAAACGTGTGCTTGACCATTAATAAACGATTTACCAGCTTGCACTCAATCTGGTGGGTCCGTGCCTAACTGCCACAAAAAATGCACTGCTCCATAGGACTTATCACCAGTGATAGTGATAGGCTTTCTGAAACTAGTTTTCTAACTTTTTCTAAATAAAATACCAAGTAAAACCCACCAGAAAATCCAATGATGTAAATACTTGTTCAAATAAAGTCCTTTGACTTTGTACTGGGGCAAAAGAGAAGAACAGAAAACATATAATTGTCTCTGCTCTGATGGTAGTAAACTTTGGGGGAGGGACCAAATGTACATCTGGGGACATATACTCCACAAACCACATTCCCAGAAATATTTGTGCCTATGTCTACAGGGTTTCAGATATATTTTAACTACTTCTGCTGATTCAGTTACTGCTGCTTATCAAATTGTCTTTTGTGAACTGAACCGAGGTTAATTAACATATATGTACCTTCCTTTCTCTAAGCTGTCAAGCCTCTCTGAAAGTGAAATAACTTTTTTAAATTGTGCTAAGCACATTGACTATTTTTTAAGGTTAGAAATCATGAATAAGATGATCAATTGACAAATGGTAACATTAGACTGCAAAAAATGTAGTGATTGCAATCTTGTGAGTGTACATTTAAAATAATAAGATAGGAGTTAAGATTAAGAAGTTAGGCAGAAACTGAACCAGCAAAGATTTAATTTTTAAAAGTAGAACTGACAAGCACAGGCATCTGGCATTAGATAAAGAACTTATTATGTCAGTGTAGCTGGAGCAATTGTAAATGCAAAGGCAAGTTATTCAGACTTAGCAATGATGGAAAGCTTCATTAGGTTGCACTGTCAGTTTTTAGTCTATAAATACAAACATGAACAATAGCTATGCTCTGCTATAGGTGCGTACTCTGTTTATTTAAGAAAACTTGGTTTTACTCAAATGGTTCACTATTTCATTTGCCATATACTTACACAAACAATAAAGCGAAGTTATCTTTCATAGTTATGCTCTGCCGTATTTATTTACCTCTATGTATTTTACTTTATTATAATTCTGTAATTGTTTCTTCATGATTTTGTTTGAGATTTTGTGAAAAGAGAAAGATTATATCCACAAATCAGAAGAGTATAAAAATATTATTTATTTTAGTAAATTTCAATCACACACTGCTCAAGAAATTTGAACTATATTCTTGTGTAAATGAACAGATTCAAAACACAGGATAATGTTATATATCCTTCTATCAGAGACAGGATTGCAGTTTAAATCCTTCATCTAGTGAAAGTTTAAGGTGCTGAATAAATACTCCTACCTAAAATAGCAGCAAATCAAAAGCACACTTTTTTTCCTGCCAGCCTATATATATATATATATATGTTGAAACTATTTAGGAACTTCTACATAATAGGAGGAAAAGGGAACCCCCTAGTGCATGAAGTAAGAATAAAACATGGATGTTACCTGAAGCTGTATCCATCAAATGTGTGCAAGATGGTATTCAAGATAGATTTTGTAAAAAGGGAAATTAAATAATTACAACATACTTTGGTTTTGGGGCAAGCTCTAAATATCAAGATTAGAAACACTAATGGTGATTAATTCTATCTGTCCTTGTGAACCAGAAATATAATATATTTGAGTTTTATTATCTATTAGAAATTTTCATCAAGCTTAAAAACATCAGTTATTGGATCCAGCATGAACACTGAAGATATAAAAGATTGTGGAGCTAGATAACCTTTGTTCTCATGAAAATATTTTAAATTAATCATGTCTAGAAGCCACTGTTGTGGTATTTTTCCTTAAGTGAGTACTGTATTCCACTGAAAAGTCATCAAAATTATCCCAGTGGGAAATTTCAAATATTGAGCAAAGCAGTATGAAAACTTCAGTGGTAATTTTCTCTTAATGAATATCTCCATCTGTTTCTTGTGTTTGCAAATTATGTCTTGAATGACTGTGAGCCCAGTTGTGAATCCTTACCTTTGCATGTTCACCCTAGCATGTCCCTATTTCAAATGTTCTCTTAATTTCTCACACTCTTTGATATTTTTAGTAATACTTTTCTGCTTTTCCCTGTTCCTTCTTCTGTCTGATAAACATTCAGCTATAGGAGAAGTATGGATGTACCAAAACCTTTTGGCTAATCACTTGTTTAAATCATTATCAAACACAATGACTGTTTATCACTCACAAATGAGTGGAGATTTCTAATTTGCTAGCTGATGTATAGTCACTTTGCATTCAGCATGGATAGCAGTCAAAGACAACACTACACTCCAGCACTGAAGAATCATGTCTAGAGAGGAAGCTGTATGATTGAGCAGCTAAGATCATTTGTGTTGTTCAGCCTGGGGAAGAGGAGACTGAGGGGAGACTTCATTTCAGTCTACAACTTTCTTGTGAGGGGAAGGCAGTGATCTCTTCTCTCTGATGACCAGTGACAGGACTCAAGGAAACGACATGACACTGTGTCAGGGGAAGTTTAGGTTCGATAATAAAGGTTCTTGACCCAGAAGGAGGTTGGGCACTAGAACAGCTCCCCAGGGAAATGGTCACAGCACCAAGTCTGCCAGAGTTCAAGAAGTATTTGGACAATGCTCTCAGGCCCATGGTGTGATTCTTGGGATTGTCCTGTGCAGGGCCAGGAGCTGGCCCTTGTGGGTCCCTTTCAATTCAGGATATTCTGAATCTATGATTCTGTGATTCTTTTAGACTACTTTGCATTACCTTTTCACTCCATTTTTTTACTGTTTTTACTGCCTTTAATGAAGTTGTATCTGGTTCCAACAAAGATTGTGAGATCTAAATTAGCTTCTGTATTTCTATCTCTTTTAGATGCATGGAAAAAATGAATACAACTTAATCCATTCTACTTTCCAATGGTACTGCTGCATTCTGTCTTATTTCCATTGCTAATTCGAAAGGCTATAATGGTATAGTCTAGTTCACAACCTACCTCAAGGACATAGTGCAGGGAAATGCATTTCTTCAGAGATTTTTTTATTGTAATATATATCGTTTTTCTTTGATGGGTTAGTCTTTAGCTTGCTGCTCTATATGTTGATAGACCCTATACTGATTTTCTACATCTTAGGCTTTTACTTCAGAGATCTCTGTTTTTAGTTAACCTCTACCTTCCTCAGACTTCTTCCACTTATCCTATGTTGTCTTCAAACTTTTCAAAGACCAGAAAGACTGAGAGCAAATATTACTGCTGACATATTTTAGTGTTGGGCCAGCTGAGAATAATGTATCCCTCTCTCATTATATTCACTCCACCCTTTGGCTGCTCCCTGTCAAGGAACATGCTGAAAAGGACATGAAATGAATTATTATAATCAGTCACCAGTTTGGGAAATAGAACTAGGAGGAAGTTTTGAAAGTAGGTCTCCTGTCCACGCAGCAGTTAGAGAAAAGAACATCGTACAGCAAAGAGGAGAGGTGAAACAGAGAGCAAAAACACTGATGGCAGACAGCCAGAACAACCCAGCGGTGAAGGAGGACAGCCAGGAAGTTGAAAAACTTAGAGGAAAGCCTGAGCATCCAGCCAGAAACCATGAGTTAAGCAATTCTTGTGGGAAAGCTTGACTGGGAGATCTTAGCACTCTTAGCCCAACAAGAAGGAGAGACAGACAGGTGCAGAACACTGAACCTCATAAGTAATTCTGTAACCACAGTCCAAAGAAAATAAAAACCTCATTAGTTTTGAAAAAAAATGACTTTTGCTGTGCTCACTTGACCAAATTAAGTACTCATACCAAAAGTATCAAGCTTTAGTGGTCAAATGTATTGCATAACCTCACTGTGTGTCAACTCTCAATTGGTGTAAACTTTGAAAACTCCATTAAGTCTGGTGAAATCATATTTATATAAGTCAGCCAAAATTCTAGCTCTCAAAATGCAAAATTAATTTATTTATTTTATTACTGTTAGACTGAGTGCTCATGGGGTAGCAATAGAGAAATGAATGTCATAAGAGCTCACTAATGTAACCACATAATGAGGAAATGTATTTTTAGGATGCAAGAACAAGCATACGTGAACAATCACTTGCAGAGTGCTTTGTTAATGTTTATTATGGATTACCAAAGCTAATTACTAAGGGTGCAAATTAATGGCTATTGCATAGCAATAGCCAGATTCACTGGCCCTGACAGTGTTGAAATACTTGCAACATTGAAAAGTTTTAGATAAGTTTGCATGTATTTTCAATCTAAATCAATGCTTAACAACCAAAGAGGGTGGTATTAATATCACAGAACTTCAGGGACCTGATTAATTTATCTAGTCTTGGGTGTTTAAAGCCATTTAGGACTCCTTTGTGAATCACCCTGGCTTCAAGCTGCCACTTCAGAAAGGCCCAAAGCTCCAAGAGATCCCATGTTATATCTGTCATCCTCACACAAAAGTCTCAAACTATTTGCAACCTCACAGATTAGAGTAGATGCCTATGGTTAACTAACCAAATCAAGCCCCAGTTGCCTAGACTATCAATCTTCCACCTTCTTCACAGTCAGTAAAGACAAATGGGCACCTTTATTTCCCAACACCAATGGTGAACTGTAAATGTTCTCTTTAAGACAAATGCATCTAAAAAATGCCAGTTCATTCTCCACTGACAAAAGGAGCCAAAAGTAGTCGTCTTAGATTATGTCTACATTTATGTGCATATTGCCATCTAGCACCATAATATTGCTCCTAGAAGAACTTGTGTCTTCCCGTTTCCCTGCTGTTTTGTTTGTCACGATAAAGATTATGCCAGCCATAAAACCACTTGTATCAATACCAGATACCACAGGCCCATCTGGCCTGAAATGGAGTGCCATTTTCTCCTTCATCTGTCAGATGATTGACCCTGTGTGATAGCTGTTATATTTCCTTGCATGGTGCTAAGAAAGCCTTGAGGATTGCAGTCTAGTTCCATATATGATATGTCCTTACAGAAAAAAATATTTTGCTTTGTTTCCAATTGCATCTGGACAACATACTTATTGCAGTACTCTTCTTTTGCAGAAAAACATAACAGGTCTTATTCACCTCATTGTTTATTAAATTAGCTTTCTGAGGGACAAACAGAGAGTCATGGCAACTTATGCTCTTTGCCAGAGAATACATCTGCTGCTTTTCTTAATAGTGCCTTTAAATGAACATCTGCAAACCTCTAGAGACTATTGACTGATTATGTCTTCCAGACTCTTAACACTGAAAAAAATAAACAATCAACTCCCCAGTATTTTAAACCTTGGAAGCATCAGCCTAATTTCCTCAATAAGAAGATAATGAAAGGGTGGAGCTGGAAGTGATTATACTTTCCAGTAACTTGTCTGTAAATACAAAAAAAAATTAAACTGTGATAGAATCCTGATATTTAATGATATGGGAATACATAATTATGCATATATGTACGCACATATATGCATGTACACACAGAAATGTACACCACTGAATTCAGTGCATAATAGCCAGTTGTTGGAGAGTTGTGTAAGGGTGTATGCATATAGACAAATGCATATCCTTGCCTATTGGTAAAACCTGAAGCTTTTTCTGCCTCCGCTTCTTAAAAATAAGCTTAATTCAATTACATATAGAACAAACAATGTAAAAGATAACAAAAGAATCTTCTGACATTTGTGCAGTGTATGAATTACACAGTAAAAAGTTGTCTTCTACATTTTTACTAACATGCAAATGAAGGCATACTAATAGGACTATTTTCATAAAATAAAACAGATTATGATTTGCTTATTTTCCATTTTTTCCTTAGTATAATATTCAATACAATTTATTGCAATTTTCAAGGTATTTAATTTACTGGTAAATTAAATACAGATAATTGTTTCTGATAAAAAGCACTTGCTGCCAAACTATAAAATATTGACTATATATATATAAACTATATATATATATATATGTATGTATATATATATATATAACTATAAAATACAAAGACCGTAAAGAGACTTAAGACATCTAGGTTTAATTCTTAGCATGACAGTATACTACTTATGTACCCCTGCAGCATATCTATCAAATTACTAATAATCTTGAAGTCCTGAGTAAGCATTCTCTTCCCTGTTGCATTTTTTTTTTTATGAGATAGGGTTAATTTTCTTCCTAGAAGTTGCACATCATTCTATGTTTTAGATTTGTGCCTAAAGCAGTGTTGATAACACAGAGTTGGTTTAGTTATCACAGAGCAATGCTTGCACAGAGTCGAGGCCATTTCTGCTTCTCACCCTGCCCCACCAGTAAGCTGGTGCTTCACAAGAAGCTGGGAAGGGACACACCTGGGACAGCTGGCACCAAATGACCAAAGGGATATTCCACATCACACTTACTGACAGAAACTGGGGAAAGAAAAACAAAGGGAGGATGTTCAGCTTTGACATTTGTCTTCCAAAGTCACAGTTATGCATGATGAAGCCCTGCTTTCCTCGGGATGGCTAACACCTGCGGGTTGATGGACAGTGATGAATGAATTCCTCATTTTGCTTAGTTTGTGTGTGTGGCTTTTGTTTTACCTATTAAACTGTGTTGATCTCAACCCATGAGTTTTCTCAGTTTTAGTCTTCCAGTTCTCTCCCCCATCCCACTTCTGGGGAGTAAGAGAGCAGCTGTGTGGGGCTGAGTTGCTGACTGGGGTTAAACAACATCTATTCAGATCAACCATTGTTTGACTATAAATTAGATTTTCTATATATTGTAAATGTATAATGTTTTATTAGTAAAATTAAGTAGTAAAAGTTATTGAAATATTTATTTCTCTACCTATTTTGCTGCTGATAAAATCCAAGTTGTATATTTAGAAATAGAATAAAATCCTAACTAGACTGAGAGGCAATGAAGAAATCAGATTCTTATAGAGATATTAAGCCTACTGTGAAGCGCACTCTGTGGGTAGTGTAGGTTGGAACACCCTCACATTGAGGAATCTATGTATTAAAGAAGGCATGACTTAGATCTGCTTTAAAATATGCAGTTAATAATACAATGCCTTGCTGTGCATATTTGACTCTAGTTAACCTGACCCTCCAGAGGATGTTCCAGACTGTGAACACTGAGTTGTGAAGCCAGAACATAGGTATAAATGTCATATAAGACACCATTAATGATCTGTTCTGGACAGCCACATACTTGCACTCTTCTCTTGAGAAAACTCTAATTTGCTGTGCAGTACTACATGAAAACTCCTCCACTCAAGCTAGAAACCAAAATGACAGTTATCACAATACCCTTCAGGGATTTTAGTGTTTTTGCCAATATAGTCTGTAATTATTACTTCACAGGATCTGAAAATGAAATATGAATATGTAAAACAGTTCAAATAGCAATAGATAACACTATATACCACTCAACTGCGACTGTAGCACTTCCTCCTAATGAAAGCATCCAGTAATTTCAATAAGAAGACCTTACTTCAAAATACTTAATTAAAAAGCACCACCAATGTGCTCTTCCTCATTTGAGCAAATTCCAGGAAAAAAGAAGCATGAAGTAATAGAACAACACCACCAGCCCTTTTCTCCCAACAAAAAAGTAGTATTTAATTTTCTCATAATAGAAGAATAATTCTCATGACTTCAGCTTCACCCAAACCTCCAGGCTTTGGAGCAAGGACTTAAAATGCTAAAGAGGATGAACTTTTAAAAGGATGTACCTTTTTGTAATTTATAACAGATGAAAAAAACACAACTCATCAAAACCATAAGTCAAGAAAAATACTACTTCTCATTGGAAACATCAAGTTTATGTCTAGAAATCTCTGTACGAACTTGTTTTCCTGGCTGCACAGAAGCTCAGGTTGTATTGAAGGAAGGCTGTAGCTCTTATAGCTGCATATATTAGGGATAAAGGCACTTCTTTGGGCTACAACAGATGTAGGTACAAATGCCCTCAGTCTTATAGGGCCTAAAATGTGCCTTACTATAAGTTATCTGTCTACTAAATTATGAAATAATATGCACTGCCCTGATACTTTCGTTTCAGTCATCACTCAGAGAGAGGCCAGGTGTTAACTGAACAAAGGCAGAGGCCTCACTGGTTATGAAGAAGAACAAGTTGCTCCGGGAAGTTTTTGTCTAGAATATTCTATGTTTAGACAAAGTCAGGCAGATAGGTAAGTTAAGCAAAAAATTCCCAGTTGCTCACCTGGATGTAAATATACATATGCAGTTTAATCGAATTTTAGACTCCCAAACCCAGTGTTGAATCAGATCCTCATGTTTAATTTCATTTACAAGATTGGAATAACTGCATGGTCTTCAATGTCCATAGTTGCTACAAAAGAAATTCATCAGTTGTAGTAACACCTTCAGAACTTTCTATTACAAGAAAATCCCATGTGAAAATTAAAAAATCAGATTTTCATCACTGTTAAAGAAACAGAGAAAAACAAAAGTTTGACCATGAAACTTTCCATTTCAAATGCATTACTAAACCTGAAACTTTTCCTAGCATAGAGAAGAATTTTGAAAGCAAGAGGAGGAGAAGCAACACAGCCACTTCCAAAAGAATAAAATAAACGACAAAAACCTAAGTACTAGTTATGATTAAAGACAATGTTAGAGGCTGGAGGGAGGAATTGTTCTGCAGGAAAATTTTAAAGGCCTCAGTTTCATGTATGAGTAATCAAAACTTAAATGGTATTTAAGTTTAGGAGATAAACAATGAGAGTGTTTTCTAAATGAACAGCTTCCATTCTAATGTTTAAATGTGTTAGGGATATTCTGGAATATCACACCAGAGAACAGTGTTAAAATCAGGAGCATATAATCACTGAGGGATGAAAGAGAAAGGCAAGGAGAGATTTTGGTTCCTGGTAAAATAGAAATTTTTAAACTGTCAGGGTTTTTTTTTTTTTAATAATTCTTAGTACTACTAACATATTATGAATAAGTTGTCTTCATGTATTTATATGAATTAGAGTCCCACCTACACCTTGCCAACTCTCAGTAAAAAAAAACCAAACACAAATCTCCCAAAAATAAAAATAATAAAAAAAACCCCACAACTCAAATGCCTTTGGAATAAGAATTAGCCCAGATTTAGTTAATCTATTAGAATAATGATGGTTCATAAACTAGAGATCTTCCAAATAATGAAATTATCTAATAAAGTCTGAAATACAAAATAGATCAATATTTATTTCAATTGCCATACACTGATATTTCCACTGGGGAGGAGCAGAGAATGGCCCTGACATTATATTTTATTGCCTTCTTAACAAGCTATTACAATAACATTTAATGGCACCATAAAACTTGGCACGGATAACACCACTATAGTCACATCAGCCCATGACTGTTATTATTTCATGACTTATACAGAGTTCTTTAATGAAATAGAGATCAGTTTCATAAAATCTAAGTCGAAGTACCATGACACGATTTTCAAAAGTGGGATCTTCCAGTTAAATTCATTCAGTTTTTTGTACCCACACACTTGTAATCTGATTTTCTAATGCCACACTGCAGCTTTGGAAAATCTTGAGCTACTTAAGAGCTTAAGTTGACTTCCTGTAAATGTATATTACCTGAATGACTGGATCTTTGAATGAGACAACATCTTTGCTGTCAGAAATCTATGCCTTTAAGGATGAACTTTTTGTCTGTACTCTCTCTACAGTAACTTGAAGGTGACTGCCAGGTTTAAAACAGCTTGATTTCTGATATATATATGTCAAAATCCTGACCTTGTAAGGCAAAGTTTGTATATAAGTAATTCTTGTTCCTTCCTTTCAATGAAGAATGAGAAGTAATAATATTCTCATCAAATTGCAATTATTGTTTCAAATTATTTTTCTTTGTACACTTCTGAATAATATAAAAGAATAATAAGAAACTCAATGTTTATTAAAATCCTAATAAAGTGTTTTAAAAGGCAGGATAAAAAAAGATAAAGCATAAAGTTAGATTCCCGAGCAAGCAAGATGAAATATTTCAAGTGATGAGCACCCACGTACTGCCACTGAGATTTAACTCTTTATTCAATGCACCTTTACTTATTAATGTATTCTTATAAAGATGAGGCTACTGCATTAGGGACAAATTATTAGGCTTGGGCTGTCAAAGATGTTAAGTTGGCATCTAAGCCCTGTTAGGAGAGTTTATGTACAGAAGCTGGACACTTCTGTCGCAGATTGGGCCTTTGGAAATCTCTCTTAGTGTTAAATTAATCTCTCAGTCTCTCGCAACTATCAAAGAAACAGTTAGCAACTGAAATTGTTTGACACTGAAAATTGTTACCTGCAGATTCCATGCTCTTGAAAAATGCCCTAAGTTTTCTACATTTGCTTAGTTTTGCTTCAAGAGTCATCACTCCTATTGCAAGGGAACCAATTGTTCTGAATGAGCAATTAAGATATTAGGTAAAATGGAATAAGATGTTGAAAGTATTCTTGTGTTGACCTTTTTTTTTTTTAATACTTTGTCTTCCCCTTTTATCCTGCCATAGGTGACCAACTCCTTAGTAGAAGAAAGTGAATGTATGGAAAATGGGAGGCAGGTGAATCTACTCAGACCTAATCTCATCTAATCAAGTCATGTTCACTTTCCTTAACAAAGGCTTCAGTCACATGAAGAACCTTGAAGGGAGCCAGAGCATGAGAGTGATGATTCACAATACTTTTCCATTTGAAAATTTAGTTTAAGAAACTTTAACTTATCCTTTTTATATAATGAAAAGACGGGCTGTATTTGGATTAAAATTCTACTTTGAATTAATATGGATATAGTGAGTTTGTTTGGGGGTTTTTGTGATACAATTTGCATGAGCTTTCTTATTATCTTATTTCTTAATTTTTTTTTTTTAGGAAAATTTATCTTTTGGTACCTTTTATTCATGTTTATCATATAATTCAAGAATTTTGTTTTAGGGCTAACTCATAAACTCTTCTAAACTTCTTTCTTTAATTCCAAACAATACACTTGCAAATGCAGAATTAGGATTGTCTAGCTATAACTGATTTATTTTCCAGTGACTCTCATAGCCTTCAGGCTAAACATCTGTGTAGACTATACCCTATTCTAACGAGTTACTTCCTCTTCAGAAGCAGTCATATAATATTGAATTGACATTATGCTCTACAGCCTTTGAAGCACACACTATTGCCAGAAGTGAAAGCAGAACTCCACTCTACAGAGTGTATACTTCAGTGTCTTGCAAATGTAGTTTATGTGACACTGCAGAAGGGCAACTTATGTCATTGTATTTCACATAAACTTCTTTAAAATGTTGATACATGGCTGTTGCAGTGGAGATCACAACAAGTTTTTTGCATTTATGCTATTCTAAATAGTTGAGAATTTAAAAAATTTGTGAATGTAAATAAGATTCTAAATATTGAGCACTTCTGAAAAGAATGTTGACATTCCCAATTCTTTAGTGCCTATCTATTTCTTAAGTTTCACTTTGAAAAAAAAAAACTGGTTTATGCTTATATTTTTATGACTGTACAGATTATACATTTTTTTTGATCTGTGGATTTAATTAACGTGTATAAAGTATTCAGCAAGTAAGTATCAATCTCTTTGTGCATAGCTCCACATTATCTCTGAATAAAATGACAGAGACTACATCTTCAAATGACCTTTCAAAAACAGAACAAAAACTGACATAAGCAAATATTAAATATACATGACCTCCCATGATTCCCAGGAAATTGAATGATTATTTGTATTGTTGGTGAGAGTGATGAGAACTTTAACATCTCAAAGATGTTGTCTCAAAGAAAGGAATCCTTTTTTATTCTAAATCTAAGATTCAGGGACCCCTAGAAAGCATGCTGTCAGCCAATTACTCAGCAAAACAACTCATTTAATACACAAGTTATGGGACTATGTGAAACTGCAAAAGCTGTAAGAATAAATGCAGTAAAAAATAATGGATTAAGTGGTAGGACAAGATAGCTCTTCAATCACATCTATCTATTACAATTTTATTAGTCAACTGGCAGAGAAAACCAGTTTCTCTTGTACTTTAATCAACTTCAGAAGGTACTAATTAAACAGTTAGAATGGCAAGCAGCAGGCAAGGAAGAGCTAGCAGTAAACAGAGTAGAGTCAAGAGAAGCAGAATAACTGAGAAAATGATAGGAAACAGGAACAGATTAGAAGAGACCAGTAATAGGAAAGTGTAATAGTGGTGAGGAAATTTGATTTGAGCAGTATGCGCAGACAAAGAGCTGTAAAAGAAGTACTGTAACCCATTATTTTTTTTAACACAGACATTTCCTTACACAAAATTAAAGTAGATTTGAGTGATTAAGAAATAAATGTCTCAGAGCCTGTGGGAATAATTGTTAGCACTAGTGTCTTGGCCACATTCCGGTCTGAAAATTGTCCCATGTTTTTAAAGTTGCATATGGTAATTCTCCATATTTCCTGTTCTAAACTGACAAGTAGCCATGCTTTATGTTGTCAAACAGCTGCTTATTCTTAAGTAGTTTGTGCGTCTTCAGTGTGAAAGATGGTATATCCAAGAGTTTGGATCAAACAAATTGCTTCGAATTGCCAAAAGGAAGTTTTACATGGCAAAAGTTGTAAAGGTAACTTCTCAGAGCTCCTGCTGCAATGTGTGTGTGGAGAAAAGGGAAATGAGTACATTCAATGCATTTGAATGAGCTTCTGGTAGAATTTTGGTTCTCATTGCAATTAATGAACTTCTCTTTGGGACAAGGCAAGGGATTTGGAATCTTTTTGATGAGTCTAAGAGATGGCATTTGCTTATATTCTGTTGTAAGGGTGGATTTTGATACAGCTACTTTGATCCACTCAACAGTATGAGAATTCTGAGTTTACGTATCTGAATCAAGAAAAAAAAAGAAAGAAAAATAGAAAAAATTCAATACTGAGGCAGAACACTGACCTCCTTAAGTCTTTTCCTGGGCAGTGAGCTGGGTAATGAGTTGTGATATCATCTTTACAATTGTCATTAATGAGAAATTAATCATTCCCTTAGGAAATAAGACCTGCTAGATGTCATTAGTCGAAGTTGATAGAATAACTTACCAGGACAAATTTCTTCTGGCTATGCTTGCACAAGCACAAAAAGACATCTTGACTTCTGTGACTGGTTGGTCAATGCAATAAAATGTAGTTATAACCTTGGTAAGTAAAAGGGATGAAAGGCAGTCATAAAATAATTACCTCCTTTCTGTTTGTTCCTAAGGCCCCTTTACAGTGTATTTCTTATCTGTATTTAGCACTGTTTCCAGTATTGTTGTTTTCAGACTTATTATTCTTCTTCTGGGCCTTATTTCCTTTTACATTGCTGAAGAAGTGAAAAAATATCATCCTCCCAAAAATGCTGTCGTGAACTCTTCTTTCACTGTAACTTTTGTTCTTCCCTAGTAGCTTTCTCTTCTGCTTCATTCCACCTAAGGTTGATGAGTGTTATAATGAATAGCTTTGAGTGTTACTGGGTGAATGTAAAGTTCAAGCAGGTTGACTTCTGAATGACCCTCAGTGACAGTTGTAAATGGGGCAAACAGTTCTAGTAAGGAGCTCAGGTTTACAATGGCCTGCTTCACTGTTTGGGAGGTTGGGGAGGGAGGAATGGTCTTTATTAGCTGAAGAGATTGTGCTGCTAAGCAGCTTGCAGTGCACATGCTAATGGTTAATTTTAGTAGACAGGTTGTGACATTATTCTGAAAGAAGTTAAAATAACATTTTCACAGCCTGAGGTAATATAAGAAGTCTTGCAGTAATAAAACACTCCATTGATACAATATCAAGAGAAAAAGAACTTCTACATGATAGCAATAGATATACAAAAGTAAGAAAACTCATTCTCCTGCTTTGCAGTTTGTGCTTATTAGAGATATTCTAAGACTTTTTGTCTTGTTAATGTTACATTGTTCTGTGGACAAGGTTTATTTAATATTATAGAGGCATTAGTTAGAATACCATTTCCCCTTGACACGTGACTGCGGAAAGATTTACGAATGCTAACACCCTCTAAGACACTATAAGTATTTTCTTTTGGTGCTTAAGATGTTGGTGTATTTTTGGTTGAAATAAATGTCCAAGATAAAAGGGATTATTGTCACTTGATTGTGTTAAACTGGGTGGAAGAGTGAGATTCTTTAAAAATTGCATGTAAATATTAAAGTATCAGTACTGATATCAGCCCCACCTGAATTTCAGCAATTTCATGTGTGGATTGTTTCTAATGATGAATGTAAAACATCAGGACCTGTGTAATATGCATGCAGTGGCAATATGTGTGGAAATGAAAGTGCAATTTTTTAATATTTTAGTAGGAAGAATCCCAAAAGACTTTTTTTTTTTTTTGTATTTTTAGTCAAGGGTAATTTAGTCTTTGAAAATAGACACAAATATAATCTTTTAACAGCATAAGTATTTCATGGCCTCACTTTATGGTAGAGGTTATTTGGATGCCCTGAACAATTATTTTGATGTCTTTGTATATGTAAATTTTTTAACTGTTTTTCTAAAAAGTACAATGCCATTGTAGTTATTTAATCCCAGCATAACTCCAAATAAAACTAGCCTCTGTCTACAACCATTGTTTAGTGATTGTCTTGACAATGTACACGATCTATTTGTAGAGAGAATCACAAACACATGCAAAGTATCAAAATTGGACCAGAATAACAACATTTAGCATATTTGCTGTATGAATTAATGAGTAATATAAGAATATTTGTGAGAGCTGTGTAATTACCTGTTCTATTACCAGAAGACTACACCATTATTATCTGTATTGATGTGGTCAAGAGTGCATAGTTAAGAAATACAAGCTATTTTTTCGATCTAAGTTACTGAGGGGGTGATGCATGCGAGACATAAAGGAGCAATTGCCATGACTGGTTTTCTCGGCCAACTACATGCTGTTTGGCAAGTTAACAAGGGAGAATTACATGGGTTATATATAATGGAATGTCTGAACAGCTGCTGTGGTGAGAGCAGTCGGCAGGTTTGTCAGCTTTTAGAGTAATTAGCCCAGCAGGAAATCCATTCCCAGGTGGCTACTGGGGAATGGAAAGAATCAAGTTTAGTGAGCCAATGACAAGTGAGAAAATGAGAGTGGAGATGTGTACGAGCATCTCTCTCTTTTTATAGAACAATAAAAACTTCCCTGAAATTTATGGGATTGAGGAATAAGAACAGAAATACTGCTACAGTCCATTTATCCATCTAGACCCAAAGTCTATCTCTAGAATGCTCTGACTGATCATAAGCAGGTACTCAGGAAAGAGTACGGACAGAGCAAGCATATGGCTCTCAGATTCCAACTGATTTCAGCTCAGGGGTTTCTGGAGTCCCAAATGGGTTCTCTTCCTAATCACCCCAGTGCACAACTCTTCCAGGTGGCCATCCAAACTTCTCACGAACCTTATCAACTCTTTGCAACCGCAATGTCCTTTGGCATTGAGTTCCACAGTTCTTTCCACTGCATGAAAAAAATTTGCATTTCCTTGCTCCAAACTTGTACCCTCTTTGGCTCTGCTGATTGTCCCCTTTTACTGGAAGAGATTAAGAACTGTCAGCTCCCATACCTTCTGTTCCTCATACACATGAGTATGTATAACACTCGTATCACCCTTTTCACAAGCTGCATCTTTCCTGTGCTGAAGTATCCCAGCCTATCTGAATTTTACACACATACAGAAGTAATTTCTCACTCTTTTTATTTGCTTTACCTTTCTTGGAAACCAGTTACTGATTGAAATTGCATTTGTTTGGATAAGTGGAGTGATCATAATCTAATCTTTGCTCCCTTTATGTAAACTAGCTTATGTAAATTATAATACGTGAAATTAGAAAGACATATATGCTGGATGATCTCTTTGGTGATTAGTTACAGAGTTCAAGAAACTAAATGAATCAAAATGCCTAAATATAATCCCTTGGTTTTAGTTCAGTCCAAGTAAATGCACTGTATAAGACCTGCTTTTTCATAACACCACAGTGATACAGTAGTAATATCTTAATTATTCATATGTCCAAGTGCTGGAGAGTGACTAAGAAGAGTACAGGAACATATTTTGCAAGGAGGATATGAAAAATAGAAGTGAACCAGAGACATTAATCTGTCAAATCATGAACAAGCATGGTTAACTGAAACAAGAATTTTATATTATTCTTCAAATAAGTGCATAATCCAATCATACTACTACCCTGTACAGCAGACTGGAAAACAGGAATCCTTAGAGATGATTCAGGAATAGAAGCAGCTTACTGCAGGTAGGAGCCAGAGGGAGAAATACAAGTGAAATATGAATTCAACTATGCCTGCAAATCAGGGACAGCTTGGAGGGAATTTCAAATAATTATTGATACCTACATTGTTTAATGACTATTCAGTAGTTGGTCTCAAGACATTTGCATCTTTTATTCCCAGTAGAACTTATAAAGCAACCTCCACAGTCCACACAATGGAGAATATAGTAAGTTCCATGGTCACACCCATAAGGATGGCAATCATGAAGTGATTAGCCATCCAAAGGACTCTGTATAATGATTTTTAATACCAGGCAAGTTAACATGCTTTCAGAGTTCAGAATCCTTCGTAAAAATTTTTAAGGGAAAAGCAAAACCTTGACAGATGTAGTAAAAACAACTACCACATTAGTCATTTTTATACTATGTGCATGTGTTCTGCTCATTTCAATATCAATATGTATATGAGCAATATAATGAATTAACATGTTATTAATTAATATTTAATGCTGTAAACAAGTGTTACAAATTAGCCACTAGTAACAATATTAGTTCAACTGTTCAACTAATAGGCCATGTTTGCTTTGACATCTGGCTTATTTTTATTCAAGATTTCATTTGAAGTATATAAAGATTAGTTTTCTCCCTTATATTTTGAATATGTTATCACTTATTATATCTAACTCTTTTTGTTACACAAAAGAAAATTACATTAATTTTTCCACTGGAAGTTTTTGATGAAACATCTCCTTTTATTTAATGTCTTTTAAAACTTAATTTTAATTTCAGTAAAGCCAATATACCTCTGTACCAAACACTAAAATGAGACTTTCATTGTAAATTCATTTTACAGAAGTAATTAGAGAGCTTCATGAGTTGTTAGTATTGACTCACCCACAAAAAGTATCATGAATGAAACAAAAGTTCAGGTACCAGAACTAGTGAATATATTTTGTGACTTAACATTTACACCACTTTTTATTTATGGATTGTTGTTATTGTAATTAATTTTTAATGCTTCAGGCTATTCTTATGTACCTAAAAATTTAGTTACACCATCAAATATGCATCAACATTATTGCAAGAGTCATCTGGGGCAAACAGAGGTGTGGCTTGGCAGTGAGGGCATGGCACAGTAGTTTGCATGGCAGTTTTCACAGCAGTTGGCGCAGGCAGGGTGAAAAGGAAAGGCTCCTCTCTGACCATTTGGGAGCAGCCAATAGAGGCAGTAAACAGGTTCAGTAGCTGTAAGGAGAAGCAAAGAGATCCTTTTAGCCCTAGTCTTATTAGCTTTTTAGTTTAAGCTTCCTCAGTTCCTCAGCTATGGTATTGACATGCTGTAAAGCTCAATCTCTTATATCTGCAGGAGTCACTAAACCATGTCAGAGCCTTCCAGGCAGCCAGACCTGTTGATGGCAGTTTCAGCTCTGCAGGTCACAGGTTGCCAGGAATGCCTGATGCCTCTTCATGAGGCTGGGGTAGACAAACATCATTTTACAGAAGGCGTGCCATGGTTAAAGAGCTGTATTGCCAGATGAAGGTGCTGTGGGAAGAAGTAAACAGGTTTTGTAGTATTCAGGCGTTCAGGTGAACGAGCAAAAGAGACACCAATTCTTTTCAGAGATGGTCTCAAGACTCTAGGTAATCTTGGACCTCCATTGTAGTGGAGAAGCAGGTGAACTCAGAACCCTTCAGGGTAATTATTCAAAGGACTGTTGGCCAAGGGTCTGTTAAAAATGAAGGCTGAAAGCAGGTCACTGCACACACCAGGAGGATGGTTCCTCCTCCTTCACAAAATTTGACAGGTAGGACTGGTACCTTTTAGAACAGGTGTGAGGCTCTGGCACTAGAAGGCCAGACAACTGATGAGATGGGTAAAGGTCCTTCTGGGGTAGTAAGGCTCTCTAAAACGACACTAGCTGTACCCCACATCACGACCTCCTCTGTTAACAAGAAAAAGAAGGGTAGCTGTAATAGGACACTCCCCTCTAAGGGGAACGGAGGGCCCGATGTGCAGAATGGACCCAACTCACAGGGAAGTCTACTGTCTTGTAAGATCTCACCTGGAGCACTCTGTTTAGCTCTGGGGACTCCAGCATAAGAAATGCATGGACCAGCTCCAAAAGGTCCAGAGGAGGGCCATGAAGATGATTGGTGGGATGTAGCACATCCCCTATGAGGACAGGCTCAGAAAGCTGGGATTGTGTAGGCTAGAGAAGAGAGGGCTCTGGGAGACCTTATAGAAGCCTTTTAGTTCCTAGAGAGGGCCTACAGAAAAGCTGGAGAGGGACTCCTTATCAGGGAGTGTAGTGACAGGATGAGAGGTAATGGTTTGATACTGGAAAAGGGTAGATTTTGATTAGACATTAGGAAGAAATTCTTTACAGTAAGAGTGGTGAGATATGAGAAGTTCCACTCCTGGAAGTGTTCCAGTTCAGCTCATATGGGGCTATGAACAACCTGATCTAGTGGAAGGTGTTTCTGCCAATGTCAAGGAGTTTGGAATTAAAAGATTTTTTCTAGTTCCCTTCCAACCCAAGACATTCTATGATTCTGTGATTTACCATTCAAGAAAATTACTACTGATCATTGAATATGTAAATGATATGACCTTACCAAGGAGTCAGTTGAGTGTTCTAGATGCATTTAGCAAACATTGTTTATGACTGAAATGTTATGAAATACTATTTTACATGAAACAAATGTATTTTAATACATGTATTTTAAGGGAAAAAAATCAGTCAGATATCAGTCAAAAGTTATGTGTTATTCAGAAGGTGGCACAGGCTAAAACACTATTTGGAGGTAAGGACCATATGCCGTCATTTCTCAAGTGTCACTGATTTTACATGTGAGACAAGGCCTCACAATGCTGTTTTTGGGAAAAAAAATCATTTTTTGTCAAAGAATGCAGTAGGGCATGTACAGAAGGCTAAAATCTGGAGATTGGGATCGGTGGAATCACTTTGCTGCAATCATACTTCAAAATAGATTGATTTCTAAGAAAAGTGATTTCAAGTTCTTCTCAGAAAGATTTCCCTTACACACTAGACAGAGGTCTAAAAGAAGAAGGGAAGTTGTTAATGCAATACTGAGTATTGCAAAACCTAACTTTCTGATTCCTGTCCCACAGCCACATCCATAATTTAAATTAGGTGCGTAAGTTGCTTTTACAGTGTAAAGGGGGAACTAGATGCTTCAGAAACAGATCCAAAACAATTGATATGCTAGAAGAACAGTTTTGGACCACAGGTTTAAGACAGCGGGATTAAACTACATGTTTTATAGACTGTTAGGCAACTTCCTTTCATATAAATGACGTCTTTATAATTTTTTATTGTACCATCAGCGATATCTAGTATCCAGATATTTAACTGCATTATAACATTCACTCTATGTATCAAATCAGAAGTAAATACATTGCTCAGTTTTTAAATAAAGAGAAAAACATATAGAACTCTTAGCTAATTATTTGTAGAAAATTACACATAACTATAAGAAGAATTTATGAACAGAAAACAGGTATATTAAATGAGAATACATTACTTTCTTCGGTGTTGTTAGTCTATTTTAATGCACATTGCTTCATTTCTGTACTGGATATTTTGT
Source organism: Pipra filicauda (assembly GCF_003945595.2). NCBI lineage: Eukaryota > Metazoa > Chordata > Aves > Passeriformes > Pipridae > Pipra > Pipra filicauda. Next base: position 1,561,775 of record NW_024105175.1, read on the forward strand.
AAAAAGATTTATAAGACTCTAGATCATTCTACTGGCCTGGCATTCCTGGCAGAAAAGTAGGAAATGAAATGTCACTACATTCTGTGCATGAGAAGTACTTTAGGACCCTGGGGCCCTGATTTATTATATTCTTTGGGGATCTTTGTTTTCTTACTAATTTTTCCATTAGCAACTCAGGAGCAATTGTAGAAACTTTCTTGTGTTATGGCTGTATTGATTGCCACTTTACATGAAAAATATCCTCTTTTCTGTTACGACCTTATCCTGTTGTGCTAGGCAATGTTCAACAAGTTGTATTTCATTTCTTTTTTCTGCTTTATGTTGTACCATATTTTACTCACACTTCCTTCTCCTGTTACATATCTAATATCTGTTTATTCAATAACCTTAGATTTGTCAGTATTTGTACCTCAGACACTCATAAACTGAATTCAAAGAATTATTGGACTGGCAGTCTTGCATTTTAGGGCATAATACCAAAGAATTATTGGACTGGCAGTCTTACATTTTAGGGCATAATACCAGAGTCTGTTTCTCTAAAAATAGCTCCACTACCACTCCCTTGGCTTATTTTATGCTAAGGAATTTGGAAGATGCAATCTCTGAGGGTAAACTGGGTGCAGATGCTTGGTGATAGTTAAGAAAAAAGACAAAGATATTTTTTTGAAAGGAAAAAGAGGCCAAATAGTGTACAACAAGAAAAGATGACAGCTGACTCCAAAACAGCTACAAAATTTCTAAAGGAGTGAGAACCTTATTAGTTTGCCTCCTTTCTGTTTGCCAGGGGTTCAGATGAGTCTGGGTTGAAAATTACTGGGAAGAATGCCCTGGGCAAGAGTGCAATTAGGAAAACTGAGAGCAGGCTGAGTATGCAACCTGCAACTAAAAAACCCCATTAACATCCAGAAAGGGCATACTGAGTGAGACGTTTTGAGGAAAACCTTTCACATCTGAGTATGTAGAACATTCGGAATTCTTTGCAGAAATACTAAATATATTTGAACGTTTACCTCAGGGCACAATCTGTGAGGAGAAAATACCGAGCCTGCGGAAGTGTTACGGAATAGAACGAATGGATGACTCTATGCATAAGAAAGACAAGGACGACCTTTTGAATTTTAACTAAGATTTTCTTTTCGCTGAAAGGGAAAAGTCTTTAAATCAGACAAAATGACTGGAAAGTAAAATACACCTGAAGGATATATATGAAATCACTGAAACAGGACATTATTAAAGAGGAGGAAATTAAAATAAATCTTGAGTGAGGATACAGTTCTCTACATGATGTCCAGGTGCCTTAGCTAGATGTGTCAGTAGTTGTCAGAAATTTGCTGTCACTTGGTCCACATTACTGACACTGTGAGATAAATAACAAATGAGAATTACATGTGTATAACATTCTATTTCAAAATACTGATAATTTTCGAAAGCTAAAGGTTTTTTCTTAATTCTAGTCTAGAAGTGAAGCTGTTTCTCTTAGACCGAGTCAGAATTTCATATTTTTACTTAACCTAGGCCCAGATGACCATATTGACAGAACGTTTGAACATAGAGTAACTTAAAAACCAAACTCTATGGGTGTGGCATATGTGCTCTTGAGGTCAGCACTATGTGCCAGGACTCCACACATGGTTGGGAGGATACCTTTAGAGAGGATATCCTTAGAAGATACTATTACACCCCGGTCCATGTTTCCACCGGATGTCACACTTTAATTTCAGGCTTCGAGAAATTTTGCCCACACAGAGTCTTGCAAAGCCTTTTGATTCTTTGAGTTCATACCTGGAAAAAAAGGCCACACACTTTTTATCTGAGATTTCTTTTAATTTGGTGAGAAAATAGGCGTTTTGGCAAAGAGGGTTTAAGAGAAATAACATGCAGCTTCACGAAAGCATTACAACAGATTACTGAAACTAGCAAGTATTCCTGTAGAGTAGGGAACCTTTGTTACACCCAGCAAACACAAACTCCATATAACTTAAGTGAAATACAGAAAATAGGTGTTTGCTTTGCCCATAATGGTAAAGAAAGAGAGATTAAGAGAAGGAATAAAGAGAGAAAGAGAGAAGAGAAAAATATAGTTACCTCTTAGGTCACATGTTGACAGGTCACCAGAGCAGAAGCCAAGGTAAGATGGAGACCTCATGCATGTTTATTTATAGACTCTGGCTATTGTGGCCGCTCCCCCCAGGCGGGACCAGTTGTTCATGGACCACTCACTGTCCCCCCAGCCAAAGTGAGGGGTGCCACAGCCACTTAGATGCTCCAGGGGCATGGTGTGGGTGGGCCATCAGGTGGCCTTATTGACTGACAGCCCAGCCACATGGCTTTCCCTGCCATGTGTTCTGCATGGACGTGGTAATATTGGCCCAGCCCTTCCACCCACCCCCCACACACATACACCCACAAGTTGGTTCTGACTCAATAATTGTTTACCTGGTGTCTAATAGATACCTCAAAGGACCATATACAAAGCCTTCATATTCAGTAGGGAACAGTAAAAATTAATCACTAAAAATTTAGGAAAATACAGTTATTTCTCATCTAACTATCCTATTGTGCTCTGGTAGCCAAGAGGGCAAACTTCATTCTGGGGTGAATCAAATACAGCATCACAAGCCTGCTAAAAGAAGTGATTATTCAGCTGTGTTCAGCATTGGTGTAGAGTACTCCTCACCTGGAGTACTCTGTGCAGTACTGGGCACCAATTTAAAAGGGATGTGGAGGTACTTGAATGAATCCAGAGGAGAGCAAGAAAGCTGGTCAAGGGCCTGGATCCATAAAAGTGGTCACGCATGTCATTTAAAGAATTAAACATGCTTTACTCTTTCTTTTATGAAAGACAGAAGATGTATGAGAGAGGCACAGTTTATTTTTGAGCCTAGTGATTAATATTTTTTGAGAAATAAAGGAACTATGCTTTCCATGGCATAAGGGATTTCAAACCTATAGTTTCCATGCACACCCCAATATACCAGCTGATACATACATATATGATCTGTTTACACACTTGATAACAAAATGAGATTCAAGGCACCAAATTTTTGCTACACCTTAACTAATTTGACATAATTTTTGGCACTTATTTCTATTGACTTCCAGGGTAGAAATCACAGAATCATAGAATATGCTGAGTTGGAAGGGACCCATCAGGATCATTGAGTCCAACTTCTGGCCCTGTGTAGGACACCCCAAGAATCACACCACGTGCCTGAGAGTGTCATCCAAACACTTCTTAAGGACGGTCAGACTTGGTGCTGTGACCACTTCACTGTGCCTTGTTCCGGCACCCAACCACTCTTTTGGTCAAAAATCTTTTCCTGATATCCAACCTAAACCTCCCGACTCAGCTTCATGCTATTTCCTTGAGTCCTGTCACTGTTCACAAGAGTGAAGAGATCAGTATTTACCACTCCACTTCTCCTCATGAGGATATTGTAGACTGCAATGAGATCTCCTCTCAGTCTTCTCTTCTCTAGACCGAACAAAATAAATGATCTCAGCTGCTCCTCACAAGTCTTGCCCTCTAGACCCTTCACCATCCTCATGGCCTTCCCTTTGATAGCTTAATTTCTTTCTTATATTGCAGGGCCCAAAACTGCACACAATATTCCAGGTGAGACCGCACCAGTGCAGAGCAGAGTGGGACAATCACCTCCCTTGACTGGCTGGTGATGCTTTGCCTGATGCCCCCCAGGACACAGATGGCCCTCCTGGCTACCGGAGCTGGTTTGTATTCAATCAGCCATCAACCAGGACCCTCCAGGTCCCTTTCCACAGTCCTACTCTGCAGCCTCTCATTCCCCAGTCTATATGCACAATCAAGGTTACCCCGTCCCAGGTGCAGAATCCAGCACTTGACCTTGTTAAATGTCTTATGGTTGGTGATTGCCCAGTCCTCTAATTTGTTGAGGTCTCTCTGCAAGGCCTCTCTGCTCTCAAGGGAGTTGACAGCTCCTCCCATTTTAATGCTGTCAGCAAACTCAGTATCCCTTCCAGTCCTGCATCCAAGCCATTAATGAAGATGTTACAGAGAACTAGGCTGAGGATGGAGCCCTGCAGAACCCTACTAATGACTGGACACCAGCCTGACCCATTCACTGTAACTCTTTGTGTCTGACCTGTGAGTCAGTTGCTCACCCAGCGTGTAACACAGTCATTCAGCTGTATGGAGGACATTTTGTCCAGAAGGATAACGTGACAGTGTCGAAAGCTTTGCTGAAGTCTAAAAAATTACATATTCTGGCTTTCCTAGATCAACTTAGGTGGGTTACCACGTCGTAGAAAGAAATCTATTTCAACAAGCATGACTTTCTCCTCATGAAGCCATGCTGGCAGTGACTGATGACTCTGTCAAATGACTGAAATCAACTCAGTTTAAACATAGGATGAGTGAAGTAACATCTGTGTTACTCCTAACATGTAGGAGACGTGTTTTAGGAGTGCTGGATGAGACATCCTGGGAAATGAAGTCCCAAATGTACTCCAGTAGACATGGGCAGTGAGATACCCCATAGTGATGGTTAAGAGAATCCTGTGCTGTTTTGAAGTGCATATAAAAGGTGTCGTTTGCTTCCAATAAACGGATTTGGTTGCTGAACCCTCAACTAGCCAGGTCTATGTGGGTTTATTATTTATTTTATTAATAAAGACGTATTTGTGGTATAGACAGGTGCAAAACTAGAGTCTCTAATGCTCTGAGATCACATGGATCTTGAACCGCCTTATGAATGTTTTAGTCTTCGTATTGAAATCTCAGCAAGACACTTGTCTTTCTGCCCTTCTCACTTGCAATTGATGGAGGGAGAAATGTGTTTCAATTCATGCTTAAGATTGTTTTTAACACAATCTCCTGCTTTTTTTACAGAGAGAGTAATCAGGCATTGGAATGGGCTGCCCAGAGAGGTGGTGGATTCACCATCCCTGGAGATTTTTAAACGCAGATTGGACATGGCACTGAGTGCCATGATCTAGTAAATGGACTGGATTTGGACCAAGGGTTGGACTCGATGATCTCGGAGGTCTTTTCCAACCCAGTCAATTCTATGATTCTATGATTCTATGATTTTCTATTAGGAAGACTGCCCTCATTTTCATAGTAACTTGATCTCATGGTCTTCATTTTTAGGTACACGTCTGTGAAGTGAAACTATCCTTTCATTAATGAGTGGGCCAGTATTCTTTGTTAAGCATTCAGAGCAGAGTTAGGTTGGCCCCAGCAGAGTAGTCCAGAGTGATTTGCTCAATTTCGGTGGCTAGGCATTACTTGTATGGAACAGAGACTTAGCATGGTTAAGGACAGCATCTGAGTGAGTTGCACATCCAAAGGAATTAATTTCAGGTTTCTAGTGAGTGTAGGTGTCTGTTGGGCAAAATTACAACCTTTTCAGTTTGGGCTTTTAAACCTTTCTCACTGTAGGGTCTCCATCTGGTGTACTTGATTATTATACTGTCTTGCCAAGATTTTTCTTCACCTTGATAGTGTCTTAGAAGTTTAGGAGATCCTTAGAAAGATATTGATATAACTGGAATTATTGAATGTTTTTGTCAAAAATCCCTTACTGCATGACTTTAAGGAAAAGTTGCAGTCATGAGAAAAAAGTGAAGCTGAATAGTCATTTCAAAAGTAGAAAGGGGAGAGTATAGATAAATAATCTTGTCTTTCCATAGATGTTCCAGGTTCTGTTCAGTGAACTTTATTTAGACCCCAGAATCTTGTAGTTTCTTTATTATATACTATGGAATATAAAAACTGGCATTTTTTTATGGCTCCTAAACCACAGTCTCTGAAATTGCTAGATCTAGGTGGAAGGCATGACCCAGGGTAAGAAGAAGCACATTTCAGTATTCCCAGCCCTAGGACAGACCAACCTGCAACCCGAGAATACTTTCTTTGGAAACTTGATTTGTACTGGGTGAGACTTTATCAGAAGGCTTGAAGTAATTTTTTTTGGTCCAGTGCACTCAGATAAATTATATTGAATTTTGTCAGATTGGCAGTTTAGAACTACATCCTAAAAAAACTGGTTTTACTGCAGCTACATTAAAATTAAAGAGGGTTTATTTTTTACCTAGTACATTAAAAGTGGTGCTAGATACTGTATGTTAAACAAGATATGGTAAGCAGAAAACATTGGTTGAGAAGCAGAAGCAGCTCATCTTTCTTCTACAAGTGAAAATATGTAGCATATTTTATGCTGAAGGCCAATTTTTTTTGAATGATTGGACTCTTCAGTTTTTTTCTTTTTACATAACTTAGCTTGACAAGCAAATCACAAAGTAATTTTTAAACTTGCCTTTCATCCCAGTCTTTGTGAGACATGGCGGCATGATGGTTTAATGAACACTCTGTCACAGAGCAGAGATAACAACTAGTTCTGCCTGTGTACATTCCTCAGCTCATGAACACCATTGTGCTTACCTATTTATTCAGGCAAAGGCTATTGGACATCTTGGCTCAAAACTGGACTGCAAGACAAAAGACACAAGAAAAGCTGCTTAGAAGGTCTTTTCTTCCTCTGTAAAAAAAAAAAAAAAAAAAAAAAGAAACTGCGTGGAAGTTAGCAGACATGCATCCTGGAAATTATTTTTCTTCTTTTCTAGTTCTGTAATTTCACATTTAAATATCAAATTTCTTCTGTGTTAGAAAGACAGATGTGCATGCTTCTGTTCACATTCACCTGAAAATATATATGCACTCTGAAACATATGGGTTTTTTTAATTTACAGATATCTTTTCAGCTGAAAAGTGCATGACTGCACTGTGACAATGTTTGTTTCACCGGAAAAGGTTAAATTTTTCTTTTTTCCCCTTCTTTTTATTTTTACAATGGATAACACCTGTTGAAATTTTGTGCTGAAAAAAAGACATGAACTGGCAGAAGAAAAAGCAAAAGCACAGTTTTCTGGCTCTTTTAACCTCCATAAACAGCAGATGCCTTACAGATGAAGCCTGAAAAAGTAATCATAAGTTTCATAATAATTGTAGTACAAGTGTGCAGCCTGCAGACAACTCATATGAAGGTGAATTGGTGTCAGAAAATGATCATATAAAGGAGAATGAATATCAAGTTAATGAAATAAATTCATCCATTAGTGAATGGCTAGTCCAAGATTATACAAGCTTAAGAAATGAGTATATGGGATCAAAAAGGGGGAAGATTGAAGGAGAAAGAAGGATAAAAATGAATAATTTACCTAACTGTAATTCTTTACAAAAGCTACATTTTGTACTTTGATCACTCTTCTCTTTCCTCTCTCTACACTCATCCACCCTTTTTTATTTACCCTCAGTGAATAAAAAATACTTATGTGCTTGATAAAAAATGCATATAAATATATGTCCTGAAAAAAATGTAATCATGCTGAATGATATGTTAAATTGCTTGTAACAACATAATCTTTGGATGTTGACATTTTCTCCTGGTTACAGTCACTTCATTTAGATACTTACAACTGTGCCTAACCCACCAGTTTGGGGCTCATCAGGATAATGTGAGTATATAATTTTCAACTATAACATGTTAATATTATTGCCAGTTCTACGGTTCTCTAATTTTCCCATTTGGCATGGGAGAGGAAGGACAAAAATAAACAGTTAATTTATTTGAAAACAATTATTTAAAAATTACATTAAAGTTATTAATTGTTCCTAACTTACACTGAGAGCTAGAAGTATTTATAAGAATATCACAAATGTCCTTAACTTCAAGAAAAGTATAGAGACAGTCATTGTACAATTCAAAGGTTTCCCTCTTTTTTCCCCACTATTTCCTCTGGGGAAAAAATTTAAAAAGGAATAGAGAGCCTTGATTTTTTTCCTGAAATTTCAAACAGATCCAGCAACAGAAATTACTTTAATTTTTACCAGAGACCTCTGAGAATTTTAGTTCTGGACACAGGAAATGCACTTCACAGTTTGGTCAATATGTCTGTCATTTCCAGTCATAGAAATTATAACCAGAATTAACCTTGAGAGCCATATAAGTGATTCCTTTACTTTCAAATTAACTATGTTCAAACTGTTCCTACCAAATGTTTGTCAAATCTGTCATTAATAACCTCCTGTAAGGAAATTTTTTTTTCCCCCTATGGACACTAAGAATAAATTACTCCCTTCTTCTTTGCAACAACAACCCTTATTCATACAAAGATTGTGACCTTAGTCTTCTACAGATTAAACAGTCGTCATAGCTACAATCATTCTTTGTAGGTCATGTTTTCTGTACTTCTGTATATTTTTGTTACATGCTCTCTGGTTTATGAGTAAAGAGGAACTTTTTTTTCCCTTTCAGTCTTATAAGCAACATTCCTGTTTATGCAATTCATTGCTTGTTCCCCTTTCTGCTGCACTTTGACATTTTCTGATCTATTTTTGGATTAGAACCTGTCAAAGACACACTAAAGAACCCTGCTCAAAACTGTCTGTCATTTTGATGGTTAACCTCTGATTTAAACAGTTTGTAGAGTTTTTCATCAAGCTTTACTCCTACTCTATCACTTCTTTGCTTTGTGTCGTGTGTCCTAAGAGTTATTGTAAGGTCACCTGAGCCAATGTTAAAAGTTTGAAAGTGAGTTATACTTCTCATTACCCACAGGATCTATTTTGTATTGTTTTTTTTCAAGTTGCATTGCTCTGAAAAGATTAGTTCCTAACACTGTCTTTGATTTTCCAAAGACTATAAATAGATCAATTGATGATTTTCTTTTTCTAGTACACTTCTGGGAACTAAGATTAGACTACATGATCAGGAAGCTTGTTCCCTCTCTCTCTCCCTCTATCTCTCTCCCAGCACTCTCCCCCATTTTTTAAAGCTGCATACTATGTTCTTCCTATTCTGCTCTGAAAATCCCAACTGTCCTTCAAAAGTTCTCAAAGGTAATAGCTTTGACATTCCTTAAAAAAATTCTTTCTTTCTCCGGGTGAATTTCATTACATTTAATAGTTTGAAATGAGCCAGTTTTTACTGTATGAAAACCAGTGTTAAAAACAGGGGGTGTGGAATTCCTCCACAACTCATTTGAATATTGTGCCTAACTCTTGGATAATCTTAAATCTTAACAGAAGCTGGGAACCAAGGTGAGATTTTGCAACCTCAGAAAAGCTTTCCTTGTTCAATGAGCACACAAGAGCCATGGGAAACTTGAGGTCACTGAATTCACAATGCAGTGGGAGCTGTGAGCCAGAGCTGGTGAGCCAGTGCTGGGAACATCTAAGAGGAATGGTACTGCTCATCAACCAGCTTGCCTCTGGGGTGCAATTTCACGATTAGCTTCAGTCTGCTTAAACCACACTGATGTGAAAAGAGATAATTCAGTCCTACCTCTGTGTGTCTTTGGGGAACAAGGGCAGGACCACTCTTTCAGAAAAAGTGTGGTCTTATGCTAATGTAAATTGACTAAACCAAATGTGAGGCTCTCAAACTACTGTTTTCCACTGTAATAATAGTGAAATAATTTTTACTGTGTTCCTCTAGAAATGATGTATGCAGCCGTCTCTCCTTCTCTCTTCCTCTTAGGCACTGGTAAGGCAGACAGCTGCATGCTCATATATTTACTCAGCAGTGTGAGGATGGCTGGAGCACTCACATCAGCAGAAAGCTTTCTGAAGATGAAATACTATTAGCTACTAAAGGAGAAGGTCATGACTTTGATGTCACATCAAAAACCAGAGAATGCCCACTTAGTTAGCAGATATGTCCTCCAGATTTAGTTTGTTATGTGTTTAACCTATTAAATCATGTACCTGATGATTTGTGCATTTCATTCCCTTGTCTGGTATGAATTTGGGTAATAAAAAGTAAAGACAAATTAATAATTCCTTTAATATGTAGCAGAATAGATGGTAGTATCAGAATATGTGCTAGCAAACCCAGTATCTTTTTCCTTTCTGAAATAAATGTATCAGTATACACACTTGGGCCACTCAGCTGGAAAGCAGATTTGCAGAAAAGGACAAGGGAGTCCTATTGGATACCAAGTTAAAAATAAACCAGCATTGTACCCCTATGGTAAAGTAGGCTGGTGGTATCCGGGCTGGATTAGGCAAAGGACTGCCAGCATGTTGAGGGAGGTGATTCTTCCCCTTTACTCATCACTGGTAAGACCAAACCTGGAGTCCTGTGTCCAGTTCTGGGCTCCCCAGTACAGAGAGGTATGGCCCTTGTGACAGAGTACAATGAAAGGCCACAAAAATTATGAAGGAGCTTTTCCTGTGAGGAAAGGCTGAAAGACCTGTGACTATTTGACCTACAGAGAAAAAAGCTTGGGGGGATTTTCTCAATATGTAATAATACCTGGATGAATGATTTAAAGAAGGCAGAGTCAGGCTCTTCTCAGTGGTTCCCAGTGAGAGGACAAGAGACAGTGGGCACAAACCAAGGTGCAGAAGGTTCCATCTAAATAGTAGAAAACATCTTTACTGTGAGAGTGATCAATTACTGGCACAGGTTTCCCAAGCAAGTTATAGAGTCTCCATCCTTGGAGTATTTTCTTGTATGTACCAGTATGAAGAAAAGAAAAACCCTGAAGCCACAGGAATTATTTGTGAAGAACGAGTTACTCTACAGTGACTTATTGTTATTAAGTTAATTAAGTTCTTCGGCTTCTGATACTGAAAGTTAGCTTTCATTAGAGACCCTAATATTTCATGCAGAGCTTTCAAAATAGTTCTGCTCAATTTCAATTTATTTGAATAAACTATAGCAAATCCTCAAACGCCATCTCAAATATTTGACTAGGTTTAGTCAGAAACAAAGGTTCACAGATATGTCAGGTGTTCATCAACCAAAGCACGAATGGATAGTGGGGGCATTGCAGCCCAGCTCCGAAGTGATGGTTGGATTTTTTTCACCACTTTTTTTAGGTCTAGCAGCTGTGCTGTTTGCGAGGTAGGTCCACTAGATGGCACACTGTGATTCAAAATAGTAATTTTTTTAAAGTTTATATTACAAGATTTTAACAACTTAAACTCTTGCTTTTTAAAGACTTAGAGCAGCAGAAAGAAGAAAGACACACATAATATAACCAGCCATTAATGAATCACATGTAGAAACCATTAAGTTGTCACTATTGCTAAAATTTACAAATACACAGACACAGAATGATTGTAACCGTACCACTTCAGTACTGAGAAACTGTCACTGAACTCAGTAATGTAAGAATTATACCATTATAATGCTGCAGAAATTCCAGAGATTTCTTAGCAAAATTCTTACATTTGCCTGTTTAGACTTCAATAATCTACCATTAAATAAAAATTACATGTAAAAACCAAGAAACGTGAAATCCTTCTAATTAAGCTACACTGAACCTTCATTCTATTGTATTTATGGACTCCTTAAATTATGTCTCACTATTTGGTAATTCTATGATACAAAATTAAGAGCTAGAAAACTGATTTTTATTTGTAAGCTCTCAGTTAAATCAAGGTGATAATTTGCTTTCCCAATAGATCCAAATGTAAAATTTTGTTTTCTTATAAGTTTGAAGCCCAAATTATTACTCTTTAGAAGTTTGTCATTTATGTAGTTATTGCTGTAAAAATTGCTAACATAATTCCTGAGTCATTACTCTGCAGAGAGGTTCAGTATGTGTTACAGATAACAGCCAGAGATAAGGGAAGCACTCATCTAAGCGGGAGCACTCATACTGGGAGGATTCTTCAACCCAGTGGGGAAGTAACTGAACAAATGCAGGGAAAGCAGGGCGAGGCTAAATCAAACTGTTGAGGTAAGAAGACCAAGATCATGAAAGTCTGAGCAGGCATGATTGAACAACACAAGAGGAAAGAAAAAAGAAGGGAAAAATTTCTAAAGGATATAAAAGATTGAAATGAAGTTTTATGGGGAACTTGAAAGGAGGAAGCCTAAGGAATGAAAAATTCAGATTTAATTTAGAAGCCAAAAAAACCCACAAAACACCCTTTCATAAACAACTTAGCTTGAGATGGAGTTATGTCTTCTTCAAGGTTCCTCTTAACTTACAGGGTTATCTCAGAAAAGGAGTTTCCAGTTAATCCTGATCATTCTTAAAATCCCAGAACTGTACTTTTCCATTTCTTTTTCTTTGTTATTATGGTAGTACCTGTAATGTCAACATATTTTAGTTCAATTTCACTCATGGAAAAAGTAAATTCAAGGGAAATACAAAATATCTATCATACTAGGTCTTCTCTGTTCAGAGGAGGTTAGTTCGGTGAGACTCTCTTTAAAAAAGAGTATCTTCTTAAAAAAAAAAAATTACCCCTTTTCATCTCAAAAAAATATCCAAATATTCAATAAATGAATTTCTACATGAAGTGTAGTGGCTATTCTGGAACAGCAACAACAAAATCTGACCTCGCAAATGCAATTAAAACTTGAGGATCTTTGGCTTGATTTTGGTCCTCTGCTCTGCCACAGTCAGTAATGGATACTTGAAAGTTGGACTGAGCTTTAGTCTCATTTTATATTTCCAGTGGCTTCAGTAACTTTACACAGATTTTATTGAAATCAACATTTATAGAAGTTTGATTCTGAAAATGAGTGGGAATTACGTGATTCTGGTTCTATTTCACCTCTAGAAAAAAGTGACTAAACTAATCTTGAAAACTATTGGAAAAATCCATAGAGGTCATCATTAAGCTTGTATAGAAGAAAAATCTAGGTTCTGAATGAGTCTCAAATAAACTGTCTGAAGTATTAATTACTTGATACTGCATATATTTCAGGGATTTTGTGCTGGTTTAAAAGTAAACTGGTGGGAGAAATGAACCCAACTCTAGAGAGACTATAAGTCAGAGCTACAATTTACTAAAAATAAATTACAATAGATGCAACGATACAGAGAAAAACTGGTTTTAACCCACAAAAACAGATGTATAACACAGCCCCCTGGGACAAGAACAGAATAGTGTTCCTTGGTCCCTGTGCTGAGCACCAGGTGTCCCCCCGGGTGCAAAGTTAAAAGGAAAGGAAAACCTGTTGGTCCAGACAATGGTGGTAGTTCTGTTGGAATCGCAATCTTGTCGAGAGTGACAGTGGAGGTTCTGTTGGAATCCTGGTCCTCCTCTCGATCCGACAAGTGGTACCAGAAGTTCCATTAGCAGAGATGACCCCTCAGGCTGGGTGTGAAGGTGCTAATTCCTACCCAGAGGGGAGTTATCACAGTTGAGTCATTAGCTGTGCCCTGGGCAGCTGCTGCAAATGATCCATTGTTAACAGTCCATCAGAAATTACATAGAGGGTGTAGAATACACAGTTTTGGTTATACCCACATAGTAATAAACTGGTCCTGATCCCTGTAACTAGGACAGATGTATAGACAGATGTATACTTTTCTTCTGATCATACTCTCTGTGATTTATAATGGAAATATAAGTAAAAATATCTTGTTCATAAATACAAAAAACACTTCTTTCTGCACAACCAGCTAGGTATTCAGATATAGGTATTCCTCAACGTGAGTTTTAATTTTACAATAAATGACACCTGACAACATCCTGATGTTTGCAATGTTTATCTTTTGGTTTTTGTTTTTATTAGGAGTTGCTGAGTTCAGTTGTCTGATGGAGGCAAGGCTGCTGCAGCTCCCACCTCCCAGGTCCAGCTAGAAGAGAAGCTGAGCACACCTTCTCAATAGGACCACATGCAAACACACATATAGAATCATAAAATCATAGAATATCCTGAGTTGGAAGGGACTGACAAGGATCATAAAAGTCCAGCCCCAAGAATCATACCATATACAATACATATATACGTGTTCACATACCTGGCCACAAGGATCAATACAGACAGAAGACATGGCACTCACAAAAACATGAATGACACCGATGTCCTCATTATCTTTGTCTCTCTGGCTGATCGAGGCAAAGGCTAGCAACTGACCTCAGACACTCAGCCTACCCAGTAGATGACCCCTGGATACCCTAGTTTTCAATAACCACATGCGCAGACACACACACAGGCGTGTGTGCGCATATATGGCTTTATTAATATAATAAATAAATAAACTCACGCAGACCCGTCTAGTTGAGGGTTCAACCACCCAAATCCGTTTATTGGAAGCAAACAAAACCTTTTATATGCACTTTAAAACAGCACGTGATTCTCTTGACCAATCACCATGTGGTACCTCAGTGCTCATGTGTGTGGAAGTACATTTGGGGACTTTATCTCCCAGGGTACCTCGTCCAGCATCCCTAAAACACGCCCCCTTCACGTACACACACACACACACACACAAACAGGTTTCTCAATTGATCCCACCAGGTCTCACCGAGTCTGCAGGGCAGTTAGAAAATAGTGATAGAGTTTAATGAGGAGTGTAATAACCAGGCACACCAGCACAGTGCAGGGATCAGGTGCAGGGCATGGCCACTCAAGTGCATGGATCAGCATCTGTTTACATGACTGACTCCTCTTATCCTGTTTGCCCTCTATTTTTATGTTTATTTATCTCCAAATCACCTTGATCCCTCCCTTTCTGACCTTTGATTCTTCCCCTGGCATTCCATACTAAGTCTAGCAAAATCCAAAATTCTGCTCCCTTGCACCCCAACATTAGCCCTGTAGCACTAGATAGTGATACCACTCAGTCAGTGAGGCAGTCTGGAAAACCGCCTCTCTGACTCGTCGTGATAAGTTTTCCTCCCAGCCCACGAGGCTGGGGCTTTTCTGGAACATCTGGGAAATGAGCCAGGGCAGTGACTTGTCTCCTTGATTAGAACATTGCTGTTTTTCCTCTGCAATCCTTGTTGTTTGTGGATTCTTCTTGAGTCTTTAATCACATAACCTAACAGTTTCAAAATGGTTCTTTTCTTAAGGAAGCAATAAAAATATATTAGACTGTTTAGAGCAAAATATCCTGTTTTTCCACACATCTGGAATAGTATGCACTGAATGTGGGCATTGGGGGAAAAACCTATTAAACCACAAAAATTTATATATTTTAACATCCCTGTCTGCTCTTCTATTCCAGTCTCTTGAAATCTGTATTCATTCAGCATTCCAACCAGGATAGATTTTTATTGCAAACACTGACTACAATCTCTTTGAACTATTTCTTAGGTAATAAAATTTTCTACATTCGATTTTGATAGTAATGGGTTCTAATTTAACCATTTAAGAGTAAAGCTGCAGTTTCTTTAGACTGCTTTATGAAGTCCAGTATATTTAGCTAGCTCCATCTTTTTATATGCACTATAGTCTCCAGAGTTTTTCAGACTTTATGAGATCAGCAGACGTTAAATGTTCACAGTCTCCTAGCATTTTATTACACTGGATCCATTTCCTAAGACGATTTCTCCATTTGCCACTGATCTGTTGTTCATTGAACAGTAAAGTAGTCTTATTGCACCTTGAAGTGTGTAAATGCTGCTTTAGTGATTGCAGAATGGATATCCTTGGTTGAATTGCCAAGGAAATTGAAATCCCACTGGTCAGCAGGTCTCTTTCTTAAACCAAGGGCTTTCCTGCTCTTTTGGAATTGCTTTTCACCTTGATCATGGCACTTTGTATATCTTTCCTCTGTATGTGATTTCTCATGTCTCTTCCAAATACCAAAATAATTTCAGAAATACACCTGAAACTTGCTTTACAGACCTTCAAAGGCATCTGATTGTCTCTCTGCATTCCACTGGGAATTTTATGAAGCTCAATCACTAACATCAAAATTTTGGCATAACAGATTTCTAAATTCAGCAGATTGGCTCACAGCTGGTACTGGTATTTTACAGTCTTTAAACCCTGTGCTTTCTCCAGTATTCTAATGAATGTACGTGTTTTCCCACAACCATTGAAAAGATGTATAAACAAATAAAAATCCTAGCAAATGCGGGCTTAGGAAGAAACTACCTTCCATTTTGCATATCTTTTCACTTGTAACATACTTCCTATTATTGTCTGGCTCTGATGAATTGCAGTCCTGCATCTTTCCCCTCCTCATGCAGAATTCCCCTCCTCACACTTAAAGTTGTGGAAAAAATAGTGCAGCAAACAGGACGCATTATTGTCTGCTAGTATCTCCTATTCTTTATTACTACAGCAAGAGTTCATTCTCAAACAAGTTAATAAAACTTCAGAGGCTCTCACACTTGACTTATTGGTCTTTTAACCATGTGGAAATTCATTATAGAATAATCCATTCAGGAAGACAATCTGTTTTATTTTGGCAACTACTTCTTTGACTAAATCAACTGAGATTCATCTGGAAACTTGTCTATCATTTTCATTCAAATCTGAAACTTCTCTTTTGTGTACTATTACCAGACAATCCATGTGCTGATATCCCTTTGTTTATCCATAATAAGACATCAGAAAGCTCATTTTCCTCACTCAGAGACTTCTTTGAGTATGGGTGTAAGAAAAGTCTGTGAGAACTATCAAGGTGGTAGACCATTCTACAGCCTGGAGCAAAATGGCATGGCATATGCGATGTCCACATACACAAATTATTGAAAGAGGATGGTCACTTACTTGCCACAGGCCGTGGCAAAGAGTGTTTCCCATAAGTTTGTCTATCTACTTTCAGGCAAAACTCTTTAACACAACACCGAAGATACACTTACTATTCATCTACCTGCTAGCTGCCTCCTGTAACTCTGCATCTAGGTAATATACTGTGAGGTGGCAAATCTAGAAGGGCAAGGCTGGGTTATTGTGTCATCAATGTCAGGACATTGCAATGTTATCACTGCATTCTGCCCCTTGAACAGACTCTCCTGGTAAATCACTCCAGCTGTCATGATCCATAAGATTTCATCCCTCCAGCCTTTGCACACCCAGAGTACAATTTTATAAGATTATTGCCTATCTAGAGCAAGCTTCACTACTTTTATCACAAAATTTTACCAAGTGGCACCTTGTAGCTTACACTAGGAAAAGACAAATTAAAAAAAAATAAAAATGTCTATGCTCCTCATGTGATGTCTTTGTCTCTCCTTGCTGAACTTTAGCACTTTTAAAAAAAGCTCTTTTCTTGATGAGGAAGATGGTCAGGTCATATGCATATGCAGCTGCTAACAGAATCAATTTTGTGCAGAAGATAATGGTTCCTGTGTCTGTTGTACCGCATATGTTCTGAAGGTGGCATACTGCTCAGTGAGATACTTTATTACTATTCAGAATATTCACTTGTACTGCTGCTTTCTCATCAGTAGTTGCCATAATCTATAGAGATTGTCTATGGAAAATATGACCACAGCAGATTTCTTGTTTTTTGACAGGATAAGACATGGATGGGCTTGCTTGCAGGGACAATATTGGAAGACAATGAAAAGGTAGAACATCTTAATATTTTTTTCCTGCCTATTGAGTACATCATTTTGCCTACTGCAGTCCCCTAAATTATGTCCATATGTTGTTTGGGAAAATGATAGTTGAAATGGGCCCAAACCATGACAGGAGTGCCATCATTCAGCAGCATGGAGAGCGATATCCCAGAACCAAGAACATATTGACAAGAACTGTTAGTGTAGATCTAACCTCTTTAACCAGAAGAGACTCAAATCTCTGACTCTTAGATGTGACCAAGTATTTTTTAAAGTATCTACACCATGGACCATGATTTTTTCATCACCGGTATTAGATTTTTGTGAAATGAAACACTGTGGTGGAAATTAAAAACAGATTGTTTGTTATTACATTTCTATCAATAAACATACACGTGCACAAGCGGCAATAGGTGATAAACGTGGCATGTTATTCATTATCTCAGTGTTACTATGTTTCTTTTCACTCATAGAATTATAGAATTGTTTGTGTTGGAAAAGACTCAGTCGAGCCATTGACCCAGTGCTGCCAAATTCACTACTAAACTGTATCCCCGAGCACCATCATCTACACATCTTTTAAATACCTCCAGGGATGGTGACTCCAACTGGGCAATCTATTCTAATGCTTAACATTTCCATGAAGGAATTGTTCCTAATACCTAATCTAAACCTTCCCTCGCACAACTTGAGTCCGTTTCCTCTTTTCCCGCCACTTTTATCCAGGAAAAAGAGACCAATCCCTACTTCATGTAGCTTACTTTAAGGTAGTTGTACAGAGCAATAATCTCACCCCTGAGCCTCCCTTTCTCCAGGCTAACAACCCTACCTCCTTCAGCTGCTGCTTAAAAGACTTACTCTCTAGACCCTTCACCAGCTCTGTTGCCCTTCTCCGGACTTGCTCCAGCACCTCAATTTCTTTCTTGGAGCGAGGGGTCCAAAACTGGACACAGGATTTAAGGTGCAACCACACCAGTGCCATGTACAGGTGGACAATCACTGCCCTGACCCTTATGATACATCACTTATGATACAGGCAAGGATGCTATTGGCCTTTTTGGCCACCTGGGCACACTGCTGGCTTATGTTCAGCTGGCTGTCAACCAAGACTCAAGGTTCTTTTACACCAGGAATCTTTCCAGACACACATCCCCAAGCCTGTTTTGCTGCATGGGGTTGTTGTGATCGAAGTGCAGGATCCATCACTTTGCCTTGTTGAACGTCCTTGATGCAGCCTGTAAAGATCCCTCTGCAGAGTCTTCCTACCTTCCATCAGATCAACACTTGTGCCCAACTTAGTGTTGTCTGGAAACTCAGTGGATGTACACTTAATGCCCTTGTTCAGACCATTGATAAAGATATGAAACAGAACTAGTCCCAACACAGAGCCCTGGGGTACTCAGCTAGTGACTGGCCACCAACTGGTTTTAGCTCCATTCAACACCATTCTCCGGGCGCAGCCATCCAGCCAGTTTTTAACCTGGAAAGAGTACATCTGTCCAAGCCATGAGAATCTGGGTTCTCCAGGAGAATCCTGTGGGAGACAGTGTCAAAGACTTTACTAATGTGTAGGTAGACAGAATCCACAGCCTTTGCCTCATCCATAAAGTGGGTCACCTTGTCATAGAAGGAAATCAGGTTGGTTCTGGGTCTGATCCCCTAGTTGTCCTGTGTGTGATGGCACTCAAGATAATCTTCTCTGTGATCTTTCCTGGCACTGAGGTCAGGCTGACAGGACTGTAGTTCCCTACATCATTCTTCCAGCTTTCTTGTAGACAGACATCATATGTTCTAACTTCTAATCAGCTGGGACCTGCTTAATTAGCCAGGGCTGCTGATAAATGATGGAAAGTGGCTTGGTGAGCCACAGAGACCTGTGTGTATCAAAGGGGTGTAGCATTTTGCTGATCATTTCCCCTCGGATTATGGGAGCTTTACTACTGTTTCTGTCTTCCAGCTTAGCAGGATGAGCATCCAGAAAAAAACTGGTCTAGATATTAAAAACTGTGATGCCAATTTTATGCCCCAAAAGGCGCAGAGAAACTGCTCAGAGACAAAGTTTTAGTCTTTAAGCAGCGAGGTATTTATTCAAGCAACATTGGGGAATTACCAGCTTGCTCTGGACAAAGAGTTACGAAGCAGGCAACGAACAGCTGGAGTATTTATACAATTTTTGTGAGAGATTACATCATTTCTATATGAATATTCATATTATTGCAACATCTAGTTATAATATTCATAGCAAGTGGAGTTAAGGTGGAGTCAGGGGTGTGGTCATCATTTTGGGGAGAGTTTCGGGGGTACATCCTGTTACTTCGGTCTCTGAGTGGTCATCTTCTTGCTTCTCTTCCTAGGTAAACTTTTGAACTTTCTCTAATTTGACTGACTCTAACATGCATTTGGCAGGAGTTTTTGATATTTGGCAAGAGTGTCTAGGCCCTGGCTCTTCTCCTTTCCCTTATCTCCCTCTGTCTTCCTTCCATTTGTCTATGTTAGCAATACTGTGTTCTTACTTTATGTTCTTTGTGTCAGTGTGTCAGCATTCTTTAGTGAAGTATCTTCCGTTTGTTCTTGGATCTCAGTTTTCTATTTCTTTGCTCAGAGCATGCATTCTCAGTTAACTCTTCAGGCCTCGTTTTGCTACACTAAACTGACTTTTCAGGTTTTTGCTCTGTTTCAACTGAGACTAAGAAAGTATTAGGTGCATCAGACTTTTCTTCATCCTTTGACAGTACGTTTCCACCCACATCCAATAAAGGATTGAGATTCCCCTTATCCCTCCTTTTGTTGCTCATGTATTTATAGAAACATTTTTATTGTCTTTTACAGCAGTAGCCAGATCTAGTTCTTGTCCACATTGGGCAATATGAGATGACAGTCCTTTTGCACCATACCAGGTTTTGGTTCTCAAGATCACCAAAGACTTCAATGAAAGGTTTTGGAATGTCTTGTAATTCTGCTGTAATGCTGCTAGCGCACCACAGTATCATCTGCAATCTGGTTTGGAGATTAATTATTAGTAGAAGCACAGAAGTCTCTAAATAGTAGCTTTTTTACCTTCCTGAATATGGGTCATATTCAGCAAGATAAGATATGAAACGTTATGGAAGCACTGTGTGTTGAAATTTCTGCCTTATTAGCTGTCCTTTCTTGATGAAAATGGAGCATCATTCATCACCAAGAAACAAACTTATCCATGCTCTTTTTTGGAAGCAATCCTGGAAGTTAACTATTACTAGAACCATGAGCAGGCTTTGACTGACAAAGAGCTACTCAGGGTGATTTAAAATAAACAAAATCCTCTAACAACTAAAATTCCAGAGTGAAGTTATTAAGTATTTTGAGTGAACAAAGTTATTAATCTCATTCATCATGGAGTTTTTTGTTAAGTCAGGCATGCATCAGATGAATAAATCATTTGTTGTTTTTTAATTTTTTATGGGGGGAGGGTAAAAGGAGGTATTTTTAAAGTAAAGTAGGTGTGCCCTAAGTAGCTACTTCACACTAGACATTGATATTTTTTCAGATCAATCTTTTTTACCTATCCCAAATCATGTCCTAGTAACATTTACTGTCATGTGGGATCTTTAAAAGAAAACATAAACCCAAGAAACTAAACCAAAACAAACCCATGTGGCTTAAGTTAAATTATTTTGAGAGGAAATGCTTTTTAGCTTCAGAGCAATACTAGTCATCTAATACCTTCAGATTTTTCTGGTGCATAAAATTGCATGATAAATACATGGTAGTTCCAATCTCCTTTTCACTCCCAGTAGTTTGTTGCTTAGATTTCAATTTTCGGTCTGGTTTAGAAATACTCTTGGAAACTGGTGTGTCTACAAACAAGTGGAATTTGATTTCTATTTAAGATAGAGATTCTTAAAAGTGCATCTTAAACCAGATTTAGTTTAGTCATGACAGTGTGTAAAATAAATTTGTTCTGATTTTAATATGTAGGTCTACATGACTGCATAATATGCATGTAAGAGAGATCTTAGTACAACGTGCAGAAATATATTAGATTGATTTGCAAACTGTATTATATCCAATGCGGTATTCCAGTAATACCAATCACTGATAATTATTACTCATTTGTGGACACAGTAAATGTAATTAGTGTGAACATTCTTTTTAGTTGATAAATATACTTCATGACAAATCATGAAATATACAAACAGTGCTTAAAGAAGTTTTATTATCCCATCAAAATAATTTTATTTCCTCTGAAATTACTTCAGAACTCCACAGTACCCTTCTATAAAATTCTATCAGGTTTTTATCCTTTCAGATGGAAAAGTCTGCCTTTTGCCGTCTTTTTAATAAAGTGGCTAAATTTGCAATTTTATTCTGTGATGTCCATGTGGAATTCAATGTAAGATGAATAACTAGCACAAAGAACACATAAGACTGAGGAAAACACAGGAATGAAAGTATAGTATTTAGTACAATGCAGCAATTTTCAGTAGTGTATAATCAAAGGATTTTGTTTGCATTGAGATCCAGAATAATCAATGTTGTACCACAGATTTTCAGATGAAAACTAAATGATGAAATATTTTAATTCTTCTTATTTTAAATTATTTTTTAGTACTATGTCAGAGGAAGTCATTACTAATTACCTACATTACTTCTTTTAAAGCAATAATTAGGATTCCTAGCAGGCAAGGAATTAGTGTGTTCAGCAGACCATCTGTCAAGGACTATGTGAGATACAAATGCTTCTTTTTGCCTTTTTTTCCCCCCTTATGCAGATGCCATTATTCATCAAAAAAAATAGAAAAGTTGATTCTTTATTTCATTCTACACTATGCTTCAGACTATGTGGATTCCTCCTGGAAGTTGGTTATAATGAAATATTTCAAATACATTAAAAGGAATGGCAGTTAAGTATCTAAGAAGTTTTAAAAAGACAGTATTTATTTCCATACTCTTAGGGTCATACTCTAAGAGTATGACCATCAGTTGCTTTGGAATTTGATTTTATATATATATATATATTTTAATGATGGGTTGAAGAAATTAGTACAAAATGGCTATATAGCTTTCCTACTTCTCAGTATATTGTGATGAAAAAAAATTTAAATGATTGATCAGTGATCATATGATATATAAGTAACACTCATCAATAACTAAAGCCTGGGAATGTAATATTGAGAGTGGCAAAGCTTATGCCTACGATGATCAAGGCAGTGGCCTGTCAAGGAGTTTTTAGGCAAAAACATCCACACAGTATTCTGCAGAGACTCTTCACAATGTGCTTGTGTCTGATTAGCAAAGCCTAGTCCTTGTTCTATATGTTGCTCACTCAGGTGAGAGATTTCTGTTCTGTAGTCTTTTAGAAAGCGTAGAAATTCCAAAAATTTGCACAACCTGTGAGCGTAAATGAAAATTCAGAGACAGAGAAAACTTATATTTAATACAGGCAAGATGTGTTCAAATGTGTTAAAACTTTGAAGTTAAAACAAATGGTCATGGTCAAGGAAAAGAACTGAATAAAAAACTGATAGTATTTAAGATATTTTGAATGGGTTTCTTCATAAGTATACTCATATGGTGATGAAGTAGGTAATTTATCTGAAGTTTCAAAGATTTAGAGAGACTGCACCGAGATTGAGCGCTATCATGAATTTTATTGTCACACAATGTGAGGTTCTGACATTAAAAAAAACCAAAACCCTAACTGAAAAGAAAGGTTCTGATTATGCAATTGATCTGTTCATGGTTCCTAGAACAGATACTTTAACTGACATAAATCAGAAAAAATGCATATCCCTGCAATTCCTTCTATGGGATTAAGAACCAAAGTGAGCAGAAATCAGACATACAGGAAAACAGGTTAACTTGCTTGGATAGGTTGCTGATCACATTCACTTTTACCGGTGATTACAGGTGTTTTCATTTCTTTGTTTGGATGAGTAAAGATAATACTTCTAAGATACTCGGTATGCTTAATTTTAGAAACAATGGAAAAGATCTTTTTTAACACACAATATTATATTTTTGTGTTTGTTAAGTCCAAATTACTTGGAAACTCTCTGTGGGATCCTTTTTATGAATTTTGATCTAGTGTATGAGGAAAAATTGTGAATTTCCTCTTGTAAAGTAGCTATTTAGTATCATATTAGGTCCTACTTACAGGATAGTTCTACTTATGAGCAAATATACTAGCATATTTTAATGCAACTTAGAAGATATTGGCAACAAATTGACAGAAAAATGCTAAATAGATCCTTTAAATAGTGTTTGGTTAAAGAGAGTAATAACTTGCTGATTCTAGTATAAGACTTATAGCTTATAAGAAGCAGGAAAGATTTTCAAAGCATTTTGTTAATGTAGTGGAAAGAGTTGTGACTGATTTTCCTCCAGTTAGGGATAATCTTCTGAATACATGCAAATATTTTGGACATCAGTTTCACACAGTTACAGTTCACAAGCCAAGTCTTTTTCAGAGCTTCTTAACAAAAATAGAAACCCAGCAATGATCAATTTAGTGTCTGAAGACACAGATGAGGCTGTGATACTCAATACCACCATTGCCTCAGTATTAATGAACAAAGCCTCTGGATTCTTTGTGCTTAGACATAGGGTTTAAGGAGGAGAGGAGCTACCAGATAGGGAGGAGGATTGGTTCATAATTCAACCCTTACTAGACTGTGACACCTGACAGACTGCATCTGTGGGTGTTGATTGAATTTGCCAGTGTCATTCCGAGGCTCTGGTCTGTTGTCTTCAAAAGATCATGGAAATCAGAGAATATCTCCAATGACTGGAGAAAGGCAAATATTGCACTCATCTTAAAAATAGCCCAAAAGGCTAACCTAAGAAACTATAGTGTGGTCAGTCTTATGGGAGTTCCTGGAAAAATCTCAAGGTGAGTTCTAACTGCGTGAATTTTTACCAAGAACAAATCATTCCTGACACATTTGATTGTCTTCTGTGATAAAATAACTGCATTTGCAGAAGAAAGGAGAGCTGTGGATGAAATCTGTCTTTAATTCTGCAAGGCTTTAATACTGTCTCAAATATAGAAGAACTTCCTATATAGAAGTTGGGATGTTTTGGCTAGGGCGGATCAATAGGTAAAAAAACTGGTCAGATGATTGGACTCAGAGGATGGTGGTTAATGGGTTGGGTGTTGATAAAAAGTACCTTAGGAGTCTGAATGAGAATATGTCCTGTCTAATACCTCTCTCAATGACACTAAGGAGGTGACACAGTTCACCCTCATTAAAATTTGCAAATTACACCAAGCTGGGAGGGACCAGAAGATACACTGAAGGTCAGTGCTGACATTGTCTATGTGGAGAAATGTGTTGACAGAACCTTCTGAAATTCAACAAGGACAAACGCAAAGTTCATGCTCTGGAAAAAAAAATCTTCTGGCAAGAATACAGACTGGTGAGTGATGAACTAGAGAGTGGCAGCTCTCTGGGGGTCCTGGAGGACAGTGACTTGAATGTGAGCCAGCAAGGAACCCTGACAAAAAAGACAGTAAGCTGCATATAGGGCTGTATGAATAGAAACACAGGCAGAAGGTCAAGGAAAGTAATTAACTCCTTCTACTCAGCTACAACCAGATAATACACCTGTTTATATTTACACACACACCAAAAAGAAAAAAAAAAAGGAGCAAATAATTTGTAAGAGTAAATAACTTGGAAGAAGTTCTGTGGAAGACCACTAGGCTGGTTGGAGCTGGACGCTTACTCTGCGGGGGGAGTCTGAAGGGTTTGTTCATCCTGGGGAAGTGTTGGTGATGGAGAACCTAACAGGAGCCCACAGTACCTAGTGGGATGTCAGAAAGGAGACGGAGCTGGGTGTCTCCCAGCTGTGTGTGGCAGAAGAATGAGGCAAAGGAGAAAATTTGAAATAAAAGTGCTTCAGATAGCACAAAAACTTCTCCATGAGAACAGTAGGGTTCTAGAACAGATTGACCAAAGAGGCTGTGTCACCTCCATCCTTGCAAATTTCAATGACCCAACTGGACAAAACCCTAGCAACCCTCTCTGACCTTTCAAGGTCTGTTTCAGTCTGAATTATAATTCGACTCTGTAATGTAATTGTATTAAGTTTTGGGTGTTAGGAATGTCTCATTTACTTCTGAAACTGTTTTTGAATACCCCTTAATGAACAGTAGTCATGTAATATTAAATAGCACAACAACTGACTACTCTTGAGTTTTCAATGGGTGCCCCAGTTTATATAATCAAATATTTTTGATGTTTAGATAATAATCTAATTATCTATATAGTAACCAAAAATGAAGAAAAACTTGTGAATGTGATTATGCAAATTTCATGCTCTATATTGTTGAACATTTCACTGCAAGAGTAGCACAATCCCACCACGAGAAAATACCTCTATACTTAAGCTGATATGAGGGACTTAATGAGTGACATATTGTCACAGGTCAGACCCTTCCAAAAATATACTGAAATTACCTTAGAATGTAAAAAAAGTATTATTGGTTTTTTAAGGAAAGAGACTTTTCTTAGCTTTGGTTTTATTTTTAAACTTTAATGGTCCAAATTTTGCTCTGGAGCTTTACATTGGTCACCCAATCTCTCCTGAAATACAGAGGTGTTTCTACGCACAGAAATTCCTGAGACATTGATTTTTAATTTTTCCGCTAAATGTATTTTACAAGTCAAGGTAAAGGAGGAGAACATCTATATGTCTACAGTGTTAGCTAGCCCTATGTGTTAGTGTTCAATTAATTAAAGTAAATAAAAAATGTTGGTATAGAATTTATATATTTTTAGGTAAAACTAAGATTCTGATATTTTCATACTTCCCTATGTGTCTCAACTCCTCAGTGATATCAGCTTTTTAAATGTACTTGCTGCCTTCATTAGCACAACCATTTTGTAATATAAAAAATATCTGCATAAGCATTGAAAACAGCTATATTGTGTTTGTTTTGGTAGCAGGGGTGCTACAGGGATGACTTCTGTGAGAAGCTGCTAGAATCTTCTCCTATATCTGATGGAGTCAATGCCAACTGGCTCCAAGACAAACCCACTGTCTGTCCTTATTTCAACTCATGAGCCTTTTGTTATATTTTACCTCCTCTGTCTAGTGGAGGAAGGGGAGTGTTGGACCACCTTTGGTGGGCAATTATGTCCAGCTCTAGGGTCAACCCACCTCAACAGAATATCCTTTAAAATGGCAGTTAAAATTGAATCTGTAAAAGCAAACAGTAGATTGTCTATATTGCACACTGCTGGCTTTTGCAAGTGTAAAGAATTCATATGTAGGTTTGTTTTGGAATATTTTCTGTAATGAGAAGCAAATGGGCTTTTGTCTTACTTTAATCACATAATATTTCCTTAGTAGCTATAAATGCTAGAAAATCCATAACCTTGAAATGCATTTTCGCTTTTCTTTATTTTCTAGGGAATAATTTGTTTTCGTTCCATTTCTACTGTAGTGCTAATTCCCTTGTGTTGTTCCTTCTTTATTATTTATCACAAATGTGCACAGTCCGATGCTGAGAAGGCTTGTTCTTTAAACATATTTATGCTCATAATGGTGTATCCAAATACAGGAACCGTGTTCAAGAATTTTCAGGTTTACTTGTTGTTTTGTTTTTTTCTTTTTAAAGATTATCCATATGAAGCCAACTGAAATTTAACTTCTACTTTTATAAAGGAAAATTGTGAATTAGTGTCCACTTTGGCAATATGGTTTTTTTCTTAATGGAAATTTTTTTTCTTTAAAGAATGTTTCCATCAGTGTTACTATTTGACTTCTCTCAATGAATTTTCCTTTTCACTTTGCCTGCATGCAAATTTGGTCTTTATTCTATTTTTCCTGAGAAAAATTTGGGATACAGTTTCTACTTGAAGAACAAACTAACAACTAAGAACCATTAGAAACTTCTGAAAGCACTACACAAATGCTCAGTCCATGTTAAATTCATTAATTCTTGTCCAATTCAAATATTTTCAGCAGCCTACTCTTCCACTTTACAGATGTCTTTTAAGTATTTGAGAACTTACATTTCAGATTTCTCTTCCACAGAATAGGCAACCTGGAACAGTTTTGCGTTTCCTAGACCTGTCTGTCTTTAACTTCTGGATTTTTCTCCTTAATATTTTTTAGAGTGTAGTAGGGAGAAGATTTGAATTTCCAAGGTTATATCTGACTTGAGACATGAACTAAAACCAAACCAAACCAAACCCAAACCCCTCTTTCACCTATCTAACAAAACAGTTTCATTAAGCCCAGCAAGCATAAGCCTCCTCCTTCTTTTCCCCATTAGATTTGGTTCGTTTTTGTATTTGTAGAGATGATTATGTCTTCCTAGTTACAATACCCTATACTGTCCTTGAATTTGAATCCTAGTTGTTTTATTTCTGTAGTTGTCTAAATGCTTTTGTGTTTTATTCTGTTTCCCTATGTACTTTCCAGTCCAAAGATGTTTGAAAGTCCAAAAACTAAATGTCTGTACAATATATAGGCCTCTTTAAGAGCTCATCCATAGGTGAACATTTGTCTCCAGGATGGGTAATTCATGCCTTTACTCTTATATGTGAGGATTTTATAGAATATCCACTAAAATTTCATCGCTTGATACTATGCAGCTATCATTATATTCCATTCAGAAAGCCAGGAAATTCTCATCAGTCCATAATATAAATATTCAAGAGTCTGAATATTAGAAGACAGGTAGCACATTTCTGAAGGTATGTCATTCTGACAGATAAGGATGTTAATTTTCCTAAAAATTAACTTTAGACATTTAACTTTACACATCCTTATTACTGACTTTTGTAAATCAGTTTGAAACTCTCAGATGTTGAGTCATGTTCTTCCCTTATTCCTGAGAAAATGTAGTTCTGATTCTCATTTTATTAAGATTGTTGATAAAAGAGTCCTTTCAGTTATGAAAAGTATCCATCAGCCTGCTCCCTCTGCAGGGTATTCCATTCATCCATTCTGTATGCAGCAATCCTCTCAAGTAATCTACTTTTCTCATCTGCAGAAGATTCTATTTACAACCTGTCAATTTACCATGACTTTGGATGATGACAACAACCATAGGCTCTATACACTTTTTCCAGAAAGTCCCCAGGCAGGTAAGTCCCACACTAGCCTTGTTTTACTTTGCATATCTGTAAGGGATTGTATACCAGGACATAGGTAGAGGCCTAGGTTTTCATTACCTAGTTCTTATCAGTGGAAATAAAAGAATAGTTACTCCATGGATATTATTTCACTCTATAGATATTTTCCAGATATTGCAATTTTCCTTCTAAGGTCCCAGTTCCTACAATTGTTCTTTCCAAATGTCCTCAGTGGATCCTGGTTTTGTTTGTTTGTTTGGGGGTTGTATGTTTGTTGGTTTGGGATTTTTGTGGTTTTTTTTTAACTGCTAACTTTTAAAATCCTTTTTGCCCAGGTGATCTCTGAATCACCTAGAAGCTTTTCTGGAGTACTTTCTGTGCACTTCTAAAAAAACAAGAAGAAAGAAGTAAGAAATGTAGTAATCTGAGTTTCTACCCATTTTCCAGCAGCCAGCTGGAGGGCCATGCGTGTTGCTAACTTATATGGAATCTGTGAAGGTGCAGCATGTGGCTGCCTGTGGGCATCAGGGGCTCCCCAGGGGCCACCAGAGCAGAGCCTGGCAGTCAGGACCTGTTTCACTGACCTACCTAGGGAATAGGGCAACTGGGGAAAACTGGGACAGGCCCAGCCTGGGCACTGGGAGCTTCCCTACAGATGGGGGAAGGCTGAGAACATTACCCTGTAGGTAAGGTTCTGGCTGTGACGCAGCAGAGGCTGAAAGCCAGGCCAGTCCCAGCAGGACAACTCTCTTTGTAAGGGCAGGGATGCAGGCCCTACCAAGTCCACTTTCGTCGCAACGATTTTCCCCAAGGTTGTCAGCTGGGCTCTTTCCCAACTGGATCTGGACCCAGGCCAGCAAACACCCAGAAGTCAGAAGATGCGCTCAAGGTCCTTGCAATAGCTTTGCAGACCTCAAAACTTTACTCAAATACCAAAATTTAGATACCCATGTCTGAGCTGTGTTTCCATGTTCGCACCATGGTCAATGGTGCTTTATTTGTACCAACCCAATGAAGTAAAAACCATTTTTTAAACCATGTAAGGATGTCGGAGGTTTCTTAAGACAATTCTATTCAATCTATTATGCTGAATGTTCTCCCAGTGGACTTATCCCATTTCAAACCAGGGGACATTTTTTTACTTTATGTCAGTTTTAAGAACAGGACAAATAAAGAAGGAACTAAAGAAAACACTTCAAAATTATTTAAAGCATTTAAGAAAAGAGTGAAGACTCTGACTATACAAGATAATGTGCAGTAACAATTCCCAGTGGTTGTTTCTTTATTAATTAAACCGTACACATGGCCTTGAGTATATTTTTCTAAATAGCTGTTATATGAAGATTGATATTTAATAATAGAAGGCTACCTGCCTAGAGTATTAAAGAACCTTTTATTCTCAGGTATGTATTCATGGTTATTTAAAAGTCTAGCTATTTTTTTTTTTTGAATCAATGACAGCAATTTTTTACTTAAAGATGGGACCAAGTTTCTATAGAAGTAATTAAAGCTGTTTCCACGCTTTTCAAAGCATTTTTAATAGAGTCAGAAAATTGCATGAATGATAACCAGTAACTGATGCTTAGCGTTTCACCACAAGAACATCATGGGGTAAATAAATGATCCTTTTTTAATATTTTGTCTTTCTTTGCAGTGATGGACTTGATGGAAAATACATATCTGCTATCAACTATTCAAGTTAATAAAATGAAGTTAAGGAGAAAACTTTATAAGAGTTTTTTTTTGCTTGTCTCTACTGAACATATAAATATTCAAGGACTGGTCATGACTAAAATGGTTTGTTTGTCATATAGGAAAAAAATTATTTCTATGTTTTTGGGGGTTTTTTTGTAAATGTTGAGAAAAAATAGGTTTTGTATAAGTAAGTGTATACATATCTGGGTTAATATTCATTATTCACAGGCTAGTAATTAAAAATGTTACACGTGTTGTGCACATGAAAAGGTTTTTATTAATTAAAACCCCAACTTTGTGAAGCATTAGATAGCAGGTTGCAAACATTATTGAGTAGAAATTATTCCTAAATATTCTTCGTCTTTATACCTTAAATATCTTCATCATTCATTCTATCCATGTCCATGGATAGGAATGTATGCTGTATGAATCGTGAAAAAAAATTCCTTTAATTCTTCAAGATTTATTTCTTTTGTGACCTGAATAAAATCCAGGCAAACTCTCCAGTTCCACTTGAAAAACATCATCGATAATAAATGGGTGTCTGTACTCAGGAAGATTAACAATGTTGTTATTGTTTTCTTTAACTAAAGTATCAGGCATTGTATATAGTTTATATGCTATATAGTTTTTCTGCACAATAATAATCTTTGAGTGTTGGAATGGTCATCTGATCTCTAGATATGAAAGGAAATTTACTAAAGGAACTACTAGAAAACTAGATAAAGAATTGGAATTGGTTTGTGCCTCGTATAAATCTATAGATAAACCAGAAATAAGAACAAACCCCCAAAAACCCAAACCAAAACAAAAAAAAAGCAAGAAAACACTTTGTTTTTCATAACCAGTATTTTTTGCAGTGCATGATGGTGAGTAATTAATGCAATACAATAATTCAGTTTTAAGGATATAGCTGAAGTCACCCCTCAGGTCTCCTACATATCACTGGAAATTGCACCACTTTTCTTGGATACCTGTTGTGAATTGCAGAGTGAGCAGGACCCTGATACACTTTAGGCTAGTAGATAAATGTAGGAACAGGTTGCTTTGCTTCTTTAATTCTGTTACTTTGCTCTGATTTTTATTAACTGTCTTTCACTCTTCCTCCTGAAATGATACTTCAAACCTGGGAGGCTTGCTGAGGTTTACGAATTGTCCGTGTTTAATCAAATGCTATCAGTTACTGAATTTTAGCTATTTTACAGTTTCCCTTGTAGTGTGCGAGGAATGAAATGGATAAACAAGGCTCGTGTCCAAAATAGAGCTTGCAGGCTTACAAAATTGTGGTATGAGAATCCTCTCATGTCAAACATGTCTGTGCATGTGTGTGTTTATACCTGCGCATATTTTATCTTGACTCTCTAAGAATAATATTAAAGCTTCTAATATTCTTTACATCTGTTATAGATAGCATCTTACAATAACATTAGTTAATAGTTTGGAATTTTATAGAGCACCTTTTAGCTAATGAAGGACAATTTTCAAAACTAATTACACTATATTATTATAAAACATACTACTAACTGTTATTTTAACTATACAGTAATGTTTGTGCTTACTGGCTATGCTTGTGTAGAGCGTTGTTATGCATGATGCGAGCTTCTAAGAAAGTGAAACTTCTGTTAAATTATTGACAATGAAGTCTTCAAGAGTTTCCACAAACCTGAAATAAATATCATGTGTAACTTAAACTCGTGAAATTGCAGGATGCAAAAAACCAAACTCAGTTCAGAACTTAGACTTTTTTGAACATTTTCAGTTCTAAATTATATTATGTGTAGGGCAAGTACCATTAAAATCTTGACATTTACTACTGATAGTAGTTAAACTTCATATGGTATTTGCAGTACTTCCCATTCAAGCTTAGAGGAACTGCAAATGCCTCAGTAATGGCAAATACCACAGTGCGATAAATGTCAAGACTTTAATGGTTCACTGTAATAATTATGGGATAGATTCTGATAACTCAGACTAAAATTGGCAGCATCTTGCTCCATGAAAAATCTCACTGACTTTTGCAGGACTGTTTGTGATAATATTTGATAGAAGAGTGAGCTTATCTTTGCAGGCATCTACTGCAAACTTATAGTCAAATAACAGTCTAGATTAAGTTCTTTAGCTTTTCTTAATTTTTTTCTTTTTTTGTACATCCATTTCCAAAATAGGAATGTCCACTGAAGCATAGTCTAAGGTAATGCCTGTTTGATATAATGTAGGAAGATATGTAAATATATGAAATACATTAATTTAGCACTGAACTTGTGCTAAAAAACTCTCATGGTTGGTATCTGCTGAAGAAGCTAGGGCCCCAGCCAGTCACAGCCAGTTCCAACCACCCCAGCAACAGACCCACTTCAGATCAAATATGAACCAGTTGGAAGAATTCATGACACATCTTTGGAAAGATATTTAAGACAGGGAAGAAAATGCTGGAAAAAGAAGAAGAGGGAAACAACAAGGTCAGAGTAGCAGGAGGTGTTCCATGGTAGAGCAGCCACATCCCCAAAGGAGCTACAGTCTGTAGAGGACCATGCCAGAGCATGTACCAGGCCCCCAGAGACTGCAGTCCACAGGTAAGCTCAAATGAGAACAGGGACACCACCAAAAGGGGGCTGTGTCATGTGGAGGAACCATGCCTGAGCATAGGAAGCATGGAAGAAAGAAACTAAAAAAAAACAAACCTAAAACTGAGAAACAAAGAGTGAAAGAAACAGTTCTGCACTGACCAAGATTATAGCCAGTTCCTTCACTGAAGGGATGGTGTAACCTGCAGAGATAACACGGTGAGAAAAGAGGTGTCGGGAAAGAAGGAGTGAAGTGGAGACTAGGAAGTGATTAGGTGTTTGAAGAGAAGTAAAGCCGAGAGTGTAGTTGAGCCTGGGAAAGCAGAAAGAAATTTATTTTTCCATCCACGTTTAAATGTTTGTCTCCTGATGGGAAGCTGACAGGCAGCTAATTCCCTCACAATCACTTGCTTACTTCCCATCTGCCATCAGTGGCTATGGGAAGAGAATCAGATGTGTAAAAGTAAGAAAAGTTGTGGTTTGAAATAAAGACAGTTTAACAGATAAACCAAAATCTTAGATAAAAGCAAAAAAAAATAGTAATTTGTTCACTATATCCAATTGACAGACAGATGTTTAGCTATTTCCAGAAAAGTAGAGCTTCATTATGTATAGCAGTTACTTTGAGAAGATAGACACCATAATTATAAATATCCGCTATTTCCTCATTCTTTCCATCAGTTTTTACCTCTGAACACAGTGTCATACATTAGGGGATACAACTTTGGTCAGTTGAGGTGTCCCAGGTTTGAGTGGGATAGAGTTAATTTTCTTCCTAGTAGCTGGTACAGTGCCATGTTCTTTGGATTTAATATGAGAATAATGTTAAAAGCACAACAATATCTTAGCTGTTGCTAAGTAGTGCTTACCCTAAGTTCAGGACTTTTCAAGTTCCCATGCTCTGCCAGTGAGAAGGTGTACAACAACACAGGAGGGGGCATGGCCAGGGCGACTGACCCGAACTGGCCAGAGGGATATTCCATACCATAGAATGTCATGCTCAGTATATAAAATGGGAAAATTGGCCAGGAGGGGCTGATTACTTCTCAGGGGTGGGCTGGACATCAGTCAGTGGGTGGTGAGCAATTGTATTCTGCACTACTTTTTTTTCTTGGGTTTTGTTTTTCTCTCTCTCTTTTTGTTATCTCCTCCTCTTTTCCTCCTCCTTCTCCTCCTTGTCCTCCTCCTCCTCCTCTTCTTCCTCCTCGTCCTCATTAGTTTAGTTTAGTTTAGTTTAGTTTAGTTTAGTTTAGTTTAGTTTAGTTTAGTTTTAACCTGCTCTTATCTCATCCCGCGAGTTTTGCCCTCTCCTGATTCTCTTCTCCATCCCACCAGGGGCGAGGGGGTGGAGGGGCAATACAAGGGGGAGTGAGTCAGAGACTGCATGGTACTTAGTTGCCATTAAAACACAACATGGGGTCAACTGTCCCAGCTGTGTCCCCTCCAAAACCTCTTGCCCATCCCCAGAGCAGCATGAGAAACGAAGAAGGTCTTGACACTTTGTAAGCGCTGTTTAGCAACAGCTAAAACCTTGTACTGTTATTAATATGGTTTGGTCACAAATCCAAAACACAGTGCATGCAAGATACTATGAAGAAAATCATCCCAACTAAAACCTGTACAAAATCTTTTTTTCCCAATACTGGAACCAGTTTGGTTATGCTAACTGACAATAGATTAAGTTAAATTCCCCAAGTTAATCTGTTTTGCCCACAACAGTAATTGTTGAACGAATTTCCTCTTATCTTTTAAATCCACAAGTTTTCCCACTCCTGTTCTTTCCATCCTCTCCCAGTTCTTCTAGGGAGAGGGAAAGTACTTGAGCAAGTGATTATGTGGGAGCTTCACTGCTAACCAGAGCCGAATCACCGCAATTAGGAATTGTCTAGTCGTTTCCTAGTTTATGCTTATTCCCAGTATAGCATGAATGAACAACTTAAGTAAGGAGAAGAAAGAGGCATTGAATTCTGGTCATTCCATCTGCCACCATAGGTCTTTGGGGTGGGATTTAAACTGATAGTTCACTTGGCAGGGGTGAGGCTATCAGCTCAGATCTAGCAGAAGCACTTCTGAAATCCGTCTTCTGGGTGAGCAGATTCACAATTTTCCAACTCCATGCCGAAAAAAAAAAAAAAAAGAGCCAAAATATGGTTTCTTCTTTTGTTCTCTAATACTTAGAACTCCATGCTAAGAAAATACTTAATTTTTATGATGGATTTTTGGCTTTACACTTAATCCAGTCACAAACTTTTGTATCAGAAACTGTTTCCATAGAAAGAATAGCAGTCACTAGATATTTGTGTATTTGAAAAAAGGGGTTACAATAACTCTTGGAAACCACAAACTAATGTGTTCACCCCATTAAATTTAAATATGATATAAACAGGTATGAGAAAACCAAAATATAGAGATTTTGTTTGCACTTCTGTCCTTCTCTAATTTTTTTACATGTACATTCTTATCCTGAAATCTTGTGATGAAACACGTTTCAGTCATCTGAAGCAATTTGAAAAACTTTTTTTTTCTTTTATTGTTTTGTCAGCTTTCTACTACTTCATTTACAATGCAACTGAACCTACAAGGTAAATACCTGATTTAGTTTTAGACTGCCTTTTTAGGTAAGAGTTGTTAAATATTCAGGCCTTGTAGGTCTTGTTTAGGTATTGTGATTTAACAAGAGCATTACGTAAATTTGAAATCATTCATTATCTGACAAAACCACTAAAGTCTCATTAGCATAAGAATATTGACAAGTTCCTTTCTAGATTTCTGCATCTATAACTTCTGTTTATAATGAAGACGAAAACTAACAGTGTAATGTTACAAAGTAGATTCTTTTGTGTAATGTTTTTATTAGTGTAATTTCCTAAAATAAAGAGATCATGGCTCTGCTGCTCTGCAGATCTGTAAGTAAATATGATCTTTCACCTCCAAGCTTGACAACTGAAAGAATAACCTGCAAGCGAAAACTTGAAGTTTATGCTCTTGTTGCTATCTTATCTTCTGCATGAAAATATTACAGAATAACCTTTCATTATAGAAGCATGCAGTGCCCAATTCAGCAAATACAGTGCAATAAAGAAATATACAAAATATATTAATGCAAAATAATGGTTGACATTTAGCACACAAAAGTCGGTAAAGTCAATGTTATGGTTCCCAAAGAAACCATATCTCATCTTCCTTTCATAAACATATTCTTTAATATATGTGTACGAAGTGGTTGAATTATGGTTTCCACGGGAACAGTATCTCTGGATGTACACATTTGTCATTTCTCTATGTAGAGCACTCAGTAAGACATTGCCTTTATTAATAACCTCTATTTCTTAGATCCCAGTAACACATTCATAAAAGTGGCATGAACACTGTGAACACAGAGACAAGAAATAGCTTCCCTTACACTTTTTTTCAAGATTTCTGAGACTGTTAGTCCAAACTTCTCCCTTTGGTCTTAACTGATGAGTTTTTGCTTAGTTGCAGAGTCTGACTATCATTCTTTTAAGTCCAGGCATCTTTGCTGCTCAAGTATTCAAAGACTCGTTGGTAGACGTATATATGCTCACTGTTAGATGTATATCACTCATGGATGTAGTTAGATAGGCAAGCAGAAGTATTCAGAGATTTCATAACTTTTGAAATTTAAATTGTGCTGCTAAAAAGTCTTGAAAATAGCTTGAAAAACAAACAAACAAAATCCTAAAGTTTCAAAAGCTAGGGTTTTGAAAATTTAAGAGGACATGGGTCAACAATTTTCCCAAAATAACACTAAGTAACAAAGCGTAGGGTGCTAATTTCCTAATTACAAGGAGCAAGTAAAAGTGCACTTTCCACAATAACAAGCAGTTGTAATGTCATGTTTGTGTAATACAGCATAGACATATTCAGTCAGTATTCATGTTAAATAATAATTATAATCTTTGCTTCAGGTTTTTGGGGTTTGGTTTTTTGTTTGTTTTTTTTTTTTGGTTGTTGTTGGGTTTTTTTGTTTTTTTTTTTAATGAGGAGGTAGTTTTTAAAGCATGTCATCATCAAGAGACTGAAAATTCCTTTTTTCTAATGTTTAGGACTCTTTATAACCTCTACCTATTTTTATATAAAAATTATGTTTAAAACAGCTGTGTGTGATCTTTTGGAATATCGGTAGAGTCCATACTAAATAAAATTTTCTTGCTCTGCATCTATATTAATCTAAAACAACTATGAAAATTCTAACAGAGGTTTTTCTATTTTTGTAATGTTGAGTTTTATTTTAGAAATTAGTGTGGGAGTAGTGATGAAAAAGAGGTAAAAGTTTTATATTATATTCTCTCATATATTCATACTATCTAATGTAATATTGAATGTGATGGATTTATTAAAAGTAGTATGTGTAATGCTTTTTGTGCTTGAAAGTAGAATAAACTATTGGGAGGTTGTCCTACTTTGAATTTTCATCCAAAGTTTTACTTTTAATTTTGTTTATATAATTATTATTTTAAATGAACTAATTTTAATTCAATGAATTTGTAAAATCTCAGGAAACTGTTCTGCTACTGAGATTTTTCAGAGATAATTTTTTGGTCCCCTTAGAATTCTGCTCCTGAGCCATCTTTAAGTCTTGGGTTCAGTCAACAAAAATAATATGTTCAAGGCAGAAAAAAAACATTCTTAATGTAGAAAAAAATCCAAGTAATGTATTTTATAATTTTATGTGAAAAACTTCTGAGTGCCCAAAGGGCTCATCTTAAAAGAATCAAAAATCTTAGAAATTTATGTTGAAAAACAAAACTGAAGACTCTTTCTTGGGTTCCATGCCTGTTCCTTGGACAGGAGCGTGGAGATATGTAATGCATTTTGATTAATCTGCTTATCCAAGGTCTGTCATATTGTGTTGGTTGATATAACAATTTCGTAAATATGTTTTCCCTCATATTTTACTTAAAAACTCTTCATGTTGTTGCTGTCCTTGACAAAATAAGAGAAATGTTGATAGGTAAGATCTGAATTATTTAGTATGTGTTATGTCTTGACTTATTCTGATATGTATTTTAAGGTGTTAATAAAACTGTAATGTAAATAGAAGAGAAAGAGATCCTAGAGATGTCTAATAAACTAGCAGGTTTTTTTGTTTCTGTAAAGAAATGCAGTATGGGTAAAATGATAAAAGTAGTAGTTTCCTTTTATACAGAAAGAGTGAAATTGATTTGTCATAAATGGAAACAGAGGATGACCTTGTATTAACTAAAAACTTTATTCAGACATTATTGTTTATTTTGGTGGAATGTATATAGACTGGTTCCCATGTTAGATTTAATACAGGATTTAGAGATAAGTATCATGAAACGTTTTGTTTGAAAAAGCAAAATGTCAATATTGATGTAATGTTTAACGGTAAAGTGAAGCAGTATCGGTGTCGGTGGCATTTGACAATTGTATAAACATACATCTTATCTGAAAATAGACATATAAGGCTGGTGAGTTAGGATATAAAATATAATGTTTACAGACAAGTTCCACAGATATGCTTTTTTAAAGATATTTTAAAAATTTGTGAATCATCTTACTTTCCCCAGCTCACAAACTCCTTGGTAGATATTTTTTCACTTAGAGTGCTTTTTTTAAATTTAGCAAATGAAAAAATTGCTTATACCTTGTTTGTTTTTTACCTGGTATATATGGTTCGCTCGCGAAGACTGGCCATTATTATTATATATGGTTCTTCCACAAAGAGCTATTATAAGACTGATCAGAGGATTTAATGTGACAGATGTGTTACCATTACTATCTTAACTTGTTGGACAAAAGCAATTATCAATAAACTACTATGGAAAACAAACATAATCAAGCAAAGCATGAGGATATTGGACAGAAGATCACAGATGTGAGCCTACACTCCAAAATACAGAATCAAATTTATTTGACTAAAGATCTAAATTGGCAAGAGGTGTCAGAACACTGCATAGAAAAGTGACCCTGATCTTGGTGTTTCTGGTACAAGAGAGAGAAGTGATATGAGAGAAGTCAAATGAGGGAAACAATTTTAGTACAATTAAAATCGTTAAAGGCCAAAATTTAAATAGTTTCCCTAATTACAGAAATGCTACTTACTCTATTCCCTTCCTCTGGGGATGTCAGAATTTTCAAGACTACATTCTAAATACAATGAGTTCTGAAATGCCATTTTCAGGGTATAAAACATAAAATGCTAGTCATGTGCCCTTCTTGCAAGAAAGAAAATAGTCGATTTAAGACCAAAGCCAGAGCTAAACAACATTGTTAGCGTTACCAGATTTAAAAATCCTAACTAGGGTTGAGAGGCTGAGACTGAAATGCAAGTAGAGATGGTAGTAGACCTTTCCAGAACTGTGATCTGTACATGGCACCACATGCAGTAGCAGGAGCACCAAGATCTAAGGCCATAGACGCATTAGTGAGCTGCATCGCATGATACTCTATTATGTACCATCAGTAGAAGACATAAAAATATGGAGAGGTAGCCTCCTCTCTCACATTCACGTACATAGATCATTTATATACATCCAGATAATATGCTTTTTCTGTATTTTCTCCAACTGTCGGAGCCCTTAGTAACTTCAAAAGACCTGGAAGGCATTTGGATGACAGTAGTGTTATGATTACAGTGTAGACCAACTCAACTTAGGTGGGAGAGTTTGTTTTGCATCCTTTTGCTGTTTGTGGAATGCTTAGAACGATTCCAAATACTAATAACGGATGGAGGAGTTATGGTTTTTTCAGAACCACCTACATTCACAACAAAATAGCAACCAAAAATCAATACCTTACTGTGAAATTCTTCACATTATTTTTTTTCCTTATGGAGGATTTGTAAGTCTGAGACAAGTGCATGTCACCTGAAACCTGTTATAGCATAACATTATCTTATAATTAAAATCATAGAGTATGCTTCAGAATTTTCTTGCCAATCTCATTTTCAGGATAAGATTGTTTATTGTGGAATAGTAAAGTGGTTAAGGTGCAGAAGGTGTGTGTCCTTCAGTTATTGATTGTGTAGCTGAGCAGACATAAATATCTAAAAACCATAATTGCATGACTAAATATTCTGATATGGGCAGCTCTGGTAATTTACTGCAAGTTGTTAGTCATGGAAAATGCCTTCTTATCATAATTAAATGAAATTATAGAACCCATCCTGGAAAATCAACATAAATGCTTTTCGCTCTTGCACAATTCCATACATAATTTATGGAGACGGTAGACAAGTTGACAGCAAATTGATACTTAGACAAATCTGTTTCACACAACTGCAGTTAATCAAGTTACTCTCTGGCTCTGTTGAACAGTATGTTAGTGGTTGTAACCCCTAAACACATCAAGGAACGAAAGTTATTTGAAAAATTGTCTGTCCAAAACATGTAA
Source organism: Pipra filicauda (assembly GCF_003945595.2). Taxonomy (NCBI): domain Eukaryota; kingdom Metazoa; phylum Chordata; class Aves; order Passeriformes; family Pipridae; genus Pipra; species Pipra filicauda. The sequence continues at coordinate 1,601,734 of NW_024105175.1, forward strand.
TCTCTTCCAAATATTGTTTGAATACTAAAATAACCAACCTTTCCTCTAAATATCATGCAATAAAAACATAGTCTCTCACTCCCTTTGAAGGAAAATACATCTCATTTATCTATCTGTTTAACCAGTTCTTCATCCTGATTTTATCATTCTTTGGAGAAATCAGCCTTAAAAATATCTATTGAAGTCTCAAGATCTTTCTTATTTAAATAAAATCAGAGGTTTGCAGAAAGTTTTGGGGAAAATAAAAAGTTTCCTTGATGTTTTTCTGAGTTAGTAAACTGCTGGTTATATTCTGTCTGTAGTACTATGGCATAAGTATTAGAGATTTATTTTTTTTAGATGTCTGTATCTCTAAACAGAAAAAGTCATAATTTACATCTTGCACTGTCTTTTTGAGTTAGAATGAGCATTTATAAAAGCATGTACAGAATGTTATCTAAGAATCCAGATACAAAAAATTGAATCACCAATACCATATCAGAGCTATGTTTTAAATAACTGTTAAAACCCATACTTTTGATTAGTTTGAATATTAATTTAAAATTTTTGGCAACTTTTCAAGAGGGAAAATACTGTTTAGATCGCCATACAAAATGTCTTACTTTAAATTTATTCAAATACTATCTTTTAAAATATGCGTCCATGCTCATATGCAATGTTTCATATATATTGTCATTTTTACATTGTCGTATTTTTAAAATTGAATATGTAAATATGTATGTGAGTATGTAGATTGTTGCATTTCATTAGCACTGACTATTTATCACTTCATGTACTATGAGAAAGTCAGATTAAAGGATATGTTAGGTAAAATAGGAGTCAATAAGAACTTTTCTCCTTTGCTTTGGAGCACTCTGAGAAGAATATTGAAAATTCTTAGAAGCTAGCTAATCGTTATGTAGGAGATTTTTCTCTGGTATATCATGTGGGATTAGACTCTTGAATTTTAGTTCCAAAAGAAGTATTGACTGTTGGTTTCTAATCTGCGAAAAGAAACACAATCTTGAAGAGAATCCAATCTGCAATCATATTATAGGTCTTCAAAAATTTGGCAAATGTCTTGATGATTAAAACATAGATTCAGAAAGTGAGAGATTGGGATTTCCTTTTGCCTGTCAGTAGATTTGAATCCACATGTCCCATGGAAATGTCCTAAGCTCCAGACCAAATGTGTGTAATACGCTGAAAGATATTTTTTCACCAATTCTACAATTTCACCAATTTCTACCAATCCTGGATTACTGTGCATCTAAGCTTGTGAAAGTCCTAAAGGCAGACAAAGGAGGTAAAGACAGGTACTGAATGTAGTCTCTGCTCTCTGAACTCTTTTTTCATTCAGTATTATATAATCTTTACTAAGAAACAGAAACAAAACAAAGGAAAATCAAGCAAAACAAAAATTTGCTTCCTCTGATAAAGCTTCTTTCTCTCTCTCTAATCCAATTTATTTTTGCTTTTCTTCTTTTATTAGAAGTCAAGAAATTCAGGCTGGGGAGCACCATTCCTGTCACATTAGAAATGTACTTGCTGAGGGTACCTTTGATCTCACTGTGTGTGTCATTGATGACTTATTGGTCCTGGTATGGACTCTTGTGAGACACCATTCCTTCTTAGTTTCCTCTTGGACATTGAGTCATTAACTGTAAGTCTGATGCAACCATCCAGCCAATTCCTTAGCCATTTAACAGTTCATGCATCAAACTCACATTTTGTCAATTTAGCAGCAAGAATATAGTGGGGTATAATGGCAGAGGCTTTACAGAAGTCCAGTTAGATGTAATGAGTAGCTTTCCCCCTTTCCACTGGTACAGTGACTCAGTGGTAAAAGGCCAGTAGACTAGTGAGGTATGGTTTGCCCTTGGGGAAGCCATGTCGGCTGTCTCTAATCACTGGTCTTCCATATGTTTGGACATGTCTTTCAGGAAGGTATGTTGCATGCTCTTTGCACACTCAGAGTTGAAGCTGACTGGTCAGTAGTTCCCAGGGTCCTCCTTTCTAAAAATGTGTGCATTATTCCCTTTTTTTCAGTCATCAGGAGCTTTTTCTGACTGTCATAACTTTTTAAATATGACGGAGAATGGTTTCATGACTATATCAATCAATTCCCTCAGGACATAGTTATTATGTTTGAATAACTAAACACAAAGTATATCTTGTTTTGACATTCTCCTAAGCCTTAAGCACGAACCTAACTACAAGACAGAGAATGATCAGAAAATGTTAATATAAAACATGTTGCTGCACAAACAGCATAATAAAGAAGTCAGGTGATCTATGAACACATTCCTTTTGGACCCCATATGTTCTACTGAAATAATACTGGTTTTAGCCATATTTCCTTTGACACTCCTGGGCAAGAGAGACATTTAGACTAGCCACTATGCATCAGTAAATGCAGTACATGCAGAACAAGATGTTCCTAAGAAGCTTGTGCAAAAATTGATTTCTGCTTCCTTTTCCTTATGTAAAGGCACAGACTGAGATTTCTCTATATAACATGGTGACATTTATCACAGAAATTTTAGGAATTTAATTACATTTAAGACTTCTAGCTCTTTCCAAAATGTAATTGAAACTGTCCCAGAGATCAAAAATAACTTGAAGATGTAGAGCAATACAGAAAATTGAATTCCTTGTACTAGTGAGTGTTAGATAATCCAACTTTAAACAAACATGACAAAAATCAAGGTTATATAAAGAACATAAATAAATATATACATTAGTATATTACATAAATTTTCCTTACCGGATTCAGAAGAAAAAAACCCAACATGGTAATTATTAAAAGGAAAATGAAAACTACTAAAAATCATCTGAGAAAAATACTGTGTACCACATATTTGACTAGGGGTACAGGATGCAGTATTGCCTTGACTTACAGTAATACTTTCATTGATATAAGCATGTCAGTTGTGGTCTCCATTATCTATTCTACTGCTTTTTGAAGTTGCTTATAATTTCACACTCAGTTTCCTAGATTGGATCAGCTGAAAGACTTTAGCCAGAAAAGCATGTTCATCTCTGTTTACTTCCTTGTTTTCCAAAATGCACCCCTGTAGAACCTGACTAACACAAAACGATTAACTGAAATGGAGCCAAGTCAACAGATGAAAACTGCAAGAATACTGGCAGAAATAGCACCCAACTTCCTAGGTTAGACAATAGAAGTAATGTTAACTGCTATGCAAATTTTGTCATGAAACTGTTGTTTATTCTACAGACTTTTGTGTAATTCATGAAGGCAGCAGCTGGTAACCATTGTTAAAGCTTTTGGAAACCTAACTGGGAATATTAAAAGAAACTGGACTTAATGAGTGCACTGATTTATGGGTTTATTTATTTGCTTGTTTCTTTTAAACACTTATTTACAAATAGCACACATAAAACCTTAAAGTATCTTGGAGTAACAGAGACAATACCACACATTTACTGTAATTATTGATTGGCATACTAATACATTTTAGGAAAAAAAAAACAGAAGAAATGGTAACCTACCTCAGACTGGACATTTGAGAAAGGTTTATTCTTCTACTTACGTATTTTCTCAATGGCCCATTTCATAATACAAATTCACTTCTCTGTCTTGCTGATCCACTCATTTGTAAGATTTTTTGGAGCTATTAGATGAGTAGTTCTTAAGCTAGTTATTTGGAAGGAGGACTAGAGGTGAATGTTGTTTGAGAAGTGCAAGGATCTGGTATATAAACTGCATACATCTCATGGATGTGTAAATGTCCATTTATGATTTTCCCCCAAAGACTTACCATCACAGAGCAAGTGCCAAAAGTACTATGTGCATCTCTTATGTACAACAGTTGGTGAAGTTGTCTCAGTGACATATCTTTTGAAACACTAATTCTAGAAATATTATTCGTACATAACAGTAAGAAAAGGAGAAGATAATTCTTACTGCTCCTGCATGAATCAGAAACAGAGAGCCTAGTAAGAATGATATTGTGATGGGAGACTATCTGATCAGGGCAAAGAAGTGGACGAAGCTTTCTCAAACAATTTCAAGAAGGTTCTCTATCACTGACCTTGAATCTCATGGCAAAATTTTCCCTCTCTTATATCTGCTGGTAGGGCAAAACAGTGAATGTAAGCAGTCACAAAGATTTCTGGAGGTTGTCATAATCACAGAATAGCTGAGGTTGGAAGAAACCTCTGGAGATCATCTGATCCATTCCCCCTTGATTAAGCAGGGTTTAAGCAGGATTAGTTCTACTAATTGCCCAGGACTATGCTTTTGAATATCTCCAAGGATGGGTATTCCTCTTCCTTCTGAGAAAAATTTATCAGTGACAACATTCTGACACAGGATCTGCTGTTAAGTAAAAAGGAAGAACTACTCAATGACTGTCTTGTCAGTAGCAACCACAAATACTGGAGTTCAAGACCACGAGAGAGTGAGGAAGGCAAGCACAGACTTGGATATCAGAATAGACTTCAGCTTCCTCAGTGTCATGGTTTAAGCTCAGTTGTCAACTAAGCCCCACACAGCTGCTTGCTCACTCTCCCCAACAGGATAAGAGGAGATACTAACAGAACAGTAAAAGTGAATAAACTTGTGGGTTGAAATAAAGACAGTTTAACAGGTAAAGCCAAAGCCAAGCACACTAGCAAAGCAAAACAAGGAATTCACTACTACCCATTGGCCGGTAGGTGTTCAACCATCCCTAGGAAAGCAGGGCTCCATCACAATTTGCGGTTACTTGGAAAGACAAACATCGTCACTCTGTCTCCCCCCTTCTTTCTTCTTCTTGCTAGTGTATATGTTCAGCATGATGTCCTGTGGCATGGAATATCCCTTTGGTCAGCTGGATTCAACTGTCCCAGTTGTGTTCTCTCACAACTTCTTATGCACCCCGAGTTTGCTGTCGGTGGGTCAGAAATAGAGGTAGAAAAGTTCTTGAATCTGCAAGCATCACTCAGCAGTAATGAAAACCTCCCTTACAAAGCTTCAGATTTCTTCAGTGTAAAAGTTAATTTATGTTCATAGTCTTGGTTTTCAAATTTTGCTTTTCTGCAACCTATGGCAGGGGATAATATAATTATATTTAAAGAGAGAATCACAGTTTAGAGGAAGTGTACATCCTACTTTTTCCTATGTTTAATGAATTTCCAAATACAAAATAAACAAAACCAACCAAACAAAAATAAACCTTTAAAGGAATGCAGTTTTACATACAATCTTATAAAAATACCCTTCATAGGGGCATGAGTCTGTGGCAACCCTGTCTCTTTTGGATAGTTGGGTCCATCATGATAAATTTTTCTCTGCCATTTAAGTATATCTATATTTCTATTTCTTGATTATCAGACTCTTTCAAGTACCTAACCCTCCCTTGGTTGGATCTCAACAAATGTATTACATGGAATTAAACAGTATCCTTGTCTGTATTTTCTCATGTGGTAGATTGTTAGATGGCATAGTGATCCTTCTACAGTCTAATAATGCGATTTTCTTATACTGAAAAAAAATTCAGTGCATAGTGGAAGGTACAAGAAAAGTTGGTCAGCTTTCCTTTTAGATTCTACATGTAAAGCTTCAGCTAGATAATATATCTTGCCCTTATGCTTCAAGGTTCCCCAGATTAGATTATATATCTCATAAAAATGTCTTTTTTTTTTTTTTTGGTGGTCTCATTAGGTTACCCCACTACATAAGCTTTCCCAGAAAGTCTCAGTTTCATCTGCAGATAACAAGAGAAAAAAATCTCCCTTCTGGTACATATTAAAAATAAATGAATATGTAAACCAGCAAGAAAAAAGTGATATTTAAAAACCTCATATTTCTTGTTACTGCATTTTCACTGTCTCTGTTGATTCATGACACAGTACCCGGTACAACAGAGCATCAATGATGAGTTGTTGTGTGGGACCATAATGAAACCACTAAACCTAACAATAGTTATAGAATCAATTTAAAAGTTCCTTAGTAGTACCTTAAGGAGTGCAATGTAACTCAAATTTCCTTAATAGAGATAGTGATATGCTACATTTTATGTGGTTATTGGTTAGACTATTTTTAAGGTTTATAGATACTGAGATCTGTAGTCTTAGAGATTAATAGCTAGATGCAATGTTAGCATTGCATGGTTTTCACCAGGGAACTATGAAACTCTGAGGAAGAGATTATAATGAGGTAGAGAGATATTGTGGGCATTATTTACTGTAATAAGGTGTTATCTCCAACCTTGTACATAAACAAAGATGTGCTCGTTATTTTATTGTCTAGAAAAAAAGGAATGTGTGAGAGAGGCTGATGCAGCTTGGGTGATGCCAGAAGCAACTGTGGGAGATTTAAATGGTCCTATGGGGCACCAACAGCCAGAAACACGGCAAACAGGGTGGGCAAGCAGGGATTGAGAGGCCACTGTAGTCTGTGCAGCAGATCACACAGAGGGGTATGTGAGAAGGGTCATGCACCCTGCTTGCCCATGGGAGTGCCATAGGTATCTGGAATAATGGTGGGTACTCACCTCGGAGTTAAAACCAATATTTCTATACAGAAAACTCTTGAGATGTGTGGAGAGTAAGGAAGGTCTCAGAAAACTAAAAGATTAATGTCATCCCCACCTGCGAGTAGGGCTTAAAGGAGGATCTAGGAAGTTATAGCCTCATCAATCCCACTTCAGTTCTTGGGAAAGTTATGGAGTGAATGCTCGTGTGAGCTATCAGAAGTCAAATGAAGCATGAATGGTTGGGTGTGGAATGTGCTAATTGTTATTCATGGATAGAAATGCAAGTGAACCTTAATGCAGGCAAAGACAATGCTATAATCTAATTTAAAAAACCCCACACCAATCAATATCAAGAGATGTTATGATTTTGAATCAATACACTTGGTTGCTTCCAGATGCACTCTCAATTCTGCTGTCCCTATTGCCTTTTTTTTGCAGCTTTCTCATCACCCCATGTCATTATATGTGCTGGTGACATCTGAAAAATTTCCCTTTATTTGTATACAGTCCTCTGCTAATGAAGACTGAGTCTTCACTAATATAACACAATGAATTACATGCTTCATCCCTCTGTGAAAGCAAGGCACTACCAAAGTTCCATGTTCTGTTCTCCCATGCATAACCCAAAATCTAGTTCATTTCTTAGCTAGTTTTGAGTGATTTCTAACCTTAGACATCCTCCTAAATTTTTTAACCTTAGACCACCTCCTGAATTTGTTCAATATTCAGTTAAAAAATAGGTTAGAGGAATTAACAAGGTAATCTGCTACTGTGTAAGAACTCAGGCTATGCATGTTTTTTGAGAAAGATTGTAGCTAAAGTAAGGCCAAATAATATTTTAGATGAATCAGTAATGTTCAGATGAACAAAAGCACTCCAGCTGTTCCTCTCACCATTTCAAATATTGTGTTACATTCAGCTGTCATCTTGTATTGTACAGAATAGAATAAATACCTACTACTGGCCCATGCTCCTGGCAAATCTTGCAGATTGCTACAGCTCGTCATGGAGTATACTGTACAGGACTGCCATCTCAGTGTTATGTTTAGAGCTGAGATATGATACTGAGATTCAGTTGCAGCCTTATGCAAGCCTAGTAACAAAGGCTTGAAGGAAAAGTCACATGGTACTTCCTTTACAAGAAAAATAGGAAGACTGAAAACATGTTCCCACTTTTGGCATCTGGTAGAGAAATGCAAGATAATTGAGATGTGAGAATCGATGGGATCATGTTTTGTTTTATTATGTTTGAGAAACATTTATCTCATAAAAATACTTTCATGATGATAAGAGAGCATAACAATCTGCTTCAAGGAGCTGTTTCTATCTGTGCCTTGGATGAGTAGTGTCTCCAATTCTATAGCTTCTAAAGCCAGAGTGTAAAAGTTTTAATCTGAAGAAACTCAGGAGACATTGCCAAAAAGTCATTAATATACTGTTAAGTGTGAGAAAGTATTTAAGAATTTCTGTTATGCCAGTGTTCCGTGCTATATGCAATCTGCCTAAGAGCGAGAGGTGGCAGAAGATGATGGCAGAGCTGTAGCGTGGGAATGGGTAGCAAAGAGAGAGCAGCACATGAAATCCATGCTACCATGGCAAAATTTCACAACCACAATATACAAGTCAAGTGTCAGTGTAGGAGAAAGCAAGCAACCAGCTGGCCTCAGAACTGCCTCACCAAAGAAAAAGACTGTTAATGATAGATGTATTTTGGGAATTAAATATGTTTGGTTACCTTGTCTATCTAATTTGTAATATTTTCCTTCACTGAATATTGTTTGCTTGTATAACTGAATTCTGTTTGCAATAGGAGGAAACTGGGCTTCACATGTAGTTTATTCCTCTGATGTCTTTGGGTGGAGTGTTAAACCAGTGCTTTAACAGCTATCCAAATTACATGAACATTGTCCTGCTTGCTGCCAATCAAGTATTGGCAGAAAGGTTACAGTTACTTAGTATGCAAAAAAAAAAGAATGGAGCTCACTTTTTCTGTTCTATTTATTAGACGTAGTATTATAAAGACAAAGTAGAGGGTGAAAAAAGGAGCATAATATTGTTAATGTATATTAATAAAAATTCCTTTACAAACATACCCAAAGATCCTTTTATTATAAACCTATTAGAAAAAAATATTTCTTGTGTAAACAACAGATTGTCAGAGATGTGAAAAGAATGGAGCAAGGCATAAATTAAAAATAAATTAAAAATAGAAATATTAAGCTAATTAAATGAGAAACTGAATATTGTCAGCAACAGCTTGCTCCCTAATGTTATAGGAAACTACAGTAGTGATTGGAACTGAAAGGAGGAAGATGCTGTAAATGAGAAGACACACAGGTGGTGAAATGATTAATGTTGGATCTAAACCATACAGGTGTCTGGCACTTTTTGAAATGCCCAGGAAATAAATGGGATATTTATTCTACCTGACAGGAAGAGGAAAAGCGTGTGTTTGATTCTCCATCTCAACAAATGAAGTGTTGAGTGAACTGTTCTGTTGATTTATTATAGTAGTATCAGCTAACACTCTTATTGAAAAATTTCCCTTGATATTTTCCGTATGAGCCACTATTTCAAGTATTACCTCTCTAACCATGAATATTAAAATTTAAAATACACTGCATTCAATCTGGCAAAGCAGATGGACGTGAGACTTCTGATATAGCTAATACTCCTTTTTCTCTCTCCCTCACATTGTGGTTTAAGTTCAGCTGGCAACTAAGTCCCATGTAGCCACTCGCTCACCTTTCCCCACCTCCCCAGCAGAACTGGGGAGAGAATAAGAAGGATAAAAGTGAGAAAACTCATGGGTTTAATAAAGACAGTTTAATAGGTAAAGCAAAAGGCACACACACAAGCAAAACAAAACAAGAAATTCATTTACCACTTCCCATGGGCTTGCAGGTGTTCAGTCATCTCAAGGACAGCAGGGCTCCATCATGTGTAATGGTGACAGGAAGACAAACATCATCACTCCAAATGTCTCCCCTTCCTTCTTCTCTCAGATTTATATGCTGAGCATGATGCCATATGGTATGGAATATCCCTTTGGTCAGTTGGAGTCAGCTGTCCCAGCTGTGTCCCTCCCAGCTTTTTGTGCACTGCAAGTCTCCTCTCTGACTGGGTAACATGAGAAGCAGAAAAGGCCTTGGCTCTGTGTAAGCACTGCTCAGTAGTAACAAAATCATCTTTATGTTATTGACATTGTTTTCAGCACAAACACAAAATAAAGTCCGATACTAGCTAGTATGAAGAACATAAGGTCTACCTGAGCCAAACTCAGTACATATGTAAAGCAAAATAAGCTACCAAACCCTGCACATTTTCTTATAATTTATTTTTGTAAAAATTTGATTTAGAGGATCTTTATCTTGTTCCCCTGTTCTATATGTTTATTGCACCAATATATATTTAGATTTTGGTACAGACCATAGTCTTCCTCCAATGACTTATTTGTGTGAACAGTTCTGCTTCTGGAATTGTTTCATGAAAAATGGTCTGGAACTCAGCCACTTGGAAATTCCACTATGGGAAGCTAATCTCCCCCACTTTCTAAAAATTCCTATGCTTGGGAAAAATTGTTTCAGTTCTTGGTTTAGTATTCGATTTTTGAAAAACAAACAACTATCACAAAGTCCTTATTTGATATACAGTTGCTTAAAATTTCAGTGAGAAATATGATACTTTGCAGATGTAGAAATAGTTTAAACCTGCCATTCATTCACAGAATTGTAGACTCAAAAAAGGTATTCATTTCCATTTTTGCATTCAACAACATAGAAAATAAATTTCTGTTTAGAATATTCCTATCTAAAAATAAACACAAATCTTGGAATAATTAATGAACCTGGTCTGATATTTCAGCTAATGTATTTGTTATTTACCTGTTTAGTAGACAAATATTGGGCCTCTGGTGGTCTAGTGGTTAGAGTGTCTGACTCTCACCTCTGCGACCTGGGTTCGATTCCCGGCCCCCTGGGCAGGTGGAGCTCGTCAGCCTTGATAGGCAATCCACCTAAGAGAAGGTCACTCTAAACAAACCTACATCCTGGGGACCTCACTGCCACTGTCCAAGCTTTGCTCGGCCCCGGCAGATGAACCTCAGGACTAAAGGGTGGGCTCAGTTCAGCGCACGCTGTGTCTCACCTAAAAAAAAAAATCCACTGCGCAGGCTGGAAGGGTTAATGACCTTTCCCAAAAATCTTCGCTCGCGAAGACTGGCCATTAAAATAGACAAATATTGCTAACTATTAGTATTTCAAACAAAAGATATTTGTATCTAATTTTTTTTTTTTATATGGCATCTTTTTGGATAAATCTTTACCACAGAGAGTAATACAGGGAGTCAGAAGCTCATTTGTGTTTTCCTGGAGATTTTCTTTCTGTTCATGCTCTGTTAATTTCTGGAAAAGAAGGAAGGGAAGGGAGGGAAGGGAGGGAAGGGAGGGAAGGGAGGGAAGGGAGGGAAGGGAGGGAGGGAGGGAGGAAGGAAGGAAGGGAGGAAGGAAGGAAGGAAGGAAGGAAGGAAGGAAGGAAGGAAGGAGAGAAGGATAATTAGGATTTCGCTCAGAAAGATATATTCTATACTTTGTTCTGGATCAACTAGAACGTTTTGGCATAAAGCTGTTAAAATGTTTCATTCTGACAGTTTGATATGAAAAAAGAAAAAGAAAAAGAAAAGATACATTAAAAGGAAAGTTCGTTTTTATCAAGCAAAGTAGTTGAGTAATTGATTATAGACACATTTGATGAAATAGCTATGTTCTTGTAAAACAGTATTTTAATCCAATCAACATTTTCTAAGGGAAAAGTCTTTCCACTCAGATATTTTAAATTAGTTTTTTTTCTAATATTTAATACTACTTGTGAACTATTTTTTTAGTGACTAATGGTTTCTATATTTGCCAATATAGTGACTGCACTGTCTAGATACCACCTTTTTCTATATTCTGCATGGAAATAAGAGTAAAATTGATAATCCTAATTAATTTTAATGCTTGCTATTTTAAGAGAATCTCTACCACTGCTCAATTTTTGAAGTACCATGTCACGTATTTCTTGTTTGGAGCAGTCCTGTGAAATACCTATTAGTGTCATTTATTCATAAGGATGATGAAATTGTCATCCTGTTATACAATTATATAATCTATAAATAGGAAGCTCTTCACAACATTGCTGTTGCTAGTCTGATTAAGTCTTGTCATTAAAGACCTTTAAATATAATGATTGACAAAGGAAACCTGTTGTGAGAAAACGACAGATGCCAACAGGGCTTTCAATTAATATCATTGCAAAAGTTTACTGCACAATCCTTTCCAGAATTGTCTGTTCCTGGCTTTGATATTTGATACTGGTCCCCTTTCATTATTATATCCCCCAATAACAACCACACACACCTTGATACTCTTATGCTCCACTTTTTTGTTGACAGTTATCCTAGTTGCTTGCTGTTAGTGACAAAGTTAACTGAATAGTCTACCTCCCTCCAACTTCTTCCAGTCTCCCTTCCATCTCCTTCCACTGAGCAGATGGTTTCACTGTAGCTTTGTCTAACATTTTCAGCTTAAAACACAAATATTTCAGAAAACAAAAGGGTCTAACTTTTTAGCAGTAAAGCTAAAAAATAAATTTCTCTATTTTGTGCTGGTTTTGCATAATGAAATCAGTGAAGAAAAAGGAAAAAAAAAAGAAAAAAAGAAACAGTAAAGTCTCTTTTTCTTTCCTTTTTCCTCCCTTTTGCATCAATGATTTAAAGATGCAAAAAATAGCATAAAAAAGAGAAATATAGTTATGTGTATATTTCATTGAGCTTTGATAGAACTCGTTATAGTTATAGATCTTTTTTTTAGAAGTTTTCCTTTTGCATAATAGGAGGGGTCGATGTTTACCTATTGAAACAAAAAACAAGTGCCATTTTCAGTAATGCTCAATACTTCTAAACTCTGTAGAAATATAACTTCATTATTACTAAATTAGTATATTAGATACTAAACCAAATCCAAGTTCAGTCACAGGCTTTCTGAGAGATTTGAGCAAAGTCACGTAGTCACGGATTCGTCTCATCCAGCTTTACACTCTCATTATCCTTATAATTGTGATCTCAGTCTCCTCTCACAGCCCACATAGAGAGACCAGTTCTTCTAAGAAGCGTCAAATTGACTTAGGAATTTTCTGCAGGTTTGTCTAGGCTACAGAATCTCCCAGTGTGTTCTCAAACCTTATTTTGACCTGCAGGATGTGCTATTAGACTGTATGTGGTACTCTTTATCTGAGTAATAAATGCATGCTCTGTACATTATTATCATACTAAATCCAAAACACAGCACTGTACCAGCTACTAAGAAGAAAATTAACTCTATCCCAGATGAAACCAGGATAATCTACTAGTTATATGACATAAATGATAAGAACATCTAGTTTTTGACAAGTTACTAATAAGACAATTATTTAAGAGTGTTGTTTCACAATGAAACTTCTGGAGGGCTGCAGAGAATTAATGAGCTAATATTTTCTTTGTATAAAATATTTGGATATTCCTTAGTTTCTAAACCATTATTGCAAGATACTCACTGTAAAATGACCTATACAAATAAGACCAAATCTTAGTGCTATTACCCACAAATCAGAGATAACTCAATGGGAAGTATAATCCCTCCATCATACATTTCATTTCAATGCTGTGTAGAATTTACTCTACCCGCTATAACTACAGACCTGATGAGACTGAGATGCAGGCTCATATAATTTTTTTATTATTCTTACATTTGAAATATTAGCTCGAGGAAATGGTGTAGACTTGACAGCTAGGGGCAGTAATTTACTTATTCACCCTCACAATATTCAGCAAAACTTGTCTTCTAGATAATAATAATAAAAAAAAATCATCAGTTAGGAACCTGAATATTAGACAACAAAGACATAATCTGTAACTTTAAATATTTTAATTCCTTCTTTTTTTTTAGGTTTCTGGGAGATGACACATTATTTTACGTGCTGGAGTGAAAGGTTTCAGCATAAGCAGAGCATAGATTTTAGTGTCATTGAGTGTCATATGGTATCATTCCCATCTTTACTAAACTAAATAGTAATAACAAATTGTTATTTACTATTTGTATTAATGTTCATAGGAAGACTTTAGTCTGCAGGTGTGGTAGAGGGAACATCAAGATCAGAGGCCAAGAAAGAGGCAGTGCTCCATGACACAGGAGCCCATGTAGGGCCTGAGCTACAGCAGATTTTTTTCCTGACAGGATTTGCAGCATGTGTGAGAACCCACTGTGGAACAGATATTTTTTCCTGAAGGACTGCAGCTCATGGAGAGCACACACTGCAGTAGGTGAAAAGTGTGAGGAGGAAAGAGCAACAGAGAGGAGTTGCTATGGACTGACTGCAATGCCCATTCCTTATCCCCCTGCAATGCTCAAGGTGAGGATAGAAGAATCAGAAGTGAAGGAATGAAGGTGAGAATAGGAAAGAGTGAAGGAAAGGTGTTTTAATTTTGTCTTTGTTTGTTTGTTTGTTTTCCATGATCCAAATTAGTAATTAAATTTTTATTTTAATTGGTAATAAATTGCATTAATTTTCCACAAGTAGAGTCTATTTTGCTTGAAATGTCAAATTGGTGATTTCCCAATTTCAACCCATCTCAAACTATTAAGTTTTCCTTCTCGTCTGTCTCATTTTCTCCTGCTGTTGTCCTAGAGGAAGGTGTTAGCAAACAACTTGGCGGGCATTTGGTGTAGATGGTATGGATAATTTTCCCTCACAAGTTTTTGTGTACATTTAAAAACTTTAAAGACAGTTCTACCCATTTTTTTCCTCTTCCATTTGTGTCCTACTTTTAGTTTTTAGCATATATAGATAAGACGGTGAATAAATCACCACCAATAGTTCCAAAAGGAATATTTTTCTGAGAATTTCCAGTTCTGATGCAGTTGAAATAATACAAGCAAAATGTGTCTGTCAGAGACACACATCCAATTTGGAATGTTTCATCTTACTACCTGTGCATACAAAATGCAACTAGCTTGCCTATAAAGTGTAATAATAATAATACCTCAATAATATTGTAACCTGTGTGCTTAAAAACTAAAGTAGTTTACAACTTAGCCAAATGTATTGCGTTTAACAAGTTAGTAGGATCATAATTTTGGAGTGGCCTGTTTATGCCACTGTGTTTGAGATGGTGTCAGCATTTCCATTATAAATAATTTAAGGATTTTTAACTCAGTAAGAGAAAAATCTGTAGTCTTACTGCATTTTAAAGTGATTATTACGCTCAGTGCATCTTCAAGGCTGAAGGGACCATATGACAAAATTTAACATTTTTCTTTAGGGGCTTCTCTAGTAAAGAAGCTAGACATTCAGCTTTAACCAGACAATTTAAAAAGGTTTCTCAATGCTACTTTGAATGTAAGGTTTGTTTAAATGTGGTGTATTTATGAGCCAGGCTAGAATGATTTTGGAGTGAATTCCTGGAACAGACACTGCAGTGACTACCACTGTTTGTCAAACGATGAGTGATAAGAGTGATGTTACTGCAGAGGACAAAAAAGACACCATAGGAAGAAGAAGATATTTTTTGTTAACAGATTATCCAGGAATCATGAGTGTGCATTAGAAAGGAGAAAATATATGATGTAATTCCACGACTTTAAAACAAACAAACAAACAAAAACCTGAACCAAACACTTAAACATTAATTTATTTGTATACGAGTGAACAGTCTTGCTGATTCTTTCTGAACTACACACATGGCTGAAGGAGATATCTAAAGAATTCCTGGATTGTTGCTCAGATGGAGACGTACTTAACAAAGTGCAGTAATGAGGTTGAAAACAATAATTTCTATTAACTCAGTCATGTCACTACCATCATGCTTTTTAGCATTCTCATCCATCTTAAAATCTGGAACCAAACTGGAAATAAACATCAAAAGAAAGTTGAGAATAATGGTCATGGGGCAAGCAGGGTTCTGCTGTAGTCATCTGAAGTTCAGTGATATGAATCCCGTTTTTGATTCTAAAGCACATTAAAAAAACCCCACTGACTACATCACACTATTTTTGAGTTTTACCTTGCCTTATTTTTTTTCTTCTCCCTGCAATACCGAGGACAATAGTTACATAAAAATTGTGCATATAGTGTCCTAAAAGAGTAGCAAACACTTTAAGTAACCTTTGCATGAGGTAAATACCAGGCAAAAAATAGGCTACCAATAGTAGTCATATATGGATTTCACAAAGCCTGAGTTATAACTATGCTGTTCTATGTTTCTTATGAGAGGTTTTATTTCAGGAAATATCAGATGTTGGAGTTTTGTATGGTTGGTTTGGAGCTTTTTCCCCTCTTTCTTAAAGAGACACTGCAAAATCCCATTTTTTAAAACACCCTTTGTTTTGTGTTAAAGCACAGTCGGTTTTGTCTATTTGGTATGTCCATATCACTGAAAGTGCTATTTTACCTAAACATTTAAATTATTCCAATCCATTGAAATCAGCATAATCAGATAGAAGGCTTTACTTTGCAAACTTGAGGAAGAAGCTATTAGATATCTTCAAAAAAGCTTTTGTAGACCCTTTAAGATTTGAAGTGCCAAGTTCTTGCACCTGAGGAGCTAAAGGTGCTGATATCCCTTGAAGAAGAGAAAGACTTTAAGCTTTTTTTTTTTTTTCCTGCCATAACACTCTATTGAGCCTTCAGAAATATTTGCTAAAACTTCTTTACTTTTTGATATATATGACTTTTGGGTATTCTGTCTCACTGTAGTGTTCACCCTCTGAAAATATATCCTCCACAGAATTTGAAAATCTCTAAAAACATTTGTTGTTTATGAACTAATCATGCAAGTCAGGGGTTTAGTTCAACACTGCTTTGATATATGTAGAAACATTCCTTTAATTTCTAGTGCAGTACATAGAGCTATGATTTAAGTATCTATTCCCCTTCTAGGAAAGATTGTGTTATGAGAATGTTGTTAATTTGCCCAGTGTGCAGACTGCTTTTAAACATGAAATGTAGATTTTAATAATGTTTCTTTAACGTGATTGATATTTCAGAAGAACCTCTTCTGCTCAAACTCACAGGGCATACTTTTCTCCATTTCAAGAGGTATGTTCCAATCTAGTCCTGGTTTTACCAGCAGGACAGCTAATTTGTAACAGTGCTCATTGCCTCTAACTTGACTTTGGTTGTTACTGTTGATCCTTACATCTCTGGAGAAGGTTGGAAAAACAATCAAACACAAAAAAAAAAAAAAAAAAAGGAAAAATATAAGTTTAATCAGTAGATGGCAGTAAGAGCTAGCAAGAAACCTGAAGGCTCAGCTCAGACCTTTTGCACATTAATCATACATGCAGCAAATTCCACACAGTACAAGCTGACAAAGACCTTGCTTTACCACAATCAATCTTTATTCACCACTAGATTACAGTGGTTAGATATACTTGATTGTCTCAGATCCAGGATAAAGCTTATAAAAAACTATATGTGTAATCGGCTTAAATTTTTGCCATTGTATTTTAGATTGTGTTTTTATTTTAAACTGAGCTTTGGATGAAATTTATTCTTATCTCTGCTATGTGACCAGACAGCCCATCTGTCACCTCGACTGTGAAGTTGTAATTTTAATGTTTGGCTCTGTAAATGTTTAAAATGTCATTCTATTATTTACAAAGGGAATATATAGCTAATAGACTATAGTTGAAAGAGGACTGTCTTAGCTCACTTGTCTTTACTCCAAGACTTTTACTACTGTGTGTCTATATTATAAGATGAAATGGCATCAGAATGGTGAAGTAATGCTGTATTGTACTGCAAGATCCATTTTGTACAGCTGTATTCTCTAGCCTTCTTTTCTTTTTCAAAAAATCACAATGTATCAAGGATCTTCACTTTGTTCACTTTGGAAAGTTAGCAATGCAAATATTCTCCTAACATGCACTGGACAGAAACTGTATAGGTATATCTTAAAAATAAAAAAAGGAAAAAATGGAATAATGATGTGGATTTAGTTTCCATTTCATTATATAATGAAATAATTTCTTTAGAAATGCATATTTAGGTTTGTGTAGTTTTGCAGATTTGAAGTGCTTAGTTTATATAAAATATGAATTCCATGCTATACTTCTCTATTTGGCTCTATTTCTACAACCTATGTAATATTATCACAGTCAATTCCTTGATGTTTTATTGCTTAAGAGCTCTTTCTCTATGAAAGAAAAATCTGTTATTTTCCTGCTTCTCATTTAGTACTACAAACATGTAAAATAAAAAAAATTATAATTCCAAAAATTTCTTGCTAAGTAAAAGTATTTTCACAGAATAAGACTTAAATAACGTTCTGTAAGGTGAAACAAAACAAAACAAAACAAAAATAAAATGCCAAATAAAATAGAAATTATTTGTTGTATTTAGTTACAAATACAGAGGTTGATATGAGGTACAAGATAGAAAAGAATCATCTTAGAGAGAAGGTCTATCATGACAAAGCATGCTTTTTGTAGGAAGTGAGTACAGTCATAGAAGTATGCACACACATACACATATATATATATGAATGTAATTACAGATATTAACAAGATAATAATAATTTTTCTAGTACTTTTTCAATATTAGGAATCTCTATGGAGCTTCTGAGTACCTGCATATGCTGCTGGATGATTGCTTTAAGAAATTCAGCTGCCACAATTCAAATGTAGATACCACACTTTGAGTAGTCTGCTTAACACAAAAAAAAAAGGGAGGGGGGGAGGGGAGAGTACAAAGCAGTAAGCAGCTTCCACCACCCCTCCCTGGATTACAATGCTGTTTTATATTCTGCTGAAATCAGCTGAAGTGTGTCATACTGGCATCGAAAGAAAACAACAGGTGGTGATTTCAGATTTCCCAGGTGAGGACTGCAATCAGTTGATCAAACTGCAATTGCTTTTTACTCTGGGGTAAACACAAAAACGCATGGATTGTTCTTTGTGATCCTGCTTCATTAGGGTCAGGTTAGCTTCTGACATCATCAGCTTAAAACACATCTCCTTTACAGGCAGATAATTTTATCCTTTTACCAAGGACATTCACTTAAGTCACAGTGTTCTGTGAATGCCTTGGCTCTAGGAAGCTCATTTGCTTTACGTCTTTGAGAAATAAATATATTTTAATGACAATTTCTCCATTCTAACATTTTTGTACCATTTGTTTTTCTTTATTCTTTTATGTATCACCTTCTCATTAAAGTTAACGAGAACATTCCTTTAAAAAAAAAACCAAAAACAAAAAGCCTTGCTAATCAAGTGTCAAAGAACGCACAGTAGACTTCAGTAAAAACTGTGATTTACTAACTGCAAGTATCAAATGCTTGAGCAGCTCCTAATCTAATATTTTCTTCTTCTTTTTTTTTTTTTTTTTTGTTTTGTTTTTTGTTGTTATTCTTGCTGTTGTTGTTGTTATTTTCCTTTATCAAATGATTGGTAGGCTTTAGAAAACTCAGTCCATTTTCTTGATTAATACAGTAAAATATTACCTTTAGTTCTCCATCATCATGACAGCTATAAAAACACAGTAGCACTGTTGACATAGATAATATTTCAAAGAGAAGACAAGAATGCTAAATATGGATAGTGTTTTTTGCCAAAACTGTTGATGCAGGTCTGAAAAGGAAGCATGAGATATCACCATGATATAAAAACTTTGTAGGAAGATGTCATTTTTATACTTTAGGGTTGTTTTTCTTTTCTGGTGTTTTTGTTTGTTGTTTGTTTATTTGTTAAATTTGTTTTACACTGTCAGAATATCTGGAGCCTGACTGTCTTAAAAAAAAAATACAAATATCACTACTACCTCTCTTTAATTCATGTTCACAGCTTGAAATTGGTTGGAATCATGAGGAAGGTCAGCAGGTCAGAGTGCACTTCATTGAGTTTATATGATTAAAAATAATCACTGGAATCAAAATCTATTCCACCTTATTAATTCATAAAGTAATCAGGTAAATGTGGGCTTAACAGCTTTTCTGTTTAAGCCCAAATTCAGAAGACCGGTGTGAGTTCTGCTAGTAACTAGTATGGAGATATTTAGAATCATCTTCCTCTCCATTGCAGGTTTTGTATGGCAATATTATAATGCACTAATACCTTTCTTGGGAAAGAGGTGTTTATAATACTAATTTAGTTCTCATTAGTATCATAACGTTGGAGCTAGTGACAAAATGATGCAACAAGTTAGTAGAGTCTAAAAGAACAAAGTAAGTAATGACCTGTGGTTCAGGCAATATCAATACTTCTAAAAATTAAAAAAGTAGGAGATGGGTAATTCCAATCTGATAAGCCACCTTCAGTACTTGTCAATGAAGGAAAACACAGAAGAAAAGAGGGAACTGGAAGTACAAAAAGTGGTGTGGGAAGAAACACAGCATTGACTATAGTTATTTTCATGTAGTACTTCAAATTACAGAATTGAGTGTTCCTCTTTATTTCAAAATAATCAAAAATATTTAAAATCTTTTCTCTGTGAAGAAAACTGAATTTTTATGAAGGTTCCAGTAATCATCAGTATGAAATCATTAATTATTTTATTAAAGAGCAAAGATTTGAAGCTTTATTATTATTATAAGAAGCTTTATTATTATTATAAGAAAATAAACCCTTTTTATTAAACAGACCCACACAAGACAGCAATTTTATACTTACTGTCCTGCAATACCATCACGTGACCCCACTGACAGTCCTTTATATAAACAGTTCTTTGTGTTGAATGACATTGAGAAGGGATAGCTGACAACACCTTTGTCCACCTGTCTGCCACTATATTCATCCATCATTTGTAAAATATACTGTCTTAACTTTAGACAGAAAAACTGAAACACTTGTGACTTGTTAGATTGTTACAAGGCTTAGAGAGATAAGATACTGTAGTTCGCAATTAATTATTTTTGCATGTGAATATCATGCCTGCTTGCAGGCAGTTCATTTTTAAACGATATTCTCAGTCATCCAAGAGAGTTTGGGTTGGGTGTAGGACAGAAGTGGATAATAAAGCAGGTGGCAAACAGAATTCAGAAGACTGGCTGACTGTCATAGGTTTACTTGTTCTAAAAATCCAAGTAGAAATTTTCTTTTCCCCTGTCCCACTGTAAAAGAAGGATGTTGAATGAGGGAGGGGGATAGGGTAATAATTGACTATATAAAAGAACTAGCTGGCAGACCTGCGTTCCAGGTTGATAGCTTTCTCTAAGGCTGGGGGGAGCGGGGAGGAGTTTTTCTCCCCTCCTCTCCTTGGAAAGCAGCACTTCACTTTTTGCCTTAACGGAGGCAAGGTGTGTGTGTTGGAAAAGCTCAGAGGTCGTTTTGCTCTCAACCTGGTCATCTGGCTGCTCTCCGGCCTCGGCTTGCCTGTTGAATCTGCTCAGATTTCATCGGAGAGTTTTGTGCTTATTGACAAAAAAAGGGGAGTCCTGATCACAGCCATCCACAGAGAGCATGAGTTTAGTGGGAAAGAAACCACCCTTCTTTCCCCTTTTCCCCTTCCCCTCCTCGGTGTGTGGGGGGAAAAATCTCCATTTTTGGCTTCTCCTGCCATCTGGAGCCCCCACATGGCAACCACCGGAGCCCAACAGCACCCCCTGCTAACCAAGCTGAGCACTGCAGGCTCGGCAACACTGGAGATCCAACAGCGCTCCTGCCAACCGTGATTAGAATGGCGATGGAGGACAGAGAAGTATCAAGCTGTTTCCTTTTTGAAGGGGACTTTTGGGTACAGGATTACTGTTTAGATGCTTTTTGTATTCTGCTGCTGGTTTTGCCAATATACACATATCCTTTAATAAAAAGTTTTTATTTCTTCCTTTTTTCCGTACTTCCTCGATTGAAGCCTCTGAATTTCAGATTTACAATTGCTGAGAGAGATGAGTTTGGTCTACCTCACAATTCATCCTCCTTAGCAAAACACTTCAGTCTCAAACTGAGACACTGACCAATTGGTCAACTACTAGTGATGTGTCTCAGGGCTAAGTAACAGGATCAGTACCATTCAGCAGCTTTGTTAACAGCTTTAATGAAGACATTGCCTGCTGCTTTAATGAGCTCACTGAAGATAGAAAGCTGGGGGAAGATGCTGATGCACTGGTGTAAAGGGCTGATATCCAGTGCAACCTGAACAACCTGGAGAAATGAACCAATAGAAAGGTTCTGAAGATCCCCAAACGTAAATGCAAAGTTCCAAAGTCCTTCAGCAAGGAAGGAAGAATCCCATGTGATCGTGCAGGATGGTGATTGATTGGCTGAAAAACCACATTTCTGAAAGAAACCTGGACTCAACAACAAATTACACGACTCACAAATGTACCGTTGGATTAAAGAAAGAGAGACACGCAATAGGAAGAATTAGCAAGAATGAACTGTATAGGTAAAAGGATGATATTATTCCCTTCTAACACTTGTGCAATTGCAGTTGAAGTGTTGAGTCTGCCTCTGGGCTCCCCATCCCAAGAAAAACATTAGCATACTGGAGGGAGTACAACAGGAGACCACCAATATCAGGACTTGGAGCACATGCTGTAGAAGACGAAGAAGTTTGGTTTGTTCAGACTTACAAAAGGAAAGCTAAGAGACGGGTCTTATTTATGTCTTCAGACACCAAAAGAAGGAATATGAAGAAGAGACAGTTATTTTTTTCTCACAATCTCACAACAGAAGAATGAGAGGCAACAGACACAGGTGGGAGCATGGAAAATTCTCAGTAACAAAAAAAACCAGAAGGGTCAAGCACCGTTCTGTGTTTCCTAGAGAGACGGTGGAATATCCGTCCTTTGGACATACTCAGAATTTGACTAGAAAAGGCCCTAAGCAATATACATTAACTGTATAAATTTATAACTCCTTCTATAAGGAGTTTACACTAGATGTCTTTTAGCAGTACCTTCCGAGTTTTTTTAAAGAGTGAAATTCTGCTTTTGCTGGCTCTGCATATGAAAACATGGGATGGTGGGAAAAGAGAGATATTTCTTCTCCTCTGAACAAGAGAGATCAAAGCAAAGATGGTGAGAAGTCTCCAAAGGCAGGCTTTTAGAAATGACAAGACAATGAAGTTCACTTTACCAAAAATAAATACTAACTGTTGCTATGAACAGAAACTAGTTTCTGCTGTGTTGAAACAATATATCTATGAAGTTTAAGTGACTCACTGAGGGATAGGAATTTTGATTTTCTTTTGAGATTCATTTAAAGAGTTGTTTGTGAAAATCAGTTTTTCTACATATTACTGAACAGCATTCTTAAAACTGTTTCATTGGGATGCTTTTGGCATCTATAATTATTAGAAGTATTCCGAGAACATGTCTGTCTTACATAAAGCAGTACCATATCTACACAAATATCCTACTGTTTGATATGTTAGCTTCAATAACAACCAATCTGCACATAATTCTATAATCATATAGCAGTTTTGTTTCAATACAGTTGTACAACACTTCAATGGACAGTGAGATATATTGTAATGAAGGTCACTTAGTCTAGTTGATGTATGGAGATATGGAAGATGTGCTATCTGAACTGACTCCTTGGGACATGTACTCACAAAATCTCTCAATAATCATAAATTATCTAAATTTGAGCAACATTTCATACAAGAAAAAAAACTAGATTGAAGAGAGATGAGAAAACTTATAATTATTGATAAAATACTCCTACCTAGAATGTGAATTGGTAAAATAGATTCAATATATAGCAAGGAAATGTTTTGTTCATTGTTTTTGAAAGACCAATGCACACAGAAGTAAAACAAAGTTTTACTCTGAAGAATTTTTCACTCATTTATTAAGAGATTCAAACAGTGAAGATTCACAGAAAGCAATTGATTATGTATTTTTATTTTATTTAAAGAGGAAAAAGAAAACTACCTTGATCCAGCTTACATAATAAATAAATAAATTATGGTTTCAAAATTTATATTTAGAAAATAACTTGGTGGAGACCATTGCTTCATTCAAGTTCAACATATATCTGTAATTGTATGTTAGTATATTTTTTTCCTGGAACATATTAATTTTCCTCCAAAGTTCTTTCTTGATGGAGCTCAAAAAGTAGTCTTATCCATTATATAATTCAGACATTGAAATTTTAATCATAGCTTACAGTGAAAATGTTTAGTAGTATATATAATTTCAGATTAAAATGTGCAGGATGCATTTTTAAGTGGCCTTGTTTCTATGGCAAGAGACTGGAAGATTACCAGTGGCAAAGTATAATAAAAGAAAGAAAAATCACCTTTATAGAGAGAACATTTTTACTTTTCTCTTGATGCTTTTATCTTCATTTTATAAATTATTTTCTTAAGCAGAACAAGTTTTTACATTATTTTAGTAGTTTTTTTTTTTAAAACACAAGCTGTTTAAATTAAAGATAATTCTAAAATAAAACTAGCATATGTGCATTTGCAATTTTAAACCATCACTAAAATTGGGTTATGCTTTCAGTAGCATTGTCTTAGATGGTGTAAGAAGTCAACTCATATCCTTATATTATGATTTGCAAGAAAGGTAAAGCCAGATTGAGTTTGGAAGACACCACCAATGTAGAAGGGATTTCTATTGTGTTTGAAAAGAACCTTTTAAACCATTTCTTAGTATTATGGAGAGAGCATTTACCTGCTCATCTCCATTTGCTATCATTTTACGGTTTTATAGTTTCATTTTATGGTTTTATGGTTTAGTTGTCATAGTTAGTTTCAGTGCCTGGCATTCCATTCTGCAAGACCATCTCTCAGTAAAGAAATGCCTGTCTAACCTAACCTTCCCTGGTGCAGCTTTGAACCATTCCTATGCATCTTACAGACCAGTTGAAAGAGATAAGCACCTCCCTCTCCAATCCCCTCCTCTGGAAGCTATAGAGAGCAATGGGGTCACCCTTCAGCCTCCTTTTCTCCAAACTAGACAAACCCAAAGTCCTCAGCTGTTCCTTACAAAACATTCCTTTAAGTTCTTTCTCTAGCTCTGTTGCCCTCCTTTGAATGCATTCTAGGACCATCACATCTCCCACAAGTCTTTATTCACAAACAGCAAACCAAGGAGGACATCTTTCCTAGCTGTGGTAACTACTTATACAAGAAGTTATTTCCTAAAAGAATTTTCAAGATCTACTCTTCTCAGCAGTAACACATTTCCTGTTGATGTCTGGGAAGTTGAACTCTCCCAAAGGATAAGGAAGATACTGAAAAATTTGAATTAGAGTTGTAGAACTTTGGAAAGGTACATACTCAACTTTAGTGTTCTTCTACCATTTTATTACCATCAATCATGCTTTTGGACATTATTTATTTGCCAAAAATAGCACCCAATGTCACCTGAGATCCCTTAGGTATACAAGATACGCACCCAGAGCTCACAGGTATGAGAGAAGACTTAGAGGAGACTCATATCTTTCTGACCAGCAACTTGAAATCCTTAGTGCCTAAAGGTACTCCAGGTAGCTGCTCAGTCAACTGACTCTCATCCTTCCTCTTCTATACTTTGAATCTTATTTTAGATGTAAGTTCCTCAGAGGTTTTTACTGGTTCTTTCGGCTGTTACCATTAGTCAAACCAAGAAGGCCAATGGCATCGTGATTTGCATCAGAAATAGTGTGGTCAGCAGGACCAGGGCAGTGAACATCCCCCTGTGCTCTGGACTGGTGTGGCTGCACCTCGAGTACTGTATTGAGTGAGACCTTCACTTCAAGAAAGACATTGAGCTGGGTTAGAGTCTAGAGCAGAAGTCTTATGAGGAGCAGCTGAGGGAGCTGGGGTTGTTTAGCCTGGAGAAAAGGAGGCTCGGGGGGATCTTATGCGCTCTACAACTGCCTGAAAGGAAGTTGTAGTGAGATGGGTGTTGCTCTCTTCTCCCCGATAACCAGTGATAGGATGAGAGGAAATGGCCTTAAGTTGCACCACAGGAGGTTTATACTGGGTATTAGGAAAAGTTTCTTCATGTAAAGGGTTGTCATGCGTTGGAATAGGGGCATAGTCAAGCATTCCAGAGATGGTGGAATCACCATCCTTGGAAGCGTTCAAAACGTATGTGGATATGGTTTAATGGTCAACATGGCAGTGTTAGGTTAATGGTTGTACCCCATAATCTTAGAGGTCTTTTCCAACCTCAACAAGTCTATGATTCTATGATTCCATGATTCCATGTAGTATGTGGATTTCACTCTTAAGTGCAGGTTTCAAGTGTTCCTCTTGAATTTAACATTTAGTCCATAAATTTCTACACTCTTAGCAAATGCTAAGTCACTTCAGGAACCAGATGAAGGTAGAGTCTTAAATTCAACACTGAAAATTATGTCTGCTTCTTCAATGTCTTTGGGTTCCCTGGTGTACAGATAATAAAGTGATGAACATTTCAGAAATCCTAACTGACAGACATATATTGTCTTGGGAAATAAGATTTTCAGTTTGCACTGCTTCAAATATATCCAGTAATCAGTTTATTCCTTCTGAAAAAAGCAAATGTAATCACATACGCAAGTGATTTATTCACTGGACCAAAGACCTGATGTTGCTTTCAATAGCAACAGTGTTACAATGCAATTCTGAATTATCAACTTAGTTTGATTTACCTCAACCTGAGAGGAGATTTTTCTACAGAATACGCAATTTTGCTAAGTATTCTCTAACTATCACAGAAAAAGATAAGATGTATAAAGGTAAGAAATAAAAATTTTTTTCCTCTACCTTAGATGCTCATTGTAAAGTGTATGAAACATTCATTTCAACACAATAAGTATCTTTCTAAGGGCTAAAGTAAAACTCCATCTGTCATTGCCTCTTTTGACATTATATCAAGAACCTTCCTAGGGGCTTTTCTGTACGGATACATCCAGACACCTTTATGCGGTCTTTCTAGATGCTTAAGGAACTGATTCTCTATGAATTTGTGCCTACTTTGTCTTCCTCCCTGCCCTCCCTCTGTTCAGATTTAGGCTTCCTCTGATGCTATCTACCTTCTGATAGGCAATGCAACTTAACTTGCAAAACAAGTTATTCACCCCAAAATGACAGCCCAATTATAACTCCTAAAGTTGGAACTCATAAAAAGATAGGTAGTTCTGGAGGTGAATGTGTTTTCTCCACAATGTTTTTGGGGTTTTTGGTTTGCTTACTTGTTTTTTTTTTGGTTTTTTTTTTTTGTTTTTTTTTTTGAACAGCCTAAATTTAAAGTCTACACTTTCTGCAAGTATCAGCTATAACTTTCTCATCTGAAAAATAGCTGACACGTTAGCAGCTAAAAATGTCATATACTTCAGAGCACACATAGCAGTTATTAAAATTCATAAGAATTTCACAGTGGTCACAGATTATGTGTCTTTCATCTATGCAGTACTCTGCACAATTTTTGTCAGACATTAAGAGAAGCATTTCTTCACTCCTCTCCACTCAGAGTATATGCTTTCTACCTAAATTCTGGAAAGTGATCTGTACAGGCTGCTGTGACACATTGTAAAGTTCAGTGGGGGCATGAGGCACAAATTGAACTCGTAGCATGCTCTGAGTTCTTAATGAACTAGCAGAAACAGGTTGTGTGCTTATCAAAGTGTGATGTTTTCTCTTCCTGGCTTAATCAATTTCTGTGTTAATGTTCCTTGCTGACCTGCCAACCTAGCATCTGTTTGGTACACTCACCTTCCATTGCAGTAATCTAATCTATAAGTACAAAAGTATAAAAGACTGGGGAAAACCTAACACAAAGGGAATTTATTTTATATTTCTACACAGTGCAAAGGTAAAATAGAAGTAACTGAGAAAGCCAAAAAATACTGGATCAGTAAAAATCTTCCATATTTAGTATTTTGCAGTGTTATACCACTGTTAATACCTCCTTTGGTGGTTTATAAATCTGTTGCCATTAGCTCTGTCTGGTGTAACATTGTAACAGATTATTCAAATTTTGGTTTCACAGACCTTTTTCTGACATCATACAATTATCTCCAGAAAGAATACGTTATTGCTAGTTTCATCTGTGCAAGGTAAGTTTTGATACAGAGGGCTTTACTTCTGGAAATATTAATTTATCTTTTGATAGTGGTAGGAAAAGTAGATACCAGTATTTATTTTAGTAATTTGTTGTTGTTGCTGTTTATAGTATATGACTCAGGATGTTGTCATGTATTTTATTGACCCGGAAATACTTGGATGAGTGCATTGTATCAGCAAGAATATCAACACCCCAAAATCGCCAGTAAATCTTCTAAAAAGGAAGTTTTCTACTAATTCCTGCAGCCTGCATTAGCAAAATTCTTATTTTTTATGGTTTCATTATTTTTTGTTGGATTTTCCCTAACATCTTTCTGAATAATTATAAATTTCAGAATTACTTGATTTGACATAACACATATTACCCACCTACAAATACTGAAGAAAAATGCTTATGGAATTGTTTCTTCTTGCTTTTACCTTGCCTTGCATCAGTTTGCCTTAGTTTTCCCTTCCTCTACTCCACCTTCCATTTTGACTTCACTTTCTCTCTCTTTCTTTCTTTCTTTTTCTTTCTTTTTTTCCTTTTCTTTCTTTCTTTCTTTCTCTTTTTTTCATACTTTCTTTCTTTCTCTCTTTACTTCCTTCCTTCCTTCTTTCCTTCCTTTCTTCTATTAGTGTCCACCTAGTAGTGGTCTTGTTCTGTCTGGAGGCATTAAGATATATTTACTTCTAAAAGACTTTTAAAAAAATATTTCTATTTAGCTCTGCCAACCCTGGTTTCTACTTCATAAAATTTTTTTCTTTATACAAAATCCATTTTACATAATTTTTAATTGATATTTAATTTACCTCTTAGCATCTCGTATCCCTCTATTGTATTTGTATTTTTAATTGCTTGCTTTACTTTACAACTGACACAGGATTAGATTTTAGTGAAATTAGCATATATATACTCTATTTTCTATTAAAATTAATCCGTATTTCTTTTTCCTACAGAAGAGAAAAAGATAAGGCCTGTTGAAAGAGGATTCACAGACATTGTCCTTCAGACATAATTTTAATATATATTTGTGGACCAACCTGTGAAAATAATTATTGAGTGGACTAATAAAGTCAGTTTAGGAAGATTAAACCAATGACAGAAAATGAATCCCTATTTTGGAGTACCCTGACGTTGCATATTGTGGGATAAATAAGTGATGTTGTACTTTTACTTTATTTACTTAAAAAGAAACAATAACAGGAAAATTAGTCACTTGTCAAAAAATCACTCTCTTTTTTTCTTATAATCTTTTTTTTTTTCTGAAATATGAATGCAAATTAAAAAAATATTAGGGGTAAAATCTGTCTTTGCAGGATTTCAAAATTAAATACAGGGAAATTATGCTAAATGCATAATATCTATTAACTGTACTCTGAACCCTTACCGGACTTTTATAAAGAGCAATTAAGGATAGATTAGAGGGAATAAAATGTGAGAGAAGTTATGGCTAAAAATGTTTGACCCTTTTCTATAGAAATACAAAAGCTAGCTGAGGACAAAAAGTTACTAAGCAACCTAGGAAAAAGGATTTATGGTTATGTGGAGATAAAGACTTAAGGAATCCCATAGCAATTAATTTTTAAGCAAACTGAAGCACTAAAGTGTCAAAGAGGTCAATAGTGATAAAGCCCAACATTAGCTGTGCATAATTTTACTGATGTTGGTAGTTAATATCAAAGGAAATTGTCCTATTAGTAGAATTTTTACATTCCATTTGTGACTATATCATTCATGTAGCCTAAACAGCCCCTTTTTATATATTCTTCTAGCTGCAACTATTAAATAAATAACACTTCAAATATTTATAGATTAGATATTTCAAATTGTTTGAAGAAACAGTTAAAAAAATATACTCCTTCTAGCAATAATAAAGTGCTCTATGTTCTAATAACAGCCATAAATTAAATAATCAGAAAGAGAAAATTTATTTATTTTCTACTGAGTCTCACAGAAAACTTAATATTGGAAGAGACCTCTGTAAGCCATCTAGACCAAACCCTGCTTGGAACATGGATATGTTGGAGTTACATAAGCTTGCTTAAAGCCATACCTTGTTCAGTTCTGAAAACCTCTGGGTAAACTGTGCTTAGTGAGGTCTTTTCCCTTTTGGTTACTTATGCACATATCACAATTTCCCTTGTCACAACTATGACCGTTGTCTCTCCTCCTTTTACTGCGTTACTCTGAGAAGAACCTGGCTTAGTATCTTTCTTTCTGAAATGGATGCCTGCAGTGAGATCTGTTTTGTTCCCAGTCTGTGTGGATATGTGTCCAGATGCTTGACATAGACCCCTCTCACTCCGCTTTCTCATTGCCGGTGAGATTCTTTCCTGTAGTCCTCTCCCTGATTTATTTTCCCTTAATTCCTGTTTCTTTGCTTACCCATGGGGTAACCTAATATCATCATCTAGTATTCCAAAGCATAAAGTAGAATCTCATGGTAAACCTAAAAAAACCCTGCTATGGTCAATTGTTCACCTATTATATCTTCTGTTTAAGGGTCGAGGTACTACTTTGATTAGCCTAAGTGCGTCTATACATTAATTGAAGCACAGAAAACACACTGTTGTCTGAATGATGACTAAGAAAAGATAGGGGAGATGAGAAGATCTTTCAGTTTTAGTGTAGGAATTCAGACAAAACAAGCCATTCAAGGAAAAAAAAAATAAAATAGAAGGACATAGATTTTTCAGATCATTTGCCTTTTTTGAGGAAAACAGAAATGTCTGAGGAAAAGTTCCCTTATTCTCATATTTATTAACATACAAAATGTAATATAATTGAAAAAAACATGAGTGATATCATTCATTTAGTAAGCATCTTGACGTGAAGAAATATCAAGTGGTACCAAAGCAATAGAAACTACACCTCAATCTAAATGACACTGAGACACTCTCTCATAGGGCAATATTCTAAAAGTCTGTGCTATTGGTGTTTACCTCTGGAATACTTCCTAAACAAAAAGAATAGTAAATGGTTCCTGTTTCTTAAAATAAACCTGAAAATCTTTTTACAATGTAATCTCCTGTGCAATGAAATGAATAGCACGTTAACAGATACAGGAGCTGGAAATATAGTCCATGAATTTCATTCTGGCAATAACAGCCTTTTTTACTTTATTGTCAGTAATATTTATCTTAAGTCATGTAACTGCTTATTAGGAATGCAGTTTGCGGGTGACATTAATAATGCAAATAGCCAAACCAGACTTTGATATGCAGGCATTCAAACTTCTTGCTTCACTGCACTCATTTCAATAAGAATATTATTCATAAAGCACCTCTTGAGCAATTGGAGATTCATTTCTTATTTTAAAACACAAAATTTAGACATCTCTCAACTGAGTAGTTACTGTACATTAGTCTTTGGAATTTGACAAAGTTAAGTAATGACATTTTTGCTCTTTGCTGTTGGAAAAAGAGTAAAATAACTCTTTTTAGTATTAAAAAGGAAGAAATATTTGCATCTAGCATGAAAGAATTCAATTATTTCACTTCTTAAGGTTTTTTATTATTATTTTTTAGATGGCAAATGTCTGCAAAAGGAAGAAAATAACCACTTAATTAAAAACAAACAAAAAACACAACAAAAAAACCCCCAACCAAAATTAAAATGTACTTTATTTACAGTGTCCAGTGCAAAGAAAGTTCTCCATTTTCTCAATTTTAATGTTTCATTTGGATCTTATTATTATTTTACTGACATTGCTAAAGTGAACAGTGATTTATGAAACACAAGTGTTGCAAAATATTGCAACTTTTACCTGAATTTTCATTGTTACCTTGATGTTTTTGTTCTTTAATTTGCTATTGAAGTTGTAAAAATTGTTAAAATTGTATCTGAAATGATTTTTAGAATCAACACAATTCTTAGTGAGATTCATCCATGTCTTCCAGCCAAAATCTTTGGCTTGCCTTACTAGTAGATCTTGTCCACCTGTGAAGAAGAGGACATATGCAACAATTCATTAGATAAAATACGGCTGAAATCAAAGAAACAGTCTTTAATATATTATACTAGAGACATGTAGACTAACGCACTACCCACAAAATTTCCCCATATTTTATTTTGAAGACAAAGTAGCACAAAAATGTCTTTAGTGAGAAAGGAGGTATAACTTTCCTAAATGTCTCTTTAGGTATCAGGCAAGAGACTCATACACAAACAGCATTTACTTTTCTTTTAACCACCATAGTTCTATACAACATGCATATTTCTATAAAAGTTAGTCTCCTCATGATCCCGTTCTGAAAAAATAGGTATATCCGGGAACTGTCTTCCTCTCAGATTAGACTGCAATCTTGATATTTTCAAATTTTCTTCTCTCGTAAAATCTTCACAGACATGCTGTGCTTATCTGTATGTGTGAGCAAGTTCCATAATGTACAGAGGTAGCTTAGCCAGTATCTTCACCAATTTACAGATGTTTTCTCAGTTCTTCTTAAATCTACTTAAAAATAGAATTAAAGTTTATTTAATCCCATTATTTCACTTGTAAAAAAACCAACCAATCAAACAAAAAAACTCAACAAACAAATTCTTTATTTAAGTTTCTTTATTCATAAAAAAATTAATTTAGGGGAGAAGGAGAAAAACTACTCTTTACCTAATAAGAAAGCAATCTTGCAGATCTTACTGCATATTTTTTATTACCTGAAGAGACAGAGAATGTGTTAAAGCACACGAGGACAGGGAATTGATCTTTCATGGCAATGGACAAATTGAAGTTTACCTAAGCAGAAAATGTTCTGCCTTTATCCTATTTTCAATTCTGACTTAATCATGACCTAATACAATCTCATGGAACCATCCCTTGGATGTGCATGATCCTATTATGAAACCTCAGTTCAGAAAGTTGAATTTGAAAGAGAGTAAGATGAGAAATACAAATGATATACAAGTCTAACAAGGTTTCAGAATACTATTTTTCTGACTAAATAAATAGTGCCTACCTATAACGTCATGAAATATGGAGAGTATATAACAGCTACCAACTCTTTTAGACCCCATGATATTCTTGACCCTAGCCTTTAATCATGAACTAAACAAGGTTCCAGTTATCTGTTGTGGAATTCAGTAATGCAAGGGTGAAATCTTATTCCATTTCCCATACCATCAGTACAATTCTCTAGTTTCTCTTTTAAATTTATCATATAAATATCACTTTGTGTATAAGCAAAGGACAAGGGTAGTTCTAGATTTGTGTAGGTTTTTTTAGATTTAAATACTATGTGTCTGCTGAGAATTTGAAAAGTGTTGTAAAAGGCAGTCCAAAAAATAAACCTTTGATGTCTGCTAAATCAATGCTGTGTTTAAGTCACCTTCAGTGTTTTTAAAGGCTTACACTCACACAGCTCCTCCCCTCCCAAGACAATGACATTAGAGAAACAATCAATATTTAGAGGCCGTGGGATGACTGCTGTCAATGTTTGTGAAAAATGTCTTTGGAAAAGGATGCCTCAGAGTGAAGCTACTTAATTAAGGCTGCATCTGAATCTAAGAGTCTGAGAAAAATGCTATATGTGCAAAGTTTATATATTTTTAATGGACTGATCATTAATATTTCAAACCTGTTTCATTATTGTACTGCATAAGTACAAGCATTGTATCTGAGTCTTGCTTAATTGATGATTTTCCGGTAATTGGACCAAATAAGTCTGGTTTCCTTGGCTTTGTTATTTGCCTTGCCACTGAAAGGGAAAAGGTTATTCACATGCCTGCAACTGAGGCTCTTGCAAAAATATTCCTCTTTCCACTCACTGTGTGGGATTTTACTGTAAGCATTTTTCTTCATATCCATTTAGATGTTTAAATGTGGTCTAGTGCAGATCATATCAATATATCTTGCCAAAATGGATGCAGCTGTGCCAAAGATTAGCTAATGTCACTCCCATTTTGGGATAATTACATAGACTGCCAGTAGCTTCAACAGCAGCTTGGGGGTGAGGACACAGGGAAATAAATCAAATTTATTTGAACTTTCTGACTTCATCTCTTTTCAAGTGTGTAAACCTCAGTCTATTTCTAGAATAGGTTTATTCTTTGTAGGTTTAATTGCATATATTTCTAATCTAGAAACATAAGAGCAAAATTTAATTCTGGCTGTCGTAGCATGAATTTCACCCAGGAATTGCTGCTTCATTATAATTATAACTATCATAAAACTAATTTGAACAGTTAGAATAAGGATTTTCAGTATGTGGGCATTAGCATTTCCTGCTTTTTCTGGGTTTTGTTTAAGGCTTTTACCACAGCACCTACCCCAAAGAAATCTATAACCTCATTTGGGACCTCTATTAATGGTCACCATTGCCTCATAAGAATTGTTAGAGATTAACATTTTGACTCAGTAAGAAACTCTCTAAGTGCTTGTACATTGCTTAAAGCACTATAGCCAGGATTCCAATTGCTGCTTCTGAGTCACTGTAATAGAAGGAATAAATAATAGCTGTTCAAGGCACAAAGCCCTGACATAGAGTTTTAACTGCTTCTGCATTTCTTAACCCTGGTTATCTACAGAAGTGATAGTGCCCAAATTTTCTCCTGATATTAGCAGCCGAACCAGAAAAGAATGCGTCATAGAGCCTGTTTTCGTCACACTATGGCTGTTATGCAAGAAAACCAAGAACACTTAAATAAGACCACAGTGTGTTGACTGCCTGTGATAATAAAGCCAAGTCACTAGTTACATGAAGGATTTCCAGTTTAATCCATACTATATTTTCGGTGGGAATGGCATTAACTTTGAAAGCAGACTATTCAGTTGGCATTGGGGGCTAGGGGAGGGCAATTTATCAGAATGAGATAATAGAAACACCACTGGATGTATTTAACCTACTGCAGACAGATTTATACATTCCTGTCTTCACATTTTTCATGTCAAATTTCTTTTAAAGTGTCTAATACATATCTGAAGTGACTTCGGCACTAGGCAAAGGAAACCTGATTGAGTTGATTACTTTGATCCTAGATTTAGGGATTAAATGATCAAACTGACAACTATTCAAAATATATTTTTCCAACTTACTTAAAATATTGAATGATATTTCAAAAACTGTGTTTGAAAATATGAACCCCCGAGTTTCATTTGTCTTCTATAGCCTTTAAAACTTGTCAGAAATGTCTAGAGTTAGCTGTATCTCTAAACTTTAAAGTAACTATAATGGGATACAGTTCCCCGAACTTTTATGAAGTAGTCTGATGGCCTAAAAAAGAGCAGCAGGAAGTGTGCAAAATCATTTCCAAACAAGGAAAGGTCTTTAACTCCTTTCTTTTAGACTAACCCTATCTGAGATCTGAAAATTACAAATACTGGGTGTAAGAGAAATTCTATCTTTATTATTAGATGGAAATTGAGCCTCTTTAACTAGAATATCATAAATATTTGCTAGCTGTGTGATTAAAAATATCAGTATAGTCACTGCAACAAATAAAGATCCTGGTAATAGAAGAACTCAGAAGTGGAAACAATTACTCTAAGAGAACAGAGAACTTGTAAACAAAGGAGGAAGGGGACAGGAGATTATTTGTTAATCAACTCAGGATCTTTGAAAATTGTTAAGTCTAGGTTGTGATTCGGATTGCACACAGTCTCCACTGATACACTTTGTGTCAGTGGTGGGTTGACCCTATTTGGATGTCAGCTGCCCGCCAAAGCCACTCTAACGCTTACTTCTCAACAGGACAGGAAAGAGAAATAAAAGTTAAAGCTAATGGTTTGAGACAAGGGGAGGGAGAGATCACTCACGAATTACCATGACAAACAAACTTAAAGACTTAACTCAGAGAAATTAGTTCAATTTATTACCAATCAAGTGGGATAATGAGAAATAAAAAACAAATCCTAAAACCACCTTTCCCTCAACCCCCACTTCCTCTCGGTTTCAACTTCACTCCTGATTTTCTCTCCCTTCTCCCCAAAGGGAGAATGGGGATGGGCAGTGGGCCCTGTAGTCAGTTCATCACACATTGTACTACTCTGTTGCACTAGTCCTTCCTCCGCAGGACTAGAGCTCCTCACACTCTTTCCCTGTTTCACCTGGTGAGTCCTTTTCATAGGAGACAGTACTCCATGAATTTCTCCAACATGAGTTCTGCCCACGGGATACAGTTCTTTACAAACTAGTCCAGTGTGAATCCCTTCCATAGGTTGCAGTCCTTCAGGAATAGACTCCTTCAGCATAGTCACCCTACAGTGTCTCAAGTCCTGCCAGAAAACCTTCTACTGTATTGAGTCCTCTCCCCACAAGGCCACAGTTTCTGCCAGGAGGCTGCTCCAGCATGGACTTCCCATGGATCACAGCCCCCTTTGAGTATCTACCTGCTCTAATCTTGGGTCCTCCACTGACTACAGGTCTGCTTCCCCATGGATGTCCGTAGGCTGCAGTGGGGCAGCTTGCCTCACCATGATCTTCACCATAGGCTGCAGGAGAATCTCAGCTTCAGTACCTGGAGCACGTCCTACCTCTCCTTATGCAGTGACCTTGGCATCTGCAGGGTTGTTTCTTTCTCATACTCTCAAACTTTTTTGTCTACACAATTGCTCCTGCACAGTGACTTCTTCCCCATTTTTGAATCTGTTATGCCAGGGGTACTACCACCATCTTGGAGCTGTTTGGCATTGGCTCTGTGGGACATGGGTAAACTTCTAGCAGTTTCTTACAGAAGCCACACCTGTAGTCCCCCACTACTGAAACCTTGCCACACAAACACAACACAATATTGTTAACAACAACAGTATTTGTCTATGACATATAACTGTGTGAATGAGATGTAAACAGCTTCATTATCATTTAACCTATTTTTTTTCTATTAGGCTGTTTAATTTTTAATATTTTTCTGTTTGGTTTTTTCTCCTTTTTTGAAGAAAAGGGTGAGAGCCTTGCAAATACTTTTGGACTCCCTTAGATTCCCAAGTATGAAGAAGGATAATAAGACACAGGGTCAAATTATTTGAATACTGTGCTTTTAAAATGCCTGTCTAGTCTGCATGACAGATTACATTAAATAATAACAAATGCTTACATAGATGAGGGCACATATCCAAGGCCATGAGAATCAAGGTGGCTGAACTCGATCTTGCTTTTCATATTTTTTCCTGTTATTCTATATCTTATGTGTACAAATAGAAATAAAAAGCTGAAATGGTGGTGAAATCTGGAATCTTAAATAAAACACAGGGATCTCATTTTCTCTTTTAACTCCTGTAACAATGTACAGTCCACGACCATGCTGATGTTTACAGTAGTATTTGCAAATTACTAATTTTTTGTCTCAGTCATTTAGTTTTGACAGTTAAAAAGTCAAATAGTGTGCAGTTTTTGATCTACTGACATTTCTGAGTCTTCAAGAACTTCAAATAAAAGAAAATCTTTTCATTTTCATGAAAAATTACAAACTCACACTGTGCCTATGCATAAGACAACTAATATTTTCTAAAGCAGTACATGAGGAATTGCCTTTTTGCAGCTTCTGTTACAGCCAGTGCATTTTAATAACTTTCAGACCCTACCTTACAGTAAATGTACTGCAGATTGAGTCTCTAGTCACAAAGCTGTAAACCCTCTCTCCCCACAAACCAAACCCTTTTCAGCCGTCAAACAATTAAGAATTATAAGAGCTTCTGTGATCTCATGTAAGCATCGTAAGAGCAACTTGGAGACAGATAACCCAATGTTAATCTTGAATGACTTTAGGAAACCAGTCACTTCATAAAAGACTAATTCCAATGTAAATAAGTATCACAATTTGACTTTGAAAAATAAGAAACTAAATGAAAACTTAGACTGCATGTCTTACACAAAGAAGACTGTATGTCTGTAAGCATAGTGTATTGTTGAATTTTCCTTGCACATGAATTTTGGTTTCATAGTACAACCTTTTTGCGAATGAAATTAAGTGTCTTAAAAAAGGAGCAGGGCTTCAGTCTCTCTTTTTTAGGATCAGTTGAAATTGCAGTGCTCTCAACTGAGATGTTGTTTGATTTTCAAAAAAATCTTCCATTCCTTCTCAGAGTTTTCCAGGGATTTTCAAAGTAATTTTTGTACTTCCTTCAGAGACAAATAAAACCTGGAATCCAGAAACTCAATGAAATAAGAATGATAAAAACTGAACATTCCTCCTTTTTTCTTCCCTGTACTCTAAAAAAAAAAAATAAAATGTATCTTGTGTTATTTTATCCTTCTTCTTCTCACCATAAAACTGTGAAGTTTCCATTTTTATTTTTTTTATTATCTTTGAAGACAAAGTATGGGAAAATAAGGGAGGCCAGTAGAACCTGAGCATCCTCTCCCAGCTTTGTCATAATTTCTTGGACCTAAACAAGTCTGACTGTCTTACAGCATACATCTACAAGAATAGATGCAGGAAAAATCAAGATCATCTACCCACATTGTCATTCTGAGCTGTCTGAACTGTGTGTATATGGGAAACATAATTCAGCTCACAATGGTGTGCCTTCTGACCCATCAGTTGCTCTACCCTGAGTAGCTTGGTACATGCACAGAGTTCATGTATTTATGCGTTTATTCTCCTCTTTCCATTCAACAGACTGTAGTTTCTCGTGGTTAATCCAAGAGAAATTATCTCACCATTTCAAGATTGACTTCTGTTTTTCATTAACATGAATGACCAGCCTTGTGCATATTTAGATGTTTAAAACTCCTTTTGAGAAGCCATAATAATAAATTTGCAAATTATTTTCAAGGGTAGAGGAGTAGGGGGAATTAAATCAGGTCTTTACACCACCATACTGATCACTTTTTATGTCAGTGCAATTTTCTTGTGTGTTTAGTTGTGATTGCCTGTGTTTGACATTGCAATAGGAAAAATTGAAATAAAATCTTCAATTAAAGGAAAAAAGCAGAAACTGAATTTTTTTCTTTAATTATTCCTTAATTCACATTAATTATTTCCTTAATAATTAGCATTCCTTAGGAAAATACAGCCTTTGCAAATCAAACTCAACAGGATTTAAAGAGAATCAAAAGGTAGCAAATGTTGCCTTTTCACAGCTATAATTTTTCCGAGCTAGAATTTACCAAACTGTTGCTGCAAGCTTGAACTTGCCTGGGAAGGAGGAGGTAGTTTAATTTGCTATCTGTTTCTTTACAGAGTATTTAGCTTTATACTATCCACTAAATAGGGCAATTACAACACCAATCTTTACAATAAGCACATGATGTAGGTCTATTTTGGAAAATGCTTATTTCAACATTAATATTTAAAATAAATTTTAATGATCTCCAGTGAACAATTTTTTTCATTTTTAAATCTAGCCAATAATTTTCAACATATATATCAAGGGGGTTTCCGTGCACCTATAATATTTCAAGCCCAGAAGACATTGCTAAACTCGTATATTTTTGCTTTAAATATCTACCTATTAAGCATAATAAATTAAATGCAGAAATTGAACATTAAATTGATAGTTTTAATCATCTAGGAACAAAAGGAGAACAAAGGGTTTGCTGCAATACTTGCATTTGTGCATGTATATCTTCTGTATGATACATCCCTTGAAGGGCCCCTGGGAAATTCTGCCTTGCTGTGCTACAAATGAAATGCCCTCTTGTAGTATACTGCACCGTACTTCAGCAGCAGACATCTTCCCAATGTCCTTCAAAATATGCAGAACTGCAGCAATGACATGCCTGAGGGGAAACCTGGGAAGCTCTTGTTAAAATTCCATCACCAAATTAAGTGGAAGCTTGGAGTCATTTTTCATCTCTGATGCAAATTGCAAGTTCATGCAGAATGTTAAACCATCTCTTCTGCAGATAAATTATTTCTAAAGCTTTAATACAATTACCTTTGAAGAGTAAATATTTTACCTGTTGGACAGAGCTGCACTGCATCGAAGTTCAGGTTAAAATACCTATCTCCAGGCTTTCTTACAATGCCTTAATATTCCTGATACTGTATCTGTTGGATGTTATATATTTTTTGTGATATCATTGAATTTGTAATTTCTTTTTTTTTCTTTTTAATCAGCTCTTTAATAGTTTTGGTCAACAAAATAAATTTCTTTGCAATTGATAACCTAGCTTGCACATTCTTGTAATACCTTTGAATTACTAACACTCATTTTAACTCATAACAAAAAAAAGAAAACAAAAAGAATTAGTTCTTTTGCAACATAAGAGAGTCATCTTATGCTCCCAGTTGTTACAGGGAAATGGAGTTCATAAGCTTTCATTATGTGTTTTATATGAAAAATACAGTAGCTAAAGGTTTTAGGATTAGAGGAATTCTTTTGAGAGAAGGACAATAATGATGACTACTTTTTCCTAATCTGTAGTGCATTTAAATTGAAATTTTTCAGGTAGAATGTCATATTCTATCAGGTTAATGCAGAAAGATGATTGATCTTTATAAAAATGTTTATTGAAACACCATTTGGTAATTTTGTGGAGAAAAAAAACAGAAAAAGAAAAAAGATTTAATTAATTTCCAGAATTATAAAGAAAAGGAAATATTTTTTAAGAGTTTTGGACAGTTATAACCGTAACAACAAAAAAAAACTTTTACATAACAATGGAAATATTGCATCTACTCTACTCCATGAGATCACTGTGGTCAGAAGAAATCATGCAGTTGGATCTTGAATATATATGACATCTTTGTAGTACCCTTGCTCATCAGATGTTTAAACACATAATATCCATGACTCCCTCTGTCCTCAGACCCTTCTCCAATCTGAACAGACTAAACTCCTTCCATCTTCCCTCAGATAAAAGATATTTCAAGCTCTCGTTCATATTTACAACCCTTTCTGGATCCACCATAGTATGTCCGTGTTTTGCTTCTACTGGTGAGGCCAGAATTAGACCCCATATTCCAACTGTGTCCCACCAGTGCTGGGTAGAAGGAAAGGAACATCTCCCTCAGCCCACTGGCAATGCAGTCCAGAAGGCTATTGGAACTCTACCTTATGAGCATCTTGGTGTTCACCTGGAGATCAGGGCCTTCTCTGTGAAGCTGCTTTTCATGCAGCTTGTCTCCAACCTATATTGGTGCAAGACATTATTCTTCTCCAAGGACGGGCAATTTCCTATTGTTGAACTTTATGAGATTCATGTCAGTGCATCTCTTCACTCTGTTCAGATCCCTCTGAATGGCAACCTGCTTTTTTGATGTATCAGTCACTACTCTGATTTTGGTAGTGCCTGCAAACTTGCTGCCAAGCTCACCTTGGCATATCTAGGTCATTAATGAAGATGTTAAACACTGCTGGACGTAGTATTCATCCCTGGGACACATCAGTAATGACTGGTGTCCAACTGGAGTTCATGCCACTGATCACAGTCATTTGAGCTGAGAAATTAAAGCAGTTTTCAGTCTACCTCACTGTCTGTTTATTTCACCCACACTGTATCAATTTAACTATTGGAATTTTATGTGAGACAACGTCAAAAGCCTTTCTCAAGCTGAGAAAAACAAGTAATACTCTCTCCATGCTGGTTTTTCCTGAAACTGAGTTATTTTTCTCTACAACAGCCCTCATGGGGGGTTGTAGAGAAAACATAATGATGCTTTTTCAATTGCAGAACAGTTCTTCCACAGTGTCAAGGCCTTGTCTACTTCTCATTCTGCTCCCCCAGCAAGTAAGCTGAGTGTGTGCAAGAAATTGAGACAGCTGATCCAAACTGACCAAAGAGATATTTTTTCCATAAGATGTTGTGCTCAGCAATAAAACTGAGAAGGCAGTGGCAGAAAGGGAGTTGTTCCAAAATTACCATTGCTCAGTGACTGGCTGGACATTCATCTGCTAGTGCTGAGCAATAGCTTTTACATCACTTATTGAAGTTTCGTTTTGTTAAGTTTTTCTTCTCCTGCGAGTTTTCTGTTTTGTCCTTCCAATTCTCTCACCCCTCAGACTGTGTGCATGTGCAGGAGTGTGCATGTGTATGTGCAGGAGTGTGCATGTGAGAGAGGGGCTCTGTGTTGCTTAGTTACCTACAGGGCTAACCCATCGCACACCCTTGTTCACTGAGCAAGTCATTCTGCTGTAGAGAGCCACCAGTTTGATCAGGTATGATTTACCCTTTGCCATTCCATGCTGATCACTCCCCATTATTGTCTCGTTCTTAATCTGTTTGGAAATTTTCTCAGATTATTTGCTCCATCATCTTCACAGGGATTCAGGTGGGACCGATCCATCTGTAATTCCATGGATTCTGTCTCTTTTCCTCCTTTTTCCTTAATCTCTTGTGAGTAACTTAAAACCAATGGGTTGTATTTCACTAAACTAGTTGTTGTTTGCCGGGTGCTTTAGTTCTTCTCCTTGATTGTATGTTACTCCTGCGAACCTTTTGCCAAAATGCTTATTTTCTCACTAAAGTAAAAGAAGTCTCTTGGGAAAAATGTGTAGCTTTTTCTCTTTACACGAATTCAAGGTATTAAAGAACTAAAAGGCTT
Source organism: Pipra filicauda (assembly GCF_003945595.2). Taxonomy (NCBI): domain Eukaryota; kingdom Metazoa; phylum Chordata; class Aves; order Passeriformes; family Pipridae; genus Pipra; species Pipra filicauda. Next base: position 1,643,596 of record NW_024105175.1, read on the forward strand.
TGCAAAAAATTCAGCAGAGAATTATTTTGGAATTTTAAATATAAATAAAACACCTGGACAGCTTGTGGCTTTGACCTGGGACTTTACAAATGATAAGGAAAACAAACAAAAAACAACACAAAACAAACCCAACACTCCCCTCCCATCAAATATAAGAGTGAAAAAGACAGAAATTTGCTTTTTTAACATTTTCTGTTCAGCTGAGGACTCCTTGGTCACTGCAGCACAGAACTCCACAGAAATATGGGATATGTTGTCATGCCGTCAGAGGAGGTTTCACCCTACATTTGACTGAAGTTAGAAGTCAGAATTGGTGAACCTATAATATGGAGAATCAGGTGCTGTAGCATCATTGTGGGGTTGCTTAAATGCCAGTGAAAGTGGAGGCTACAACTGGTGTCATCAGGTTTAAGTGACAATGACTTTGCTTTATTACAGTAGCACAAAGAGTCACAGAAAGAAAGGGTTGGAAGAATAAAATATAGTTATAGTAATCCTGATGATTTTACCTAACATATTTTAAAAAACTTCTACTAAAGCATATTCCACAGAAATAAAAGGATTCCTCAGCACAGCCTCTAGCAGATCTAGTTGAAGTGGGAGTAGAGTAGTTTGCCTGGCATAAAATAGTAGGCCTTAATACTAAGTATATCAGGAATGTTGTGATAAATAACTAGCTCCTTGGCTAAAAACACTGTTGAAATATCTTTTATTCATACACAGTTAAAAGAACTACAAAAATCCATCTCATGTCAATCAATACACTCATATTGACTGCAATAGAACTAAGTCAATTTATAGCAGCTGAGACCGCAGCTCCAAATTTCGTAGTTCAAACTCACCATAAAACAGAGAGGAGAAATTTAAGGAGGCAAACAACACACAAAATTAAGTTGATCTGCAAATGTGGAGTATTGCTCACCATAAATTAATTTGTCAGCAGATACTGGCTTTTATAAAGTAATTTCAAGAATCTCATTTAACAGTGCAGGAACTGAAGTGTCAGTCAGTTGTTGTTTGTATCTTTTACCCTTCAGCATCCCTCATATAAATGACTGAAAACAGGGTTTGTAATAGAAAGCCTGCAAAATCCCTGAAACAACAACAGAACAAACAAATTTAACTGCCGTAAAACAGCATAAAGCAAATTTACTAGAATAATATGTAGGTATTTCATCACCCCAACTGTAGCAACATTTTCAGTAACGGGCTGTCTGCTCCCTGGGCACACTGCGATTAGAATGAGTTCACAACAAATGTGCTCATTAAACTGAATCTGCTCACAACAAAGATGTAAAAAGAGACATCAGACAGATTACTTCAATGTAGTTTCCTATGCTTATCTTTTCCTCTTCTTTCCTCTCTTCTGTATTTGAAGAGAAGATAATTTTCTTTTATAGACACCCACTTTAGATGCTAACTTATGGTTGTTTTATTGATTTTTCCTACATAAGCTTCATATGGGAATTTGTGTTTCTCCTATTAAGGTTCATCTTATTCATTGGACTGGATTATGGAAAAAGCATATGAGCTAACTGTAAATATCTCATGTTTTGTTTTTGTGGTTGCTCCCTTTTTGTCAGATATATGACTGATGTTTTCTTCTAGTTGCATGATAGAATTTTATTGCACTGAGAATAAAAAACGTGTCACAGGCACTTAAAATCTGTTTAGAGGATCTGATTAATCTAATGCGGGAGCAGATGCACTATCCTTTCTTTTTCTTTCTGCCTCTCTCCCTTCCTCTGCTATATTTCCTCACTCACTAGTGGTTTTTATTATGGCAATTTATCTAGATCTAGCAGAGCTGAAGGAGAATATAGAGGAAGAAGTGCCTCTCTGTGTAGTTAATAGTTACTCTAAGACTTGAATGGTTGTTTCAGGTTACAGAAAGAGTGATGAAGCTGATACGGTTTCTAGTAATTGAACTTATTTGTCCTGATTCTATTCTCACTGATAAATGATGTAAATCAGAAGTAGATCTAATTGCACACACAAAACTAGTGAAGGTGTAATGATGATTGAGACCAGATGCTATCGAAATAATAAACTATAAAATTGAGAGGGCTTTCACACTTGCAAAGGAATCTGGCTATTTGTTATAGGTCTGTGGAAGCTGTAATTATTTAAAATTATTAATAGTCAAATTTTTGGACTAATGATTTGTTAATGATTTTTTTTTTTTTACTTTCAAATCAATGAAGCCACAGTCTAGTAGGAAATATGAAATACTAAGTTTCTGAAAAATAATACTGGAAAATACATTCCTACATCAAAACTTTCAAAAGTGACTCATATTGTACTCATTCTTGGTTGTCAAAATTGAGACACATTTATGCATACATTAGACTTTCTTGAAATTTTGACAGGATGTATCTGGATGCCTGCATTCGACCTTCTGAAATAAGCTTGGGTGTATACATTTGCAAATGACCTTTACTTCCAAAATATTAAATATGCAATAATTTTCATTGTCAGGAAAGTGAAAAAAAATAAATTCAAAGTGGGTTAGATCTGATAAAGACTAGTGCACTTTGAGTGAATATTAAGTGGGCCTGAAATCCTGAAATCCTACATTTCTGTATTAAAGAAAAAAAGATTTGGCTCAACAGCTCCGTAACACGTAACATTTTTGCTTAACTTGAACTGTCACTGAGCCACTGCAGTTCTGTCACTGCTTAAGCTCAGAGAACCTTCACAGTCAGCATAAAGTCCAATGTACAGCCAGAAACTTAATATCTTCACAATACACACACACACACTCTCCAAGGTCACCTACTCACACAATGAAGACATCGCTTATGGACTTGCGTTTTACCTGCACAGTAGGTTAACTAGAGTAGATGACAAAATACTGGGAGGCGGGTTAATGGGAATTTGAATAGATCTAAGTCAGGCAGCCTTTGGAACTGGACCTGTACTTTATAACAGTGTTTTAGCTTCTAGGACATCCAAACAAGGCTGGAATGACCTCTGTACGCTCCTACAACAGTTAAGTGGTTCTTGATCACACCTTTGGGTCTGTGGATTATCCTTAAGGGAAAAATTTCTCTCTTCATCCCAAGTGGAAGGAAACTTGCTTATAACCTTCAGTATTTTATATTACACATCTTTGTGTTTAGTGTTTTCTGATGGCTTGAAACTAGTTGCTTTCTCAGCAACCCAGGTTTTTTTTTTAATAATTGCTCTTAAAAAACCTCCACATTCCTTTATATATATATATGTGTGTATGTGTGTTTGTGTGTGTGTGTGTGTATGTGGGGTTGTATGTGTATATTTTAAGAAAAAAAATTGTTTTTTATGTAAAAGTACTTAGAATTTTGTGAACAGCTGCAATTAATATTAGAGAACACTTCTAAACTTATCTTTAGCTATCCTAGCCCTTTATAGATTTTCTTCATCAATAGCTTTGGTTTTACTAGATATAAAATAAAGTAATCTAAAATCTGCCCACTCCATCTTAAAAGGAAAAAAAGCAGCTATACAGCCAATTACATCTCTCATTATTTAATATGTCATTATGCAATTTTCTCTTCTAGTGTTCAGTTCTCTAATAAAATTATTTGATTTTTTTTCCCATGTGGCTTTACATAATTAAATGTGTCTAATATGGGCCAGATACCTGCCCCTTCACGTCTGATCAAAGTGAGATAGATGAGTTATTATCTAGCTCTGAGTAATTGTAAAGCATCCTTCTGCCCATTTGGAACAGAGAACCTATTTTCCTATTCTTTCATACTGTCATTGGAAATCTGGAGATGATTTTAAAAAATAACAAGTATAATACTAACTTTGATAAAATTTTTGTATTCCAGATAATTGGTTTTTCATTGTGGGATTCAGTCCAACTACCTTAGACATTTATTACACTTAAATGGTCTGCTGTAAAGATGTCTTATATTAGATAATCCTGTTTTGTCCTTGGATATCTTAGAACTTCTCAGATTAATTTTTAGTAACTTATTTGAACACCATGAATCTGACTGGTTGCTGTGTTATATCCTATATGTGTATGGAAAGCACCTCTCTAATCTTATTTTACATGATTATTCCCACCCTTCTTAAAATTTCTTCATAAGTACTGTAGAAAAATATCCTGTGAAGAAAGGGGGGAGGAGACAAAGGAGATATGTTTTCAAGTATTCACCAGAAGCAAAGAATACAGTAAAAGAAAGGTAACAGGGCCTGCCTGATAATAAGTGAGAGAGAAAACATTAGCCAAGAAACACAGTGGGAATAAAAGTTTCCATACCTGCCAAAAGCCAAATTGACTCCTTTAGTTTACACTTTATTGATAGTCATAGTGACAAGCATCAATGGCTGGAAGAAAATGATACAGCTCCAAATATCCCCTGGTTTCCCATTATGCAGGACTCTGTTCCTTTTATGTCTGTTTCCTGTCTGACCAAGCACTTCTCCCTCACAGCTTCATTTCTTGGCCCTGACCCATCCTAGCCTACATCTTTCTGCGCTTTCCAGTCTCTGAGGATTTCTTGATCACAGTCCAGGTGTCACTGTACAGGACTGAATCCCATTTGACTTCTGGCAAGTGTATCCTCCCCAGCTAATTATGATGAGCACATATTATACTGGGGTGTTTCTACCCCATGCTGTGTGTTTTATTCAAAGAGCATTTGTAGACACTTCAAAGTCCACTGGTCTCTCTTGCATTGTTGTATTTCTTTTTTTTTTTTTTTTTACTTTCAAGGGGGCTATTTGGTTGTTTGGTTTGAGTTTTTTACTTTGGGGTTTTTTTGGAGGGTAGTATTTGGTTTTTTTTTCTTGAAACTATAATTTGTAGACCAGAAAAAAAATTATACATTTTTTAAAATTTCCATCTCCTGTGTAGTTCTACTTTTGGTGGGGTTTTGAAGTGCTGTTCTTCCACTCTTCAATGTTTTATTCAACTCCGCTAAAATATATTTCTCAATAATCTCTCAGAGTCAAGGAATGTGAAAGGTTTCTTTAAGCGATTAAAAGCATAAAGGGATGAAATCTACATGGCAACTGATTTCAACAAGCTTTTGTGGAAAGTTTCTTATTAGGAGCATTAGGAACATTTTTGTATCTTGTACACTTACGAGTTACACAGATACCTATGGGTACTTAAGCAAAAAGTCTTGTTGTGATGGTAAACTCTGCTTGGCAGAAATGAATGTAAGAACAAACACTTGAAACAACAATTTATTTATAGAAGAATCAAAGGACCGTCTTAAATAACCAGTCTTACAGGACTGTTTAGATGAAAAGACAATGTTGATCTAAGTAAAGATGGCTGTAAAGTGGCCACAAATTATTCCACAAATGGAAAAATTCTTTACACAATAGGATGAAGTTTTTTAACAATGTTTCAAAAGGAGCAATATTATCCCAAAAGACAAACTAAAAGTCTTGTCTTCCTATAGAGTTGTATGTTATTTCCCCAGAAACCTCTGGTGCATAACTTTACAGAAACACAGAAAGCAAAATTGCGTAATACTCTTTCTTTTCAATGCAGTTACTTTCCAATACCTCATTACTCACCAAAATCCTCATTTCCCTTCCTTACCATTTAATTGCTGGATTGTACAGGGTAGCACTGCAGCTCTATTCCACTCATACACATGCTGACTGAATTCCAGTACTGTACTGCTTGGTAATAGGTACTGCAAAACGAAGATAGCTGTCATGATCATATGTCAGCTTTTCTTTCACTGAGGGAGCTTAAAGTAACACTGTATACTTTCAAGAGAATTTTTCTTGAAACTTGGTGGAATTTTGTATCTTTCAAGCCTTCAAAATTAGTTACAATTTTTCAGTGGACTTGAAGGTATTAGATGAGTGACTGACAGTCACACAGTTGAACAGTGTACCAGAATTTCCTATTTCCTTTGGAAACTGAGCAAAAAAATATGTCAGTGTGAAGATGTTCTTGATGGGTTTAAGGAAGAAATATTTTTTTTCGTCCTGTGCTTCTGCTTGGCTATGAATCTCCAAAAATGAAATTGTGTGTCAAACTACAAAACAGAAATTTGTTGAACAGTTAGCAAACTCAACTCCAATGGTAACAACCTGAACAGTTGTTAAAATATCTATTTTAGCATATAATTTTTTTCCACCTCTCATCATTTGATATAAAGGTGTTACCATTCTGCAGTTTTATATCCGAAAAGCAGAGTATCAAGTTATTGTACAGCATAAAAACAATTATCACATTGAAGACACAGAGCCTCACAAATTAAATAGTGTATTAAAAAAATAGTTAAAAAAAGAAAGGCAAACAAGAATTGGCCAAAATATTCAATTAGGAGATTTATTTTCCCTTATAGCTGCAGAAAAATAATTATGAAAAGAACATAACCTAACTTGAATTTGAATTATATTAGATCAGAGTCTGTCAAAGTTGATCATTGTATTTTGAACATATGCATTTATCCCTTCTGGACCAAAGACTGAGTGTCATGCTGTCATATTTGGCATAGATCGCCTTGTACTGGGCTCTATCTAGCACTAGCATATAGATACACCAATTAGTCCATTCCAATTGAATACACACATTAAGGGATTGTTTAACTGCTCCACTCCACCCATTTCCAGTGATCAAGGTATAAATACCTTATAATGAGGCTGAGCAAATTTTAGTGAAGAACAAAATATGTATTTAGAGTAGATTTTAATGTGCATGAGGTATATTATTTCAATAATGAGGAGATATAGTGTTCAATTCAGTTCAATTGTTGAGAAACAATCTAAGACTGATGGGACTTACAACGTATGAAAATGGGAGTCAATAGGGTTAACTGTAGAGAGAGTGTCAGAGAAAAAACTATACTAGTTTTCAAAGAAAACACAATTCTTTAGAAAATGTCTTGGTCTGAAAGTAAAGGCAAAGCTGGTTTAGATTCTGCGTGTGCAACATTTTCAGGATTAACCCAAAGCAGACACATGGCACATGACAAAATTGGCCACTGCAAGCAACCTTGTACCAGAAATGAGGTGAAAAAGGATGTGTACAGTAGAAAATAGAGAAGGGACTGGGAAGTTGATGCATAAATTTGTCAGAAAATGAAATCAAAACAGGCTGTAATTTCCTCTCAAGGTCCCTCAGTAATATCAAAAGCTTTCAACTACTCCTCTGAATACTGTAGCTCAGACCTCAATTTAGGGGGTCTGAATTATTGAAGGAACCAGGTCAGGGAAAATTCACAATCTTGTGCAGTTGTCAGAAACATTTGTTATTAACCACCATTTGTCCTGAGTGTGTTTAAAGTCAATAAAGCAAAACCCAAGGCATTTGCATTGGATTATATACAAAACTGGTAGAATTTCTGCTGCTTGACTGTAACATCTAAGCAAAAAGAAATATAATTTTTATGTATTTTCTCTTTGGTAGTCTTTCTTGTTTTCAGAGATTGCATTTATTTTCTCAGGAATAAATTCTGGTAGTGGTTCAAACTGGATTTTCACTGTCTTCAGTTTGTTTTAGTCTTACCAAAAATGACCTGGACAAAGTCTCTAGTTCTAATTGCTTCTGTCTCCTTTGATTGCCTTCTCCTTTCTAAGATAAAATAACATGGGCTATTGTTATTTTTTTACAGAAATAAAGAAATCATTATAAAAAACGCAAATAAAAATGTCCATATTTTCTGCAGTGTTATGTATGTTAAGCTTTGGAAACACATATCTGAGGGTAAGGGGATGTACAAGACCATCCCGAAGGGATCATCTGGAAGTGCTGTCTTGCTGTGGGACAGGACAACCTTGAAAATCTTTTCATATAAAGAATGTCTCATCCTTTTGTTTATTCTCCCAGTAACATTCTTCTTGCCTAATGTATATAATGCTGAAAGAAGTATTACCCATTTCCAAATTTTTTCTTTAATTTCTGGGAAGTGACTTCCTGGAAGAATTATTGTATTGTTTCTTTCCGACATGGTAGAATTTGAAAGAAGTCTTTAAAAGCCAACTGCCAACTCCAACAATAAAATGCTTTTATTTGGCTTTTCTTATTTTATTTTTTACTTGAGTATATTTTTATTTACTTCCAGTTTGAAAAAGTTCAGACATGGTGGGGATGAAAAACTGTGATTTCAGCTAAAAAAAAAAATTAGAAAAGCATTAATTATTGGAAAATAATTTTAATTATGGACACTGTAAGCACCTTGGCACCTTGTTATTAATTTTATATCTATCAAGGCAGAATACCTTTGTTGCAGTGTCTCTATTAATTTCAAACCTCTGACCTTGTAAGCTTTCCAGAGTTGGGAAATTTTGGTAGTACAATGTGTGTTTTATAAATTTCTAAAATTATTAGTGAAGGTAGAAATGTAATACCTAAGCATTAATATTGTGAACATTAATGTTATGATTCATGATTGTCATGTGAAAAGGGGAGATTTCCCTGACCCTTAATATGGGGAGATTTCCTTAACCCTTAATGATTTATGTCTGTCAGTGCCCCAGGGAAGCCAAGACACTTTTGCCTGACCAGTCTGTCAGCATCCTGTTATGGGGACCCTTCGCCTAACAGTCCTGCTGGATCAGAGGGTGATTTAACTGCCTTTTCCAGGGGTCTAAGCCAACAGCACAAGGAAGATGCCTCAGAGGATCTTCCCATTTTATTTGAGTGTGTTTCCTGCTGCTGGCAACCATTAGCGCCTGTGAAGGACTCACACTAACAGTTTATAGAATAACAATTTTTATTAACATAAAACTGTGGCAGGTTAAGGTTTGAAGATTGCCAGTGACAGTATCTGACTGCAAAAATGTATTTAAAGCAATACACAGACAAGTTGTAATCCCAATAAAAGTATTCAGCACACATAGAGAGTACAATTCTTACCCAATAGAGTGTCCCTATGGGGGAAGAGGACAGGTTCAGCCTGTCAACTGATCCCAGCAGTTACAATGCTGTCTTCCCTCACTTTTGCCCCATTCTCGACTTACTTTTATACTATTTCTTTATGTTTAGGTGGAGTTTGAGTGACCTTAGTCATAAATACTCTTGTTTCTGATTGATGTAAAATTCTCTTGCTTTGCTTTTAAAGATACAATCAAAAAAGTGTGGAGCACGTGCCCAGTGTGGGGTGGTCAGACCTTGGAGGCAGGTAACTTTGGGATGGAGGTGTACATTAATATTACAATTAAGCTTTAATGAATCAAGTTCATCAGAGGAGAATGATTTTGCCATCATTGCTGGCTCAGCTACAGGACATCTGCTCCTTGGTTGGCATGTGCTATGCCGGCAATCAGCTGCAAAGTACAATGCAAGGGTTTCCACAAAGCCTGACTGTGTGTCCACTCTGCTCCACCCTCCATTCCATCCCCCTTAGCAGGTGCTTACTGTTGTATGGAGGATCATCACGGAGCATGTCAACCACATACCATCTAGGGAGTAGCAGCTGAATTTTACCCTATAATTTCCATACTGTTATAACTTCTGTTAGAGTGTGAATATAACTTCTCCATTTCCTCTACTTTTTACCCCCATCCATCTTCCCACAATGGTATAAAAGAGAATTATTTGTATGAAACTATGTATAGTACTTGGTGATTTCTATACTTCGAAAATAACTACTGTTACAGTAATTAACTTCCAATATTACTTACATGACATACCTACATTTTCAAGATAATTGAGAAGATAAGTTAATGATTTCTGCCAACACACATAGTTCAATATGAGTCTCCTTGTTTATGATATCATTATAACTGACATTTCTAGATTAAGACTACTGGAGATATGTCTAAAAGATACAGCCTTTAAGAATTATGAATTTAGGAGAAATTTGTAAGTCTTTAATTTTTATCAATTTTTTTAAAACAACACATTTTGATCAGAGAGAATCACGACAGAAATTAATTTTTACAGTGTGTTATGAATTGAATAGAAATAAAAGGAAGCTGAGAAAACAGCAATAAAGGTTTGGGGTTTTTTTAATGGTAAAAAGTAATGATAAATATTTATTTTTTTTTTCAGAAGCAAACAAAAGAATAAAACAATTCCTGTTGCTTTCAGATATAAACTGAATGTTATTCTGAATAATCAGCGAAATATTCCTAAATATCTATTTTCAAATTTTCCTGCTGTTTGAATATCATATGCTCTGCATGTGATTGTGGTCATTGTGATTGTGTCACTCCTACACAAACCCTTCAGTTAGACCTGGACTGTTTTGTAATGCTAAATCCCAAACAGAGGAGATCAAGATGAGCACAGTATTCCTGATTGTCCACACTGTTCAACTGTTTAACCTACACCCTCACTCTGCTTTGAACCTGTCCTACGAAATTTCAGAAGAAATCTGTTTAAAGGTACTTTATCTAAGTTTTGTCTGTAATGTTCCATTGCTTCCTTATATGAAATAAAACATGCCTGTATATGTTGACAGTTTAAACCCTTTCTGTGCTGGAAAGTGAGTATTAGTAAAATCTAAGTGTTTCCCCAGACAATGGTGGTGTGCACCAAATGTCCTAGACAATTTCTCCACAATTCCTTGGGGAATTAGAATATTTCAGAGACCATTTAAAAATAATTAAATACAGTGTGCATAATGACAATAGTCTGAGACATACCATGACGGGTCCTTTTGGTGCCCTGAACCCTTTTCAAGGTTATTTAATTTAGTAACATAAGGATAGACACTATGTCACAATCAGACTAAATGTGGCAGCCCTCTCGAAAAAGTTGAAGGCTTTAATGCAATGATGTTAGTATTAAACTACTTAGAGGCAGAAAGAGTCTTCAAGAATGTATTTTTCATAGGAGTGTGTGTGTGCCTGTGTTTGCATGTGTGTCCCACTTACATGTCCTAAACAGAAAGGAGTAAGAATTTAGTCATTAAAAGTGCCTACAACTCAAATTAGCAAATCTCTCAGGTTTGTCTTACTGTTGAATATATAGTAATCTCAACTTTTCCTTCTATAGTCAAAAAACTAAATTCCAGAGGTTACCATGGAGTAACATGACTAATTGCATGCAATTTTAAGTTCAAATTATATTAGGGTTTTTTAATAGTTTGTAAATCTTAGTAAATGTTTTACATAGAACTAAAACTTCAAGATCACAGACTGGTCTGCTGAATTTCTATGTACTGGAATTAAAAAAGGAAGGTGTTTTCTTCCTTTTGAGCTAAAATCATATTTTTTCTAAATGATTAAAAAATGTTTTATCAGTTTTCCTATACAACCAAGTGAATTTAGGAAATAACTTGAGTCTTAAGGTGACTTGTTCTCAATAAAAGTGGATCTCATATTAAGAATAATTTTCTGTGTAAGAAAATAGATATAGAAATGCAGTAGAAGTTTTCATAAAATGATCATAAGTTAGTTGACCAATGAAGTTTACAAAAGTGAGGATGTAGGTAGTTGTTTCTGAAGTGTCAGATATGACAGAAATACAAAAGAGAAATTCAGATCATAAAAATAATAATGATATGTGAAAAGTTAACCTTTTTATTGTATGTGGTTACACTGTGCTGAGATGTCAACTGCAGATTAGGATTTGAACAGCACAGGTATTTTAAATGCTGATATTACTTATTGCTATTTTTGAAGTTATTTTTCTCTGCTTTTTCTCTGTCAGTTAAAAGTAGAAATCCTGACACATACCAAACTGATTGTAATAGTTATGGGAAGCAAATGACTGATTCCAGCTAAGATCCTTGTCATGGGTATATATCTTAGAGTATATGAAGTATATGAAGCAATTCTATTCCCTTGATAGAGAAATATAAAAGAGGTACAATGTTTGTGAAGTAATTAAGTCTGTCATGAAATATATACAAGCTGCATTGGCACGGGACTTAATTGCACCGTAAATTCTCAATTTTCTCAACTAAGAAGTCACAAAATTTTAATGCAACATGAAAAAAAATTCATCTAATGAAACTCATAAGAATGATAGCATTTCCTTTTCTAGAATTTCCTTTGCTGAAATTGCTTTGAGTTCTCTGTATGTTGGCCTTAATATGTGAGGTCAGCTCACAGAAGAACAATAAGAAATTTAATTCAGAATTTGTTAAGTTTTGTTTTGATTTTATAGTTTTCTTGATGAAGTATACTTAAAGCAACTCCTATATCCAGTGTCAGGGGCTTTTCTCTCATTGTTTTATCTGTCCTGATGTCAGTCAACTTATCTCTTTTTTGTTTTTTTTTCTTTTCCCAAGGGATTTGAAACAGAATTGCCTCTTTTAAACTAAAGAAAGAAAAATATATATTCTGTTCTTTGCATTCATGTCCTGTTACTACTTTCATAAAAACTTTGAAGGTACAGTTGTAATGTATTTTACCAATTATACAATACTGCAAGTGTACTGCACAATAAAAAATATTTGAAACAGAATCCAGAAAACTAAGTCATCCACTCAATTGCTCCTCTTTTCTGAAATAATCTCCAATTACAAAGAGAAAGTGGTGTCAATAATTTCAGTACATCACTAGGACAATGTCATTGCGTGGACAGGAACTTTAAGTAGTTTGCAAGTACATGTTTTATTAGATTTTATTTATAGTTCATTGCATTGTCTATTTTAAATGGTCCAGTTCTTAAAATAAAACAAAATTTAATGTACAATATATCTCAGAGACTGATCAAATCTCCAATATTTTCATATTAGAGATTTTTATATTACAAAAAATCAGAACTAGACCTCGGCTGACAACAGAGTTAGCTTAGCAAAAAGTGGAAGTAATTTCAAGTGATCTAGCAATTGTCAAGTACCCTTTCAGAAAAGCTTCACTCATTTGTTACTGATTCAAGATTTGAAGAAGTACACTTTAGTTCTCTTTGCAAGTATTTCAGAGAATTTTTGTTTTGCATTGTTACTTTGATAGATTATAATGCTCAAGTGGATGACTAATAGTCTGGATATTCCTTTCAAAACAAATTATCAGTAAGTGTCATGAAGTCGATGAATTACGGTGAAGTAAACTTGTAAGATGTGAATAGGACTCAACAGTGCTTTTGGAACTACCGTTCACTAAAGAACAAATAGGGAAACAGAGAAAACAGTCAGAAATGTAGGAAACTCTTTATCCTTACAGAATATGTTTTACTTGTTTGAACGTAAGATGCCATTTAAGAAAAATAAAGCTTTCTTTTCGCATTTAGGAACAGGGAATGAGATTCTGCACTTGTTTAGTTTTCTTTATTTTCAACTGTTCCTACAAATAGTCCTGTCTAAGAGCAGAAGTTGTTTTGCTTCAAGTAATATGCTTAAAAATATTCCAATAAGCAAACCAAAACAAAATAACAAAACCCCACAACACTGAATATATTCTATTTGAAGATTATATATACTAAACAAAGTTCAGCCTACCCTTCCAAAATTTCATAACAGAAGGATATTAATCTTCACTAAGACTTCATTTAATCATTAGTGGTGACCTATTACAGGTCATAATTTCTTTTCCTAAATATTTAGCTCTGATTTTATCTTGAGTACTCCCTAATAATATGACTATAAAATCCATAGAACGTTTTCAGAAGTCAAAGAGGGAAAGTAAGCATAACATTTCAGAAAATTCTTCAAAATACCCAAGCTGAGGCAAAGACTGATCTCTTGTTCTTTTAGGTAGCTAGCTACAGTTCACAGTATAATTTCTATAGATTATCTGCCTCACTGCAATGTCTGAAAAGGAAGTCAGAGTGACCAAACTTCACTTGAAATGTATTTTCCCTGCATAGAAGAGGAAAAGTAGTTTTATAAAAAATCCAAACAAAAAGTCCCAAACAAAGAAGCATAGAACTGTAAATCTAACAACCTCTCAACTGCAAGGACTTAAAGAAAAGCCTGACTAGCCAGCTACAGTGAGCCTCTAGAAGTCCTATATGTTGACAACTGAGTTTTGATCACATGCATAATTCCTTGGGGTCCCTGACTGTGTGATTACTGGGCAATTTTGTAATCTAAGAAAAAGATCCATAATCTCATCTTGATGTTTTATCATATCCTGTCTGGCCTCCAGTTGTCCATCTGCAAGATCAAGCATTTCCTGTAGGTCATTGTCTGTCAGGCTCACATGACTGTCTTAGGTACCTAGGTCACCTCAACTGGTATTGGGCGCTTAAATGTAGCATATTAATTGAGTCCTCAAACTTACTTTATTATTACAGGCCTTAGACCTTGATCTTGTCTGTGAACACCTAGTGTAAAGACACCTGAAAGTACATCTCTCGGTCTGAATGAACAGTAACACAGGACTGTGTTCAAACATATATCCTACTGGAGAGTTGTACCTTTCTGGAGAGAAAACTAGAGTTCAAGCAGAATACTTTTAAATGGCTTTTGGGCATAACCAGGTAGACAGAAAAAGAACATATATAACAGTATTTTCAAATGTTGTTATTTTTGTTATTTTACTGAATATTTTCTGAATTTTTTTTCTCAGTCAGCTCTTTTCTAAAAGAAAAACACTTGCTTTTCCACTAACAAACACAGTTAGTTATGAAAGGAAGAAAAGAGCTAAGCCATGCCTTGAAGTTGAGCTATTTGTGCATCTAAAAAAAAGGAGAGAGACTGTTTAGAACTATTCAAGACAATCAAACAGATCAATGGCTTACTTCAGCAGAACAAAAATCTTGCAATGACTGTAACTATAATATAATCTGCATTGTGTATACTATATCATATTTATGTAGTATAATTTAAAAATATTTCAGCATAGCTTGTTTTGAATAATAAAATTAATATTATTATCTTTCCATAACTTAGAAGCCTTCTACCATAAATAAAAAAAGTAAAAAAAACCTAGAAACTCTTAGTCTTGAGTTTTGTCAAGGAACTACAAGCAATATATATAATATATATATTATTGGATGAACATTTTTACAGATCTTATTAGCATAAAAATGAATGTTTTATTCATGACTGAATACGCAGATCTGTAAAAACCCAACATGACCTCATTGATTTTTATAATGGAGGTAAGCACAGCTTTTCTGCAGGATGCATTTATAACATAAATGATTCATATGTCATTTTTCCACCATAACTGTGAAAAGGTGCTACACTTCAGTGCCTTTATTGGAACCTTAGAAAATTTTATCTTCCTGTATGAATATCACTTGTACATTTATCTGATTTACTGCTGACATCTACTTCTTATCAGCCATCTCCCCCATCTGGCTCAAACCTCATCATGTTGCTAAACAAAGGTGAGTTTGTTGTGATCATCCACTGGTGGTGGGTGAGCACCCTCTGTTCTTATGCAGATCAGAGATTTCACCATCCCACACCCAAAAAGTCTCCTCCTCCTGTTTGGTCGAGGGGTGCAAACCTAGTCTCAGCAAAGCACTCTGCTGTTCTTGCAAATGGCTGATTGTTTGAGTCATTAACCCTTAACATTTCAGTCTCTCACAATAAATCATAAATTGTTTGAGGGTAACTTCACAAGAAATCTCAGCACTTATGGGTAAATCCTGTCAGGGCCCATGGACTTGGGTATGTCCCGTTTGCTTAAGTATACCCTGATCTCTTCCTCTTTCTCTGATGGTACCTCTTCCTTGCTCCAACCTTTCCCCTATTCTCTGGGATTCCTAAAAGCTGGTCTTGATGGATTATTCATACTCTGCTGTGTTGTCTCTCCAAAAGATATAAGAGGGACTGAAGTCTGCCAATGAGGATCAGGATCTGTGGAGAGACTATTACCATCCCCTTTACAAGGTCTCATCCACTTGTTCGTTGTGATTCGGTGTCCTAGAGCAGACTCCCACTATAATGTCACATCTTCCTGTCCTCTCTTTAATCCTAAATCAGAAATTCTGTCAGCTCCTCTCCAACCCCAGGCAGAGCTCTGTATACTCCAGCTTCTCTCTCACATAACGGGCAATACCGCTGAGGTGTGATCACTTATTCTACCCTCATAACTGCATATAGTTCACCACTAAACCATATTCTAAACAGCTTCTTTCTCTGAAAGTATTCTTCACTTATACTGGGTCTGTCTGGGATAGAGTTAATTTTCTTTATAGTAGGTTGTGCATGACACTGTTTTGGTTTTGTGCAGAAAACAGTATTGATATTACAGGGATGTTTTCATGCTGCAGTGAGGGTACAGGGGTCAGTAGCTAATCATACAGTCTA
Organism: Pipra filicauda; assembly: GCF_003945595.2. NCBI lineage: Eukaryota > Metazoa > Chordata > Aves > Passeriformes > Pipridae > Pipra > Pipra filicauda. The sequence goes on from NW_024105175.1 coordinate 1,659,660, forward strand.
CTCAATGATTATGTAGGAGGACGTATTTTCCTTAACTTCACAAGCTCTCTGTGCATAGACCCTGTGTACAATTTGCATATTCTTTCTTCCACTGGGATGAGGATGTGTAGAGATCTCTTTTCTCTCAAGTATTTTCTTTCATTCTATATTATAGCTGTTTTAAAAAGACTAGATGAGGACTACAGAGATTGGATAAGATTATCCTTAACATATTGCCACTCAGTAGTCCATGATACATGAAAATAGAAAGAAAATTTAAGTTCCATTGGGAAGTATGACTCTTTATTTCTTAGTACAATGTTTCCACATCAGAATGAAGTATACTACTGGCAAAATTGAATGCCAAAGAGTAGAGCAAGAAGGGTGCCCAGGGTCTCTACTGGGACATATTTAGCAGGGCAACAGGCAGTGTCACTCACTCCGTCTATAATGAAAGGGCAGAGCATACCAGCTTTCTGGTTCCAGCACACAAAGATATTGCAGTGTTTAATAACAAATATGAGTCATAAAATCTCTGCAGTGACATATTCAATATTCCTATTTCCTTGTGTATATTTTCCTTGGCATATATACTGACTTCTTTTTTTTAAAGAACTGCATTTTGCATTCCTGATACAAGTGTGAAAATAACTGGATTTCATAGAACTGAAATAGGAGTTTATTGTAATTATATGAAAGCATGTGGCTTCTAATCAAAAGTTGATGCCAGTTCTTCAATTACCTCTGTTTTGAAGCATGTATAAGGAACTTATTTTTTCATATTAAGCAGCACAGGGCTTTCCCGGCAAGCAAAGTATGGGAAGGGATCAAAGGCATTTTTGTATTCAAATCAAACATTGAAATTTATAATTTCCATATATTTCCAGATTTCACATATCTAGATTTCAGATGATAAGCAAATACAGTAACAGACTGAGAAACTTAGATGCAAAAAATTGCTTTATATGAATAATCAGAGATAATGAGTTCACGTTGCTTCAGATGTGTCTGTTCATGCTCTGCATTTGTACTGATGGAAGTGAAATAAAAAAATTAAATAGTGGACAACTTCTTGCCTTCCCAAAGGTTAGAAATTGCTACACTTTTACTAAAAGAAATATGCCACCTGGGTATATATAATTTAAATATATGGACATAAAGTTTCTGACTTCTATGAAGTGTTATCAAAGTCAAATTCATCGTTTTGACAGTACATCATGTATGATACCTATAGATCTCAGTCCTTTTGTAATTAGCAAGTTTATGAGGAAGTAATGGGCCATTATTCTCTATTGAATTGTTTGAAATTTGTCCTGTCTTTAGAAAGGGTGACTTTCAATTTCACAGTATATTGGTAGGTGTGTTTTGAATTAGGATGTTCTGAAATCAATCAAGGTGATAGTAACAGTAGAACAAAACACAACAAAACTCAGTTTACAATCTTTACAATAATTCAGATTTTTAAATCATCATTTAAATTATGTAACTTTTCACTCAGTTCCTTAAAGTAAATTAATGTTTTTTCTTTCTTTCAAGTTTTCTTTTTCTCCTTTGTTTTCTATTGCAGAAACTGAAAAAAAAGAAACTTTTAATTTCAGTGATTTTACATATCTACAAAGTGCTATTGAGAAAGTATACTGACAAGGAACTACAAGTTTTTTTAATGTGATGAAGAAAGATCTGATGGTTTGACATGAAAACACATGACTGAAACTGCAAATATGGATATGTTTTAAAGACAATGTGATTAAAATTCAAAAATAACAGACCCCAAGACAAATTGTAGCCTGTAAACAGAAATTGTGGGGTTCAGTTGGCATAACTGAATGCAGCTTCACTGACTTGAAAAAAAACCCACGTTAGTACTACTTAGCTATCTACCCATGGGTATGTTATTTACCTGCATATGTTATGTTGCATCCAGATTTTTTTCTGGTATTATAAAATAGGCTTCCACTGCCTTTGCCATCTTCATGATCACATTCTTACAATTGATTTTTTCCAGTACCCACATTCTAAAATGCCTAATATATTGCTATTGTTTCATTCATATTGTCCTCAGGCCAGATTCAGTTCCTTTTGAACTGCTACTGAAAAAGAATGTTGAAATAGAGATGAAATTTGCCTATATGTTAATCAAAAGCACAGGAATTTTGTTAAGCTATGTGTACCACATTCTGTTACAATGTTATTTTATTTTCAACATATTGTAAAAATCAAACTGAAAAGAGTTTTCAAATGAATGTTTTATATGCTGTGATTAATGCTTTTCCCAATGGAGAGTAACTAGCATTTTTGCTGCTTTCAGAATTCTATTTAATTTCTTTGTATTAGAATTCATGTTTGTTTACTTAATTCAACCATATTATTTCCTCCTAAAAAACTGTTATGATTACTAGAAACAATATATGTGTACATTATGTACAGTACATTTCATTTGTTCAGCCTGGAGAAGAAAAGTCTCCAGGGACACCTTGTTGTGGCCTTTCAGTACCTAAAGGAGGTTCAAACAAAAGGTGAAGAAAAATTTTTCATTAGGGTCTGTAGTGACAGGACAGGTGGCAGCAGTTTAGCAGTTTTAAATTGAAGTAGGTTAGGTTTAGAATGGACATACAGAATACTTTTTTTTTTAATTATGAGAGTAGTGAGACACTGAGAAAGACTGCCCAGAGAAGCTGTGGATGCCTCATCATAGGTAGTTCTAGGTCATGTTGGATGTGGCATTGAGTAACCTTATCTATTGGAAGATGTTACTGCAAAGGGGGTTAAAACAGATGATCTTTAAGGTCCCTTCCAATCAAAAACCTCCTATGATTATGTGATTTTAAGATTACAGTCTCACTTTCTCACATTCTTCAGCTGTATGGTTTCATTAGATGATTTCAACAGTTTGGTTCGTAAGTTAAATAAACCAGCTCTTTTTATATATAAGAAACTCTGGTAAGTTTTGAACGAGTGACCATCTTTGAATGGACAATATATGTGCATACATGTTATTCTCCAAGGGCAGAATAACATTGGCATTTCCTGTAGTTGAACTTTTTGAGATTCTACTTAGCCCATTTCTCCAGCCTGTTCAGGTCCTTCTAGATGGCAACATACTCATCTGCAATATCTACACTGAGTTTTGTAGTGCCTGAAATCTTGCTGAGGGTGCAATTTGTCCTATCACCCAGGTCATTAATGATGATGTTAAACGGTGCTGAATTATTGATCCCTGGGACACATCACTAGTGGCTGAGGTCCAGCTGGACTTAATGTTGCTGATCACAGCAATCTTAACCTAGCAGTTCTGATAGTTTTCAATCTAATTCACTGTCCATTTTCCCATTTTTAAATAACTTATGGATGCCAATAGTATATAACTTCTTATTGATCTCCTGGCTCGAGCTATGTAACACTGGTTAGGGACAACAGCTAAGTTGCTAGAAAATGGTCTTGGCTTATTGGGAATAAAGCTGAGTTAAGCCTGATGAAAATGGAAAGACAATTGAAGCAAGATTTATATTGATCAGAAATATTAAAATTATTTTTATTTTTCATTATTGCAAAAGATGATTTCTTCAGGTCTTAAAATTTTTTCCAGTTATTTGACTGGTAGTTGTTTGACTAGTAGTTAAGATCATCATTCTATAGATATGAATTTTTAAATAGTGTGTTTTCTGACTTCTCACTTGAGCAATATAGAAAAAAACTAAGTCAAGAATAAGTGCTGAATCCAAAAAATCCAGTATAAAGGACTGCTCAGAGTCTTTTGGACCTTTGAGCAGCAAAGGTATTTATTGACAGCACTGGGAGCAAGCCAGCTCACGCTGGACAAACTTGCTCGAGGGCTTCACACAAAATCAGTAGTTTTTATACAATTTTCATATATGATAAAATGCATATTCATGCGATTACAATATCTATCTATACATATTAATAACAGGTGGAGTATAGCTGGAGCTCAGACAGGGCTTGGGGTGGTGCTTCTCTTGGTCCTCAATTTCGGTGGTACATCCACTCTTCCTCTAGTGGGTCTGGGAGCTAATTCTCATCTTCCTCAGCTTGACCTCCCTTCTTTTCTATTGTTCTCGACCCGCTCACTGAAGCTCAGAGAAAACCTTGGCTCCAGGTCCGTTTCTTCTATACAAGTGTCTACTTTATCTTACTGCATCCTAATTTATTACCTCTAGGCCTATTATATGTTTCTTTTACCATTCTTTTAAGTTTTGGTCCAGTAAGTTGAACAGAAGGAGCACAGATCGTTTAGATGTTGGTAGCTCTTTAGCAGGTCCAGATTTCTCAGTTAACTCTTTTGGGCCTGGCTTCTTGTTTCAGTGCCTAAGAGTAATTGCATCTAAATTCAAAATGTTTGCACATCAGCTTGTGTATGTGACTCTCTGCACATTTTGTTCTCATTAAAATGTCTCACGAAATCTACTTTGAATAAAACCAACTAAATAACAAAGCCATGCCTGAGATTAATCATTCTTTTGGAAGAAACACTTAATAGGGATACACATAGGAAATCTACTCAGCCTGTCCACAATAATATTTGTGATCCTTATTAAGAATATGAAAACATAAAGATATGAAATGTAGTTTGCATTTAACTTTCCAGAAATTAGCACAATATTTAGCGAGCTATGAAACTCCCTCAAAGTTTACATCAGTTTAAAAGGCAAGTCTGAAGAAGTAGAGTTTCACTGCTGACAGTAAACAAGCTAAAAATTCATACGGAAAAGGTCTGTACTTGACTAATATGGTGAATTACATTTCAGTCTTACAGACATTTATTTGTCTATTAAAACTTTTTAATAACTTAAAAGCAATATTATTAAAATACCTGAGAGTTCTGACAATATTTTTAAAAGATTCTTTAAAACAAAAATTGTCTCTATATAAAAAAGTATATACATACACATGCACACTGTCTTGATAGTTCATAGCAATTATGGTGCTTTCACTGCATAGATGTGCTGATGATGTCTCCTCCATTGCTTGCCCTGGGCTAGTGCCAATGTCTGAGTGCCTTATCAGGGTAAATCCTGACCATGGCAGAAAATTAAGTGTATGGCTGGAATTACAGTACAGATGATTAGTGAAATCTGGTGTGTAGTCTGCTGTCTTTTAAGAAAAATGACCCTAGATGTACCAAAACCGGTGAGGTACCTTTAGTTTAATCTCCAGCTCTTCTAAAAGTGTGGTGCACACCTCAGAGGACGTTGGTGGTCTCAGGAAACTGGCTTCTGAAAATTCAGTATCAAACTTAAACATAGTAAGAAAATGCAGTACAAAAGTTATCTCAAATGTCAAAATCCACAAGACACTTTGAAGGAGTCTTAACTTAGAACTAAGGTAACAAAGACAGTTTGGGAAGGAAGATTTCTTTCCCCTAGGATGAGATATCATCATTCCTCCTGTTTTTTCTGATGGAAAAGAACATCTGTTACATGTATCTAGGTTGAACTGAACTCCTTCTGATTATATTTTCCTAGAAATGCTGGGCAACTAGCTCTTGGACCAGTATTACTGCAGTTTGAAACATAAATTCCTTTAGATTACAATCACTTTCACCCTGAGTCGTGTTAAAGAGCAGGATGCTTTATAATTCACATCTCTAGAGATACGCAAAAAGTTCAAAACTGTATTCTATGTTCATACAGAACCTTTTAAAGAGAAGTGATAGATCGAGTTATTTACTCTACTTCGAACTCCAAGTTCCAAGTCTTTTTCATTAGTAATAAACATTTAGCAGCATCATTAAAAGAAAGAGAAAAACCCAAGAAAAATTATATGCTGTGATGTTACTGCCTTCATATACAAAAGAATCCCAAATGCAGGGTAGTATTTCAGTACTTTTTTCAAGCTGCAAGATTCTTACATTAGGTAAATTTGATTCTTAAGAGCTCACTTTTTACCCCATTTAGTAAAGAAACAGATAACACAGAAAGAATGAGGTTACCCCAACATTCACATAAAATCCATTCATTGTGGGTTTTTTGGTTGTTGCAGAGGAGGGGAGGGTAGAGAATTCCTAGCAAGTTATTTGTAAAAATTAAACTGGTGTTTCGTTAACAGGTTACCAAAAAGATACTGTAGATGATAGTTGTGCAGACTAAGGCCAGAGAAGAAGCAGAAGGCAGCGCTGCAGGTGCTAGAGCAGATGTCTCCCTATAGCCACTGCAGAAGACCACAGAGCAGGTATTTCTCTGCTGCCCAAGGAAATGCCATGCCAAAGCAGATATCCACACTACAGTCAGGCAAGGATCTGACATCAAAGTAGGTGGATATACCTGAAGAAACTGCAGCCTATGGAAAGCCAATCTGGAAGCAGGCTAATCTTGAAGGACTGCAGGCTCTGGAGAGGACTGATGCTGGAGCCTGAGAAAAAAAGTGAGAAGTAAGGAGAAGCAGAGTGGAGATGTTGTGAACTGACCACAACCACCATTCCTAAACCCCCATTCCCACTCCCCCTGCTCACTGCCCACCCCTCCCCCCACCTTGGGTAGGAAAGGTAGTAAATCAGAAATGAAAATATGGAATTCTATTGGGGAAAAAAAAGGAATGGGGTGGGGGAGAAAGTCCTTTAGGAGAAGAAGGGGAAGATTATTGTTTCTCATCATCCTAGTATGCTTTAATTAAAACTAAATTAAATTAGTTCTGCTTGAGTTGCATCTGTTTCACCCCTGTTACTTATTGGTTAATGATCTCCCTGTCTATCTTGACTCATAAATGTTTTCATTGTCATTTCCTCACCTGTTAAAAAAAAGGAGAATGAAAGAGAATCTGGGTGTGTCTGGCAGCTGGTCAAGATCAATGCACTACAGACTTTTATTATAAAAAGATACTCAATCTGTCAAATATATTCCCAGAAAAACTATTGTCTAAGAATTAGGAAAGCATTCCTGAACTTATTTATTTATTTACTTATCCATTTATTTGCATTCTGCTTACCAGTCAGGATGATAAAAAAATGGAAATCTCATGGTCTGAGTGACTTGCTGTAAGCAGATGGATTTAGGTAGTAAACTCTGTGAATGAGCTAACTCTAGGTAAATGATAAGCAGTTTTGAACATAAAACTAAATGCTGGCTACTTGCCTTGATTAAAGAGTTTTAGGGGTATAGAGTATTTCAGAGACTATAATTGAATCAGAACTACTTAATGTTCATCTAGTTCTAACAAGAAATATTTTGAAAGACTTTTTAAGAAGAGACTATTTAGCCAGATAATTAGGACCAGAAAAAGAAAATAATTTGCAAAGTCGTCTGAAATCTATAAAATAACGTGCAACAGAGAACAATATGTAATATTACAGTTCTGTTCATTTCTTAAGAAGTAAAGACCCATCAACTGAAAGTCTTTTACACTTTCACTTTCTCCTGTCTTCTTGCTCAAACCCTTGTTTAAGGATAAACAGCTAATGTAATGTGACAACTGTTTGAACTGGAAAGTACAGAGTGTATCTCGATCATGACATTCCTACTGAATCAAAGAAAAAATGTCCTTTTTGAAAAGCAGAGAGATTATTCAGTGGAAAGGAAGCAAAAAGAAATAAACCAGGTAGCTTAATCTACATTCATCCTGCATTAATTGAGCACCAGTTGATGTACTTAAATTATGAGCTTAGCTCATTTACACTTTCCTAACATCACAAAAGAGTTAGGTATCCCCAAAGGACAATTCAGGTTTTAAATTTAAAACACTTTTTGTGAAAAATAAGACTGGATTGGCTCTGTTCCTTGGTTAGCTTTTTTGGACATTTGCCTAAAACACCTTCAGATTCCTTTTTTTTTTCCCCAATATCTTTTATGTCATAATTATAGTTTAAAAATTTATTGGAGTTATCATTACTTACATTAAAAGTTGTAGAAAAAAAACTTGTCTTGCCTTCAATATACCTTACGTTGGCTTCCAGCTCCTGTGAAAGCAATAGATGTGGAAATCGTGGAATTTGAAACTCACTTTTTCACCACTTTCAGATGTATACACATGTACTCTGTTCTCATTTTTGATCATATAACTGAATTTACATGCCTTGGGCAAATGGAATCTTAATTTCTGGTGTTTAATGAGAATTTGGTTGAAGTATAAACAAATTATAAGAAATATTTCTGTTAGTTGCCAGCTTAATAGTGGGTAAGTAGTGAGTAATTTACAGGAATTTCTTTTGTTTAAATGACACTTTTTGAATATTTTTGTCCTATGCATACCAGTACTGAGTAATGATTTGCATACTAACATATAACTCTAAAAAGATATCATCAGGTTCTTTTAGATTAAGTGCTTGAAGACATAGACCATGAAATAGAGTTTTATCAATCTGCCTCTGAATGTCTATGAATCACTTATTATGTCAAAACAGTTTTATTGCATTTGAGAATGTCTTGCCTGATTCATGGAAATTACATACTCTTATGCTTCATTTGTAATCAAGAGTTGTGCGTGAAACAGTTATCCAGCAGCAGTCACCATCCCAAGGTGGAACATAAGCAGCTAGGCCTTGTGTTCTTGTCTCACTTTGCAGACTAAACAAACACAATAATGTCTCCATCTCTCCTATTATCTCCTCAGGACACAATTTGCTCCAGGTGACGAGCCAATGGAGGAGTGAGAGTGCAACTTGAATGATCCTCTAAATACAGTGTCTGCAATTGCCCCCTTGATTGTGCAAACACCCTTCCTATAAGTAAGCTTTATAAAGCTACAAAAGACCCAAGGAAAGGTAACATTGGTAAAGCTGGCTGCGGAGGCAAGTCCAGATTAATCCTTCCCCGTCATTCACACTGGTCTATATTTAAATTGTGAGGTAAGAAAGTATGATTTATGATTAGGAAGAGATATTTCCATTAAAAATGCACTTTCATGAGATGTGGATGACTGATAAAGGGGAAAAGATTTTAAAGATCCAAACCATCTTGTCTAGACTGTGTTTTCGACAACAAAGTTTGGATCTGATGATCCTTGGTACTCTACCTGGTATTCTATGATTCTCTGAATACTAAGCTTCACTCAGTTGAATCTAAACAACTATTTTTTTTTTTTGATGTCACATTGAACTACGTGATGATAAAATTCTGCATACTGTGCCAAAACTTATTAAAAAGTGCCATTTTCCTGGACAGTTAACAATAAGTTTTCAGGTCAGTTCAGCTACAGTGCCTGCCATGATTCCCCAGATCTTGCAAGTCTGTTTCAGACAGGCTGCATTTATAGCACAGAACATGAAATTTTCCAACATACACCTTAATAAAGCCTGGGACAGAAGCAGGTTTACAGAACACTTGGGGTTCTAGTTGTCATTGAGCATTAGTTCTCACACCTGAAACACCTCACTAGCCTTCATATTTGGCTTCTTGAGAGTTGATTCTTCCTATATAGATAGTTTTAAGCCACCTAAACAGTTTCTGTATGTATATGAATTTTATAATAGCAGTTTTAGCAGTTGCTCCCATCTTGGTTGGTGTGGAAAAGAATTAACTAGTCATTTGGAAAAGATATGACTAGAGAATAGATGCACTTTTTGTTATACTAAGTAAGTTCTAACCAGTCTTTCCTAATAACATTTATCTGGTTATATTTTGAACGCTGAAGCTTTGAAAGAAGCATAAAAATAGTACAACTGAAGAAGAGACTCAGCATATAAACTTGGTCTTGCTCTTGTCTTTCCTTCATCACACTATTCACTTCCTCCTAGCTGGGAGAGTGTAATATAGTTTGCAAAATCAAAGACTCAAAAAATTGGAAAAGCTGAAATGGAGACTGTGCATATTCATTATAATACTCTCTGTAGCTGAATAATTTTCTGGCATTTTTCTAACCAGATCTGCTGTTAAATGTGCATATTTAATGTAAAATTTATCAATGCTGTACAGTAGTTCACATTTTAATCTGCATGTCATGCAACATAAAATTGCAGTTCTTAAAAAGCATTACGTGAGCTTCACCTGCACAAGAAATCATGTTTTTAATCTCGTTATAGAATGAAATCATATTTGCATGGCATATCCTGGTGTTTAAAAGCCTAGGTGACCATCACTGATTAGACTTTAAAACCTTTCAGCTGCAGGTGGAACCTAAATCTTTCTTTCATAGCTATTGAAATGGTACGGTGCTCAATATTTTTTTTAGGCAAGATTGAAATATCATGTTATTCAGGAATTTTTTGAACAGCTTTTTCTAGAAAGATTAATCATATCTGCTTTTGTTACAAAGAGCAAAAGGACTTGAAGGACTCCATGCATGTCTCCTTGACATAGGCAAATTTCTGGGAAAGTAACAAAAATAATTTTTTTTTTCATCTGTAGTGGAATGTAAAATAGAAAATACACAAGTAAAATAATGCAATGAAAATTAACTCTGCAAGATAAAAAATAGACTATATTACGTCTAAATGTAGACACTAAAAAAGGTCACAGGAGATGCAAGAATGATATAATTTTTAAAATCAAGACAAACATTAGGATGGTGCTAGATGGAAGTGTTACAGTAACATTAGAATTCAGGGAAAATGCAAAGACTTTAGCAAGCTGGGAAAAGACAAGGTCAAATATGTTTGTGACAAGACATTAAAAAGAACAAGAGATAATTTTAAATTTTAAGAGAGTTAATTTTAAAACTATATTGTGAAGTGATAAAAAACTCTTCTAATTGTCTCCTCATTTACATTTGCGTTGTATGCATTGTATGCAATGTATGCATTTGTTTATGTGTATCTGTGATGAGTGTAGTTAATGTAATTCAAATCCAACTTTTCTGAATTCTCTGATTTTTATTCACTTTAAAAATTTTTGGTAGCAATTGTGCTTTTTTGGTATATTTTAATTTTAAAAAGAGTTACTGCTGTAACTTATTTTTAGAATTGATTTGGAAAAGCACTCAATTTATTTTTATGCTAAAAATAATTTTGCTATTTCTGTCTTTATTTTGTGGCCTGTTTTAGGAAGTTATTAAGAACTACAGATTGACCAAAAAATCCTGACAAAAAACAATCCTCAAGAAACAAATAATAATCTCTCTCAAAAAAAATGCAGTGTGTAAAAAAACCCCAAGACAACCCAACAACAACAATAAAACCAAATAAAAACAAACAAACAAATACACAAACAATGAACAAACCAAAAAGTTCTTAAGTCCATTCTGAACGAAAATTGATTTAGAAGTAGGAATTTATGTGTGTTATTGGCTAACAGAGTCTGAATCCTCATTTATTTTAGCACATAAAAAAGTCAGAAAGTGTTGCATTCAGATGTAATAAAACTCATAAGCATCAAAATCTGCCAATGGATTGTAAAATGTTGCTGAATAAGCACAAAAGAAGACAAAACTTTGAAATAAAATGGTGTTAATCAGAGATTAATGCATTAATCAAATGCTAGTAGCTGTTGATTAGATAGTATTCAGTATGGGAGGAAGTTTTAAGCAGTATATGTGAAATACATTTATTTTTGGTTTACTTATGATATTGTATAATTTGTCTTTGAAGGGAGCAGAACTATTATTGCAACCTGTGGTATCTGCAACATTAACTAAATGGAGCACTCTGGGATGTCACAAGTGATCAAGGAAATATTAAGATGGTTTTGCAGAAAGAAAAAATAATTATTGAAAAGCTAGTTATATCTTGGTTTCTTTCTGACTGTTCTTAAAGACTGGTTGTTCAGGCTTTTCAACAAAATTCAAAATAATTGCTGTTTTATTTTTTTTTTGTTAGGGTTTCAGTATACTTGGAAGATCATTAAACTCTGCTCTTCAAAGGCTCAAATATTTTCTTGTTGTCAGGAGGTTTACTCAAGTATAAATATCTATATGTCACACACTAACTAATTAAAAGTTTGTATTCCAGTTATTTGTGCTAAGCAGCGATCTTTAAGAACTAGACCTGTTTTAACCTACATGGAAATAAAAAAATGTAAAAATACATAAATAAAAAATTACCATTTTATTTGTATTCTTGAATATTTTACCAACTGGTATAAGTCATAGAAATGTCCCTTACAGAAAAGAGTGTTTTATGTTTGTCTTGATATGAGAAATAAAATCAAGCTGAGTAATGCTGTCCTTGACTAAAGTAAACTACTCATAAGAACTAGATTGACTAATTCTTGACAAAATGAATATTTTCCAGCTCTACTTTCAATAATGGTGTAATGTTGATTTTCCATCTTAATGGAAACACACACTTGTATCTTTCATGTATATAATAATTGTGCAGAACATTTGAAGGCACAAGATTCCGTGTGAATAACCTTTGAGCAGTAAAGAAGTCAAATCGTGAAATATCTGTGGGTTGATGAATATTATTTCAGCAACTTCTGGCAAATTAGACTGTCTGCCCAAAGACACATACAAGTGAATATCATTGATGAAATTTGATTATTTTTTTCCTTGAAACAAAGACACTGAATTTTTACCAAAGACTCTGAACTTTTTCTTTATGTAATTTTTCTTTTCATAACTGATAAATTCATATATAAATCTCTAATCATTAAAAATATTTTTACTTCTCAAAACTTCAGTGTGGAAAAAATATTTTCAAATTGTGATAATCATGAAGAGAATTGCTTCTTGAAGAGAGCAGCTCTACAAGGATGTAGAGCTGCTTCCTTGCAATGCACAAACACCATCATTGCTTTCCATGGAACTAAGGGGAAGAATAGAAGGTCAAGATTAATGTTTTATTTTACTTTCTTTGTTTTATCAAACTACACAGTATAATAAAAAAATGGTAAATCCAGTTCAGGTGGTTTTTAGCCTTGAGTATACTGGAGAAACACTTTAAATGCAAAAGAAATCCATGTGGTGTTCTCATTACTGCTGCCACTGCTTCAGTTCAGTGATGCGTGAGGATAGATGACAATGCACTCATTGATCACAGAGAGCATGGCTTGTGAGTGGAAAGTTCTGTTTATCAAACCCGATTTCCTTTTATGACAAGGTAACCCATCTAGCTGATCAAGGGAAATCGGATGGCGTAATTGTTTTGGATTTCAGTAAAGCTTTTGATACTGTCTCTAATAGGGTCCTTCTGGACAAAATGTCCAGCACACAGCTGGATAAACACATAATGCAATGGATGAGCAATTGGCTCAGAGGGTAATAGTGAATGGGAATCAGATTGATGCCCTGTCACTAGTGAGGTTCCACAGGGCTTCATATTAGGCACAGTGTTCTTCTACATCTTCATAAATGACTTGGATGCAGGACTGGAAGGAACACTAAGCAAATTTGCAGATGACACAAAACTGGGAGGAGCTGTTGACTCCCTTGAAGACAGAGAGGCCCTGCAGAGAGCCTTTGACATATTAGAGGACTGGGCAATCACCTACCATATGAAGTTCAACAAGGTAAAGTGCCAAATTCTGCACCTGGGATGGGGAAACTCTGGATCTACGTACAGACTGGGAAATGAGATGCTGGAAAGCAGTGCCACAGTAAGTAAGAAAAGGCCCTGGGGGTCCTGGTCGATGGCAAGTTGAATATGAGTCAGCAGTGGCCCGGTGGCCAGAAGGGCTAACCATGTCCTGGGGGACAACAGGTAAAGCATTGCCAGCCAGTCAACGGAGGAGATTGAATTTTTCGCATCCTGATCAGTAAACAAAAGTATTTGCAAAGTTGCTCCTGGAATGAGTCCAGCAGAGATCTACAAAGATAATCAAGGAACCGGACCATCTCTCTTATGCTGATAGGTTGAGAGAGCTGGGCCTGTTCAGCCTTGAGAAGACTGAGAGGGAATGTTATCAATGTCTATAAGTATCCGAATGGAGGGTGCCAAAAGGATGGAACCAGCCCCTTCTTGGTGCTCCCAAGCAAAAGGACAAGAGATAGCCGGCAACAACTGATGCACAGGAAGTTCCACCTGAATACAAGAATGAACTTCTTTACTGTGAGTGTGGGTGCACACTGAACAGATTGCCCAGAGAGGTTGCAGAATTGCCCTCACTGGAGATATTCAAGACCCATCTGGTCACAGTCCTGTCACATGTGTTGGGCAGGGAGCATTCCAGGAGCACTGAGAAGTGGAAACTTACATTGTAAATGGTTGAAGTTACTCAAGATGAATCTTGTTACTCTCAACTACTCATCTTTTCCCAAATCTTTTCTATATTTTCTGCAGTGAATAGATAAATAACATCTTGCTAGGCTATGCCAGCAGATGACAGGATTTTTCAATTTCTGTGTCTGTGTACCTTTTTTCAAAAGCTAGGTTTAGAACCTGACTCTTTCTATGGATGTGTTTTATTATAAAATTAGTCTAATTTAGAATTTAAAAAATTTTAAACTAGTGCAGTCTTTAGGAGGAAAAAAAGCATAAAAATATTCTTCATTGATTTTATAAAGAAGGAAATATGGAGTAAACCAAATAGCAGTAAACAAGAATCCAGTTATAACGAGGGAGTTTAAAATTATAGTACTTAAAAAAGAAAATATATTAACTGATGCCCATAAAAAACTAGGAATATAAAAAAAATTTAAAAGTATTACTATAAAATTAGAGAAAAAAAATTACATGTTCAAGAAACCAAAGAATATAAAAACTTAGAATTTTCCTTCTAAATAATTTTTTATAGCAACATTAACAGCCATAACAACAGTAAGTAGCAGTATTTTTATAATATAAAAGCACAGTACTGTAGAAAGCTACAGTACAGTAAGTTAGAACACAAGGATGGAATACCCTTTCTTGTTCAATAGATACATGAATTACCTGAATTAGTATCCTATTTCTAACGGTGACCATAAACAGATGTCAGGAAAGAGGAACAGTAGGGCAAATATCTCTCCTAAGAATACATCTCCTAGGAACATTCCAGTCTTAATCTAATTTCACCTCAGGTGATTTCTGCAGATATACTACTTACTTAGTAGGTTAGTAAAAGTTTATTCATTCTGAATCTGGATTTTTATTACCTCTATTTGGCAGCCCGTAGTTCTGCATTCTGTCCCTTGAGATAGCTTCTGCCTTCTCCGAGATAGTCAGGTCAGTAAAACTGCTACAGCAGGAAGGAACACGCATTTTAAAAATCTAACTGTAACTATTTTGCAGTTGGTGATCTGAAAAGGCTGCCCAGTGTAAGTGATGTGAGAGCAGAGAGCAGATTTTTGAAGCAGGTAGGTATAAAAACATTTGATGTTGTAGATATTGGAGGAGGGGGTACAATCCCAACAAATTCCTGTATGTCATACTCAGTGCATGTCAATTTACCTCAAGGACTGCGTATTTTTTATTCGGTAAGATGGTAGATATGTAAGGAAAAAAACATTTATAAACTAAAAGTTTATGCCTGCAATAACTGCATCTTTCAGGCACAGAAAAAATTATCAAAGATATAACATCTGATAGATTTCTACAATATCTCCATATGTACCTTAACAAACTAAAATTTTCTTTTGTGGCCTTTGTAGAAAACTACTGATATTTTGAAGTTCTGCAGCATTTTCAGACTAAAGCTTTACTTTGATAGATTGCTACCTCAGGGAAGGTGGAAAGATAATTAACCAGATAAAAGTATGATCTGAGAGAAAGAATGTAAGAGAGGAAAGCTGACAGTAAGTCTTAATTAAAAGCTAAAATCCAGGAAAGGATTTAGGTTCAAACTATTTCTCTGTGGCAAATGAGACCACCATTTGGTCCATATTCTCTCTTTGAAAATTAGATTCTTGTCTATTTTCATTGTCTGTGTTTCCACTAAGGGCATGGACTACATTCTACTGAACATAGTGGCCAATGTTCAATTTCTTCCTCATACAATTTAAATACTGCTTCTCAAATTGGAAACTAACTTTTAAGGGTCACCCCTAGAGGATTGTAAGTCACACATTGTAGTGTGATGTCTGCTAAACAAGTTATACATGAAAGATCTTGAATAAACTGTAAGAAGGTACTGTATTGTGCTTCATATCCAGAAGCTATCTTTTTTTAAGGCTGTCATTCATCTTACTCACCCAAATTCCCACAGCAGACCAATGTGAACATAGAGGTCTGGATTTGCCTGACCATGAGATTATAAGCACAAGCTAGCCTTTGTCTATCTAGAGGATCTGTCTTAAATAAGATATGAGGAAGAGTGAAACTAATAAAGAATTGTTTGTGATTTTTCAGCTTGGAGAAGACAACTGTATCTATAAGAAGTTAAATTTGGCATGAACATTGGGAAGAAAATAAGCCAGCACTTAAAATTAAAATGAAATCTAACTGCATCATGGAACTGTGTTATTAAGCAATGTCATTATCCTCTCCAGACAGTAAGACAAGAGTGTGTTGGAGATCTCCTTTGTGATTCCAGTTGTGCTATATAGAAGGGCATAATCTGTTATGATTCATTAATTCCTGGATCCTCTGGACTTTAGATTTTATAAGAAAAATCAGTGTTCCTTATCTAAGAGCTAATTTAGGAATGTTCAGTTGCACTTCGAGTTTGGCATAATTAATACACTTGAACTACAAATTTTATTTCATGTAGTAATCTTTATACTATAATGCATTCCCTAGAAATGTAAAAAATATAAAAATCTAGAGATAAATATTTCTGAAATTATTAGCAATAATTTCATTGATCAGGTATATGTCAAAGGTTATGAGTTTCATTTTAATGCTGAAAGAATGGAGAATTTTTCACTGATATATTTTTCATTACACATGAATTTTAAAGTGAGAATTTAAACTTTATAGTTGCTCAAAAAAACCATATTTTCTGAGAATGGGCGTGGTGTGTTTTAAATCACACTATCATTTTCATTAGGCAGCAGTACAACAGCAGTCCAAAACAAAGCAAATAATTGATTACCAGCAATGATCTATGACACCAGTTATCCATCAAGACTTCATCCATCCACTGACAGACTCCTCTTATGATTTCACTGTTGAGATTCTGTACTCCATCGTCTTTGAAGTTCATTTATTTCACTACATGAATATGCCTAGTCCTCACCAAAACTTCATGATGTCATTTGTCAAAGCTTTCCAAGACTGGCAAAATAAGAAATAGTTGATAGCAAAATTTTATCTCAGTGGAAGTTCATGTAGACTGCTACTACATGCTTCAAAAATGCTTGCTATAAATGTGAAAATTTTTCACATTTTTATTCAATATCAATCCATGGCTTTTCTCTAACTCTCTTAGAAGTTTCCAGGACACTGAGCAGAAGAAATGATGCAACAGAATCTGACACAAAAATTTAGAGGAGAGTTTATGGGGTGAAAAAACCTGTGGCCTTTATTTCACACTGGAACCTTTTATAAAACCAAAATAAAAGGGGAAAAAAAGGTCAGCATGTCTGAAGTGCCTCCCAGCTCTGATGTTATTGCTCCTAGACTGATGTTAGTAGTCTATAGCATTGAAGACACTTGAGAAGACTTGTAGTACATACTTAATTCACCATTAACAAGAAGAAACCAATCAGACCTGCCACTAAATAATAATACATAGGTCTGAAAATAGATTTGCTAGCACTCTAAGGCACTTGAGAACTCTCTGTACTTCCAGAGTGGTTTGTGACAAACTTCTCCATATATGTCTACACTCCCAAAGGGACCCTTTTTCAAGTGGTTTTAGCTTTCAGCATCCACAGCTCCCACAGGAAGCCTAACTCCATATTGAATCCAGAACTCCTGTCTATTGTCTGTTTTGAACCAATGATCTTAATATCACCTCTTTCACTCTGCTTCCAGTACTAGAAAAGTGAACCATGATTCTCTGTTCATCTTTCCCTTTGGCATTTTGCAGCTCTCACAGGTTGGACCTCGTTTCAAAAACGAGAGTAGTTTACGAGAGTAGATCATTTACCTAAATGATCAGGGAGAAATCTGGAAGAGACCCAGCGAGACATCCTGTAGAGAGAACAGAGAGGACTCTATAGCCTGGCCCTGGGGCCACACACGGTATTCTTGTGCTTACTGATCTATGTTGTCACCCATGAAAGACAGAGGAATCATGTCTCTCCTGAGCATTGAACTTATCTGTGACTAAGCATTTTGATATTTGAGCATTGTAGTCTTCACACTATCAGTTTAGTCCAAACTGTGACAGGATTGTAGTCCTCACCAAAACTTCAGGATGTCATTTGTCAAAGCTTTCCAAGACTGGCAAAATAAGAAATAGTTGATAGCAAAATTTTGTCTCAGTGGAAGTTCATGTAGACTGCTACTACATGCTTCAAAAATGCTTGCTATAAATGTGAAAATTTTTCACATTTTTATTCAATATCAGTCCATGGCTTTTCTCTAACTCTCTTAGAAGTTTCCAGGACACTGAGCAGAAGAAATGATGCAACAGAATCTGACACAAAAATTTAGAGGAGAGCTTATGGGGTGAAAAAACACAGGATTTCAGTTTCTTTTATATCCCACTTTAGTCATCTGTTTACCATGCTGAACTGTCCTAGTCTGTTGCTGTTACACATACGAAACCATTTGTTTATGTTTGGTTTATTTATATGTGGTTAATGACAGTCTTTGTTTGTTTTGTTTTGTTTTGTTTTGTTTTGCTTCTAAGTGAATTTTCTCACTTAAACCTAACTGTTCACCCATACACAGTCTGCAATCTGCATATACCTGTAATCTTGCA
The DNA here is from genome assembly GCF_003945595.2 of Pipra filicauda. Taxonomy (NCBI): domain Eukaryota; kingdom Metazoa; phylum Chordata; class Aves; order Passeriformes; family Pipridae; genus Pipra; species Pipra filicauda. The sequence goes on from NW_024105175.1 coordinate 1,678,190, forward strand.
CTGTTAGTATAGAGTTCTTCAAGTTTTCCAATAATTACTGAAAATTATTAAGCATAGGTAATAGGTAAATCAAAGAATATTTGCAAAATTTCTAATCCTAACCATATGTTTTATATCTCATTCCTTGTTTTCTTACCCATAGTTTATTTCTACTTGAGAGCTGGCAATAGACACAAATGTCTTTTTGGGTTACAATATATAGCTCTGATTTTAGTCTTAAAATGATTGTAGCATTTAATAACTACTTAAACCCATTACCTCTGAACTATTAAAATAATATATACTGAACAACTATATGAAATACCTATAGTAAACTCACAACTGTGAAACCTGGATATACACTAAATTATAGGTTGCATTCTGGAAATCTTGCTTCATACACATTTAAAATGCAAAGTCACAAGGGTATGTTATCATGCCTTAAAATATATAGTGATGAGTTAAAAGGTTTAGTTTTGTGGCCACTGTGATTACACAAATGTAGGTAGATTTGGCTCCTCAACGTAAACTAGAAAACAATCTTCCTCATATAACAAACAATCACTAAAGGTATGATGCTCTGGACAATTAGTTTCACTAATATAGCAGAACATAGTCAAGGTCATCCTTAAAAAACAGATTGATGAGGCAGTAATATAAGCAAGAGGTGTTCTTTTGGTTAATGAGGAAAATGCATTAATATCTGGAGTAATCAAAAGAGTAGAGGAAGGTAAGACTTAGTAATATCATTATTGCAGATTTGGAAGGGATTAGAAATGAAGAAGCATAAAATTACCCAATTATTTGGAACTTTTTATTTGTGGCTGGATTGTAGGTTGACAATGTAATTTAATCAATGGTGACTACAATTTTATTTCTATTCATACAGTAAAGAAGGGTTTTAAAAAATCACCTTCTTAAAATTTGCATTGCGACACCCTATAAATGTTATTCAAAAATCTCCCCTATTTACTTCAGAGATGACTCCTGTTCATAGCTGATGTTTAAACTAGAAAAATTCCTTATTTCAGATGACTTTACCTAAATGTTGAGTTTATATTACATCCTTTATCAAATGCATTGCATCATTGTCACTAAATATCTTTGTAGAACTCAACAGGAACAAGTGGTGCTTTAAGAACAAAACTAGAAGTAATAAATCTACTTAGAGAGGCTTATAGTCTAAATTAGATAGAAAAGACAATGAAAAATGGCAGCAGACCATGGAGGGAATGAAGAAACAAAATGGAAGAAAGCGAACTGAATGAAGAAAATTACCTTGGAAATTTTATTTAAGAAAATAGAAGTAGTTCTTATTTTTTTCTTCATTTTAACATTTTTTCCACCTTATCTTGCTCTTGTTCTTTCACTCTTTGTAACATGTAAATTCAGGATAAAAAAGGCTCATACCATCATTGGAACATTCCCCCTCCCTCCCCCTGCATCCCATTAACCTAATCTATTACAATGATTTATTCTGAAAATTTAGAAGAATGGAGGTAAAGTTTCAGAATTCCCATGAGAGTAAACATTACACGGATGTGAACTTAAAGATGAAAAAAATACAATAAGGTACAAAAATAAGGCAACAAAACTGCTGTCTTTCAATGGAAATGCATACATTCATATATATTTGCATACCATGTCATGTTGTCACATGTTAAGCTGAACTGCTTCAGTCATTTTCATTATGTCTTGTTTTTCAAGAGGGTTGAAAAATTGTGTTCTTTTGTTTGTTTGCTTGTTTTTTGAATAAGCGTAGTGAAATAACAAAGAGGTTAAAAAATATTTATTTTACATAGAGATATGTAAGGAGAAAGGTAGAAAACATACCAATTATAGAAATGATAATAAAAACTCTGGCATCAGTATTCACTTTATCTTTCTTATGTGTAAATCTTTAAAATGTTACAATAAACAAACAAACAAAAAAACCTCTTCAGTAAATAGTAATTTCATTCTTCATATACTGTGTTGGTCAATTTATAATTCCATAAAATATGAAATTTTTTCCATTCAAGTATGAAAAACTTTTATTTATTCATTATATCAGATCTATTTTCAATATTTCTTTCATTTTCTGTATTTTATCAATTATTCTTTTCCTGAGTGACATTTTTTATTTTATTTTCTTTATAAAATCTAGGGAAAAAACTAAAGAAAAATTTTTCATTATTCCTCTTTCACTGTGTTGTGGTAAACTCAGTTAAATTCACTCAGTGTGACATATATGTACATCGTGGAGGCACCTCAATAAGGTAAAAAAAAAGTTTGGATTATCTGAAAATCAAGACATATATTGAATATTCAAGGTCATTAACCATCCAAGTTTTTTTTATAGATATGTCTGGAGATCCCTTACATTAATAAAAACCATAGAAACTATCATCAGCACTAAAAAAGATAAAATTTTTTTTAAATAGAAATGAGAAATATATATTATGAATGAAAATTAATTTCTTCTTCAAGTAAATTTAGATTATCCTTATAGTAATATATTAATAAAAATACATATTCTATATGCAAACCACTTCCCAAATATATCAAACCATAAATAAAATTGTAGGAAAAAAGAAACTGATAGTAAATGGTTCAATGAAGTACTTCTAGAGGTATTTATAGTAAGAAAGAAGCCAGTTACTATTTTTTTCTACATAATTATGAAAATTATTTACTATTTAAAGGTTTAAAGTTTTGAAACTCTTCTTCCTTTCCTGATTCCTCAGAAGAAAGAAACTGTGTTATCTTTTCTTGCACGCTGTCCCAAACTGAGGATGACAACACTGGATGGACATTGGTTGAAAGAGAAAAGAATAAACATTTTAGTGTGAGAAATTGTAGTATCTTGTCAAATATTGAACAATTTCAGTGGTGAAACTGCTAAGCTAGACACTTGTCTGGCACTTCTTATATGTGACTAGTCAGGAATGGGCTGGTGCATCGTTCCCAGATCTTTGGAGATGCAGCGTCTGCACCAACTTTGTTTTATAATAATTAAAAGAGCAAAGTTTAATATGAAACCTTGAAAACAGTGAAAAATATGGTGAATAAAGGAAATTACAGGAATAAAAGTGAAGCAAACGTAGGAAACCTTGAAATACATATTACCTTAAAAGAAAAACATAGTAATATCAAACATATAATAATAATAATAATATATGGTTTTCATATACTGATTTAGTGACATCTTTTCACCCCCTTTCTAAAAATAAAGTTTGAAATCAACCACAATCTGTGAAGAAATAATATTTTCCAGCTGTTTCATGTCTTCTCAAAAAAAAGAAAAAAAACCAGCAAAATTCTTCATTATAATCTTCATTTATATTAATTAAATACTGTTACATTTTAATAATGATAAATAGAAGCAGACAAAGTACAGAAACCTTTTTTGATAGGGAGAACTTCCTTCTTGTCAGTTGTGATAGACTGATGGATTGGGAACACCTCCATGGAAAAGTATGTATAAAATGTTGGATGTGATCCCTTTCCAAGTTAAGGTTACTGAACACAGTGAACAGAAACTCAGGAAAACCGTCCATACCTCTTGGTCCCAAGGATGAACAGTGACAGGCTCAGTGTTTGCATACACTGCATGCACTTCTAGATCACACTAGAGCACTACAGGTCCAGATTCTTCCCTGACTCGAATTCACAGAAATTTAGATACTGCTACACTGTTTTCATTATCACTGACTGTGAGTGCCTCACAGCAGTCTCAGAGCCAGATGGTATAGATAAGTTTTTCTTTTAATGCATAGCTTTAGTGCAGACTATCCTCTGTCATGAATTTGAGTTTTACCACAAAGACAGCTATTTGTACTCTGAGTACAAATTAATGCACATACTGCCAATTCCAAGAGTCATGAACTGGAATGAAACAGGAGGCAAAGCTACATTTTCAGTATGAACATGCCAGTAGGAAATTAATCTAATTTTCAAAACTACACAGAAGCTTGTCCTCTCTTAATGTTGGGTTTTTACCTTCATCTGTGCCTGATAAGCGTGGTATTTATTAAGGATTTGATGTTTGGGTTATTCAAAGGCTGATTTTAGAAACAGTGAGTTTACAGAATCACAGAATATTCTAAGTTGAAAGGAACCCACAAGGATCATCTAGTCCAACTCTTCAGTGAATGGTCCATATCCAGGGTCTGACCCCACAACCCTGGTGTTAGTAGCACCATGCTCTAACCAAGTTAATATCAAGGTTTTTAGAGACAGTGGACAGTATCACTTAAAATTACTATTACTATCTATATCCTTACATTATTTTTTGGACTTTAAAATAATCTTTCTCGTAATTCAAAGAAGCAATTATGCTACACTTGTTTAGTCTTTAAGGTTTAATAATTTTTACATGGATAAGTACAGACTAATCATGTTATACTTACACTGATTTTATATAAAAATTAAGTGAATTTTCAGATTCCAAGCTTTCTAACAATGTGACTATACATTAGGATTATTCAAGATCATAAAGTAATGTGAGTAACAGAGAAATTCAAATTGCTAGAACAAGTATTTTGATTTCCACTTTCAAAATATGCTTTTGTTTTAAAGTATCCTATTCCTATTTACAGGAGTCATGTTTGTAGGGGAAGCTACTAGAGTATCATGCAAACTCTGCTAAAATATTATAACATGTAAATCAGTCTCATGTACAAGAAAGCTAAAATATGTCTTAAGCAGTAAGATGTGAGAAATAAGAGTAGCCCTTTTAAGAACTCAGAAAAGTCTGGATCACAGTCCTACAATCCTACTGGTGTTATCTGAAGAGTTATTTTTTTGGTGGACAACAAAGATGAATAGTAATTTCTTTTTCATTTCTGTCTCTGGCTCCAAATTCATGGCGACTTTCTTTGTGATAGCAATGATTTTCATCAGAAAGGTTGGTAAGGGGATGAGTGTAATAATTCCTCCCTTTTTCTACTGAAATTCTGCAAATAATTACAGTTTTCAGAAATAAACTCCATAAATTTAAAAATTAATTATTAAGTAAAATTATTAAATTAATAATAAAGAATAGGAATAAATCCATAATATTTAATTTATAGGATTTTATTTTGGCTTATTGTCCACTTTGTTTAGTAAAGCATAGCCCATCACAGAGACATTAGCACTCTGGAACTACAGTAAAGACAACTGTGTTCAAGTTCCACTTCTCAATCAAGCAAAACAACACTTAAAGCACTTACTAAATGCAGTGCCATAATTGCAATAATTTAGTGATACAGACCTGATATTTCTAACTAAAGTTGATATTTTGAACTGTTTTCTGACAAAAGTTTTGTTAACTATCATGCTTTTCTGTAGTTTCAATTTGATCTTCAATGCTAATTAAAATAATGACAGTTTTTGCTAGTTTTAGCTGGTTCTTAATCTTTAATTAAGACAGAAGGAAATTAGTGTTGTGCTACCAAAGCATATGGAGAAATACCTTAATATGAAGGCCAGGTTGGAAGGGGTTTTGAGCAACCTGGTCTAGCGGAAGGTTTCCCTGCCCATGGTAGGGGGTTTGGAACTAAATGTTCTTTAAGGTCCCCTCCAATGCAAACCATCATATGACTCTATTATTCTATAATGTTATTTTAATATTAGAGAGAGCAAACATTTCCTGTAATTTATTTTTTTTTAAGAAGAACTAGAGAGTAAACAGTAATGAGTGGTGTATCTCCACAATCCATACAGGGACCAATACTATTTAACATCTTCATCAGTGACATGAACAGTGGGATCGAGTGTACCCTCAGCAAGTTTGCAGATGACACCAAGCGGAGTGGTGCAGTTGATGGTCTAGAGGGACAGGATGCCATCCAGAGGGACCTTAACATACTGGAGGAGTGGGCCCATGTAAACCTCATGAAGCTCAACAACTGGGGAATAAATGGATTGAGAGCAGCCCTGCCAAAAATCACTTGGGGGTGTTGGTGAATGAAAAGCTCGACATGATCCATCAGTGTGCACTCACTGCCCGGAAAGCCAATTGTATCCCGGGCTACATCAAAAAAAGTGTAGCCAGTAGGCCAAGGGAGGTGATCCTTTCCCTCTACTTCACTCTTGTGAGACTACACCTTTAGTACTCCATTCAGCTCTGGGGCCACCAATACAGGAAAGCATGTTAGAGTGGGGCCAAAGGTAGGCGAGGAAGATGATCAGAGGCCTGGAACACCTGTCCTGTGAAGAAAGGCTTTGAGAGTTGGGTCTGTTACTCCTACACAAGACAAGATTATTTGAAGACTTTATTGCAGTCTTCCAAGAATTAAAGGGATCTTGTAAGAAAGATGGAGAGAGATTGTTTTACCAGTCATAGAATCATAGAATGGCATTCCTGATTTTTCATCTTCTTCACTGGCATATCTTTCCAATTTTATGAAATAGGTGAATGAAGTAATACTACCTACATTGCAGTGACAATACAAAATGTCTTTGAAAGATCTAAATCTCATTCATTTAAACCGTAGACTCGGGATTCATTAATATATTCAGGAGTTCTTTGGATGACAGGACTGAGATTAATTTCAAGATTGTGACATTTAAATTTAGATGTCTGCTTCCATTATCATCAGTGCAGATCAATGAACAAACGCCGTGTGAGGGTCAAGTCAGTTAGTCAGTTGTCCATAGATAACTGATAATACCTTTTGAGAGGCATCAGGATATGTTAGAGATCCACAGAGATGGCAGATATGACACTCAGGAGACCAACATTACTGGAGGACAGTATTAGCTGGAGGACAGCCAATATTTGCTAGGGCATCACTCATCTTCCTGGACAACTCTGTTGAGGCATTTGAACAGAGTCCAGTGTATCTGTTAAATGTCTTCATGGAAGGTTGGAAAAGAATTATAGTTGGCAAGGTTGAACTTTAAAATTAATTTAGTGGTTCATTTGCACTCTACGTGCAATTTTCTTAATGAAAAGTTTTTACTGATCAGCATGACTGGATGTCAGAAAGGCATAAAACACAACAGAGACATAAATAAAAGAGTTAGGTGCACAAAGAACTTACTGGAACAGAAGAATCCAAAATGGTATCCTTTGTACTGGTTGACACCTTCAAAAGTCCAAGCTTATTTGTTCTTGCTTGCTGCAATTGTTATTTTCAAAACTAAAATAATCTAGAAGGAAGTGTATAAAATATGGTGACATAGTGTTATGATGTAAAGATAGTGTACTAAAATCAGATATCAAACACTTTCAAAAATACAGCCAAGTTCAAATGTCTGCTGATGCAAGGAGTTCCTCAGAGAGAAATAAATAAATAAAAAATCTTAGACCTGTTAATAAGTTTTTAGTACTGAAGTAGTTTAACATTTTGTCACTCCACTGAAAAGACAAAAAATTCAGTATTTTAATTTTTAATATGGATAGATGATAAAATTCTGAAATGTCATATATATGTTACAACATCAGTGAAATGGCAATATTTAGTTTCTTATCTACAGTTTCATTTTTCTCTGCATAATAGGTAGGCAATTCTGCCACCAAAAACCAGTGTAATTTGTTTTAAATATGGTGTATCGGCAATTTTATATACATTGATAATTTTTTATAATAGAAAAATTAAGATAGTTTTTCTTATTATAGCTTTGACAAAGGTATAGTTAGTTACATATAAAAGATTTACTATACATCTGTTGGTCAGATATTTTACAGTAAATGTACTACCAAAATGCGAGTCTCATTACATTGAAGCAAAATGAGTCCATCTGATTTCTATTTTTTTGCCAATGACTATTATTAAAATGATGATCATCTTCCAATACATTGCTATTTATTATCCTTAAAATAATTGGTAGTTCTTTTTTAAAAAATTTATTCTGTGTGCTTATATAATTACTCAGATATGTGCTTTTTTCTGTCTTTTCTTTCAAAGGAAAAAAAAAGTAACTCTTTTCTGATCTGTCTTTTGGAATGAATGCATTTTCTTTGAAGTAATTCCTGCATGCAAGTTTGGGTATAGAACTCTCCAAGATTTTTTCTCAAAATGCAGTCTGGACATCACTGTACCAGTTTCCTCTTTCCTATGCAATTATTCAGCATACTCTGAAAGCTTCTCACCTTAAGACATCCCACTAAAATTCCCTTCAGATAACAGTTTTCCCCAAAAATATTAAGTTTTTCCAATTGTTTCTGTGACAGACTCTTCAAACTCTATATGATCATGCTACCAATTAAATTCTTCCTTGTTTTTGAAATTCTAGGAGTTCCTTCTTTAAGCCAACAAATATATTTGAAGCTTTTAATTAATTCTGTCATTGAGGGATTCTTCAGAACTTCAGTCGTTCTTTGGATTTACATTTGCTTATTATCAATAATGAAGGAATGGAACTACATACACACGATTCAGTTTCAGGGATTCTCTGTAGATCTCTCTCTGCGTTTCCCTTTTATTAGTCTTATTTGATAAACAGAAGCTGGTGTTATCATTCAGTTAACCAGAATTCCCAGGATTTTGCTAAACTGATGTTTTGACTTCACACAATCACACACTATCTTTCTGTGACTGTTTTCAGTCAGGGTAACCCACGTACGCTATCAAGCAGTTTTCTCCTTGAGAACACAGCACTCTCCTTGTCAAAACACCAGTCAGGGTCAAAACACTCTTTTTTGGTTCTAATTAACTGAACCAGAGGTGCAGGCTGGCTCGGTTTGTTCCCACCTTTTTGTTCCCCATCTTTTGTATATGCTTCAGCTACGTATTATTTTCTTAGGATCTGTTACTTGGACCCATTTTCATGGGTTTGTGGAATACCTACCATACTAAGCAGTTTTTTCCTGATGTGTGATATAATTTTGTGTCAAAGTTCTTAAATCCTGGGAAAGTTCTTTACTTTGAGAATGAGCAGTGTGCTAACTTGTTAAGACAGAGATTTCCATTTTTCACGTTGTAGACCTACGTGGAAGAAATGATAGCTAGAAGTAATGAAAGTCCTGCCACATTTTTTCAGAGATACCTGGAGAGGGATAAACTTAGATATACATCATATAATAGAGTTTTCTATTTTTTTAAAGTTTTGAATCAATGGTATTGCAAACATGATAATTGAACTACAGTTTGGGAATCCATGCTGTGAAAAACAAAGCAGCTGTTTTTATTACTATTGCTAGTTACAAATTGGACAATTGAGGCTATTTGAATTGGCAGAATTAGGGTTTCTCTAAGACCTACTGCAGAAATTTTTAGAAATGTCACTTCAGGCACTTTCAAATTGTAAATTGCTCATTAAAGGAGAAATGAAAGTGAATAATTTAAAAGTATCTGCAGGCAAAGCAGTTTTACTACTCTTTAGGGATGAAAAGTTAAGAATGTCATCTGTCTGAAGGTGTGTTCAGAGACAACAGTTTGACTTTTGAGATCCAGTACCATCTGAGATACTGTGTACCTACTGAGATACTATCTCAGTAGACTGGCAGAATTATTCCATGTTACCTCTTAGTTGCCTCACTGACACTGGATTTTTTGTTTAGGTGGTGGGGCAATTACAGACCTGTTAAGACAGACAAAAGGCTTTTGTTCTGTCCACAAAAAGCAGGTTTACTTTATTCTTAAACTTTAGGAACATATATGTGAACTTGATTCTTTTAAATTTGTTGATGTTTTCAGATAAATCTGGTAGAGGGATCTCCACAGCTTAGGATAAAGGGAGAAAAAAGCTACTCTTTTTCCCATCTTTTTACCTGTGGGCCAGTTCTGTGTCCTGACATAGATGTGCAGACAGTCAGTAGAGAAGTCTCCATGACCATCCATGTCATACTAAAATCATGCTACAAATGTCATTCATGTCTCTTGAAAATACTCTACAAGCTAGAATAATAACAATTTCTTATTTTAATGTCTAGTTCTTAGACATAACTTGTGATGTAATTTCCTGCTGAGGATATTAGAAAATTTATTTTTAAGAGAGTTAATAAGTAATAGAATAATGAAGTTACTTATATATTTTAAATATAATATTTATTATAACAATTATTTAAGAAATTAATTAAAATAGTAAGATAAGTGTTAGGTTTAATTTTACTTAGATTCTGGAGCTCAGTAGAAAAATACTTCCTCTTCCGCTTTCTGAGATTATGGTATAAGGCACTAATGTTTTCATTTTCCTCAAATCTAAATGAACTGAACTAACATGATAAAACCATATCAGTCTTGACCTCTCAATTGGTTGGAAGTGCACAACATTCCCCTAATTTTCACTCTATGCACATATACAGTATTATAATGCAATTACCTATCTCTAGCAAGAAATTACTATAGTGAAATATTAGGAAACAACTACACAAAAAGCTAGAAAAAGAAAAGTCAATAAAAGAAAAGACTAAATATTTTTCTAACCAAATACATACACTTTGGAAAGCAAGATGTGGGATTAATTTGCATGGCTTCTGGGGAAATAATTTAATTTAATTATGTATTCTCAGAGCCTTGAAATTCACATTATTCATTATGTACCTGATAAAAAGAAAGACAAATATCACAGCAAAGTAGACAATTATTTTAGTTTGGAATGCTGAGTAAATAAGAGTAGAATGACATGGACAAGTGTGGTAACATGGCTATTTAAACTGAAAGAAACTGATGGAGGGATTCTTATTCTACAGTGTACACATTATACTCAGAGGGGGCTGTTCTTCACAATATTGTCAGACTGTCTTCATAGCAACAGGACTGGGTAAAATTAATAATATTATTAAAAATTAAAGAAAACGTTCCTTGATATTTTATTTCTAAAACGGAAGACATAACCCTTCTGATGAGAGCAAAATTTAAGATTCTCCAAAAGAAATTTCAAAATAATGAAAAGCTCCTAAGCTATATATACAACTTACTTAGCAAAAATTTGTACTATTTTACTTACAGGAGAAATAGACAAGAGTCCATGCTACAGATCAGGTGGACAGTTGATACAAGCTGTTGTAAGTCCATTGAGAGTAGAAAAAAGCAACAAAATTCTTCCTGCTTTTTTTCCCCCAAAAATAAAACAGGTGAATACAGCAATAAATGATGAACACACACACGCATTTTAATTACTTATTATTGAATTTTTACTATGCAGTTCTGAATTACAGCAGTATTGCATCTTAATCAGAGGGCAGGACAGATGGTGAAAGCTTAGTTTGTATTAAAATAACCTCAGGTGCCCACTGACTATACCATTCAAGCAACATTTCATAATAACAGCTAATTGTCGAGCCAAAATACTTAAGATGTTCTACGGAAATTTTTTGTGCAAAAAGTCATCGAAACTATGTGGCTTCTCCAAATTTTTTTCATCATAACTTCATATCATCTTGTAACATTTTTTAATCTTTTACTTATGCAGTAGGTAAGCATTAGATTGTTGAATAGATTGTTGAGTTTAAAGAAAGAAAGCATAAATTTAGTTTATTGAGTATGTCCAAAAAAAAAAAAAGATATATAAAAAGCTCAATACCTTACATTATTTACAGCTGTGGTGGAGCAAGACAAAAAGAAATGTCCTAACTAGAGTTTCTTCTAAGACAAGAAGTTTAGTGTTTTCTCCTCTCACCAGCCATTTCCTAGGACATAGAGATAACAAAGGTATGGAGAAAACAACAGAAAGTGGAAATTAAAAAAAAGCTAATTTTATTTTTTTTTCTGTGTACACTTGCTTCCTCTGGATACAAATTCCATACTTTTTCTGGCTAGAAGATTCCATTATGTTAATCTAGTATAACTTCTTCGAAGCAAAAACTTAGGCTATCCAAAAGAATCTAAAAGGAACAGTTCTACCCTCTGCCATGCACTATTGTAAAGATGTACATTTGCTCATGTAGATTTTATGACTTTGTTCAAAAATTGTTTTGTCTCTAATGTTATACGGATAGACTTAATGCCTTAGGTGTCAGGCTAGTAATGGTTCTTTCTTCTGCTCAGAAAACTGATGAATGAACCTATGAAATAACAGGTTTTAGAAAAAACAATATCAAGACCACCACAACAATAAACTGTCCTGTGGCCCATTGGGGTGCTAAGTACAAACTGTGGTATAACTGCATCAAATATGAGACAGAGAAATGCTATCTAGCTCCCATATCTCAGTGAACTTATTAACCATACCACAGCAGCTGTGGAGGGGATATCTAAATGGCATTGTTATCCTAGTGTAATGGATTCTTTTCAGAAGAAAATTTCTATATATGGGCTAGAAGGAACTGCATGGTATTTTGATATCCCACTCCAGATGATATTGTAAGGTACACCATGATATTTACCCATCAATATAGGACTTCATTTTAAACCAGTTTGACTATGTTCACAAGTAGTTATCTATTCTTTCCATATTCTTATGCTGCTATATATTAACAACACTTTAATTATTTATTATGTGAAAGTAATTATGGGAATTTACGAGAACAAGTCTTGTGAGGGATCTTATGACTTTTGAGTTTCATTCCAAGCCAAGATATTCTATGATTCTACGATAGATGAACCATACTCTATGTGGTGAGGGGAAACAATTTCCCCTCTGAAGTTATAAAATGGTAAAACCCCAGAGGGTGGTGACCCTTGAAGTTTTGAGGTTTTACCCAATGAGTGCTTCTGCAAAATATAAACATATCACAAGCAGAATGGAAGAGAAGGTAGTTGTAGTTGTTGTTGAAGAAGTAGCCATGTTGTAGAGCAACGAGGAGTGAGAGCAGGAGCCCCCCCTGGGGGGGGCCTCTGACCCCCCAGCCCCCGGCAGGGGGCTACAGGGACTTGGAACAGTGTTAGACTAGGCTAGGTGCCTGTAACTAGAAAGCTGAAAGAAGTTTTCTCCACCGTAAGTGAGCAGCGGCAGAGACAGCAGTGAACAGAGGCTATGGATGAAAGCCAACAGATAAGAACTGAACTGGAGAATCAGTAGAAACAAAAATGCAGCTGAGCAAGGAAGACACAAAGTTGTCTGAGAGCTGAGAGAGAGCCAGCAGCAGAGAGAGAATTAGGCTCTACAGAGAGAGAGAGGAAGTTGGGGTAAGAACTGAAATAAAACCCCATACCCCTCTGAGACCTCTGAGAAAGGAGGAGGATGATGGACTCTTACTTGAAAGAGTCTTAAAGTGCTACAGCACTTGCAGAAAGGAGCTGAAAAGCTCCAAGATGGAATGCGGAGGGGGTGACCTTGGCCCCCCTGCTGCTTGAGACAGAGCACAGAGCTCTGCGAAGGGGACTTGAATCCCCTGAAGATACAGACCGTCACAAAGACCCCCGTGCTTCGTGGTATGACCGTGGTGACGCAACCGTTGTCTGGGTGAACGCAGCCCAGAAGATAAGACCCTCGCTTGAAGACGAGTGGCCGAGAGGGCTTGGATACCCCCTCGTGTGTACTGGCAGAGATCCAGCTACAGCTGCTGCACGAGAAGAAGAGAACCTGCTGCCTTAGAGACATTGCTGCCGTGAGAGTGGAAAAGGATCTTTTCCTACTTCCCTCCTGGACTTTTATTTGGAGGGGAGAAGAGATTTGATCCATTGTAAATACTTTTATGTCATGGTAGAGATAGTTAATATTGTATATAATGTATTGTAGTATTTATTTTGTACAGTCATTGTAATATATATTCCCTTTCCCCCATTTGAGTCTCGTGTGGGGTCTGGAAAACCCATCTCACACTGGGCTGAGATGTGGAAGGGGGTTTGGACTGGGGAATTGGATTTTGGAGCTCTCAAACCACGACACTCTAGAACAAGTTTCTAACAGTTTATATACAGTATACAATGAAATGTTGCTCCAGTGGGGCCTAAACCCCCAGATTTATAGCAAAAAATATAAGCAGCTAAAAAAGAAGAAGATATAAAGGTCAATCAGTAATAATTAAACCTACAAGTCAATAATCCTCTCTTATGTTGAGCAGGCAAAAGTTATTTAAGCATTTCCTGCTGTTGAACATATGCTGTGGCTCTTAGAAGGCTTGGGTTAATTTTACTCACTAACAAACAACATTTTTCAAATATGCATCTGAGGACAATATTCTCCACTTTAAGAGAAGTAAGGTTGCAAACGCAAGTACAGAACAGCAACATTCATATAACAGTATTTATCACCAGGCAGCTAGAATAGATTCAAATATGCATATTTCCTAATGTGCATTTCCCAACAGAGTAACAGTAAAAAGCTTTTACAGATTACTTCCCCTCCACTACTGCTTTTTTGTATAGGAAATACACAGCGCTTTTTCTAACAGATTTTCTTGTTTTCTTCATCTACAGGAAATATTGCCCAGACTCTCTGCAAGTACAAACAAGTGTAGTAATGCTGAACCATGTGGAGTGCTGGGGAAAAGAAACAAAAAAAACCCACAAAAAACCCAAAAGAAAACAACAATAATGTATATACAAATATCCCGAAAATGGAACTAGATTAACAGATTTATTGTTCTTATCATTGCCTCCCTAGGACCTAGTGATGTGAACCAAGACTGGCGGTGTTTGAACACAGCTGCAGGCAGGCACGTCCTTTAAAACATGATTTGTGATAATGGCTCCCCAGTGAGAAGGGATGCCTGTTGTTTATAAATCTCATCATAAGATGGAGAAATTAAATTACAGAAAAAGAGACTGTAACCGAAACGAACACCTGAGTCTACATATGAAATTCAGATTAAAGTACAAATGACAAAATCTGAAAATCACTGATATGCAGGGAACACTATGCCATTTTGATTCAGCTCAATGAGGAGAGCAGCATGATGTTTTATGGCTGCTAGGGAAACCACACAAAGAATAGCCGAACAGTCATCAGGTACTTCCTCATCCTATCTGCAAAGGGATATTTCTAGGGATGATGCAGCATCAGCTTTAAATATCATTGGTAGAGTTAAACTGATATGCATATTGCTAGGGTGATTACTAAAAGCAGTGGTCTATATTCAGACAGGGATGCTATTCTGTGGAATGCTGGCTGCCTAGTTACTGTATACATATGGAATTAATAGTTTATTGAATAACTAAACAAAGACCCTCTTTACAAACTTATAAGTATCCCTGCATTATGAAGCAAAGGCCTACTGTCCCCTTATGTCAAAATAGTAGGCTTTACTTGCAGAATTCATCCCTCTATACTTATGCTAATTCCAAGCCTAGCACTCATATTACCAATTTCAAATCACGGAATCATTTATGTTAGAAAAGACCCTTAAGATCATCAAGTCCAACCATAAATCTAACGCTAAAAAGACCATTAAATAAAAAATTAATTGAAATTAAAGTCGATATAAGATGCATAGAACATGGCCTGAGACTGACACAAACAAATAAGTAGAAGTGCTACATTTTAGGAGTTAGTGATTATCAGAAGACCATGCTCATGAGATAGAGTATTACATTGAATTAAATTAATCTAGCCAGGATAAAGATGCTGTCTTATGGTAAGAGAGATGAGTTTTGATCCTGAATTGGTTAATAAGTCAAATTTTCTTAACATTTAAAGAATTCAGGCACAGTAAGATTGTCAAAAGAATGTCAATTCTGTCTGGCATACCACAGAGTTGATGACTAACAGGTGGGGATGAGCAAACTTTGAAAACAGCTTTCAGCTGTTTTTGACTGTCTTAGTTGTTCTGATTTCTGAATCTCAGGACCAGAAGCCTTCATAGGCTTGGTTGTTTTTTTTTTCTACATTTATAGACTATTTAGACGAGCTCACAGGCATATGACAGAAGTTAGGGGTTCTTTTTTCAGCCAGGCTTGCTTATTTGCACAACATTATTAATGTGTATAAAAGGAATATTCAGGAACTGACAATCTCAAAACCATTTGAAGCAGTACAGGTATGTAGACAGGAAGAAAGGTTGGTATACAGGTGGAGGATTAGAAACGCAGGGAGAGATTGGGGTAGAAATATACTGAAACAGAGCAAGGTCTTAAAGACTGACAAGGATAGGTTTGGTACCTGGCTCTGAGAGGTGCATTGCTTATGTTTAACATATAACAGAGGTGAACAGAGTCTTAAAGGATTAGTTAAGATAAAGTGGTACTAGGAACAGAGAGGATGCTCTGTTCATAACAGAGACAACGTGTTGCAGTCTGCTGATGTAAGAAATGTTAAGAATGTACTTAGTAGTCATAGATAAAGATAGAATGGACATTTGAGGGAGATAAGGAGGCCATGAATCAGGAGCGGTTTTCAAGCCCCGGAAACTGGGTCCCTGAACAAAGAAAGTTGAAGAGTTCAGACGAGGAAGAAGAGAGAGAGACCCCCAAAGCAAGACCGAAGGACAGGAACGACAACCAAAAACCTCCCCAAAAGGATGACTCTGACTCAAGCTCTGCCTAAACTCTGCCTATTATGAATATGATAATTAGATTGCAAAACCAAATGAATATGCATGTAAAATATTGTAATCTCTCATGAAAACTGTATAAATTGCCTGGCTTTTCACTGAGAACTTTGGAGATAGTTTGTCTGGTGTGAACTGGCTAGTTCCCCAATGTTACTCAAAATAAATACCTTGCTGCTTAAAGATAAAATTTGTCTCTGAGCAGTTATTCTGTGCTGTTTTTGACATCAATACCTACAACTTCACTAGTATTATAACAGTTAAAAACCTTATTCATGTTATTGTATGAAATTAGGGCTACTAAGTGGTTTCTGATTTACTATTTTCATTATAAGAACTCTATTTTGTCTCCCATCTTGAAAAAGTTCGGCTTTTTTACTCTTAATTAGTGTGTTTTTCTTCAATCTCCTTGTTGCTTATGCATTTGCTACTCTTCTCCACCCCTAGGATACTAGTTAAAAGATCATAGGCTGTCATATAAGCATGAAGGAAGAACCTTAGAAGAATTTAAAACTATTTATGTTGAATTAAAGTTATTACCATAGGGCAAACTCAAAATGTCTGGTTAAAATTATTATTCAACCTGGCACAACAGGACTTTTCCCTAAATTAATATCTCTCTTAGGGTATTAGTCTAGTACTAGCTTTTTACACAGGTGTGAAGTGCATATGCTTAGCTAACCTATCTCTCTGACATTTGTACTGTATTTGTACATAACTGTTTAAGAACATACACATGAAACTTTGGTGCAAAAATGACCTTCTTATTGTTTTAGTTTTTGCCAAGAAATATTTTGTTCTCACTAAAGGTCACTAAATCTTACTTGCTAGTGTATGACTTTTTGTGTCCCAATGTTGCAATAGCTGGAAAAGAGAGCATGACTTTTCAAAAAAAAGAATAAGTTTACCTTAAAAACAAATCAGAGAAGATTCTCTGAATACAAAATAACAGAAAAAGGAAAAAGAGTAAATTAACTTTTAGTGTGTTTTTGAGGTGGGACGGGATGTCTTCCTTGTATTTGTATTTACTTTTATTAACTGGAACATGCATACATGATCACATGCTGCTTCTTTTGATGTCAAGGGAAAAATTTCTCTTGATATCAACAGAAACAAAAAAATGTCATAGACTTTTGTTGTTGTTGTTTTTCATGCTAAGTGAAATTAACTGATTTGAGTAGAACATAAAAGGTTTGTGAAGAAGATTATAGGTCTTGGGGAAATTAGTGGCACATTAGTTTCAGAGAAAATTTGTGGGTATTTTCATGATAAAGATTAACTGCATTAGTAGAGACATGAAATCTTACGCATTAGCAGATTCACGACCACAAGTCATTGATTAATTATGAAGATGTCATGATCCACACCAAATCCAAACCCATAGTTTATATATATACATATATATAAAACTTTTAGCTTTTCTATGTCTGTAAAACCTAGCAGAAGAATGTAATAAAGCAAGAACGGGTTAAAAAAAACCAAAAATAAACAAACAACCCCTCCCCCAAAACAACAAAAAACCCCACAAAACCAAAAACAAACAAAAAACCCCCCAAACCAAAACAACAAAACTGCACAAACCATAAGAAAACATATTTTTTTATTGCTAAAATACATTTTCGTTATGTTGGTTGGTTCACCTGTTATGCACTTGAGTTGATAAGAAAAAATTGATTTATTTCTTGCTTATACCAAAGCATCACTCATATTAAAAGGATAAGCTCAATGTTTTTTAACATTATTTTTTAAAGGCCTATTATAATAGGATGTACCAAATTTTCAGATTACATGATGTTCCTGTAGTGTCTCCACACAAAAATTATTAATATTATTATTCCATTCATGCCATTCAATTTAAGGCCTGATTATCTTATTTTTTCAATTTTGCCATTTTTATTACCAATTCTGCAAAACAGAAGAAGAAAGTCCATGGTAAAACACTCTCCCTCAATTAGTTCTTTGTTTTATAGCTGCCATTCCTGCTCATCCTGCACATAATTAGTGAAAGCAATTTAATAGTAAAATCCAGTAATACTTTAGAGTCTTCCTTTGTATTATTTTATGTGGTACATACAAGTACTATTTGTCTCTTTCACACTGTCCATAATTCTAAAAGATTAGTCAGTGCACAATACTGCCGACTGTGTAGTATTTTATATTAATTTCTACTCAACCTGCTAGGATAATATATAATTCAACTCCTTGCATCTGGACAGAGTCCCATCTCCTATATTCAGTCCTTATATCTATGTTATTATCTAATTTTTAATATATCTTATGTAAATGAGATAATCCTGATTTCATAAGACCTTTTTTCATCACCATGTTTTGACAAAATACTTCTAGATTACCACTATTGAGTGAATTTTCACCCAAAAATATTCCAATCCATTCATTTTGTTTTCTTCTTGAATAGTTCGTTGTCACCATCTGTTTATAGTCCAAAATATCCTTAGCTTCTCTGAGTCCTTTTCTTCAATCCTGTCCTGTCACTTCTTTCTTTCCAAACTTCCTGTTCAGCTTCCTTTGATTAAACTTTTTCAGATTTCTCCTGCAGTAGAATACTGAAAAAAAGAGAGAAACTTAGATGCTGATTATATTAGTTCAGTGAACTTTGACTTTGAAAGATTTATGAATCTCTCCACTGATTTATTTTTTTTAACACCTTTAGCTTTTCCCTGTGTTTTCATCCCAATCCTTTTATTTTTGAAAATACTTGCATAATTACATTTGTCATTATTTCTAGGTCTATTATTTCATTATCCAACTTAGGTAAGGGATGAATTTCATCCTTATTTCAACGATTACATTCAGATTTATGTGTATAAAACCTATCATTAAGTAGCTTCTCCTTTTACTTATCAGACATTTAATCATATAGATATTTCTAGGTCTTGGCATTGAGGGCACTGGAAGCCTGATATAACAGCAAAGAAAGATAATAAAGGGTCACCTTGGAATCATTCCTATTTAGAATTTGAATCATAATTGTACTATCGTATTTTTCATTTTTTATCATGAATTATACGCATTCACCAAATCTCTCTGATCAAATACACTTACAGTTCCTTTACTTGACACGCCATTCATATGACAAATCTATTCTACCACAAATGTACTATGTAAAAATGCTCTTGAATATTTCTTTTTATCTCTTCACCTTTTTTTCTCTCCCATTCCATTCTTTTTTTTCAGCACTGTATAACAGTAATATTATATTCATCAGATAGCTATTCTCTTAACCTAACTAAAGAAAATGTGTGTTTAATTTCTACTTGCTTATTTCATTATACTTCTGACTCTAGCATGGAATCACAGTTGTATATGTAATGTACGTCATTAGGTTTTTGCATCATCTCTTTTCTTTGCCATAGGCACAGTTGTCTCATCCTGTACGCTATTGTTTTATCAGAATATATGTATAACTCTACATATACTACACATGTATACACCTATATATACACACCAGTGAAGGAATTAGAGATCACTCTGATGAGGGAGTTTAACAGGCTAACAAGTCAAGCCAATTTTAAACTTTAAAACAAGATCAGATTGACATTTTGCAACAGCACACTTTGCGCAAATGACCATTTTTATGCATTATGACTGCTAATTACTATGTGTATAAAACTGTTCGTCTATAACCTCTGTTGCCTTAAGAGACCTCTAAGGAAAAAGTCACCAGGCCAATTTAGTGTAGGAGATAAGATAAAGATAGTAGGTCCTTTAATCTCAGGCCTAAGGCCCAGGGAATACACATGACGTGTGGGCATGTCCAGGAGATTCCACAACTTAAGATGTTATCCCAACCAGTCCCAGATCTATCCACCCCCTGGCACACCCCTTCAGGAATTGGGTCTGGGGTCTTTGGGACCCCTTCTTCCTCATCTTCCACATCATCACAGCACATCCAGTTCTTGGAGCTCCTCCAAAGTTCTGGGCTTTGAAGGATGCTTTGACTATGATGTATCTTGTTCAAGACAGGGTGTAAATGTTCTTGAACAGAAAGAAGGCCTACCTTGAGGGAAGTCTAAACAAGCTAAGGAATTTTGAAAGTTATATATGAAAGGGGGTAATAAGTTTGGGCAAATGTGTAAACTACTGTGCTAAAGGGTGGTACATTATACAGCTACATTAAAATCTACATTCACTACACAACTACTTCTAAAATCTACAGAAGTTAAAAAAATCAAAAAGCTCTGAGGCATCACCTCCTACCATCATAACCTCATTAGATGTGAGTATTCAATGCTGTGGAATTGGTGACGTGTCATTAACCTTCTTTGCTAGAATCCATAGTCAAAAAGAGCAAGATGATCAGACCAGAGAGATCTTTCTCTCACTGCAGACCTGCAGTGAGCTTGTCTTTTTTTCTCTCCACAGTTTCTCTCTCATTCATGGTATTTTTTGTTGCATACCTCTTGTTTGTTTTTCCCAGTCAGCCTTCTTCCTTCTGTTTCAGGCAGAACAATCTTCCTAATTGCGGTCTATCATGTTTATCCTGGGTTTTGTTCTTTATTCTTTATCTAGCAAATTCTATTACTTGGGTTCCTATTTACATATTTTGCCATGGCTCCTAATTTCAACAACACTTTTTTTGTTTGCCAAATTGGTGATCATATTGAAAACATCTATGTAAAATGACTTTTCATTGTGTCTCACAAGTGTTACAAAATGCTTATATGGTGCTATTGATTACACTATTTTATTATTCTTATATTCAAGTTCAAGATAAATTAATATTATCTATGTCCTCATTAGTACAACTACAACTTTTTGGTGTCACAGGCTTTCACTTGAGCAGAGGTTTCACCTTTCTTTCTGAAAAAATAAGTTTGATAAGGTCTTTGACTATAATGCTTTAACCTTTTATCATTTTTTTTCTTCTTTATACATATATATACATATGATCTACAAATCAGCTACTTAGTCATACAACTTGATTTGTTTTTAGTCAAGCAGATTAAAAGATTGCATGGTACTGTACTTGGCCATTCTTCACCTTATTTTTACATACATTCTATTTACTGGTTTTGTAGTTGCTACTATTGTCATCTTTGAATGTATTAAGTTTGTTCTGAAAACTGATAACAACAGTCTTAAAAGAAGTCGTTAAAATTGCTGCCATACTCATTATGGACAGAAAGCTTGACCAAATTTTTAGTCTTGGAAGAAGGAAGGAGTGTAAAGTTTACATGTGAAGATTTTTGTCCCATTGCATTTTTGCCACTAAATCTGACTTTATTGAAATTAGTATTACAAACCCTGGAACAGGAGCTTACATAGCTTGCTCCTGTCCAGGTGCTTATTTATAAACATACAGATATTTTAGTCATGAGAATCATAAAGACAGATCTTAAATAGACAAATGTACTTGTGACTTGTCCAGCCACATGTGACATGTGACTTTTAATTATGAGGGTTAGGTACTTCAAAACTTAGACATAAAAGGAAAAGAATAAAACTTCACCTAAGCAGCAGTTTCAATACATGAAAAATCCTACCATTGACCAATTTGTTTTTAATTCCGATGAAGAAAATAAGACAGAAAGAAGAGAAAAAGCAAGAGGTGCATTTAATTGAAGACATGTATTTGTAGATGATACAAAGCTGGGAGAAGTGGCTGATACACTAGATGACTGTGGTGCAATTCAGGGAGGCCTCAACAGTCTGGAGCAATGTGCCAACAGAAGTCTTGTAAGGTTTGTATGCCAAGTCTTGTACATGGGGATAAATAATTCCATTCACCAACACAAGCTAGAGATTGACCTGATGGAAAGTATCATAGCAGAAAAGGCAGAGAGCTCTGACTATCAACCAGTAATTCACCCCTGCACCAAAGGCAAATAGTTTCCTGGATGGCATTATGGAAAACATTGCTGGCTGATCAAGGGAAGCTCTTTCCCCTCTATTCAGTATTGATGAGGCCACCTGATCCAGGTCCAGGCTTGTTAGTAGGACAGAGACATGGGCATGCAGTTTATCCAAAGGAGGGCCATAAAGATGATCAAAGGCCTGGAAAATTTGCTCTGTGAGGAATAACTGAAGGACTTAGGTCTGGCCTCTCCTGGAAAAGAGGAGGCTCAGAGGGGAGCTCATCATAGTATTCCTGTACTCAAAGAGGATGGAGGCATTCTCTTCACAATGAGCCATAAGGAGCTCTCCAAAGGCAAGTATTGGAGAAATGTTTAGGATGAGTGTGTAAATTCAGTCTTTTGTTCCTTTGTTCTCTCCTCCACAAGGAGCCATGTGAAGAAGACAAAGGTCAAGAGGTACGATTTGCACCAGAAGAGGTTTCATCTCAACATAGGAAAGAAATGTATTACAGTGAAAACTATCAACCACTGGAAAAGCTCAGTTTCAAGTCCAGCAGAATATAATTCAGCCTTCTGTGGAGATCCAAAAAAGAGTAGCTACAGAGTTATTCCTGTGGAAATGCATATTGATTTATTTACTTATGTTTTAATTCCTGGGAGAATTAAAGGTACAGAGCCTTGATCTCTCTGCATTTTTTCCTTTTTAATATTGTCTTGCAGCTTGAGATATAACTGGAGGTTTCCATCTTTATTAATATACCACTGTGTAAAAGGGAAAGGAGAAAAAGATAGCTTCTTGCATGCTTATTCATGTAACTCTCACAAAGAATTGGATGAAAAACTGAGTGTTCACCAAAGTAAGTATTTGTAAACAAAGGATAACATAGACAAAACAAGCACAGACTAGTATAGTTTACCTAGTAAACCCTGTTAATTCCTACTACATTAAAATACAGATGAAAGAGGCTATAAGCACACCTCATTGCCTAACATTTGTCAGAAAGATCATCTGTAATATTCAGGGCTCAAACAGCATCCAGTTGAAAAACACTTCAGAAAATAATAGATCATATCTCCATATATAATTGGTAAACAGCTCCATGCAGCTAAACTGTAAACTTGACTGAAGCTGACATTCTTCACTGTGGTTCATTCCCTTTCATGAAGATAAATATGTGAGTACTTCTTCCTGGCTAACTATGCTGACAAGGAACAATGAGGCTGGTGAAGGGACCTATGAAAAGAGGCTGAGAGAGCTGGGATTGTTTAGCTTGGAGAAGAGGAGGCTCAGGGGAGATTTCATCACTCTCTACAACTTCCAGGTGGGCCTCGGTCTATTCTCCCAGGCAACAAGCAGTAGGACAAGAGGGCACGATTTTAAGCTCTGTCAGGGGAGGTTTAGGTTGGATATTAGGAAGAAATTTTTTACAGAGAGGATAATCAGATATAGGAATGGGCTGCCCAGGGAAGTGGTGGATTCTCAGTCCCTGGAGGTTTTTAAGCTGAGACTGGATGTGACACTCAGTGCCATGGTCTAGTAATCATGGCATGTTGGATCAAGGGTTGAACTTGATCTCAGAGATCTTTTCTAACCCGGTTGATTCTATGATTGGCCTGGGAACTGTATCAAATAAGTAGCATGCCGTCAGCAGCTGGAAAGCAGGTATGCAGTCATCTAGTATCCTTTAGCAACACTTCAGGTCCATATTGACTTTCACCAAATTAAAAAAAAAGAAAAAAAAAAGAGACTTCTTCATGGCACAACTTTGTACAATGAAATTCTGTGGAATTTTATTAATATTTAAATTTGGAATATTCATATAAGCATATTTTCCTGCCAAGTTTCTGTAAAGTTTACTAGTGCAGCCTAAGATGATGGTAGTCAGAAAGATGCCATTACCTTTGAACCCTATAGAAAGATATTGTTTAGCACCTGCCTATCAGGATGTAAATTAAAAAAACCTGCCTGTGAAAACTTTCACATTTAAGTAAATACACTTACAGTAACCATAAAACAGAAGTCCCATATTGGAGCAGGTTTACCCTGAGGGGGTACCTGCTGGAGCAGGGGAAAAATGTGAGGAAGAAGGAGTAGCTGAGAGGAACTGTTATACATTGACTACAAACTCCTATCTCTCGTCCCACCCTGCACCACTTAGAACAGTGGGAGGCAGGGGATGTATGAGAGTTATAAAACAAGAGAAGTTGAGCCTGCGGTAGTGTCTGTATTTCTTCACCATCCAACTCTATTTTAGTTAGCAATAAACTACATTAATTTTCCCCAGGCCAGTGTTTTTCCCATGGCTGTGATTTATTAGTCACCTCCCTATCTTTCCCTCAGCCCACAATATTTTTTGTCTTATTTTCTTCCTGTCTTGAGGGTATGGTGTAGTTTAACCTCAGTGGGCAGCTAAACACCACATATTTGCTTCCTCCCACCATGGAGGAAAATAAGAATAAAAGCAATAAAACTTGGGGGTCAAGATTAATTATGGAGGTATGGAATATCTCTTTCATTTGTTTAAGTAATCTGCCCACTTGTGTTACCTCCCAATCTATTGCACCCTATTGTGTGTATTTATAGATAATGAGAAGGTAAATGAGGTGTTTATAGATAACAGGATGTTAATGAGTTCTTTTTAGGTGTTTTGTTTTTGTTTTTGGCTTTCAGAGTTTGCTTATAACACCTTCCCTCTCTTAGCTGTGGTAATAATTCACTACATTTTCTGTTTTTCTATTAAGGTAATAGGAATAATTCTTTCATAAATCTAGCAACGCTTTCACTTTTGGCATATTTCTTAAATCGTTTTAAAAATACTTCACTCACACATCTCTTAGAAAATATTTCTTTTGTGTCTGTGTCTGAGAGAGTGAAATTTACCATGAAAGGACCTAAAAAGTATTATATTGAACTCAACAGGCATGTTTTTAATACATACTTTAAACAGTGTCACACAGGTTTAAAATTCTATATCTCTTATCATAAGAAAAGATATTATTATTTTTATTTGTTTTACCAATTTCACTGCTTTTTAATAAATAAATTTACAGGCATATATATTACTCTCCACACAAAAGAAACCTTTGTCTCACCACTAAAACCAAAAGTTGGTAATCGTTTCTGAAAAGCTCATTCTCATCATTTAAGAGAAGAGTTAAAAAGGGCATTCTTGAGAAGTAGATTAGAAAAAGCATAACCAAGGGAAAATTAAAAAAAAAAAAAAAAGAAAAAGAATGAACTTGTCATGTTTTATGATGTGTCAATTAACAGTTAACATTTTTGTCATTGAAGGTAGAAGAAAAAAAGATTTTCTGACCTTATTTGGACATTGTGGTGGCTACCTCTTATCTGAGAGTAGGAGCAAACATTTGTTTTATCACACAATAGGCTAAAAAATAGTGGGTTTATATATCAGTCTATCCACCTGTTTTACTTGCATTTTGATTGTTTGTAAACCCAGCAAGCTAGCTTAAAGACATTCAGGGTCCTCAGCTGGTAAATATTTGTCAGTGGCTCATTCCTGAAGACATTCAAAGTCAGGTTGAACACAACTTTGAGCAACCTGATCTACATGAATATGTCCCTGATTGTTACAGGGGTGTTGGACTAGATGACATTTAAAGGTCCCTTCCAATGTAAACTATTGCATGATTCTATTACAAACCAAGTGTGGAAGCAAATTTGGGATAGAACTTTTAAGGATGCTTGTGACCAATGAAGATTCTTCAACTATCTGGTAGAATGATGGAGAGAGAATTTCTGGAAAAGCCTCTGATCTCATTTAAAAAACAAAAAAAGGGGAGGGTATCTGCAGTTGTCTAGGCACTAGACTGTTACCTTTAGTAGGACAAAATGTGATTTCTCAAATGTTCATATGATTGTGTAGTATCTCAAAATTTTTAGGTAGATATAACACTCATGATCAGGTTGTGGTATTGTTCTACATCAATTACTGAAAAGATCTTTAGAGGTGTTTTGTATATTTGTGAAATTTTTCTAAAGTATCAACATAAAACTACAAGATATAGAGAACAGTCAAACATTAATAACTTGTACATTTTTTCTGTGGTTTATAATAAAGTTCTTTTTGAATTTATAAAAATATATTACCTTAGAGACTATATTATATTCAACATTGCTCAGAAATGAAGATATTTGCTATTGGACAATAGAGATTAAGAAAGGAAACAAAAGCCCCTTTCTGTACTCATTCATATTGCTCATCTATAACCTTATGTCCTGCTGCATTCAAGACCTGTTACAAAATCCTCAAATAAAGTCTGTATTCTTGGGAAATTCCCTGCCCCATTGTTACTAAACGACTCCACAGATTCCTGTCCCCCAGGCTCTACTGTCCCATTCTAACGGGATGAATGCTGGCACTTATCACCTCCATCGAGTTGCGGGCCCTGAAAGAGTGTCCCATAACACAGGTCACACGTCGGGGTCACCAAATATGGATGTTGAAGGAGAAAATGAGGCTGCACACATAGAGTTCAATTTCATGACATTCTCTCTTTCAAAGCACTTAGCCAAGATCGATCCACCCTTTTGATTCCGATTAACTAAATGCAGGTGCAGAGTAATTCAGCTTGTTCCCATAAATAAATACTCACTTAAATTCATTGTCCATAGACTGGACAATCATATACATACAAACCCTGGTAGTTAATCCAATACTTGTTCGGAACAGAGGCATAAAACAGAGCTGGTATTATCACTGTCTTTTTTATAATAAATTAGAGGCTAAATAGGTCTCAAAAAGTCACCTATCCTTAATCTCTCTTTTAGCTTAAACTCAAAAGTTCCTCCCTCCAAAAACAGTGTCTTAACCATTGAACCTATTTTCCTTTTTCTCCTTGTGTCACTACATAGTTTAACTTAGGTGGGAAGATAATACAGGAATTCTGTAGTCTAATCTCCTGCTCAATGCAGGGAAGTTCTGAGGTCCAAACAGGTCCAGTTGGTCTTGAAAAATTTCTCTGGGAAAGCTTCTACACTGCAAGATGGTCTTCAAGACCTCAAGCCCTGGTCCTTCAATTGTTCCTGACAGGGCAAGTGCTGCAGCTCTGATTGTTCTAACAGCCTGCTTCTGAACTCACCTCATTTTACTGATGCATATCCTGTACTGAGGAACACCAAACTGGATGCAGTAGTATTGGTGTGACCTAACATGTGTGGGGTAAGAGGATGATAACCACTTCCCTAGATCTGCTGCCCATGCTGCTTTCATAACTCCATACGCTGTTGGCTAATTCTGCTACCACTGTATACTGCTGACTCTAGTTCACTGTCCCCAGGGACTTTTTCCCAAAGCTGTTCCCCAGCTCGTCTGTATCACTGTTGAATTTCCTGATGTTCCTGTTGCCTATTCCTACAGTCTGTCACCATGTCTGTGGGTGGCAGGGGCCCTGGCCTCATATTGACTGGTCACTCAGCTTTGTAGTCAACAGAAAACAAGAATGAATTGTATCTTCTCCACCAGATACTTGGTAAAGATTTTGAACAAGATATATTCATGTTTTCCAAAACACTGGTGGAGTTAAGTGTTAGTATTCTAAAATATTTTGTAAATAGATGGAATTACTTTGTATAGTCTACTTTTGTGTAAAGTGATGTCTGAAATTTATAAATATGCACACGTTTTAATAGAAAATTTCTAATATAATTTAATGAATCATAACATTTTGATTTGTAGCATGAAAATGTAAGTAGCTTAATTAAAACTAAGGAAATTACAAAAAGCATGCTAAGCATTCCTAACAGATGTTCAGAATGTAATGATACACCATTCAGACAAGTCAGCATTAAAGCAAAAATCTTTGAAACAAAAATCTGGAAAAGCATTTTGGATCATTTGTAAAGATTCTTTACATATTACACAGCTGCTGTAATTTTCTAGCTCTACTGACAGTAGGCTGGTAAAATGAAAATTGTTTTTAAGAAGACTGAAGAATGGAGGAAGGAAACAAGATATGAATAAAATAATGCTGCAGTTTAATCCAAGACTTAACTGGTATTCCTCCTACTTGCCACCCTCTAGACTTGGCAGCCTGAGCTCCTCAGTTTTGTAATTACCTCTCACTACACGGATTGGCATTGGTAACAGACCACTAAATCATAATAAATTTGAGGAAGATTTTTTTTTCCAGATGCAAACTATGTTTTGCTTGGTAGTTTTTCTTTATTTAAATCTGACACTTCAGTGTCTGTAAATTATTCTTTGAATAGCTGAACATATTTTTGTTGATTCTTACCACATCCTGCTACGTCAAAGAGATGAAAAATTTCTAAATAGATTTCAGTTACACACAATGCTCTTAAATCATTAAGTTGGTGTTTTTTTTATTTCTAATGTAAAACAATAAAAAAATCCCCTGTAAATCAGAAAGTGTGAAATGCTTGATTATTTTCACATAGAAACTGTCTCAAGTTAAATTTTTAACAAATATTAACAAATTTTATGTATTGATTTTGTGAGACTGTACACCTGAGTTTGGAAGAGTTTTTCAAATACATTTTAACTTTTTTATTGCATTACATACTAACAAAATAACCAAAACAAAATAAAAACAAATCTTTAGGAATTCTTTTCTTCCACAACATTCCCAGATAAGAAGAAAGCTTTATTTCAGCTTGCTGAAAAAATTAACCTACTTGAACAAGTATTTTATATGCTGGCACACAGAGATCAGTGGCTTTAGGGTTCAAACATTCGTTTAAAATCACAAAATAAAACCATTGCTGAGTCTGGAAAGGACCTCAACAGCTCCTTTGATCAAATCACCCTGCTAAAGCAAGACCACCAGGAGCCATTTACAGACAACCATGTCCAATATATTTTGAAAATCTCAAGGGACGGATACTGTGCAACCTCCATGGGTAACCTGTGCTGGCTTTTGGTCACCCACACCAGGCTATAGTTTTCTGGGTCCTCCTTTTTGACATTTTTTAAGTCAAAAGGAGTGACATTTGAATTCTCCCAGACCTCAGGCACTTTTCCCAGTAGTCATGATTATTTTAAAAAAAGTTACGCAGGAGTTGTGTATTCAGCACAAAATCTGTGTTAAAACAAATCTTCCACTTGTTACAAAGTGAATGAAGGACCGACATCCTAGTACATATTTGCTTGTTGGTAGAAATTTCAGTGTAAACATTACTCTTGACTGTGTTCTGTGGCACCTGGTGTTCATCCAGTGTCGGTTCCCAAAGGGTATCCCAAAGGGGTAACCAAAGGCCAGAGCAAGTCAGATGATGTAAGGCTCCACAAGACAATATACAGTCTTGTAAATGAGTTCTTGTATGAGTTTCCAAATTTGTGCTTCCTTTTCATGAGATTATTGTCAGCCACATACTGGTGAGGATGTTGACTGTGCCCCTTCTGGGAACAGCATGTTGAAAGGTCAGCTGTTGTGAAAGCAAGATAATATAGACAGCATTGCAAGACCTAATTCATGACACGTGGTATAACTTCTGTAGAGAAACAAAGTCTTGAGATGTACACTTCTGGATGTGTCAAACAGAGTTCACAGATACCTTGTGATGTGGAGGTCATGTTTCATCAAGTACATTGCTCTAGGGTATCTAATTTTTCTGCACTACCTCTTCATGGATATTAACCACGTAAATTAATAATAATTATCTTGGATATCTGGGTTGAAGTACGGAGTGCAAATCTTCTAGTCTAAATGACCTATGATATAGTAGTAGATTTATTAATCTGAACAACTAGAGACATAAAGGCGTATTCTACATATTGAGATTCTTTAGTAATCTCACTATGTTTATACCAGATACTTGAGTTTATATTTCTCTGATCAACTACATACTCTTAGTGTATTGATCACCTTGGGCTCCCTTTGAAACCAGTAGGAAGATGCATAATTTTTATATTTTATTACATCTGCTTTCAAGGCAGTCTTATATAACAAGTGCTTCAGAAACACTTATTTTCTCTTCAGTGACTACAAGTAATATCTGATTAGTCAGATATAGACATCTGCATTACATCTGTCTAAATTTAGGTGAGATGAATCCACTCCAGCTGAAGAAACCAATGAAAATTTTAATGTACTCATGGCTTTTGTCCTTCTGGTACAACAGTAAGAACTTCTAGAAAGAAATTAATTAAGAAGTTAATAAATAAAGCGTGTATCTATATGTATATACATAACTTACAAATTGAGTAGCTATTAATACTACAGGCTGTTGCTACAATTTTTTTTTAACTTCTGCAGCAAGTATAACTCTTCTGTGTTCTTTCCCAACCATTTCACTCCATATTTGAAGGAAAAAATATTATTTCCTACAAAATCTCCTAAAGCTTTCTGTAAAAACAGTGCCTAGATGTTAAAAACATTTTATTCTAATGTTTCAATACGCAATGTTCAGAGGTGGCAATCAGCAAGAGATCAGAGCATGGAACTATGATATACCTTTAGTAGTTAGTACAAGAACAAATGTTTCATTAATGTAAAATGAAAGCTAATATGTGGAAACATAATGGTTTTATGTGTCAAGCTGCTAATACCAGCTTTTCCGAGAATAAAATAATTCGTTGAACCAGAATGCATTACACAGTATTACATTTCCAAAAGGACCAGTTGTCCTTGCACAAACACACCTGACTGCAAATGTTACCCTTCTCAGTAAATAGTCTTCTAAATAATTAGTGAGCTATTGCATCTAAACAAAGCAAAACTTTCAAAATACTGGGTTAAATTCATTAACTTCCAAAATCCCAGTATTAACAGTAAATTAAAATTTGTCTTTTTCATTTGTTAGTTTAGCTCCTACTGTATTTCAATACTTTGTTCTGTTCTACTCACTTTCCTAAATTATTGCCTTATATCCTAAGTCATTTAAAATCACACTTCTCTTTGAAGCCAACAGACTTCAAAAGTGGGAACATTAGCTTAAAAGAAATCCTCAATTTCACCCATTCAAAGAGTCAGACATAAGTCCAAAAGACATAGTAGAGTACTGATATAAAATTCTTTATATCTGACTATTCATCATTTAGAAGGGAATTTTTGATCACTTTTAATAGCCAATTCTCAAATTATGCATATGTAAATGCAATAGAAGGCAGAAATAAAGTAATTAAAACCATCATGTAAGGAGTGACACAGATTGACACCATTGTAGGCTATGTGACTTAAGGCTCCTGTTTAGAGGGATGATTATAAGCAAATTGCATATGAAACTTTGCCAATTTCTTTTTTTTATTAATATTTTAATCTGAAAACTGTGAAAATCCAGAAGATACTTCAGAATGGCAAACTGTCATAAGTTAGGCAGCTGGAAACTCAAACAATTTTCAGTTTCTGACTTCAATACACAAGTATTGAGTCAGTCTTTAGAACTAATGTACTCAAGAAAACTGTTTATAAACACCACAGAAATATAGAAGCACTTGTTTAAAAATTTTTACTCTATATGGAAAACTTTTCATTATTGACGTACTTTATATTTCAAAGAAAGGAAAAACTTTACTACAGAAACAATTGTTTTTAAATACATTGCTTAGGATTTTTTTCACATCATAAATGCTGTACTGTTATATTAAAACTCTCCATTCTTTCACATAGATAGCTTCAAAGGTATGCTTTCTTTCTGACCAAATACGTTCTACCTACTTTTTTTTTTTCAATTTAGTTGTAACACATTAAAATGCAGCACATCCTGATCTTGACAGTAAAGCACAGAATCTTAATTAGGTTGCCTAACTATAGACATCTGTTGTCATTTGAAACCCTCTTGTTTCTGGTACCTGGCTTCCACCTTCTCTTGTATGTTGGTGTAGGTTTACCATTGGTTCCACGCCATATCTATCGCCCCCTAAACTGGCAGAGATATCGGAGATATCAGAGATAGGTTGAGGAGTTTTAGATGACAATTCATGCAAGTCTAAAGTCAGCCAAATTGAGTCCTACTTACCCAAACTCCCATTTGTGTTCAGTGAAGAGTAGGTAACTACCAAGTGGATTAAAAGCGGATATCTAGTGAAGTTGATAATTTCTACAGTATGCAAGATATCAGCCTGGGGCTCACAGATAAGAGCTGCTAAAACTCGAACCTTTCTGAAAAGAAAGCTGCATACAATAGACGAAATCTCTGATAGCACCAAATACCTGTGTTTAGGCAACTGAATGAGCTCCTTAAACAGTAGAAATCCACACTATGTCATATGAAAACCACCTTAAATATCATTAATATCTCCAGGAGAGCCTTTATACTTACATAGCTTTGATATGTACATAAGAAGTTCTATTATTTAACAATGAGTATATTTTCGCCTAAGTTACAACTAACATTTTTAAATGTGAACCAAAGAACTAATGCATATTTCCAGAAACAAAGCAAACTTGGCAAGCATAGCCATGGGTTTTTATAAACAGGTTTTACTGACAAATGTTTTGATTTTCTGATAAACAAAGCTTTAAACTTGTATCCACTAATCCCTAATGAAAAATATTTAGCTTCTCATGGAGTGAAAACTCTGTGCAAAAAATACCTCATCTTGTTTTTTTAATTTTTTAATTACAGTTCTTAAATATCTTGAGTGTATTGGCTATTTTTTTTCCAATTTTCAAACACCAAACTAAACATTTTAGCATGCCATTATTGAAACAGAAATCTTAATTGCAAGAAATACCTCATTTTTAAATGGACATTTGTTATTACTCTTTCAAATATGACAAATGTGTTCTTGATATGATGCCTGCTATAAGCCATAAAGCGGAAGGTCTACAAAATCAATCTGTGTTATTTTTTTCTTCAATGCTGTCTTAACAAGCACATTGCATCAAGTCATTCTCTGACACTGTGAATGCATCAGTTCCAAAATATACTTAATATACAGCTTCTCTGTATATTCTTTATTTTATTTTTCTGATCAACCAAGAAGCTTTGACAGCTTCAAGGGAAAGAAAAATATAGTATTTTCTGCAGAAATATGTTTTATTTCTTTTTTGATATAGCAAGTAAAGATGGAATGCCCACATGAGAAGATCAACGTTCAGTAAGAGATTGAATTTCAAAAATAATAAACATCATTTCCCTATAGACTACAGAGAGAAAGAAAAAATATAACAAGTTTAGTTATGTCTGAGGTGTTTCTCAGACAGCTAGAAAACCGTAATCTAATCTGGATCAAGCAACTCAGATGAGCCCAGGTTCTCATTTCCTCGCTTAGGTTTATCCAATCTCATCAGCAGAACAGGACTGATGCTGTGAATCATTCAGTCATGTAGTATGAGAGATTTTGGGGCTTCTTACTTCTTGGAAAAGAAGACCACAACAAACCCACTCTAATTTGTATTACTTTTCTTTTTCACTATCGTGACTACATGTGAAAATGTACTTTTTCACCAGCATTTAAAGACTGCTGTTCATAAGAATACTATTTAAAATGTGAAAGACTATATGAAACTGCAGAATGTATCATATGATTTTTACTGTACAAATATATGACGGACTTCATTTAAAAGATGTCAATGTAAAAGTCTGATTTTACCTTGAAATGACCAGCATTTTCAAGGTAGAAAAGATTGGAAGCATTGTTCTCCATTTTGTTCGTTTTATTCTACTAATCTAGTGAGAGGTAGGACTCAAACTGGTCACTGAACAATGTGTTGTACACATTTAGAATCTTTGTGATAAAGAGCTTCTCAAATATTTTCACTTTTTTTGTTCTGAGCTGGGTATGGTAAACAAAGTGCCTTGAATGTTCTAAGATATATCCTCCATAACAATAGAAAGTTTCAAGCAAGAAATCAGGATGCTATTAAGCATTGGTTTTGAGGGTGTTTTTCTATGGACACACTTATTTTACAGATTGTTGTGGGGTTTTATACATTTATGATTTTAAGCTTTCTTTATAAGTTTTTGATTACTGTAAAAAAGTAATTTCATATTACATTCTTCAATTATGAAAACTGAATTTGTTTTTGGATTTCTATGAAATCAGAGAACCTATGTATTTGTCCACTAACTCTTTTCTTCTTGTCTTCCTGCTATGAAGCAGACACCTTACACCAAGCAGCAGCACCGCTCCTTCTCTTCAGTCTAGGAGTTGTCCATCTGACAGAGCTGGTTAGCCCAATGACCACCTAGTGGGATTTGGAGGAGAGATGAGTTTTGTGCCACTATGGGGAAACACAAGGCTCCGCCCAGCTGCAGCCCCATAGGGACTGTGTGGTCTGACCTGTAATTGTGCCTCCTGATTGCTGTGAGGAACTACACTCTCTCAACTGCAGTTCACACCAAGACAGACTGCACCAGGCAACTTTTATGGTGACATGGTAGATATAAGGAATGATCAGAAGCAACGATCATCACTGTAGCAGCTGAGCAACATGGGAAGAAGACATAGACCATTTAATAATAAAAAGTTTGCAGGTAGTAAGTAAAATTTTCTTGAGATTAACTGTATTACCCCAGAAATGGAACTAAGGATCATTTGTCTGCCATTACTTTGATTACTTTGCTTATTCTACTCCAGCTTGCCAAATAATGCATTTCAATGCATTTCAAATTCCTTAAATTAAACTCTTCTCTCACCTTTAAAGATAAGTGCTTTTTAGACTGTAAGTTCTTCAGGGCAGAGACTATGTAATTTTATTGTGTGTGATTGTGGTGCTTTTTACACCATGAGGCCTCCTTGGAAATTGACTTTAATCAGTAATAATAGTGCTGCCCAAATTCTTAAAATTTAGTTTTACTGGAAAGTTTCCACTACAAGGAAAATGACAAGTGAAACTTGCCCAGATGAATAGCAGCAACACAGAAAAGCATCAGAGTAATTGTAGTGGCTAAGTTCTGCTGGCTGCTGTGTAATGTAATGAAGTCAGTGCCTGCTGTGGCCAGATAAATGAAGTATTGCTTTATAGTATTCAGCTGGACTTTTTAGTCAGATTACTCACAACAGTGTTACTCCCATCATGGCCATTATGAACAGCACATTGAAAAATTAAAAAAATACACAATATGCTAATGTAATTTTGCAATGGTTTAATAGCAGTATGAGAAATGTTCCTAGTTACTACTGTGCTAGGCAGAGGAAATCTTACTGCTGGCAGGAACACAATGATCTATCAATCTTTATACTGCAGCTACTCAAGGTCAAAATAAGAATCTTATCGGAATTTTTTTTCTCCCTCTGTGATCTTTGGGCTCAATACACAAAGGTAGGAAACATTTGATAGTGTTCATAGTGCAAATGAAACAACGCTATAAGTGCAGTAGGAAGACCACCATTTTAGCACACCCAGAGGCTTTCGGCTCATTTAGGATAAGTAAACTCTTTCTACAAGCTTCTTAGGGCACAGTTTCCTCTAACTAAGATAAATGTCCTAGTTTTTGATAGTGAAGCTTAGAGTCTGATACAAACTTCATATCTACTTGTCTTGCTATCATTTGAGTCTAGGATTCTCTTGGTAATACAGCAAAAAAGATAGCAGGTAGAATACTGTGACAAGCAATGATAATACTTAACCCAATCTCCAACTCAAACATCCATTTGCATCCAATACACCATGTGTATTTATACTTGGCTGTCATAATTAATCTGCAGATCTGAAAAACTTTTACCTTTACTGATGTTTTATTTACTATGAAACAGTAAAACAAAAAAAAATCTTTCAACAATATGGTTAAAAACTTTTTTTCTTTTTAAATCCACACTGTGTATATGATGATAATGGCCAGAAAAAAAACCCAGACCTACACCTTTCTGAGCTTATCAAAGCTGATATCTGAGGTTCCTGTTCCCAAGAACCAACAGGTACTTAACGAGCACTTGTTCTTTAGCAAACAGCCTTGGAAACTTAGTTTTCTTGCCTGAATAACAACCCAAGTGGAATGATGCTTTTGTTGTTGAACCTTCAAAGAAAGTTACCAACTCAAATGGGGTCCAGGATGGAAAATAAGTGTGTACTAAAGCCCACTTTCTTGTGTCCCTATAAACAGTTATTCAAAGTAAGACCCTTCAAGCTCTCAGTTATGAGGGGCTGGGACTTGTAAGCCTGCTCTCTAATGACCCCATAAACAGCAGTCAAAAGGGAGATCCTTTCGAGCTCTCGATTCTCCGTATATAAGGGTCTAATGTGTATGTCTCAAACAGAGATAACCAGATGGCCGTGGAGCCAACAAAGGACTGTTAGTAACAATAGACAAGAATTGTTGGTAATAACCAAGGAGTATTGGTATTAACATGAGAAAGAACAAGATTTGGCTGGAGAAGGGGGGTTAGTCAGAGATAGGGTAGCACCTTTCTGTGAGAAAGAACCACAACACAGTACAGCACAAGCATAGGAACAAGTGGCAGAAGGTGGGAATTAAGACCAGCAAAGACCTCTAAAGCCCTTCTACCCATTTCCAGAAAGGTCTCAAAGAACAAACTGTGCATGATAGCTAAACAGAAAGCGAGAAAACTGTTTTGAGACAGATAAACCTGTCCATAAAAAGTTACATTCCCAAGTCTGACCAGCACTCCCAGGACCCTGGACATCTTTTCTGCAGGACCAAGGCAGCTGGATCAATGTTGGAACCAGAACTCTTATCCTCTCTCTCTCTTTCTTTCTGTAATCCTTGCTTTTCCTCTTCCTTTGATTTTTCTTTCTCTCTTTAATTCCTCTTTCCCTTTCACCCTACTCCTTTATCCAAAATCCTCTGTCATGTGCTTATATAGCAGGTTAGGGACTCATATACCAATTTCCATGCCAAGTGTGTAATTTACTGATAAAATTTTCTGATTGTTTGAGGACCCTCTGACTTTGTGGTTCCTTTCAACCAATAAGCATTTATGAATCTGAGGTGCTTCCTTCACCTTGAGGGTGGGTCATCACAATGGGGAAGTTAAGTATAAACAAATTAGCATTCTTTTGGAGGACAGGCAAACTTTATGATCTGCTTATAGATATGTTTGGGCTTGAAATTTGCGTGCAATCTGACCTATATTTTAAGCATTTTGTGTAGAATTTAGCTGGATCCTACCTGCTTGACCTACCTACTTGTTTGGTACCTCATTGCCTACAAAGACGTGTTTGGAACTACTTAGCAATAAGTCCCCTAGATGAAAAATGAGCTCTTCTGAAGCAGCACCAGTGGTTAGAAAAGATACCCAAGGACATCATATAAGAACTAAAAAGTGCTTGTCTTCTATTAAGCAACTCTCACCCCCAAACCACACAACTAACAAAATAATTAACTAAATCTTCCTTATCGTCTTTCTAGTATCTGTTTAGATTTTATTTAGAATCTATATGTTTGGATCAGCTATTCTTTTAACAGTTAATAATTTTATCTTTTAGTATAAATTTTCAGTAAACATAAACATCTTAAAAAGAGATTTGCTTTGTTACTACCTACTCAGTACAATATGTAGATTTTCAGAAAATCAGAAGCTCATATCTCTATTAGTTGAAAAGGATTAGGTTTAAATGTTCTATATCAGAAAACTGTATTTCACTTGAAAGGCTCAACCTAAAGAAAAGAATTTTTAAGAAGAAACTATTAACATTCTAGTACATGCTTATTTCTGTATTTCTTATATTAAATGTGAACATGTGATTTTATCAAAAGTCCAGAAAATTAATTGTAAAAAAACTCCATTGATACCAATGTGGTTTGGATCAAGTAATATTCTTCTGCTGAGAAGTCTTCTAGTGGCGGTCTGAAAAATAAAAGCTAGACACAATTCCAGTATGGGGGAACTGGAATAGTTTATTGAACACGAGAACACTATTTTAAAGGTATCTGAGGTTGACCATGTTAATGAAGGGGACAAGCTATGTTAATTAGGGAATTACACAAGTTTTTACTACCGTTGCCCAATGGGTTAAATATTTCCCTCAACCAAGATTACATAGGAGGAAAGGGATTAAAGGGGTTTAGACATGGTCTGATACAATCATCTCAAGAGTCCTTTATGATTTCTGCTGGAGCCAGGCTTAATCCATAAGGTAGAACTTTAACAGGTCTTGTGAGAAGGGTCCAGCTCCTTCAGACCGTGAGGTGTTTGTCAGCCCTTGTTTTCTTTTGCTGAAAGCTGGCTTTGGGCTCCCACAACTTCTTTTACTTATTTTTTCCCTTTTAGTACTAGATCTACTTAACCTAATTTGTTCACATGGGATTTAGGTGCTGTGTGATATGTAATTAAATATATGACAAGAAAATGTCATGCATGCTTTAACATTTATGGCAATTCTCCAGACATCTAAGATATTAGATTATTTAACTCCCCTCGCCCACCCCTGCTGCATTTTCTCTTGCATTTGTCCTCTTTTTGACTAAATAATTGTTCTTCTGTTGGTTATTATTTGTGTTGGCCCAAGTTTTGCTTTCCTGATGTTTGTTTAGATGTGATGTGTTTGAAAGGAAAGAGGGTTTATAAAATTACACTATCCATCAGCCTGTCCATCTGTCACTTTGACTCATGAATCCATCAGTCATTGCAGATAAATTTCACAAGAGGGCTACAAACCTAAAAGATATAGAATTACTACAAATTTTGTGAGACTGTAGATGAATGCCAGTATTTTCAATGTATCTAGTAAAAAAATAGTTGTATCTCGGCTTATTACCAAACAGGCTGCAATCAGATGGCCAGGCATCACCTGCTTCTTGCTCTTAGGCTGGTACAGGCATATCTCCAAACCATTCACAGAATATATTGCCACTTGTTTAAAAATGGAATATAAAAAGAAATATTTTGTGTTTTCTCAGTTTTTAAAAGGCAAGATACTTATTGACATCTAAGCCACACTCAAGGGTCTATTGTTCTAAATCCTGTATAGCATACTGTTACTAATGGTGTGTACTCCTAAATTTAGATACAGCTAATCTCATTAATATGGTTTATGTGTAGTTTCCAGTGCTAAGTAATGTAAAATTATAGAGACCTGAACCTTCGTAACTTCTTACCTAGGATCTAAGGAGAAAATGTCGGTGGAGTGTAAACCACTTCTAGTTCTACTAGTAGTATTAGAGTCAGTTTTCTTTTACCTAGATGCAAAATGAGAACCGATTCTCTTCCTTTGTTCACCTTTGCAGGAACAGGATCACTATTCTAATATTCCTCTTTTAAAACTGACAAACTTGAGTAGTGCTAAACCACTTTCAAATACCTCGAACAACTAAATTCCTTCCATGAGAGCCCATACTTATAAGTACTGTCCATATTGGAAAGAGTCAATGCTTTGATCAAATTTTTAATCTATTTTCTTTGAATAGAAAGAAGAAGAGAGTATTGAATGGGAAAATTTAAACAAAAATATGCTTGTGCTTGTGTCAATTATTCTCACTAGCCGAAAAAGCACTCTGAGATGGAAGCCTCCTTTTCTTGAAGCTCTCTAAGCTTTTCCTTCTCCTGAATTTGAGTTTCATTTAGTACTTAAGACTAGCAAAATGCTTATGTACAAAGATATCCTTTTTTGATCTGCAGGAGGTGTTTTCTTGGTGCAGTCTTGCACTGTTGTTGCACTTCGTGTAATTTTTCTCTGCAATCATTCCTTCTGGATCACCAGGTGATTCACAGTCCCCTCTGTGACTGTCAAGTCTGACCTCCATGAACCTTACTTGGTTATAGTGATTTTATCTTGCTGGTGCTGAATAAAAGCACATCAGTTCATGTGTCTCCAGAGTTCATTCAGCTTTCTCATTGACTTGTTAATTTTTATCACCAACAGTCCAGTTCTCAATGTTGTCTATATTTCAGCAGGGTCAGGCTGACTTTTAATACTGTAGTTGAAAGTAGGTCAGTGCAGTGGTAAGAATTACCAGAAGCTGAAAGGTGTCAAGAGAAGGTGAAATGACATACGAGGCCATTATCATTTGATAGAAGGAAAGGTAGAGGAGTTATTCTGAATAAATGGAGCAACTCTTACTGTTATGGGAGTAGTTACCATTTTCATTGAGCCCAGCAAAGTGCTGGGCACAATGTTTGTCCCAGGTCTTGAGTAAAGAGCACTTAGGAAACAAAAAGCTAAGAACTCAGTGTTATGTCTAGCTTTCCAGAAAACATCTTTTATTAGGTGTGAAGTTTGTTTAGAAAAATTTTCCCAGTGAAATTGTGAATCATCCCAAATAACATTACTTCCTGCAATATGTTGGAAGTTGCTATCTTTGTCTCTGCAATTTACATTGTATGTCCACTACGTACAACAATAAACAGATGACAAAGTTCATGTCTGCCTGTAAAATTTTGAAAATAATAGCTCAAAACAACTGCATTTCAAACATATTTGAGAAGAAAATCACAGAGCTTGCACTCGACAAATGTTACTCCTGCCTTTAATGCACTGCTGCTCAGATGCAGACGTGATGAGCACCATATAAAACCTTGCACAGGATACAGTCGGGATATTCTTAAGTAGAGTGCAATCCCATTCAGAAATGCAGAGCAAAACCCTTGCTCCATTTAACCTCCAGTAAACCCCTAAGAATATGGTTGAAGTAGAGCTTGAATGATATACACGAAAGTGTTTTGTCTCTCTGTAGCAGACTAAATTTTACCCATGGTAATTCACCAACAGATCTAGCCTACTGTCATTCATAGTGAAGTGACTAATAACTTCATAATATTTCCACTTGTAAACTGAAGTGCCTCTCACTCACAAAGATAAATAACAAATCATAATCAGTCATGTATTTTCACATAAAGAAGATACATTTTAACTTGGTTATATTCTTCTCTATTTTCTGGCTGTAAAGAAAAGCTATCTCATATACAGTAGTGCCATGACTGCTTGATATATTTTCATTTATTTTGATCTTGATCTCCATTGCTTTTTTTCACTCTGGTTACTACTGAAAATAATTAAAAAAAAAAAAAGAAAGGGAAAAATGTGAAAATAAAACATCTATAGTTCTGGTGATTTTGACAGCCTTGACAAGTCACAATGAGAAAAGATATATTAAACTGTCATGCTGAAGTTTGCACAAACAATAATGAAGAAAATTCAACAGAGAATAAGATTATTTCTTTGCTCTTTCACTTATTTTCATAAAACAGA
Organism: Pipra filicauda; assembly: GCF_003945595.2. NCBI lineage: Eukaryota > Metazoa > Chordata > Aves > Passeriformes > Pipridae > Pipra > Pipra filicauda. The sequence goes on from NW_024105175.1 coordinate 1,719,284, forward strand.
ATATTGAGGATAGTATACAAAAATAAGTGTTCAAAACCATTTTCTTGATGATATTTTGCATGTGACTATATTCTATCCTGGATTTTTTGACATATATCTATACTTTTGGTTGTAGCTAATGGAGCAGCCTGTAACCAAATCAGAAACCTTTAAAAGACCAATTCAACCTTAAACTATTTTACAGTTTTCAGAGTCACAATTGGGGGGAAAAAAAAGAAGGAAAAAAACCCAAACCTGAAGGAAAAAAAATATGGATATAGCTGATTGGTGAAGCTTTTCTCAGATCTATCAGTGTTTTATTATTCTCATTTTGAATATCTGTCCCTTATTTTAAGCATCAAAATGGATTTTTGACTCCCTAAGCATTCTTAATACCTTTAAAACAGCTAAAGACATAAATGTTCTATTAAATTTTCAAAAGAACTTTATCCTGAAGACAGGGCATATTTGAATCTGCCCAAACATTGTACAAATTTGTTATAGGGAAGCTGTCTATGACATGATTTGTTTCAGCAAAAATTTTGACCATGGTCATGACCTGTCTTTTTTTCTATTCAACCAAAGATCTAAGAAGCTGTTCTTCTATTTATCTTTGCTTCAATTTTTATGTATTTTCTTCTATTCCCATATTTCTTTTAGTTCATTTTTTATATTAGTAGTAGTAGTAGTAGTAGTATTCCTGCTATTAAAAATAATAAATAGGAAATCAAGAGTGAGAGGTTGGACTGAAGTCTTATAAATTGTTTTTTATCATGTAGATGGTATCAGCACTCATTTCAGGGGCTCATACAGAAATACATTCTGTGTATTTAAACACCACTAGGTAACCGGCCTGTGCTTCAAGCTCTGCTATAAATGAGCTTAAGACACTGGCTAAGCCTTACAGTATCTCCGAGATTTGTCTCAGATAGTGCCTACCATCTTAAATGAAAACAGATGTTTGTTTGTAGACAATGAAAACCCACCTCTGAATCCACGTGAGCTGAGCTTTCTACAAAATTCTAATATAAGACAGTCTTCAACAACACTTTAAAATAAAAAAACCCATCATTTTGCACAGACTGTAGAAAGCGACAGAAACTGCAGAAAGCAGTAAATCAGATGTGGTCCATAATTGCTTAAGCCCTAAATGAGATATGGTCCATAATCACTTAAGCCTTCTGCTGCTTTTGGACTATTTTTGTCGTAATAATTTCAGTGGGTCAAAAGATGTCCTCATTAATTTTACCTTGGTTGTTGCCATGTGTAAGCTATACAATAATTACAACATTGTTCTGTCTCTTTGACTTGAAATATTGCGTAATGTCCATAAACATTAAACCTGCCTTGATATGAGAAAAGTACTCCACACATCGCTTAGTATTGTTATATACAAACAGTGAAAGTTACAGATAAAAATAAAGTTAATCAGCAATTAATAAATTTTGCTCACAGATAGAGAGAACTTTAAACAATTTATGATCATTTCTGAATGATCATAAATTACTACAGTTTCCTCACTACCAAAACCTCACCACACAAACCTAATACAAATGTCTTCTTCTTCTCTTTCAGTTTTAGTTTTCCACAAAACACTCTAAAGAAAACCTGTAGTTTTAAGTCCCAAAAAGTGAAAATGGACATGAGACAGAGGAAACAATATTATTAATGGTACTATTGCTGGTATACAAGTCTGTGAGATTTATATATATATATATATTTATATATATATATATATATATATTTATATATATATATACACACACACACATGATGGTCTAGGAAATAAAGGAAATGTGAAGACCATACAAGGTACAAGGGTCTCCCTCGTTTTGCAAGTGCAAAACTTTCCATTTAAGATTGTGAACATGAAGATTTTCATCTCATATATAAGATATATGTTTATATAGTATTGTCTCATTTAACTTGGCAATAAATCAAGCTGTTCTTATCACTGAAGCATGCTGAGGTCCCTTTTATTATTACAGTCTCTATAGCTTACAGCTGAGCATCTAGTTCAAGTTTGTCACATTGCAACAGATTTTGAACAAATTGATTGAACTCGTATCCCACTTTTCTGTCAATATTAATTTAAGGGCTTTCTTTTCTTTTTAGAACAGGAATTTCATAAAGAACAGTCATTTTGGAAAGAGTGGAAGGCATATCACTAGCATGCACCAAGAAATGCAAAGAAAATAGATATGACATCAATGGAAGCATGTTTAAAACACTCAAAACTCAACTGTTAAAGGTTGATAGAGAAAAAAAATATTTAATATATTTAACACATTTATATTGTAGTATTTATTGACATTTCTGGATTATAAATTATGATCTTTCTATCTTCATAATATATTATAGGTACTCTGAAGAGGTAAGGCCACTTTTCTCCTCAGAAAATACTGCACTAGTAAAGAGAAAAAAAATTAAGGAAAAATTACAGATTTTCAATGTTCAACCTTTAGTCCTCAAATAGTTTTATGCATAATATAAAATCTTTTGGGTTGCTGGATTAAGTAACATAGTAAGCTGGTGTCCTACTGAGAACAGAGATCAGATATTTTGTAAGTGTTCTTTTTGAGTGCTCTAACAGAAGCGTAAACATTGCACACAAAAAAGTTGTATTATTCTACTAGCTGTATTTTAGAGACAGTTCTACTTCACCTACAAAAAACCAAAAAAACAAGATGCAAACAATTTTTTTTTTATTAAAATTGAATATCCCTACATATTATTATGTACCATCAATTTAGGCATCTGGCTTGCACCTAATTGCTAATGGATGACCTTGGCTTTGGAAAGAAGTTGCTAATTTTCCATTAAGAATAAATGATCCAATTAGACTTAAAATGTTTCCATTGATTTCATAGCAATTAAACCATTTACATTAAAATGCATCCACCATGGGCATAAAACACAAATATAAGATAGGCTAAATCTCACTGGGTGTCCCAGGTGAGTGCAAAGAACTACTATGATCAAGTATTTTTACCATTCCTCTCTATGTCAAGAGAGTTTCTATCAAATATAGTCAAAACCTACTTTTCAGGAGGTATATTTCAAGTTTAGCCTAAATGATCTTTGAACAGTCACCTTAAACATCTTTCATATAGAATCATAGAGTGGTTTGTGTTGGAAGGGACCTTAAAGATCATCTAGTGCACACTAGACAGAAATACCTTTCACGATATCAGGTTTCTCAAAGCCCCATCCAACCCGGCTGTTCTATTTTGGGTTGGGTACAGTTGGTTTTCTTCACAGTGGCTAGTCTAGGGCTATTTTTGGATTTGTGCTGAACACAGTGTTGATAATATAGAGATGTTCTTTTATTGTTGAGCAGGCCTTACACAGAGTCAAAGTCTTTCCTTATCCTCTTGTGAGGAGAGTAGGGGTGCATAGAAAATTGGGAGGAGAGTTGGGACAACTGACCAAAGCTGACCAAAGGGATATTCCATTCCCCATGACATGGTCAGTATACAAAGTGGAGAAAGAAGGAGGAAGAGGAGGTTGATTTTTGGAGTGATACTGTTTGTCTTCCCAAGTGATTGTTACGTAAGATGGGGCTCTGCTCTGCTAGAGATGGCTGAACACCTGCCTGTCCATGGGAAGCACTGAATTAATTCTTTGGTTTGCTTTGTTTGTGTGCATGGCTTTTGTTTTACTTGTTAAAATGTCTTTATCTCAACTCCTGAGTTTTCTTTTACCCTTTCAATTCTCCCCAGTCTCATCAGTGGGGTACTTGGTTGCTGTCTGGGATTAAACCATGATACTGACTTTGAACACTTCCAGGAATGGGCATCTGCAACTATTTGTGACTTTCTCCAGTGCCTCATCACACTCATAGTAAAGAATTTCTTCCTAATATCTAATCTAAACCTACTCTCTTTCAATTTAAAGCCATTACCCCTTGTACTGTTACAACATTCCATGATAAAGAATCCCTCCCCATCTTTCTTGTAGTCTCCCTAAAAGTACTGGAAGATTGCTATGAGGTCTCCTGGAACCTTCTCTCCTCTAGGCTAAACAACTCCAGCTCTCTCAGGTTGTCCTTACATGGGAGGGGTTTAAACCTCCTGATCATATTCATGGCCCTTCTCTGGACCAAGGTCAAGCAGGTCCATGTCTTTCCAGTACTGGGACCACAGAGCTGGATGCAGTACTCCAGGTGGTGTCTCATAAGAGTAGAGTAGAGGGGGAAAATCACCTCTTTCAACCTGCTGACCACATTGCTTTTGATGCAAACCAGGACGTGATTGGCCTTCTGAGCTGTTAATGAAGATTGCTGGGTCATATTCAGCTTTTCACTCACCAATACCACAAGTTGTTCTCTGCAGAACTGCTATCAAACCACTAATTAACCAGCCTATATCCATGTTTGGGATTGCCACAACCTATATTCATGACTTTACACTTGGCTTTGTTGAACTTGGACCCATCCCTGAAGTCTATCAAGATCCCTCTCAATGGCATCCCTTCCCTCTAGAGTATCAGCCACAGCACTCTCTTGGTGTCATCCAGAAATTTGTAGAGAATGGGTCCAATTCTACTGTCCACATTCCCAAAAAAGATGTTAAAGAACACTTACCTCAATAGGGACCCTTAAAGGGCACATCTCATAATTGATCTCAACCCAAACATTGAGCTATTGATCACAACTCTTTGAGTGTGATCCTTATCCAATGAGTCGTTCATCTCTGTCCTAGCTTCTGCTACAGCTGAGTTAATTTCTTCTCAGCAGCTGTTATAGTGCTGTGTTTTGGATTTGGCATGAGGTTGGTGTTGATAACACACTGATGTTTTGGGTTTTTCTAAGTTGTCTGTATCCTAAGTCAAGGACCACGTTTTTTCTTTGTCTCATGCTCTTCCAGTGAGGATGTATGCGAAAGAAACTGAGACAGAGCATAGCCAGGATAGGTGACCTGAGCTGACCAAAGGGATATTCCATACCATAGAACATCATGCTCAGTATATAAACTAAGAGCAGTTACCTGGAGGGGGAGCCAATCTGGGTCTGGAAAGGTGAGTCTGGCACCAGTCAGTGGGCGGTGAGCAATTACATTCTGCATCACTTGTTTTTCCCTTTTTACTGTAATTATTATTATCATTTACCATTATTACTTTGTTTTCAATTATTAAACTGTTCTTATTTCAACATGCAAGTTTTACTTTGATTTTCCTCCCGATTCCAATGGGATGGGGGGGGAGACGGGGGTTGAGTGAGCAGCTGTGTGGTGCTTACATTCCAGCTGGGCTTAAACCACAACAGCCTGTCAAATCCATGTCTCTCTATTTTAGAGACAAGGATTTGTTGTGACGGTATCAAATATTTTACTTCTAGTCTCTTTGATTTATAGGAAACTGTCTGAACTATCTTTTAAGATTTAGTTGTACTTAATGAGATAAATATGAGAAAGATAATGTCTTCATCTTATGTGAATCCTTATTCTTGTTGAGATCTATGAAATAGCTTTTATCTGAAGTAAAACATCCTGTTATAAAGTAAGTTTCTTTACTTCTCTACATCAATTTCTAAGAAAATTTCTCTGAAGGGATACTTTCATCCTTTAACTTTTTCTTATAAATGGATTTTTAATAAAATAGCTATAAACCAGCAATTCTATAAAAATACACATTATAAGAGTGGGTAAAATACAGCCAGCAAAACCATTGTGGGTTGGGTTTTTTTCATGACTTTTTTCTTTAATTATAACAGAAATAATAGTAAAGTTGTTTGGTGATTTATAAACCACTCCCTAAAGTCTTTGGTGAAATGAGAAGTGAAAGTAATTTAAGTTTATGTCCTCTGTAGACAGCACTGACAGCTAAAAATCCAATAAGAGAAATTAAAAGGACACATAAGAAATATTTTTTTTCATATTTTAGGAGTTTATGAAGAAAGCTGAAAGTATTGATTTATCATTGAGTGAAATGATGCCTCAGTCTTTATTTTAACCCTGCAATTATTTTTTGCAGTAAATTATAGATGGATTTGTAGATAGGATTGAAATGAAGCTTCATCTATAACTCATTGCTAAAGTTCTCTGTAATCTTTTGATCAATTAAGACATTCTAAAGTTCCCAGTATGCCAGCACAGAGATGGAATTTCTAGCTTTTATGCAAACTGAAATCATACTTAGTTGTTGAAATTCATATTGATAGTTCAAAACAAATCATGTGTTTAATGCAAATTTCTGACATTCTGTATGAAGTCATGTTGCTTTTTGGTCAGAATATGTCACATTGTGTCATGTCCCAAACTGTCCTCAATGGTATTACTGTAACAAGTCATGACAAAACAATGAGACATACTTAAAGAAATGAAGTATTTTTAAGACTATTTCACAATCACTGGAATTGCAAGTATACAGTTTGAATATTACACATCAAACAAAGAAGTGTAATTTTAGCTGCACTTGTGCCTAACTATCAAGTTAAATCTCCCTTCCTTACACAGAATTATCCTTCATATATGTGCAGGTATATAAATACACATGTATGTTTATATATATTTTGGTCTCTGTAACTTTTGTAGTGAATCTAAGTGTAGTAGCAAGGTGTCCCAACTCTATCAATGCCAAAGTGTTAAAATCCACAGCTAATGAGTTAATTCTATAGACGATGAACAAGTAAGAGTTTTTGAGATACTCTACAGAACTCTATCTGCATTTCCCCTTTATTAGGTTTCTTTGGTAAACAGCACCTGGTGTTGTCATTCAGGTAACTAGAATTCCCAGGACATTTTGCAAACTCAGTGTTTTGATTCACACACTCCTTCTCAGTTCCAAAGCCAAAACACTCCCTTTCGATTCTAATTAACTGAATTCAAGTGCTGCTATCTTGAGGTGGTCCCAAAAATTCTAATGGGCAGAGTTAAATACATATATATATATATATATATGTATCTATATCTCAGACCTTCTATATTAAGGTGCGCAAGTTTCGAGCTGGCTTCCCACCAAGTCCCCGAAACTTGACAACAAGGACCTGCTTCCCAGAGAGGGAAGAAAAAAACTAATTAAGCAGCCAAAGCTATAGCAAAAAATATATATATTTTACATATAAGACATATGAGAATATTATATACTATAACTCCAGAAATCCTAAATAGCTCCCTAAAAGGGAAGAGGGGGAGGGAGAAGGGAAAAGGACAAAATAGGACAAAAAGGACAAAACCCAAACAAGTCTACACAATCTAAAAACCCGGTAACCAGCAAACTGATGAACTAGCAAAATCTCACCACTTCCCTTTGAACAAGCAGGATGGCTGGACACGGCCCAGCGCTCTCCCCTCACACGTGGCAGATAACAGCAGTCACTGCAGGCCTCGGCTCCAGATAAGCCAGACCGAGACAGGGACCCACCGTTCTCGAACCTCGCCGGAAAGGAAGAGAGCGAGGTCCCTCCTGCTGGCTTTATTTATACCTCAAGTTACGTAAAGGAATAGCATGGAATACTTCTGTGATCACCTTCCTAGTTCCTTCCTGGTTACAAGCTGGTCTCCAGGAAGGCCTAGAGTGAAACCATCACATTCTGTTTATCTAATTCTATGCTTGAAGTATCTGTGGTCTTCATACCCCATTCTTTCCTCTTTGGGACCAGGACAAAAGAACTTATTTAAAAGCTTCATTTCAACCACAAGTAAGTGACAGCTACTATACTGTGCTACTCTGAAGGAAATATTTTAAAGAGAATGACTGTCACATTCATGGTAACTTATCTGAAAAGACTACTCAGAAGTTCTGATCAGTCTGGAACCAGTGTTTCTGTGGTCTTAAACAGAATTGACATTAAGAAGTCTTTTTTTTTAAGATAAATTTTCATGGGCATCGAAGGAAATATGTTTCAGAAAAATTAATAAAGATTATGAAAGATTTTAAAAACTTAAATTCTCCAGAGAGAATACCTCACAACTGGAAGTTTTTGATCTGTCTCTTCTCAAGTGTCACAATTCCAAATTTTAACAGGAAGAAAGTATTTTGTTGTAATGATGTCAAAAGCAAGCACATTAGCTATGTCCAAGACAATTTGTTTTCTCCTAGACAAATCTTTAGAAGGAACCATCTGGAAGCCTTGGAGACATGAACAACTTGATCTATTCACCTCAGAGCCACTGATTGCCTTTGAATTTCATGTATTTAGTATAAGAGATACACTCAGTGGAATCCTACATTTTTTTTAATTGGTTACCATATAATTTATTTATCAGACTCAAATCTGCTATCATCTTTGCTCTTTCTAACTGATAATAAAGACTCTCTTCATAGAAAAGAGCAGAATTTCTAAATGCTAGGCACTAACAATTATACAAATTGTAGTAATTTTTGCTGGGATTGCGTGCACCCCCATGAAGCTGATGGGTGTCACCCAGTTTAGTGGTGTAGATGAAACTCTAAACTTTAAACAGTGAGGCACTGGAACAGGTTGCTCAGAGAAGTGGTGGGTACCCCATCCCTGAAACTATTCAAGTCCAAGCTAGACAGGACCCTGATCAACTTGGTCTAATGGAATTCGTCCCTGCCCATGGCAAGGGGGTGAAAACTAGATGATCTTTAAGGTCCTCTCCAAACAAAAACAGTCTATAAATAGACTAAAGTTGAAATATACTGAGGTGGGTTTGACTCTGTAGAGTGTTGTTTATATTTATTCTATTTTGAAGTTATACTCCATATAACATGTAATATATATATGAGATCAGAAATAAATTAAGGCCCTGATTTAAGGTCAGAATTTTTCCGTTGACCTATACACACACTGTGATTTAATAGTCCTTGATTTTACAGCCAGATCTCCAGAAATCTTGACTTTAGCTGGTAAAGAAAAACATTCAGTCCTCAAAAGTAAATAACTGATAATTTTGTACCACCACTGGGCAAATACCTTCCTGGACATAAACACTGGCTAAGATAATCCACAGTGTCTTGAGAATCAAGCACATACTGATTCTTTAGGCAGAAGCTCTCTGCATAAAATTTGTGATTTTTATCAGACCAGCATAATTCGGTTTGCTTCAGTGTCCAAAAGAAGGCCTCAGATATTTACTAACCTTTATGGGAAAAGTCTTTTATAACTTATTACCTAGTTTTAGAGGTCTAGAGGGCTTTTTTTAGCTTCTTGTAAAATTTAATAGGGGATAGAACTGCTATAAAATTCTACATCTTTAGGAGAAAGGCAATTCTCCTTCAGTTCCCTAGATATACAGTACTCTTTCCCTATATTGCAGAAACACAGAATCAATTCAGTTGGAAAGACCTCTGAGATCATTAAGTCCAACCTGCGTTGGACTAACCTGAACACCACCTTGTCAGCTAGACCACGGCACTAAGTGCCATATCCAGTCTTTCCTTAAACAGCTCCAGGGACCCCACCACCTCCCTGGGCAACCCATTCCAATATCTAATCTCCTTTTCTGTGAAGAAATTCTTCCTAATGTCCAACCTGAACCTCTTAACATATTCTATACTATAATTTCAGTTAGCACATACTCTAACTTCCTTTGAAATGTATGAAAGTATAATTCATAATTTAATAGTAAGTAGCAGTATTTTAATGCCCAAAGTAATTTTCCTCTTATTCTTCACATTATTTTAAATCTTATACGGAAAAATAAAATAAATATGATTGTATTTTAAATAACATAAAAAATCCAGACATTTGTGTAATGAAATTACAACAAGTTATGAAACCACTTTGAAGAGTAATTTCCAACTCATTTATATTTTGGGTTTTTCAGTTTTGTTAATTTCTGTATTATGTGTCTGATGTACACATAATAACTTATATTTTATTCAAATATACAGATAATCATTATGTTATGTACTTCTTAATGCACTAGATCTCTAAAAATAAAAAGCAGTAAATTACTGTAGATGCTTTTTAAGAAACAATATGCCACATTTTTTAGATTTACTATAATTTTTGTGCATTGATTACTTCTAAAATTTTTATTGAAAATTATGCTCCCCTAGCTGGTTATCAGCACTCACTCTTTTTTGTGCAGTATGAATAAGCTGATTCTTCACTTTTTTGAGATAATGTTTTAATAGGAAACCTATGGGATTGTTGTTCTGACTTATTATTAAACAATTCAATTATTTCCATTTTGAATAAACCAGATGAACATAACTTCTCAAGTACCACCATGGAAAGTCATGTTAATATCAGAATTCATCTTTGTCTCATGCACACCTACTGAAGATAGTTTGATTTTCTAGCAGAAATTCAAGAGAATTTAGGGAAAAATGGCAGTAGGTTGCTTCTAACATATTTTCAGAGGTTTAAACTGAATTTCTTATAATGAAAAAAGTTAAAGATAAAAATGTGCATACTTCTTGCCATAAATGATAATCAACTATTTTTGTAAATGGCATTTTTATATTATAAAAATATTGTCATTTTCATTTAGAATTTGAATTCAGGTTAAATTAAGATATGTGTGCTGTGAGTCATACTTCACTAATCATGTCGAGGTCATTCTGTGTAAAGCTGAAGAACAGGATCTCTAAGGGACTGTGTTTGTTTTGGGGCAGGTACTTTCCATAATGCAGTCCCTAAGTCTTGGTTTCCTACACGTCTTGCTTAGGATATGTGTAGGAAACCAAAACAGTGTAACCTGGCAAGTTATGGATGACATTATCCTAGGTACTTTAATTTTTTTTTCAAATTAAATCCAGAATAAGAAAGTAGCTGTAGTTCTTTGCAGTAGTAGTAGGTTGAGGGAATTGTTGCCAAGTACACTGGCCCTGTAGCTCAAGTCTGTCATTAATGATGAAAGACTAGAAAGGGAGCTTTCTGCAGTTTATCTGATAAGTTTGGTAGTAAAGCCTGCAGTTCCTTACCTTAAACAATATGACAGATACAGGCTGTGTTTTTTTTTAAAAAGTGTGTGTCTTTGAGCAAATTGCTGGTCCTCAGAAAAAAAAAAAAGACACAAAACCCAAATTCAGGACAAATATGTCCATTTTAACATTAACCACACTGAGCTGATAGACAAAACTGAAATGAAAACAAGAATATTATCTTCAAGACTGTGTTTTCAGAAATGTTTATTAAAGTGTTTGTGTAAGCTAGTATTTTTTTGTTTCCTTTAAAATTTCTCAGCAGTTGCCTTAATTAGAGCTCCTGAAGACTGTTTAAACTGGTACTTTGTTCCTGCTACATCTCTGGTTACATGATATTGATCATTGGACGAGTCATCTGGAAAAGTCAACAGAGGAAATTCAGACATGTGATTTAGGATCTATATCTGAAAATGCCCAGAACAGGCATGAAAGTCGGTTTACCATTTCTGTTTGAAAGTCTCATAGAGATGAATATTTTAAATACAGCTATCATCTTTTTGATTCCCTTTTGTAGCAGGTATCCTTGAGAGTATAAGCAAAAGATGATAGCAAGAGCCTTGAAGGTTCACATAGAGGTTTACATTAAATACCCTAAGGGTACAGAAATGATTTTTTTACTAGTGACTAAAAAATGCAGCCTTGGGAAATGAGTAAAATCAGTTTCAGATACTGAACAGATATAAAGTTCTGTGGGAATCTATTTCAGTTTCCCATGATTGAAAACATAGGCATAGATATCTTTAGACCGTGCCTTAGTTTGGAACAAGGTGCAGGCACCTATCTTTAGAATTCAGAAACAGAATGGATCAGTAGGGTAACCCATATTGTTACCTTTTAATTAAATGGAAATATACAAAACTTTGAGTGCCTGCATTTAAGGTATGGATGCAATTCTTGCTTCTCCGTCTCTAGAATGAGCATACAGATGCATACCTACAAGAACAATACATGGATGGAAAAAAGGAAGTGCACATGAAGTGGGACCAGGAACGTGTATCCTGGGAATAATATAGGGACGTCGCCTGGATGGGTAGGCTTGTGATCAGGAAAGCTAAGGCATAAATGGAGTTGAATTTAGAAAAAGAGGGTGTCTACAATTGTGTTGAACAGAAAAGGAAGATTTGAGATAAAATGTACTCTCTTGACAAATAAGACAGGAGATCTAGTGACAAGCTACATAGAGAAGGCTGAGGTTAAGTTTTGTAGTAGCCAGAAGGGGGCAAGGCTAGGACCTGGAGGTTATTCTATACCACCTGACCTCATTTTCTGGAAACAGGGGTAGCATGGTGGAGGAAGCAGCTGGGCTCCACAGAGAGCTTTTTGGATATGAATCACTCTCCTTTCTCCTGTACACTTTTGTCATTAATATTGTTGCTGTTACTGTTAATTTTCTTATCTCATTACTGTTTCCAGGAAATTGTTTTTGTCTCAACCCGTGATTTTATCTTTTGTGCCTCCAGTTCTCCTCTCCATCCCACCACAGCGGGAGTGAGAGGGGGAAAGGGAAGTGAAGGATCAGCACATGGTTTCAGTGGGAACACTAAATCGGAGAATGCCATTTCTAAACCATGGCAGGTACTGAACATTTTTTACTTCAGTTTTGACTGGTCATCCCTCATCTAACATCTCTGAAGCCTAGGAGCATCAAGTCAGTGACTTGGGGAATGAAGTCCCTCCCATCATGGGAGAAGATCAGCTTTGGGACCACTTGAAGTACCTGAACATACACAAGTCCATAGGACCTAAAGAGATTCATCGCAAGATCCTGAGAGAACTGGCTGATGACCTTACAAAGCCACTCTCCATCTTAATTCAAAAGCCCCATCTGTCAATACTTAATGGGAACTTATGAAATAGTTGGAGGAAGACTTTTTACAGGTGTCTGTAGTGAAAGGACAAGAGACAACAGTTTTAAACTTAGATTGGACATAAGGAGGACATAAGGAAGAATTTTTTTTTACAAGGAGGGAGGTAAGACAGAGGAACAGATTGCCTGGAGAAGCTGTGGATGTCTCTTTCCTGGAAGTGTTCAAGCTCACACTGCATAGCACCCTGAGAAACCTGGTCTAGTGGGAAGTGTCCCTGCCCATGGTAAGGGGTTTGGAACCAGTGGTCTTTAAGCTCCATTCCAACACAAACTGTTCTACGATTCTATGTTGCTAACAGTGAGAAAATGCTTTGAGTTTCTTATATGAAAGATTTAGAGCACAAAGTTCTATAAGGAATGTGACTTACATTTTATAGCTTCTTATCCTCCTCGTAAGGCACAGCATTCTGTACAGTATACATACATTCTCACTCATTTCACCACTGAGTTGCATAGATGCATGGCTGGAAGCTCAGAAGTAGCATTACAACCCACAACAATAGAAGATGGAAGCTCCATTTTCAGCTAACCTGAGCTGGTGCTGCTATCAAATTCTTTAATTTTGAATTTTCTACTGATAAAGAAAAATGGAAATACAACAGACAAAGCTTCATTACAAAAGGAGATATTCCCAAAACATATTAAGACTGTGAATACAGATAGCAAATATTTTTAGGAAAAATAAACAAAAAAACAATTAACACATCCCCAAAGAAACAATCCCTTTTCATATGGAAAAATGTCTATTTCAATTGAGTGTCTTCTTATGTGTTGTACAGAAAATGTAGCATGGCAAAAGTCAGCATGGTGGCAATAATATTTTTATTACTGCTATAATTTTATTTTTTTTTAAAGTAGTTATAAGGTCTTGTAAACTTAAGTTTCATTCATATAAAACATTAAAGAATGAATGTGGAATTTGTATACAATCTTGTCCTGAATGTATATTAAATAGTCCTGTTATGCCATGTATAAGATCCTGGGACAAAACTCAAACTGCACTCATTTCCACTGAATAGAAAAAAACATTCTCCCTAAAATCTTTTTTCCTAAAAGCAGAATTATAAAAATCAGTAAATAAGAGGCAGATTGTGAAATCACAATAAGACCACACAGATGTGCAGATTTGCCTCAGTTTTGACTGGTCATCCCTCATCTCACATCTCTGAAGCCTAGGAACATCAAGTCAGTGACTTGGGGAATGAAGTCCCTGGAATACTAAACTGGAATACTAAATTTTATGAGCAGAGTTTGAGGAGTCATTTTGTTGGATTTGAGTCAGAAAGAACCATTTCAGTGCATTCAAGAGACAAGAAGAGAAATCTCCATCAACCCAAAGGCTAGCAGAAAATTTTCTTCAGGGAAAATATGCCCTCTTCTCATGTCTCCCATTTTAGTATTTAGCTTAATGCACATCATGTATTTGGCTTCTGTCTGTGTTTTTCTTTCCCAGAATATTTTTTGTAACAGATTTGCCCTTCAGCATTAACTACCCTTGATAGTTTTCTCTCTTACTGCGTGATTACTTGCTTAGCATAATGACTTTTCTGCTTTTTTAAATTAGTGTGGTGTCACAGGAATTACTGTGTAAAAAGTTGACTTTAACGCAATATGATAATACCAGTAATGGCAAAAACATATAGAAAGTTAATGTAACTACATTTCAGATGTCCTTAATAACCTTTCAGAATTTCCATGTTTTATTTTGGACAGTTAAATCTTGAAAAGGCATTTAAAAAATTCATAATATGAAATATGAGTTCTAGAATATGAAAATACCAAAACGCAGATGAACAAAATTTCCCATCAAAACATTTTATTCTCGTTAGTAAAAGTTGTACAACCTCCCCCAATATCTCATTAAAAACACCAATTTTACCTGTGTTATTCTAATGCCAACCTGATTTACTGATATGAAATTATGATTATCTTCACTTATAAACCATATACTAATATACATTATATTTCATCAACATAATTAATAATTCTCTCTTATAGTCTTCATTGTGCTTATATTATAAACTATGCATAATTTTATGCATTTTAAAAATAGAATTATTTTATATTTCCAGAATACATTTTTTTAAGAAACTTCTTTTATTTATTTGCAGATTTTTAAGATTTTACTTTTAGTTCAAATACATGATGCATTTATTTTTTTTAACTGAAATTTGAAATGACAAAAATTCCAATTGCTGATGAATTATTATGTGACTTAGTAGCACAATACTGTTGAACACTGACATACCACTGCTTTTTTGATTTTATTCATGTACTAAAGCTGTGAAAGAACTCTAGAACATGGATGATTTTTGAATCAATAACTACATTTGACAGTGAAGAAGTTTTACTCTTAGGTTTTTACTGTTCTGGGCAGTGAAAAGTTTAAGCAGTATTATAGCAAAAATGAACCAACATAATATTTATGTGCCCTTCTTTCCTATTGATTCATGTTAAAAATAATGCTATGCAAAAACTACTGAAAGACAGAAAGACAAAGCCTTTTCTTTTAAAAAGATTGAGTTGTTAAATTATATAATGCCACTTAATGTTTTGAGTAAATCCTCATACAAATTCAGATATTAACTGATAAACAAATGGACCTATGAATATTTTTCTTTTAATCTCTTGTCAGTAGAAAATATTTCCTCAACATATGCTACACAAGAATGCAAAGAGTACTTCTCATAAGCAAGCCACTGAAATTCTGTTCTTTTCCATAATAGAACTGGATTAGTTCTGTTCTGCTTAGTCTCCAAGCCCAGGGAAATGGAAATGCACATGTGGGTGTCTAGCTCATAAACTATAGTTAACTGTATTTAAGGGGTCATATAAGTGCTATGTTAAAATATCATCAGCTTTCACCATTTAATACCATATTATGCATTTAAGTCTTGATAATCTCACACACATTTTTTCCTAATATCAGAAAGAATCCAAAAACATTTGTATATATTAGTCACAACATTTTGGTGTTAAACTAGCTAACATAGTTCAACTTTATTGAAATTATCACTAACTTTCAAGTACAGGGGATATTTAATATGATAATTATAAGGTCTTGAAAGAAGTTTGGAATGGCTTGCGATCTCAAAGAAAAATAAAATCCACTCTTAAAATAACTAACATGAACAAGGTTTTTGTACTTGGTAAGGATAATGAAGTTCTCAGTGTATATACTATCTACTTTATTAATTATGCAAAATTCTGTCATTTCTTTTCAAAAAGCTATTCAGCTGGAATGTAATTTAAAACATAATAGCTGAGAACAAATGTAAATGTTTCTGGAAGTATGAGATTAATAACTTTGGCATTAGTTAAAAATTATTTGGAATATATTGGTACATTTTTCACATACAGCTTTGCCACTACACTTCTTTTCTGATCTACAAGATCCCTGCTATTATTG
This sequence comes from Pipra filicauda, assembly GCF_003945595.2. Lineage (NCBI taxonomy): Eukaryota > Metazoa > Chordata > Aves > Passeriformes > Pipridae > Pipra > Pipra filicauda. The sequence goes on from NW_024105175.1 coordinate 1,735,378, forward strand.
TGTGGTAACTGTGTCATGTTTGTGAACAAACTCAAATAACTATTTCAAGTATTAAGCAAATATTGCCTAATTTACTTTAAGTTACTGAAAGTCTTGACCCAGGATTTCTGAGGTAATCACAGGTTCTTGGGGTTTCTGTCCCTTTCTTTATTAGCAAAAAAATGGATCTAGTTGAATGTTATTTGTTATATTTTCCTTGGATCTGGATGATTTATACAAATGTATTCCTTTATTTGCCATATCGTCCTTTCTGTTAACTAATTTGAATATTTCTCTTTAATTTTTCATTATATAAATCTTAGTGGAGAAATATCAGTGCTTTAAGGCTTTTATACACCTCATAAAAATTCTTCCATTTTTTTCACGGTGTAACATTCAAAAATCTCCAGCACACCCTGCGGCTGGATCTGCATTTCAGTACATCCTGCTCTAGGCAGATTGGACTTGCTGGCCTCATTTCATTTGCAAGGAAAATATGCTCCAATTATCTCCATGAAGAGAGCTGCTAGAACATATTTTTTTATTTCCTCCCTCTGGAAGAAAATTTGCATGTGCAGTGGAGTGGTGAACTAACAAGTTCCCCACAACATGGAGCTGAAACTAAAACAAAATACATGTCAAAATTGAAAGATGCACTGCAGGGCATGCTTGTCTCGTAGGTACAGCCTTTTACTCTATAATATGTGTTGGATAGTTACATGTCACCATACTGTTAGTTTTTTTCGCATGCCAGGTCCTCATGGATTATAACTTTACTAATAAATTAATTGATTTTGGGTCATGAGGTAAACGGACAAGAAATTATAAAACAAACCCCCCAAAATGGAGAAAACCAAATGTTACTTTCCAAAGAATGGAAATATATAGAATTAATTGCCTCTGGTCAATGCTAATGCTCAAATGATGATTTGGAATTTTCTGAGAGAATACCAGCCAACACAGGCTAAACTGTTCAAGGGACCATTGCAGCTATTTAACAGTATGGTTGACTGAATTCCAGTGCCAGGGAACTTTCTTTATATCTGTATAATTTTTTAATAGAGAATTGGATTCTATTTCTGGATTCTATTTTTACTGTGTTGTTACTCTAGCATATCTAGCTTGCTCAGACTAATGCTCTGCTTTTCTCCACTTGCCTATGTAAGAATTTTCTGATGGTCTGATGAGCCTTAACCTCTGTTGTATAGAAACCTAATTTGCAAAATATTATGCAGAAATAAGGGAATATGGAGGAAATCAGGTGTTTGATCCCGCAGAGCTCCTTCCACAAGGGGGAGATGAAACTGCATTTGAATGACTATCAAACACCAATCAAATTAAAAGGCTTTATTTGATAAGGTACCACTACTTTCCCTACTCTATTTTGGAATTCACAATTGACTTGCTCTTTAATGTCCAGTATCTTCTGATGCTATCTTTGCTAAGGTTTTCACCCTTTAATGAACATTTTACCTGTTACCAGGCAACAGATTGTATGCAGAATATAGTCAATGTTTATATATATAGTCAACATATGTACATATATATAGCCAATATTGTGTGGTTTCAACAATGGTATGTTAAGCAGTAGCATTGAATACTTTTCTTTATTGAACATCCTTCACATTCATGATTCTTTATAAATATCAATAAAAACAGTAGGTAGAATTTTTAGGAAAGTATTAAGTTATTACCAATACATAATAGTTTTTCAATAGTTCATTTTCAATAGTTCAGGTTATGCACCATGTGGCCAGTTCTACAAATTCATTTGTGTGAGATTGAATAAGAAAGAGTTTTATTTCACATACTTATAACTATTTAGAGTATTTATGAACATTGCAGAAGACCATTTTTTTAACTTTCTAGTTTGTTTTCTAAAAGAATTAGGACCTCTAAATTCCCAACTGCCTTTGTAGACACATTATTACATTGTTTCTGACCTATAACATTTTTTATTTTTTTTTTCTGCTTTTATGGGTTGGGTCTAGTAAGTATGCTCGTAAAATATTCTGTTTGCCCCCTCCACCCCTTTCCTTCTTCTTCCCCTCAGATTTTATTGGTCATCATGATGCCATACAGTGTGGGATATCCCTTTGGTCAGTTGGGGTCAGTTGTCCCAACTGTGTCCTCTCCCAACTTCTTGTGCAGCCCCAACCTCCTCATTGGTGGAACGGGGTGAGAAGCTAAAAAGGCCTTGACTCTGTGTGAGCACTGCTCAGCAATTATGAAAACATCTGTTATCAGTACTGTTTCCAGCACAAACTCAAAGAATAGCAACATGCAAGCTGTTGAAAGAAATTTAACCCTATCCCAGCCAAGACTAGTACAGTCTTCACCCTTTATTCCATACTGATTATGTCATGCTCAGGTCCTACACTAATACATCCTCATTAGCCATGACCCCCTTCTCATCCTTTGGTATATATATATAATGATATCACTCCTTTAGTTTGCAGGGAAGCACTATAAAATGTCCTGTGCGTTCACTTAGCCCATGATTTTGAAATCCATCTCTTTTGGTGGTCACTCAGGACAGAAAAGGTTGTGTGTTGCATGGAGTTACTAGGCACCAAAAACAGCTGAGGTCAGATCACCACTGCACTTATGCTGCTTTGCTGGTTCCCATCTATGTACAGCACATCGTCTAGAATAAAAAAATAAAAAAATTGCACTGCTTATTTATTTCCTTTAAATCTTTTTTAAACTAAAAGGAAGACAGTCTCTAAGCTTTTTGTTCTGGGATCAGTAGTATCAGAGAGCTACCTAGATAGGTCTTCAAAACCATGCATTGAATGATATAAATTATTTATCTAATTTTCTCATTATATTTTCTAAAACTCTGTGAAATTATTTGGCCTTTCCTATCTCCTTTTATTTCCTCCAATATTCTTAGTATAATGAAGATCTTAAATTGCAAATGTTCACGTTTTCTAATTTTTAAACAAGTATTTTCTTGTTCTATGTTTAATGACTTTAAGAAAGCAATTGTTTTCTTCACAAAAAATGTATATTACAGAAAATATTGCCAAGTATTAAAAACAGTTCTATTCACATAGAATCTTCTAGCAAAAACAACTGATTTAAGGAAAGGAAAATCATCCAAAGACATAAAAAAAAAATAATCCTGATCATAGTCAGGAATTAAATATTTTAATTTTATTCCTAAAATACATAAGTTATAGGTGGCTATAAGTATTCACTCACAGGCACTTGAAAGAGAAAGATATATAGAATTTAATCAAGCTTACTGATTTTTGAGAAACATTTAAACTTTTTTCTTTTTGTATAATCAGTGTTCATCTTCAAAATTAAATTCATTGCACTCTTTTATTGCTAATCTTGGCAGCAGTATTTAATTCTTGATATTCATTAATTCCAAGATCGATATGTTTTATTCACACAGACATTTAATTATTGGATATCTCAGAGAATCACAGAATATGCCAAGTTGGAAGGGACCCGCAAGGATCATTGAGTCCAACTCCTGGCCCTGCACAGGACCATACCCAAGAGTTATACCGTGTACCCAAGGGTACTATACAAAAGCTTCCTGAACTCTGTCAGGCTTGGTGCTGTGATCACTTCCCTGGGGAGCCTGTTCCAGTGCTCAGTCACCCTCTAGGTGAAGAAATTTCTTTATAATATCCAACCTAAACCTCCCCTGACACAACTTTAGGCCATTCCCTCCAATCATGTCACCACAGAGAAGAGATCAGTGTCTGCCCCTCCTCTTCCCCTCATGAGTTGTAGACTGCAATGAGGTCTCTCCTCAGTCTCCTCTTCTCCAGGCTGAACACACCAAGCGACCTCAGCTGCTCCTCATATGGCTTCCCCTCAAGGCTCTTCATCTCTGTTGTCCTCCTTTGGACACTCTCTAAGAGCCTAATCTCTTTCTTGTATTTCAATGCCCAAAACTGCACACAATATTCAAGATGAGGCTGCACCAATGCAGAGCAGAGCAGGACAATCACCTCCCTTGACCAGCTGGCGATGCTTTGCCTGATGCCCCCCAGGATAGGGTTGGTCCTCCTGGCTTGGCACTGCTTACTCAGATTCAACTTGCCATTAGCCAGGACCCTTTCCATGGCACTGCTTTCCAGCAACTCATTCCCCAGTCTGTATGAACATCCAGGGTTACCCCATCACAGGTGCAGAATCCGGCAGTGTCCCTTGTTGAACATCATATGGTTGGTGATTGCCCAGTCCTCTAATTTGTTGAGGTCTCTCTTCAGGGCCTCTGCACATTCGAGAGAGTCAACAGATCCTCCCAGATTTGTGCTGTCTGCAAACTTGCTGAGTATCCCTTCCAGTCCTGTGTCAAAGTTATTTATGAAGATGTTGAAGAGTACAGGGTATGAGGGAGCCCTGTGGAACCCTACTACAGGTCATCAGTCTGATGTTCCCTCATTCACTATAACCCTCTGTGCTCAACCCGTGAGCCAATTGCTCACCCACTGCGTGATGTGTTTATCCAGCTGTGTGCTGGACATTTTGTCCAGAAGGGTCCTGTGAGAGACAGTATCGAAAAGATTACATCAACTGGCTTCTCCTGATCAGCTAGGTGGGTCTCCTCATTATGAAAGGAAATAAGGTTGGACAAGCAGGACTTTCCTCTCATGAAGCCTGCTGGCTGTGATCAATGACTGCATTGTCTTTCAGGTGTTTTTCAATACTTCTCAGAATAATCTTCTCCGTAACTTTACCACACCTGAAATGTTTCTGCATCAATGCACACAGCATAAGGAACAAATAAGAGGAGCTCGAAGCTTTGGCACAGTCCCAGAGATTTGATGTCATTGATGTGAGTGAAACCTGGTGGGATGAGTCCTGTGGCTGGAGTGCCCTGTTGGATGATTACAGGCTCTTCAGGAGGGATAGGCAGGGCAGAAGAGGTAGAGGGGTGGCACTGTATGTAATAGAAGGGTGGGAATGTATGGAGCTCACAATTGGCAATGGTACAGTTGAGAGCCTCTGGGTAAGAATCGAGGGGCAAACAAATAATGCAGATGCCATCGTGAGAGTCTGCTACAGACCTCCCAGCCAGGATAATGATGCCAATGAATAATTCATTGAGGAACTAAGACACACTTCCAAGTCAACTGCGCTTGTCTTAATGGGGGAGTTCAGCATGCCAGAATTTAACTGGGAGCACCATATGAGTGGTACCACTTAGGCAAGAAGATTCGTAAAAAACCTGGATGACAACTTTATTGGACAGGTCATAAGGGAGCTGACTCAGAAAGATACCCTCCTTGATCTGCTGCTTGTCAACAGAGTGGATCTCATGAGTGAAGTGGAGATTGGTGGCCATCTTGGCCACTGTGAACATGAAGTGATCAAGTGTTAAATCTCTACTGACAGGAGGAAAAGTGCCAGCAAAACCTCAGCTCTGAACATGAGGAGAGCAGACTTCAGGCTGCTCAGGGAATTAGTAAGTAAGGTCCCCTGGGAAAATCTTTTTGCATCTAGATGCTGGGGTCCATCAGTGCTGCTTGCTTTTCAAACATCACCTCCTAAGGGCAAAGGAGCAGGTAATTCCAAATGCCAGTATTCAAGCAGACAAGGCAGAAGGCCAGCTTGGATGAGCAGGGATCATCTCGGAAAAAAGGCAAAAAAGGAAGGTATAAGTCCAGTGGAAGCGAGGTCAAGTGACATGAGAAGAATGCAGAGATGCTGCTTGCCTCTGTAGGAAGAAAATTTGTGTAGCTAAAGCTCAGTTGGAGTTGAAGCTGGCCAGAAATGTGGGGGACAATAAAAGGAGTTTTTTTAAGTATATTAATGTCAATAGGCAGTGTAAAAATATCATTTACCCATTACAGCATGAGGATGGTCACCTCACAAACAGGGACAGAGACAAGGCAGAGATGTTTAATGCTTTCTTTGCCTCTATCTTCAACACAGATGACAGACCAAGGGAGTCTCAGTGCCCTGAGATGGAGATCTGTGAGAATGATCAACTCCCAGTTGACCCTGAAATTGTGGAGGATCTGCTGCTCCAGCTGAATCCCTAAAGATCTATGGTGCCTGATGGAATTCATCCAAGAATCCTCAAAGAACTGGGTGATGTCATCACAAAACTTCTCTCAATGGTTTTGAGTGGTCTTGGGAATTCAGAGAGGTCCCAGCTGACTGGAAGCTGGCAAGTGTTGTCTTGATTTTCAAGAAGGGCAAGAAGGGGGACCCCAGAAACTACGAGCCTGTCAGTCTCACTTGACTGCCTGGTAAAGTTATGGAGAAGATTATTCTGGGAAGTATTGAAAAGCACCTGAAAGACAACACTGTCATCTGATAGCTTGGACATGTTTGTGTCTGTGTGTTTGTGAGTACATGCCTGTGTATATAAAGTATACATATTAAGATTATGTAATATAAAAATAACAATGGGAGTAATTTTTAAAAGTATCAACCTGAAGGTCAAGCTTCAGAAGTAATTTCCAGAGGAGATTAAAGCATAGTAGGCTTTGATCACCTCTGGGAAAGAGTAAAACCTTCCTGCTTTGAAAAACTTGTTTCACTCTAACCAGAGCAACAGTCATAGCCTAAATAAAGACCAGTGATTTTCCCTAGATGTTCAAAACTGCAGACCAATCTCTTTATAAGCTTTAAAAAAATAAACTCACACAAAAAACAACCCCACAGTATGACCATGACTGTAGCACGCTTACATTTTCCTAAAACAGAGTATGCTCTCATCTTTAAAATCCACTAAGGACATGGAAATCACCATTATTTATTACATAGGAGGAGCAAGTATTGAGTAGCAGAAAAAGCAAAACAAACAAAAGCAGGAAGATAGCCTTGCCTTTGGAGCTGGATTACTCATGTGTAAATTAACCACGTACATAAATGAGAGTTTTCAGGTCTAGGGCCCTAGGCTACCATTTGTGTTGTCTGATTTGCAAGAAAATTATTTTCTTCATTGTGCCAATTACTTTCTGCTCAACTTACAATAGCTTCCAAATACATCATTAGCCAAATAGCAATTACCTTGGGCAAAGAACACCTCTTAACAATGCTCAAATTGTTTGGCTTATGGAAGCAGTGTTACTTGTGAAATTAAACTGCAGCTAAAAAAGAGACTTTTAACAGGAGACTTACAATTTTAAATAATTTCAAATGCAATTTTTTCAAGGGAAATTTTTGGTTCCAGGCATGTTATAATTTCAGCATTAGCAAAATGATATTTACATTAGCATTGTATCATTTGTTTTGGAAAAATCTGCTATCCTGTAAACTGAATGTACCAGCTGCTGGCTACCTGCATATTTTTTTTTAATAAGACCATTAATTACAAGCCAAGGCAAGTGCTAAAATTTCATAATATTAAGTTAAAAAAGGAACAATCAATAGAACTGCTGACTATACACCTGCCACATTCATCTAAATTTATTAATATTTTACTATTCAATTATAGGCAATTATTACATACAATAATTCTACAAGACAAAATAACCACAAATACTACTAAAGAATGAGTAGTAAAATTAAAGTCAAAGTTTATAAAATAATGTATAGCTTAGAGAGGAACAGAAGATTTTCTGTAGTCGTTATTAAGAGCAGGACCATTCTTTCTGTATTAAAACTACAGCTACTTTTCTGTTGAATACAGTGAAGACTAAAATTAGACTTAACTTTTCCTAAACAGAGCCAGGAGTAAAATATTACATCACTTTGTTTCCTTTATTTTATTTTTCATACAGATTAAGGAATGTGGGTTTATTTTTAAGGAGCCACTGCCAGTAGACTTTTTAAACCACTGATCTTAAGGTCCATAGGAGCAACGAAAGAACAATTCCCTTTGATCTAAGAAAATGGATGCTAAAAAAACCTCATAAACTGGTCATCTATTAATTCAAAATTAAGAAGGAAAAGTCACACTCTAACCTATACCTCAGTCATTTGAATTCTTTGAGAGAGATTCCAGAAAATAAATCCTTAAACTTTTCATTTTTTCCTAGACTATTCTGGAAGCCAGAAATATCTTCCTCCTTACATTATTATCATCCTGTTTCTCTGAGTAGCTCCTGACCCTCCTGCCCTGGCAGATTATGGGATGAGATTATGAAGTGGCACTCTGAAGCCAGGGGAAAAAGACTTTGCATTCTTCTTCTGAGGACCTACCTGCTTGTAATACTTTAAGTACAAGGCAGTAACAGAAACCTTTGCCCATCCCATCCTTTCAGGCCTGTGTAGGGTGTACTTGTCTCACAGAGAGGGAAGTAATGAGGTTATGAGCCATGGGAAGAGACACTGCACTATCTCATTGTGGTATGTTGAGGCTTAGATTACATTTATTTGTATACTGAGGGAAACGGACACTTAGGACATACTGTAATGATGCTTTGAATACATTTCTTCAACATTGTGCAATTATCCCACAGAATATTTAAAGTCTGAGTAGAATCTAGGTAAAAAAAAGGTGTCCAAATAAGATTTCTTGGTTTGGGGGTTTTTGGCTGTTCTGTTGATGTCAGAAAGGTTGAGCATTCAAATTTGTTCAATAAACAAATATGAGTTGATGATTTATAACCTATATTGCTTTTGCTGGTTCACACAGAGGAAAACTCATTCTTGTTTTTGGTTATTCTGGTAGTTCTGATGTCAGCAGACCCTTGTAAAAAAAAAAAAAAGCATATGATCATGTAAGTGAAGACTAAATAATTTTATGCTTCCCTAACAGAAATGGAAAGGTTTCCTGTTATAATTCTTTACACAGTTTTGTCTTGAACAAACAGGTAACCTTCAAAAGCTGAATCAAAATGCAGACATGTTCTGAAGTAGTTTTTATTTTGAGCAGTTACATTTGGCAAGTTGCAATTGACTGAGAACACATCACCACCGTAAATGTATATTATCACTATAAAATGGTAGACTTACTATATAAAGTTTAGTCATAATTTTCAAATGAATATTTCTTGATCTTGTGGATTTATTTTTTTAAGAATTGTAACTAACAGAATTTTCTGGCATAAAGCTCATGATATTCTTAACAACATAGTTGAAAAAATTAGTGGAGTGAAAAAATTAATGATATGAATCCACTTATCTATAGTACAATTTGGACAACAAAGTTTAGTTATAGTACTGCAAGTACATCTTTGTGCTGAGTATAGTCCAGTTAAGTAAGTATAGAACCCATGAGGAATATCACTACTGAACTAACCTGCCTTTTCATTAAAAAATTGGTTGTATATGAATAATCACCTTTAAGAACTGATGTTTGATCCTTCCTCAGTGCTTTTCACAAGTGTATTTTCACTACTGTCTAATACCAGAAGAAATACATGGCAATCTAAAAAAAATAGTAAAATAAATAACACACACAGGTGCATTCCCTTTGTTTACTTTTCTTCAGTGTAATCAGTTGAAATTATGTATCAAAATAGCACAACAGGTTTTGCACCTCATAAAGAAATCATACAAGAAAAAATGTGGAGACAAACTGATGTTTCAATAGAAACAACACTTGCTACATTGAAGATCTGTCTGCTCGCTCAACTTTATTATTATTTTGAAGAGGACCATAGTGCAATATTTTTCATTAAAAATGGTACTCTGAACAACATTGAGTTTTTTTGAACTGTTTTGAGAGTTTGTTGTCAGATATCTTCTGACACCAGCTGTGCTAACCATCTGCCAATACTATGATCAGCGATAGCATGCTGCAACACAAGCATCCTCTTCCATATTGCTTGCAGAAAACCAGGAAGAGCAGGGAGTTGCCATGTTGTCTAGAGTAGATGACTGGTGGTACCCTGCCTATTAGGGATGGTAGCTCCTGTGTTCTGCTGAGATTGAATAACAAGTAATTTTTTCCTGTTTCCCTTTCCACTATCTTCCCATCACATTTTTTTATCTTATCTATCCTTACCTGTTCCTTTAAAATACATTCTACATATTTCACATTTTTAAAATGTCAATAATCCTATACTTCAGGTTACATTGCAAATTTCTAGATCATCCCTTTGATCCATGCAAGTCTGATGGAATGTCACTCTCTTGCTCTCTCTTAAGACCTTTTGTGACAAAGTGCATCCAGAATAACTAGTAGGAAAGAATTTAAAGCATGATTCTGAGGGAAAAAATGGTATAGTAAAATTGTGTTTCTGCTTGGTGCTATGAAAAGAATTTGAGGAGTTTCCTCATGTTCTGAAGACTGCTACCTCCCTCATACATAGATAAATGCCTATCACAAACTAGCTCATGCTGCGAGCCCAATTCCATTTATAATGCCTGTATTGTCTGTTTATAACCTTCTGGCCTTTTCTATCTTCTTCTCTCCTAAATTACAAATTTATAAAGCTGTCTTTAGGTTTTTCCAGTTTCATAAAGCTGATAGTCTGGGCCATCATCTGACCTTTTGTCATGTGTTTGAAGGTTGTCAGGACAAATGTATGGGATTACATACTGTGGGATTACATACTGGTAGCAACCCAGTTTCTGAAGCATTGCTGAAGAATATACCTTCTTGCATCATGTCACCCAGGGACATTTCCATGACTGTACCATTTCTTCTTAGCTATTTTATTTTAGCAATTGATCAGTAGATACCCAACCTGTTGAAAACCTGTAGCCAAGAATGCACAGGGGTCAGTGACTTAATGCTGTAAGGCAGATGATAAGGTGAGAAAAAATACATGACAGGCAGACAATGAATGGCATATGAACTGTAATCAGATTCAGAAACATAACAGGCAAGTCTATTCAACTCTCTGCAGCTGGTACACAGGCAAAATATATACTTAAAACACAGACATTTGTGTCTTTTGCCAAAAAACATCCTGCTTGCCTTCTCTCTTGAGTAGCCATATAAAATGACCTATTCTTGCTGTATATGCCATTTAAGACCATGGCCGAGAAATTTCCTTCTTTTGATAAACTTGAAAAGGACGAAGTTAGAACAGAGCATGGCAGTTCCCCCAGGATAAAGCTGGGATGCAGGTGGTACAGGAGGTGCAAAGCACAAACACTAGCACTTCTGAGCAGTTAAGGCTGTCTACAGTTAGATAAGTGTTTTTAATAGTATCATGAGAATCTGAAGTTCTACATCAAAAAAGGCTTCAGCTTTGTTTAGTTCAATACTTAGCAGTACTCTAATAACCTCAAATATACAATGCAATTTTTTTTACAGAACAACCTTTATGTCTTGTGGACACATATTAATTGATAACCAAATAAGGTAATACTGCATGTAAAGTGAGAAGGGGGGACTTTATGGGTGCAGAAAGCAAATAGTTGACTTACCATGCTAAATGCAATCTTAAACAAGACTGGTAATTCTTTTCTGAATATTTTTCAAATCTTTTTCAGCTAATTTCTATCACTTGAAAAAAATATTTTGACTCTTATCTGTTTAGGATACCATAGATGATCAATACATACTGAAATATGTCTGCAGGTTTTTAACACAAGTGCTCGTTCAATATGAATCGACAAATAAATCTTTCAGAGCAATAATTATTTCAGCCAATAGAACCATTTCTGGCTTTTAAATACGCATTTACAATTCACTTACATTTCTAAGGAGATTGAACATTAACTAACCATTGTTAGACTGTGTACCTCAGAATGGTAAATTCTGCATAATCTGAAATATTTGTTACATGTAAATACGTACTACAGGTCGTGTTTTAACTGACTATTGTAAGATTTTAATAGCAAAAGAGTACCAAAAGAGTATATTGAAATTAGAAACTGAGAGAAGAAACATTATTTCACAAAAATACAACTTCATGTGGATTACACTTTGTCTTTTCTTCAGGTTTCAGAATTTATTTGCTGCTTAAAAAGCTAGATAGTAATTATAAGATGCACAGTCATCTTGCTTTCAGAAGATACATGAGAAGAAAATACAAGAGTTAGCAGTCATGGAGTTGACACCTTGATGACTACACAATAAGGACACCCTTCCCCACCTCACCTCCACCCTCTCCTCCTCTCCAAAAAAAAAAAAAAAGTTATATCTGTAGACAGTTATTAGATAATTTCACAAGCTATGTTGATATTTATATTGGTTTATCAACATTAGAAATTATTAAAAAAGAGGAGATACTTAAGTATATCTAAATGTACTTTAAATATATTTGTAATGCTTGTAATGTTTGTGCTTCCGTTGTTAGTTCAATGAACACACTGTAGTCTTTGTTTTATTTTTTTAAACCAAAAGCAACCAAGTATCTTTATAGCTAAGAAAATAAATAATACAAAAATTGAAAAGTTCCTTTAATTTAAAATGGAAATACCAAATACACTACCAATTCACATATCTGTGTTACCGTTTGGGTAAATCTAGCAACTCTAAGACAAACAACTTCAAAATAATGTGGCAGGAGTTTGTTCTAAACATTATAAGCTTTTACAGATTATCTTTAGGATGTCAAAGAATGAGTTTTTTCCTTTTATTTTTTTCTCTTTCTAGAAGGTTTGGCTATGAGGCAAAAAGAAGGAAAATTGCATAATGAATAGATATATTCATTATGCAATGGACTGGGAGGAAAAATCATCTCTGTTATGTTCAATAAGATATGCTTCATACAAATATACTTGATTACATAGACACATTTGTCTAAAAACATTTTTGAATTCCTATTACTTTTCACAGTAAATTTTCATTTTCAATGATGTGTTATTAATGTTATATAAGAAACAAAATATTTTGCTTTTTTTATTGTGACACTGCCTTCATTATTTTATTCTCCCCTGTGTCTTTTGTTGGTGTCTGAAATCAGAGCTGTTAACTAGAATTTGGTAAGAAAGAAAAATTTTTTAGAGTATTGCCTGAGAAACAAAACTAATCTCTGAAAAAGACATAAACAAACATGCTATAGTGTAAGGTTTATCAAGATTTCAAACAACACTGATATACTTCATTACGATGATGTATGCCTAGTTTTCCTGCTCTGACATAGTATATGAAGAAACAATAACTAAAAAAGTCTGAGTGCATGAGAACCATATATGTTCACATCATTAGTGAAGGAAATAAAAATTAAAAAAGGTAACATTTATAAATATATTGAAATCAATATTCAAGTGTGTGTGACAAACATACTAAAATATAAATGGTCTAAGTACATGCACCTGCTATTTTTTCACTGAGGAAATTATAGCTGTGAAAAAAGCATACCACACCATTACTTTTCAAGTTCAACCTAATCACATTTTTTTAATTAAACAAAATCAACATAGAAGATTTGCACATAATAATTATGAACTGAAGCAAGGCTAAATTCCTTAAATTCCTTAAAAGATTCCCATAGACATTTGATAATTTTTTTTTATTTTATTTTTTGTTGTTGTTTCTAAGTCTCATGTTAATTTGTGACAAAACTTAAATCCTTGTTCAGTGCTAGCATTTTATTCCAGTAGCATTTTTTTCCTAAGGAGAAAATTGCTTGTTCTTTGTTAAATGAACTTAATTTAAGGATCCATACAGGCCAATATCATACAGTACAATATGTATAAATGTCTAGCAAAAGCTGAAGACAAGAAAAGTATTACTAATATGTTAGATATTTTCTTTAAAAATAGTTTAACTCAAAAGAATATGTTTTAAACCAATTATATTTAGAATGTAGAGTTTAAAATTAATCTTAAAATTAAAATAAAATAGCAGCTCAAATTCCCAGTACTCTGGATACATAATAGTCATAGCATAAAAGATTACATGCAATTTACTGTTTCTTAAAAAAAGGAAAAAAGAAGTGTTTGCCTCTGATATTTTTACACAATTGTTTCCATGTTAAATAAACTGAACAACATCGTAAAGGGTCAAAATTAACAAAAACGAAGTCCCCATCAACTTCTGTAGTCTTTGGGTAACAGTATTGAGTTTCTTCTGACTACCAAAAGTTGGGGGAATGTACTAAAGTAGATCTGTTATAGACTGTGAACACAACATAAACAGTCAGTATTAGTATCAGTGGTTAGTACTAATACAAAGATTATATTTTCCAGTTTCTATGAAAAAACATGCTTGTGATTTCTCATATCAAAAATGAGTGTGGAACATTGCAGAACTACTATATTTTTTTCCAATCAGTGTAGTGGAAATATCTGTAGATAAGAAGCTTGAATCATGGCAAAAATACTCAAATCCACGTGCACTTTTTTTCTAAGCTGTGATATATTATATAAAGACTAATATGACAGTTGTCCTTGGAAATTTGGACATAATGACTTGGAAGAAATCCAGAGATTTTTGCAGATTTAATGATTATTTTTTGGAGGTATTTTGAAATATTTAACATTCTTTTTTATAATTTGAAATTAACAAATGAAAATGATTGGAGTTCTCTGCATTCACTAATGAAACAAGTATACTCTGAAAGACATTAATAAGACAGAAGGTAGACAGTAGTTTCAAATAATCTCTATTTTGTTCATAGAGACACAGACATAAAATACTGAAAAAATACCTATAAATTATTCATAATATTTTCATAAGAACTTGTGAAAGTTTTCTATTAAAGTATTTTTCTCAACAACTTTAGGAATACTACATTAAGATATCATGACCAAGTCAATGGAATATAGAAAACTCTTCATCTTAACAGACATTCCTCCTTTAATGTTTATAAAGGGAATTTCCCTATGTAATGAATGCATTGTAGAGACTGTCACAGAGAGTCCTAAATTTGCATGTTTTAGCCTATATCCCCAGATAAAGCCAAAACCACTACTAGTAGGTCTTTCAGGACAGACACTAGACAGATATATACAAAACACTGTATTGTCCCAGATTGGTACTTCACTTCCAAAAACTGATAGAAAATCACTAAGAAAATTTCTCTTGCTATTTTGCTAAATAAAAGGAAAATGTAGGCACATGAAGAAATTGAAACATTAATACACCAACAGTTTATGTAATTGGACAAAAAAATCACATCTGTAATTATTTTTACAATCTTATTCCCCAAACATAGAAATTATGTAACAATCTGAGGGTGATACATTCTAGGGAAATGTCAAGATAGGCAAGGTTATTTTTTTCACCTTCACAGGTTTTGGGCTTTTGCTATCCTTAGGTTTCTATGCATAAAAACACCATAATAACTCTTACACTATGTTGCTGCTATTTTTCTTTCGTAGTTTCATTCCTGTCTCAGAGCATTGGTCGATCAAGGATTCTGTGCTACGCTTCTGATTTTTTAAAAAAAATATATTTCTTTATCTACTTCTCAGGCATTTAATGAGGTTTTCTTAGCCTTTTGGGTTCATTGAGCTTGTGAAAGTTGCAGTAATGCCAGTTTCCAATCTTATGCCTTGGAAAGCAGAGGGAATTGGAGAGGTTAGGGGCTCCTGAGCAGCGGTCAGCTATTACAGTATAAAAAGTAATAGTAGTCACGGCCCACTAAAGAAGATAGCAAGAGAACACAGAACTGAGCTCACAACAGAGCAAAAAAATGCTGATTTTGGAAAAGTAAACAGTATATACAGAACACAGGATCTTTCTCAAAGTAGTATAGAGATTAGGTCAGACCTCAACTAATTTACTACAAATCAACCAAATTAACTACCTGAGATTATTTCTTTCCTGTACCATTTCAGGATATTAGTCTATAGATAACTTGTCTTTGACTCCTTTTCACAATGTTACCTTTGAAACCTGTACAATGTTATTTAAAAAGGTAAGTCATATGCTGTCTGAAAACTGGCACATTAGTTGAGAGACTGCATTTACTGGTTAATTGTTAAAAAAATAATGCAATTTTAAAAGTCAGGGGAAAACTATAATCAGCAAAATATTTTGGGATTGAACTAAATGTAATCACAGGGAGAAGGTTTGAAAATGAAGAAAAAATATCTTAAAAATATTTTGGTTTTTTTAGAACGTGTAGTTGTTTTTATCAAAGATGAACTAGAATTGGCTACTCTGTTATCAATTGTTAGAAATATCACAGCATCAAAATGGGGACAGATCACTCATTATAAATGCCTGCTAGAACACTGTGCAGTGTACAAGCTTCACCACACAGAAATCTGACACACCCCTCAGTCTGACACCCAGTATTGCTTTCTTACTAGCAAAAAGAATTTGGGCCCTTAGAAAGAACTATGTCAGTCAAGAATTTAAAATTATACAAATTTCCTAATCCTGTTGCTTTTTATATTATTGTGGAAACAAACCTGTAAGATTTTCAGTTCTAATTACAGAAATGATTGCCCATGATATATATGAGGTAAATGGTGCACAGTGTACCATAGTCCACCATTTCAAGACAGGAAAACCTCTGATTGTAATACAACCTAATGCAGAGTTCAGAATTCCATGGTATTACTCGTTCCCGGAATTGTAGAGCAGAATATTTAATTTTGACTGAATGAAAATTAATTGTGATTTGCAGTGTTTTCCACACAGAATTCTATTGCTGACTTGGTATCATAATAGGATAGTTTTCATTTGTGTGATTTGGATAAATTCTGCCAGGTCAGCTTTTATATTTCAATGCCTTCAACTGCTCAGCATTGGCATTCCAGATATGCTGTTCACATGTGTTTCACAAGCACAAAAAAGAGCATTTTGAGTGCTGTAAATATGAACCTAAATAGTGACCTAAAGAGTAAATCACTCTCCTTAGAGGAACAGTTACCAGCACCTCTCCTTCCCAAGTTTGGGAGCAGTGTTGCATTAGGCATTATGCTGAATGCTTATGTGACATTGCTTCCTTTGTGGTAATGCTGCACGTGGTGTCAGTATGTGACTTTGATATGAATCTGGCAGTAAAGATGATCTTCCTGTCTCCTGATTTCCCTTTATCTCTGCCTGTCAGTTGCTTCAGTCTTTTCTCTGATAAAGTCTTTTTCTCTTTAACAAGGAGTAACAGCTGGCTATGACAAGCAAGAGAAAAAGGGAGATATATACTGTTACAATTACTACTAGAAGGCCAGGTGAGAAAATTTTGTTTTAGGGAAATGAGAGTATCAGGTGTATCATGATGATACAGACTCTGGATGTGAAAGTGGTAATTTTGGAACTAGTGATTTACTTCTTTATTTTGACAGAGCATTTTAAACTTCAAAATCATAATAAGGGATTTTGTCACCCTTGAAAACAAGACATTTTAATTTACTTTGGCCAGATCTTCCACTGCTGTTACACTGTACACAGTATACTGCTATCTTTAGTGGTTGAATGTTTCCTCTTATTGCAATTTATGTCAATGCTAAGTAAGAAAATCAGTGTGAGTGGACACTAGATTAATACCATAACGGTCACTCTAATGAATCTTTTACACACAGAAGTTAACAGAAAAAAAGAGCTATGCCCTGCTGATTATTAACAGGGTGTTTTTTTTCGGTTTTATCTTTTTTTTTGTTGGCTTGTTTGTTTGCATGTTTGTTTGTTTGTGTAGGAAGATGGCTAGGGTTAAAAAATACTCTTATTCACAATATCATGTCTACATAAGTTTCTTTTCTGGTCAAAACATTGCCTTTTATTCCATTAATTTTTCCTCAACTACTTTGTGGATTCTGCTTAACATGCCACTATAAAAATGTTTTCCCCCAGAAGAAATGTGTCTTTGTATTCTGTTATAGCCCCTAGATTACCTTATTTTGGACATTTGACTATAATACACTTTTTCAGTTCCTCTGGAGCTTTCCTAATTTTATACTTAAGGCTGGAAAAGCAATGATTTCTTCTCCCTAGTAGTCTAGAGGTTTTGTGTGGTGGTTTGGTTTATTTGATTTGTTATTTTTGTTTGTTTGTTTGTTTGTTTGTTTTTGTTTTTGTTTGGTTTTTGTTTGGTTTTTTGTTTGTTTTTTAAATTTTATTTTTATTTTTGTTTTGGTTTTCTTTATTTTTTTTTGTTTGTTTTGGGGGTTTTTTTCAGTGAATAGGTCTTACCTGCACTTATATAATTGTCAAACATTACTTGCTGTTATAATTATCTCATTTCTAATTCAGTGATCAATGAAAAATAACCTATTTCAAAATCCTCTAGGTTTTCCTACCCAAAGCGAACCAACTGTGTATCATACTACTGCAATTAAAAAAACAAGGTTATACATCTCTACCACTTTGGAGGAAAAAAAGTTTCAGTACAATTCTGATAAATGTTGAGATGTGTTTTCTTAACTGCAAAGAATCTAGCTCTCTTTGAAAGGATGAGACATGCAGAGACACTTTTTTCCCCTGAGTGCTCCTTCTGCCCTTTTTATGAATTATGTTGGGTTTATCCTGGTCATCTAACAAGTTCAAATACGTAACTAAACTTTGGATGCTTGGTCACAGCTTACCTGAACATCTTTCCTTGGAAATCTGACATTGTGTGCCACTTCAGATTCTCACTACATTTTTGCTTTTGGGTAAGTCAAATACGCTTTGCAACATTGCTGAAAGTGTATCGAGCATATAATATAAAAAACATGAACAGAACTCTTGCAAAGCAAGAAGTCATTCTGACCTCTCTTAGGATTAAGGGAAAAGAATAAGAACATGCAGAGTAGTTAATGTAATGATGTCTTGAAAATGTTTGCTATATGAGCACAGTGTAGGTTCTTAGACACAGGCTTCATTTTCATGGATGTTTTATTACATTACCATTGTTTCAGAACATTTATTTCTTTTCTGTATTATCTATTGCTCTGATGTAGTCTTATGTTTCTTGCCATGCATATGGATTGGAGTGTGAGAGAGGCTAAGGTAAAACTAGGTATTTCCTTAAAAAAGATTCAGGCTTAAATACATAACTGCACACTGGAACCAGATATTGTCTAGACAAGAACCAGAGGGATCACAAACTTCCAAGTTTGACTTGAATCTTCTTCCCCTAACATCAGACAAACTAATTTCATGCATTTGTTTCGTTGCTTCTCAGGAAATATACCTTTTGTTTGATTGTTCCCTCTCTGTCCCCCATATGGACATCAAGCTTAGATTTCACAGAGAAACAATCCCAACATATGAGAAATGAATGTGTCTTTTCTTCTTTGTTGGATTATCTTTAAATAGACTTTATTCATTATTTATTTTTTTCAGTGTTCTTCTATAAAGCATATAACTTGATTGGAATTTCCTCCATTTTAATGCTACAGACAATATATTTGATAAAGCAAATACTATTGGGAATCACATTACATGAGCAACAAAATAGCATTTATTCTGTTCTTTGTACACTTGCATTGTTTCTTCTGAAAATAAATCTCTGTGGAGCAAAAAAGGAGAGCACAGGAAAGGTGAAATCTACAACATTTTGTGTTTAATTTTAAAATTATCTAAGTCTTTAAGTTAAATCCACAAAGTCAGTCTGCCTTGTCCAAACTTTATTAATGTTTCAAAAATAAATCCATTAGTTCACAGGTACATAAGCAAACAGGATTGTACAGTAGGGCTTTTCTGTGTCATTGAGAGAGTGCATAGTCATGTTTTCTAAACACCAATTGATAACAAACTACAAGAAAAAGCAAAACAAAAATGAAGAGGGACACAGGAGCACATTGATCACATTTTTATTTAAACTTCATCCTATTCCATCTCATGTTCCTAATACAGAAAGGTTAACTTTATAAGAGACACCAGATATGTTTATAATTCCATGCCAGCTGCTGATGCTCTCTATATAGCTCAACATTTCTGATATTTTGATTACATCTGAGATGTCAGGTAAGACTTTACTACTACTTTAAGACACCAAAGGTGCCATAAGAGACTTTCAGAGGAAAGAATAGATATACTTAGCTATGCTATTGCTTGTGTTTTTTTAGTGGTGTGACAAAGTTCATAGAAAATGGAAGAAAAATATGAAAAAAAATGGATCATTTTATTCTACAAATCAAAACTAACAGGTATATGCTTTATAAGATTTTTTGTCTTCAAAATATTTTTCATATAATCTTGACAGTGTTTACTGTTTTTTTCTTAATTCTTTTTCTCCTCTTTTTACACTATAGTTCTGTATAACAATATATGAAGAACACACATTTTAAACACTTTCATGTCTTTAAGACAGTATGACTATGGATTTCCTCTATGCATTAAAACAAAAAGTTGTCATAATTTGTGAACATACAGTATTTTATAAAACATATTCATATTTTTATATGTGTCATATTTTTCCTTTATCTTTCTGAAATAGCACATTTGAGCTGGCTTTAACACCTAGCTAATCAGTTTCTAAACAAGATTCTCCAGAATAATCTTCTTTTGCTCCTTTTTCCCTCTTTCTTGTTTCTTTTTTCAACATGTCATATATTCCTTTCTGTTATAATCATAAACCTGCTTTTGTATTTAGATTTAATTTATTCCCTCCTGTCCTATCATCTCTTCTTCTATCATTATGCAATACGGTTTGATGGCTGCTCTCTACCCTATTATCTTTCTCCTGTCACCTCAAGTCTTTGTTTCATTTCTTTCCTTTCCTTTATACTTCCACTTTCATCTTCTGTTTTCCTTTTCTAAAGGAATATTCCATCACTTTGTACTGCTCCCTGCAACTTACTTTTTTTTTTCCCCAAATAAAAAACCTGCATTCTGGCTCTACATTCATAAGAACATTCTACCATTTACCTTTCTCTTCTATTTCTTGCCTCTATCTTTTCTACTTACTGTACTCTTGTAGTGATAAATAATATTTTAAAATATATTTTAAAAAATTTCTGAGAAGAACATCTATGGTGCCATTCATCCAACCTATTTCAGATTCTACAGTGTAAATACTTACACAGTTTTTGGTCATTCTACAGATAGAAGCTGATGCTGTGAAGAAATTCTATGATAGATAAGTCAGATACAAACATCCATAATCATGTTTCCTTTTCTCTAGGAGAAAATTTTTGGATTTAGCCTCTTCTGCTTTCAGAAAATGGTATCAGAGATGAGGAGAAATATCCAACACATCCGTACTACATGAATAAATATTTGAGTGAGTGGACAGCTCTGCATAAGGTTATTTATAATTAAAGTCATATCTGTGAAACATATCTGTGAAACATTTTCCGTGAAATTAAGTAGTAC
Organism: Pipra filicauda; assembly: GCF_003945595.2. NCBI lineage: Eukaryota > Metazoa > Chordata > Aves > Passeriformes > Pipridae > Pipra > Pipra filicauda. The sequence goes on from NW_024105175.1 coordinate 1,756,316, forward strand.
TATAATGAGTATATCCACACACTGTGGTAAATATTTAGTCTCCTTATTTTTGTCTGCTTTTCATGTCAGACTGCACAGAGCACTCTTGATCCACCGACCTTGGCACCTAACTGATGAGGGCACCACATTTTTCTAGACTGCCTACATTTTCTTTCTTTTTTTCTCAAAGGGTGTTAGAGGAAGTTATGATCTGGTATGTTCCTGTACTGTAGTTGTAATCTCACAAAAAATGAAGATGTGGTCACATTTTCTTCCTTTATCTGGAAATTTTAGAGGCACTACCAATCCCAGTATCACAGATATCTTTCATGCAGAGTGCAAAACTTGTTCTGAATTTTTTGTAAATTTCCTAAGTTTAAGAAAAGAAGTGTTATAATTCCATCTTGGAACTGGTTTACAATGGAACTTAGTCAGTAATTAGATAAACAAAAGTTATGTGAGGTTCAGGGGACTCATAGTAAACACTACTTGTATCATGGATTAAATTCTCAGACTCTCTTTCAGGTATATACATCCTGCTCCACTCTGTTGGGTGTCAAAGAATTAGCTGAAGAGTGCTGTAAGGTGCGAGGGATTATGTCAAACTTCACCTCAATTAGTTTAGGTATTACTTTTAATCGATCATGTATTTCTTTACATTTACTTATGTTAATTAATTATGAAATTATGCAATAAAGATTAGGAGATATCTCCTTTGGCATATAGACAAAAGGACATATTTTCTGGTTTATAACTACGGCTCTTAGAAAACTCTATGGGCTCCTCATTAGGAAAAAAAGGTTATTTTCTATTTCCTTAAGATGTTTAGAAGTGTATATGTTTGAACATATGCATGTAAGTGTCATATATATATATATATATGCATATTTAAACACGATTAATAGCAGGCAACCTGAGGTTCTTAACTGAGTTATCCAGCTTACTGATTTATCCTGGATTACTGAGGCTCAAGAAATGGGTAAATAAATGTCTACACCATAATATGACTATAGTAAGATTCTAGTATGCCTCATTAACTAGTGTCTGCCCTTAAGTGGGTTGCAGTAAGTCACTATTCGAATACTGGTCCATTTTGATATAAAAGAAGTCATTTTAGTTTTATAATAGTCAGATACCGCACATTTATAAAATGGTGCAAAAGGCAAATAAGATGACAACTGAGGCTGATGTACAAATAAAAAAGTATTGGCTTAAGTCAGACAGTAGAACTAATAAGCACAAGGTTAAATATCCCTGTTGGTATATCATCCCACATCCTAGCTACAACAGAAAGGTGTAGTTTTAGTGGTTTTGTGCAGCCAGAGTTGAAATGAATGTCAGTACTTCAAATGAAATGATGCATAAGATATGAAGAAGACTATTAGGAGTATTTTGACTTAATACTAGTCAACAGGTTTATTTTATAATTTATAAGGATAGAGCTGCTAGAGTTTGAGGCAGTAATTAAAGAAAGAGTAGTTACAAACTTCCAATCATATCAGAAAAAAAACCAAACAGCTAAACTTAAAATTAGCAGCTGTAGACATTATAAGTTCACATAAACCTTTAAACTCTTTTAGGCCATGACTCCTTTGGAAAGCTGAGTGGCTGGAGTCAATTTGTAATTCAAAACAGGTTTTGCTTAGTATCAACAAAACTTTTGCTTTTGCAATTGGCAAATCAACTATAAAATAAAACTTGACAGCCAGTGTCCACATTGTATGATACTTTCTGACAGTTTTTCAAGATTATTTAACTTCTGTTGCCATTTATGTGAAAGCTTAAGAAACAGTAAAAAGCTGCCAGTCTCTTCCTTGTCACAAGAAACCTACATTTACTTCTCTGAAAGGGAGAAATTCACTGAAAACTAAAATTAATGGTTGCAGAGCTTATGCAGGGAATATACAAGAAGATAAAGTTGTGTTATTTGCTGTGGGTAAATAAAGTAATTTCTTTAAGAACCTATTTAAAAATGTATTCCTTTATCACATGGAGGTGCTGCAAACTTTTACAGAACAAAAAGAAGCTTATAGGTTCTTTAGACAAGTACGTAATAATTCCTCTTTTTTAAATTATTTTTTCAAAAGGGACATATTTAATAGAAAATTGTAAAAAAACCCTTTAACGAGATTATAAATTGCAGATGATAACAATTTTATTTTCTTAGAAGAATCCACCTTTCTTTCCTCAGCTAACCTGTGCTGAACCTGTCGTTATTAATATCATTCAACTGTATTTTCAGCATATATCTTGAAGGATGATTTGAACACAGAAACAAGGAAATAAGCATCCTCCCTGAAAAGAAAGGTGATATATTGTCTTAATATATCTCACAATTACAATAGTTCACAGAAACCCTGAGATTCCAGTTTAAATTTATTAAATAGTTTCTAATGTGTCCACAATTTTATTACTCATTTACAATAGAAGTCCCATACTATATCAAATTTTAACAATTCTTACCTCCAAACAAGACTAAATGATAAAACCAGTCTTGACATTGATTTCTATTAATTAGTGAGATTATCTGGCATGATTTAATTTTCTAAAATATTTAACTACGCATTTTTACATATATGCAAGAAATAATTTTAAATATATTTGTATATATTTATATGTGTGTTATATGAGATATCATAATGACAAAACCTCTTTAATCTGACAAAATTTAGCACTGTATTATGATGCAGAATATAAAACAATATCTATATGAAGACAAGTTTTCTGGAAAAACCATGATCCTGGTGGAACCCTGTAGCCCTTTTTTGTAATTTTAGAAGATATACAAGTTATAAGTTTTTGTTTTCTTTCTTTAACCACTTCAAAAAAGGAAAAGAGCAAATGAGATTTACCAAAACCTCAAATTATGAATGCGATAACATTTCAACTTTTTTCATGCAGTGAAAAATCTTTTAAACTCATAAGCTCTGTTTTAATTGACATTTCCAAATATCAAGTCTGCTTTTTGTCCTTTATTAATAGGGCTTGAAAGCTTTAAAACATATATCATATAGATAGTAAAAACATTAAAGAAATATGGTTTTATAGGTGAATATAATAATATTACAAAACAGTTAAATGTCAATTAAGGTGGAAGAATAGGAAGGAAATGGTCCCAAGAAAAAGGGTTTGCTTTGTCAAAATGAGATAAAGTAGAAAAAATGGCAAACAGAGAGGGCCGACATATTCTTACCAATCAGACTGGCAGGTGGGATGCCTTAGAACATTTCTATGACTCACCACTGCGCTAGTATTACTGCCAAAGGCAGATGGATGAAAATGCCAAGCATATGTGAAGAAGGTCAACAACAAAGATGCTAAGAGAAAGAAAACACAACACTCCTTTAAATATTTTTATAACACTTTATGATGCAGCTAAAGGAAGTCATCTTCTTAAGATGGCTAGGAAGAAAAAGTTGAATGCAATGTCATTTTTCTGGTTTATGTCATAAAGATAAGCTAACTGTGCATTAGCTCTTCTACTTCTATCTTTTCCCCTTCTTCTCTTAATTAGTATTTCTGAATAGAATTGCAAAAGTTACAAGGAGGGATTTATTTATAGATATCCATTTAACAGGTGTCAAATGTGGATTTCTGAAAATATGCAATAGAGAATTCTGGTGGAATTTCTATACTACATTACAGCACTTCTATGAAAAGCCATCTTACCATTATATGGTTTCTTATTTTTACCAAATTGATGTGTGTACATTTTTGCTAAAATAAAATGTTGTAGTAGGTTGACCCTGGCTGGTGCCATGTACCCACTAAAGCCGCTCTCTCACTCCCCTCTGCTACTGCACAGAGGAGAGAAAATATAACAAAGGGTTCATGAGTTGAGATAAGGACTGGGAGAGAGATCACTTACTGATTACTGTCACAGGCAAACCAGACTCAAAGTGGGGATATGAATTAAATTTGTTACTAACAGAATCAGTGCAGAAGAATGAGAAGTAAAATAAATCTTAAAAACACCTCCGTCCCACCCTTCCCTCCTTCCCAAGTTCTACCTCCCCCCAAGTGGCAAATGGAGATGGGGATTGGGGGTTGCAGTCACTTTGTCAGAGGTTGTTTTCTGCTGCTGCTCAGAGAGAGGAGTCCTCCCCTGCTCCAGCATGGCTTCCATCCCGTAGGAGACAGTCCTTCACAAATTTCCCTGACAGTTCTCCATCCCATGGGCAATAGTTCTCCGTAAACTGCTGCAGTGTTGGTCGCTTTTCCACAGGGTGTAATCTTTCAGGCACAGGCTACTTTGGTATGGGTCCCCCACAGGGCCAAAAATTCTACCTGGAAAACCTGCTCCAACATGGGCTCCTGTCTCCATGGGTCAACAGGTCCCTGCCAGGAGCCTGCTCCAACATGGGTCTCTCATGGGCTCACAACCTCCTTTGGGCATTCCTCTGCTCCAGTGTGGGTCTCCTCCACATGCTGCAGATGGATCTCTGCACACCTCTGGTCCTCCACAGGCTGAAGGGGCACAGCTGGCTCACCACAATCTGCACCATGGGCTGCACAGGAATCTCAGCTCTGGCACCTGGAGCACCTCCTATCCCTCCTTCTCCCCTGACCTTGGTGTCTGCAGAGCTCTTACATGTTCTCACTCCGCTGTTCTCCAGTTGCAATTTTCATCTGCAAAATAACTTCTTTTCCTTCTTAAATATTTTATCACAGAGGTGTTACTATCATTCGTGTTTGGCTCGGTGTTGGCCAGCAGCGAGTCCATCCTGGAACCAGTTGGCATTGGCTTGCCCAGACACTAGGGAAACTTCTGGCAACTTCTCACAGAAGCCACCCCTATGGCCCCACATGCCACCCCTCCATCCACCACCCCTCCCACCCCACTCCTCACTACCAATACCTGACCAACAGAAACGCTAATACACACACATGCATATCAATATATTTGTAGGACAAACAGTCACACTGACGGGGGGAGAACTGTAACCCCCCTTATGTAAGACCCAGAAAGGATCACTCTGCACGGAGTCACAGTGTGACACAGAATGAACATTTATTAAACGTGGACGCCAGCTTTTATGGGGAGAGCAGGGACTTTTCTGGAACAAAGAGTGGAGTATGGGAGGAGTATTCCAACAGTGGCAAATCACAGCAACAAGGGGTGGAACTGTCTGAACCTGGACAAATGGGAAAACGTCTCTGGGGGGAATAGGTGAAGTAAGTAGGACAAATAAGGAGAGGTCTTACATTGAACCAATAGGAAAAAGGGTAACAGGGGTACAGTACTGGGAATAACAGATTTTTATAATAAAATATATTATACTAATAATAAAACTATTGCACAACAGAGTAAAGGTACTTTGAAACAAACACTGTCGCAGTCCCGGCAGGCACAATCAGCGCACCACGACGTAAGCACATTCTGATGTCATTTCTTCTTCTTCTGATTTCTTTTCACTGATTTCCCTCCACCAGGGCACCTCCAACATCACACGACAGTTAGCAAAGAATTAGGCATAGCAGTAAGCTTTTTTGTCCTTTTCCTGTTAGTATCTCAATAGGAAGATTCTGGGCTCTGCTTTCCTTTCCTGCCTCTTTGCAGCATTTAAACACCAACAGTTATGCAAACTTTTAAACAACATTATATTTATATTTTACTTAATTATAATTATATTTAGAGATTTTAATTTTTTTTTTTCTGATTCCAGCCTCAAAAAGATAGCATTTCTGCTCTTGTCAAGTCTGCTGCTAAAATATTTGAATGACTGATGTTTTGTCTGGGAGAGATTAGAGTGTCAGAAAATCTACTAAATTTTATATTCAGAGTTTGCCTAATAGCTCAAGTATACTACCTCACATGTAGTCATCTGATCAATTGCTGGTAAAACTATGGCTTTTACTTTTTTCTTATTTATGCTTTGAACTGCCTTGCTCTTCCACACTTTTTGTTTTCTTTTGATGTAAGTTTGTTTTCAGGAGCAAGAAGTTGGTATGAAGTTAATTATTTAGCTTGTCTAGTATAAGTTATGATCTCCAATACCAGCAGGTGGATGTGCTCCTAGTATGTTGTGTAACCCATTGTACATGTACAAAATCTTGCCAGAGAGGCACAAAATTCCTGTTCAGCTCTAGTACTTGGGTTTCTATGGTATGAGCCAATTTGCAAAGTAGGTATGTGCAGCACACATACTCCTGGGTTTTGGCTGATTTTGGTTATAACATATGGTTCCTCTACCTATACCAGGAAGACCAGGAGCGTTTTAAAGTATATTGGTCTAGACATATCTCTGGGACAACTCAGCTGCTAAGCTCCTAAAGAATTTTTTATTCTAGTTGTAGGAATAACCTTGACATAGGCCTGAGAAATACTGCAATGGCATACAAAGTTTCTTTCTAACCAGAAAGGGTTACCTTTAAGTAGTTGTAGTTTATTAGGTAGTTCAGTAAGAATCATACAGGGAAAGTCTGCCATTGTACTGGGGGATGGCTTGTCTATATTACAAGGTTGAGTTAATTACTGTATTTGCCACTGGGGAGTCAAATTCTGCCAGCTGCAGGCTTGCGTTTCTCTGTGACTAGAATAATATATATATTGGGAGAGAGATTGTGCTACACTGACCTAACCCATAACATTAGTAGAATTCTTAAATTTGAACTGGAATGAGAGGGAAATCTCAATTGAGTTTTCCTTGTCGTACCAGTTTACTAACTGATTGTGGTGAAACTTCAGGGTCACAGTCATCAGAGTAAAATGAAGGAAATTCAATAAGAGATCTTTGTACTATTCTCATCTCAGTGTGTCAATATGCAGAAGTATTTGTCTGCTGCAAAACCAACATATTTTTCCAGATTATATTTGTGTCTATCATGTGTTTTCACCTGTGCAAGCATTTTATGTAAAAACTGAAGGTTGCAAAAGATTGAAAAAGGGCAGTGCTTAAGGAAGAAATTGCTGTGTACTTTGAGATTTGCTAGGAGAGACAAGCATGAAGAACACTTTCTACCTTATGGATTCCATTATCAATGGAATAAATGTCTGAATGATGCATTCTAATCCAAACCATCCTGCATTCATGAGATTTTTACACTGACGTTGCAATTTTCTATATGATTTTAGGACAGAAGAAGGTGATGAATGTTCCCTAATAATTTTTAGTTTGATAATATAATTTTATTACTCATTATAATGTTTTATAAGAAATTTATGCAGTGCCCCAAAGGAGTCATTGTCACTTTAAGTAAACCAGTGGCTCTCACCAAACCTCCCTAAGATACCTTACAAAATTAAATTCCTTGAGGCAGCAATTTATAGCAGTGGTTTTTAATGCTAAAAACACTGTAAAGCAGAACATATTCTGTAACAGGATGAAGTAAATGTCTTTTGTTAGTCCAGAATAGTTCTCCTCATAAAATGTGTGTTGTCAATAATCATTTACTCTTTATAAAAATACTACTATAAAACCATTCTTTTGAAACTTTACGGCTTCAGATTCTGTGCTTCTTAGCTTTCATGTCTAGATAGAGAGGTTTAAGTGTGAGACCATTAAACCAGCACGCTCAAGGCTGTGCTATTGATCATTCAGTGGATAACAATATTTATTTTTAAGCTAGTAAGAGACTTTATTTCAGGAAATACACCTATGTCTTTTTTTATTTTTTTTGTTTCTCACTTATTCTTTAAATGTGAATATAAATATTTAATTCATCCTTGGGTCTTTTTTTTTTTGATAGCTTGACAGTGTTGACAAATAACAAACTTTTATATTTTCTTTCTTTTATGTCCTGTTTCCTACAAGTTTTCTAGGATTAATTCTCAGAAAGATGGTAACATCGTAAAAAAATTTTGGTGTGCACTGGGGTGGAGGACATCTCAGACAGGAAATTATACTAAAAAGAAGTAGGTTAAAATCTGACCTTTGTTGCCTTTTATCTGCTATTTGTTGGAGTTTCTGTAAGGCACTTTATGCACACTTGCATGTCAAAAGGAGTTCATGCTCACTGAGATGGGCTGTCACTCCTTTGACATTCTCTCAGAGGTTTTTCAACAACATTTAGAAAGTCCATTAGGGTTATTTGATTTAAAAAAACCCAACTTGAATATTTCAAGAGGTGAGCAAGTGCCTAATAATAGGGTGATCATGAAACTAGGTCCCAAACTCTGTGTTAAGTTTGGAATTAATAGCTGAGCCCTTTTGATTGATAGACCCATTTATGCCCATTAAGATTTAAGAGTAAACTTTAGAATTGAGGAAATTAACAGTACCCCAAAGATAAAGACTTGAAGGAGAAACTTACAATAGCAAAAATTCCCTGGAAAATGTATATATGTTATGTATATATAAATCACAAAGTTGTCAGAATCTTTGGAGAGAAAGAAGGAATAGAAGCTCTCGACTGAGGATCAAAGAAAGAAATATTTAAGAATATTAAACAGTAAGAAAATACTTAGGAAAAAATATTATTCTGTAAGAAAACACACGTATATTTATCTAGCAATTTTGTGAGACTGTGATTCTGACTACAGAAAAACTTTTAAATCTACAAATCAAATGATTTATTAGACAGAGCTTATTTCCTGATGTGTAACACTGTGTTAACAAGGTAACACAAATTCTTGACTGAGCCTTGCTCACACCTGCCAAATGAACACAGTGAATTTGCAAATGCTGCATCCTTCTGCACATAAATGCATTTGACTACTTTGCACTCTTACTGGTTCTTTCAAATATAAATATAACTAATATTCAAGGTTATAGGAAATTGGTGATAATGTTAGGCTTTGGCTTGTGATACTTGCATAGGCATATGAAAATTGGATTCATTGCATACAATGTGGAATGCATTTTAGAGAAGTGTCTGATTCAGTATTAACTAGAAAACCCGTAAGTTCTATAATGGTTTTGGATTTTAAGAAAGAATTGGTGCCATAGATTTAAAAATAGAGAAAAAGAATTCTGAATACATTCTTCATTAAAGATAGATGGTGATATACAATTAACAGAGGGTAAGGAATGAGCACTTTGTGAGACTTATAAAATAACTAAAAACTCACTCAGTAATGTCCACAAAGACATATATAATTACTGTTTCAAACTAAATTTAGAATCTAAAACTATTTTTTTTTAAAAAATGTAGTCAGTTTGAATTTCCTGTATTTCATAGGTCCCTAGTTTTCTTTATTTAAATCAGCAGTGTCATGAGGGAGCTCCTTTTGGACATATGTGAAAATATTTTGATCCTGGTATGGCTGAATATTGTGACACACACATCATGATTACATATTCAAAAGGTAAATATTCCTGTAATTATTTTGACTGAATTAATTCAGTGTGGTAGACTTCCTCCCACAGAAAATAAAAAGGTATCCACCTATTTCTTTTCAACATGTAGATACTGCTATGAAAAAATTTATCCTCAGAACCTGTCTACTCCTAGTTCTCACCATTAAGTATCAATTCACTTATTGTTTCTAAGTGGATTTGTGTGCAAAACTTAATTCTCTATACAGAGAATGAGAAAATATCTAGTCAGGTCTCCACACTTGGATACTTAAAAGAAAGAATGTTAAAACAGCAGAAGAGAGAGAAAGAGATATTTGAAATCTCTCCAAGAGTCAGATGTTTCATTTCTGATCAGTTTTCAGGGGCTTCAACTTCTTCCTGGATTTAGAACATAAGTCATATAGGCTATGCATAACTGCTTTTCACTTTTCCCTGCTTCAGAACTTACTGAAGGAAAAAATGGAGCCTTGTTCTCCTACATACAAGAAAAGTAATTTAATTATTAAAAAGAAAACTGAACTTAGGAACAAAAGAATAATATCCAGCCTTGTTGGGTGCTAGAGAAAGAAGGAACTTCTACTTCGGTTTGATTTAGATCTAATAGTTGTTTTTCGGGGTACAATATCTCAACCAGAGTATCATCGAGTGAACAACATATGTAGAGACTTGGGGGGATTTCTTCCCCATTTTCTATCTTTTAACGGAATCCCAGCAAAAATATTGGTTGGTGGTAGCTGTTGTTAACTATCCTGTTAGTCTTTGTTGCCATTCTAAAGTATGACAGATGTATCCCCATATGCTTTACAACAGAAGTCTAAGCTCTAATATTGGGTTCTGGATTCTAGGCCTGGGGAAAACAAGACTGCAGTATTCATTTTTACTTGTGTTCTTATAGTTACTTGACACCTATATCATTCTAAGATTGCCTAACACCTTAAGATCAATTGGAACAAAAATTGTAGGAAGAGTTGAAAATCTCACTTGATTTTTGCACTCAATAAACTGATGCTTGTGATGCAAAACTGTGATGCTTGGAGCTTGATTGTTGCACTCCACACTGCAGTGGTTCTGTCCCACCACATTTGTATATATTATACATAATATAATATTGTCTCTCATAACGATATATAATGCAATGGTGAAATGCTACTACTTTGGAAAGTTTTTTCCCCATTAGTAAATACATGATTTACTAAAAAGTTTGGGGGACTGAGGAGGAGGGGAGCTGTTTGTGTTGTTTGTTTTTTTTTTTAAAGTAGTAAACCTGTATAGAATCTCAGGTTTGACTTGGACATGAAAAAACAGTAGTAAAACAATGTAAACCTTTAGAGTCGCAGAACCACTAAATCACCTTTCTGGATAGGAGCAGATTTTAAGACTAAACATTCTGATAGTGTTTGATTGTCAGAAGAGGGAGCTCTTGAACTGTGGCACAACGTTTCTAATAGATTCTAAAGAATACACCTTTATTCCTTGCATTATTAAAATTAAATTCCCCAGTGCTTAAAATATTTTAGAGTAGCCCACTCAGTCAGAATGGTGTATCCAAGAGGTTAAAGTCGACTTTTAGATACATATAAATATATTAATAAAAGAGGTAAGAATGGCAAAACAACAAAAACTGAAACCAAAAATTAAAGCAGAAATAGTTTGTTGCTCCTATTAAAAAAACCCCATATAAATGCATAAAAACAGCATACAATGAGATGCATATGCATCTCATTATGCATACGAGGATAGAAAGTGTTCATATATTTGATTAAAAGTTTCTGCAAGGCATTTCTGAGAAAAGTTATTGCTTTTACATAATAGTAATTAAAACCCAAAGCTTATGACATATTCTCTATATGTTATTTATCTTCAATCAATCAGTAAATAAACCTTGGTCACCTATTTAGATCTAGACAAAAATTGTCAACATAAATACATCTATAACACAAGCTGAATCTGATATTCTAATGTCATTTCTCAGGGAGATTTTTAAAAGCCATGGATAGATAGGACTTAAGTTAGTGCTACAGATGTATGTAGGTCATACAGGATGGGATCTAGTTTACCTGTCCTAGCCATCTAGGAGTTAGGCAGTGTAACAAGATCTATTAATGAATGAAGGATTTACCCATCCTGACACAGGTTTCAAGAAAAGAAAAAAAAATTTTGTGAACTTAATTCCTTTAATTCCTTAGACATCTAGCTCTAAATACTTCAGTTTTAGACTGATAAATTAGGCTGAATACAATGCCTTTTTGTCACTGACTAGACAGGAACTCACCCTTATATTATCCAAACCATCCACACAGAACTGCAGTCCATTATAAGACTAAAGAGAAACCCATGTTCTTCTGGCTGATGGAGACAGGTCTCAGGTCTAGGACATATCAAATGACATCAGATACCGCAGTTACTGAATAGTACACCTGAATTGTGTTATCTGAATCACGAATAAAGTATCAACATAGATAAATAGCGAGCTTTAAAGCAGATGGTGACATACAACACACAAGAAGATATTCAAAGCTTAACTGTCCAGAATTCTAGGACATCCAATCTACTTCTGAAGTTTGCTCTTGCTTTGAGGAAGGAATTGGAGCATGGGACCTCCAAAGGTGCTTTCCAATCTAAATTATTTTACATTCTTGTCATTTTATAAAGACCTTGAGGGTTTATTCTGAACCTGTCAAGATACTTATAGTCTATCTAAATGTCTGCATGGCTTCTCTGATATTTGCTAGTAGAAACAGGGAAAATTAGGGTTGGAAGAATATCTGCCCTGTATTTTTAAGTATTCTCAGCTGAGAACATGGCAGATGGATATGTTTACTTATTTGTAAGTACATGAGCACAGCAGGGATGGAGAGGGCTTGCTATAACAGCTAGCTGATTTCCCAAGTAATTCAAGTCACTATGTACTTCTGCAAGGATCTATTTACATTATAGCTCTTGTACCAGTGCCAGGATCAGGACCAGGCACACTAACTTCTTTTCAAAGATGTTAGTAAAAGACTTAATTTATTACTAGACTTGAAATAGACATATCTTTTCTTAAAACAAAATGATTATAAGGGTAGTTTCCCAAAGGAAGAAAAATACTCTAAGGTTATATAATGAAGGAGTCTTTTAAGTTCAACGAGAAATGCTCTTGAGCAGGAAAACAATGTCAGGTAGATCCAGAATCTATGTCCAGTCTCCTGAACTATTGTGTCGTTTGTGTTGCATATTATGGCTTAAAATGTAACAATATATGCATCATTCTAATAATGGATGATAAATAAATTTCAGGAGGAAATCCTTTAATGTAGCTAAATAATATACTTGAATAACCTGCACAATGATAAAATGTGAATAGAATTATATCAAAAGTATATATTATCCAAAGGTATTTCCTCAATGAGGTGGCTACCTTGTAGCAAGCTATCTTGTAGTGGCTTGTAAAAAAAAGAAGTAATTTCTTATGAAAAAGAACACAACTACCTAATCAGTTTTCTACTAGACTTCATAAGAATCAAAAAACCCTGAAAACTTTTGTTTCTGGAGCTACCAAACTTTGCACCAGATGTCACTCAGCTACTCATATGTGTTAAAATGACAGGTATATATCATTCATTATAATATAACATCACTGTATTAATTAAAGCACTGCTTATTACTAAAACATTTTTAGCAATTAAAGCAATCTGAGAAAAGCAAAGGGCCGAGCTAGCAAATTTGACCAGTGATGTCTCCAGTGACCATGAAGCACAACATGAGAACCACTATACTGAACTGCATTAACATTTTTCCGACCTTTTTGTTTACACTCTAATGTTATTTCATATAGGATCTTCTTGGTGTTAGAAAGATGAATTAATTCTTCATTTATCAAACAAAAATTCTCTTTCTTGCAAATGCCTATCTGTCCCTTGAAAAGTTCAGAAATGTCTTTTAAATTTAAGACTTAACTTTTGTGTCAAGGTCAAATTGCTATGATTTTAATCTTCAGTAGTTACATTCTGACAGATACATATTTTAAAAATGTAAACACCATTCCCCTCATCCCCAGTCAAAATAATTCTTGTTACGCATCTGGAGAAACTATTCTGAAAAGTACTAAGTGTGTCATTCCCTTATCTATTTTATCTTTGACTGTCTTAACATAAAATCTTTACCAAATCCAGTTCATTTTTATATATATTCCTCCAAAAAATATTCTTTCTCTCTCTCTCCCTCATTGTGTGCCACAGTTGGGGAATCTAATAGATTAACTAATAGATTAACGGCACTATCAGTTTGTATTAAGGGATGAAAAAATGGTAAGTCACTGTGAACAACCATGAAAGAAGTAGAGCACTTCAAAAATATTTCTGATTTTCATAATCAGCTATTTGTGTGCAGCAGTAGAGGTGAGTGGTAAAGCTTACCCACCAAACTAGACAGAATAATCTCTGTAAAACTGTGAGGTGGACATCTGGCAAACCACAAGTACATGAACATGTAAAAGACATGTTTTAAGTCAATTAAAGCTTCATTTTATTTTTTATTAGTTTAGTATGCTTAAGTAAGCCAAAACACTTAAGAAGCTTATTCATATATATATGTATATATTTAGTTTGCAAGATTTAATGGAATCCACAATCCATTTAATGGAATTTAGAATAAGTGTCAACTAGAAATTGCAATGAGTTTCTGGAGGAATTGAAACAAATGGATTAAATATTCAGACCCTGTGTTTCTTTGTATTCATGCCTTTTATATCTTAGTAGAATATATGGTTGATTAGAAAGATTTTCCTAGTCCTGACAGGGTTAAAGATTTTCTGTAATCTCATTATTTCTAAAGAAGGATTTATCCATAGAAGATGATGATGATGATCTTCCTAAGCAAGATCGAATGTTCATTTTCTATTTTTACAACTGTAATAAAGTTATACAATAAACATACAATAAATATGTACTGTGTTAATTTTTAAAAATCCATGACCTGCTTGTCATAAAACTTCTATACATCAATCACAGAAAAGTTTCATACAGTAACAATGAACATCTGTATATTTTGTAAAGATTTGAACTAGAAAGGTATTTATATCTAAAAGGGGAGGAAAGAACTATATACAGAAATTATATTTAAATAGTATTAAATAAAATGAAGAACATAAAAATTTTTCAACAATTTTACACATTCCAAATATAGCTGAGAAGAAAGAGCTATTGGTGCTTCAACATTTGAATATGTAAGCCCTTCATAATCAAGCGAGCACTATAATAAACTCTGTTCACATCAATTTCCAAAGAAAAATAGTATAATCACTCATATTCAGATAAGGTTGTATTCTCCGACACTTCCTTATTTCCTTGTACTCAACAAGGAAGTTTCCTTTTTTTGTGTGTAATTGAAATGACAAAGCATCATTAGATTAATCATAGTCACAGAAGAAGAGCTCTTGGCATGTTTAGTAAATCACAATTTCATAGCAAGTATAATAAAAAAAATATAGACTGAAAGATCAAAGGGAAAAGTATCTTTCTTTTTGACTAAGTCATTGAACTATTTTCAAGAACCCTGTTCATTGTCTGTGGGTGTGACCCTCCTGACAGATTTGCCCCATGCCTTATGAATTGAGAAATTTCTCCATGACATCCATTCTGTTTTAACAGTTGGATTATACATCTATACAGCAGAAGATATCTGAAAGAAAAATGTTGTTTCATATCAGAATTTGGGCATTTTTGTACCAAGCAGTGGTTACTGGAGGATTTTTCTCTCAACAAAGATAGGATTTAGCATTGTCATTACATCAACCCTTGACTTTCCTTCATTTACTGAAAACTTTGTGTTACAAAGGTCATTATATTTTAAGCTAGGGGACAAGAATATGTATCAAAATTAAGTGTAACAGTTACCGCATACAGTATTGCGATGTATGCCAACACATCTCAATATTTTGATATTATTTTGCAATTATCTCATAACAATGTACATAACAATGTACTTCTGTCAGTGTCAAAAATACCGTGAGCTATTACTCCTGATGTTCTAGCTTCTGTAAATTACAAATTTCTTTTTTTTTAAGTAATTTCTGTTTACAAGTTATGTCATACAACCTTTGAAGATATTAAAAAGACAAGGGTTACAGCATGAGAGAAAAAGAAACAATATAATTAACTGCTGTGAATTTAACAGGTTTCTAATCTTAAAATCTTGAAGAGCAGGGCAAAAGAAATTTAGACATGTATGCATTAAAGTGTAGTACAAGACATTAATTTATCTTCAAAAGAAGATAATTAGTAGTTCCTAATAAAGCCACATAAACATTACACAAAGTATATTTGATAGTTTCAGTGTATTTAATTTTAGACATTTTAAAATATATGCATATACTGAAGTAGATTTTCAAGTTAGCAATAAATTTTGCACTTCAGTCATGTTTGTTCAGTTCCTTTATCTCCTTATTAGGTAAGGTTTCATAGTCATAGGGAATATTTTAAGGGGAAAAAAAGTTAAAAAGAGAATATATACATATAGGATCCCTGTTTGGTTGTTTTGGTTTGGTGGGTTTTTTTTTGTTTTTAGTTTGTTTTGTGGTTTGCTTGAACATGCAAAGTCAATTTTAACTTATCATTTAGTGTAAATGGTAAAAATAAATTTAGGTGTGAGGTGCGCTCAGTGACACTTATTACCCTTCGGTGCCTAAATGCCTCTATAGGTACTGTGTGCATACTTTAGGAGTATTACTTCATTAAGCATGTTAAAATTTTTAGGGCTCTGAAGCAGACAGATTAGACTACGCTTTAAATTTGAAGCTTCTGCCGAATGAGTGATACTAGAAGGCAAGAAAATAATCCAGAAGACCTCAAGAAGTTAATAAAAAAGGAAAGCAAAATCTGGAAAGGTCTAGTAGCATATGTTGAACTGAATAAATTCCATCACTTAAGCTAGTGACAAATTAATTGAAATTCATAACTTTGAATTCCAGGCTTCCCAAGCACTCACACAGGCTGGAAAGAGAATGGATAGAAAGAAGCACTGAGGAAAAGGACTTTGGGGTGTTGGTGGATAAGAAGCTTTACAGGACCCAGCTGTGTGCACTTACAGCACAGAAGCTGAAGTTATCCTGGACTACATCAATAGCGGGGTGGCCAACAGGGCCAGCAAAGTGATTCTGGCCCTCTGCTCTGGTGAGACCCCACCTGTGTGTCCCCAGCACAGGAAGGACATTGACCACTTAGAGAGAGTCCACAGGAAGGTCTCCAAGATGATTAGAGGGATGGAGCATCACAGGCTGAGAGATTTGGGGTTGTTCAGCCTGGAGAAGAGGAGGCTCCAGGGACACCTTATAGCAGCCTTCCAGTGCCTAAAGGGGGGCCTACTGGAAAACTAGAGAGGGATTTTTACAAGGGCGTGAATGGTAGGACAAGGGGAAATGGTTTAAAATTCAGACGAGGTACATTTAGAGAGACTGGAACAGGTTTCTCAGAGAAGTTGTGGATGCCCCATCCCTGGAAGTGTTCAAGGCTAGCCTGGATGGGGCTTTGAGCAACTTGGTCTAGTGGAAGGTATCCCTGTCCTTGGTGGGGGGGGGTGGAACTACATGATCTTCAATATCCCCTCCAAGTTTTTATGATTACTTATACACTGAGAGTCTTAAATGAGTCAGACACTTATCCTCACCAAATGCAAAGCCCATAAAAACTGTAAGTTTTAAGAGAGAGTGGCTTTGAATATGTGCTTTAGTACACTATATTTTTCATGAACAGACAACTCCAGCAGCAACATATGTAGCCTTTCCCAATTTAGGAAACATAATCAAAATGTCTTGTTGAAATCTGTTCTTCAAAATAAGGAAAAGTCCTCCAGTTTGGCAAAGAAATGGTACTTTTATGATTCCTCATTAAAACTTTTAGATGATGATATGTGGAATGTTATAAAAAATAGTTGTATGTATTCATAATTCATTAATAAATAAAAAATGTTCTATATAATTATAAAAATTAAAAATAACTCTTATTCAATAGGTTTTGATGGAAACTTTTTTAGATAATCTGAATCATTTAATTAAAATGTAGACATAAATTTTTTGGATTTGCTATGTTACACAGCAGTAACATGGTACAAGTCCTCCATCACATGGTTTTGTTCTCTTCACCCATCAACTCTTTCATTCTGATTACTGAAAAGGTAGTTTGAAGTGGTAATGAATAAAATTTTTAAAATGAGAAATACATTATCTTTTTCTGATCAAATTTAAAAAATGAAATAAAATAAAACAATTAAAAACCAAAACACTAAAATCAGAAAAAATTGTCTATAATACTTTTACAAAACATTAAGGTAAACATATTTTTATTAAAAAAATTGAATTTTTCTTTCTCTAATAAAGAAATAAGAAATTTAAGCATCAATGAAAATATACCTGATGTTACTTTGAATGTTTATAAGTTTTTTGGCCATAGTGTTATTTTTTTAAACTAATGTTACACAACTGCTATTCTTCGAAATTCAAAATGATTACTCTTGACACTGGCCGTTGTGAATAAGGAGGGACTGGTTACAGATATGTACAAACCTTTGATATGCATAATTTCAGAATTATTCATGAGTACAGAAGCATATCTGAAAGGAAAACTCCTCTTAAAATGTAAGCTGAGCTTTACAGAAATTTTATTTTTAGGTGAGATAATTAAACTTAGGTGCATTAGCTATATGCTATTTGTTTGAAGTAGTAGAAGCCATAAGTAAAATAATCATAGCATATATTCTTGAAAAGTAGGAGACAAAAAAATAATAACAACATAATAAAAGTACCTTTCTTTATCTATTAGGGTATTCCCTACGGTAACACTCTTGGAAGGAAATTTGAATAATGATAAAGCCAGTTTTCCAGCAAGATTTTCAGTTTAATGTTTGACATCAGTCATTTAGCTGCTTTACTTAATCTTGGAAAGAGTTTGTTTCTTGAGCTACCCTGGCAGTCAAGCATATATTTTCCTTCTGGGTATAAAAAAAATAAAGTGTCAAAAACTTGCCAGAACTAAGAGTAAAAACTGCTTTATATAGTAAAGTTATAGACCACGATAAGGCTTATTGAACTGGGATTTGTGCAGCTTTAGGGGTCTTTTGCTAAATACTTTAAGGTCACATGGAAGCATAAAAGTGTTTTTACCCCTCTGATGTGACTAACATTTTTATTTGCTTTGCATTAAACATCCATTCTGTTTTCTGAAAAGGTGTTTTAATAACCAAAGTCTCAAATCATGGTAATAATAATATATATTTTTTTTTTTTTTATTTTTTTTTAGCACATAAGAATACTCTCCCTTTAACTCTCTATTTTGGGTTGTAACATCAGATATTAGCAAGTATTTGTGGGCAAAAGGGACAGGGAAGTGAGACTGGGAGCAAGACTCAATAAGAGTCCAGGGAATAGACAAGGAAAAGGAAACAGGATTTGAGCAGGGTAAACACAAAAGATAGAAAAACAGTGAGTAGTGTGAGGGAAGTAGATGGGCATTACCAAACTCATGGGAAGGCAGAGAAAAGAATAATTCAGTAATGAATTAAAAATAAATCAGGAAACTTCGGGCAATGGTCAGAGAGAAGAACTTGTATTATGACAAATATAAGTAGAATTGTAAAGAACATTAGAAATAGTATCCAAAGTTAAAAATAGAAAAATTTATGTCCTTTTTGGGTGTATTTTCTCTGTGGCTTGTCAGAAAAAAAAAAAAAAAGGTTTTGATAAACTTTGAACTTAAGCATAGAGTATATGAACTGTGATGGGATGGAAGGGAAGGGGAAAGGTTTGTGGCCTTTAAATCTCTTCCCCACTGGAAGTGAAGTGAGAAAAAAGATGGTTAAATAACACAATGATCTTGAAGTGTGTGATTTGGAGCTGCAAAAAAAAAAAACCACAAACAAAACAACAAAAACCCATAAACCAACATTAAAAAAAAAAACAAAACAACCCTGAAACTCCACAAGACCAGTCTGAAGAGTTTATTCAGTCTCAATTGATAGCTGAAGAAGTATTTTTATGTATTTGGTCCAGTAGAATTTGGATTTGTAGTGTCTATTTACCTTAAAGCTGCCTGTTTAAAAAGATTGGAAAATCTTTGGAGCGGCAATTAAATGGTTCCTCAGACAAGACCTACCAGGAAAATGGTAATCATAACAAAATGTTTAAAGTAAAAAGATGTGCCTTAGCTTTTATTGAGCAAAAGGAAAATGTTTCATTTGTCTATAATGTCAATGAGTAAATATTTACTGAGTCAGCCTATTAATTAACCATGTTTACCAAGAGATCATTTATGCAGTTGAAGAAATGGCCAGCTGTAATTGATCCCCTACCTCAGGGGAGCCAGGGACAAATCTTGTTAGACTGGAATGACACAAATCTGGACCCTGACCAGCTGGAGCAGACTTTCTTCTTCCAATATGCCCATATTTCCCTGCTGAGAAGCCTTCTGCCAAAATAGGCCCCTGTCAAAGATTTAAATGTGGCTTGTCCATCACCATCATGAATCAACATTTTATTCTGCAACAGGTTTGTAATGAAAAATTTGTTATTTATCTACTTTCATCTTTAATGAAAAATGATATGCATAATCATTTAAAATCAAATTGGATTCTAATTAGTTTGTTTAGGGACCTTCAAAACAGAATTCTATGTTTCTGATAACACCTTCTTGCATTTGTTAGACATCTACCTTAAAGATGCCAGGTTCTGAAAGGGAAAAACTGAGCATTTTTTATAAATAAAATCTTTCTATGTCAATAGAAAAGTGTTATTAAAATATAAAGAAAGAAAAATCATACAGAAGCCAGAAATAACATAAATTGAATGTTATTTTTCACCAAAAATAATCCAACTTGTAACTACTTAAAGATATCTGTATCATTTTCTATTTAGAAATTTATTTGCTCCAAACTATTCCTATTTCCAAGTATTCTCATATCTGTGGCTAGAATAATATAATTAGTTTATCATCAGTTTCTCTTATGATCATGGCATTAAAAAAAAGCTGTAACACAATCTCTTCCTTATTTTCATTTTAATGAGAATATTATGTAAAAACTAAAACTGCCCACACATAGAGCTAATGAGAATTCATACATCCTTTATTAGACATCAGAAAGATATAATTAGATTTTGTGATTTTTTTTGACAGAAGTTAATTTCTCTTCCCAAATTATAAATAATTTTGTTATCGTTACCTACCTTCTTTTAAAATTCTTTATGGTGTGATTTATATTGCAGTTCCCAATGCTGTAGGTGGTTTTTTGACTTAGTCTCTTCTCTTATTTTCATTTCTTTATTCTTTTGTTCAGTTTGTACCTATTCCTTTTAAACATCCAGGATTTTGGTTGGTTTTGGGTTTTTTTCACACGAGAATGTTTAATTAAATTAATGTTGAAATAAACTGCCTGATCAATAGATTCTGTTTCTGCAATATTTATGGTAAAGGATAAGGGAAATAGTTTAATGGGATAGTTTCCTCTTGCAATGCTTCTCCACTGCTAGGACATAGCATCTGCTATGTACTACCTGTCACCGGAAAGCTCCAGATCTTATCCATCCCCCAAATGCATTCCTAACATCACAAGGAAATTGTGGGAGGCATGCCTGCAAGAACTGGTATTTAATCTAACATTTAGTAAATAAACAGGGTGGGTGGAGAGTGGAGAATGATTTCTAGTTTAAGAAGGAGTTCTAGTTTAAGATTTCAATTCTAACAGATACACACTATCTCTATTTCTCATACACACCCACACACACCCACCTCACCCCCTGTGCCTCTCCATTCCCTTTGATCTAGGTTGGGCCTGCACTGTGAATCCAGGGTAATCGCACACTCAGTGTGACCACTAAGTACAACTGAGTCAGAGTCTCAACATACAGCTTTTCTGCCTTGGGCTTCATCTTCAGGGTGGAGTTGAAAACCCAAGTATAGAGTTTACATGACAAGGGGTGATTATCTTCACTACTTATTGGTTTCTGAGTTAGGCTGTTGGTGTAAGTCTTGGAATTTATGAAGTTCCCAGGGCAACTTATTTATCTAAGGCAAATTAATGGTTGCTACTGGGACTCTTTTCACCCCTTGGTCTCCATCTTCAGGTCTGTGAAGCTGACAACAGTTGCATAACAGAGTTCACTTGTACTTCTTGATTTGCAAGCAGACACTGGATTAATCTAGTCAGCTCAAACTGTGCCGTTGTATGTAGTCCAGGCCTCGTTTGTCTCACTGATGCTTTCGGTTATGCATCAGTCTAAGTACCACATTCTTGCCTTATTCTGTCACACACATCTTTCTAAATTTCCCAACCTTCCTCCATTGTAACCTATTGGCCTCTACTAGACAATGGAAATGATTATATATACACAATCTAGAGCCTAAGTCTGTTCCTGTTCCAAAACATCTCCCATCTTTATGTTTGGAGATCCCCACACAGAGACATATTTTCCACTATACTATGACTTTTCCAGTCTTCAGTATGGTTGGATTTATTGTATGTTCATTTTGACTGGCTTTGCAACCTCTTTTGATTTTTGTTTGTAAGTATTTGTGAAAGAGAATGTTTTTTTATTTGAGCATCTAGACAAATGCCTAATGTATCGCTGTGATTCATTTAATTACATACATGCATTTCAGGTGGAAAAATGTATTACACAGTTGGAACATCAGCTCTTGAATATAGAAAACCTAAGAAGGATAGTTCACTAGCAAGCCATAAGGTTTTGTGTTTGTTTTGTTCTTTCATACAACCCCCTTGTCAAGTAAAGGCAAACATACTTGACAAAGGCAACATACTTGAAGCAAGAGCTTCATAATAAATTCTGTCAATAGAAACAGAAACAAATCAAATAATCAAATTGTATGTGAAAAGTGTTTTTCCAGTTGTACCTAATCCATAATTATATTGACTTCACAAATAGTAAAGAGAGATCCAAATTATAGGTCTAAATAAATATTTTGTATACCACTTTCCCTTGTATAGAAAATCTATTTTTTATAGTATATATATATGTTTGTGTGTCCATTTTAAAATAATTTTATTGTATTAACAAAATTACAGATGTAAACTTATATCTGAAAGTAAGATTTCAGAACTTTAAGGACAGCCTGAAAAACACAATAATGGAAACACCAAACAATTTTGTAACTACCTCTCTTTATACTTTTCACTCCAGAGAAAAAACCTTCATACGTTTTAAAGAAAGGTTTAGTAACCTTAAAACTCTCACAGACTAAATTAATTAATTGGATTCCAGATAAATAGCAATGGTAATGAAAAATATTTCTGGAATTCATAAATCATAGAACCAATCAAGTTTGAAGGGAACCCAGAAGCTGTCTAGACTGGAACCTCCTGCTCAAAGCATGGCTGACATTGAAATGAGACAGTGTTCAGGGCTTTGTGCAACACGTTTACTTCAATGAACAACCAAAAGCCTAGGTTCTTGAAAAACTCCAGTGAAGGGATGATCCACAACCTCTCTTTTCCATTGTACAGTTACCTGGACAGTAAAGTTCTTCCTCATATTCAGGTGGAATTTCCTGTGCATCAGTTTCTGCCCATTTCCTGTTGTCCTATTGCTCTGCACCACTAAGAAGAGCCTGGCTCCATCCTCTTGGCATTCTCCCTTTAGATACTTGTATATATTGATAAAGTCCCCCCTCAGTTGTCTCTTCTTGAGGTTGAACCGACCCATCTTTCTCAGCCCTTCCTCGTAAGAGAGATGGTCCAGTCTCTTAATCATCTTCATAGCCCTCCACCAGACCTGTTTCAGGAGCTCCATGTCTCTCTTGTACTGAGAAAACCTCCTCTTTAACACAGGTTAAAGACATGCCGGTGACTTCTGTAAAATTTGAGAAAGTAAAATAGAGAGGTTTTAAAGAATTATTTAATTTCTGAAATGGAGATGTAATGAAGAATGACCTACGAGAGCTGGCAAAAAATGAAGGAAGGATGACATAAATACTTAAATAGAAATATAAATTATACAGAGTAATATAATGAAGAAAACAACTATTTTGTACCTATCTTTATGGTTATCTTATATTTTGCTGTTCTTGTATATGTAGTTTCAATTTTATCACTTGTATCTGTTGCTGGTTGTTGTGTTCCCTTTAGTAAGAGATTTGTTTCACTATAAAACTCATTAATATCACAGTGTGACAAGTGATTTACTCTGCTTTCAGGAAGATGGGAAAATCAAAGAATGTTCACTAGCTCAAAACATATGTTTTACTTAAAGGAAACATTTTATGGTACTGTAAATATTTTGCTTGTTTATTTTTTAACTTAAATTGTACATTAAATCGTAAGACAAATCCTGTAACTTGTTATTTGTACAGAGTAAGGTAAATACCTTCTGGTCTGCATTATAAGAACCAGCATCCCACTTTTCTCATCTGTATCTGTTAAAAGAACAGGTGCAAGGCATTTGTATACCAATAAGGCTCCCATGATACCTTCAGTTTGAATGTATGAATTGATGGAAGCTTTCCTGAGTTGCAAACAGTTTTTTGTATAATGTGCTTTGGCAGGGAGCTAGCATAATGTCATGTAGCTGTACCACATCTTATTATTCTGTACAATGTAGTATTCCAGAAAAAAATGTGCTCACATTGAATCTCACCATTTTTTTGAAACTAGACAATGCTATGAGCAAAATCCCAGTATTGGCCCTTAAACATACCATGTTCCCTAAGTACTTGTTGCTACAGTGCAGCTGTACAACCATGATTGAGAAGAGCTGGATGAGAAGGAGCTGAAGCAAACCTGTCTGGCACCTTCTCTGCTTCATGTGGGAATAGCATTTCCATGCATTTACGCTGAGTTCTAGCTGGCGGTGGGTTGCTTTCCTGGTCCTGGCCCATGGGCACAGACTTCCACATAGCCTTAGGGATGCCTGGTCACTGACGACTTGCCTGGCTATCAGATGTCCTGGACGGTATCCCTGTCCCAGCCCTTCTCTCTTGGTTGGGTACTGTGAGACTGTGCCTCTTGATGAGCTTCTCCTCTGCTGGCTTCTCTCACTCTTAGCTCTCAGCTTCCTACCTGACATCTAAGGTCATGTGCAAGTTCTGTCTTTATAATGGGAAAAAAGTAATGTTTCAAAATGTTTGGTCTGTGATCTAGCATCAAAGTTGAATGTTAGAACTGATAAATAACATAATGATTTTTTATTTCCATGAGGCAAAACTCTGTAGTAATAATTTCATTTTTAACTTATGAGAAAAGTAGTTTTTAATTAGAAAACACTGATGCAGAACCATTCAAGTAATATCCCAAAATAACTTTATCTTGCTACATTAAGTAAGGCAAGTTTGTTCACTGAATAGTGAAGAACAAAGATGACTAAAAATGATGTACTGGTTCCTAATCCTACAGAGACATATTTTTATAATTTACTTAAATTCATCCTTGTTGTGGTTTAACCCCAGATGGCAATGAAGTACCACACAGATGCTCATTCACTCCCTCCAGGGTGGGATACAGGAGAGAATCAGAACCATAAAAGAAATTTTCTGTGTTGAGAAAAAGACAGTTTAATAGGTGAAGCAAGAGACACACACACGCAAAGTAAAACAAGGAATTCATTCATCATTTCCCATGAGTTCAAATATTTTCCGTACAAAAATGGGCAAGTCACTTTATGACTCAACACCTTATGTGCTGCATTAGAAAATGAAGCATGCCTAGCTTCAAAGCATAAATTGGAACGATTCTTACCTTCTCTATGTATCTATGTCTAGCTTTTCCAGAGCCAACTAGCAGCCTAAACCACAAAAATGTGTGACATTAAGACACATCCCAGCAAACATCTCCAGACTGCACAGTGGGAACCACTCAGTGACACAGCAGCCTGCATATAGTCATATGGTTTGGGATATCCCTTTGGTCAGCTGGGGTCAGCCATCCTGGCTGTGCCCCCTCCTCACTTCGTGTGCTCCCCCCAACCTCCTCACTGGCAGGGTGGGGTGAGAGACAGAGAAGACCTTGACTCTGTAAGCACTGTTTAGCAATAATGAAAACATTCCTCTGTTATCAACACTGTTTTCATCACAAATCCAAAACATAAACCCATACCAGCTACTGTAAAGAAAATTAACTCTATGCCAGCAAAACCAGCCCAGTCCATTAGTTATAAAGAGTGATACTGAGGAGTTATAGAAAGTAGAAGTCTCGGTTATACTCACATTCTGTATCTGAAAAATGCCAGATTATGTATCAGAAGTTCGTCTGTTATATTAATAGCTGAGCACTGTGTTAAACAACAAAGTTAAAATGTCTTTTGAAATTATCAGCTCAAGAAGGAATTTAGGAATTCTTAACGCATTAGCCATTGTCTTCTCTACATTCTCAATACTGCTTGTTTAATTGTTCATAAAAACTTCTGGGAGTTCCCAAGAACAGAGTGGAAGAAAAATGGGAACTAGGGAAGCATGTTGGACAGGCAAAATATCTGATATTTTAAAGCATTGATAAAATGGTCCAAATAATTAGGTATGTCCAATTAGTATTGCTTCCTGGGGATGGGGGGGGAGGGGAAAGAGTTCTGATACTGACCTTGTTAATTAAAAAATAAAAATAAAAATTAACACTTAAGCATACCTGTAGACGATGAATTGGATTCATAATAAATATATCTTGTTACACTAACATACTGTCATTTTTCATTGGATTAACACAGCCATTAACAAAAATAATTATGCTGGTGAAATAACCTTCTGTAAAACAGTGGGAACATTTTCACACAACAATTCGACTTCAAAAAAGAAAGTAGCAACTACATGAAATCGATGCAGTGCACACAATGCCACTTAAAATATTAAATATGTAGCTCAGACACCAAAGAACTCTACTGGAAAAGAAACAGTAATTTTTTTTCTGTGCAATTACTTTTTGAGATCTATTTAAAGAAGTATTTTTTATTTGTGTTTCAAAGAAAGTATTGTGCATTTGTATGATATTGATATTTAAAATGAAAATGTCTCGCTAATCCAGAATGCACTTCTAGACACAGGAACATATATCAGTACAGCCCACATAACTTCAATTGTCTAAGAATAAAATATGTATGACTTATAAGATGTTGAGTACCACTTTAAGAACTGACTTTGAAAATCTCAAGGTATGATAATAAATTGCAAATCAGTGGAGGACAGTGAAATTAGAGGCAATATGACTTTATTGACTTCATGAGGTACCCAACTAATATTGCTTTGGAATTAATGAAAAAGAAAACTTGGCAGCTCCTGCAGAAATTATTAAAAGACATTAAAGTAATATGTTGCTGTATTGTTTAATATCCAACAGATTTAGAAGTTCATCTGTAAAATAACCTTAGTAATTTATTATCTGAAATAATATTAATGGAACATAAGAATATGAAAGACAGATTCTGCACCTGGGACAGAGTAATGCTGAGCACAAGTATATACTGCAAGGAGAGTGGCTGGAGATCCCCCCGCAGAGAGGGATCTGGGGGTGCTGATCAACAGCAGGCACAATGGGAGTCAGAAATGTGCCTGGAAGCCAAGAGAGCAGGTGCATCAAACACAGCATCATCAGCCTCCCAAAAGAGATTACTAACCCACTTCATTAAGTGCTGGTGCAGCCTTATCTGGAGTACTGTGCAAAGTTCTGGGCCCCACAATTTAAGATATGAACGTATTTGGATGCATCCAGAGGGGGGCAAGAAAGCTGATGAAAGGGTTGGAGAAAGAATGTCCTGTGAGGAGAACATGAGGACCCTGGGATTTTCTAGTTTGGAGAAAAGAAGGCTGAAGAGTGACGTCATTGTTCTCTACAGCTTCCAAAGGACATGAAGTGGAGAGGGAGGTGTTGATCTCTTCTCCTTGGTATCGAGTGATAGGATGCAGTGGAATTGTTAATAACAAAAATGAATTTAGACCAATAAAATTTAGACCAATAATACACTCATTTATCAGAATATTATCTTTCCTTAGCCATAAAGTTTTTCTTAATTCTGGTACCAACTGCCTGACAAATTCAGGGCTGACCAAAAGCTAAAGCAAATTGTCCAAATGCCTCTGAAACACTGGCAGGCTTGGGGCATTGGAAAACTCTCCAAAAAGCCAGTTCTGGTGTTTGACCACCCTCTTGGTAAAGAAATGCTTCCTAATTCCAAGTCTGAATCTCCCCTGACACAGCTTTGAACAATTCCAGGCACATTTCTGACTCCCATTGTGCCTGCTGTTGATCAGCACCCCCAGATCCCTCTCTACATATTATTGGTCTAAATTCATTATTGTTATTAACAATTTTTTTTTCCTCATGGTAGCTCTAAGACCTTTAACTAAGAATTTTTAGCCACTAGAAATTTGTAAGGTACATACTGGTATTTCCTAAAATACTTAGCTCATCTAGGAGGTGCTAAGTTTAGAAAGATAGAGCATGACAGGATTAACGGGAGTGAAAGAAAACTGATTGATGTATCTTTCTGCTGTTCCTCTTCTTCCTCAGAATGGATGATCTTCAAATGAAATAGCTGCATCTCAGATCTTTCTCACGCATCTCTTTTGCAGCTTTTAGATCTTCCACATCTTCTGATGCTTTTATGATTCAAAGATCACATAAACTCTTTTCAGGATTTCTTTTTTTCTCTTGGGGAAAGTAGATTGTTGTGAGCAGCTGTTGTGGTTTAACCCTGGTATGCACATAAGCCCCTTGTTCGGGGGAAAATAGAATCTAAAGGGGAAAAGTGAGAAAACTAATAAGTTGAGATATAGAAAGTTTAATATAAAAAAAATGCTGGATAAAGGCAAAGCAAAATAAGGAATTCATTCACTAGTGTCCGTGTGTAGGCAAGTCATATCCAGGAAAGCAGGTCTTCAAATAACCACAGAACAGTTAGTTTGGAAGATAAATGCTACAACTCGAGACATCCCAACTTTTACTGCTGAACATGATGACATATGGTATGGAACGTTCCTTTTGGTCCGTTGGGATCAGCTGTCCTGGCTGTGTCCCCTCCCAAGTTCTTCCACACCCCCAGCTTCCTCAGTGGTGGGTTGGGGCAAGAGGCAGAAAAGGCCTTGACACTCTGTAAGCACTGCTCAGCTAAATCTAAAACATCCATGTATTATCAACACTGTTTTTATCATAAATCAAAAACACAGCCCCATGCTAGCTACTATTCCATCCAAAACCAGTACTGCTGCATAATTATTCAAAAAGATGAATGGTATCCAGACCATGCCAACTAGAAAGATGTTTCTGTAGAAACAGATATGCTCAAACTTCATAGAGACTAAACATAAAGTGTTCCAGTGTTTCACCAACCTAATTGTAATTTTTTTTCTTTTTCTTCATTCTCAGGGATTGCAATTCTGTAACTCTCCATGTTTAAAAAGCACGAAATACCATTAAGAAGGTTACTGAAGTCATTCGGTGTGGTATGAAATGCCATTCTTGGTGTATAGATGACAATCCAGTAAATGCAGCTTATCTAAGCCATTCATTGTAGTTCTGATATTATTAAAAGAGACAGGACATATGAGACAGATGTTCTAAATAACTTTCCTCTTGGATAAATCTGAAAGCAGTATATGCCAGTTATTCCAGACTTCTTTTTGCATCAAGGCTTTCTGTGTTGTTGTTTTTTTTCTTTTCTAGAAAGTCTTGAACACAGAGATGTATTCATGTCAAGGAGAGGAAAGCAGTTTATTCTGTACTGCTCCATTACTACTGCAATACAATAAAGAATATCTCTTGTTTGATTACTTATGTCACATTGATCAGATCATCTATGTCATATGGTTTAACAAGCCTATCTAGGTTACTGTAATCTAGGGTTAAAATTATAAAACTGTTAATACAAAAAAAGTTTGCCTATAAACCCTTTAGATTAATTCTGATTTTTATATGTTATATTGGAAAAAGTAAAATAATCATTAGTGATTAATCAAAATTGTTAAAATTTTTGTTAGGTCTGGAATTTACCATGAATGCTTCACAGAAGTATGGTAGTAGAGCAGCCAAATGAGACTAGTCAAATAGTCTTACAAGTGCTCTTCAACTTAAATATATAAACAAAAATACCTTTGAAAATGTAGTACTGTAGTCTTCCCCCCCCAAAAAAAAAATCAGGTTGTATTTATAGGATCAAAGGGCAATTCAGATGTGAATGTACTTGAGGAAACCTCTAGTCCAACTTCCCAATCAAAGCAGGAGAAGCTATAAGGGTCAGCCAGGTCACTCAGCACTCTGTCCAGGTGTTTTGAAAGTTTCCAAAGACAGAGTCAATGCAATACCTCCAGGTAACTTTCTCTGCTGACTGGGTGTACTCATGTGGTAAAAGTTTCTCTCTACATGCAGAAACTGCTCCATTTCACATTGTGCCTGATGACTCTTATCCTCCCCCCATGCTGCATGGCTTAGTGGTGACTCAGTAGTGCTAAGTTACCTGCTGGACTTAATGATATCAGAGGTTTTTTCCAACCTGACTGATTCTATGATTCTATGTTGAAGGACCTGTCTCTGTCTCCTTTCTGACCTTCCCTCAGGCAAAGATATGCTTTTGTTAGGAACCCCACAGGCATCTCTTCTAAGGCTAAATAAATCCTGGTCCAAAAAACTCAAAAGGCAAGTGGTCCTGTCCTGACCACTGTGGTGGCTTATCTATGTCTTTCCTGTACAGGACACACTAATTAGATGCTGTGTGATTGGTTCTGAGTAAAGGCATGAATAATCAGTTCTCTGGGCCAGCTGACTGTGCTTTCATTAGTGCTGCTGGCTGTCTTTGCTGTCAGGGCACACTGCAGGCTCATGTTCAGCTCGCTGTCCCCCAGGGTCCCCAGGGTGTTTTTGCCGGAGCTGCTCCTTAGTCTTTCAGTGCCCAGTCTATCACTGCCAGGGTCTTCCTTACTTGAGATAGGACTTTGCATTTTGTCTTGTTGAACTTCATGAGGGTTTTCTCAGCCCATTTCTCCTGACTGTCAAGGTCCCTCTGGATGGTGGTCTCTGCATGACCTCCAGTATATTGACTGGTTCCATCCCCACACAAATTTAGCACCATCTTCATAAAAAGGAATCAAAGTTTTTCTGATTGTAGTAGTCTTGATTACAGAATGAAAATATTTAAGGGGAAAAATATAGCTAAAATATTTAAAGTAGTTAATAAATCCCTGCTCCGAGTATTATTCATTGACTTGCATTCTGCATAAGATCATTCTGTCAGACTGAAGCATTATCTATAGTGATCGGTAAATTAATTTGAAATGAAAGTGAAGAAATAGGATTATACAGCATAGAAAATTTTGCACATTTTATGCATCAGATTGCTTTGCAAATGCATTCCTTACAATCTGCCTTTAGGCAGCTGGAGTTGATAATACTCCTACTAACA
Organism: Pipra filicauda; assembly: GCF_003945595.2. Taxonomy (NCBI): domain Eukaryota; kingdom Metazoa; phylum Chordata; class Aves; order Passeriformes; family Pipridae; genus Pipra; species Pipra filicauda. The sequence continues at coordinate 1,786,886 of NW_024105175.1, forward strand.
GATGCTCTAGGCATAAAGAGACAGTATGTAGACTTACACACACACTGCTCAGAAACAGAAAATCTTTAATATGATGCAACCTCCTGTAACATAGTTTTCCATAACCAGAAATAAATGTGACACAGAATGACTAGATCTGCAATGCCCTATCTTCTACTTTAGTGGTGATAAGAGGCACATCTTACTTTCTTACCTTAAAGCATTTGTATCTTTCATGAAAAATTAAATGCTTTAGTAGAAAGGGATTTGTAGAAGCCATGTGACAAGGACTCAAATTTGAAGATTGCAAACATAAGCGTTTAAGACTGTGAATACTCAGTTATTCACTCAGAAGAATATCTGCTGGTACAATAAGAACTGTATTAGTCAAAAGTAAACACCATCACCCCCTAAAAGAACCCAAACAAACAAACAAACCCACAAACAAAGAAGCAAAACCAAAATGAACAAAGAACAAACATGAAAGTTACCTCCATTCACTAGGCTACATTAAGGATTTCAGTTTTGGACTTGGGAATCAGAGGTGAGAACTAGTATCTAATGCCCTAGTAGAGGTTTGACTTCCTCACTGAGGTATGACAAATATTTCCTCACAAAGATTATTACCAAAAAAGTGTTTAAGCTGTCATAAATCTATCACTAAAACAACTCTATTTTGCTGGGAAAAGAGTGAAGAGCAAATGATTCAGTGATTGTCTTTGTAAAGTAAATTTTAATATCTCGGAAAGATACCTTCTTTTTCCATACCCTGCTACCTTTCATTTATAGAAGATAGTAAAAACTGTAGGCCCTATATCAGTATCATTACACAATTAACATTACTTGTGTCTGGTCTTTAGGTCTAGGATAAAGACATTGATGATGGGAAGGCAATGTGGTCACTGTGTTTGTTCAGACTGTCAACAAGTATTCAATCAGTGCTTAGTAGGGTATGAATATCCTGCTATTAAAAATAGGCTTTTACTAGTAGCTACTGTCACAGAGACCTTCAGAGGTCATGAAGAGTTAATAAGTTTTTGCCAATATACATCTCAAATTGGGTTTGTAATAAATGACAATCATAATAAAACTTCTGCAGAGAGCATGAAGAATGACTTAATCTCCCATATTAAAGTATATTCGCTCTCTTGTTTTGAGAATAATCTTCTACTTAGAGACATTTAAGGTCAACAATATCTATTTCTAATCAGAATGCTTAGAAGAACAAAAAGACCTTACTTTGTCTTGTCAATGGTAAAGTGATTACAGTTATATATTCAAGGAGAAATGTAGCATTTTCCATATTATAAACAGGACATATCAATGAAACCTGAAAATCAGGGATAAGAAAGAAGATAGTATTGTTTTTCCTATTTCCTCCTGAGTTGTTTGTTGTAATGGAAGGAAACGGCAGACTTCATTTTTAAGGCTTGATTTGGTTTGTAGAGTCAAAATTCAATTAGAATTCCAATTTATATTCAAATTATTTCAATGGGCAGTTTTTCATATTGAATTCATTCCTTTTCTATAGAAATATATTTTATTGTATGCATTCTTTTATCTTTTTTAATGTAAATTCAAACTTATCTCATTTTTGTCACTGATTGCCCAGTTATCATAGGGCCGTATGAGCTGATTCTAAGGTAGTAAGTGTCAAATCACAGGTAATCCTTCTCTACTGCTGCACAACCCATTATATTTATGAAGTTATTCACTGTGGAGCTATTTGACCTATTTTGAAAACATGTTTCATCTTTTAAAATCAAAACAGTGTTATTTCTCAAATTCTGAATCTTCCCTGTGTTTTCACTTTCTTGTCAAACAGTCATGTTCAGTGTAAAGATTTGGAATAAAATTTCACAAATTTATTCAGCAATATACCTGCCAGGCTTGTAGGATGGTAGAAAAGACAGAAATGCCAAAGGTTTGACAAGGTATTAATAATCCATTTCCTTTTAAAAGGTTACCCTTTTGGCTTGCTGCCTTCTAATATGGCCACTTCAGAGGCACATCACATACTTAAGAAACAGTGCAGTTGCTTAAATTAATATCAACAATGAGCATTAACTTCACCTGATGTAAGTCTTTCTGCTTTGTTATGTCATTTGCAAGGTAAATTAAGAGGGAACACAAATTAGATTTCTTCTTAATTCAATCTAAATTGAAAAAGTGGGAAAAAATATTAAGAAAAAAAACCCATTGCATAAAAGTAGAAGCATATAAAGCAGTAAGTTTGGTAAGCCCATAGCTAAAGAGATTCTGACTTACATTACATATACCTTGCAAGTAAAATACATACTTCAGTAGCTAGAATTGTAGCATGTGGTTTCATCTCAGAGTAATGAAAGCTGTTTTGCTGATCTTAATTTATTTGATAGGAGGCAAATGCCAGTAGAAACTGAGTGGTTATGTCCATGATCAGTTATAAAATAAAATGTATTAAGAAAACCCAAGCTGTTCTGTATTTTTTAAATATCGCATTACATTTGTAGACTCTCTAAATCTGAGAGCAATGTCTCTCTGAGCAATAGTGTCCTTAGTAATGATATTGAGTAGATTATTGTAGATATTCCAGAAGGTAGGTTTCCAAAATTCTTTCTATACAAAAAAATTTGAATGTGTTCCCTGATGAAAAAAAAAAAAAAGAAGTAAAATAATAATAGAATGTAAAATATGCCCTGTAGGTGAAGGTATAGCTTTAGTAAAGAACATAGTACAATTCAGCTATTTGTACAGTTGGGAAGGAAAATGTTACCCATATTAATCCAATTTCTCAGGATCCTGGAGGTAAGAGATAGGAAAGACCTGTTATAATGTCTAGACCAACCTTTTGTAAATGCAGAATTATTATCTCCTACTATGTATCATATGTTTTCCAGTAATTTTGCTAGAGCTGCTTTAAATCACACACAAAATTTTCTATTTCTCTCCATAAGATATTTCTTAGCTTCCCTGGAAGCTTATACTGTTCTCACGAGAAAATAAACCAGGAGGCATTGAAGCTGCTGATCAACAAGAAAATCCACTGCAGGCACAGTTCTGACCTTGGGACACTTGACTTCATCCTGGACACTGACTGCAGGGCACCATGAGGTTGCTGTGGTCCACCCTTCAAGATTCCCTTCCTGTAATACCAGACCTGGGAGGCAGGGCTGCTGCATGACTGGCTGTCACACTGATAAAAAGCAAAGACTGAGCGCCCATCAGAATTTATGAACTTGAAGCTCTTACAGGACTGTCAATACAGACATATCAGGTTCCTTTCACAAGACACTCCTGGGCTTACAAATATTGAAGGGGTCCGGGTTGTCCACAAATGTTGAAGGGGTCTTGGTGGTCAGTATGCCAGAGGGAAAACCCCCGCAAGACCAAACAGTCGTTTGTGAGACAGGATCTCAAGTTTTGCTCTAGGACCCTTCCACACTTCATATTTAAAGGTGCAAAAATACTAATTGCATAATGGTACTGATTTAATCAAACTGTCAGCTGCTTACTTTCCAAAGTGCAGAGTGGTGACTCTGTGATTATATTAGCAATTGATGAAGCACTTGGTTTTAGTTCCTTTTTATCACCTATATGACAGAACATCATTCACAGCAATTTTCTTTCTTATCGCTGCCTTTTTATGAGGACTACAGACCTTTTAGATTTTACAGTTTTACCAAATTGCTTTAAAAGCTTGGGTTTATTAAGAAAGAAATAATTCAAAAGAAATAAAAATTACAGTAGCTGTGTAACAAAAAAGTTTTTAGAAATCTGTGGACATGAACCAACCACACATAATTTTCTAAGGGATTTTAAATTAGGCATATCTCCAGTACTGAATTTAAAATAATAGAGCTCACTATTGTCTTCAAAATTTGTACCCACATGATATGTAGTTAATACTTGAGGAGCAGTCTACAAACAACCATGACTCCGTCCTCAAAAAAAACCCAAACCTGACTCTCAATGAAATTACGGTTTACCAGTGATGAATTATATAAGGAATTTTGGTTTAGGTTTGGTTTGTTTTTTTTTTATTTCCTGTTCCAAAGATAAAATATCTTCTTAAAGAGCACAACGCATCTCTTAATCTTCTCTGGAGGTTGTACATTTCACTTTATAAAATGTGTGGGTAAAAAAGTAGCCATAGGAGAAGGCACCTAAAAACATTCACCATGTGCCTCCCTTTCCAGATTATGCAGAAAAAAATCTATTTTCTTGCGTCTGGCCACCCGAGTTTTGTACAGAGGTAATTCAACAGGGTAACTGGGGCATTCCTCTGGTCTGAATTCCCCTGCAGTCAGCTGATTATGGTGTTCTCTCCAAAAGTCAGTGATGTGGCTTTGAAACAATCCCACTAAGAAAGGCCAAATTCTTAGATTCCCTGATTTCTAAGTGAGCCTTCACTCATGGCAGTAGTTTAAAAAAGTGAGGAGAGAGAAAAGTGGCATTCTGAAATTTCAGGTAGCTGGGAGTTTAGGAAAAAGGCTTAGACTACTTAGAATCAGCCCTATTTCATAAATTCCTAGCTAAGCAGTGTATCCACTAGCCAGTGAATTACCTGACCTTTCATTTGGTACTATGGAACGGTTTTATAGTCTTCTGAATTTTGATTGGATAAGCTGATATAATGCAGGCTTCACCTAAGTCTGCCAGTGTGAGTGACTGGCTAGATGCTGTGAGAAAAATTAAAGTTTGGTCTGTATAATCATGAAAGAACTCTTCTAAGAAATGAAAACTTTCCTTAAAATAACTAAGTCAGGTTTAGCAAAAACAAAGCTTTTCTTTTTTAGTGACTGAGACTATGAATCTGAGCTCTGTTATGTGGATTTATCACCTTAACTGGCACTACCACGGAGTTCACCGGGATTTCTTCAAGGCCAAACAGGAACTCTGGGACAGTTCATGACAATAAAAACAGATCTTAGAACCATCTTTCTTTTTTGACAGATAAATATCCCCAAAATCCCAAAGAAAATAAAATTTAGGCTACTAATATAAAAATATACAAACCTGTATTACAGGGTAATTTAATATAGTTTCATGCTTTTAAATTGCTTGTTATTTAGTATTTTCAAGGATACTGAATTCTTTCAAGATACAATTGAATAACATTTTGAATGGTGAAATAAGCAATTGGGTCCTAACTAAAAATATCTGACTGTTTTTGAAATCTGATTCTGCTAACTTTGGAATCAGTAGACGAGGTGGTAGAAGCTCTGCAGTAATCACAAGGGATGTATTTTACAGCCCCTGAGACATTGAATTGAGAAAATTCTGTTCCATCCACGACACAGAAAGCTTTGCCCCTGTGACTATAAAGATTCATGTTAATTGCTCTTTTATTAAGGGCTTGAAAAAGCCAATAGGTTTTCTTATTTTCTGTAAAGAAATAAAACACTCTAATACAACAGATCTCTCTTCCAGCTCTCAGCATGGCACCTTGCTAGTGAGAGAGACAACAGTATTCTGCATAGCCTCATTAAAAAAGAGTGAGAGTGGCTTACTTTTTTCTCCCAGTTGTTCCATTTTCTCCCTCAGTAAGTTCTGCAGAACTTATTGAAGAAGAGTCCTTAAAGTGCCAAGAGCAGGTTTGAAATGCTACACACAGATTATTTTTAGGAGTTAGTGTCCTTGATAAAATATTGCAATTCATGTATATGCAACATGTTAAGTATACTTCAGTGCTACAAGCTTGATTTACATTTGTAATAGATGATAATTAGTGTTCCAGGAGGAAAACAAAAGGAGAGTTGATGATGTGGTGAAGAACTTGATTAGTGATAACTCTGAAGAGGGTGAGACATGAGAACCAAGAGACTCATCATCTTAGTTTTCCTTTTTTTGGACAAGGAAGGGAATATTGTTACCAAGGATAAGGAAAAAGCTGAGGTACTTAATGCCGCTTTCACCCTGGTTATCCTCAGGCCAGCCACCTCCCTGGGCTTGTAGACAGGGACGGGCAGTAGAATAGGCACCCCATAAACCAGGAGGAAATAGTAACACACTGTACCACTTAGACACTCACAAGGCTATGGGGCTGGGGGGGATTCACAGGATGATATGAAGCAATCGGCAGAAGAGCTCTCCAAGCCACTCTCCATCATTTATCATCTCTCCTGGTTAACCCGGGAGGTCCTGGATCACTGGAGGTTAGCTAATGTGATACCCATCTACAAGAAGGGCCAGAAGGAGGATTTGGAGTACTACAGGCTTGTCAGCCTGCTCTTGGTGCTGGGAGAGGTTATGAAACACATTATTTTGAGTGCGATCACATGGTACATACAGGACAACCAGGGGAACAGGCTTAGCCAACACAGGTTTATATCCTGCTTAACCAACCTGGCCTACTTTTATGATCAGGTGACCTGCCTAGTAAATAAGGGAAAGGCTATGGATGTAGTCTGCCTGGACTTCAGTAATGCCTTTGATACTGTCTCGCACAGCATTCTCCTGGAAAAGATGGCAGCCCACAGCTCGAATAGGTGCTCTTTTCACTGGATTAAAAAATGACCCAGAGAGTGGTGATGAATGATGTTCAGTTGGTGGATGGTCACTAGTGGGTTTCACGAAGGCTCAGTTTTGGGGTCAGTCCTGTTTAATATCTTTACCAATGATCTGGACAAGGGAATTGAGTGCACCCTCAGTAAATTCAGAGACGACAGCAAACTGGGTGGGAGTGTTGATCTGCTATAAGATAGGAAGCCTCTGCAGAGGGATCTGGACAGGTTCAACAAGGTCAAGTGCTGGGTCTTGCACTTGGGTCACAACAAATTCATGCAGTGCTACAGGCCGGGGGAGGAATGGCTGGAAAGCAGCCCTGTGAAAAAGGACCTGGGGTCAACAGGCTGAACATGAGCCAGCAGTGTGCCCAGGTGGCCAAGAAGGCCAGTGGCATCCTGGCCTCTATCAGAAATAGTGTGGCCAGCAGGATTAGGGAAGTGATTCTTTCCCTGCACTCAGCACTGGTGAAGCTGTGCTTTGAGTACTGTGTCCAGTTTTGGGACCCTCACTTCAAGAAAGATATGGAGGTGCTGGAACGTGTCCAGAGCAATGAAACTGGTGAAGGGTTTTATGAGAAACTTCTGAGGAGGTTGGGGCTGTTTGTGACTGGAAAAAAGGAGGTTCCAGGGAAAGCTCATCACTGCTTAGAACTACTTGAAAGAGGTTGTAGCAAGGTGGAGGTTGGCCTCTTCTCCAACGTAACTAGCAACAAGTCAAGAGGAAATGGCCTCAAGTTGCATGAGGGGAGGTTCAGGTTGGACATCAGGAAGAATTTCTTCACTGAAAGAAGGGTCAAGCATTGGAATGGGCTGCCCAGAGAGGTGGTGGAGTTACCATCTCTGGAAGTGCTCAAGAAATGACTGGACCTGGCACTTAGTGCCATGGCTTGGTTGACATGGTGGTGTTTGGTCCAAGGTTGGACTTAATGATCTTAGAGGTCTTTTCAAACCTTCATGCATTTTCCTAAATTATCTGCTTTCCTTTCTTAGTGCATTTTAAAAGAATCTGACTGAGTCCAGAAACATAATTTTTCTTCATATCTATAAACCCACATTTTTAATGGGGCCATGAGCTATTTAACTGTGAAACTAAGAAAAAAAACAAACAAAAAAAACTGTCATAAGTTTAAATCATATTTTCAAAGTGGAAGAGGGCTCATGTAAGTTTTTCTCCAATGATATTATGATTCCTGGAGCTGACAAGTCACTCCAGATCTGTACAGTTATTAAAGCCCTTTTGTCTAGAAGAAATGTCTTTGGTGAGTCCTGTGGAACCATATTCTTTGATGATCATAGAAAATGTCTTCATATGTCTAAAAAGAATACAGTAAATATCAGAGTATAAGCATATACAGTAAAAAGACAATATTTATGGTGAAGTCAATATTTATAGGAGTTTTTTGCTTAAAAGTAAAATAGATCCCTAAATAATGCAGACAGTCCCCAGAGACACAGTACAAAAAGACTAAGGAAATGTTTGTTTGCAGAAATAAAGAATAATTTAAAACATTTTAACATTTTAAAAACTGCAAATGAGAAATTGCCAGAAAGAAAGCAAAGTACTTGAAGAAAATGAGAATTTCTTTGTAAAAGGAGAGGAGTTCTGGGAAACAGGAAGTGTAGGTTCTGAGTGGAGGCTAATATTTGGAAAATTTCAAAGACAATGAATAGTAAAATGTTCAAAAACCAGGAAAAAAAGATTGGAAAAAAACCCTCACAGGATTTAAGAGTTATGTTAAAAGTAGGGAAAAGGCTATATGAATGGAGGTTGGTATTAAAGAAAAATTAACAAGATGGATAGAGAGAAAAGAAGCTTGGACAATTAGAAAGGAAAAATGAGAATATGAAACATAAGTTGAGAAGACTCATGACAGAAGTAGTAAAATAATCCATAGTACATCCTTCATTTTGCACAATTTGTTAGGTTTTTCAGCTGACTGGATAAAGATGTAAAGTAAATGTGAAAGTAATCAAAATAATGAAGATTTAAGTGTTCCTCTCTGGATTTCCTGACCAACAGAGGAAAAAGCAAAAAATCTGCTAAGAAAGTGAAGGACAGCAAAGTGACTTGAGAATGGATGGTGAGAGGGAATTTGCAGATCCGTGACTTCAATGACAATTGACAATTGACATCTTTCAAGAAAGATGTATGATTTTACCTTGATGTCTGGAATCAAGGCCAACACTATTAATAAAATAAATGTTGAAAAGGTGCTTGTGAGAAGAACAGATACTTTTTTCTCTATTTTTTTCATCCCCATGTATAGCTATCATATCTAAATTTGATTAGATAATACCAAATCTATAGGCATCTGTTTGTTGAGACTACCTACATTTGTTGTATGAATGATGCCATGGTGCTTGACAGGCAGAAAATACTACCTTCTGTGTCCGTCTCATTGTGATATAGGTTTATTATTTCTAGGTCTGGGTTGCTACTGAGAATCTTTACCTGATTTTACTGGCCCTTCACTGTGGTTATACTCTAACATGGGCTTCTGTGAAGTTGCTAGTTCAGTACTACCAGGCTGTAAGTATGATGTAATGGTCCAGGTGATCCGTGTTCATTTGACTGAGAGTATTCAGTACTTTGGAACAACAGCTATGGTCAGCTTTTTGTGAGTCTTTAAAACACCTTTGATGCTGAAATCTGGTGAATAAGAATGTCACTGAAAAATCACCATCACAAATTTGTTTTGATAGCGTAAAAACAGGGCAACAGGGGTTTTTTTAAGTGTGATTGTAATGTATCTTTCCCATGTCACTTTATGAATTAGTTTATCAGTAGTTTTCTAACTTCTGGCCAAAGAAAAATCAAGAGTTTAGGGTCAAATTATTGTGACTAGATGTCTGTGAGAGATATAGCAAATTTATGTGTTTCCTGGCACAGCAACATTTTTACCTGCCAACACCTGTAAATTCAGACACCCACATAAGCACTTATCATCTCAGTATTTGGCTTGACACATTAAAATAGGGTATTTGTTGTGTTGCATTATTTTCAACTTTTCATGTATAATATTAATTACAGTTTAACAGTCACAATTTTAGTAGACTTCACTACAGAAAGTTACAGCAGTATATGTAAGGCATTACCCTGAAAACTCAATTACCAATTATTAATTTCCTGCACCTACAGTGCAAAATAGTGCCTGTGCATAATTTCCTTTTTTGTTTGTTTGACATGTTGTTGAGCATTAAACTTTAGTAGCAATCAAGATAATGAGCAAACAAAAAAAATCTTACCTATGCTCCTTATTGTGCCATCGTTTTGAAATAAACTGTCTTTTAAATTTTCTTCTAAGTAGTAGAACTCTTAAAAAAATACTTTTTCCTTTTCTTTTGTTTCAAGTAATGCAATGTATATTAGAATTAATTTTCTGCTGCAGAGAACCTTCTTATTTTAAATAATTTTGTATAGTTTATAAAAAAATTCATTTTTCTAAGCAGATTTTTGATTTTTTTGCTTGCACATCCTACATATCAGATAGTTCCTTTCTTTTAGCATTAAAATTTTTGTTAGATGAACATTTCTGAAGGTGAAGAGAGAGTTACGATATATTAATTTCTATAAAATCTGGAAAATACTGGAATAATATTTTTGAACTAACATTAACCCCCTTTTAACTAAAACTTTTTTCTGTGGTAAAATATTTTTGACATTTCATATGTACACAATTCCTCTCCTTAAGATGCTGTAAATCAGTTTAGCTGTAATACCCTCAGAAAGGGTTATAGATCCTAGCATGGTTACATGGATTCTTAATATGATATTTATAATTCTTTATGCTTCACCTAAAAGTATTTTATTTGCATGATAAAACAGAAATAAAGGAAGACAATAAAAAAATAAAGACAATAATACAAGTTGTGATATCCCCTGGCATCAGTTCTATTTTAGTGTATTCTGAGAGCCCAAAACCATCTATTTAATTTTATTTTTATCTACTATCAACCTCAAAATAACCTAAGTGTCTGTGAGGGAAGAAGAGAATACAGTCCATCATGTGAGGGGAGAAAATAAAGGAAACAGAGTCAGTACCATAAAGTAAGGTTTAACACTATATAATACAGACATAACTCCCCAATTTTTGTCCTCTTGCTTTAAGATTAATCCGCAAAATTTATCGGATGTAAAGGTTATTTTTTTTGTTTCTCCTGAAAATTTACATAAGAAAAAATTGTTTTTCTCTCTTCTCTTGATCTTCATTAATCAGAGAATACATCATGATATAGTTTACTGAAACATTAAATTACTTAGCAGCTATTTACCTTCTGCTATAGGGAGAAGGAAACGCTCCTAAAAGCATGAATCTTGTGGTCATTAGCACTGTTAGCCCTATGATGTGTCCCTAAATTTTTAAATTCTATTTAATTTTCTTTTGATTCTTAATATATTTTAGAATATAAATTGCTTATTTTGTTCTGTAACTCAAGATGCCCTCACCACACATTATTATAGATGTTCAATTTTTAGTGTATTTTCAATTTGTATATATATTTTATATCTCCTCATCCTTTTCCTCCTGCGTGTTGTCTCCCTTCCCCCCTCCTCCCCTGCAGCAGCCAAACGGCTATCAGTTCTGCAATCAATTAGTGTGCCTCTTGTTAGCAGTATACTATCAATCTGTCTGATTTTGTCCCCACCTTGGTTTGAAGGATTGTGTCTACTTATGTTGAAAAAGTGTTCTATAACCTTTGTTAGGTTATCTGATAACATGCTAATTACATTAAGCAGATAACCTGGTCAATGGTCAGAAAGACAAGAACAGGTGGAGCAACCCCAATGACTTACTCAGCTGAAGTGAGGACACTGAATTGGCAGGTTCTTGGGGCATCCAAGGACAATGACCCAACACATGGGAATAATCTGCCTGTCTACTGCCTGCACTAAGGGATGGCAGAGGCCTCCCTTCCACCAGACTGGAGATGCAGAACTTGTCCAGGCCCTGAGGTTGTCTGGAGATGGCAATCTCCAGCAGCTTTGTCAAACAATAATTCGTTTTATTCCAAGGCTGTGTCCACTGTCTCTTAAGAAACACTGTAAGTAACTTGCTATGGTCCTGTGTCTGGGGTTTTTTTTCACTGTAAGACTTCCCATGCTGTTGAACTATTATGCAATGTGAAATATTTTTTACATCTGCCAAATAGTTTATTTTACTTTTTCATCTTATGTGTAAAAATTTGTGTGTAGTTTCATTCCTCCCCTCCTTTTTTCCTTCTTCTTTTTGCCATGTGAAATCAAGCTTTGTGTGCTGAATACTGCATTCTTTCCCATTTCAGGTTCATTCATTCATGGATTTTTTTGATTTTCTTTTTCAGGGAAAAATCCATCAGAGTTATATTGGCTTTATCCTAGAAAATACCTGCGTGGTAGTCTCTGCTACTTAATAAAAGGAACCTCAAATTAATTAATTTTCCATAGATGAAATACCAAGGTCTTGCTCATGCCAACACTGTTAATATTAGCTCTCTCTGCAGTACACTGGATGGATATGTTGTACATAACAACTGGCTCTGTTCTTTGTATTTATGATGGTGCTCCTAACACCCTAAGGTGCAACGAATATTTAGATTTTATTTCAGTCCAGTTTTGTTTGTTTTTTTTTTTTTTTTAATAGCTGTGTGATGGTCTTTGCTTTACTTTGTTTTTCCACTCAGGATAACTCCTTCCCTCATTTTATTTCTGCTGTCATCAACTATATGAGGTTTGGAGCCAGGGGTTGGAGTAGACCTAGGTTTTGTATAGGCTACTGGAGGACAGGGAGTACTTCTAAGCCCATGCAGTGCAACCTAATGAACAGAAGTCAGATTAAAAATATCTCTGGTTGAGATATATATGACTTGTTAATCTATATAAGCACTTACACACATGTAGGTTCTTCTTGTAGTCAATGAACATAATTAACTACTTATCTTTTTGTAAAGTAAACACTAAAATACATAAAACATTGAATCTAAAAAACCCTTCACATCCAGCGTCAACTATGAGGCTTGACTACCTCATACACAGACATCTGTACTATGTAAATCCAAGATTAAGTGGGATATAACCTTCCTCGGTGCCTGAATCCAAGCTGATTGGGACTGTACAACTTTGGCTTCTCAATGGTACAACTGTTTCCAAATTATTTATGATAAAGCCTGTTAAATTGCAATCCTCCATTTCCATCATCCATTTTTTATTTGGCACACAATATGATGAGTCTGAAACTAATATTCTATTGCAGATGCTGAGAAATCTTCAGAGGCTTATGTCTAAGAGCTGTCCACCCCCTCTAAAATATGTTAACATTTTTAGCATTTTTACCCACCATATTTCCTGTCATAAAGACCAACCATCTTCAAACAATATATTGCAAGTAGTTCAACCTCCTCTTCTTATCCAGAGCAATTCATTTGCTGTTGTATTGATCCACTAAAAGAAGAGATTCCAATAAGTCCTTAGAAATTTTATGTTCTCTCCTTGGTACAATACTGTTCATGTCACAGTCTGGAGGTTAGTCCAGTTTGTGTGATAAACAGGTAATCAGTCATAAATTCCTTGAAAGACAACTGACACACATCTGGAAATGACAAAGAATACTTGTTAGATGCCAAAATAGAAGTCATCTTCACAGATGTACAGCAAAGATGACAATGTTTTTCAGTTGAGCAGGCTTACATATTCCTTTCCAGTCTTTTAACATTTTTCAATTTGAAGTCCTCTTCAGCTGCCCAGTACAATATAATCCCTCTTTTACCAAACTGCTGCTATAACATTTCAGTTACAGGAGATGCTAAAATGTCTTGTTAATTAATACATAATTATTTAAATTAAAAAAATTCATTGCACTGCAGGTTTCGCATAAATATTAAATTCAGAATATTCCACAGATTTCAAGCAGTTTAAATGAACCTTGACTTTAATCATATGAAGTAGGTATCAAATTCTCTCTCCATTACCTTTGCCTTAGATCAGAATTGCACTTTATACCTAAATAGTCTAAAGTTGTTCTCTTCAGTGATAAATAAAATTAAATTTTCTAAATGTTTAAGTCAGTGGTACACAGGTAGAGAACAACCCTCAGCATAAAGAACCTTTTCCAGGGAAATATAATGCAAACAGCTTAAAAATAAAATAAATAAGTAAATGAAAATAATAAATAAATAATAAAAATAAATAAAATTTAATAGTGTTCAAATAAGTCAGTGTTACTTTAAACTGGACCACTTTGCTAAACTTTGTTGAGGGTCGTAGTGGTACAACTGTGTATAAATGAACAGTTTATAAATGTCCTAAACATAGAGTAACATTAGTAAAAAGCTACAATATAGAACAGCTGTTGCTTGTTGCCTTCAGCCTTGTTCATGCTGAGTAGGAATTACTCCAGATGTAGTTTAATTGCAATCCACTTGGAATACTCCAAGGTATAACTGAACTCACAATGTGATGAAAAATTTCTACAAAGCCAGGTTAGAATTCCATAAAGTAACTTTTTCTGTTGGTAAAATTAATTTAAGACAGCTGTCTTAAATCAAAGACAGCTCCATCTTCTTTCTTTTTTTTTCCCATTTGCTACTCCTCAGAATCCAGGACAGTACTTGCCTGCCTACAACAGACATATCTGTACATGTGCTTCAGGGAAGTGCTGCAACCCTCACCACTAATATGACAAGCCTAAGCAAACAAACAAATCCCAAAATTTAAACAAAATCAAAGCATTATTATCTAGGCTACCAGATTTTAGAAAAATAAATGAGATTAATTCCATTTTTGGTCAATAAGATATTTTATTATTGAGTTTAAGGAGGCAAAATTTTTCCATTGAATATTTTACTACTACTTATCAAATTAGGCTATGAAGGAAATAATCATTAAGTATGAAACCCAGAAGCTACCATACCCTAAGGCATGAGAGAGATTGCATCATTAAAACTAGATTTGCCCTCCATTATAAAAAAAAAAGAAATCCTTTGAAAACTTCACTTAGATATCAGATGAATTATGCAAAATAGGACTTACATGGCTAGCAATGCCCCTTCCCTTTTCCTCTCCCCCTTCCATTTCCTTTTCAGTAAGTTGCTAGGAGACAATACTAATAGATTTCTCTGTCGTTTCTTTTTCATATTTTGAAAGTCATTACCCAATTTTTTGTAAATTAGTCCCCATTGGTATTTTAATGTTACTGTCATCATGATTAAAACCAGAATGCAAGAATTGCACCTCTGTTCCTAGTTCTAGTGGCTTTTAACATTATTTCACATTTAGCATTCATTATAGTAATCCCACAAAATGTGCAAAGTAAACTGATGCTTCATAGAGCATGGAGTATAGTGTGTCCAGAAAGTAAGAATTTTTACTTTGAAAATTTTATCAATAGTTTTGGACAGTGGTATCCTGGGGTGCATTAGGAAGAGCACTGCAAACAGGTCAAGAGAGGTGCTCCTGCTCCTCTACTCAGTCCTAGTGAGGCCACATCTGGAGTGCTGCGTCTAGTAAGAGAGAGCCATGGAGATCTTGGAGTGGATCCAGCAGAGACCAACGAAGATGTTTAGGGGACTGGAGCATCTCACAAGGACAGGTCAAGGGAGCTGGGCCTGTTCAGGCTTGAGAAGAGGGAGATTATCAATGCATACAAATATCATAAGGGCAGATGTCAAGAGGATGGGCCCAGACTCTTTTCAGTGGTGCCCAGCGAAGGGATGATAAAGGGCAACGGGCACAAAACTGAAACACAGGAAGTTCCATCCAAATATGAGGAAAAACCGTTTTACTTTGAGAGTGACAGAGTGTTGGAGCATTGGAACAGGCTGCTCCAAGTGGTTGTGGAGTCTCCATCACTGGAGACATTCAAAACCCTCCTGGATGTGAACCTGTGCAATCTGCTCCAGGCAAACCTGCTTTAGCAGAGGGGTTGGACTAGGTGACCTCCAGTGATCTTTTCAAGCCTTATGTATTCCGTGATTCTGTGATTACCTGTTGCTTCAAAACCCCTGTGGCTTTACTTTTTCTTCCTTTAATATTTATAAGCAGAGGTCTACTTGATCCTTCACATCTAAATAATATTGTGTGCCTTCCAGCCACAAACAGAAAAAAAAATGTTAAGCTTTTATCTTCAGTTATTTATCTTAATGATTGAAACTTTTATTAATTTAATCATTAACTTAAATTATAACAATATTGGGGAAATAATTCCAATTAAACAGAAAAATCCATTCTTTGTTTCATTGACTAGATTACTTGTTAATGATCGGTGCTATAATATATGAAAGGATGTTAATTACATCTCTGAGTAATCAGTGTGATTTGTCATCACAACACTTTTATATTTCATGTATTTCAGGAGAAGCTATGTAGATAAGAAAAAAGCTGTGTAGATAAGAAAAAAATTCCACAGTAACACTGCCCTGCTAAAAATGGTATTTGCAGAGAGTTTAAAAGTCATTTCCTGTTCACGCCAAAAAAGGGAAAAGATGACTTGAAAAGAGTAAGACCATATTTAAGTGCCCGCATTGCTAAACGGAGTGGTTAATAACAGCAAAAGAAACTATTTCCAGATGATTTCAGATAACGAGCTCAGTGAGCATAATGGAAACGAAAGAAAAACAGTGCAGAGTGGATGTTGAAGTACCTTTTCACTTGCAGGAAAGCAAATACACAAAACTGTCTAGCAGACAAGGATGTTTAATTAGAAATATGGGGATCAGTCAAGGAACAATTAGAATATAACCAGGGAATAAAAAAATTAATAAACCTGCTCTAATAAAGGCCCACAGCTTTCCTAACCTGCTTCCCACATTCTTCTGTTTTTAGTGTATTTTCTTCACCACACAGTTTACAACCCTGCCGACATTTGTGATTCAAACAGGCAAATCATTGATGCATTGAGTTTGTTCTTGGTTAAAAAACATATATATAAAAAAATTAAAATTAGTCTAACCACAAGTAAAATTTGCAATTAAATTAATCCTCTTATGCAGAACCAGGGGACATAACTTCATGAAATTGATGAATATGAAAACTACTGTGATGTTACATGATGTAACTACATATTCACTGAAAAGATTCAAATATGTTCTGGCAGGATCACACAGATTCAACAACAATACTCTTCTGCAACAGCCTGAAGAGATACTCTTAGTTATTCCTATTTCTGTCTGTCCCTTTTACCAAATATCTTGTTTCTTTTTAGAATTTGCTTTTGTCTGTTCAAACAGAATATTAAGAACTGGAAACTGAATGATTTGGCATAATGATGTCTTAAATCACACTATAATTTTAATTTTTTTTTTGTCACATTCATTTCTTATAATGTTCATATATATATATGGATGAAAGATTGTTTCTTTTCCTGCAATTTTTTAAATATTTTATTTTTCTTAGCCATTTAAAAGATGTTTATGGAGTAGGATGATGCACTGTAATTTTGATTCTATAATGACTTAAACCCCCGTTTCTCTCTCTTCTGTAAGTGCTTCAGACCATAAACACAGGTAAAGCTAAACACTAATGTATGAGAAGGGTTCTTTTTGCCTTTTATATTTTTTTCCTATGAATCAGGACTCATAACTGTTTTGATTCATGGTAATCTAAACATTTCCAGAAACAGGTTATTTTTACATTTTCTCTCTGACTATCAGGGTATGAACTACTACTGACAAAACCATCCATGTGAAAAAAATGTAATAAAACAGATTTTCCTAG
Source organism: Pipra filicauda (assembly GCF_003945595.2). Classification (NCBI taxonomy): domain Eukaryota; kingdom Metazoa; phylum Chordata; class Aves; order Passeriformes; family Pipridae; genus Pipra; species Pipra filicauda. The sequence goes on from NW_024105175.1 coordinate 1,804,040, forward strand.
GAAAACTGATTTTTAGTTATTTATTTTTACTCTTCTCCAGGCAATAAAATAATACAATATCATTGAAAAAAAAATAGAATAATGAAAGCGTTAACATTTTAATAAAACCTTAACGTGAAGTTCGTGTCATTGACAAATCAATGCAAACCATAGAGACAAAAGAAGGGGGGGCGAAGTATGTCTTACAATATATGTTTAAAAACAGGACCAGAAAGAGTCAGATGAATATGTTAAAATAAATACGTTTAATATTTCTATACAGTTCTTAGCCAGTTGCGGGACCAATTAAATGTTACATAAAACACCCTTAAAATGTCTGCTATATGCTCCTCTTACACACTGTATGAGAATATAAAAATGTTTTTTACTAAGACAGTCAAGAGGATTGTCATGGTTTAACCCCAGCCACCAGTCAAGCCCCACACAGCCACTATCTCGCTCCCCCATCAGAAAGACCAGGGAGAGAATTAGAAAGGCAAAAACCAGAAAACTCATGGGTTGAGACAAAGACAGTTTAATAGGGAAATCAAAAGCCCCGCATACAAACAAAGCAAAACAATGAATTAATTCACTGCTTCCCTCAGGCAGGCAGGTGTTCAGCCATCTCCAGGACAGCAGAGCTCCATCACGCAAAATGATTACTTGGGAAGACAAATGTCATCACTCCAAACCTCCCCTTGCCTTCCTTCTTATACTGAGCGTTATGTCATATGGTCTGGAATATCCTTTTGGTCAGTTAGAGTCACCTGTCCTGGCTATGTCTCCTCCCAGCCTCCCATGCATCCCCGAATTCCTTGCCAGTGTTTCAGTATGAAAAGGAGAAAAGGCCTTGGCTCTGATAAGAACTGCTCAGCAATAACAAAAATATCTGTTTGTTATCAACCCTGTGTTCAGCACAAATCCAAAACACAGCCCCATACTAAGCACTGTGAAGACAATTAACTCTTCAATTAACTACTTCAGCTGAAACCAGCACAAAGACCTAGGTCCATGTCCCATTTCCAGATTAGCAGTGACACCTGAGGAGTATCAGATCAAGGCAGGCTTCTAATGATTTCCATACCAGTACACTCTGCCAGCCTTAGGACAGCTTTCTGTGGCTCAGAAAGAGCAGAAGCCAAATATGGTATTTTCCTATGTGATTTTATGTAAGAAAATTTTGAACCTATGCAAAATTTTTATATCTAAAACATCTTCTGGAAAGCTGTTCCCTATGGGAAGCAGATATCTGAGCACCACTATGTAAGGGAATGCCTGCTCTATTTTGTTCTAACCAGAGCTCATACATATTCCAGAGCTCATCCCAGAGCTCATACATATTCCTGTACTGCAAACAATAAACAAACTTTCCTCAACCAGACTCTCTAGGCAACTCACAATTTAAAAACTTTGATCATCTTTCCAGTCATTTGTCTCTTTTCCAGAATGAAGACACCTAATCTATTAATTGGTCCTTGAATGGAAATAATTCTGTATCCTTCTTGCACCTATCATCATTTTTTTTGCCTTCTCTGTTTGTTAAATCTTATTTGAGAACAGAGGAACAATTAAATTAATATGATATTTAAGTTGTAGATACATAGGGGACTTGCAGTGAAGTAATGCACTTCATTTGGTTTTTCTTCTTTCACATTAATACTCTGTAACTTTTTTAAGCTATTTTTTAACATTCATTTAGACTTTTTTGCAGAATGTTTGGTAATAATTTTTTATAAGTAATACTATGATTTCTTTTGTTTTTCAAAATAGTTCTTTAGTTATCCAGGATAAATGACACAAAACCAATTTATGATTGTGACCTTGTAGTAGATGCTATTAGAGAATTAATTCTAATGAAAAGCCTTGACATTTTAAAGTTCAAAAAATTGCTACTTAGAATAGAAAATGAAATAAAATTAATGAAAGCACAAAGTCATGAACGTTAACACGAATACTATGTATGTATGTTTGGATCATTTTAAAGATAGACACTTCCAAGTTTACCAACTTTAAAATGGAAGACAAATATTTTCAGTTTAATTTTATTATGTGTTCCTAAGAGGTTTTTAAGCTTACCTGATACTATAGATTGCAGTTAAATTAGCTGGGACTGTATATACAAACAATCAAAAAAAAGTGCCTTATAACAGTGGTAGCCACACTTCCAGTTACTTCCACAAAGACATCAAGTGCTATCAATGCCATCTTCAATACTTTTTTTGGTAAAAAATAATTTACCATCAGGAGAACAGATATCTGGTGGTCAAAACGACCAGATAGCTGTATTCTGAGTAAAATTAAACAATCCCTTCTCCATTTGCCTCAGACTCTATATGAATATATCTATTGGAGAGACTATATGGAAAAGAATTTCCCATCAGCAGATGCTATCATTCTCAACACCATAAAGCAGAAAGAGCAAATGTATCTAAAAGGATATTGTAAGAAGCATTTTCCTAAGCTTAATTCTTTATTGACATAAGGCTATTAGTAGACTTCAGAGTGAATTTCTTGATGTGTTGTGTTAGTAATTAGGAATGCAAGCAACAAGAGTAGATAGAGATCTTTATTACTTATGCTAAAAATAAATTAATTATTTTATAAATAATTATTTTATAAATTCCACTCAAAACCACCAGTGGTTCCAGGGGTTTGTAGACCTACATTGTAGATGTAATATCGTAACATCAGAGCCCTTAAAACTACTACTACATTAGCGAGAAGCAAGTTAGTTGAACTTCTTCACAATATCTGTCACCTGCCTTGATAATATATCATAGCTTCAAACCTTAATAATGTAAAAAGTGTCATGAACTTTCTTAAGAGATAAAAAACAGTTACTTTGTTTTAATTCTCTTCTTTGCTGTTAGTAGATCTGCAGGATCTGTGATTTGTCATAAATATTCTGCCTGGAGTGGGAGTAGGTAAAATGGAGGTTGAATATCATGGATGATACGCCAAATTTTTCTAAGATGTTTGGTATCTGACAAAGTTATCTGTATTTCTGCTAGTTAACAAGATAGAAAATCAGCTGGAGAGAAATGAGAGAGGAAAATGCTCTGGGACTAGAGATGCTCCTATGGCATTATAGTACTGAAAAAAAGGTGATCAGACCTCAAAACTCCTGTACAGGAGCCACAGACAGAGCAGGTTGGAAGAGATCCAGACCAAAGGATGTGTTACCAGCCCTTTATGCTGAGAGTACTTTCAAAATCCATAATACTCAGTGAGTGCTGAGGGAAGTATAGAGCAAATGTGAAGAAATGCAGCTTCTGAGATACATATAGATACAAGATAAGTAACTCTAGAAATGTAAGCAGTGGGGAAAATAGACTAGGATCCTGACTTCCATTTTCTTAGTTTGTGTTTTTGCTTACACAGTGAAAAGCCTGACCTGTTGTTTCAACTTTGTAGCAAGATGTCTGACTTTAACTACTGAATAATAAATCTTTTCTATACAGTTGTGTACTGCAGGGGAAAAACGAAACTAAAGAATGTTGAATCCATAGTGCATCTAGCAATTGCTACTCCAGAAAAGGTATTAAATTCTGGAAAAGAAGGACCCACGCGTGCCCTCAAGACAAGTGTGCCCATTGTGCTGGGGACTGATTCTTGCAAATTGCTAAAGGAGCTGTTTATCTTCTGATGATAAATTTTAGGTGGATGATTAGTAGCTTCTGTGGCTCTAAGAAAGCCTTAAAATGTCATATATACTTAAGTAGAAACTCCAGAAAACCGACCATTTATATATATCCTCCAGTAATTTCTAGGGATGGAAAAGGTACAGTGGACAAACACTTGGCATTAAAAGGGTACAGTCAGGTTAAAGTCTGCTCATCCCTGTTGAATTTGTGTTTGAGATATATATTTAATCATTAATTTTTTTCTGAATTAATTTTTTTTTTTTACTGCTGTCATAAGACTCAGCCTTATAAATCATGGTGCAAAGTTGCTCCATGTTGAAGCCCTGAAATCCAGTGGATGTGTATAGTCTGCAATGGTAAAGAAATCATACACAAGTTATTTTGCATTTTTTGATGGAAAAATTAAAACTGAATACCAGCATAGATTATTTAAGGAGGAACTTTTGTAAAATATTTGAAGGCCAGATAGATTGAGATGTATAAGGCCATTTCCTGATGATAGAATGAAGCAGTATGTTAGAGACCCTCCAGCTATCCTAGAAAAAGCTGGGGTGTCTACTTTGTACAATGTGGTCTTGGTGAAGTTTCAGATTAGTAGCTATGTTAGAAGTTAATTCAGTCTTTTTACCTCTACTCTCACGCCACTTTGTACAGTTCAAAACCAATCCATTGTGCCTTTCCTTGGGAACTGTGTCTTGTGTCCTGTGTTCTCCTACACAGGACAGTTAATGCTTGGCAGGTTGTTCTTCTGCAATTAATTACATTACAAAAATGAAGGAAAAAAATGAAGTTTTCTAATGGCTCCTCAAGACTGAAGACTTTCCTTTCAGTTGTGATACTATAACAAATATCATATGTTTGTGTTGAAGAGGAAAGACTGGACATGCAGATGCGTTGGTGAAAAAAAAAACGAAACAAAAAAACCCCCAAACAAACAAAAAACAGCACAAAAACACAAAACAACTATTTTCAACACCTTTTCACCAGAAAAATTAGAAGACAATGTTTTACTGATGATGCTTATTAGGTATGTGACAAACACCTGTGCTCTCACTCATGTTTTACATTGCAGGCAAAGCATACCACTGAGAGTCAGAGCTAGAGTGTTAAGCTTTACTGCCAAAAAAAGTCTGCCAGAACTTAAACTTTTTGTCTCAGAGCACCTACAGTCATATTTACCTCATAAAATTTCCTACTCACTCTAATCCAAGAACACTGCAGGAACCTTATGTCCTGGCTTCTTTCCCAGTTGTTGCTGCCTATCTGCTCAGGGAAAGTAATTTCTGCAAGGAACAAAGTGCTGCAGACTTTTTCTGTTAAAGAAAAAATTTGGATAGATTCATTCAAGACTCTTCCAGGACAAATACAGTCTTCCTTTCCCTCAGCTAGAGTTGCAGCTTTGCTGCAGTGTCAAGAATCTGCATTGTTGGAATGGGCTGCCCAGGGACATGGTAGAATCACCATCCCTGGAGGTGTTTAAGAAAAGACTGGACATGGCACTCAGTGCCATGGTCTTGTTGACATGGTGGTGTACACTTGAAGATTGGACTCTATGATCTCAGGAGTCTTTTCCAACCTGATCAATTCTGTGATTCTGTAAAAAGTTGGGGCTCTAAAAATTTGATGGTCTCTTATCTTGGAATAATTAACTAAATGTCATCCCAGAGAGGAATATTTACCTGAAAACTGGTAAAATTAAAATCCTTAGAAAAAGTTCTCCAAAGCTCTTAAATTAAGGAGATTCTTAATTATTTTTAAAGAACTTTTTCAAACTCAAACCAAAGTTGTAGTATTCAAAAGTGATGTAAATTTTGGCTTTTGAGCGGAAAAGAGGAATCTGCTCAACAAATTCTGAATAACTTTCTAAAAAGAAAATTAGAGAAAGCATAATTTTGAGTAGGGGTACATATTTTGGGTAAAATACCTTCTGATGGTATATCCAAGCGCCAAAGATTGCACTTCATTTCAATACAGTTAGATCACAGCATTCAGAACACACAAATCATTTCACTGAACATCCCTCTGTATTTATGGCTAGAGACTTTTTATCAAAGTGAGTAATGCCCTAAGATATGTGATGTTCATCTTCACTAACCTCTAGTTCCCTTTGGCGGAGTTAACCTCTGGAAGAACTGATTACTGAAATCCTGGGTTTTTTTAAGAAAAAAAGCAGTGTGAGTGATTGCCTTCTGATTATGTGAGCGAAAAGAGGGCTATGATAAGTTATAACAGATGTATATTCTAATAACATTTGATGTCTCTGCAGTTCAGGCAGTTATCATCAAAATCAGAAAAGAAAGATGTTAAATTTCTTAGAGCTCCTGGTTCATACTTCATACTTAAGAATTTGGTTAAATTGGAAAGATATTTTCTTTGAATTTTCTCATCCTTGGCATCAGGTCCTGTAACCAGAAAAGAATAATCTTATCTCAGGTGTCTTGTCACATCTGGCAAATTAATTTTATCTTTGAAGTAGATCTGTACTTGTCACTAATATTTTTTCCTAAAAGTCTTCCAACAATGTGTAGACTCTTTTGGGTTTTAATTCCTTCAGTTTAATATAGTGATCATACTGCATGTAAGTATATTTTGGGGCTTACTTAACATCAATCTCTGTCAAATAGTCTACTGAACAAACAGAAAGCTGCTAAAAATTTGAGTGAATTGAAATAATGTAATTTATGTCTTCTTCTTTTCTTTGTCTCTCAGAAAGTCTTTACAAATTTCAAAGTCACTTCTAAACCATGAAAACAGGGGAAGTCACACCATCCAAGTTTTAGTATTTTATACTGCTCTATCTGTAAACAATATCATTAAAATGGGTTAAAACTGCAGTAAATCAAAGAACACTAAACACAATGTCTCTTTGTATTTAGGAATGTTAAGCTTTTAAGAGTGTGAAGACAAAAAGAAAGATAAATAATTCATTCAACTTTATCTAAAAAGCCTTAGTTAAAACCAATTTTCTGCTCCTCTTCATAATATTAGAGATATTAAGGTTAATCATCTGATTAAATTACAGCTTGAGCATTATGATTTTTCCTTTTCTCAATCATTACATTCTGTAAGCAGAATAGGCTCTTTCCTTCCTACTATATACGTTGCTGTAGAGGAAAATCTAACCTACAGAGTCCTACTCTTTAATCTTTTCTGATTTCATAAGCTAAAAGCTGTTAGCAATTTCAGAAAATTTTGGTGTTTTATTGGCTGCATTCTAACCTATTTAGACTTCTGAGTATTTCAAGAAAATATGACTTACCATTCATTGCTATCAATTTGTTTTCTACTGGTAATCTACAGAAATGAAGAGGGGGAATTTTTTCTTTTAAAGCTTTTTTTCTTAGCTACTCTATCATATATTAATAGATAAGAGGGTCCAAACGGTATTACGAAATTGAAGAGGGAGCCCAGAGTGCACTTAAATGGTGGATCACTGATTTTCCATAACTGGAATTAAGAACAAACCCGTTCCGTTTCCAGGCTGGTCCAACTCACTCTCTACCAGACAGATCTTTCCCAGGGGAGGGCAGTCCTGAGCAGCATGAATGCCAGCCACACATGCCACTGAAGTCCACACTACTCAATAACAGTTTTACAGCCTGAGGCTATGATTACTCTGGCAAACTTAGCATTGACAACACACAGTTTTAAGCACCAGTGAGTCCATTACCTGTTAGAATGCCTACTGGTGCTGGATCAGTAATAATTCCTGCAGAGTTGCAGGGGAAACCACCAAGAGAACTGACTTCAGGCCAGGCATGGAACAGTCTCTTTAAGAAGTTTAAGATATGTTTTATTTCAGGATACATAATTTATGTAATATAAGCATAACTTAAAAAGTCATATGCTACTGGGCTCCTTGAGCAGAGAGAGAAGTAATTTTATTTCTTTTTTTTTCACTGAGCCACCCATCTTTATGATGAGGATACAGAAGTGTATCTCAGATTTCAACAGAAGTAGAATTTACCACGACTACCTCATGTGGATTTCATTTTGCAGACCTACTGAAATCAATTAGCTTTTCATGTGATAATGTTATGTCTAGACACAGCAGAATAACCCATATTTGGAAAAATTTAAATTTTACAAATATCTTAGAAGATTTTTATCTTTTGGCTATAGAATATTTGCTCCTTTGAAGGAAGTATTCATTTTTAAGAGCAAATGCTAGGAACCCACCTGCCATTTAGCGAAGTATGTTTCATTTCCAAGATCCTGATAGCCATATTCCACAATTTAATAATGAAGGTAATTTAAGAAACTTTATGAGATTTCAAATCCCATTAGTTTAAATTGCTTCTATTTTAAAAACAATATTAAAATATTCTTAGACTATGCTGTGGTTTAAACCCAGCTGGAAACTAAGCACCACACATCTCTCATCCTCCCTTATGAGTGGGGTGGGGGGAGAGAATCAGAGGGATAAAAGGTAGAAAACTCATGGGTTTTCTATGTAACTCAAAAACTGCACACACAAACAAAGCAAAATAAGGAATCCATTTGCTGCTTCCCATGAATTGGCAGGTGTTCAGTCATCTCCAGGAAAGCAGGGCTCCATCATGCGTAAGTGTGACCTGGGAAGACAAATGTCATCACTTAAATGTCTGTGTCTGTCTCCCACCCCCCACCCCTTCTCCTTCTCCCCCAAGGTTTTTTGGGCATGGTATGGTTTTTTTGGGCATGATATGGAATACACCTTTGGTCAGATGGGGGCAGCTGTCCTGGCTGTATCCTACCCCAGATTCTTGTGCCCCCTAGCCTACTTGCTGTAAGGATGGAACAAGAAGCAAAAAAGTCCTTTATGCTATGTCAGCACTGCTCAGCAATTAAAAAAAAAAAATCTCTGTATTATCAATACAGTTTTCAGCACAAATCCAAAATATAGCCCTGACAGCCGCAAGGGAGACATGGGAACATTCTTTCAGGGTGAACAGCAAAAGCACTTTATTAAAATAGCCACCCCTTTTATAGGGGAGGCTTTGAAGGTGCTGGAACAGTGGGCAGAACATGGGAGGAGAAAGGGAGGAGCAAGGGAGGAACATGCAAACTAGGATCATGTAAGGGAAGGATGACCGTATATGGGTATGACTGCAATGCAGCAAATAATGGCCAATCAGAAAGTAGGGATAAAGGGTACAGAAGAAAAGAGGGACTTTTATAAGGAACTTGGAGTACATAACAAAAGGGTAATACAATAACATGAAGGAAGCAGTACAACACCCTATAAAATGAATAAACTAAGAATCTTCAATTCAGAGGGATGTCTCTGAATTAACCACATCAAGCTCTTGGTTCTGATGCCAGTCCTCATGGCTTTCATTCTGGTCTTTCCCAACATAGCCTCATACTATCTACTTTGAAAAAATTAACTCTATTCCAACCAAAACTAGCACAAACCATTATGATGTCTGAATTCTCCCCCTAGTGAATATATACCAAAATCAACAAAATTAATCTGTTTTTATTTTTGGCTCCTTTACTTATTCAATCTTCATTAATTGGAAGCATGAACAAAATGCTGAATGTTAAATTACTTAAGTATAACATTGCTCAGTATTTCCATTTACTAAACTCATGGAAGTGAGTAAATTACTTTCTTAGATGGTTTGTTTCCAGATACACAGCAACTTCTTATTTCTCTAGAGTGTTGGTTAGAATACTCAAGGTTGGTTCAGCTGAGACCATCAGTTAGAATAAAAAGAGTTACTCAGCTTTTGCTTATGACCTTTAAATGTGCACTCAATAATGGAATTCTCTGTCATGAAATAGAAGGAAATTGATGGCAACTATAGCATTAGTCACTAAATGTTGCCTACTACAAGATAGGCACTGAGGTTTAGAAAGTTCATAGCAGATAACATGTAGTAATTCTGAGGCAAAGGATCTTTGTTGTAGCAGTTCTGGTACCAGCTTTTTGTGTTCTCATGGAACATATTCAGATTTTGTGATCTAATATCTGGTTGGGTGGATGTATTTTATTTGTTTTTCAGTATAAAGTATTTAACTGCTGCTATATGTAGACATCAAATTAGGTGCAAATTCTTTTCGTTTCCCCTGATGTAATATATTTTTTGTTTTTCCATGTGTCTTGCTGAAACAGTTAAGATTTTCAGAAAACTCTCTGCTAACAAAGTGCTTATTCTTTACCATACCTTTAAATATTGGGTTTGGAGAGCTTCCAAAGGGCATGTTGAGTCACCATTAGAAATTAACTATTTGTTTAAAACCTTTTACAGACTAATATTAAGCATGCATATGTATATATTTTTATTGGTCAAAGATAACCACTGAGCTCTTATTTTTTTCTGATAAAGTTAGTGAACTCAGATTGTCCTGGGCTTCCTTTTAACTCTATCTTTTGCTCTTTAAGTCCAATATCTGACAACCTTAAGTCCTTCCCTTTAATGGTAAGCTTAAAATAGAACCATAATAGAAATTTAAGTGTTCAACCATAAAAGAGACTTTTGTGACTAATTTTTCCTGTCATCTAGTTTATCACATTATCAGCTCCTTTTTCTTTCAGTATTTCTTTGCTAATTTATAACAGGATAAATATATAAATGTGATTTTACCCTTTATTTTTAAGGTACTGTTATGAATACTAATAGTAATAAATTATACTTCATTCATAAGCTAGGAATAATAAGAAACAAGAAAAAACACCTTTTATGGTTGAAATTTTTGGACAATGTGATTAAAATTAAAGTGTAGATTTCCAAAGGTCAAAAACTAATGTGATCCTGCACAGTTTTAGAAAAAGGACTCCATAGCAATTCACTTTGTCTAAGTGCCAATCAGAGGACTAGAAGGAGCTGATAGTTTTTAGTAGTAGTAGTAGTACTAAACTTGTATCTTAAACCTCAGCTTTTGATTAGGACTCAGCTATGTTTAAATCTAAGTCAGTTCAAATTTTGCTATATGCACATAAACTCTAAAAGTTTTTTAAATTATGAGTTGAAACAGAAAGAAGAAACCATCCAGAGTCATCATCTGACACATATAACTAGCTCACATAATCACATAATGCTGTTCTAAGTACTCTTCTTTTGTCCTAAATGTGTCCATTACTCTTTAGGGTGTGATAGATGAATCTTTATTTTAATTGGACAGTAAGGTCTTCAAGACAGCAAACATCTTTGCTAATCTGTGCTATTTCAGTATTACAATTAGAACTGTCAGAGTCTTAAAGAATATAAAGAATAAATAATATAGGTGCCATATTTTTTATGACTAATTATTTCTAGCATTTTCAATCAATGTTTTCTTGTTTCTCCAAGGTAACATTATATTTTTTTTAATAAATATTACAGTTTGAATTAGTTTTTACATTGAGAAGTAATATTTACAAATTACTAAATGCTAAACTGTAAACTTTATATTACAAAGTGCTCCTTTATATATAACTTTCATTACAGTACACTCACTACATTCAGATTTATTATTGAAATTCTTTTTGAGGTTTAATAATACTCCATTTGGACAGCTGCTTCAGAATTATAAAATGTTCAGTGATCTCAGTTTCAGTTTAAAAATGTTCATACTCTGGAATCATACTTCTTTATTTTCTCTGGACTGCTGCACTTTTTATCACTTCTAGACATATAATTTGAATCCTGTATGATTCAACATCTTGGGAATTTTTCAAGGCAATCTATACAGCCAAAGTTCTGGCTTCTCAAAAAAGACATTGAAACTGCTGATGATAACAGTCATGTTACAGTCTAAAGAGAAACAGATTTAAGTGAACAAATTGCAGTACTGCCATTAACTTTATCGTAATTAGATGTATGTGAAAATGTTAATAAGTAGCAGTTTGGAAAAATACAGGGATACACACGTGTAAATATGTGTATGTAAGTATATGCACATACATGCACATATGCATATAAATATACGTGTGAGAGAGTGTTTATGTGTGTATGTGTATTTACATACAGTTGCTAAATAACTCAGATTTTCAGGGACCTTGAAAAATCTTGGAATCAGACCTTAAAAGAATAGCAATCTTCACCCTTGGTTTGTTCAAATTTGAGCTGATTATCTGTGATGGGATGGTCCACAAGATTTGGAAGTTATCTGTAGCTATTTTATAGATTTGCTAAACAATCACAATAAGAAAAATGAAACAACTGCTTTCCTTTGCAAAAAGAATATGTTGTTATATTTCCAAAGGCAAAATATGTGAGTTCAAAAGGCTGAAAGCACAAAACAGTCTTTAATACACTCAACATTCTTCAGTTAGCGTATTTATGAACTTAAGCCTCATCGGCACTTAAATCAGAAGCTTCAAAATGCAAAACACAAAGAAATTAGCTAAAAAGATAAGAAAATTATTATTCATAACATTCATACTATTAATATTAATAATTAGTAGTAGTAGCAGCAGCAGTAGTAGTAGTTATGATCATGATGTTTAGGAGCAGAGAAAAACATAATTATAAGGACAAAACACCATGCTGTAATTGGATATAAATAATATTAATAAAAAAATAATCTGCAATAAAATGCAAATATCAGAAGCAAAAACATTTTAATCAAAACATAAAACATCAGACACTCGGGATTTTGGACTGTTGTGGAAGATTCCTTTTACCTTTTGCACATGGGATATACAATATCATATCAGACAAGAATTTTCTCTTGGCTACAAACAGGTCACAATGGTGCATGCTGACCCTTCTAGTCACACTTCATACTGCAGTGAATTCCTACACAGTGTCACTGAAATGTGGCATAAAACTGTTCTTACTCTCATGAATGGAATGAATTGTGTTCACAGGACATTTCTGACATGAGTTCAAAGGATTTTCTCACAGAAAGGTAGAGGGAATCCTTATTAAAACGGATGAATTTCAATGGCTACCATCTAAAAGTTACTCATCTCTTCTTAGTTATCCAGTCTCCTTCCATAATTAATGGAGACATGAAGATTCCTCCAAAGGGAAAATAATCTTAAGTATAAAATTGAACAACTATTTTAAGGTAGGTTGAATAATATTATGTATGTTCTTCTCTCTTACTGTTGTATTTTGGATTGACTAGAGCTTAATTTATTATATAGTATTACCCCCTACTTCATTTACATGAGGGACAAAAAATTTTTTTCAAAATTTGATGGGTCTTTGTGGTGGGTTGACCTTGGATGAATGTCAGAAGCCCACCAAAGCTGCTACTCCTCTCCTTTGCGGGACAGGTGAAAAAAATATAACAAAAAGCTCATGGGCCATGATAAGGATAGGGAGAGATCACTCACCGATTATCATCACGGACAAAATAGACTTAACTCAGGGAAAATAGTTCTGTTTATTATCAATCAAATCAGAATAGGATAATAGGAAGTAAACCCAAATATTAAAACCACCTCCCCCTACTCCTCCTTTCTTCCTGGTCTTAACTTTATTCCTGATGACCTCCACAGTGGCGCAGAGGGATGAAGAATGAGGACTGTGGTCACTTCATCACATGTCGTTTCTGCTGCTCCTTCCTCCTCAGAGGGAGTACTCCTCATACTCTTCCCCTGCTCCAACATGCAGTCCCTCCCTCAGGAGACAGTCCTTCAAGAAATTCTCATATTCAATATGACTCCTTCACACAGGTTGCAGTTCCTCACAAACTGCTCCAGTGAGGTCTCTGCCGTGGGGTGAAGTCCATCAGGAATGGACTGCTCCAGTATGGGTCTCCCACACAATCTCAAGTTCTGCTGGCAAACCTGCTTCAGTGTGGGCTCCTCTCTCCATGGGTCCACATGTTCTGCCAGGAGCTTGCCCAGCATAGGCTTCCCACAGGATCAGACTCCTTTGGGCATCTGCCTGCTCTGGAGTGGGGTCCTCCACAGGCCACAGGTGGATATCTGCTCCACTGCGGATCTCCATGGGCTGCAGAGGGTCAGCCTGCCTCACCATGGTCTTCATCATGGGCTGCAGGGCAATCTCTGCTCTGGCGACTGGAGCACCTCCTCCCCCTCCTTCTTCTCTGACCTCTATGTCTGCAGAGTTGATTCTCTCACATATTCTCTCTCTTCTCTTGCTTCATTCACTTCTGTGCAATAACTTTTTTCCCTTTCCTAAATATATGATCGCAGAGGCATTACTACCATATCTGAAGGGCTCATCCGTGTCCCGTGGGGGGTCCATCTTGGAGCTGGCTGTCATTGGCTCTACTGGACAGTGGAGAAGCTTCTAACAGTTGTTCACAACAGCTATCCCTGTAGCTCCCCCAGCACCAAAATCCTGCCAGGTAAACAGCCTTTATAGTTGTAGAAATGTGAAGAGATCTCTTCTGTGCTTGAGTTCTGACATTGCTCCGACATTTTCACTAATTGTAATTAATGTTTGATTTAATGATTCAGTTCCCGACCCTCTCTTTTCTTTCATTAGGAGAAAGTATGAGTAGGTGGTTGTTAATATCTTAACATCAAAATGTTAACTTTCTGCTGTCAGAGGTGGGACAAATGAGAGTCTGTATACCTCAGGGTTGACGGTGAGAAGAAAAGCCTTTATTGACTAACTCACTCAAAATGGCTCCCACCTTATATAGGGTAAGGTGAGAGCATTCTAGCAAGAGGGTGTAACTGGGGAGGAGTTAGGGAGGAGCATGCAAACTAAGGGGATGTCATAACCATATAGGGAAAGTGCTGCACCGCATCAAATAATAACCAATGGGAAAACAGGACTCATGACCATGAGGGATAAAGGAAATTACTAGAACTTAAAGTACAGAACATGGGAAATCATACAACAAAATATGAAACACAACCCAAAATCCAAAATGCATATTCTTAAACAGTTCATAAAGTCCATATCTACTTAGAGTCAGGAAGAATGCTAAATCCGAGGCTCTCCTTTCAATCTTCATTTTCTCACCTCCAGTATTCCGCCTTTATTCCTTCATTGAATTGTCCCACCTACAGGGGCAGGAATGATTCAAGTCAGCATTGGATTTTAGTGTATTTAAAACAAACTAATCTAAATTCACGATTTTTAAAGGATTTTTAAAATCTTTGACATTGTCAGAATGGTTGCTCATTTCCAGGTATCTCCCATATCGCTCCAGTAAACTAATTTTTTGTCAGGATAAAGACATAAAACTTTCAATCAGGTACACTGTCTGGTTGAACCTTTATATAGGAGAAGGAGGATGGAACACCAACTGGAGAGCTCACTGATAGAAAGTGTAGAAACAGCTAGAGTATAGACTCCTAGCAGTGATAGCAAGAACACAGTGAATACAGTATGTTTGGACAAGCACGGTGACCTCTTTGTGTAGCCTGAACTCTTTGCTAAGACTTTGTAAAGAACAGTTGCTTAAACCTCAGTGTTAAGCATGTTTAATTTTAATAAATTGCTAGCCTTGTGTGTACTCAATATATTTACATACAAATATGTCATTTCATTAATTTAAAATGCACAGCTATGTGGTCCTCTCTGCAATAAAACACCTCACACATTTTATGAATCATTGAGATCTGCCAGTAGGTTTGTAATATAAAATAGAGTGGGTTTATGACAGCAGTCTGCTGGTCCATCACCCAATAAATACATGCCATGGGTAGAGGACATGAGGACATTTCCAGGGATCCTGCCAAATCACTGCTTACTGTAAGATTTTTGAATGCTTGGTACTGCCAAAGACATACTAAAACTAAGGAATGTTGAGTCCAGATAACAAACAGGCTGTGTTCAAGGACAGGAAAACAGACAACCAGACAGAACGAACACACCATGGACTGGATAGACAGGTACTGAAGGGCAGAGTGCTTGTTAATAAACGTAATTGATTGGAATTTTTGCACAGGGTACAAGTTTTCTCAAACTGAGTGATCAGTTGATGGCTGGAGGGTGATAGAAGTCTATGTTGCAATGGTCAATGTCATCTCCAGCTGGAGAGTATGTTCCTGTTCTGTCTGGAGTCTCATATGCCCTGTGAAGTCCCACAGGACACTGAACTTAGTTCAACGGGAGATCTGTGAAGTTGTACCTTAAACTAGAAAAATACCCATAGATCCTATGTTGTGATGAAAGGTGCACATATCTGAAGTATTCTAGGGCATCTAAAATTGCTCTAAATGTACATTTTTAGGCACTTTATTTGCTTTCCTACATTTATACATCTAAATTTAGTTGTATGTAGTCTGATACTGAGAAATACCATGAGGTATTCATCTGGTATTGACTCCTGGTGGTTTCAATTCATCTGAACTTTTTTTTTTTTTAGCTGTGAAGAATGTCAGGTTGAAATGAACCCAGTCCTAAAATGCTGATTCTCTTTTGCATTTCAGCACTAAAGATGACCACATTTTGACAAACAGAGCATTTAGTCTCAGAGGCTGTAATTACACAAACGCATGTTGGATTGTTTATGGCAGTATACATATCTTTTGCAGACTCTGGAAAACATAAAAATTTCCAGACTACCCTGAAGGAAATAATGTTCCAACATTGTAGTAGCAATGTAGCTTAGTTCATGACCTCATAGGAAAAAAGATGAACATATTTTAAACCACAACTGATTTCAGTCTCTCACACTCTCATACCCACAAGTCCCAACTCACATTTAAAAAACTTGTGAGTGTTCATGCACTAAGATGCCTATATCCAGGTAGTTTGCACAGGATTACTTGTATGGAGGATTAAAGTGTCAAGCTCTTCCCCACACTTCTTGAGTTCCTCCTGAGGGCATTCTGATTTTAGGTGTGTCTTGTTCTACTCTTTAAGAGCTGACAGTGTTTGATGTCTCTATACTGCCCCCCTTCTCTGAGTCATCAGTGGTTAGTCAGTGTCTCTCTTTCAGAACCGGTTGTCTTGAGCAATTGCAGGTTTGCTAGGGTCTTGCTGATCTGTTCCTGTAAGTGTTAGCAACACAGGACATTTTTATAACATTTATCTCACTCTTATTTTACCCCCATGTGTTAATACTCACTCTCTGGAAACACCAATCTAAAATATTTTTACTACAATTTCCAGAGCTCTAGAAGATTCTCAGACATTGATTTTCTAATGTACTGTTGCATCCTGATAACTGATGGCAAAAAATTGAAAGCTACATTTTACGATTCATAGGTTTTTTCCTCAAAAGATTACCAATCTCTTGGTATTTCCCCTCAGCAGTATAGTATGGTAAGCTTTCAACTTTCCTGGTACGGAATTATAAATGAAGATCACAATTCAGTTCCTTCTGTGCAATCGTTTTATCTCTAAATTCTAGGCTGATCAAACCTTCATACTGTCTCTCTCTGTTGATAGGAATCAGCTGAGCTTTATGATAGACCTTTCTACTTTCTCATTCTCCATCGTTCCCTTTACATTATCACTTTTTATCCATGACAAGCTGGATAAAAATTTGAGAGAAAAGGGAAACAACATTTGCCGTTGATAGGACAAAAATAAATGGGAAAAAGCATTTATTTCACTTGAAGATAGTGTTCTGAATACCCTTTAACTGTCTTCCTGATCATATTTAATAAAGGCTGCTGCATTGGCTAATCAGAATTCGGTTGGTGTAATAACAATGTCACCTAACTGTTACAACCTGCTTCTGAGGCAGGGCAACTGGGATTCTTGTTCATGGATCCATTGGGGTGGATTAGAGTGAAACTACACTGAATGATCAGTGTATACGTGAGGCAGGTTTATTTTAAAACAATTTGGTTGCAGTGGAAAAAAAGTATATATGGATTTTGGTTCTTTTTTATCAAAATATTAAAAAAAATGAATAAAATACATAAAGAAAAGAAAGAAGAGAAGGACAAGAGTAGATAGTGGAGAGGGACTGTATCACCACCTGTGGATCCAGTGAAAAAACTTAATTGCTGCAATTTCAATGTCCCTGGTTGGAGTGATGGTCGCAGTCTTGATCCAGTGGGAGCTCATGCAACAAAGACTTCAATGGATTACATACATTCAGGCTTGCCTGGGAATGTCATGGTACCTCCCCCGTGGGTGAGTTTCATACTATCAGCCTTATTAGGAGGAAGAAAATTGGTGCAATAAAAAGCATTACCCTACCTACACAAGATCTGTTTCTTGTCAGCCTTTTCCCTTATCTGGGGAAAACTACTTTAACGCATCAGTCCTAGATTATAAGGGAAACTATAGATCACAGGGCTCAAGCAGCCCATCCAAGCAAACTTTGGTCAATCATAGCTGACATTAGATAAAGATTGTGATCCAATTTCTATAGGTAGAAAGAAACTTTTAATTATAAACTGTCAATGCCTTAAGGGCAGACACATCCTGGATCTGCCTGGCCTGGGATCAGGAGAGGCTCAACTGCAGAGAAGTGACACTGGAGGCAGATGGTGCTTTTGCAGATCTATATCAGAGACTAGCTGATGTGATGCTGGGCAGTGCCAATAAGCTCGAGGAAGGCAGCAGCCAGAAGCAGCAGGATAAGTCACTAAAGTAGATATCTACTTGCTGACTGTGCGGCTGCAGATGCTCCAGTCATGGTCTGACAGATCTCTGGATTTCTTACCAGGAGGTAAAGGGATACCTCCAGGGTATAAAGGACAGAAGAAGAAACAGTCTTTTTCCATAGGGGTTCTGCACAAACAGAGAGGAAGGTGATTCCTTCTACAAATGACCAAGTGGTCCTTCAAGCAATAGCAGGTGTTCCTGGGGCTCTGACCATGCTCCTTATCTCAGAGAGAACTGAGATAGTCCTGGTAGCAAGGACTCTTGGCATTCAATGCCAAGTTGTCTCAAAGACCTCTGTCACATTCCAGCTCAGGGCCATTTGCCCTTGGTTAGTTCCTTTGGTGACACTGTCAGCCTCAGCTGCCATATACACTAGCCTGTTTCCTTCTCCAGGCCAAAGCACCTCCTTCGTTGTTCTTCCTGTGATGCCAAAGGCAACCAACTGGTGTTCTGCCTTGAGGGACACCACCACCATGTAGTAGCGTGACTACTGTGCACCAGTAAGAGGAGACCTGGGTCCATTCAGAGCCCTTCAGGCTGGAGCCAGTGGCCAGGCAAAGTCTGGTGATGGGTGCTCAGGGTCTCTCTGCCTATGGAAGGGCTGGGGGCACCACTCTGGCCATTCCATGTGAGAGACTGCACTGCTGACCATCCTGCCTCTCTTGGCAGCCCCCAGCAAACAGCCAGAGCTGGCCAGCACCAACACACCCAGTCAGGCTGTCTCCTTCCACATCTCTGCAGCTCCTGAGAGATGCAGCGGGTCAGAACAGACTGGACCAGACAAAAGGCTAGACCACTCCCAACTGCAATTCTGGCCAAAAAATCCTTACAGATGGTCCTGAAGGGCCAGCACATTTTTTATCTCAATTCCTGAGTTGTTTCGCTTTTACCCTTTCGACTCCCACTGTCTCACTGGGGGAGAGTGAGAAAGTGGCTGTGTATTTTGCTCCAAGCTGTGGCTAAACCATGACACCTACTTAAACTATGGTGGTTTTTTTTTTATGAGAAGACATACCATTATATTGTTTCTTAAAAGAAGGCACTGTGAGTTTCTTTTAGTAGACTTTCAGATTTTACCATCCTCTTTGTTGAGTAGATTAACTTTCTTAGTCAGCTATCTTGTCAGAATCTTGTGGAGAGAAGATGTAGTTTTCTTTGTCTAATTTTGCTTTCGCTTGATGTGAATTTTTTGGTACAAATAAACTCTAGAAAAAAAATAAATTTGCCTCTGTGTACACCCCTGTACATATAGGAGTATGGGGATGAGTCTTTAGTGCAGGAGTCTTTTGTGCAGAAATCTTTTCAAAAAACCATTATGATATAAGAAGATACAACATCAAAACTGCGTCCGCCACCTAAAATGCCTCTCCTTCAGACCCTTCGATAGGATACATGCCATGCTTGGCTGATTGCTTGCCTTACATCTCCTGTCAAAGAACAAATGGGAATAGATCTTTTCTATAATACAGAGCAAATGGTGCCTCTGGGTACAATGCCATGGCATTTTCTGAAAAGACTTATTTTTTCAAGATGTCAGATTCTCAGTGATTTATTATCTGAAATTTTTATTCCCATGTTCCTTTTCGTTTGGTGGGTTGACCATAATGAGTTGATACATGTTTACTCCCAGTACTGTTTCATTTACTTAAGACAGAGAAACCTGCATTTACTAACAGTAATAATGAAAACCCTAAGCTACTAATGATGTCAAAAATAATTTATTTCTGCCTTGATATTGAAAATATTGGATCTTAACTAATCACAGTTAGTTAAACAGTTTAAAAACAAGCACTTCAGAAATATAATTTGCAAATATGCAGTGAAGTCTATTGAAAAATAGCTTTGGCAGTGTCACATGAATTCTTTATCTGGAGTTCTAGAATGTAACAACTTGAAAGAATCATAGAATCAAAAGCTAGAAAGCAAACCATTTTCCTTGATGTAAGTTCTGCAATGTGATTTAGTTCACTTCTTTTTTATGAAGCTGATAAGAACTCTTGTGTCTTGGTTGTGTCGGATATGGGCTTGGGAGTAGCAGGTCCGGGAGCAGTGGCAGCTGGAGCCCCAGCAAAGGATGGCACCATGCAAACTGTAGGCACCAGCCCACATTATCTGAAGGAGAGAAAAGGTTTCGTTCCCTCCTTGACCAGTTTTTTTCTTCCACTTCCCACCCAGCACCACCAGGGTGGGGCAATTCATTCTTAAAGACAGTCCCTCCAAAACAATGTTGGAAAATTGAATAAACTAAAAAAAAACTTCCTATAGCTGTGACATCTTGACATGCTTGTAAAAATGGAAACAGTAAGTGGGAAATGCAGTGTTATGCAGAACAAAAGGTAGTATCTGTGTTTCTACACAAATATCCAAACAGAAAGCCACAAAAGAAAAAAATTATGAAACTTCACCTGGAAACAACATAGAACTCATTTTGGAGCTATTTAGGCCAGGCATTTCCCTTGTTTCTTCCCAGAAAAATGTTGGGACATTTCAGATAAATCTCCAGAAAGTAGTGCGATGGTAGTGAAAAGTAAAAGTATTTATCGGGATAAGGTTTTTGTTTTAAAAATATGAAGAATTATCTATTAGAATAGATGGATATCCCTTTAAATGGATAATTTCCTTTTTCACATGAGTTTTAGCCAAATTACCTGTTCCCAATAAACTGTGCTTTCTTGGTGAGACTGATCAATAAACCACTACAGTGGAAGAAACATAGACAAGGAAAATATGCTCATGAATCTCAAGGAAAATTGTGGGGAAGGGTTGACCAGAGCTTTTGAAAATGAGGCTGAAATTATGTCAGCACAAAGGGAACCAGGGATGGCTTTTAATTGAGATAAGTGACTACAACCACTGAGTGGATCAACTAGTTATATTAGCTGACCAAATCAAGCAGTTATATCAGCTCAGTGAATCAACCAGCTGTTACTATTTGTCCCTGAGCTAACCAAAAGATTATAAATGTCTTCTTGAGTTAATCAGACCATTATGGTGGGGGTTATTATATAAATAACTTAGGTAACTGTGCAGCATAGAAAATGAATAATCAACAAATATTAAAGGAGAACAATGGGTTTGAGCTGATTTAAGTACTTATGTTCTTTTCCACATTTTGGGGATACCCAGCTTTTTCATAGTGAGTATATTATAGAGAATGGTAACGAGAATCTCTTTTATATTGTAAACTAAATTGTATTGCAATTAGTACACTCTGCTATGCACAATTTGCGCCTGTATTATGATTTATATACAGTGCTTTATTGCTCTGCTAAATCAAAATCTATGTAACATCAAATACCTCAAGCAAGTAAACTTGTTATTAGTCATTAAATTCCCCACATGAGGAATGTCTAAAAGAATCTGGTGAGAGAGTGTTAGACTCTGACATTTGAGTTGTTGTTATCTTGTCTTTGTGTGTAAAGAGCAACTCTGGATTCTTTTCCGTTTGAAACACTTTTATAAAAAGATTATCTTCATGGACCATGAAATCTCAAATTTTTTCAAGTATTCTGGTAAAGGTCAGATGTAATGCAAAAAAAGAATGCAACATTTCAAGGAAATGGAGACAGAGCAAGTGAAAGAAAGTATGGCTATTTGACTTAATAGTTACAACATGCAGCAGAAAAGGAAGGACTCCTGGTTCCAGGATTTCTACTCAGGTATTTGCTTTTTTATTTTAGCTATGGAATGTTTAAAGCATTATCTTTCTGAGGGGACAGGATAGGAAAGATTATGAGAAAAACTCTCTGACAAAGAGTATTACCTTTTAAATTCAAAATTTTCATGCTGTTTTCCCAATGAATAACCATAGGGACTTCTGGAGAGAAAAACAGTTCTAGCTCTTCATGTATAAGCCAGGTGCTTCAACTTGGAGAAAGCCTGAGATTTCCAAATAGAATTGTCCTTGACACCTCTAGTAAGTTTTCACAGCTTCTTGCTTTCCCTAAATAAGTATAGCAAATTGTCTTTTACTCCTCTGGACTTATAATGCACTTACCAGTATAATGTGGATATCACTTTACAAGGTAGAGAGATACATCTTAATACAGTGTTCGAGGACCTACTTAATTTGTTGGATATATATATATTCTGAATCTAGTTTTTTCCCTAATACTAAAGCCCAGCAAGGCCAAAATAATTTAGGAAAATAATACCTTAATCTTCCTTGAAGATTATCTTATAGCCAGGAGAGCTCCTGAGGAACAGTTAAAATACACTGTTTTGAACTGAATATTTTCTTAATACCTCCTCCAATAGTATTGTCTTCATATCTTTTTGATGTAGTATGTAGCATATAGCATATAAACTTCAAATTACTTTTTTTTTCAGCTATGTTCTCCTTCATTTTTCTATTCTGAAGCTTATTTTAAATGCAGCACTTGTTCCACATACACGGAGGTCCCTGTTGTATAGCCTTCATTGCACTGTAGAAGTCCAGAGGTTCTTTAAATGAGACCCTATGATTTTCTTCCTCTTTTGGGGAATTTCTCTTTGAAACAATATTGTGACAATCATTTATTCTTGTCATTGTAGGCAGAATAACGAACATGAAAATGATGAGCTCTTAACTGAATAGAGTTCAGAAAACATTATATGAAGGAATTTTAATGTTTTATTAACATTCTAACTTTGAGAAAAGCTGCAAAACCATGCAGTTTTAAAGATTCTGAAAACTGAACATCTGCAGCATCTTCCTTTTGAAGATGTAAAGACCACTCTGAATAATAGATGAAAGATGGAGGAGTTTAATAATGCTGGGAGCCTTTCATGTCTGAGTTAATAATTCAAAACTAACTTATAACAATATTGACCTTATAGACCAGTAGGGTATGTAAAGTTCTTGCTTAAAATATGTTATGACCTGAATCTCTTCTTACCTGCTCTTACAAGATCCTAGTGCTACTAGCTGTTTCACATTATCAGTCATTAACAATTAATTTTGTGACATTCTTAAAATAGTCAAAAGAATACAATATTAGAAAACATCATATTACATTAATGACCACAGCACATCAATACCAATGACAACAAAAGTAGGGTAAAGTAGGTTAATAATTTTCAAATGTGAATTAAATACTAGAGGAAAACATATTTCTTTGGAGAAAGTTCATTATTACGAAAAGTTGCAAATCCTCTGTAACATGTAACTAACATTGCACTTGAGGGGAGGAAAGTCTTTTAAGTTATTAAATTAAGATCAATAGAACAGAATATTTTAGTTGGAAGGGGCATACAACAGTGATCTAGTTCAACTGCCTGACATCTTCAAGGCCAATCAAAACTCAAAGCGTGTTGTTAAGAACCTTGTCGAAGTGC
The DNA here is from genome assembly GCF_003945595.2 of Pipra filicauda. Lineage (NCBI taxonomy): Eukaryota > Metazoa > Chordata > Aves > Passeriformes > Pipridae > Pipra > Pipra filicauda. The sequence goes on from NW_024105175.1 coordinate 1,827,393, forward strand.
TTCCTAAACGCTGACAGGCTTGGGACATCGACCACCTCTCTAGAAAGCCTGTTCCAGTGTCTGGCCACCCTCCCAGTAAAGAAATGCATCTGTTTTGTCAGTAGTATTTGATGTGAACTTGAGGACCTGCTGTCAGCTAATAAAATGATGATGTTTTATGTGACAGGAAGAAATGTTCCTTTTTTGTCCTTGTCAACTGTGCTAGGTTACTGACAAAGATAATAATGTTTCTATAATGCTAGAAGGGAAGTGACAGACCAGCTGTTGAGCATAAAAACATAGACTTCCGTGCAACATATGGATAAAACTGTATTATTCCATACCATGATACTTATACCTGAAAATATTCAGATGACACAATCATTTTGTTACCAGAGTCAATTTAAGTTATTCAACAAAATAAATTAATAAATTTACTTGACTTTAGGTATGAAAAAGTCATGTATTTGTAAAAGTAGATGAAACATAGAAATGTTCTATCTTCTCTAAGCTTTTTCATTAATACGTCATCTTGTTAGATACGTATTGATTATGATTTATTCATCTGATTGTTATTCCAGAGTGAAGGAATATGCTCAAGACATATATGACAAGTTTTACTAATAAAATGCACACTGGAAAATTGTATTGAGTTTCTGTGACCAGGCTCTGGTAGTAGGGGGGCCTACTGGGGTGGCTTCTGTGAAAAGCTGCCAGAAACTTTCCAGATGTCTGGAAGAGACAATGCCAGCTGGTTCCAGGAAGGACCTGCCGCTGGTCAAGGCCACGCCAATCAGGATGGTTGGTAATGCCTCTGTGATGGCTTTTTTTCCTTCTTAAATATATTATTGCACAGATAAAACTGCTGTCAGAGAAGAGCAGAGTGAGAACATGTGAACAACTCTGCAGACACCAAGGTCAGTGGAGAAGGAGGGGGAGCAGGTGCTCCAGGTACTGGAGCTAAAAGATTCCCCTGCAGCCTGTGGTGAAGACCATAGTGAAGCAGCTGAACCCCTGCAGCCTGTAGAGGTCCACTGGGATGCAGAGATCCACCTGCAGCCTGTGGAGGAGCCCACACTGGAGCAGATGGGTGACCAAAGGAGGCTGTGATTCTGTAGAAGTCCCATGCTGACCTGTAGACTCACAGAGAGAGAAATCCATGCTGGAGCAGGTTTCCTGTGGGGGACCCACACTGGGGCAAGCTGTGCCTGAAGGACTGTATGCCATGGAAAAGTGACCCATGTTGCAGTTTGGGAAGAACTGTTGCCTGTGGGATGGATTCATATTGGAGAAGTTCATGAAGGACTGTCTCCCATGGGAGGATTCCTCTCTCAAAGCAGTGTCAGAAACAACCTGTGATGAACTAACTGTAATCCCCATTCCCTGTCTCCCTGTGCCATGGAGGAGCTAGAACCTGCGAATGAGGGAAGGGTGGCAGGAAGGTGTTTGTAAGGTTTGCTTTACTTCCCATTATCCTGCTCTGATTCTGTTAGTAATAAATTTAATTAATATCCCCACTTCAAGTCTTTTTTGCCTGTGACTGTAATCGGTGAGTGATCTCCCAGGTCCTTATCTCAATCCATGAACCCTTTGTTATATTTTCTCTCCTCTGTCTAGTTGCAGAGGGGAGTGACAGAGCGGCTTTGGTGGGTACCTGGAGTCCATGCAGGGTCAACCCACTACAACAATACTCAACAAGAGATATCTTTTACTCAGAATTTCTAAAGGTACTTCTGATCAGACTAGCTCACAATGACCACTTCCCAAAGACAAGTTATTGGAAACTGACCTGTGTGTGGGAGATCTATTTTAGCCTGTCACATAACCACAACATTGACAATTTATCTAACAATATTCCTTGTTTAGGGAGTGTGCTGACTCACACTGAACAGCTGTGAAGAGGAGAAAAACTTTGTTCAGGTTTGGCTCAGGAGAGCACTGCCAGGGTACGTAGTAAAAATGTAGCCAGACCACCATTTCTGTGTGGTTTTTGTCTTGAGAGTTAATGGACAACATACTTTCTTTGTGTAATAGTATTTCATCCTTAAAAGGTAGGTTAAGTTAGGAAGCATAAATTTTCCATTCCCCTTAAAGAAATTGGAGTGCTGCATAGACAAAATAACTCAGAATTAATTCACTTATGAAGAGGAACAAAGTGGAGTTTGACATTCTAACTAGTCGAGAAGCTGATTTTCCTTGAAGGACAGACCTGGGAGTCCTCTTCTCTGAAAACTTAATAATTTGCACTAAAACAGGTAGGGTGAATCTCTCAGTATGGAAGAAGGGAAACAAGTTCCTCTGTCCCCTGGTTCAGATGTAGACGATGATATTCAAGATCACAAGGATGCACAAAGAACTATATATGACAAAGGATCTTCTTAGATAATTCTGAAGAATAGAAAAAACTAAGAAGAAAACATGGAGAAAAAAAATGGAAGAGAGGAAGAATCTATTCTAATTGTCTCCAAGGCTATACAAAAGCTTTCTATATAATTACAGGAATAATGTAAATTATTATTTTTTCAAAATATTTTGTTTAACAGCTTTGAAATTTACCTCAAGAAAAACCTTAGCAAGCAACAGGATAACTAAATTAAATAGCCTTTTATATCACTAATTTGCTCTCAGAAATATTCAGTCTTTGCTTCCTACTTTAAAATTTTGGTGTCTAAGCAAAATATTGTCTTGAACAAAACTGCTATTCACATTAATATCTGCTAAATACTTCTACTTCGAATTTAACTGGAACTATAGAATTTACTCATGAATAGGCTTTTGCCTTTCAAAATCATATGAGTGTAGTTGTTTCAGATAAACTTACTTACTTTATAGTAAAGTATGGGTGCATATCTAATAATAATAAAGTCCACAGTCTCAGAATGCTTTGAATGTTGTCTTCTCATACATTATTTACTGATTAATTAATTAGATTATCTTATTGTGAGAGGACATGGTCCATGAGAATTTTACTCTATACATTAATAATGAAAACAATTAGGCTTGTTTTACTTGAATGAATCTCACATTATTGAATCAAGTAGTTGGTTTTTTTCATATAAACTGAAGTTGAATAGAATTTAGGCATCAGCTCTTTAAACCACTGTTATAGTAAAAATTCAGATTTTTCTTGTGAATACATGCCACATAAATACTGACAAATATTGTGAATACATGCCACATAAATACTGACAAAGCAGACTGCAAATTTTCTATTTAGGTTTCATCTAAATTTTTATATTTGTTGGAGAAAACACAGAAATGGTACAAGGAAAGAATTTGTAATATAAACAATAGCTACTCATAGTGTTTATTCATGCACAGAGATTTTTTTTTTTTCAAGACTGTAGCGTCAGAACATTATGTGGTGTGAAAGTATTTCCCTTTTATTGAAGCTATGGTATTAATAAACAAACGAGGCAGAAAATCTTTTGAATGAACCTGAAGTACAGAAACTGATTAATAAATCCACCGTAAAATCTGACACAGGAATTGGAGTCAAAGCAATAGACATAGTAATTGTAAGGAGTGTTGTAGGGTGAAATACCCTAAAACTTCTCAGAGATCTCACAGCTACCCCTTTCCTGTAGAAGTTCAGTTCCATGCCACTGAAGCATATATCAGTTTTCATTCCCATTTCTTTTAACTTCTTGCTCTTGATCTTAAGTGTTCCTAAAACCTATGATAAAGGGCTAGACATCTTCCTCAGGAGGCCATTCAGTTGATTCTGTGTTCTGTAAGAAGTGAAACCTTGAATAAAATTATAGTATTGTTACTCAAACACAGAGGGCTCCCAATGAAAGAAAAATCCCCATCAATTTACTTAGACCTTTTATGTGTTTGTGCACATTTAAGATAGTAACAGCTAGAGTAAGTTAAGAATTTAGAGAAAATGTGGAGTGAAATGTAATTGAATAGGCTCTAGATTTTTTGGAAGATATTGGACAGTTGTAACATTTAAATAATTTAGTTAAATTTTGTTACTTTGGCACAAGAATAGCTTTTTAACAAATTTATAAAGGATTTCTGTAGCAAGTGCTCACTAAGTAGGTAAACCTAATTGCCTTTCCAAAGTGACAACTGTGGGAAAAAAAATAGCTTTCTGAGGTAACCAGATTGATTAAGTCAAAGTATGTATGGATTCAGTCTTGTGAGAAGCCACAGTACTTTGGAGAAGTCAGTGTACAGTTTGTACTGTATAAAAAGTGTCAGAATTTCATACCAAGTAACCAAACAGAAAAGAAGTACAGAAAGGGTAATTGATGCTGGGGGGAAATATATCCAGCATAAAGAAAGTTTCCTGTACATTTAGCTTCATAATTTCATGCTTGAGATACCAGTACATCATGGATAACAAAAGGTAAAATGATGCTGAGTCCAAGTGAAATGGAAAACCATTTGGACATACACTCTAGTTCCTTTTTTTTCCCTATATAATGAAGAGCAATTGAAATTAGAAATATGTCTAATGGTGCAGAAATAATTTGCATGCCTCCAAAGATAATATGCAATGAACTCTGAGCTTGTCTACTTTATTTCTGACTCAATTTAGGAGACTTCACAAATGGTATCCTATATTTGAAGTTCCCAGCAAATATGAATGTATATTATGATTTAATGTGATAAGGGTGGTTAGGCTGATCTTGATAGTATCTATCAGTAAAATAAGCTGTATAATTTTAACAGGTGGCATTAATATATGGCAGTAGGTTATACATATCTTAAAAAATACTGTCCTAATAATTTTCAGTCAATAAGTAGAAGTACAGTAAGATCAATATTTTACCTATTGTTAGAAAGCAAAAGATCAATTACCAGTTAATTATTTACAATTTGTATTTTACTCATTAAACATCTATCTGGATTTACAGAAACTAGTCAGTGGTGAAGCCTAAAGAAAATTCAGGGAGAAAAAAACCTCTGAGGCAAATTAGTTTTAGAGGTGAGATAAAGAAAAGATTTTAATTTGTGCCTCTGAGGCATGAGATTACAAGACGTGTGCATCCCCCCCTCTGTACAGATGTTACAATTTATAATATTGTCTGTCCAATCCTAGAGGTTTCCATCCTGTGGTTTTTACCCTGATCCACCCCCATCACACCCCCTGGGAACTGGGGCTGGGGGTTTTTCGAGATCACTTCTTCATCATCTTTATCTTCTTCAGGGTACAGGGGGCATATATTCACCCAGTTCTTGACTGTACTTTTGTGATTCAGGCCAAGATACAAGTGTTCTCTAAACAAAATGGGCCTACTCTGACAAGAGACTAAACATTTTTGCTGGAATTCAGGGGATATGGAAATGGGCTAATAGGGGTTGAGGAATGTGTAAACTACTGTGCTAAAGGGTGAGGGATACAGCTACTTCTAAAATCTATTTCTACTGTATAACTACCTATAAAGCTTATAAAAATTAGAAAAATCAAAAAAACAGATGGACCTTAAGGCATCAGTGGGAAAAATGCAGACTTAAACTATGACTCTGATGGAATGTGCCAGGGAATATTTAATCTCGTTGAGCTGTTTATATTGACTTTCAGCTGACATTAACATCAATGGCAGTGATATTAGATCAATGAATTCCTCTTTTAAAAATGTAATCTGTTAAAATATTGAAAAATATTAATAATAAATATATTGCAAAATAAACTTGGGACTCAGGTAGACTCGCATGTTCAATGTAAGAATAAAAGACTATTTCCATAGAATGGCATTAAAAGATAATTTGCTGTTTTTTGATTCAATATTAAAAAGGGCAGTTGGGGATTAAATATCTTGAGAAGACAATGGGGATTAAGTATCTGGAGAAGGAAAAGGCTTTGGAAAGGAAAGATAGAAAAGCTTCACACCTTTTAAGATACTTAGACATTATCATGTTAATAAATGTGGGGGGATGTTTCTTGCTTTTAATTTCGGTATTCTTGAATACTTGACTTGTCTTTTTTTTTTTTTTAATGAACAGTAAGTATTCAGGTAAAACACATTGGACCAAAAACTTCAAAGGTTAAAGTTCCAATGAATAAACAGTAAATCATCTTGACTTCAGAGATGGGAAACCAGGCTGTTAAATAAGGACAAAATTTAGCTATCTTTAAAGGAATTAAAATCAAGAAAAAATACAAATTTCTCAGGTGAAATACAAGACAAAGTCTTGGAAAAATTTGAGGCATTTGTTTCTGCGAACTTACAGACCATATTTATCAATAAATTCAAAAGAATTATATTCAAGAAGAAAATTACCAATGAATTATACACAGCCTCTGAGTGTATTTGTTTCTTTGTTTGTGTGTTGTTTTTTTCCTGTCTGAAGAACTGATTGTGACATTTTGGAGTGAACATGGTTGCTAATACATTTTTAGACAATTGAATGCAAAAATCTATCCTGCTAACATAATTGGAACCCTTTAAAACACTTTCATTCATGTTTCTCTTTGCTTCATAATTATCACCCTTTCTTGCTTTTTTCTTTTTTTTTCTTTTCCAGTTCAGCTAATGATTACATCATGCTATCTCCACTGTTCTTTGGCTTTTTATAATGAATGATCTGTTTTAGTTCCTTTCTCTGGGGAAGTCATTATTAAAATCAAGTATGATTAATCTTTGATTTTTCACTTTATTTTATTTTCTATAAAATCTCTCAGTTTTTACTTTGTCCATCCTCCAATATTTATTGACAATCTTATACAGTACTGAATGTGCCATGTAGCATCACTGCTGAGAGCAACATTTGCCCCTAAAACTTCGGTTGTCTGCTTAGACACTTCTCCAGTACAAAATCTAAATTCCAGCTATACAGTTTGCTGCCTAATGGTATTGCAGACAGCTGCATTGTAGCTGTTTGCATTTTGATTTGCTTTAGAATGTCTTACAGTATTTGTATGTGTGTGATGACATCAACACCTATTTAATTTCATTTTCATGCACATTTTATTGAGTTTCTTCATATTTTCTTTCTAAGGAATCATAGGTAGAGTCACTTACACCTGTAGTTATGAGAGTACACACTGTTTCCTCAACAGTGATTTTCTCTCAGGGTGTGAGAACCGCTGGTGAAGACAGTAGCAGCAACTAAATTTATTTTTCAGCAGTTCTCATTTTGTAATGAAACTTTGGTGCTTTTTTACATCATCATTCATGTAGGTAATTGTAGGTACCTGCCACAGGAGTCAGATGCAAATGACCTCTCACACTTCATACTCTCTCTGTTAACAGGCTACAATGGATCGATGAGGCCAGGCTGGGTGTACCAAAACTGAAGGACACCACCTTGCCTTTTTAAATCCCACTCTTCCACTCTCCTTGGTTGTGCAAGATTGAGAAAACAAAGATGACATGATTAGTACTGACTTACCAACATCTAGACTCTAATTTCGTCAATTCTTGGACAGCTAAATAAAAGTAATTTAGAATAAGACTTTACAAAGATAAAGTGCTGAGTAAAATGCGTGTGGCCCATATAACAAGGTAATACAAGAATATATTCTCTGATTTAGTGTGGGTCTCAGACTACACTCAGATTAGTATCCAGGCATCAGACTTGCTGTCACAATGAAACACTAATAGACTGTATTCTCATAGTTGTAAGAAAATAAAGTAAGTGGATACTTTTAAATATTTAGGGAAATGACTCCTTCCTATTCACAAAATAATTTTAGATTGTTAGTACACTTGAGCAGCAGAATAGCTTTGTTTCTAAGATATAGATTTGTAACCTCTATTAATGAATTTGCAGCATAGTTGCAACAGTAGTTAAAAATTTTCCTAGTAAGACTATTTTTCTGCAAGGACAAATTCTAAATAATTCAATATGTCACTATGTATGCTATGTACAACACCTGCCATTCCGTTGCATAATCTTTATTTGCCTAAGTCAAAAGAGAAAGCTAAACTGTGAGTTGAAAAAGAGCAGGATTTGTTACAATGATATTGTATCCAGGAAGCAAAGCAATACCCTTTCAGATATAATGGTTACATTACCCCTATGTCTAATGTAATACAAGGGATACAGTGAAAATTCAGACTGATAAAGAAGTGTAGCAACATATATAGGATGCAGTATATTCCCTGATCTAGTTAATTTCACTTTCTAAATGTTGAAAACAAAGATATACAAAAGCAAAACCGCTTACTAGATTAACTTCTTCTTGTTCTTAGAAATATATATGGTTTTACTATATGAGCGGTTCTTCATTCAACATAAGTTGAATTTCAGAAATCATTTTAATACTTATAACAAAAAGGCATACAAATGTCTCAGACTGTATAATTTAGTGTCCCGGTGTATAAAAACTTGCAACAGACTTTCTTGGCAAATTAATGAGAATGAAACAATGAATGCGAAGGAGAAATACTGTCAGCTTTTTGCTATGACTCAAATGTTTGCATATGGGTAAGTAACACTGCTGTTATCCAGCATGTGAAGACTAGAGAATCCTTACTGCAATAAGAGGATCACAGTATGAAACAAGTCAGTTTCAAAATTCCCTGAAAAAGAACTGTTATTTTCTTTACTGCTTAAATATATCCTAGAAGATAACTATCTAGAAATATGGGTGAGGCTCTTTGATAGTAAAAAGATAAACAATTACTCGGAAAAAAAGCCAGAGCAAGACAAAATTAATAGTACCTTTAAATAAAAGTATTAATGTTATGCTAATATTTTGTGCAAGAGTGTATTATCCCTAAAATAATTTTCAAAGTAAAACCAGTTAATATTTTAAAAGAGTGGGAAAATTAGGTTTATGTCCTAGTAGGAAGCTTTTATTGTAAAAAAGATTATAAGAATGATTCCGTTACAGTATAAATTACTTGTTTCCTCGATTAAAATGCAAATATTCATATTTATGTCACATGGCTGGGCTTCCACTTGATCACAAGAGAAGTCAGAGCAATTAACCCAGCAAACAGGCGGCATGTAAATACAGCAACTGAGGTTTATATTAACATTTTGTGAAGTCTTAAAAAGACAGTCTTGTTTTCTGCTTTTTAACCATGAAAGAGAATGCAGTAGCTATTCTACATCCTATTTTTGCATAAGAAAATCTTCCTCAGTTTAGCATAGATGGAGATTTTTTTTTTTTTAAATCTATGGAATTTTTGTTAGTTTAATTTTGGTGGGTGTTTTGCTTTGTTTAAAGAAGTGCTTCACAACTATATGAAAAATAAAAGAACTTTTGTAACTGCATATGAAGACTAACATCAAAATCTTTGCAGAAATTTAATAATTCTGTCTATTGCATGTGTCTTTCCATATATTTATTTTTCTGTTATTTAGAGTTGGCTAATATTATCCACCAGAAATTAAAGAGGAATTTTAAAAGCACTGGACATTTTAACCAATACTTTAAAAGTCCTCGTTGTAACAGCAAGACTGTGTGAATGTATTTGTATTTGATATCTCCCTCAGTGCAAAGATATTACTCTTTTTTAGCTGATCACCTAGATTGTCACACCAAAGGTGTACCATGCTGTCATTCCAAGGTTCATAACCACTACATGCCGGTGAAATAACAGATTTGATAATTTGTTATCTTCAACTCAAAAACACATCAAGAATGTATTTCATAAATGGTCCATATCAATGTACTAATAAGCTCATTTAAGACAATCTTCTCCCACCAAAACATATATAAATAAATAAACATGTTTTTTCACAGTATCTCATATTTGTCAGACAACAAACATATAATTCTTCCAAGATAAATATTACAAATGTATCAAGTATTACCAGCCAATTTAATCATGGTTACTGCTCTTAAGCTTCAAAACACATAGAAGGAAAATAATTTTAATTACTGTTTTAGGTGAAATATCAAACATCTGGAGAAGATTTAAGAATTTTTTACCATTTTTTAAGTGTTCAGAGGTTTTCAGAGATGACTGTGGAATATTTATGAAACAACATACTTAGTGAAATAAGGATGAAGCAAGCCAAAGTATTTATTTTTCCCTAAGGAGCTGAATGAAAAAGTTTAAACAGATATTAAAAGTAATAAAGCTGCAAAGTGCAAAATAATGCACTTTATGAAAAACTTGACATAAAATATCCAGATATACTCGCTGTTCATTAGTAGGTTCATTAGGGGGGACATACGTTGCATGGGGCCCTATCTTAAGAATCCTTGCAACTACTGAGTTGTATCTCCTTTTTGGAAACTATGACATTTATAAAGTATCTAATAGGAATATTTTGAACTGTAATTCAATATATATCTTCCAAGAAACTAGAAAGACTGTTCCTTGGATTTCCCTCTCCACAATCCTAAGAGATTCTCACAAATGAGAACAGTTTTCAAATTATACATTATGACATTCACTCTGGATTAGACTTTAAAAAAAAAACAGCAGAAAACTACTGTGAGACTTTTTTCTTAATAGAGGAAGGTTTTACTTCTTATGGTACTGCAAACTGGATATAAAGTTTTCTGATTTTGTGACCTATTTTCATGTTTTACAACTAAAAAATTATGTGTGTGATTGTGTCTGTGTGCAGGTATGAAGAGCAGAAAAGGAAATCCAGGAAATTACTGAAGGCTCGTGAGGTTTTTCCCATAGATAGAAAAAAAGATAAATATAACTAATCCGGAAAGCAGTTTTAAAAAGAAGACCAGAATTTTATATGAAGGATACTAAGGAGGACAAGGGAATTGTTATTGTCTTGAAGATTTAATGGGGCAAATAGATAAATTGAGGAAGTATACGGCAAACACAAATGAGCCTGATCTCTTAATTTTTAACCTGAAATATTCATATTTAAAAATGTGACATTTTCTGTATTTTTTTTCCTAGCAGTCTTGCACTGAAATGATCTTCTGTAATTAACTTTAAAAAAAAAAAAAGGATCTTTTGATTTCGTAGAGAAGATACTTCAAAATGTTTCAGACAAATCAGTACTCATTAATTCCATGCAACAACTGTAGTGGAGCTCTGTAAGTAAGATTGAAATCTTTCAACTTGTAGACTGCCCTGTCTACACCATGTAGGTGTTTTACTTTATATAAATTAGGTTTGCCTATATTTGCATAATGACATTGCACATGAAGAACTGCATAACTGATTTTATCCTCTGGTTATTAATGCAGCTTTTGCTTTTGATGTTGAAACTAAGACAGAATTATGCTAAAAGGATGATAACCTAAACAAAGCACAACTGAAAGTGGCATCTTTATAGTGGTAAAATTAAAAACTCTCTTCGCTGTGTGGCATTATGGTTTATGTTGCAACAAGCCTGTGAGGCATAAAGTTATTTTTTCCATATGAGATGGAAATCACAGTCTCCTATGGCTGAATAAAGACTGAAGACTTTTATCCTACTCCATCTTTTTTGTAAGATAACATATCAAAGTGCCTGCCAAAAAAATGATTCTACAATCGATCTCTAGCAGAAGATGATGGTTTATATGCCATATAATGATGCGGTTATATGCCCTGCAGTACAGATTTGGGGTTTTCAGTGAATAGGTCTGTGATAACCTTAAGAGACAACCAGTTTCCATAAAAAAAACCTGGTACATCGTATCACTAGAGCCAATCTTTTTTTATTACTGAAGTCTATTCCTTCCCTTTCCTTCCCTTCCCTTCCCCTCAGGAAGTGGGAGAGACAGCAGGAGAGAACCAGAACAGATTAGTGCTCAGGTAGCACTGATAGAAGAAGTTGTCTCTCTAAAGTTCCAGAAACTGCTAGATATCTTGCCACCTTGTATTTTCAGAAGGAAATGACTGCATATTTGCCACTTAATTTAATTGCAACACTCTTAGAATGAAGAATTACTTCTTCTTTCTCTATGTAATGCTCTTGCTTCCTTACTCTTTTTCCATAGTCTTAATCTATAGGAAGAAGGATTTTTTTAATACTTTTGTTCACTAGTGTTCTGATTCCTTCTGCTTCCTTATATTCAATATTCAGATTTCACCAGTTTCTTTTTTTTTATCTACATGTACATTAACCCACAACAGTAACAGTCACAAGACAGTAGGGGTAGAGAGGACTGACTCCAACCTGTCGAGGCCAGCCTCACCCCTGGATAGAGATCCTTGCTCCTGCCGTGGCCATGTTGCCACAGAGCATGGGGAAGAGAAGTAAGGGAGGGGAAACTAAGGACCTGATAAATCACTGAGATCCGCAATTCACTAGTTAACTAAGAAATAAAAGACATGTCCAGAGGATGATTCAACCCAATACATATTTCTGCTAAAGATTGCCCTGGCTGATCAGTAGACACAATGTTTAAGCTGCAAACAATTAAAATGTTTGATGATCCTGACATAAATGGCTTCAGCAAGTAACACTTTATTGTGAGTTGACCCTGACTGGATGCCAGGCACCCACCAAAGCTGCTCTATCATTCCTCTGCACAACTGGACAGGGGAGAGAAAATACTGTCATGGGTAAAACAGACTTAAATTAGGGATATTAATTGAATTTATTACTTAAAAAATCAGAACAGGATAATGATAAGTAAAATAAATTTTAAAAACATCTTCCCCCCACCCCTCCCTCATTTCCAAGCTCTACCTCCTCCCCTCCAGTGGCACAAGGAGATGGGCAGTGGGGGTTACGGTCAGTTCATCACAGGTTGTTTCTGCCACTGCTCAGGGAGACCCCTCCAGTGTGGGGTCCCTCCAGTCAGAGACAGTTCTCCATGATCTTCTCCAACGTAAGTCCACCCCTTGGGCAACAGTTCTCTACAACCTACTGCAACGTGGGTCACTATTCCACAGGGTACAGTCCTTCAGGCACAGTCAGCTCAAACATGAGTCCCCCACAGGGTCACAGGTCCTACCAGGAAACCTGCTCCAGTGTGGGCTCCTCTCTGAAGGTCTGCAGGTCCTTGCCTGAAGCCTGCTCCAGCATGGGCTTCCCACGGGTTCACAGCCCTCTCTTGGGCATCCACCTGTTACGGTGTGGGTCTCCTCCACAGGCTGCAGCTGGATCTCTGCATCCACATGGTCCTCCATGGGCTACAGGAGCACAGCTGCTTCACCACAGTCTGCACTACGGGCTGCAGGAGAACCTCAGCTCCTGTGCCTGGAGCACAAAATATACCTTCCAAGGAGAACTGTCACAGTAACACTTGAATCACATCTGTCTTTTTACTAGGTAGTTGGTTTGTGGTTTTGGTAGAAGAAGTTGGTTAAAGTCTTGAGAGGACATAGAAGACGTATTTGTGGACATATCTTCTACGGTCCTACAAATTAGGAAGGCTCCAACATCCATACTTCACAGCCTGGAGAAACTCAGTCAATAAGCAACGGCACTGAGATTGGATAAAATATGAGCAACACAGGTATTGGAGGAAGAGGGAAATGATGGGGAGTCTGGGTTCTTAACAAAAGTGCTTGTCCAGTGCTGCTTAAGCTCTGCTTTTAACCATCCCAGCAGGCTAGGCAAGGTGATAAAAAAATAATAATTGAACTAAAGAAACAACTGCAACATCAAACAAAACATCTAAGTCATTTTGTCAGCTCTCATTTGACCTTTTTTCATAGTTGGATTTTTAATAGACTGAGAGACAGTACTAAAGTAATGCGCTGTGCTTTCAGCCACATAGCATAGATTTCATGACCCTAAAGAGCTCAGATATGTATCTAACACTCAGATGTAAATCATAGAATCACAGAATCATAGAATCAACTGAGCTGGAAAAGACCTCTGAGATCATCAAGTCCAACCCTTGATCCAAGACTGCCGTGGTTACTAGACCATGGCACTGAGTGCCACATCCAGTCTCATCTTAAAAACCTCCAAGGGCAGTGAATCCACCACCTCCCTGGGCAGCCCATTCCAATGTCTGATTACCCTCTCTGTAAAATATTTCTTCCCAATATCCAGCCTCCTAAACCTAAACGTCCCCTGGTAAAGCTTGAGACTGTGTCCTCTTGTCCTACTGCTGGTTGCCTGGGAGAAGAGACCCACCCCCACCTGGCTACAACTTCCTTTCAGGGAGTTGTAGAGACTGAGGAGGTCTCCCCTGAGCCTCCTCTTCTCCAGGCTAAATGATCCCAGTTCCCTCAGCCTTTCCTCATAGAAAAGGCTGCTCAAGTCCCTTCTCCAACCTCATTGCTCTTCTCTGGACCTGCTTCAGCACCTGAATATTGTTCTTGAACTGAGGGGCCCAGAACTGGACACAGTACTCCAGGTGTGGCCTCACCAGCACTGAGCACAGGGGAAGAATCACTTCCCTGGTCCTGCTGATACAGGCCAGGATATATCCTGCTGATACTGTTCCTGGTAGAGGCTAGGATGCCATTGGCCTTCTTGGCCACCTGGGCACACTGCTGGCTCATGTTCAGTTTCCTGTCAATCCAAACCCCCAGGTCCCTTTCTGCCTGGCTGCTCTCCAGCCACTCTGTGCCCAGCCTGTAGTGCTGCATGGGGTTGTTGTGGCCAAAGTGCAGGACCCGGTACTTGGCCTTGTTGAATCTCATCCCATTGGAATCAGACCATCTCTCCAGCCTATCCAGGTACCTCTGCAGAGCCCTCCTGTCTTCCAGCAGATCAACACTCCCCCCCAACTTGGTGTTATCTGCAAATTTGCTAATGGCACACTCAATCCCCTCATCCAGATCACCAGTAACAATATTAAACAGGACTGGGCCCAACACTGATCCCTGGGGGACACGACTAGTGACTCTCTCTTCTCTCCTTGTCCTTTTAACTTGATTTCTTTTTTTTGAAAATTGCCATACAGCTTTATCTATTTTTTTTTTTTAGCAGTTAAAACATCTTGTTTAAAACCAAAAGGAAACTTAAGCTCATTTCATTTTTATGAGGGTCTACTAACTCACAGACAGATATGTAGAATATTTATTCTGAGGAATTTATTTTTAATTCTGGCATTTTTTGCATGTATACATGCATGAATAGGTCTATTAGCATGAATTGGATTGTTAACGTTCCTAAATTTAAATATTTATTTGAAAAGTAGGATCTTTCTTGCACTGATAGCACAGTTGTAATGGGTTGACTTTTGGATTTTTTAGGCCTTCCTTAGCAAAGGGATCAGAAATCTAAGGAATTATTCCACATCATCCTTTAGCATAACACTACATATAAATAAGGCACAGATAAGAGAGCTCGCTCTCTTCTCACTTCTGGTGGCTGAAGGCAACAGGTCTCTCTGCAGATGGTTTTCGCCTGTATAAGCCAGGACCTGCCTGCTCCAACCTGCCATTGTCTCCAGTTCCCTTTGGGAGAAGTGGAAGAGTTGGTTGGTGCTTCACAGGGTTCTGCTGTATCGTTCATGGAAGCATTTAATTAATTTTTTGTATTTATTTGCTAGCTCTCTTATTAATGGGAATATTTGAAGGATGTTTGGTTTTAGGTTTTTTTATCCCTATTTCCCCCTCCTGTTTCCCCTTTTTTCCCCTCAAGAGCTCCCTACTGTGTGTACAATATATTCAAATTGTATATATAATTGTAAATATATGTAAATATATATTTTTGATATAATTCCTTTTCGTTTGGACTTCTTTCAGTTTTTCTGTGGTTTGTTTTTTTTTCCCTTGCTTGAGAGAGCGGGAGGGGGGAGGAGACAGCTTGGACTCGGCAAGAGAGCCAGGCCAAACTGAAACACACACAGCAGTAAAGACCACAGTGCACATGCAGGAACACTGGAGTTAAAAACTGTGATACAGTGGCATAATACCCCAGGAATACTTATCTCTTCTATGAAGATTATACTGTGTACATAGCTATATGACCTGGCTGCCTCTCTTTGGGGATCATATGCAGATGATTTGTACAAATACTTTAAAAATCCTTAGAAATTTGATGTCTGGTAGAGAAATGCAACCTGGTAAACCCTAGAGTCATCACAGAACAAGACAGAAAGATACTCCAAATAACTATTTCTGAATAATAAAACAGCCCAAACAAAGGCAAAGATAATGCATGTTTTACTCTTTTCAGATAAGCAGAATACAATTATAACCAGAAAAAAATTACTGATGTTTTCCTTCCTCAGCTCCATATCTGAATTGCAAAATTTTTATGTGAAAAATTTTATTATTTGGGGGTGGGGTTTTGTGTTTTGTTTTGTTTTTTTTCTTTTTTCTGGGTGTTTAAAATGCCTCCTCTCCCCCCACCCCTCCCCACCCTTAAACATTTGCATCTGTTTCTCTTTAAGAGAAAACCTAATGGAAATTTATTTGATCGTATGCGCTTGAAGACATCTGCTTATCTCCATAACTATTCAATTGACAGGAGAGCAGCACTAGTTTAAGTTGATCTCAATATTTTTCTTTAAAACATGCTGGGTTTTTGGGCTTTTAGTTTGGGTTGGGTGTTTTAGTTACTGCAAGACCTTCAAAATGTAACTCAGTGTACTTGTCAGAGCTCACTGAGGTTTTCAGTGGACTGGTTGCAGTACTCTGAGACTTATCCAACTTACATACTTTTATACACAGCCTCCTTTTCAATAGAAATCAAGGTGCAGATTTGTTAAGATGCAATTATTGAGAGATGCCTCTACCTGAATTAAAGTGCAAATGAGACCATACACCAAAGTCAATAGTAGGGATTTTATTTAACAGTAAACATGAGATAGAGAGAGATAGAAAATAGGGAAGCAGGATGGAGCTGGGGGGACAGAAAGAGAGTGAGATACAGACAGATTAAGTAGAAAGATATCACCACTCATGGATCCGAATAGTGTCTCAGTAGTCCTCTTTACCCTGGTTTCTCAGTTTTAGGGGTCTCGAGGTCACTCAAAACTTCTCACCGTTTATACATTTTAGCAAACAAAGAAATCAACGCTCATTGGCTACACAATTCTCTTATTCTGTTGGTTAAATGATTCTTTCACTTCTAGTGCCAATTAGTCCCATGCTCAGTCTTTCTCTTTGTTAGAGTCAGAGGGTTTCTTGTCTTGAGTTGGTGGGTTGTGGTTTCCCTCTGCCAGATCCAGTCGGAGCTGATTTTCAGTACAGCTGCTGAGTTGGCTTTCCTTGTGAATACATTCTTCTTCCTCAGCCTTGTTTACCTTCTCTTAGGCTCTGAGGTAACACCTGGACAATAGCGCCACATTTCTCTTATCTCAAGTGGCTTGTCCGGTGGCTTAACTCACATTGCAAGTTTCAGGAATCCATGCAGGCATATTCAGGGAGGGAGCGGGAGAGGGGGCTTCTGTGGTCACAGACAAGCAGTTGCTTCTTTATGCAGTTTGCCACAGCGGGCAAAGTCCTTTGGTGGTGTAGTGGTTTGGTTTTTTTAGGCCTTCCTGGTAACCAGGTTGGAACTAGGGAAGTGGCCATTCCCAGTATTCTATCCTGGTTTTATAAATAAGAAGGAGAGAGGAGGGTCTTTTTTCTTCTCTTTCGGTGTTCTTGGAGAAAAGCAGATCCCTGTGGCTCCTCCAGCCGTGGGGCTGTGAGGCCTGTGGTTTGTTGAAAGGCCGCTACCTTCTTTCCAAGTTTGGAGGGAGATGAGGTGATTGTGGAGTGGACTGGGACATTTCTGTTCTCACAAGGAAAGTATTGAGATTTCGTTTGTTAGTTCTTTATTAATTACGTATATCTGGGGGTTTTTTCCTGTTTTCGGGTGTTGGAGATTTCTTTCTTATGTGTATATAGTCTTTGTAATTGTATATAAAGGTAATATAAGTGTAAATATATTTATATATTACTTTAGCTCTTATTTCTGTTCTCTTGGTTTTGGTTCTTTTTTCCCCTCTTCCCTTGGTTTTCGGGGTGGAAGCTTTTGTGTGGTGCTGGGAACTTGGCAGGGAGTCAGCTCCAAAACGCAACAGGTGGTCATAACAGTGTTTGAGGCAACAGTGATCTTTAAGTTCCTTACAAGATTTTGGCCCATTTGTGTCTCACTTCAAATCTGAAGCCAGTATGAAGTTAGTGTGGGGAGATGAGAAGCAATTTTGGCTCTCTGAGTTAGGTCATTGCTTTATTCAAACAGGAAGCCCTTGCGACACTGAGTAAACTCAGATAATGTTTCTAATGAGAACAGAAAAATGGTTGAAAATGTGCAATTGACAATTGATATTTGTAATAGTGTTCCTCCTCTTTTGTCAAGGAATGAATATGCTTGTCTATATAGACCACAAGCACAACTCCAGTTTGAACAGCACAGACAAAACCACAGAGAGTTAAACCTTGAACTAAAATATTATTATCTGTAAAATAATGAAGGATAAATGTTAGGAAAATGAAAATCAATACCAGTGTCAGACCCAGAAATACTATTCCTTTTAGGACACATTCATAAGAGAAACTAGGGGGCATCTTTCATCTTTAATTGCGTCTCAGAATAGATATTAGGCTCTTGCAGCGTTGCCTCTGGATGATAGTATAGCAATCTTGATTGTTGTTTATCATTTTTTTTATTATCACTAGGAAATATTTTCTGTTAGATCTTTTTTGGAGTAAGAGATTTCGTATATTACTGAATTCCCTTGCTCCAAATCTGTGTACACTACCATCTAAATTAAGGTTTACTATAAACTTTATAATTAACGAATTAAAGTACAAGTAGAAGAAACTGACTCTTTGGCTTACTGAACTGGAAATAGCACTATGGCTGCTTTAATCAACCAGCTGGACCCATGCAAACGTCAGTCCTACAGGGATGTGCAACATGGACACTGTGTTCCACATATTCCCTCTCATACAAGAAGTTGACGGGAAAGGAAAAGTTGAAACCTCTTCTACTTTGTTTCTGAGTCAGAAACTGAGAAATAGACTGAATTTTTTCCTTCACTGTGTTTTTTGTGTCCCTGTCCTTTCTAACCCTAAATTATGGAGGAAGAAAGAAAATCCCAACTGAACAAGAATTCCTTACAGTTCATATGCTATCTCGTGTTCAATTAAAATGTTGTAGTAAATTCATTGTAATCTGAGGTGTATTTAAACATTCCTTGAATTTTGACCCCTTGCTTATGTAACACCTTGCCTGA
The DNA here is from genome assembly GCF_003945595.2 of Pipra filicauda. Taxonomy (NCBI): domain Eukaryota; kingdom Metazoa; phylum Chordata; class Aves; order Passeriformes; family Pipridae; genus Pipra; species Pipra filicauda. Next base: position 1,846,273 of record NW_024105175.1, read on the forward strand.
ATAACAACTGGGATTATTTATGGAGCGCCATATCAGTACAGAAGGGTTTCTCTCAAAGTCTACAGAATAGCAGCCAGATTTTACCCATTATAGAATGTATTTTCTCTCTAATTGGGGAATAATGGACAGTCTTTCATAAACAGTAATTATTTCCCCTTGAGCAATCAGAGCAAATGCACACAGATTACTACATGCAAGACATAGACTATTCAAAGCAGTTAAGTACACATTGCTCTGACTTCCAGCTGGCCATGAATTTGTTGTAATTATCGAAACACCCAAGGTTCTTTTTTGTAGGCTCTGTTTTGGCTTCCAGTTTCCATAAATGCTTTGCAAAAATTATAAATGGCAACAGAACAAAATCTTGCTTGTGTAAAATTTTTGGGCCGACAGAAATACAATTGTTTTACAGTTTACACAGTTTAAAATTTCCATAACAGTTCAACTCAACTTTTTTTCTGCATGCTTCTTCAAGACATTTTTTTTATGAATGGAACACACCACATATGCTCCAGTAATGATGTTATCTACTAAAACCACTATACTATCACACAGCTGTTAATCACAGATACACAAGTTTTGTAGTGGGGCTGCAATTCATGTAGACCTTTCCTCTGGATTGCCTACTTCTCTGTCTTAAGTAATCACATAAGGTAAAAAGGCTTCTAATTTCATGATTTATAAAATGAAACAAAACAAATCCCCCCTCCCTCACAGAGACAGAAACATCCTAAGGACTTCTGAAGGATTTTTTAACGTGACAAGTTAGATATAGTCAAGATAGACTGTAGTATGAAGGGCATGCTGAAAATTCCAAAGGACCCTTGCAAAATGACACCTCTCCTCCTTCTCTTAAACTGGCAATTTTTATGATCTCTAGAGGAGATCCTAAAAACCAACAGTCTTTAATAGGCCTCCATGTGTACCTCATTTAAAACACTTCTGTGCCTCCAGAAAACTAATGTCTGTTTTCCAGCTGGGTTATTTAGTTGTTCCCAGAGTTAGCTATTTCTCACTCTAGAGGTTTCTACATGATTTTGACCAAACAGCAGAAGGCAGCCTTCCTCTCTATGGCCTGATGAATTCTTTTAATAGAACATGACAAAGAAACAGTGGACAAATGAACAAAAAAGATGTACCAGTCTTCACAAATCAAAAAGTAAAATTTGTAGAACATGATATTCTTAAAAAGGTCTCTTGAAAAGCTATCTATTCATCAAACATTTATTATTTCCACTAAATAACTTTATAAATTGAAAAATTCAATCAGAAATCATTATTACCTCTATTTTTGTTACATAACATATTCTAAAAATAAATATAAACCTAATAAGAGCATAGAATACTTTCTTCTTTTATGAATTCTGGAGTTCAGCTGACATATTTGCTGAGTTTAGCAAATATTCCACAATTAAGTTAATATATTTCCCCAGCACACTTCTGTTCCTATATTATGGCCAAGCTTGTGTCTTATTACTTTGACAAATTTAACTCAATTTATTAACCATTTTGTATGAATGTGGACTGAAGACCTCAAACCTTATGCATTATCATTTTAGATATCCATTAAATGTTTTAAAAATCTCTGAAACTAAATAACCTCTACACAGGAAGGAAAATCCAGCTAGATTTTTTACTAGAAGGGCAATGAAACTCTTTGGGTTTTTTATTGGTAGATCATTAAAGAGCATACATGCATAAGATTTTTTTCTTTTTTTTCTCCTTTTTATTTTTTTTTCTTTTTTTAAAATTCTGCCAGGATATACTGTATTTTAATAATGCATAAATTATTCTTTCTATACACTACAGAAAAGGCAACTTTTTGACACTCGTTTCACTCTAAATTAACAGGACTGAAGATACTAGAATGTCTAATAAAAATTCAGCATCTACATTCAATGTCATATTCCTTACATGCTAATGTGGAGGTCAAGGTGGGTGGATAAAACATTTAATATTTTTAGCTGAAGAAAGTTCTATTATGCATTAAGTAGTCAGCAGAGCCTTATTAGGAACAGTGCTCGAAAAATTTCAAAGAGGCTTTGGACTTGCATAAAGTTAAGATAGTAGGGAAGAGATTATTTTAAAGACGCAGATACATTTCTTGTGTAATTCTTGGTTCACAGGAAAGGGTTCAGATTTTATAATTGATTTTGTCCCTTAGGAATGTTTACATCTTGTGGACACATTTAATTGTACTAGTGTGTATATACAGTGTTTCATTCTCTGCCATCTCTTTTACCAGTTGAGAATTGATCTCAAATCTGGCATAATAGTGACCTTTTCTATCCTCATCTCCCCTGACTTTGAAAATAAACTAACCCTTAGGATCAGTGAAGGTTCAAATCCAGGACTGGAATTTAGCTTTTTATAAGAAAGTTTTGTGCACTGAATTGTATTTTATGCTACTGATTTCTTCTCTTTCTTCACCACCCCAATCATCAGTATCATCATCATGGCTAGGCTTCGCGAACGAAGATTTGGGAAAGGCTCTATCCACATTTTTTACAAGCACGCTGGTGGCTAATAAGGCCAATGCGAGACAGACATGTCCGATTGCAAAAGGCACAGCAGAAAGACTCCTTAGATGGTATATTCTGCAAGGCACGATTCTTTCTGCGTTGTCTTTTCTCCTGGAGGGTGATCCTGCGTGTGTTCTCGAAGGAGACAGCTGCGTTATAGATGGTGTGTCTCCAGGCCTCCCGACTGGAGGCCAGATAGACCAGTTACGGTGATCAATATGGCCAAGGCTGAGATGTTGTTTCAGGGAGTCCTTGGATCTTCTCTTTGGGGCTCCTCTGTTGCGGCAACCAGTGGTAAGTTCACCAGAGAGCACAATCTTAGGGAGGCGGTGGTCCTTCATCCTGGAGATATGCCCTGCCCAACACAGCTGTGTTCTCAGCAACATGGCCTCAATACTTGTGACAGCTGCTTGTTCTAGAACAGATGTATTGGATACATAATCTGACCAGTGGGTGTTTAGGACTGTACAGAGGCAGCATTGACGGAAGTGTTCTAGGAGATGAGATGCAGGTGGTGGCAGTAGATGACCCATGATTCAGATCCATATAAGAGAGTAGACAGCACTATGGCTCTGTAAACACTGATCTTGGTACTTTTCTTCAGGTGTTTATTTCGCCAAACTCTTTTATGAAGCTTTCCGAAGGAACTATATGCCTTTGCTAGCCTGTTGTCTATCTCTCCATCAATCTTACCATCCAAGGAAATGTTTGAAACACTGATCTAAGTTTTTATGATTATATTGATAACAACTGCAATTGATACAGAAATGAGTATTTGACCAAAGTAATAACAAAAAGGAAATTAGAATGCACACAAAAGTCGAAGAATTTTTGTCATTTTGGCTGTGTCCTTCTCAATAGTCAATGCACCACTGCTTCACGAACATTTCATGACAATGTTTCCTGACCCATGAAATTGCTTTTCTACTTAAGCATATGTTAACAAACATTGATTTATTGTGTCCTCCCTACACTAAATGGGTCAGTGATAATGCACTATGGATTAAATCCTGGGGTCTGGATGTGGGGGAGTGGTGGCGGTGTCTGGTTTTTTCTTTTCTTTCTTTTTTTTTTTAACATAGTGATTATATTAATTCAAGGTTTTGCCATTTATATTAAGGTGTGACATAATTTTGGTATAAATAGCATGATCATTTTTCATATTACCTAAAAAGCATGATGGATTTTTAATGGTGTATGTGGAGATAAAAAAATCCTATATATCTAGTAAAAATGACATGCATTAAGGAAGTAATTGTAGAGATAGGGTCGCTAGGTTCATAAACTGTAGGTCAGCTTTGCTTACAAAGTTATTTCCTTGATATCATATGAAAAAATTTTGAATTCTATAATAAGTTGTATGTTATTCATAGTCTAAATAGATGAACTGGGATTGTTAGCAACTGTACTGAATTTCTGTGGCTGACTTTTGGCTATTGGGGTAGCTTCTGTTAAAAGCTGCTAGAAGCTTCCCCTGTCTGGTGGAGCCAGTGCCAGCTGGTTCCAGGACTTACTTCCTGCAGTTGGCCAAGGCCGAGCCAATTAGGAATGCTACTAACACATCTGTGGAAACATATTTAAGAATGGAAAGTTATTGCACAGATGAAATTTCCAGCCAGGGAAGAGCGAAGTGAGAACATGTGAACAACAATGCAGACACCAAGGTCAGTGCAGAAGAAGGGGCAGGAGGTGTTCCGGACGCCAGAGCTGAGGCCCCTACAGTCAGTGGTGAAGACCATGGTGGAGCAGCTTTGCCCCTGCAGCCCATGGAGGATGATAGGGGCACAGAGACCCACCTGTATCCTGTGGTGGAGCCCACGACAGAGTGAGTGGATACCCAAAGGAGACTGTGACTCTGTGGGAGACCCATGCTGGAGCAGGTTCCTGCCAGGGACCTGCCGCCCACGGAGACCGGAGCCCACACTGGAGCAGGTTTTCCTTGGTAGGACTTGTGACCCCTGTGGGGGACCCATGCTGGTACTGCTCATTTGTGAAGGACTGAACCCTGTGGAGAAGTGACCCATGGGACAGCAGTTTTGAGGAGAACTGTTGCCTGTGGGATGGACTTATGCCAAAGAGGTCCGTGGAGGACTGTCTCCCATGGGAGGGATCCCACAGGAGCAGGGTAAAGACTTCTCTCTGAGCAGCGGCAGAAACAAAAACTGACCATAACCCCTTTTCTCTGCCTCCCTATAGGGGGGAAGGTGTTTTTAAGATTATTTTCTTCTCACTCTTTTACTCTGATCCTCTTAGTAATAAATTTAGTTAATATCCCCAGTTTGAGTCTGTTTTGCCTGTGATGGTGATCAGTAAGTGACCTCTCCCAGCTCTTATCTCAACTCATGAATCCTTCGGTGGTTTTTTTTCTCTGCTCTATCCAGTTGCAGAGGAGAGGGAGAGAGCGGCTTTAGTGGGTACCTGGAGTCCAGCCAGGATCAACCCACTACAACAACTCAACGACTTAAGAAAGAAAGCAACGTATAATAGTCTTTTATTATAATTGATCCCAGATTTCCACTGACTGTAACAAGAACTTGGACATCTAATCACCAATATTGTCATCTAAATGCAAGTGTATTAAAATTTAGCTAGATTCCATTTCAAAGTTTGATGTTGAATTCCATTACAACTATATTTTTTGATGGTAACTGGCAAAGAAATCACAACCTTGTTTCCAATCCCATACACCGTTGTACTGGATTTGGACTGGATAGAATTAATTTTCTTCATAGTAGATTGTATGGTGAAATGTTTTGGATTTGTGATGAAAACAGTGAAAATAACACACCTATGTTGTAGTTTTTGCTGAGCAGTGCTTATACAGAATCAAAGACTTTTCTGTTTCTCACTGTAACCTCTCAGCAAGGAGGCTGGTGGTGCATATATACCTGGGCAATGACACAGTCAGGACAGCTGACTTCAGTTGGCCAAGAGGATATTCCATACAATCTGGCATCATGCTTAGCACATAACGCTAAGAAGTAGGATATTCAGAGAGGTGTCATATATCTTTCCAGGTCACTATCACCTATGATGGAACTCTGCTTCCCTGGAGATGTCTGAACATCTGCCTGCCAATGGGAAGTAGTGAATGAATTCCTTGTTTTACTTTACTTGTCTCTACTGCTTTGCTTTTCCTCTTGAATTGTCTTTATCTCAATCCATGAGTTTTCTCAGTTTAACTCTTCCAGTTCTCTCCTGCATCCCACCTGGGGACAGCAAGTGAGCAGTTGTGTGGTACTTAGTTGCCACCTGGGGTTACTCTGTCACTGGTCACCACAGAGAGGAGATCAGTGTCTGCCTCTCCTCTGCCCCTCATGAGGAAGTTTTAGATTACAATGAGGTCTCCCCTCAGTCTTCTCCAGGCTGAACAGACCAAATGACCTCAACAGCAACTCATACGGCTTCCCCTCAAGGTCCTTCACCATCTTCATCACCCTCCTTTGGACACTCTCTTACAGCTTAATCTCTTTCTTATATTGAAGTGCCCAAAACTACACACAATATTCAAGGTGAGGCTGCACCAGTGCAGAGCAGAGAGGGACAATCACCTCCCTCGACTGACTGGTGATAGTTTGCTCTTCCAAAGGATGTGTTCTTTGATCTTATCAGGCACAGAGGTGAGACTGAATGGTCATTATTTCCCAGGGTGGTCCCTATTACCATTTTAAAAATTGTGTACAATATTCCCTTTTTCCAGTCTCTAGGGAATTCCACTGACTGCTGCAACTTTTCAGATACAATGGTGAGAGATATGACACAACCAATTCCTTCAGGACCCAGGAATGCATCTCACTGTGTCCTATGGACTTGTGTATGTTGAGGTTTCTCATGGGGTCTTAAGGTCTTGCCCCAGTCCCTGCCTTGAATTTCAGGGCCTTGAGAGATGTGGTAAGAGAGATTACCGCTGAAAATTCATGTAAAGTAATTGTTGTGGACCACTGCTTTCTCCATGTTGGTGGTCACTAGTTCTCCTGTCTTAATTATTGAGGGGATAAATATTTTTTTACTTTCCTTTTCTGACCAATGTGTCTGTAGAAGCCCTTCTTAATATTCTTCACACCCCTTGCCAAATTCATCTCCAGCTGTGCCTCAGCTTTCCTCACTCTATGCCTACATAGCGTTTATATATTCTTCTCAGGATATATTGCCTGTGTAATATGTCCTGATTCCATTGCCTGTGCACTTCTTTCCTACACTTTATTTTGACCAGGAGGTTGGGCAATCTGTTTATTTTATGAAGAGGTGTCAGTTTCACCATATCTAAAACAAAGGGTAGACTCTGCCTACAAAAATTTTAAACCCAGTGTAACCCTAACTGAAAACACATGTTCCTTGCTTTTGCTCAAAATATAAGCTTCATTAGGTAGCATAACCTGTCATGAGTTAGCCTGTGTTGAGAAAAGGATATCCTGTCAGACCTTTGAGTTAACTTCACCAGGCAACCAAACACCACACAGCCACTCACTCTCTCTCCTCAGGTGGAATGGGAGAAAAAGTTGGAAGAGTAAAAGTGAAAAAAATCATGGGCTGAGATAAAGGCAGCTTAATAGGTAAAACAAAAATAGCAGAGACAAAGAAATCAAAACAATGAATTCATTCACAGCTTCCCATTGGCAGGTAGGTGTTCAGCCACCTCCAGGAAAGCAGGGCACCACCACGGTTACCAGTTACTTGGGTAGACAAAGAGCATTACTCTGAATTTTGCCATTTTTTGTTTCCCCCAGCTTTATATGCTGAGCATGATGCAATATGGTATAGAATATCTCTTCAGTCAATTGGGTCATTTGTCCTGGCTGGATCCCTTCTCAAATTCTTGTACACCCTCAGCCTACTCACTCCTGGGGTGAGGAGAAGGATAGAAATGGCCTTCACTCTGTGTAAGCGCTGCTCAGCAAGATCCCTGTATTATCAACCCTGTTTTCAGTGCAAATCCCAAACACAGCACACACAGTCATGCTCTTCTCTGGTTTCCCTTGCCTGATTTCTTATGAGGGTCTAGAGCTCTGGCACTCTCAGAAAAAAAGGTCTTAAAAGAGCTGTCAGCATTCTATTGATTCTAAGTTGTTAGACTCTTTACTAAAAATATATTAGCACTTTCCTTTAATCCTACATATATTTATACAGTTATGGTACTTTTCAAGAGCTTTTATATTCTGAGTACTGGCTGCAGGCTATAAGCAACAGCATGTGATCTTTGTTTCTTTTCAGGCAAAATCATAGATGAGTTGCTTATTGTGCAGTTACAAGGCTGTGACATTTGTTTTTTAAAAGTTTTGAAGTTACTTGTAATGTCTATGTGTATTAACAGCATTGTGCAAGGAGAAAAAATAGCTGAGAACTCAAAAAAAACATTGAGGCATTCTTAAGCAACTTTTGTAGTAAGAAGGTTTTCAGAGAGGACTCCCACAATCATCAAAACCTTCAGAAAATACCTCCAAACTTAACTATGCTTGTATTAAGTGCTACTAAAAATGAGTCTTTCATATTCTCTCTCTTTAGGCGTGCAGGAGGTAGAATTGGAAAGACGGTAGTAATTCTACCAGTTGTCTACTTTTATAAGTACATTCACTGCTAAAAGACACTGACCATTGCTGAGGTCAGCCACTGTTCAAGCTGCGATTATGTTTTGAAAATCCTCCTGAACTGAGGTTGGTTGTGGTGACAGCATGAAAAGGATTCCTCTCAAAAATAAGACGGCTACGTGCAGGTGGCTCTAGTAGATAGTCCAAACCTTTCAAGCATGCATAAGCCTTTTGAACTCATGGCCTGAGTGGAAACTGCCTCAAGTGTTATGTTACACTTGTGTAAATCTCCTTTGAGTCAAAGACAGAGGATTCTGCCTAGCTCTTTTAATTTTTCTGTATTGCAATAGCACCCACAACTATAAAAAGGGACTCTTTACCAAATTCATTAATTAACAGGCAGCTTACAAGTCTAAGAAGAATAGAGGTTAATGATTTTAATGCTTTTCTTTTTCTTCTTTTTTTTTTTAATGAATATTTTTATATAGCAAATCCCTTTAAAATTTTACAAGAGTTACTTACTCACCTGAGGGGTAATAATGGACTTAAGATGCCCATTTGTGCTTATCTAAATTAAAAAGAAAAAGCAAACAAAACATATTTCAGAAGCAAAAGCAAATAAAAACTGTTTTTAACCAAATTTAGCATTTATTTTACATAATGGAAAGTGGAGTCAGCTGCTATGCATGGAATTAAGTATCTCGAAGTTGGGTATGTAATACAAACTTATTATGTAGGCTTTCTAATAGCCAGTGAAATGCCACAGGCATTTCTAGGACATGTTTGATTCTGAATTGCAAAATATGCTGAAGATAAATATGGTGAATCCTCTCTGGAAATAATTGTCCCTTTATACTTCGGAGATCCCAAATGATTAGTTTAGATCAAATGTTAGGTAGTTAACTTTAGGTCAGATGAATTTTGTCCTAAGTTTTTAATCCAAACCCGCAAAAATTACCAGTTAAAATAAGCTTTAAATGTTAGAATCTCCAGAGCCTCTTTGAGCCTTTGATGCTGATATACCAGGACCTTCTTTAGCAACATTTTAATATCTTGCATCTAAATATAACAGTATTTGCTGTTGTCTCCTGAAATACCATTTTCAAACTGCTTTTGCAAAATGGTTTGGAGTTTCCAGGAACTACCTATGCCTAACAATCAAATTGGTTCCATACCTTACCACTTCAGCAACAGTGGCCACCTTTGACTTGCTGCCAAGAGGTGTGTGCTTTTCATAAACATTACTGGGTGTTATGCTAATGGCTAGCTGTGAACAAACACTGAACTACCTTGCAGGGTGCCTTGAAATAATTCTGAAAGATATGTTGAAGTGTATTCGTATTATACAAACTTTAATAGTTTGATGTTTAAGACAGGACAAAATTATTGGTAAAAGTCGTAGAGGTCACCTTGCAAGCTTGTTTTTCAAGTAAATGTTTAGGAAAACAAATGTTGAACTTTAGAGCCTCCTCAGACTATTATCACTGTAAATATAAAGAAACAAAGTAATGGATGAATGATACCTAATTAAGTATATAAGGCAAAGTCTACTACTAAAAATCAGTAAAAAAATGGACTATAAATTTATTGTTTTCTCCACATAACATAACTGCTGCACAAATGTTATCACACAGGAAAGAAAAAAAAACCCAGTAACAATAACAAATGTATTATTTACAAGGAAAAGTAATTCCTTCATTTAAATTCATTTAAATTGCAAAAAAATTGTTAACAAGAAAAAACATCAATCTATAAAATAAAGTTTTATGTAAGAAAATATAAATAACTACTATAAATAAAGGGTAGAACTATTCCTGATTCATTAAATGTGGAGATTTTCTCCTGTACAAAGTTTCTTACCTTATTAATTGTAGATTTAATTTTTGCTACTGCAGAGATCCTACAAGAGTGTTAACATACCCTGTAAGTCATGCTTAAATTTTTAGTCTGAAATTACCTAACATTAACATACCTGAATAAGACTATATCTGTGATTTAAGACTAAGATACCTTCATTAGGCTCAACTATAAAATACACTAGGCACCTAAATTAGGAACTTAGAATAAGACTTCCTCCTGTTTGCCTTATGAACCAGTTTGCACCCAAATTTCAGTTCACCACACCTAGCCTATTGAAATGTGCAGTATTTCGCCAACAAGAATTATCCAGTGGAACACCTTACCAAAAATATACTGAAGAATGTATTCAAATCGAGATTAAATATTTCTCCATAATTTCCATTGAGAATTATATGAATGATGAAGGAAAACTGAAACTCTGTGGGAAGATTTGGTGGAAGTTATATGTTACAGTGGCTCTTCCTAAATTTAATATCAAGAAATCAGCAGGTTTCAGAGAGCAATTCTAAATCCACCTAATCTGTACATTATCTCCAAGAAAATTCCACTTTTGCCATGCTGAAAACTTTTGCAGATCGGTTATGGAAAAATCTGCAAATCAAGTATTATTTTCCTTCATTTAATGAGACTTTTCAAATATTTGGTGAAATACTGAGCTACACGCAAATTGCAAACAAGAAAATAAATAAAATTTTAAAATTTTTTCCCCAGCATTTCCTTCCATTCATTATGCAGTTATATCATTATTAGAAAACTGAAAGTTTTGCTGTGCCTCATTTTTACTAGCGTTTTAAAAGTTACCAAAATGCTATTTTTTTCAGCATTAATATTAGCAACTCACATTGCTCCAAGATAATTGATAACAATTTTATGAGAAGTCTTAGCTGAACAGTCCTATAAAGTGGAAAGAATATTCATCCTTTCAAAGAATTGTACAGTCATCATCAATATATCTTCAGGGAAAGTTCTGGCTATAAATACATTTGTCGGTTTAGATTGTATTCATTGTTCTTTAAGCAATGCACTTTAATTCAGATTGATCCCTGTGAAAATACTGAAGTCAGAAATCACCATTTTTTTAGAAATGTTTAACAAGATTGATAAGACAAGTCCTTTTCTACTATTTAGTAGTAGTAATAGTAGTAGTAGTAGTAGTAGTAGTAATTGCAACCACAAAGGAAACACTACCAATAGCAAAAGTGACTTTTTATGTTACTATTTGGACAAGAACTACTCTGGTACCAAATAAAATATTAAATTTTACTTTAAAAATAGCATTTTACAAGCTATTCTTACTAAAATACGGCTGATTTTCACAGTAAAATATCATGTGTGAATCAGTGAAATCAATGTAGGACCAGATCTAGTGTACAGTGTACTCATAATTAATGAAATGAAAGTTTTAATGCATGTTTGGTCCTGACCTTGTAAATGTTAAGACATTTAAGAAACTTAGGAAATGTCCCCACTGCTTAGTGGACTACAGTGCAAAGAATCACTCATACTTACATATAGAAGCAGAAATATTTTCAAGTTCTTGAGGCAACACTGGGCAGGACTTAGTAGCTTAAGTCTGACGGTATGTCAATATGTGTTCAGGCTTCAGTACCTCAGCTGGCATATCTCTGCAGCATGTTTAGATTGGAATGTCTGATCTCTTGGCCTCTTTTAAATATAGAGCAAGAATATGACACACTACCTCTGACTTCTTCAGTGTCCTGACACATATATCTTTTAATGTTCTAATTTTAAATCACAGAATTAAGATAAAATAAAGCACAAAACTTTAGAGTGGCAAACAATTTTTTTTTATTTATTTAGTTTTATAAGGGGTTTATGACAATGAAGTCACTAATATATTTTTCTTTATGTTAGTAAAAAAAAAATTCAATTAAAATGTCTTCCTGCATATCAGGTTCTATTTGTAAGCTAATTTTTTTATATTAATTATAAGATGGATAAGTTATGTATTTATTATTCTTCAATGGGTTCTTTTCAGAGGACTTTTAAAGGAGATGAAAGGTGAAATTGAGAAAAATATGAACGATTTATATGTTTACAAGACTACACATTTAATATATGATAAAATAATCATTGAAAAGAACTTCTACCTGTCCTGTGTTCATGACATCAGGTTCAATCTTACATGTTCAGTCTTGAAATACCTTTGAATTACAAGTCATGAAAGTCCTTTATCTGACAATCAGTTTCTATACGAAGTACTTGGACAATTTTTTTCTACACTTACCAATTCAAATATCTGCATTCTTTGTTTTCTGATACATACAGTGCTATTTTTTATGTTTCCATGTTTTTGTAGTCTCTTTTGCTACCATTGCAATTAAATATGTTGTTTACATCTTTAGAAATTATTGTCATCAAAATTGTCTTCATCTGACAGTAGAAAAAATTAAAAGACTGTAAAATCTTACCTCAACTATAGTTCACAGTCCAAAGTGAGAAAAATATGACATTTGGATAATTCAATGGAAACTGTAAAAACAGCTCTTTTACAAAAATTTTTAAAGAATTGCCAAAAGTAGTACAATATCAAAAGCAATAACTTTTACCTCAATAAATTTCAAACTGTTTCTTATTTTTAACCAGAAAACAATTATTTTCAGTAGTGTCTAGAAATTCATGGCTAGGCTTCGCAAACGAAGATTTGGGAAGGGCTCTACCCACGATTGTTGGTGGCTGAAAAGGCCAATACGAGACAGGCATGTCCGGTTGCAAAAGGCACAGCAGAAAGACTCCTTAGGTGGTATATTCTGCAAGGCACGATTCTTTCTGCGTTGCCTTTTCTCCTCAAGGGTGATCCTGTGTGCTTTCTCAAAAGCATCAGCAGTGTTATAGATAGTGTGTCTCCAGGCCTCCCGATTGGAGGCCAGAGTAGACCAGTTACGGTGATCAATATGGCCAAGGCTGAGATGTTGTTTCAGGGAGTCCTTGGATCTTTTCTTCGGGGCTCCTCTGTTGCGGCAGCCGGTGGTAAGTTCACCATAAAGCAGGATCTTAGGGAGGCGGTGGTCCTTCATCCTGGAGACGTGCCCTGCCCAACACAGCTGTGTTCTCATTAACATGGCCTCAATACTTGTGACTGCTGCCTGTTCTAGAACAGATGTATTGGTTACATAATCTGACCAGTGGATGTTTAGGATTGAACGGAGACAGCGTTGATGGAAGCATTCTAGGAGACGCAGGTGGTGGCGGTAGATGACCCATGATTCAGTTCCATATAAGAGAGTAAAAAGCACTATGGCTCTGTAAACACTGATCTTGGTACTTTTCTTCAGGTGTTTGTTTCACCAAACAATGTCTAGAAATAAGCAATGCACAATTGCAAGTGCTTCAGTACGCTGTGCTTTTGGAGGGGTGGAGGGAAGAGTTACAGAATATAACCATGCGTCCCATATGTCTCTGAGGAAAATTTCATTTGACTAACAGGAAAGTATCATGTAACCAATGCATTTGAGATTCATTTCTCAAGACCATGCCTCTGAATAACAGAGTAGCATGATAAGATTTCTAATTAACATTGTAATTATGCATACACATTTAACAAATTCAAGGAATTTGCATTATTAGTGACTTTTGAATAGTTACAATAACCTGAACATTAAATCACTATCACAATATTCAGTTTAAAAAAAAATTTTGTTCTGTGATATCTTTCTATAGATAAAATTGAATTTTAACCCCTTAATTCTTAAAGTGGTACTTATCAGCTTTGTAGAGACAAATGAAATTTATATACTACCTCCAGCAATTTAGGGATTTATTTATCATTCCACTAAAGCATACTAAAAGACTGAAAGTCTCAGATGATATTTTTCCCAATACTAAGCAAATAGAGAAAGAGAGAACTTTATGTTAATTCAAATTTGGTTTGTTTTCCATAAATACTGGGAAAACTAGACCCATATGTTTGTGCTTGGCTGTGATGATTATTTTCAGATGCATTCATCTTTATTCCATCAACATTACATGAAAAGTGACAATCAGAATTAAAGGGTATCAGTTTACTGTAGAAGTTTCCTGTAGCCATTTGCTTCTGTCTTCTGCCTCTAGAAAACACCTGTACAACTTTACCAAAAAAGAAAAATGGAATTGTCACCAAATAGCATTTACAATATGCCATCTAATCTATTAGCAAACTCCCCCTAAAGAAGGAATACAGGCAGTAGTTTGTGATATCAAGTATAAAAGGGAATCTTTTTAATTAAAGCAAAGGTAAGAATTTAACTATGACTATGAAGTTACCTATGACTGCCACTACATGGGAGAATTAAACTCATTTTGATTAGGCATTTTGGCTATATACATTGTGGGGTCATATCAAATGTGCTCTGGGCGATACTTCTCTATCCAGTTCAGCATATTGACAACTATAGTTAATATTTGTAAGCTGCATATACTATTTTCGCATCTTAATAATATTTGAGTATGGTCTTTAATGTAGTGTTATACAGTGTACTGAAAAAGGCAACCATCTTCACATACTAACTGTTTGCTTAGTGGAACTTTGTGGTTGGAAGAAAGAGACCCTTCCTCCTAGTCACAGTTTTTCATACAGCAATGATTTCTGCTAGCAGAAGATAAATGATCAGACCTGTGATGGAGTCTGTAATAGTAAGAGAACTGACAATTAGTGGATAAAACTGTAGCTGGTGAGCTAATCACCCAGTCAATTATGTTTTTTAAAATTATTGTTATTTCTACTAGATTTGTTATTTTGAAGGAGCCATATTCTTACTGAATATACTTCAGGTCTTCTTTAGAATATTGAGTGGCAGTTCAGTATAATGCACAAGAATAATGTTTGGGGTATTTTTCTATTGCAGTGCTTGGAATGAATTTCAACATGATTCTTTAAGAATTATATATAAATATTAAAATAAAAACAATCTGAGAACCTTGCAGACAAATAATGGTTAATGATCTGTGAAGGTCCTTTGTAAAGAAGCTAAGGTTTATGGTTTGTAACATACAAAAGTGCATCCATTAGAAAACTAAAATGCAAGAGTCTAGATTTATGAAATCGAGAATATGACCTGTCAGGGAAAGAATTACATACACTTGAATGAGTGAGTGGGGTATCTGTTACCACATAGGTACTGGATGGATATATAGTGATATTACTGGTTACTGAAGTTTTGTCACAGATTTTCCACAAAGGTAGCTTTGATACTTCTTCAGTTTGTTTACAGAATACACTCTAACCTTATTTCTATATGTATTGTATATTGCTTAAATGTTAATCAGAATGATATATCCCATGAAATAAGAGCTTCAAGCATCCAGCATAAGTAGGTGAAAGAACTGTTACACTACTGCGATTTTAATTGTCTCTATAATTTCCTTCTCACCATGATAATATTTAAAGGACTTTTCAGATTTACTAATGTCCAGACAACAAAATTTACTGACATTTTTGACATGAAATTCTAAAGCACTTTCCACAGTGGAAATTCAATTAAAATATACAAAATCAAGATAAGTTGTTCTAAGTACCTTCAGCTTTTTTCTTCAGTTATAAGCTCATATCTCTACAGGATACCTAAGTATATAGATATCTTGATATTTAAAAAAAAACCAAAACCACCTTACTATGCAATTTATTTACTAATCAACCTTTTCTACTGTAAGATGGAAACTTCAAAAGAAGATGAAGTATTATCTTTGTGTGCTAATGATTGGTTCAGGGAAAAAGAGGTTTTTTGTTTTTCTTTCAGAACAGAGGATTGAGTAACACCAGAACAGTTCTCAGAGTATCTGTTTCTGTTGTGTGGTCCAGCTCAGGGGGTGAGAGGAGAGGAAGTCCTTCAGCTCAGTCAGATTCTTTCCTTTGTCTACTTTGTATTATAAAAGATAGATTTAATTTTTTTCTCTTTTTTAAAAAAGAGCCTTAATTCCACCAAATTTTAGTCTCTTAGTGTGACCATTAGTTAATTAAGTAAAATGGTTTTTATTCTTCCCACTCTATTTGGTTTGGAGTGTCATTCATAGTAACATAAGGGTTTTATTTTTTGTCTTTCTCTCCACTGGAAATAAGAATACAAATCCAAATCAACAACAATCATATCATCATACTAAAGTACTGATATTACGGAAATAATATGTGAAGCAAAAACCTAATTGAATGAAAGTTGACTATACTTCATGCAACTTCATTGAGGGAAACATTTCTGTTAGTATGCATATCACAAAAACTTAAAGGAAAATAATAATTAGAACCATTAATATAGAAAATAATAATTAAAACCATTAATACAGAAAATATAAATTTTCAAAGATAACGTGAGCCTTCTTATATCATGTGATACACAATAAACACTTTTTAAGACTCTTGGAACCTATGAGCTCCAGACTTTTAATGGAAACATGAAAAAATTTATTTTGCTCTCAAATAGAAGCAAGGTTCCATTATGCTAATGAAAAAAGAGAAAAAAATGTTACTTCAATTTCCACTTTCTATTGGTTGTTGGTTATTTCTGTTTTCCATAAACTAGATAGTGTACAGATTCCTCAAAGAGGTATTCCTTTTCTATTTCCCTGACACTTTGTCTTACAGCTATTCTTTTACATGAACTGTTCTCTTTTCGGATAGTAATCTTTTCCTTGCTCAACTTGAGAGAGATAAACCCTAGGCAATATTAAAAGGCATTGCTTCATCTTTCCACATTTCATTCTGGATCTAGAAATGAAACTCCTTCATTAAGCCAATGATGAATCCTTAGTGTGGAATACATATCAATTTCTTACAACAGCAACAACAACAAAAAATTTTAATCCTTATAAAAACAGTAAAAAATAAAATTTTCACAGAATTTGGTTATCTGTTGCTAGCATAGATTGTGATCCTTGGAAGCCTATTCAACCTGAGGCGACTGAAGGCCCACACTAAGATCTTAAATCATCATGTGCAGGAGCTGCTTTATGCTGACAATGACGCCCTTGTCGCCCACACAGAAGTAGCTCTGCAGTGTTTAACGTCCTGCTTTGCTGAGCTTTTTGGGCTGGAAGTCAGCTTGAAGAAGACAGAAGTCTTCTATCAACCTGCACCTCAGAAAGTCTTCCATCATCCCCATATCACCATTGGCCAATCAGAGCTCAAATCAGTCCAGCAGTTTAATTACCTAGGTAGCATCATCTCCTCGGATGGTAAGATTGATGGAGAGATAGACAACAGGTTAGCAAAGGCATATAGTGCTTTCAGAAAACTCCATAAAAGAGTTTGGTGAAATAAACACCAGAAGAAAAGTACCAAGATCAGTGTTTACAGAACCATAGTGCTGTCTACTCTCTTATATGGATCTGAATCATGGGTCATCTACCGCCACCACCTGCATCTCCTAGAACGCTTCCATCAACTCTGTCTCCGTACAATCCTAAACATCCACTGGTCAGATTATGTGACCAATACATCTGTTCTAGAACAGGCAGCGGTTTCGAGTATGAGGTCATGTTGCTGAGAGCGCAACTGCGTTGGGCAGGACACGTCTCCAGGATGGAGGACCACCGCCTCCCTATGGTGAACTTGCCACTGGCTGCCACAAGAGAGGAACCCCGAAGAGGAGATCCAAGGACTCCCTGAAACAACATCTCAGCCTTGACCATATTGATTACCATAACTGGTCTACTCTGGCCTCCAATCGGGAGACCTGGAGACACACCATCTGTAACGCTGCTGCTTCTTTTGAGAACACACGCAGGATCACTCTCGAGGAGAAAAGACAACGCAGAAAGAATCGTGTCTTGAAGATACCATCTAAGGAGCCTTTCTGCTGTGCCTTTTGCAACCAGACTTATCTATCTTGTATTGGCCCTTTTAGCCACGAGCACACTTGTAACAAATGTGGGTAGAGCCCTTCCCAAATCTTCATTTACGAAGCTCAGCCATGATGACGAGATTATGATCCTGCACACACTTACCCTGATGCTATAAATGTATCACTATGTTTAGATAGCACTAATTATAGGCAAAAATACTTAGTTTTGTATGAAAAAAGTTTATTGAATTCAATTAAACACTTACTGCCCCCCCTTTTTCTAGGAATTCAGTCATAGAGCTTGTTCTGATTGCCAGTGCTGAAAGCGGGGTTTCAGTGTGTTGAAATACAGAGTCCTGCTGGGAACACAGAAGTAATATAAAAATCAGTGCTTCCACCTCACTCTTCTTACCAGAGGCAATGAACTCTGCAAGCCTCTATGCAGAAACCATTTTTCCTATTTCTTTCTTGATGCTACATCAGCCTTCTCCACTTTTCCCAGTACAACCCTCCTTCTGTGTGTGTTTGGGCAACTTCTACCATCCACAAAGACATTCTGCAGACAGGATAAACACAACTTCAAAGTACAAAGGAATTTCTTATGGGCTGATACACACAGGGATAACTGAGAACAACGATATTCTATGCTAAGCATTAGTATATTCCCCAATCCCAATAATTAATCCAATGAATCTTTGCCAGTTTGGCAGTCATTGCTCAGGTAGTAGAAATACAGTATCTTCTTGAAATGTTGAAATGGAGATAAACTCTGATGATGCTGCTCTGAAATAATTCCCTCCTTCATTAGAATTCTATGTATTTTCACTTCAGTCTTTTTTTTTTTAAACCTTGAATTTTTACTTCAACAATCCTACCTTCACTAGATTTTTTTTGTCTTGCATTATCTATGCATTTTCTCACAATTTAGCAACTTCCTCAGAATTTATAGGAATCTAGTATCCTTCAGGAGGTCCTTTCTGAGTATTTCCTATAAGCACGGATTTATAGGACAAATTAGTACTCAAAAATACATATAATTTTGATACATTGGGGCAAAAAATAAATAATTTCCTTCTTTCATTTCCTCCCTTTGCAAAAAAATAATGACGAAGCCATACCTTTTCAACGTAGCAGGAGTATGTTAATTATATTTTCATTCTTTTAGCAAGCTAAGCATAACTTGTTTGCTTGGAGTGCATTTTAAAAAATTGCTTAGTAAAATTACTGAAGGAAATGAAGATGGGAAGCAATATTAGAAAAAATGTGATGTCAGCAATATAATAGCATCTGATATTTATCTACTCTTGCAAAGATGTGCTGGTATTGAAATAACAAAATTGTTCTCTGGTGTATCTTTAAAAAGAGTGGAGTGTACCAAAACCCAAACTACGAAAGCATGAGGCAAGGTGACTCTCCACCAGCTGCAGTGTATCTGGGAGACTAGTTGACCTTTATTTCATGAACCAACGGCCAATGAAATCACTGAGAACATTACTACTCCTAGCAAACAGGAACCTATGATAACATCAGTTCTTGTATAGGGGCCAAATGCATGATTCTTTTAAGCAGAATACTTTAAAATAAAAGCATTGAAAAACCTAAGTTAAAAAAAAAGTAAACAGTAGGAGTATATCTCTTGAGTAAAAATAATTTTAATTAAAATATTTTTAACACTTCAAATCATCAGAACATGTGAGTTAATCACTTTAAACTTATTAATGAGCTTTAATTTGTTCTGTAAAATTTGTAGGTTTGGATCTAAGCTTCATAGGGACAGAGCTGCTTTCTATGCTTTCAACACACAGCTGTGAACAAAACCCACAAACTGCTATTTACTTCTTTGATAAGATCCCTATGATCTTATGAAATTTGTCAATATTAACTGAAAGTATACATTCTACTTGCTCTTCACAAAATATTGAAAGTAAGTTTGCTACTGCTATTTCTATTTTGCAATTAGCCCATGGTACCTGTAAGGCCGAAGTTATAAATATGTTGTCGCTCCATGTTGAAAACTGACATCGTCGAGTTTCAGGATGGATGCGGTGGGGGTAAATCCTAGACCTACAGAAATCAGTGAAACTCTGCTATGTCTTATCATGGAATGAGGCCTGATTTCTCCCACAAGTCCTGTTGAGAGTTTGCAGGTTCTTTCTTTTATTTTGTTTTTTTTTCTTCCTTTTTAAAATATAACTTTATGAGTGCTATCATGAGGAGAAAACAAGCCAGAGAGAAAGGCTGTAATCCCTCTTAAATGAAACATTCTAAGTCTAAATATTACAAACTCAAATGAAACTGAGTAAGTAAAAAATAAGTAACCAATATAGAAATAAACTCACAAATAGAGAAAACTTTACATTTTTTATTAAAACAAATAATCTGTAAGATGTCCAGATTTTAGATAGCAATTGAGAGATCATTATCTTGACTAAAGGTGTAACAACAGTTGTCCAGTAAAGTTCAAAATTAACAAGAGTTAAAAAAATCAGTTCAGTACAAACATAATTTATATAAATGTTAACTTTTGGTAAGAGACTACAAAACTACAACTAACTACTAACTTGCAGCTAAGATATCTTTTAAGCCACTGTTCTTATCTTCCAACTAATCATGAAAATTAACAAACAAAAACAGATTACTGTGCAATAATTTGATTTAAGAAAACCCAAACAAAACCCAATACATTTCACATTTCCTGCTTCAGGCCATAGTAGCAATTTGCAGTACTACAGAGTACTGTAATGCAATTTATTAGATATTTGGTTTTATTTTATTCTCTATGTATGGAGATCAGACTCTTTAAAGAATCTACTGCATGTCAAACTCCCTGTACTAGTTTTTGCTTTTCTTTTATTCATCTGCATTGCATTTATTGTTTGAAAGACTTTGTGTATGCCATGCTTTAGTTTAAATTACATAACTTCACTTACTAATTTGTTTTTATATATTTTGCATTTCTTTGTATTTGTAATAGGGCACTTTTAACAAATCAAATTAAGTGAGCAGTATTCACTTTTCCCATTTCTTGTACAGCAAATATTTTACAAGCAGTTCATAAACAGTTCATTTAGTTATCTTTGAAGATAATAATATGCTGCATAATTAGCACAGTAGATCTTCAATTAAATGGTTTTCAATTATTATAAATTATGGGTTTGTTCTTAAATATTCAATTAAATTGCATTCACTATGATTAATGTGTCTTATCTTTTTCTAAATAAAAAAAAAATCCTGGAGAGAGGTTTAATTAGTAAGAATTCAGAAAACAATTGGATGTCAAATTTAGTTGGCAGAAAAACTGAGAAATGGAGAATAAATTCAAAGAAATTACAAAGAATAAATTCAAAGAAATTACAAATTGCAAAAACTCCAAGTTTGTTCTGAAATTTGGAAATTTAGACATACTTTTAGAAAGGGATTTTTCTTTTCTGTCAAAACACTGTCTTAGCTTTCCCTTTAGGGCAACATCATCAACAAATCAGGACAGCAGAGGACAAAGTTTCAACATAGGAAGATTAATGAATGGCTATGGGCAAACATGCTAGCTGGAACTGGAGCTTTATACCCTATGAACATTTCAAGGAGACAGAAAATGTATTAGAAAATTTGCTTTAACAATTCTGTTTCCAGATTGTATGAAAATCTGGAAATTGCCTCTTCTCCTAATGCAATTAGGTGATGAAATGAAAAAAAAGTACTTGCTACTATAACTAGGATGTTACACAAGTAAGTAATAACCTGGAGTCTTCCTCCTTGAGTCTGTCTGTCTGCTCACACTTCTATCCACTCTGTGTTGCACCAACATATTCTCAGTCCTGACTGTCATATTGTCTATTTTTTGTGCAATTATTACTGAGTTCTCCTCAGTTTGTAATATCATACAGTGCTGCAAAGAGAGGGGATTTTCAAGATGGGTCTGACAAAGAGCAGTATAAGAACTTTTCATTTCAGCAAAGTATATTTGATCAAAAAGGAAATTTTGGTATTCCCTGTCCCTTAAAGCACGTTTGGAAACAAAACAAAACAACTGTAAAACTTAAAAAATATTTTTTTAACCTCAGTTAAGCTGGCAGGCAGACTTTTTTGCATGTAAATATTTCAATTCCTACTGATATCAAAGCAAAAAAAAAGTTAAAGATTGAGCTTTTATATCAAATTTGAGCTTGAAACCCCAATAGTTTCAGACTTTTATGGCAAAAGAGACTATTTTTATACTTTAGTGTTTTGTGCATCATGGGGCAATGCAATTCCTTCAACCACACTATAAATTTAATTTAGGCTAATACCATATGTGTTCATTGGTTCTAAATACATTCATTTGGGTCACTCCAAAAAGCTTCATTTTATTGCAAGAAGTTAGAAAAAAAGGGGTGTCTACTGCCTTAAATTTAGAAAATCTAATAGGAGCTCACAAAGCTGATGTCTTCCTTTAAGTGCTTTTGGCACTTGCTATTGTTATGGGAATGGCTCAGGAGTCTCTCTGGCAAGAATAGATGCAGCAGATAAAATTGCTTTCAATCCACTGATTTGTTTAAACCTTTAGGTCCATTGCATAATCATGTTTTAAACCTATTAAAACAAATGGGTAACAAATGTCTTTTAATGTTTTGCAGAAGGGGAAAGATTGACACACTGGGAATGTACATACTTCTTTTTCTTTGCACAGTATTTTTTTTTAATTGCAGACTAAAATCTCAGCCCTTCAGAATACAAGAATAGCAAATTAGATATAGTAAACTTTAACTGTTCTTATTTTATGATAATTCCCTTTTTGAAAACCGTATTGCAAAAACATTCCACATTTAATGTAAATAAAAAAGAACGTTAATGAAGCAAGTCATATGATTAACAGAACTGGCTCTGTCTTCCTTGGCTTAGTGTGAGCTGTGGCAATGAAATAAATCCATTCCCATCTGTTAATGAGAATTTCAGTATGCTTAACAAAGCCTCAAAATTCAGCAGTAAGATAAACCAAACATGAAAATAGTTCTGTTTACCTAAACTTTGCTTTTAGATAAGACAATGGAAAAACGGGAGAACTACAGTCAAACCAAAAATATAATATTCCCTCTCTGAACGATTTCTAGCACCGGTATGCACTCTGTGTTCCTCCCCAAATGACGAAAGCTGGATGCAAAAGGAATAGAGGAAGTTGTTAACTCTTTTCCTATAGATGTAGATCACAAACACTGAATTTATGAAGGTATGAAGGAAATGGGTAGTTCTGTTTAGTGATTTTAGTTTATTCCTTCAACAGCTAAACTGAAAGGTTAATGTATATTTCCTCTGATTCTTATGAGACGTGATTGTGAGACTGTCCTCAGCTTCTGATTTTATTCTCAGAAATCAGAAAGATTTACCATGCCATAGGAGAATGTTCCTGCTTTCATTTTGGAGTGTGATAACATGCTTTTAAGTCTCTTCTCTTTAAAACTGAGAAACATTGTTTTAAGATGGAAATTTCTGGAAGATTATTCAACATCCATAGGGTGCTGTAGATGTAAAAAAAGGTTGAACCTTCATGATAAGTTACTTCACTACAGTCATTTCTTTTGCTTATGTAAATGCAGTATTCTGGTAGAATTTTTCTATTATGAGCACTAGCTAAAAGTATTGAATCAACATGGAGGTACACAGGGGCTGAGGAAAATCACTGTTTCAATATTCCCATATTAAACTCCTGTGAATAAGTGTTTACTGAAGAAAATCTGAAATGCAGGTATGGAGGTACATGTTTCACTATCTCTTTAGATTGTATCAAAATGCTTGAAAATCTGTATATTCAGAATGCTGAATATTCAAACCATTAAAAGTATTTCAAATTAATGAAGAAAGGTAAAAGAAAAGAAATTGAAAGTTTTGAGAAACTCCTCAACTTTTTTAGCAAGGTCTAATAAAATGTTGTATATTTTTCTTCTTACATATGTATATTTGCAGAGGAGAAAAAACAAACAAAACAAATCTTAGAAGATGAATGAGAATGGTCTTTTGGGTTCTGGCACAGCCCTTCTGGAAACCATATATTGACTCCAGTCCAAATGTCGTCAGCATCTATTGCCATCTGTGAATCAGGGATAGATCCCAGGACTTTTTCAAGTTGATGTAATAATTCTGGTTTGAAGTGAAACTACTAGCAAACTCAGGAAAGACAGCAAACCTGATGTGGAGGCTAGCACATATCACCATTATCATCAGGACAGAGTTGAGTTCCTTACACTATGATAATATGCTATTTAATGATAATAAAACAAGTGTAACTGCACTGGGCTTGCTGTTGATGGGTTCTCAATAGACCTGCTCAGAGGAAGCATTAGGACACAGTAGTCCTAGGTTATATCCAGTTTAAGGAGTCTAGGAGTTTTTCATGCTTGGCAACTATGTCAAGATATTTTTTTTAAATATTTTTTCCTAGAAATGATAGTTCTTTATCAAATTTACTTAAAGTCCTAGTTAATTTAATAAGCAACATTAAATTGTGTAAAAACATAAAAAAGCAAGTTTTTCTGTAAAAACAGAGAATAACATAACACTGAAGGAAGATTAACCTAGACAAAACAGAAAACAGTGGGAAAATACATTGTACTCCTTTGTATCAGTGAATGACAGAACTAACATATTTATGTTAGTTAAAATTTATTTATTTTTGTGTCAAATAATTTGGATCTCTTTTCCAATTATGAAAATGAGGGGTTTGTTTGTTTGTTTTTGGTTTGCATATGGGTTTTTTGGTTTGGTTTGGTTTTTTTGTTTTGGTTTGGAGGTTTTTTTGGTGGATTTAAACTTCATAATACATGTTTTAGGGTTCCACAGTTCAGAGATATTTAGATATTGTGAGTTTTTAGAAAACTCCACCAGCTTAAGCACTTCATTCAAGTTGTTTTCAGTCAAGCTTCTACAAAGTGATTTGTGTTTATGAAGTCTTCTGTTTCGATACTCAACTTTGCAAAGCTTTTGACCAGGCCCATTAAGACATGTTCAATAATCAGACACCTGGGCTTTCTTCAACAGCTTAAATACAAGCATCAATTAACTTCTGAGATGATCACATGCAAACAGTAATATTTAGAAAAACTGGACCTTATTTTTTTTTATTTTTCAAGACTAAAAGCACAAGTTATTTGGGTTAACACTAGTTTATAGACTAGTAAATATGTTATTGACATCAAAATCAAAATATGATGGGTGTATCATGAAGTGTTAAGATGGACTGATTACCATCATACTACATTTAAAGAATACAAATTCTAAAATTTCCTAGAACTTCCAGGGTTAATGTATCACTTCCTGGATGAAGGGAACGTGGGATAGTCAGGATGACTTCACTGTGTTTGAGACTCCAACATGCACAGGTGGCAAGTTCAGCAGTATGGAGAACATACATTCACATAATTAAACTTTAAAACAGAAGATCAGATCTGTTTTTTTTCCCTTATTTGTTACATACTACTGAATTTTGGGTAAACTTATTAAACTACATTTTCTTCTATCTATTACTTTTATTTGGATGGTTTTGGTGAGTAAAAACATGATAAGTGGTCTTTTTATTCAAATAAATGTATGTTTTAATAGATGTAAATACCAGTATAGGAAATCTGAATATTAAGTTGAGGTTTTATTGCTTTCATCTGAACACTGACATCACAAGTTGTTTTCTTATCCTGCAGTTGAATCTGAATGGTCCTTATAACTTTAAAAGAAACAAATTAAAAAGACATAGTAATAAGTGTTCCATAATAAAAGACGAGATAGTAAAAAGTGATTCGAAAAGGACAATACATTCGTGTATGTATGTATTTTATGTACATACATACATAAAAGTAATGGAATCATTTAGATTGGAAAAGACCTATACGATCATTGAGTTTACGTACACACATTCACACATGGATCTATTACTATGACTCAGATTTCTCTGAGGTCTGAGAAGTAACAATATGCATGACAACGAATGTGTTAATAGTCTTTTCAACCATGAGCAGAAACGCATCCTCCAGTTTTAAGACAGTGCATCCTAATGCTATTTTAAACCATAGGGGTTCAGGTTAACTGACAAAATTTACTTTGATAGATGATCCACAGAAAGCATGTATTAACAAGCTGAAGAAAAAAACCAAAAAATCCCAAACTTCAACGGGAAAATCAATTAACCACTGTATAAGGATTACAAAATTTAACCATGGGGAGAATACATCTAGTGGGTTGCCTGTAAATTATGTGTAGAAAACTAACTCTCACAACCAAGCTGCTCAAGCACTTTTCTTCAGAATCTGGTATGTAAGATCAACCACTCTGGTTTTCTGTATCGATACAAAGCTTAGTATTTACTTTATTATCATTAAAGAAAAATTACATATTTTACTCTTTGTATTTAGTCTGATGGGCTGCCCTTAAGGCTTGATTTCACTTTGGATATATTAGGACTTTAGCCATGCCATTCCCATGCCATTCCCATGGCTCCAAGCTCTTTCCCTGCTTCCTTTGTCATGTGCTGATCATAGCACACTGCAGCTCTCATCTGATCCATGTGTCTGGACTCACTGGGTGCTGTCCCCTTGGCCCAGCCCAGCAACCCTGGGACTATGTTTGACCCTGCCTTCCCTCACTGGGCCTGTTCCTGACCTCAGCACATGCCCATCCTCAGGGAGATGCCCAATGCCTGGGTTGGGTGTCCTGGTGCCCCTGGTGGCCCTGCTTCTGGATGAGGCAGTGGGATGGGCCCTGCCTACCCCTTCTGTCCTGATGGGCCCAATGCAAGACCCTATGGTTTCCAGCAGCGTGGTCACATGAAGCCACAGCCCCACATTCTGCCCAGGCATTGTCTTCCTTTGTATTCTGGTCAAGTTTTTTATGGTTTGAAAGCAACCACCAACTCTGGAGGACACAGTCACAGCCTGTCACTGAGCTGGACCAAATAACAAATAAAGACATAATAACAGTGTCTAAACCACAGCTGCTATTCCTGATGTAATTTTTTCCTATTTTCTTCAGTAAGTATAGGTGATCACAAAACCAGAAGTAGGTAAAGCAAAAGATTCAAAGAAAAATATAAATTAGAACAGACATACGGCTTCAGGTTGACTATAGTGACAGAATAATGTACTCTGGGATGAATCAGGTCCTTAGAAAGAGAAATTATTTATCAATATTTAAGTTAAAATTAATATTTAAATGGGAATTTATAAATAAAATTCAATAAATAGTAAAAATATTTAACAGAGTCAGCACTTTGGTCATAGTAATTCACCACTTATATAGTATAGTTTACAATATACACTTAATAATAAACCAATATTTAACAATAAAGTCTGTGCAGTAATCATTTTAAAAAAACAAAACTAATGGAAGTGTTTCATGTGTGACACAAACCTTTACTGGTTATTCTACATTGCTTTTTTCATTCATCTTCCAAAAAATAACCCAAACCAAAACAAAACTGACAACATTTTAATTAAAAAACAAACAAACAATAAACCTAATCAACTTTCTGTAGCATCTCTCTGGTTTAGTTCACCTGAGATCTAATTTTTTTTTTAATTTGCGATCAAGTAAAATACCATTTCATTGCAAAACTCGATGTCTTATAAAAACGTAGAACTGTATTCCAGTAAATGCTCCAGATTAAACAAAATAAGAGACTCATGCTCGTAGTTGCATGTGTCTTTTAACTTATGTTTAGCTCCATCCATTTTTTTCCAACACAACAATATTATTGTGTTGCATTTTAAAGCCTTGTAAATTATGCACAATCAACAAAGCTATTATGTGACACTGCAGAATGTACAACTAATGAAAATGTAATCATCAGACCTTATCATTTTAGCTGAAGTTTTAATTTAATAATACAGTTTCATATTCCCAAGACCTTTTTTATCATGCCAATTTCCATTATCTAATCCAAAATAATTGTGTTGATTCTCCTAAATTATACTAATAGCATTCTGACCTACAGTTTCATAAGGTTTATGACAATGTGCACGTACACATCACATTAACATGTACATGCTGTAGTTTTCCTCATTAACAAAGGTTTTGAGAATTTATAATTTACCCTTGCAGATGTTCACTTCTGTGACCAGGCCACGGATTCAATTGCTTTCTTAGCTCCATAACATAAAGACTGCATCAAGAACACTGGATTTTCTTCTACTTTTTTCACTTCAGATAGTTGCTCATTTACAATACGATTTTCATTCTCTTGATGCCCCAGTTCTAAAGCTCAATTCAGTTTCAAACTCAAGGTTTTTTTTTACAATCATTAAATCAATGGCAAGGATCTATAATTATTAGGAAAATATTTCATAAATATTAAAAGACTTTACCTTAACTGCAGAAATGACTTGCTGACAGAATCTCCTCTTCATTCAACTCCCACCACCTGCTGGAGCAGGAAGAGAGGTGGAAGGGAGTGATCAGTAAGAAAGGTTGAATGAAGTTTGGTCTGAAGACAGAGAGAACTCTGGTTTGAGACCCTTCACCCTCCATATATGTCTTGAATATTCAGAAATTGAACATCTCAGCTCTCTTGATACTACTTTCCATTCTAACTTGAAAACTCCCTAAGCAGACAGCAACCAAGCCCCACACAGCTGCTCACTCACTCCCCCACCAGCAGGATCAGGGAGAGAATTGGAAGGGTAAAAGGCGAAAAACTTGTGGGTTGAGATAGAAACAGTTTAATAGCTAAAGCCAAAACTATGCACAAAAGCAAAGAAAAACAAGAAATGAATTCTCTGCTTCCCATGGGCAGGCAGGTATTCAGCCATCTCCAGGAGACCAGGGCCCCATGAGGCTAAACAGTTATTTAGGAAGAAAAATGCCATCACTCCAAACATTCCCCACTTCTCCCATCTTCCCTCCAACTTTATACACTGAGTATGATGTCATATGGTAAGGAATATCCCCTTGGTCTGTTTGGGTCCCCCTCATGCTGTGTCTCCTCCCAACTTTCCATGCACACCCAACTTCCTTGCCATCATGGCAGTAGGAAGAGCAGAAAAGGCTTTGGCTCTGTGTAAGCACTGCTCAGCAATTAAAAAAAAAATCTCTATTATTGATCATTACCATGATCAACACAAAGGTAAAACGTAGCCCCATACCAGCCACTGGGAATAAAATTAACTCTACCCCAGCCAAAACCTGTACAAAAGGAAATGCACAGCCAGTGGAAGCAGGGACAGGAGACCTAGAAGGGGTACAGGGATACTGAAAACTAAGGCACAGATGGAACGGGACTTGACAAGGGATGTGAAAAATAGCAAGACAGGATTCTATGAGTACATAGGTCAAAAAAGAAAGGCCAAGGAAAGTGTACACTCTTTAATCAATAAGAAGGGATAACTTGTGACAACAGATAAAGAGAAGGCTGAGGTGCTCAATGAGTTCTTCACCTCAGTCTTCACCAGCAGTCAGACTTTCCATGTCTGTCAAGTTCTTGAACTTCCAGGTGGAGGTTGGGGGAGCAGAGTCCTTCCCATCGTAAGCAAAGAACAAACTTGAGACCACTTGATGAAATTGAATATCCACAAGTCTATGGGGCCTGATGACATTCCAGGGTCCTGCGGGAACTGGCTGATGTTGAGAAGCCATTCTATCTGAAAAGTCATGGCCATGAGAAGTCCACAGTGAATGGAAAAAGAGAAACATCACTCCCATTTTTAAAAAGGGGAGAGAGGAAGATCTAGGGAATTACAAACCAGTGAGTTTCACCTCTGTGCCTGGGAAAATCATGGAACAGATCCTCATGGAAGCAATGTTAAGGTACATTAAAGACAAAGCAATCTGAGACAGCCAGCATGGCTTCACCACGGGAAAATCTTACCTAACCAGTCTGGTGGCCTTCTATGACGGGGTGACTGAAATTGTTGGCAAGGGAAGTCCAAATGATATCATCTACCTAGATTTCTGTAAGGTATTTGACGTGGTCCCTCATGACAACCTTATCTTTAAATCAGAGAGACATGGATTTGAAGGGTGGACTTCTCAGTGGATAAGGAGTTGGTTAGATGCATACAGTCAGTGTTGTGGTCAATGGTTCTATGGCCAGGTGGAGGTCAGTGATGAGTGGTGTCTCTCAGGACTTTGTCTTGGGATCTATGTCCTTTAGTATCTCTATCAATGACATAGGGAGATTGAGCGCACCTTCGTCAAGTTTGCAGATGATACCAAGCTGAGTGGTGCAGTTGGCACAACAGAAGCACAGGATGCCATCCAGGGGGACCTGGACAAGCTCAACAAGTGGGCCCATGAGAACTTCAGGAAGTTCAACAAGTCCAAGTGCAGGGTGCTGCACCTGTGTCAGGGCGATCCCAGACATGAGTACATTGAGAGTAATCCTGTGGGGAAGGACTTGGGTGTTCTCATGGATGAAAAGCTGGACATGAGCCAACAGCGTGCTCTCATAGCTCAGAAGGCCAAGTGGATCCTGGGCTGCATCAAAAGAGGGGAGGCCAGAAGGTTGAGGAAAGTGATTCTCCCCCTCTATTCTGCCTTTGTGAGACCACACCTGGAGTACTGTTTACAGGTGTGGAGTCCTAAGCACAATAAAAATGTGGACCTATTAGAGCAGTTCCAGAGGAGGGCCACAAAGATGATATGTAGGCTGGAGCACATCTCCTGCAGAGACAGAATTAGAGAGCTAGGATTGTTCAGTCTGGAGAAAAAACTCCATTGCAGCCTTCCAGTACTTAAAGGGGACTTATAAAAAAGAGGGAGAGTAACTTTTTACATGGGCACATAGTGATGGGACAAAAGGGAAGGGTTTTAAACTTATATTTAGATTAGATGTTAGGAAGAAGGTCTTTATTCAAAGGGTAGTGAGGCCCTGCCCAGAGAAGTTGTGGATGCCCTATCCCTGGAATTGTTCAAGGTCAGGTTGCATGGGGCCCTGGGCAACCTGATCTAGTGGGTGGTATCCCTGTTTGAAGGATGTCTGTAGGAATATTCCTTATTAGTGACCCATTTTTTCTGTTCACCAAGCAAGTTGCCAAAAAGTATTATGATGTGTTTCAGCTTACATCTATAAAATGAGATTCTTTTCAGTGTAGTCAACTACATCTCCAGACCAGTTTATTCGCAAAAATGCATTAATTCAGTGACAGCATGGACATGAATTTTAAGAACAGATAAAAATGCCTTGCAGAAATGGGCAACAGTGAATGCACTTTTCAGTACTGGGGTCATAAAAAGAGTTCAGATAGCACCAGTGCACAAGTCTTTCAAAAAAAAAAAGATTATTTTCCATGACCAGGAGCTAAATAAGTTTATTTCTTTAATATTATATCAATAATTGCATTAATATTATATATTTTGTAATCATTGTTCTGCCTTTCACATGATACATTCATAAAATGGGGTAAGTTACACAAAACGAAGGGAACAATAAGATAAAAATAAAAAAAAACTGCCTCAGTTGCCTGTTTGCTTGCATTTCAAATTATTCAGAGGCATAAAAGGCTAGAAATCATATAATAGAAAGCATTTCAATGTCTGTTCTATTTATATTATTTTGCTCATCTAGTACTGCATTGTTTTGCTGAATAATTCAGCTGTTCATATATTTTCTTCTTGACAGTTCTAGCTGACCTCAAGTTCAAGAGAAGGAGAAATTAAGTATATGATGTTCAGACATAGTTTCACTTAGTTTTTTTGTTTCCTCTTGTCCAGAATTCTAGAGAGTAAACTACATATATTTATATATACTAGAACAGATCTAGACTGTA
Source organism: Pipra filicauda (assembly GCF_003945595.2). NCBI lineage: Eukaryota > Metazoa > Chordata > Aves > Passeriformes > Pipridae > Pipra > Pipra filicauda. Next base: position 1,877,670 of record NW_024105175.1, read on the forward strand.
AGCCAGGGAATGACAGCAAATTGTACTACTCTGGACATAATCCTTTCTCACATTAAAAGGTGCAATTCAGCAGACACATCTAGGGTGAATTTCACCAGTAGATTTTGCAGACTTCTCTTTAAATTTCTTTAGAAACAAGTCATCGTGCCATAGCTACGTGATCAAATAAACTGTTTCTAAAGGAATTGATTGTGCATAGTTTTTTCTCAAATTCTCTTTCTTCAAGTGCTTTTGCTGCCCACACAGACATTGGTAGTGATCTATACAAAATGCTTTTGTCAATGGCAAGCATGATAGACATTTTCAGACTTAGGCACTATTTTTATGAACACAAATTTATGTAGAGCAGAACACATAATTGTATATTCCTTCCTACCAAACAGAATAAACACTCAGTTCTATAGAATGATCTAAGAAAATAATACCTGAATTTTTAAAATTATAAAACCTAAAGAAATAGATAAATAGGGAAGAATAAACCAAAAAAAAACTCAAACAAAACTCAACAACCAGAAAAAGAAAGAACTAGGTGAAAGTTTTGATTACGAAGTGCAAAGATTCCCAGAACTTATCTGAGCTCAGCAGGTAAGTCCTGCAGGATGTAAGGTAAGTTCTTAAGGTAACACAAGAAAATACAAACAAAGTGTAGTATATCTGGCACAGATACTAAATGCCTCTGCTCCTGTTATGCACCTCCACCACCGCTTGCCTATGTGTGATTCCCCTGCAACCTGTGGAGAAGACTACACTAGAGCAGACAACCACATTGCAGCCTGTATACTTCCCCATGATGGAGTAAGTAGATATTTCCTGAAGGGACTCTTTCCTGCAGAGTCCATGATGGAGCAGATTGCCCTGACAAGCACTGCAGCACATGTGGAGGAAGGAGCTGCAGGGATGGACTGTTATGGCTTGACCCCCCCCCCCCCCCCCCCCATTTCTTTCTGCTGCTTGGGATGGGGGAAGATAGAGGACTTAGGAATGAAGGAGTAAAGTTGAGCCTGAGAAAAAGGAAGGATGGAGAGGCAGTATTTCAGTTTATTCATTTTCCCCGATTCCAGTCTGTTTTGATTGTGATAGTAATTGGTTAGTGATCTCCTTTATCTTTATCTCTTTGTCTTTACCTAGACCCATGAGTTTTTACCTCTTATTTTCTCACCCGTTTCCTGTCAAGAAGGGGGAATAAGAGAGCAAGTAAGTGAAGGTCTGGCATCTGGTCAACCCACCACAACAACGTATCAAATTTTGTGCCAGTAGAAGTCATATCAATAACCAAGTGTCTGTAGAACTCTTAATTAAAGAGCAACTCTACTGCTATTATTTTGGAAATGGTTAATTTCCTAAAATGACTCTCTCATATTCTGATTCCCTGTTATTTTCCTGAGCTTTCTCTATATTTTGCTACTTCAGTTAAAGAAGTTGTTCATGTAAAGGCTAGTGTTCTCTTTGCAATATAAACTAGGTTTTGGAAGGGACTGCAACTCTTTCACTGGATCAAAGCAGACCACAGAATTATTTAACAGATAGGGCAGTGAGGCCACACAGAGATACACAAAGTATAGTCAGCACACAGAGTCCCCCTGGCAAGCAAAGAGTCAGACAATATTCAAAATATTTAAGAATTTTATAAAAATACTGAAGTCTTCTACAGCTAAATTAACTGGAACAAAAACTAACTGATGGATAGAAGAAAAGTGATCTGCAGAGGGAAACTTTTTTGTTTTGACAGCCTATTCCATAATTTTCTAGTACACGAGTCCCTGAACATCTTATGTTGCTGTTACATGGTTATGATGAGAAATAAAATACTCATAAACATAGGGAACAAATATATTAAAGACACATTGCTGTTATAAAACTGATTTATTTAGAACTCATTAATAAAGCGAGATATTAAACATTAGAAGAAAAAGCTCACGAGGAGGAAAATAGTTCTATAGGTACATTCATACAAATAAACTTTAACCACAAACAGGGCTTTTTTTACCTGAGGACTGCTAACACTGGATGGCTCATGTCTTTACAGCAAAACTCTTTCTCCCTTTAACTAGAGTGGGTAAATACATGTTGTGTACCAGGATCTGTCCTCTGCTAGTTCCTGAACAGGTTTTGAGGTTCATTTAGGAGAACCTATCTGACGCAGGCTAAAACCATAAGGTTCATGCCAATAAGTGAACAGAAGGGGCAGTTGTGAGCCAGTGCTCAAGCTTGTATCTTGAAGAAGATTTATTTACTAACACAGGTACAGCATGCAATTCTTTCTGTAAACTCAAATTCTCTTCTCCAGCCAAATACACCCTGATCCCTCAGTCACTCTTCACAGATAAGAGCTGCAGCCCCTTTAATTGATTCAGTACTGAGAGTACTTCTGCAGCTTTTGTTTGTATAAAGAAAGCAAACGACAACCAAAAAAACAGCTAAAGAGCAACCTGATATTTGCAAACATTCATAAAAGTCTGTCCTACCTAGTATTACACTCCCTTAACCATGTTAGCAACTTTTCAGGAAATAAAATTAAATTATACTTATCCCATTATAGAACTATAGTGTACTATGAGATAAAAAAATATGATTTTTTCTGTCTCTTACTAATGTTCCTCGGGAGAAACTTGGTTTTGTTTGGTTTGCAGTTTGTTTTTGGTTGTGGTCCTTCTTTGTGTGTGTGTGTGTTTGTGTGTGATTTGCTGAAAGATATCCATGGAATAAAGTGAGTAGTTGCAGGTGCAAAAATGTGAAAACTGGTAGAAGATATGCTGTCTAAGAGAGGATTTTTTAGTCCTCCTTTACTAACCTAGATAAGATGTTGAGACTGTTGCCTGAAAAAAAAATCAGGGGGAAAAAATCTCTAGACAATTTAGTTTTGAAGGTGAGATAAGGAAAGGGTTTTAATTTGTGCCTCTGAGGCACAAGGTTACAAGACACAAGCATCTCTCTGTTACAGATGTTTACAATTTTTAATACTGCTTCTCCAATCCCAGGTTTTGTCCACCCACTGGCTTTTGCCCTGGACCATCCTTGATCCGCCTCTTGGGAGTTGGGGCTGGGGTCTTTTGAGACCACCTCTTCATCAATCTTCATCTCCTTCAGAGCACAAAGGGTACACAGTCACCCAGTTTCTGACCGTGTTCTGCGGTTTAGGCTAAGATACAAGCATTCTCCAAACAGAACAGGCCTATCTTAGAGTGAGATTAAACATATTCTAATGGAATCCAGGGTTAGAATTAATATGGGGAGTATAGAATGGGGTTAGAGGGCTGGTAATCTATGTAGCTTCTGTGTTAAGGGTAAAGGAATGAAATGCTGCTGCTTCTAAATCTACTTCTGCTAAATAACCACTTATAAAACTTATAAAAATTAGAAAAATCAAAAAATCAGATGGACCTTAAAGCATCACTGTCAATCAGTAATTTCTTATCCCATAAAACAACTCCTGTGCTGTTTTTCATTTAACAAAATAACCTTGTCACACACAAGTAGTCTGAGCAACAGAAAGTCATATTTTTAAGACCACTGTTAGTGGTTGAAATGTAAATGGTCTGTATCTCTATACCACAACATTACATCTAGATAAAGTTATCGTGAACTAGAGAAATTAGATTGAGTTTAAATAAATAAAAGCAAATCTGCATCACTTGTAATTCTTCCCCCCCGCCCCTCCAACTTGACCTGGCAGCCTGTCAGTCAGGTACATTCCTCTTGATGTATCTTAGATTTCCCATACTCCTTACACTCCAGTTTTTTAGAATCTGAAGCCATTTCTGAACTGAAAGTTGTAAGGGAATTAATTACTATACCAACCACAAAAGCCTATGTTATATCATGATTTTGCTATGGTATGTTTGATTTGGCAAACTGGCTGAGGAGGAGGAGAAAACTCTCCACTTCATAAAATACTCCTCAGGTTTGGGGTTTTTTAGTGTAAGGTGGTTTATTTGAGGGGAAAGGATTTGTTTGTTTTTTTTGGTTGGTTGGTTGGTTGTTTTTTTTCATGTGTTCATATCCCCATTCTTTCCCTAATTTTGGATAGATTTTCCAATTTGCTTTCTTGCAACTCAGTATTTCAGTATTTCAAATCTGCTTACTTATCCTATTTGTTCTTTAGTTAACTAACAGATCTAGGTTGCACTATTGACTGCAGATGATGGTGTAAACTAACTTATCTATCTTAAAAGCAATGAATATTAAATTTATTGAATTGCTTTTAGTTATCACTGTTCTATAATGATCATAAATTACCATTATCTTGCTGCTTCTGTAAAAGACAATTAAAAATGTTTTATAAATACATAAGCAACAAAAGAAGGGCTAAGGAGAATCTCCATCCATTATGAGGGGGGAAATATTGACAAAGGATGAGGAAAAGGCTAAAGTACTAAATACCTTCTTTACCTCTGTCTTTGATAGTAAGACCAATTATTCTGTGAGTTACCAGCCCCTGAGCTGGAAGACAGAGACGGTGCAGAATGAAGGCCTTGTAATTCAAGAGGAAATGGTCGATGACCTGCCACACCACTTAGACACATACGAGTCTAGGGGGCTGGATGGGATCCACCCAAGAGTGCTGAGGGAGTTAGTAGAAGTGCTCATGGAGCCAATTTCACAGAATCACGGAATGGTTCAGGCTGGAAGATAGCACAGTGGGTCATCTGGTCCAACCTTCCTGCTCAAGCAGGGTCATCCTAGAGCACATGGCACAGGATTGTGTCCAGACAGTTCTGGAGTAGCTCTAGCGAGAAAGACTCCACAACCTCTGGGCAACCTGTTCCACTGTGTAGTCACTCGCACAGTAAAGAAGTTCTTCCTCATGTTTAGGTGGAACTTCCTGAGCATCAGTTTCTGCCCATTGCCTCTTGTCCTATTGCTTGGCACCACTAGGAAGAGTCTCCATCCTCTTGACACCCTCCCTTCAGATAATTACAGATGTAGATGCTCTGTCATCTCTTCTCAAGGTTGAACAAACCCAGCTCCCTCAGCTTTTTCTCATAAGAGAGATGCTCCAGTCCCTTAATCACCTTTGTTGCCCTCTGTTGGACCTGCTCCAGGAGCTCTTCCCTACTGAGGAGCTCAGAACTGGACACAGTACTCCAGATATACTCTTACTAGGACTGAGTAGAGGAGCAGGATCACTTCCCAAAACCTTCTGGCAATGCTTTTCCCAAGGTACAACAGAATGCCATTGATCTTCTTGGCCACAGGGGCACAACTGCTGGCTCATGGACAGCTTGTTGTCCACCAGGACACTTGGGTCCTTCTCCATAGAGCTGCTTTCCAGTAGATCAGCCCCCAACCTTTACTGGTGCATGGGGTTATTCTTCCCCAGGTGTGAAACCCTGCATTTGTCTTTGTTGACCTTCAGGTTGTTCTTCTCTTCCCATCTCTCCAACCCGTTGAGGTCCTTCTGAAGGGCTGCACGGGACTCTGGAATATTGGCCATTCCTTCCAGCTTTGTGTCATCAGCAAACTTAACTGAGGAGGAATCTACTCCTTCATCCAAGTTATTAATGAATAAGTTAAACAGTGGGACTCTGGGGGATCTCGCTGGGGACAGGCCTTCAACTAGACCCTGTGACATTGGTTGTGAACCTCTGGGGTCTGCCATTCAGCCGGTTCATAATCACTGTCCATTCAGCCAGTCCATGCTTCCTAAGTGAATGATTTCAATAATTTACTAGCAATCATGGCTAAATGGGGAGGTCCAGTTGACTAGAAGCTGGTAAATGTGATGCCCATCAACGAGAAGGGCCATAAGAAGGATCTAGGGAACTACAGATCTGTCAACCTGACCTTGGTGCTAGAAAGGTCATGAAGCCTATTATCTTGAGTGCCAATCATGCAGCACTTGCAGGACAAACAGGGGACTGAACCCAAACACTCTGGGTTTATGAAAGGCAGGTTTTGCTTGACCAACTGGATCTCCTTCAATGACAAGGTTACCTGCTTTTTGAATGAGGGAAAGGCTGTGGATGTTGTCTACCTGGACTTTAGTAAAGTCTTTGACACCATTTCCCACAGCATTCTCCTGGAGAAACTGGATGCTCATTGCTTGGATGGATGCACCCTTCAATGGGTGAAAAACTGTCTGGATGACCAAACTGAAATAGTGATGATGCATGGAGTTACATCCAGCTGGTAGCCAGTCACAAGTGTTCCCCAGGGCTCACCATTGTGGCTAATCCTGTTTAACATCTTTATCAATGATTTGAACAAGGGGATTAAGTGCATACATATTTAGTCAGTTTGCAGATGACAACAAGGTGGGTGGGAGGGCCGATCTGCTCAAGGGTAGAAAGGCTCTGTCCAGAAGGACCAGGAAAGAAATCAGTTGTATGGTATTCGACAAGCTGAAGTGCTGAAGTGCTGCAGTGGATAACTGTGGCTAGCCCAAGTTCTGTTACTTGTATATGGGATAGTAGCAGAGAGAAAGACATAGTAATATCAATTTGAAAAAGCTTTGCTTTGATAAATAACCAGGAGACCTATTTTGCCCTCAGAACCAAAACAAACTCTTGGTGACTTTATATTTCTGTAATCTGTATTTTGAAAACTCATACCTTTAGAATCATATCTTTCCAAAGCTGAAAACTGCTGTTGCAACAAACTAAAATTACATATTATGAAGTGACAGCCAAAAAGTTACATTTGAAAGATCTTGAAAGTTCAGCAACTATGGTTAGAAACATTTCAAGAAAAAAAAGAAAGAAAAAAAAGAAAAAAAAATCTGCAGATTCAGAGGGGGTAATAATGTTGCTGCAGTTATTCTAATACAAACTTGAAAGTGGTTGAAGCATTGTATTTTAACAGTGGATATTAAATCTTAATTAACCACTAGAACAATAAAGGATTTATAACAACATTCTGATTGAAGAACATATTGCACCACTCATCCACCTTTGGATTTTAAATTATCACTCTGTGGTAAATTAAAAATAACTCTATTTCTTCTTTCAGTACATTATCTCACGTCATTCATCATACCTAATGTATTCTAATTGAAGTTGTCTTTATTCAAAAAAACCACTGACTGCATAGAATACTTCAGTTTGAAAGGGACTTAAGATGTTTCTACTACAACATTTTGCTCAAAGCAGCACCAACTATTAATTAAGTCCATATTACCCAAAGCTCCGTGCTTTTGGGACTTGAAAATTCCCCAGAATGGTAAATGATAACCCCTCAAGGTAACCTATCCCACTGCTTAACTGTTTTAATCGTGAATTTATTTTCACTAGTATCAGGTCAGATCCTCTCTTGTTTCACCTTATACCATTGTTTCTCCTCCCCATTAACTTTCTTAACAGCCTGCCTCTGTACTTTTAACAATTTCCTCTAATATATTGGAGACTGCTATGAGTTCTACCACATCTGCCTGAAACTGTCCATGGTGAGCAAGTGCAGTTTCCTCAACCTCTTCTTGTGTGGGATGTACTCCATGCTCCTGGCCATGTGACTTGCTTCAAGACTATCAACACCTTCCTTTTGCTTGGGATCCCCAAGCTGGATGTATTCCAGATGCTGACTAACGAATATTAAGTGAGGAGGAAGAAGCAATCAGTAGATTAATTCTGTCTTAATTTAGTGGGTAGGTTCCTGCTGACACAAGTAAATATGTTTTATCTTTCTTTGCTCCTCAGGTACATTGCTAACTCAAATCTAGCTTACTGTCTAGTAGGTCACCTCAGTTCTTATCTAAAGAATTGTTCATTATCCAATTAGTGCCCAGCTTCTACCCCTGCAAAAGGTAAACCTGCAGAAAACAATTTCCACAGATTTGCTTTTGTATAAAATAGTAAGAATAAATAGTTCTATGTATACAAAGTTTATTTCTGGATAAATTTTAATTTCAGATAAAATAATGTTAGCAATTATAAACTGAGATAGAGGCTAGACAGTATGTTTGGTCAAAGAATCACAGAATAGTTGAGATTGGAAGGGACAAGTCCAATACCCTCAATAGGTTTTCCTAGAGTAGGTTTCCTGGAACCATGTACTGATGAATTTTTAAATCTCCAAGGCTTATGACTCCCCAGCCTCCCTGGGCAATCCGTGCCAGTGCTGAGTCACTTGTATAGTAAAAGAAGCTTTTCTCTATGTTCAGATGTAACCTCCTGTGTTTCTGTTTTGCCCTGTTAATGGGCATCACTGAAAAGAGCCTGGCTCAATTTACTTTGTACCTTCCCTTCAGATACTTATATTATTGATAAGATTACGCCTAAGACTTCTTTAGGCTGAACAGTCCCATCTTTCTCAGACTTTTTTCATATGAGAGATGCTTCAGAACCTTAATCATATTCATGATCCTTTGTTGGACTTACAGAAACTTATTGCGCTTATTACGCTTACTGTTTTTTATACTACAGAAACACAAACGGTGGCAATACTGTATAGCTGTAATAATTAATTCACCAACACATCTGTTCAGGAACTTTTCACGATAGTTTTGCTGTTCTAAGAATCTTCCAAACATGACTTTTTTGTTTTGATTTTTAAACTGATATTCTATTCAACTGTAATACATAGAAAATTGTAGTGATGGAAGCTAAAGGGAGTCTGCCTGTGGCAGCTGAGAAAGGACTTTCGTACCTACAATATGGGAACTAATATCAGAGATGAACTAATGAACCTAATGATCTAAAGATAACCACATCTCCTGTACTCTTTTAACACTAAAACTTTGCAAATAAGTCATGAAGTAGTTTAATTGTGTAAGCATAAAATCATATTACATCTGTAGTATATATTAAGCAGATCATACATTATTACTCAGTTGAGTTTATTAAAATGTCAGTAAAATAAATCATCAGGCTAATGTTAATTAATGATTAAGCAAAAAAATTAGCCCGGCAGGTGACTAGTTTATCTGCTTGAGGTGAAAATCAGTTTAATTCCTGCCTTGAGTCTTTCATGCTATTAGATTATAAATAGAATTTTACCCAAGTATAACAAAATTGTTAAACTTCATTATTGCATCTTAATAGCTGTAGTCTATATTTCATCTCCATATAAAATAAAAGGAAATCTATGCATAGAGTTGTAATGACCTGGGCTGACTGTAAATATAATAAAGTGCAAGTTGAGATTTCATGTTTAGGAGAGAAGAACAAAATTAAATGAAACAAAATGTTTCTACAAAACCTTTTTGGCTAATATAAAATAACTATAAATATAATTTAAATAATAATTTTAATGAAGGAAGAGAAGTAAACAAATAACTTTCCTCAAATCGCTGTGCTTGTAGCAAATAGCTTCCCCCACCCCTTCCTAACAAGAACATTAAACACCTGTGGAATACCATCAAGAACTGTGCGAATAGCTCACATGCTTTGTATTAGGATTATCAATTTTCTTGCTAATCCTGAAAACAGAGAATAAGAGTATGGAAAATTTGCAAATACAGCAATCAAAGTTGTCTCTATTCATGCTTGCTACTGTTATTAGTATCTGTTGCAGTTTTCAGATGTTGATGGTGCTGTTCCAGGAAAAGCTCTTAAGAGCTATGTTTTATTGCAGGGTATAGATTACTGAAGAGTGTTTATTCACCTAGAGAGACAGGTGGCTAGAGGGTAATTGCCATTTCTCACATATATAGAGTTCATAGTAAATTGTTACCCTAAAGCAAGCCTTTCAGAGAGGTAGAGGTGGTGTTTTCTTGCATCCTTGTGTAACTCAACTGTGCGTGTAAAGAAAAGATAGTTCCTTATTAAGGGAGAATACTGAAGAAATAGAGAACAATTGTCTACTTCAGTTTCAACTGCCAAACAATTTTTTAACTATTGATTGAGATGCTTCTTAGATGTAGAGACTGATTTTTTTTTGATTTAGAGTTCTGTTGTATTTAAAAGTCTCTAAATAGACTACAAAGTGAAATACGTTTGTAGATATGTGTTAAAGTATATATGTTTCTCTATGATTCATGGATGCAGCTATAATGTGATATATAGCCACTCCTCAAGAGGAGCATCTGAGGTCACTTCTCTAGGTCACAGCCTGAAGGAGACACCTCACTGTGGTCTTCAACATCCTCAGGAGGGTAGGCTGAAGGGCAGGTACTAATCTCTTCAGTCTCATGACCAGTGACAGGAATCAAGGAAATGGTATAAAGCTGAATCAGGGGAGGTTTAGGCTGGATATCAGGAAAGGTTTTTCACCCAGGGAGTGACTGAGCACTGGAACAGGCTCCTCAAGGAAGTGGTCACAGCACCAAGCCTGAGTTCAAGAAGTGTTTGGACAATGCTTTTAGTCACATCGTGTGATTCTCGGATGTCCTGTGCAGGGCCACAAGTTGGACTTGATAATCCTGATGTGTCCCTTCCAACTCAGTATGTTCTATGATTCTATGGTTCTATGATTTTTTCCAAACATGTGATCTCTGAAAGTCACCCAAGATATCATAAGGCATGAGCGATAAAAAAAATAACAAATTAGAAAAAAAAAGACAACAGTCACTTGCTTATTTAACAAGCTAGATTTTTACCAAGTGGAAGCCACAGTTGATCCAAATTTTTGCCTGTGAAGGAAACAGGAGTAAATTAGAATGTACTTGGAAGATTTACAGTCATAGCATGCAGAGATATCTGTAAGACAGAGGCAACACTGGTATCTTCTCTACACACAGATAAAACTATAGGGCTGTACATCTTCCTTTCATGGTGTCCTGTGAGCTCCTTTTAGGCTTCAGTAGCATGTTAAAATTGTTATGGAAGAAAAATAAGAAGTGATAGTATTAAGGAAAAGTCAAGGCTGAGCCTTGGAACAAGGACTCTTTAAACAGTTATGCTTTGTTGACTGGAATTTTTGGAATTCAAAACCTAAGATACAAATTAGGTTTTGACTGAGGATGTATGACTGAGGATACAGTCATGACAGAAGAAATCTCCATGAGTTCATTGTCCATGACACTTTCATGTAAGAGTCAGGAGAAGGTTCATATTTATTTTTAAATCTAGAGAGATCATTGTTACTGTCTCATCTCATCTTGTATAGAGCAAAAGCCTAGAACTTCCAGAACCTGTAATATAATTGCAAATATAATTTTATAGTAAGGTAACTTGTTTATAAACAATCTATTTCTGACAGCTCTACTTGGATATAACATGAGAATAGCCACTGATCTACAGCTATAACTAATATCACTCATTTGAGTTGTTTGTAATAGGCTTTTTTTGTGTTTCAGCAGCATGGGAACTGCTAGTTAATTTGGTTTAGTTTCTTGGAGAACTTTTGTTCACTGTTATCTTAGCAAGAGCTACAGGTCTTAAATCATCAAGTTCTGAGCCAGTAGCACCAGAGACCATTGTGATTGATTGTACTACTTTTCTTCTTTTTCCTCTTTCTCTCTTTCCAAAAAGCATGAGAGAATTCATCAATCATTTTTTAATGCTTGCTAGTAGAGCAAAAGCTGCAGTCAGAGCTATTCTTTAATCTTTAATAAACATTTTTACTTATTATGCTTTGTTAAAAATTATCTAAATGTCACTCATATGTATTTGTACCTTTAAAGGGTAGGAACAAAAATATATTGTTTAAAATGTGTACAGGGTATGTGAATACCAGGAGAAGGGGTTTTCAGGTCACAAAGTGACCTGAAAGGAGTTCACAATTCCTTGAATTTAAGAAAATGCATTTAATTCTCATCTTAAAATATCTGGAAAGAGATCATATTTCTCCCCAGGCTAATATTTCTCTTCTCTAACTAGAGAAGATTATTCTGTGTTGTGAGTGTACTTTGGTGCACCCATGCAAAAGTCAAAGTATTGCAAATTCTTCTGTGTTTAATTATTTTGTGAACCTCAGTTATTTTTAGCAGGCAGTTCTTGTTATGCAGAATTTTCACTGCCAGTAGAGGGAGCACAAACCATTGGATTTTACCAGACAAAATAAATTAAAATAGCAGGGTTTTTTTAATATTCTAAACACATTTTTATTTAATTAATTAGCAAAGTGTAGTTAATTTACATCAAATAATCAAGATTTTAAAAGTGTTTAGTTATTATGGTCATTCTGAAAATAGTAGTGTGTCACTTTTACAAAATTTTAAGGGAAGGTATCTGCAAGTAATTCTTTTTCAAGGAAAAAGTTATTGCCTGACATTAGTAATCTGATAGAGTTCTTATAAGCAGTCCTTTAAAATCAATTTTTATATAAGTCAGAATCAGTCTTTACCTACTTGACCTTTAAAATATGCAATAATTTTACTCAAAGAGGATAATCAGAAAAAAAGATAACTTTTGTATTGTAATTAAGATTTCACACAGTGGTTTTCTTATTAAAGTTTTTTCAGTGAAAATGTATTTTTGTTTTGAACATGTTGAATTTATGTTTCTTTGGGAACAACAGAAACAACAGTTTTTGAGTAGTTTAGAACTTAGTTCTTAAAACATGTCTGATAATAACATGGATTATCCTTTTTCTTTCTGTATTTTCATAGCTTGTATTGAAATGAACTTTTATCACTCATTTGCATTACAAGCTGTCAAACTGCAGAGTGTCTTATTCCATAGATTCTTCTAGAGCTGTATTTTATGTTTTGATTTTTTGATATGTTCTTGCTTTATCAAGCTTCAATCTTTAAATCAGCCAAACACTCCAAACACAATAATTTCTGCAGGAATTACAGGTACTTGGGAGCTCTCAAGACATATAACTTCTGTAATATTCAATATTTTCTAGCATTATAACAATAGATCAATTCAGATTATTTTATTGCAGGTGGATCTTTTTTTGACTAGTCATTAATCACTGAATAGTCAATAAAAGCTATGCTAGGTGTAGTTCCAACTCCCAAGTCAAGCTCTTCCTGTTAAAAGTTAATGGCAATCAATCAATCATTAAATATGGTTTATTATCACATAAAGGATCTGTTTGATTGTTGTTGGTGGGGTTTTTATGTTTGTTTGTTGTATTTGTGGATAGGGGGTATATAGCATATATATATTAATTTCAAGGTAATTGGCAATTGGTAATTGGCATTTAATAAGCAATAATTCTATTATTTTGAAATTAAATAATTTGAAAATTGGTCTTCTGGGAGATTCTGAGCATACCCTAATACCGTTTACTCCTAGTCTATTTCTTTTAAAGAAATCCTGATTTTGCTGTTTGTTGAACAAAAAAAACCCACCTGAACCAATGCAAACACCACATGCAGATTTTCTCTTATTATCTATTGACACAAATACGTACTTTTATACATGCCTCTATGTTTTCATTTCTCTGTAGCACACAAGAAAGTAGTACACTGTGACTTCTGGGTCAAACTTTAAGCTAGGAAAAACAAAACTAAACCTCTTGCATGTACTTATTTAAAACCAGAGAAAATTGTTGTCATAGCTGAACCTTTTAATTCTCGACATTGTTATTGCTCCTGTTGCCTGAAAACTCACCTGTTTTTTTATGTCTAGCTGCTACTCTTGGATTTGTGTCTTGTGGCTTTTGCTATAAGATGAGGAAACATCGAAGCAGACCGCAACACTCAACTTCTCCTGTTTCTGTCCCAGCTTATGTTTCCAGAAAAGTGCAACGAAAGCCCCTAAAGCATTTTAAAAGCATTGGCATTAATTTCTAAGAAATTTTTTTACTAGTATTTTTAGAGGTCTGTGGATTTCTTTTCTGCCCTGTGGATACCTTCTGTATTGTGAGCCTGAGCACTCAGAGAGGGTATGTTGTAATTAAAATCCTACCTTTGAAAATTTCTCAGTGTGGGAAAATGACCCTTTCGCCTTCTAGAGCCAATTTTTCTCATACTGTCTGATTATGATTTCAGTATTTTCCACTGCTTTTAAACTGTATTTTGAAACCTCATTGAGGGTTAAGACTGAATATTCATGGATCTATGAAGATGTGTGTACATTTATAAGTTTTAAAAACTAGGCACTAAAAATGTAAGTTATTTTAAATGTTCTTCTATTTTCTTTAAGAGTATTCTGATGTATGTTCAAGTAATAGCCATAGGGACTTACGGTTTCTGGATAACTTCCATCAAAGATACTTAAACAACAGAAGTCATTAATGATTAAAAACTATATATTATAGAGTCTGAATGGATTTACTCAGAAAATGTTTCATTTAAAACAGCCATGGAAAATTGCTGTCTTGTTTATATATATCCAAGAAAATGGTTTGACAGTTTTCACTTTGATTCAATTTATTATTTTTTTATTACTTTAGAAGATAAAAGATGTTTGAGTGAAAGTCTTTTTTTTCTTTCCAAAGTAAAATATTTTTTCTACTGTAGACACTTATTAGAAAAGCCAAAACTCCTTAGTTCACATATCTGTAATGATAAGGCATAATCCTTTTCCCACAAAGCTGAAGATTAGGGAAAAAAACAAAACAAGAAAAAAACTAAAACAGAACAATTTGAGTGGGAAAACATTGTCCCCATTTTTCAGATGAAGAACTGAATTTCAACTGGTTTTCAGTTGGTTTGTCTACGGAGAGGTCTAGAGGGTGAAATGAGCTTGACATTTGAGAAACTGAGGGAAATTTCTTTATGTACTCTTGTAGAGTGGAAATAATACTCTGAGGATACATTCAAATGCTTGTAAAAATGCAGTAGTGGATTTCTCACTCTGTTTTCCTGTAACAAAAACATAAGAAAAAAAATTCAGATGTCCCTTTTAAAATGAACTTATTCAATAATTTAGAATTTCTTAATAAATGTAAGTAAAAACTCCAGAGAAAATCATCACTCTTTTTAGTAGAAACAATAATTTATAGTGCATAACATATTTTATAGGGTTTTGCTTAATATTTTTTTCATTTTTTCTGCAATATTCGCTTTTCTTTTTCTGTACTGACATGTTTCATGCGCTGATTCACAAACTATGATTTTGTAATCCTAAGATTTCCTTAAATATTTGTATTCTAGTTCTATATTTCTGTTGTTTTTATCTACTGTTGCTTCACTTTTTTCTTATTTTTCTGTTATTTTAAGTGCTATTACCTAGCAATTTTTGCTATTCCAACTTAAAAGTTTCTTCCCCCCCTGCCAGCCTAATATCTCCATATAAATAAGAAACAGGCAATCAGTCCTAAACAAAATTTTTGTTTGAGTGCATTTTGTTAATAGAAGATGTTCCTTTTTCTGCAAAAAGTATTAAAATGAACTTCAATAGAAGAACCTTTATTGTCAGAGACAAAGTACAAGACTCAGAAACACCTCAGTATCAGTTTGAGGAATTTTGTGTGTCTCTTAGGATGGTTGATAAGAACATAACTCATTAATTCATATTTCTTCTAGCTTTTACCACATTTGCTTTTCTGGAATGGCAAATATAAATCTTGGAAGTCATAATGAACCTGAGACCTGTGGAAATCTAACTGTTTTGAAGTTATTTCTGTTAAATTTCCTAACAGAAAGACAATCAATAGAGTTCTAAAAGTAGTTTAATATAAAAGAAATTGATAACTCCAGCTCTAACATTAATCTTCCTTATTAATGAGCTTTAAAATGCTTATCCTGTTCTTGCCACTGACTGAGAGTCTGACTATTCAGCTTAGTAAACACAGAATCATAGGATGGTTTGCCTTGGAAGGGACTTTCAAGATAATTTAATTCCACATACCGCACCCCTGACATGGAGAGGGACATATGACTGGACTTTTTCTCTGTTTGTTCTTCACCTGTCAGAGGATAACTAGAGAGTTGATGGGTTTCTGCAGAGTTTTCCTTTGTGTTTTGAGAGTCAGAGTAAAACTGAATAAGAACCACTCTGGGCTCAGCAATCTCTCTCCCTTTCTATCTTTTCTAAAATATAACAGTATTTTTGCGAGGTAGGCTTGATAGCAAGATTATTGAAATCAAAACAAGCTTTATCCCACCACCTCATTAACTTCAGCATACTTTACTTTTGACTCTAAATTTCAGTTTCTTTTTAACTGAGATTTAGATTGTACAGGCAGAGAAACCTCTATTTCCTCTAGGATACTGAACTACATTCTAATTAAAGATCTCACTGCTATTGCTCTTTTACTAAAATCCTTTGATATTTTCTTGGAGGTTCATAAAACCTGATATAGCTTTATGGTGGTTCAACAAGGTCATTACCTAACTCCCTTAACATAAT
Organism: Pipra filicauda; assembly: GCF_003945595.2. Classification (NCBI taxonomy): domain Eukaryota; kingdom Metazoa; phylum Chordata; class Aves; order Passeriformes; family Pipridae; genus Pipra; species Pipra filicauda. Next base: position 1,893,734 of record NW_024105175.1, read on the forward strand.
GGGTTTCATAACATACTGACCTGCTGACTTATATATTTTAAAAACTTAAAAATTTTCCAAATATTTTTTATCTACTTTTATCAACAGCAATATTAACCTGGTGTTCATTAATTGCTAATTATTCCAATTCTTTTCATCTTTTCTTAAGAGAATTTTGAAAAAATAGTGTAGAAGTTAGTTATTTTAGAATTATCATTGATTTGCTTGCGGTCATAAATGCTATAAGTTATCTGTGTTGCCTTCCTATCTCCCTAAACATATCTTCTGACCTGTTGGTGAGCACTGCCTTGTTTCTTGGTTTTCTAAATTTCCTTGGAAAGCGTTAGCTTAGGGAATTGTGTTATCACAGAATATGATCTCCAGAAATAAGAGCATGGACTTAGTAAAAACTATCAAAAAATCCTTGATAATACATTTATTTTGTAAACATGGGCTTTGCAGATACATAAAAGAAAGGAAAAAAACCATCAACATCCAGCAGTGTCTATAAATTAATTGGTTTGTATAAAGCACTCTGTTAACATTTTCTGGGTCATATTTGGCCAACCTTAATGAATGTAACTCTTCAATATGAATAAGGTTTGAAAAGTACATCTCAGGTGGGTTATAGCTCTACCTATAAACATACCTCCTCTGTTTCTTTGCAGAAATCTAGGCAGGTGAATACAAGTCTACTGCACATCCACTGCATAACGCAGTAGTATCACAGAAGCAAACTGAAAATCTGGTACTTTATTTACTGCTTTTTAGTTTCTTCAGTTGCTCTGCATTTCAAGTTTTGGGAAGAATGATTCATATACCAGATCCATGCTCTCCTTTTCTGATGTACTCAGTTCTACTGGTGTTTTTCAGAACAAGATTTTTTATTTGGTTCTCATCTACCCTTTTACCCTTGGAGTGACAAGATACAGTGGTTTTATTTTGATTACTTCCTGTGCAATGATCTGTGGCTGTAGATAATATTATTTTTTCAGACTTCTCTATGGGCTACAGTCTGATCTACAGGGATGAAAAAGGTGATTACTCAAAGAGTTTTTCTGTCAGAAAACACTGAAGCAGTTGTCTCTTTCATATATCTTACTATGTAATCATAATTCATTTTCACCTTCCTAACTCTTTAGAGTCTGTTCCAAAATGGAAATCCTTATCATTCAAAGGAAATCAGACTTCTTTTCTAAGATAATTCTTACAATCAGCAAATGGAGAGTTGAAGCTTTCAGGAACATATATGTGTATTTATACATTCTTGCTCTACTGAGTGAATATTGTTGACAGATGTGACAGGACTTTCTGAGAGATGTAGAAGTAAACAAGATGACTTGGACTTGTATATCATAGATCAGTTATTTATTGTGGGTTTGAGTTATAACAATCATAACAAACTATGTTTCCTAATTTTTTTATAATTTGAACTATTCATGTGAAACAATGAGTTATTCTAAGTAAATGCCCATACTATTTAGACACTACGTAGTCCACTGCCCATGTAATGAGTAGGGACGTCTTCAACTAGATAACCAGATGCTCAAAGATCCATCCAACCTGACCTTGAACAGTTCCAGTGATGGGGTATGCATAACTTCTCAAGGTAATCTTGTCAAGGGTCCCACCACCGTCATAGTGAAGAATTGCTTTCTGGTATCTAAACTAAACCTACCCTCTTTTAGTATAAAACTGTGCTGTCACTACAGACCTTGGAAAAAATTCTTGCATCTATCTTATAAGCCCCCATTAAGTATTGAAAGGCAAGAAGGTCTTCTAAGAGCCTTCTCTTCTCCAGACTGAACAATCCCAAGTCTCTCAGCCTTTCTGCACGGATCCTTCAGCCCTCTGCTCCTTTTTGTGGCCCTCCTCTGTGCCCACTTTCACAACTTCATGTCTTTCTTGTGCTGAGGGCTCCAGAGCTGGATGTAGTACTTTAAGTGAGGTCTTATGACAGTGGAGTAAAAGGGCAGAATCCCCTCCCTCAACCTGCTGTCCGGGCTTCTTGTTATGCATCCCAGGACACAGTAGGTTTTCTGGGCTGCAAGTGCACATTATTGGCCCATGTCCAATTTCTAATCCACCAGTATCCCCAAGTCCTTCTGCACACTGTTGCTCTCAATCAGTTCATCTTCCAATCTGCCCTGATGTCAGGGATTGCTGTCAACCAGGTGCACGATCTTGCATTTGAACATGTTGAACTTCATGAGGTTTGCTTGCGCCCGCTTCTCAAGCCTGTTGAGGTCCCTCTGGATGGCACCTTTTCCCTTCCAGCAAATCAACTGCACCACTCAGCTTGGTGTCATCTTCAAAGTTCCTAAGTGTACACTCAATCCCACTGTCCATGTTGCTGATGAAGATATTAAGCAGTATTGGTTCTGGTACAGACGTTTGAGGGACATAATAATAACAATAAAATAATGTATAAAAGATTTTAGAAAGCTTCTTCATAGGTAACACAATATAAGTAAGATATTAGCTCACACACAGAAAAAAAGTTAAATGCTGGACCGTGTGATATGGTCCAGCATATTAGCGGTTCACTCAAAACTGAATTACAGATTAAAAAAAATCTGAAAATACTAGGGGAAAAGTAAGAAAAACAATGACAGCTACTGTGTGCTCATTTCCTGACCAAAGAAAGTAAAAAACCCAAAAAAACCACCAACCCACCCCCCAAAACAAACCAAAAAACCCCCAACCTAACAAAAAAAAACCCCTACAACACAGAAATATAAGGAGCTCTGTTGCAAGTTTTACTAAAGTGACCTACAGCACAAGAGTGAAAATTACATTAATTTGTAGGTAGTGTTACTTTTCAGTGTCATAGGGTAGAAAACCTGCCAAGAGGAAATGATCGCAAATGAAGAAGAAAATCTCAAATGATGTAATATTCCTTTCATATCCATGGGATACTTCCTATTTTCATTTGACCTCAAGAGCTGTGAAAAATTTGTAATAATAATTGGTTTTAGATATAAATAAATTAACCATATTTCTAAAATTAATTACATATACCTTTTTCCCCCTCTTTACATCAGCATCAGAAGAAATCTTATAGTTTTCTTATCCAATATGTTGGAAAACTTTATTCCAGAGATTTATAGACTGAGCTATTAAGTCCTAACTTGTAATCTCTCTCTCTCAAACAAACAAGAAAATAAATTAACAGAAAAATTTCTTCTGTTTAACCTAACAACTCCAGGACTTCTACACAGACCCTGATGATATTGCTTATTTTGAAGTCTTAATGCAAGCATAACACAGGCCTCTTAAATATTCTTTGTATGCTATCTCTAATATTTGATGATTTTATCAAGTCAAAGTGGAATTTGAATTCAGAATGGAGTTGCTTAAACCTATCAGTGTGGCTCACAAGAAGGAAAGAATGAGATCAGTTTGATTTTTTTAATTTTTGAACTCTTTCCTTATTTCCTTTTCTTTAGAATAGTAGTGGTATAGGTGCCATACCATTTTATTTTGTACAACAGAAGAAAAAAAAAATAAAATGACAAAATGGAAAACTTCTCTTGAAAGAAGTCCTAGGAGATTAATACCTTTGTAGCACTTTGGTTGAGCTAGACTATACTGGCATATGTCTATTATACATTGCATAGGAAATTATTATGATACCATGTAAATATAGTTCCAACTAACAGACACTGCAATAGAATTATTCAAAATATTAGTTTTCAGTTTGATTGTTTAAGTCAAGTCTACTTCATGTAAATAAAATGGAATTTTATAGTAAGAAAACCAATGAGCAAGGGTGAGGTAATGAAATCACTGTTTTTTTCACTTCAGACAATATATTATGGAGACCTATCAAATTTAGTTACTTATTAAACTGGATAACATAGTTAATGTCAAGTCCTGCAATTTGGTGGCAATAACATTTGGTGATTTATAGTTATGTAATTATGTAAATACACGTGGAAACACACATTGACTCTCACACGCAAAACTGTATTAAAAAAAAAAAACAGAACAAAACAACAAAACATTTAGTGATAAGTTGTCTCCAACAGCAGTTAATTTCCCATCCAGGGGAAGGGGCGACAGAATCAGGACAAAAGAGATAAATAGGCATGATTCCTTTTGTTCAATTCAGTTTATCCTAATGTTGTAACCTGAAAAGGTGACATGTACAATCTGATACTATCCAGACTACTGGTTTATCCACTAAAGATCACATTATTCTCCACCTGAGTTAGACATTGCCAAAAGAGGTTTCAAATCTTTCTGTGACTTTCACAGAAATTTGCCAAGAAACTGTAGTGCTTTGAAGTCATAGGACTGTAGAATAATTTAGGTGGTAAGGAAACTCAGAACTTTTCTAATTCTGCTCCAAACAGGGGCAGAGGTGTGGTCAGACCAGATTGTTCAGCACTTTGTCCAGTCAGGTCATGTAAACCTCCGAGGACAAAGACAGCACAACCTCTCCGGACAACTTCTTCTGCCACTAGATACTCCTCAGGGAGGAAAAACCTTTTCATTAAATTCAATCCAAGTCTGGCGTGTGACTATTTGGGCCCATTATCTCTCATCCTCCAACTACATACTGCTGTGAAGGACCTACCTCCACCTTCTTGATAAGCTCCCCATAGGCACTGGGGAGCTGCTGTTAGGTCCCCTCAAATTTGACTCTTCTCCAGTCTAATCGAGTCTTGTTCCCTCAGGCTTTCCTAACATAGCAAGTGCTATAGTCCCAAGCATACCAGCATCCTTCCACTGAACTTTCCTACTGTATATCAATGTCCTTCTTGTCCTGGGGGTACATTAAGATCCAACACAACTCTAAGGCCAGTCTTTATCTACTTTTACATAACTATTACACAACATAGAAATGCTTTGTGACTTCTAAATTTTAAACAGTTTTACCTATTCAAAAATTTATGCATTCAAGCTCATTGGTCTTGAATTAATTTTATTTTGAGATTTCTGTTCACGTCTGAATCTCAAGGTAAAATTTAGGACATGTAAGCCCCAGCATTACAAACCCTCTGCATAACAAATCTGATTTTTTCAACTGTTATAGGCATCAATGGAGAAATTTTTCATTCCTTCATTAAAGTCTATCAGCTGCATTTCCAATATTTGACTTTTAAGTTTCCAAAAACCATCATTTTCTTCCCCAAATTTCCTTTGTTAATAAAGACACAGGATTTTTTTTTATTATACTTAATATCTTATATTGGAATATTTATCAACACAGACAACTTCTTTTAGTATGTGGTTCTTTTATTTGGTGTTAGCACATTGAAAATGTATCAATTACCCATGGTCAGTAGTCAGTTGAATCTGTCAGACTTCATTTATTCAGTCACATTTTATTCACACATTTTTAAGACTGTTTTTTAAAGAGAAAACCTGAGTAATTTTTCTTTTTTTTTCTCCCTCCCCCTCCTTGCATAAAGATTGCAGTGTGTGTGTGAGTATGGTGCTATTACAAGACAGAGAGTATTGCAAATGTAGAGAAAATATTTGTCTATATGTACACCCTTAGGAACGAGCAGTGCTGGAAAAGGTCTTTGATAGAACCACACAGTGCTTTAAATGGACATTTCACAGAACTTCTCCTTCTCAAAGAGAATCCTGATAAATCAGACTTATTGCCTCCAGAATATTTCAGTCATGGTTAAATAAAAGAGACAAGTTAGGAAAAAAAATACGGTTAAGCACATGTACATATTTGCTGCATCTCCTTACAACAGCATTAAAGTCTTTTTAGTAATGAAATAGGCATGTAGTGGTTGATGAATACAGACCTATGCCTTTCACTAAAGCACAGCACTGAAGGCAGGGGCAACTGGCCTTTTTCATGGTCTCTGTTTTCATTGTTTAAATAAATGTATCATGGCTGTAAAACTTTATTAGATGTGAGCATGAGAAAATTATTTTTTTGGAAGAATTTATTTTTTTCTGGGTGTTTTCATCTATTCTTAACAGAAGCAAATTTATATACTTTGGGGTTAATATAAAGCTTCCATTCAAATTAAGACTTGTCCTTCTAAAATTAATGCTATACATATCCTACAATATTTTAAGTCTTATATTTTTCATCAAAGGGAATTCTAGAGCAGGATTATAACTCTTACTGTTTTCAGTTACTGGCTTGTAGGTCAAGGACTTTGAGAACCTGTGGAGTAGATTGCATAAACAGCTTTACTGAAAATATTTTTCAGTGAATTATTGTTAACAGTTGTGGAGTAAAATTATATAACCCTCTAGGGCTATGCAATACAGCAAGAAGCTTTACTGTTAGTCCAACTTGGCTTGATTTCTTCAGGGAAATGAGTCTTACAGTTGTCTTTGATCTCTGGACACTCCCCACAGATCATGGTTTTCATTGTCTGTTCTTAGCTTTCAGATGCATGCAGAGCTCAGCTTAATATAATTGCAGTGAAAGTGTTTCACAAATCAATCATTTATTTTCAAACATAAGTTGCACATAAGCAAATATTACCAACCTTTAAATCTGTTACTTAATGTTATGCAATTTACTTATTTTCATAGCTTATTGTTCAAGGCTTTCTGTTGATAGAGATTGATCAGTTATATTAAAATAAAAACTTGCTGAGTATTGAACAGTTTTGATCACTGACACTAAGCAATTTTTGCACTGACAGTATTTTAGTTTAGAAAACAAAAATGTGACTAATTCTGATTTTTGTCAAGACTTTCATGCAATTTTCTCTGGAAATCTTAAAGCTAAATAGTACTTTTCCATAGGGCTTTTGCTGAAGACCAAGTGAGATTTCCTCAGTATCCTTGGATTTTTTTTTCCCCATCAAACAGGTGTTAAGAGGTCTTGGTCTTCTAATACTGAACTCATTTCCAAAACATGCTTTGCCAGAGTTCCCTCTACCCTCCAGAAAATATTGCTACCAAAATTTTCATTTTCAAACTCAGCTCACTAATCATAAATAGTTCATGAATACATGAAGGGACTTGACAGATATAAAATTGAACTGCACAGCATGCACGAATGCTGATGTTTTATTAAATGTTAAGTGAGCACCCAGAGTATAAAATCCAGAATTACAGGATATTGCTGTTCTAACCTTCATTTTCTGTTTCAGATTCTTCTTAGAATCTATTCCAGTCTGGAGTTTATCCTGAAAACAGTTACCAGTTATTGTTTTTGGCTTTTGATCTATGTTGATATTATTGTGCATGTGGCTTCAGCATATGTACTCCATTTGATAGTGGACAAAAAATTAGACTGAATTGTTTTCACTTTCTCTGTTTTCCTTGGATCAGCCATGTAGAACCACAACCAGTTACATGAACTTATTTCTGGCTTTCTTTGCTTAAAAGTATTTCCTTTTCCTTTTACCATTTATAAAATATGAGACACAAGAAATGAAGGTAGGCAAATCTTACAGATCTTTAAGCGTTATTGCTCATGCTGAATGAGGACAAAACAAACTTATAACTAGTTTTACAGTTTTTTCATTCTTGGAATGAGAGAACAATTAGAGATACGAAAATTTGCCAAGAATGCAACTGTGCTGCCAACACTTAAACAGACAAAGGAAGAGATACAGAGAAGACTGATTTACTTTTGAAACTGGTTCCTTCAGCTGGTCTTTCCTGTTGCCATATGGCATTTAAAAAGTTGAGGAGCCTTTCAAATTACTCTATGCCAAATGTAAACAACGATACTGCAGAATGATTTGAGGTTTACAGTAAAGATGGAGAGAGGTGTTTTCAAAAAATTACCTATGTGATTATAGAAATGGAAAACCAATGAGGTTTGTTTGGATTTTTTTAATACCTTAATATTCAAAATCAGTTTGTTCTTAAACTCTGTGAAGTAAAATATATAGATTTTTTTTTGACATTGAAAGAATCTGATTTGACATTGATGACTAAATAAATAAGTGGAAATTGCTGAAATAGCAACTGCTGATCTACACCAAATCTGATATGATAGCTAGGAAGGAAATGTAAGAACACGGGAAAAAAATTGTTGTCAATTAGATCTGAGTAAATATCTCAGAATTTTTTCACCATTTCTTCATTTTGATTTATGGTGTCTTCAAAAATGTTCAATACCTATTTTGATGGGTGATTGTTTGTTAACATCCTCGAAAACAGTAAAATACAAGTGCATGTTTGTCATCTGTGGAAAGCATGTTCTGAGTGAATTGACCTGGGAGTTAGAATGGAAGTGGAACTGAGGAAACATAATCTCAGGATAGGTAGTTCCAAACATGGACAATAAACTTCATTGTTAAAAGATCTTTTGGTCTCTTTTATATTTTAATGTTACAGATAGACATGGTGGCTGGTGTCAAAATGACTGTTAATACTATGTGGGATCTTCTTCCAGTTAAAGTATCTGATAGGAAACTAACTTAATTTGACTTTTCATTTCTAGAAAACTTTATATATCTCCCCCCAAAAAACCATTTTTATTGTTTATGTGTAGCTTCATTCAATATGCATGCAAATATATGACATATATGTTATGCTGTGCTAAACTCATATTAATTGTGACAACTGGACTTGAAACAGAATAAAGTTCTTCTATGTATCTGATCAAAGGTATTTTGGTGTATGAGCACAAATGCTTGTGAACTGAGACTTTATTTGTCTATTTGAGCAGGAAAGAGATTGTCTTTACACATAAAATCACAGAATCACAGAAATCATTTGGTTTGAAGGGACCTTAAAGATTACCTAGTTCCAACTCCTCTGTCAGGGGCAGGGATACCTTCCCTTAGACGACCTTAGTCTGGTGCTAATGTATTTGCTTAACGTTATAGCCAATCCATCCTAAACCCAGAAATAATACCTAGAAGTTGTGTGCCATTATCCTCTTTACACATCAGTTTTCCATGTCCTTCAGCTACCTACTGTCCTGGTGACACTATCGATTTTACTCTGCATCATTGCTGCTAACAAAAAAAAAAAAAAAACGGGAGCAACACCCCCAACAAATGAAAGACACAGCAATCATGCTGTTTCTTGTACAAAATGAGTTAAAACATATTAAGATTACATTCAAACTTAAGGATAACAGGTAAGTGTGGACTCTGAGTAAAAGTCGATATCAACTAGTCACTTATGCTGCCTTTATAGGCAGAAACAGCGACTTCTAGAACACTTGATCTTATCCTAATATAAATATTTAACATGTGGCAGTCAATCACTTATAACCTAAGTTCTCCTTCTGGGAACTTAGTATTAATTACATTTTAGATGTCTGAAGTTAGGTAACAAAAATCACATGCTAATTTGTCTGTGCAAACAGTAGTTTCAAAGAACCTTCAAAGTCACATAACATCTTTGAAGTGGGAAATGGCAAACAAAAGTTTGCTGTTAAGAATACTGCTATGACATAGACTCAGTTATGAGAATAAAAATAAATAAGAACCAGAATAGTACAATGGTTAATGACAATTATAAATTAATTTTGCACTGAAGGAATGAAATTGAAAATTCAAATGAAATTCACAGCTCCTGGTAACTATGAGTCTAATGAGTAATGGATGACAACATAAGGATTTATCAACCAAAAATTGTTCAAATTACTTAAGCATAGATATTTAGTAAAATGTAAGACACATAACCATATTCCACCTGTGGTGCACCACCAGGTACTCAAAGAAGAGGAAATTCCATAAATCCTTTGTTATATCTGTCAGCTGTTGCACTCAAAATCTTGCTGTGGGCCATAAGAACTGCAGTTTATTTACCAAATCAGGAATTTATTGCTGATCTAATTAAAATCTTAGTTGGAATTACATTTAACTGCCTAAGCAGGCATATTATTGGTTTAGCTATAGCAATTTTTAAAATAACACACAGGTTAAACTGATACAAGTTTTCTACTATCTATCCATTTCTTTGATGTTATCCTCTCCTATGTTTTTCATGTCTGCATGTCTTTGGATTCAATTTGAGAGGGGATTTAGAGTGTGTTAGTGGTGCCCCAAGTTCTTTGCTGAGAGAAGTGCAATACTTACGATAGGGTCTCTTATTCTTTGCAAAGAAATGAGTATGTCATTAACTTTATGTTTTCTTTCTCCTTAATCTAGAATTTCTCTGAATAACTACTTGCATGTAACTACTAACTATTATCTGTGTGAAACGGTGGTTGTACCACACAATTATACCCAGCTAAATTATGATAATAGTAGAATGTATTTAATTTATTAGTAGCTAAATACTTTATTTGATGATATAATTATGAAAAAAAGGGAGGTAACATGGAATCATGGAACACTTCTTATTTTCTGCATCAAGCCACCTTTCACATGATCTGGACTGGAGGCTGGAGGCAAACATGATCCATATATGTGGGCATGGCAGGTCTTGGAGTGGCATGGCATTTTTATCGTTTCATGACAAAGACTTGGTATTTCTCATTGTCTAGTTCTAACAATGGGAGAGGATAACAAGTGCCTATAAATCCACCTTGATCAGTAACATGTAAAAGGGATCATTGCAGCAAGACATGAAATCTGGCACATAGAATTTTTAGTTATGGATTCCTGGATTTGTACCTTGCCTAATTTACCTTACTGTGAAAAGAATCTTCATTTTACAAGTTACTGGGGTTTTTTAACTCCAGATAGAAAACTGGCTATCAGGGAAGGCTGAAAATTTTGTTTCTTACAACTAAATATTTATGAACAGTGCCATGTTCTTGGATTAGTCTTATAATTCCCCAGATGGCGTTTTTTTATGATTCAGATCTCAAAAAACCTCTGATCTTTACTTCATTGGTAAAAAACATGCCTGCAGACCACATTCTTGATTAGTTAATATCTCTATATTGTATTTTTCAAACTGATTTTTATAGTTATCAAAAAGTATCCTTATTACTTTGTGATATCAGATTACTACTTCATAGTACTACTTTGTGGATTTTTTATCTATTCATCGTATTGGCTTGTTTGTTTTTTCAAGAGATAATTATTTCCATTATTAAATATTTTCTCCTTTTAGCTGTAGTTTTATTTCCCACAGGTGTTCTTACAAGCAGTATGTATTTTTAATATAGTTGTTGGTTAAAACAGTGACTCAAATATTCTGTGAAGGAATAAAATATGGACTGAGTGGATTTTGAGGGAGTTTGCTTGGAGTTTTTTTATCTGTTAATACTCTTCTAGAAACTAAAACTGAAGCTAAGTGTGAACTACTTCTTTTTTTTCTTCTTTTTTTTTAACATAAAATGTAAGGTTTATTTTCAACTCAGAACAGAATTGTGAGGAAAAAAAATCCTTATGCTTATTTTGTAAACTATTCTTCAAAAAAACCCTGATTTCTTTACTCATCCTATCACTCCTTCCTGCAATCAGGGCCAACACACTTTTAACTGCAAATAATTTGTGGAGGAGCACTTAATCAGTTTTCTTTTTCCATTCCCCTATTCCTCTTTAGCCAAAAAAATCAAAAAAGAGAAAGAAAAAAAATGAAAAAAACCCTCAGTTACTTATGCTGTGGAGGACAAAACTGGGAGAGGCTTACAGGTGCAGAGACTCCTTTATGGGCCCTACAGCTAATGGATGCATCAATTTCAGCCACACAAGTCTAAGTGAAAAGAAAAAAAACAATCAAACATGGAAAAAAAAAAAAAAAAAAAAAAAAAAAAAAAGAAGAGAAAGAAAATGGAAACATCCTCCCCAGTGGCCTGCCATGAATAGCAATAAGCACCCCAGAAAAGACTCCTCCTCTTGGCGTCTTGTCCATCACCACATTGTAATGATGCTTTCTCACTAGTAGAACTACACTTTTCATTGAGATCCCCTCAGGCTCACCACTGCTAGTTTCTGGCTATGATTCTGTTGGTATTGGTTGTGGCATTTGTGATTAGGGTTGGGTACTGCCCCCTAACTAGTCATTAAAGTCTGTGTAGGTATATTACTGGGAAATAACAAATACTAAAAAGACTATTAATTTATTGTTATCTCTAGACTTTCTTGTAATATGATTTTATAGGTGCAGTGGGTTAACTTTAACAGCAGCCAAATGCCATCCATTTGCTCACTCTCTCCTTCTCCTCATGAAAAACTTGTGGGTCAAGATAAAGACAGGGAGACTCTTACCAGGTACCATCATGGCCAAAACAGATTCAACTTGTGTCACCTCTGCAGCTCTTCCACTCCTAAATCTTTGAATGTACCTGTGATACAATAGGCTAAAAGGTATAAGGAGTACATTGAAGGGATGTTAGTTATAGAGTTATAGACTAAAACTGCAAGCAAAAGTCTGAGGAGACAGGGAAACAACAGCGTGATCAGTGGCAATTATTTTCTGTAAGAAATCCAGCATGATAACGATTCACACTCTGCCAGTGCTGGGCCATGACAGTAAGAGTACTTGGGACACCAGGGTAATGGTACTGTATGGCAGCCTTAGGATGTGGAGATGAGAGATTAAAGGTAACAAATCAATGAATGGCAGGCTGTGGAGCTGCAGGTGGAGGACCCTTAACACTGCAAGTTTAGAGCACCTTAAGTGTGGTGCAACAGGTATAGGAGCCTTTCTTTTTCCACCATGAGGTTATACTTGGTTGCTCTTCCTTGTAGATCCAGAGACCTGTTGAGTAGTATAATGTTTTTTAAATAAATATTACTGATTTATTATTTAATCACTTTAATTATTGAAGTAGAAATTGCGCACTAATTATTTGAAAAATTAATTATAAAATTACTTTTTCATCTATTTTACCCCATCTTCTTTATCCTTTTTTTTTTCCTTACTCAGATTAAGATAATATGTTTTCCTTTCATATTCCAGGTAAGTAGATTTACAATTGAAATTGAAAGACAGAGGCAAAGTCAGAAAAATTTGGAAAATATTTTACCCTCAGGATAAAGGTAGTTCCTTTCTGTAGACACAGATACTTTAGGAACTTTTAATGAGACTGCAGTTGTGTGTATGTATTTGCTCTCAATTTATTTTGGGAGTAGTTGTGTTTTGATGCCATTTTTTAATGCATGCTGTGAGGAAGATGAAAGGCTTATACTACCTTTTATACAAAGTTACCTATTCTCTGTTCAAAATAATTTGTGCATTTTGGTCTGGAGTCTTTGAAAGTATAGAGTTAGCAGAACACTCTAAGGCATGCAGTAAATATAAACAAGAAAATATTTAATGTAACCTCTGTGGAGAGATGCTTTATGAGCTTTAGACCATTTCATATGCCAATTCTCATGTTTTTCACTTTTTGTTTCTTCATTTTATTGAAATAATGAGTGATCAATGGTTGGCAGATGGATCAGTATTCTTCTGAATCCTTTTTCCTTCACTTCTGATACTAATATTACAGAGATTAATGCATTTCAAGCTTCAAAACTCTTGGAGGTGGGTGTGGGAGAGGGTTAAAAAGGTTCCAAGGCTCTGAATGGATTCTGACAACCTTTACCAGACTTTGATGCCAACATGTACTGCTCTGACTGTTACTACCTGTGCTAACACTGATTTGTGTCACTCCTAATGGCACACCTTCACTTCCCACCACAAACCAGAAACCAGGTGCTCTGATTTTTGCTACTGTTTTATTTCACTGCGTCTTCTTTCAGAGACCTGAAGCTTATATCCCCTGATGCCGATTCCTCTGACTAGAAGCTGCCTGCAGCAATTGAATGTTACTTGATTCAAATAAAGTTTCTGTGCTAGTTGACATGATTTGTTTTAATGAACTTTCTGAAAAAAATTTGCATACTATTTTTTTTTGTTTGAAATGGTTATATTACCTATTGAATCTGTGGCTGGACAGTTTTACTTCTGCATTTCTCATTCATTCATAGGAAACTTCCAGTGCAGATTTATTCATCACTGTATTTCAAAGTTTTTTTCTTCAGGTTTCCCTTTTCCTTCTACACTGGATAAATTCACACAAAAGGCTAAAGAAAGAAACCCCAGAATATTCCAAGATTGATTTCATTCATCAATATATTCTATAGGCTTCTGGTTTTGAATACCATATTTTTTGCCTTTACAAGATAAAATGCTTCAATGATAGTTCTGTTCAGGAAGACTGACAGCTTAGGACAAAATGATGCTTCAAAGCACACACAAAAAATAAGGTTAGGTTTCTCTTTGTGCAATATCTATTTATAGGGGAATAGATTTCTGAAGCAAAATTACACCTGGACTGTGTGGAAAAACAAGGGTTAAGCAGTTAAGTAATAGATAGAAAATTACAAGCTGAAAGTCAGTTAAAGGTAAGTTCAGGACTGGAGTACACCTGAAAAAATAGAATGTGAATGTGGAGCATGTTAAGATAACGAGTTAGGCCAGTAGACTGAGTAGCTACTTGGAAGCTGTGTGAGGTCATAAGGCCAGAATGCAGCTCCTTGAGGACAGACACACTGATTTTCACATCCTAATTTGTGTGCAGCAGAAAGTGCAGAGAGTTTTTGCAATCATGTTCCTGGAAGAACCATTATTCGAAGAAGAGGTTGAAGTAGGGAAAGAAGGTTAAGTACTTGGGTGTCAGTGTTAGAAGAGCTTATGTCTTTTGGGGTCAGTCTAGAGATTTTATCAGTTTAGGATTTGTGTATTGTAGCTTGAGCCATATAATATTTGTGTAAGTGTTAAGAGGTGAATACTGGCACCTTTTTTCTTTTTTTTTTTTTTCCTTATCTGCCTAATCTGAAACCTAATTCAATAGAAAACAAAACATAACTCTCTGATTTGCTTTTACATGTAAGGTGCAAACACCAGACATAAACTCTATGTCTCAGGTCTAAACTAAAAAAAAATTAAAAATGAAAATTATTGCTTAAAGCAAAAATTCATTGGCATAAAATAGTTACTTAAAATTGCAAATATGATACATCTTATTGCCTTTCTTCCTATTAATCAAATAAGGCACAGTATTAACATCTAAGTATTAAGCATTTCCAAATAAAGATAAGAATGCTTAAAACTTCCATTTTTATTACTAGAACGGGGAGTGGAAATGATGTATGTATTAGATCAAATCAAAGCAGTTTCATTTAGAAGAAGCATTGACTCTCTAGAAGGCGGGGACACCCTGCAGTGAGATCTCAGCAAATTAGAGACCTGGGCAATCACCAACCATATGAAGTTCAACAAGGGAAACTTCCGGATTCTGCACCTGGAATGGGGCAGCCCTGGATGCTCATACAGACTGGGGAATGAGATGCTGAAGAACAGCACTTTGGAAAGGGATCTGGGGATCCTGGTCGATGGTGAGCTGAATATGAATCAGCAGTGCCCTGGCAGCCAGGAGGGCCAACTGTGTCCGGGGGGGGCATCAGGCAAAGCATCACCAACCAGTTGAGGGAGGGGATTGTCCCTCTCTGCTCTGCACTGGTGTGGCTCCATCTTGAATATTGTGTGCAGTTTTGGGCACTGCAATATAAGAAAGATATTAAGTTCTTAGAGAGTGTCTAAGGGAGGGCGATGAAGATGGTGAAGGGCTTGTGGGGAAGCCCTATGAGTTGCTGCTGAGGTCACTTGGTCTGTTCAGCCTGGAGGACGCTGAGGGGAGACCTCATTGCAGTCTATAACTTCCTTGTGAGGGGAAGAAGAGGGGCAGGCACTGGTCTCTTCTCTGTGGTGACCAGTGACAGGACCCGAGGGAATGACCTGAAGTTGTGTCAAGGGAGGCATAGGTTGGATATCAGGAAAAGACTTTTCACCCAGAGGATGGCTGGGCATTGGAATTTTGCTAGATTAACTGGAAATTCAAAACATACACTATTTGACAAAAAATATTAAAAAGAGGTAAATATGATTTAAGTTATGCTATGCATTTCATAGTTTAAATTTTCATATGGTTGTCTTCTGAAACATTATATTATGCAAACACAAGACAGCAGGAAAAACACATATGAGAAAATATGTAAATTAAAATCTCAGAAATTATTTGTAATATCGCCTTTATATTTTAAAATATAAATATTTATGTGAAATATGGGTAGGATAAATAAATAAAAGGGGATTATCAAGACTAGTTACAACATAGATGACTGCTAAGTTTTTCAAAGCACAGTTTCTACTTTATCATCATCATCATCATCATCATCCTTATTACTGTGATTTCTTGAAACAGTGATGAGGATGCTCAAGTAGTAGCAAACATGAAAAGAAAGTGTTTATATGGAAGTCTGCTATGATAATAAGATTATGTTTAACTTCATAAAGGTAAGATATTGAGTTCACTTTTACAATGATGTGAAGTAGTGCCTGAAACTTCCAGCTTAGCAGAGTGGAGAATTATTTTTTGCAGCACAGAGAATTCAGCTCAGTCTTTAAAAGTGTCCCAGTGCTATAAAGCAAAAGAAAACGCCAAAAGGAAGATATAGTCTATGAGGTCACTTTCCTGCATTTGCTACCCCTTTACGATCAAAGTACTCTTTTTCTCTGATTCTATGAATTTTGAAAAAATGAACGAATTGTGGTACCTACTTGTTGCTTAAAACAGTCTTAAACATTCTGAAGCTTACGTTGTGTCTTGTGTTTGACATGTACCCATAAGCATTTCTAAAAGTCTGTAGCAGTTTTTAATGGGCTTTCCTTTGAAGTGTTATGAGAAACTAGAAGCTCCTCTGCAGATCGTAACCTACCACATCTTTTTCCATATCAAGTCTATGCGAGCTTGTCATGTTCAGTTTATAAATACATCAATTCTATGTTGTGCCAAAGAAGATTTGTTAAATGTCTGCATATTTCTATTCTTCAGTATTCTAGACCCAGTCACTCCAGGTTGCCCTAGGGCAGCACCGAGAACTTCTCTAATACCTAGCATTTTTATTGGTGCTTGTATGCAATTCTGTAAATTATTATTACATGCTTTTTCACTTAAAAAAACCACTTAATGCAGACAGTTTTAGTCTTGAAATTTGGGTACAGTCAGTATAGCAACCTCACCACTCGTTCTTCACTGCAGACCTAGATGAAATGCTCTTTCGGTCTCATTTAGGAAAATATTCTGCAAACACAAATAAACCTAATACAAATTATACCTACTTTAGGCACACTACCAAAACAAAAAAGATAGAAACATGCTTAACTTTCAAGTGCCCTATACTGTAATATTATTAATGAATATATGTGTAGGTATATACCTTAAATTTAAAGTTCTGTTTTAATAGATCTTAAATATGTTACTGTATACATCTTGTCAGTGCAGATCCATATCTAAGGTGCATAAAAATAGAATTTCCCTTTCTGAAATACAGTCAAAATAAGACATCATATATGACAAAACTATCTGTTATCCCATATTACCAGAGTATGAGTGGCAGCAGAAGTTATCTGAATTTCATAATTTCCATTGTGAACCAAGGAAAGAGTTATTAATCTGATCAGAATATTAATTTATTTAATCACATATATGGTACAGGTCTTCATTTCCTTACACTTATCAGTCTATGGTTTATTTTACTTAATTGTGTGCCAGGCTGTAACCATGGACTGGGTTATAAATGAGCATTCTGCAGTTGTATAGTCCATATTCTATTTGCATATATATTTGATTATACCATTATAAATTATATATTTTGTAAATTTTTTTTGCTTTAATATGGTCTATGGATATGTAGTTTCTATGGTAATAATTGGAAAATTAGGTTAAATTAGATAGTTTATTTTTAAGACCTTCAGAATGCTTCAGTCATATTCACTGAAGCAGCACTATGATGTAATACTTCAGCATTTATAGCTCAGATCACTTTAACTCCTTTTCCACAGTTAGATCATGTCTTCAGGTAATTTTTCAGTTCTATCAAGCTTGTAAAAATTTCAGGTAAAACAAAATGACTGATTTTGTTATACTGTTGAATATTGCATCATACCTCTGTTTCACAGCATCACCCACCCTTACCTGTCCGTGTTTTACTATTCTTCGATATTACAATTATAGTAAAAGAAGTATAAGCTATGGATATTTGCTAGGAAGGATGAGAATTAGAATGGTGAGAACTGCCAGCATTAAAACAAAATCAACCCAGTCTTAGTTGTGAGGCATGAGCTTCAGAGATTGCTGGAGCAGGACTTAAGACCTGTTTGACGAAACAGGTCGAAGTCAACTTTCCCAGATAAAAACAGACAAATAATCTATATGCCAAGGAAGTACAAGAATTAAGATGAAGTTGAAAAGCCCTAATTTTATCAGGGTAGTTTCTTACTGCATCATGAGGAGACTATAACAGTCTTTGTTGTACGGTGTGGACAGTTCCAACTGAAAAGAAAGTTTTGGAGATGACACAGACGACGGATGTCTGGATCTTGATGTTTACTTTGGGTGCTGCTTCCAATGACATGAACTGGGTAGGAGGAACAACCTATTAAGGAACTGAATCATGCAGCATACCTGGGATGGAAAAACTGTTTGGAGGGGGACATACACAACCACTGGGGAAACTGACTCTGCATTAGGTTTCTGCAAGAGCTAGTGAATTGAGACAAAATTTTTTTTAAAAAGGGACAAGGATTAAAACAAAAAAAAAGAAATGCTGTAAATACTGTCATTTTTTTCTTGTGGAAATTTCTCTAGGCAAGAGAAAAATTCTTGGCAACAGCAAAAAATGAAGAAATTTCTCACATGGGTTTTGGATATTTGTAAAGTTGTGGTTAGATACTGACAGTGAACATTATACTGGCAGATCATGCTGAAGGCAGTTGTTCAGGACTTTAGGAAAACTTAAGACTGGCCCTATTTTTGAAAGAGTATGTATTATTTGAGAAATAATTCAAGAAAGACTGATCCCATTTATATCCACTATTATAATGACTGTTGGCTCTAAAACTATTTTTGTAATGATAGTAATTATTTTTGGAAAATATTTTAAACTTTGAAGACTAAAGAAACAAAATTTGAGAGTAAAAGACCTAATTTTATGAGGTTCTAAGAAATAGAATTACAAAATTTATCTCAAGATTTGTGTTCAAAATCAAACTCTCAAATGCATCAAGAGGTTTTTTATTTAAAATTTCAATCTGATTAACAGCTTTGGGATTTAGGTATTAGAGCAATATTAACAGGTAGCAGAAATAAAATTAATAGACTTATAGACAAGGCAGTATATCAACAAATTTAAAACATAAATCAGCTTCTGAATACTATTTCCAAATCTGTAAGTCATATCATAAACTATTAATCATCCCTAGACTCTTAAGAAATTATGGATATTTGAATTTATAAAATGTTATCTTTGTGTTTATTTTTTCAAATGTTTAAGTGCAGATCTGAAAATCACAAAGGAGTTTCAAACTGTTCTTCCAACTGAACATGATTAATTCATAGCAAGCCACAGTTTTTCTAGTTCTCTTTTTGTTGCTGATATAGCAGAAAGAAACTCTTCTTGCTTCCGTGGTTATTTTCAATTCTACTTGAGCTTTGTTTTTCCTAGTTCCATCCCTCATACTCAGACGATGTTTTGGTATTCCTTCTGGATATCCTGTCCTCATTTATACCTCCTGTATACTTTTTTTTTTTTTTTTAACTGAGTAAAGTGTTCACTATTCAACCAACCTGGAGTCATGTTGCACCAGTTTGAACTTCTGCACAGTAATATGGACTGTTCTTGTGCCTGAAGAAGGTTGTCCAAGGTCTCTCCTTGACATCTTTGCTCTTCAGGAAGCTTCCCATGAGAAATGCAACCAGACTCATCCATTCATTCATTTATTCATTCATTAATGAAAATGAAACCTGTATTCTTCAAGTTCAAATTTGCAATTCTTTTTTTCATGTAACTTACTCCTCTGAGTACCTAAAACACCACCATTTTTTGATTTCTGCAGTCAAGTCTGTCATTAACCTTAATATTGCCAACATTTTTTTTCTCATTCATTTAGTCAACTTCTTAACCAGCAGTGTCAAACCACTGTTTTTGTCATTGTCTAGAAATCTCTAGGATTGCTTATATTTCTCTCTAGGAAATACTGTGGCAATCAAAGCCTTCCATGACAACCAGGGCTTGTGACCATCTTTGCTCCATCACTCTCTACTCCTGTCCTCCTCACTGCTTTCTTAGCTACTCAAGTTACGCTCAGTCCCTTTAGAAAGGCAACTTGTGATGCAGTGTCTGTGTGTTTGAGGGAGGGTATGGTTAATACATAGCATCTTTTTTAGCTATTTCTGTCATTCTCATCCTCTATTCCAACACAGGATCTCTGCAGCTGCAGTCCATTCAGGAATAACCATCTGCTCAGGTGTGGAGTCCTCCACAGGCCTCAGTGCGGATATTTACTCCACTGTGGAGCACCTTCTCCTTTTCTGACCTTGATGCTTTCTCTGCTGTTTTCACTTGTGTTTTTTTTTTTTGTCCCCTCCTCTACTGTCTATCTGACTTTTTTTTTTTCTATTTCTTAAACACATTTTACCTGAGGCACCACCATCTTGGCTGCTGTGCTCAACCTTGCCCAATTTTGTGTTGGTTGGAGCCAGCTGGAACCATCCACGTGAGGCACAGGGTAACCCTGGCCCCTCCTCACAGAGGCCCCTGCAGCCCCATTGTTAATGCCTGGGCACCTGCACCCAGTATATCAGCAAAGATTGCCTGTCTGGGTAAATGTAAAAATAATGGCTACAAGTATCTCTTGGAGCTCAGGGAAAATGTAATGTATGGGCTACAGGGCTCAACTGATAAGAAAGCAAATGGAAGGGGAAAAGGGAAAGTATGTTGCTGGCCCTTCAGTCTTATTCCTAAAGCTGTCTTTTGAGAACAAAGCTAGCACTTGTCATGCAGAAAAAGGAATTAAAAAGAAACTAAACAAACAACTAAAACTAATAAAAATTAAATACTTATGGTTTTGCTAACTACATTATTTTCACAGTTTTCTAACCCAAATTGAAAATAATTGTGTAAATACGCATGAAAGGAAATCATTATTTTGGGAGCAAGTAGTACAGTCCAGGGGAAAATTTTTAAAATTCTATACTAGACTACACTCTCAGCAATTTTGAAATTCATCTTATGAACATCTATAACCTCTTCTCAGCATTGTGGTTATTTTTATGTTTACTTGAGAAGAAAGAAACCCTGAGGAAAAATGTGCAAACAGATTGCCTGATTTGCTGTGGAAATATACAGTGAGGGAAAACCATGTGCTGGTCTAGTGGTGAGGAATACAGACATAACGAAACCACTGTTCTCCAGACTCCAAATGCATTCCTTAGTCTTTTGTCATTGCTTCTCTCGGGCTTTTGTGACCTATGTGTATAACATTTTATCTCACATAGTGAAGAGAGAATTCCTAAGTCAATGGGTTATAATGGTAAGAAGGAAGCAAAACAGAAAAATAAATAAATAAAAATTCTACAAGGATTCTTTTGTTTCTTTTAGTCATATTTTGTTTTTGTTTAGTACAAAAAGTCATGGATATCCTCTTGAAAACTCAGCAGCCATAAATTTCACAAGTAAGTGGAGAGCAAGAAAAATTATGGAAATTAAAGATGTCTGTTCTTCTTTAAAATAATTCTTTGAAAAAAACGAACCTTGTAGAATACAAATTTGTCTCATTTGAAAAGACTTGCCTTATGTTTGAACTCTAGTGGAGAAGACAGCCTCAGGGTGAAAATGAAATGAGCTTAGCATGCCATATGATACGTACAAATTAACAAAAACAATATAGTAATTCAGGATTTACCAGTCAAATCACAATCCTGCATTTCTTCTCATTTGTTATCCATAAAACAAAAATAATTTTTTTCTAGAACCAGCTATATTCTATGTGATTTTGGTAAAGCAGAAAACTTGGTAATTACATATATGAAGGAAATAAAATGAATACTAGAGAAACAAAAAGTTAAGTTATATTCAGGTCTGGGAATACAAATTCTGTGGAATAAAAAATTGCAAGAGCTCGGGTTTGAAACTAATCTCTCAAATCACACTTTCCCTTTTTACATTAGATCATTCAAAACTCCAAGAAAAGCACAGTTACAGGATCTGGCTCCATCTATTTAAGTAACTAATTTTCCATTGTTCTTACAGGACTTTGATGACTGTGTCCAAAAGAGATTTTGCTAAAGGCTCTTCATAGGCAGAAAAGAGGTAGTTTATAATAGAGTAGTATTTGCTGCATAAAGAAAATTTAGAGATGCTTCTATTGTCAGCTTCAGAACTTTATCAATTTTACCTTATACTGGTTGTCATCTTTTTTTTCCCTTTTGTTTACAGCTTAAATCCTAGAGGCACTGCGTTTTATACCATTTTGTCCAGGAAAACACTTGAAGGATTGTATTCTTCTTTATACATTCATGACATGTGGCACAGAGTGTTCTAGCTGGTAGTACCTATCCTGCTGCCCTTATAGCACCAAGTGTGTCTTTAAGACTTTCTATGTGCATATCCATCACATTTACTCTATTATTCCACCACACATGTACATTAGCCAGGGACCAAACGATGACATTCCTACATTAGCCAAACACAAAATTTGGAGCCGTGCACTTCTTTATTTCTGTCATCTCACTTCTCCAGTTCTGACGCCTTTGTCCTGACTGTAGGCTTTCAGGTTGTTCGCCCTCTTGCCCTTAGTTCCAGGGCTGCCCCAGCCTAACCATCTGATAATCATCATGGCACATAAACCTCCCCCCCATTGCTTTTCAGAGGATACAAGATACTCACAAGCACAATGGTTTCAAAGTGAGAGGATTGTATGGCACCAATCTGCCTCTTCAGCAACAGGATCATTGATATAAGCCAGCCTAAGAACCATTATAAAGAAGTATTCTCTCTGTTCAACAAGATTTATGAAAAAAGCATGAGGTTTATGCCTACACAGGTAGGATTAAATCAAGAATAATTAGATTCTTCAGAGGAAAAGATAAAAGGAATAAAGTGAGCAACATACAGGCAGGAACAAAAGGAAAGTCTCTAAGGAAGATGTGTAAGCAAACTTTAATTATCTGGTGTTTCCTGCGGGCAAAGACCTAATACCTGTGCTGTTATGTGAACTTAGTTTTACATCTGTGGATATCCAAGTTCATAGGAAAATGTCAGACCTGCACTGCAGGGATAGTTATGCTTCATTAATACTAGCTATGTTAAACAATGTGTTAGGAAAAGGGCATTATTCGTTATGATTCCCATAGAAAGCCACTTAGACTTTTTAAGTTACCATTTAAAATGCTATTTATTAGAGCTAACACTCTGCAGTAGTCTGCACTCTGCCTCAAGCAGTGCAGAATCAAACAGGATTCCTTGTGCAGTACACCTTGCCGACCCTGTCCATAGCAGAGCTTCTCCTTTTTTAACATTCAAACTATGATTAGATTTTTTTATGAGGAAACAACTCTTTTTTCCCCTCTACAATTAAAATAGAAATTATGTCCTCATGAAAACTTCTTTCTGTATACTTAGATAAAGGTAAGGCCACGCAGGTCATATAATCGTCAGTAACAAGTGGGAGCTGCCTGTTAACTGATTTAGGTTATCATGCAGAAATGGGATTTATACTGCACAGCACAGACTTTAAAGCCAGGCTGTACATGCAGCACAGTACAACACAGGCCTGGGCCTGCTCAGGTTAACCTTTTTGGAAATCACTACCTCCTAAAGTACAGTGTTCTTCCACCCATAACCTCTACAGGGTCAAGTTAAAACAGTTCTGATAACATCTTGAGGGTAGGTCTCGATTTGTTCATATTCTTAATAAAGGCAGAGAATGAATGCAGAAGACAGAGGGGAACTGCTGTTGGTTCATCCTTTTCCTCCAACAACAGTTTGATTTCTAAACAACCAAAACCAAGGGACCCAAGAAGGCTGGACGTACTTTAAGAAGAAATCTTGAAGGTGCAGGAGCAGGCTGTCTCAAGATGTTGGGGAAGAAGACTGGCCTGGCTGAGCAGGAAGCATGCACAGGAACTCAGGGTAAAAAAAGAGGGTGTATCAGCTTTGGAAAAAGGGAAAGGCAACTCAGGAAACGTTTAAGGATGCCGTTAGGTCCCATCTACAAGCATTACTCCAAAGCTCCTTATCTAGCTCCTTTTAGACTCCCAGAAAAATTATCTGTGGTTAGTATTTTGAAAGAGTTAATGTTAGTATATGATTCTCACTCTCTACTTTGTAGAAAATTATAATTTACAGTTTAATCCATACAACGTTGTGGGATGACTGCAGAATTTTGTAGAAAGGACATATTGTTTTACATGCTGTGCTTATTTTGCTTGTGTTTTCCTCATTGTTTTTACATAATCCTCAAAAATACTTCATGTTCTTAAAAAATTGAGTATTATGTCATTGAACAACTGTCCATGTTATAGTTTTAAATCTGTTTTCAGTCAGTAATACTAATAATCATTCCAGAAAATGTCATTGTTGATTTTTCCTATTCCTAGAATACAAAACATATGTTGAAATTCCAGTGTCTTGTGGAAGGGAAGATTTATTTAGAACTAGCTTCATATAATTTTCAGAATAATTTCTCACTTCTGGTATACTTTCAAATTTATGTTTTCATTCCAAAACAATAGGAAAAGCAAGTTTTTAGTAAAGCCTTTGAAAACAGCTAAAACCAGAATTCTATCGCAGCTACAGGAAGTCTGTTGAGGTCTGAAAAATGCTGCTGTCTACGTCATAGTCTGTAGGTTGCAAAAAATGAATATAGTGTATATTGTTGTGCAAATACAAGATTAGTCTAATCAAAAGTGTGTGTATATATATTTTTTTTATATATATATCAAAGCAAGGACAAAAATACACCTCTAGACATATAGACATAATGCACCAAAAGATCTTGGGGAAGTGAGAAAGCTCTCTACCAGTGCAACAATTTCTGAAAAAGCCTGATTTAATTGCTTTTTAAAATTTTATATTTGTTTAGTATCTTTTAACATTTACTAGAGCTTAAACTTTACCTTGGCACACTGGGACATGGAGGTATTAAGAGAGTCTGATCTGAGATCTTAACTAAACAATCTCATAGGTTCACAGAATATATCATAACTGCTCTACTGTAATAAAAAAAAAACCCAAACAGTCTTGAGTGGAAAACTTGCTGACATTATATATATATACATGTGTATATGTATATATATATATAAATTCCTCTTATATTGAATATTTGGTTCTTATCATCCCTTTCAGTTTTATCGATACCTTTTTGTTCATGGGTCTCAAGATGTATGCAGGAGGGGCTATGGTAAGTTCAAGGACTTGACTCTTCCTTAATGGTCGCTTAAAATTCTCTCTTCCAAGCATATTTTAAGTCAATATACTTCAAAAATATAGTTAATCTTTGGAGAGAAAAAAATCCAATTAAAAAAAAAAAAACAACAAAACAAACACTTTGCCTCAATAACACTAACAATACTAATAAATTAGCATTATGATGTAGAAAAAAAAATTACCAGTTTTCAATTTTTTCATTACTAAGCTTTATGTTAAAATAGCTATTATGTTTTAATAGCCATATTTTTGAAAGCTTATCAAGTACTTGTAATTTGAAAACCAGTCTACATACAGAGTCAGCATTCCCTAGCAATGATGACTGCTACAGACTGCTATTCTGCAGGGAAGTATTTTCCAAAAGGAAGATTTCCAAGTGTCTTACTTTTAAAGAAGATGAAAGGGACACTTTATTCTATTAGAGGAAAAAGAACCCTACTATATTTAGGGCAACAACAAATATAGTAAAGCAGAGTTTTTCCTTATTGACAAGGAAAATACTGTCATATCTTCAGGGTGTTATTATGATACACTGAAATACTTTCTGCAGGATATGAAATCCTTTATAGAAGGAATAAAATTTAAGTTTTACATGTATGAATGATAAATGAAAAATGCAGAGAACTTTGCCTATAGTATTCATGTTAATCTTCATGGAGAAAACAAGATACCACATAGTTAATCTTTCTTTTAAGGAACTAGAAAAAAAAACAATGAAATATTGTATATTTTCAGAATATCATCCAGGAAATTTGTTCTTAAATATTTTTTCTTTTTTCTTTTCCTACAAAGATGGAAATCAAACCAAAGCAAACAAGAAAATAATCAAATAACTTCATTATTTTAATTACCAGACCATTCTCTATATTTATTTCAGTGAAAGAAGGAGTGTAAATTTTTTTCCAAATTTGTGTAAGGCTCTCACTCTCATGTCTTACACTACCCTTGTTGCTACATTTGTAAGTATCTCAAAGACCTCTGGGACCTTTCTTCTCAGATTTTTAGTAAGATAACATCTTAGTAACTAAATGAACTGCCTTCTGTATAGCTGTGGTCCTGCAGTTAGTAAAATATCCTTTTTGGTTTAAACACCACTTTAATTGTATGTATCAGTCCAAGTGACTCTTCCTTTATACTTTTTTTTTGAAAGCATGATTTTTTTGTATTTTTACATTAACAATAATTTTCAAGGGGATGCTGTAGGCATATCCTTCCATCCTCATGCTTTCTGAAAGACAGTCAGGGAACAATAATGCTTAATTAGCAGAGGACGTTTCAGTTTTATAGAATTCCTATTGGTACTCCACAATGATGGAAATTACATCTTTCAGTCCCTGAAAACTGTGATTACATAAAAATTTCACTGAATTTCTTAACTCTTTTATGAGTGTAGGTCACTACTGAACACATTCTACAGATGAATGAGTTAGCATACAATTAGATTAAGAGCTTGTTGAATACAACACGAAAAGTAAAAACCAACCTGAGTCTGGACTTCTTCTATGTCTTAGTTCAGCATCTGAAAATAATGAAGAACAAATTATTAATTATGGACAGAGAAGAAACCAAAATAGGCACATTCCTGTCCTTCTTGTTGAAGACTCCATGAATATGAATGCTTATATTTAATTATGATGAAATCATGTATGTCTTGTTTTATGATGAATAGTGCCTTAACAAATGCATCTCCAAGCATATGATGTGAAAGCATTTTGTTCACAGTCTGAATGGCTCCACAATAGGTTTCACTGGATTCCTCATTTATTAGCATATTCATTTTGGATAGCAGTATACTCTAGACACAAAGATTACAATGTATTGAATATTGTAGTTTTTAAAGCTATAAATGGATTTTTTTAGATTAATTTCTTACGTTTCCTTTTTTTTTGTCCCTTTGCAGATGAAAATCTCATTGTAAAAGATATTAGAGGATAGTAAGAAACAGCAATATACAATATCTCTTACATAATTAAGAATAAAATTATTTTCTGGAATAATATGCACTATTGCCTAGAAAAGTCAATATCATGACAGTAAATGAAAAGCTGAAAAACTGCTATGAAAACGGTTAAGTATCCTCCAAGAAAAGTGTTCAAATTTCATGTCAGTAATTTTGGCTCTTATGCCCTCTTGATGGATGTTCTAAGCTCAAAATTGAAGAACATACATAATTGGTTTTAGAAAAAGTACTTGAATTTCTAAAGAAAGTCTAAAATAGTCTTCAGGTCAGAAGGTGCAATGTCTTTTATGTTAAAAGTAGACACTATAATCTTGCGAAGTTTACACATGCATCTTAAAGTAACACATTTTCTCTGTAGAAACTGAGGTTGCCAAAGTTCTGTGGACTCAAAAGTTTACAGCAATGTAAAAAACTATCAGAGAATATAACCTATTGTATGCAGAATTACTATTTCTCACATATTGATTCATTGATAACATCATACTAATTATGTCATTAGTCTATTTCTCTCTTTAAAACTTTCCAGTAAGTGTTCCAATCTGCTAAGAACTGGAGCCTCAGGTTTGTGACAACTGAATTTTCAATTTCTTTACAATTCAGGACTCATTTAGTACATTTGTCCACCACCTTGAACTTCAGAATATATCTTTAAATACTTGTGATATCTGTTATCATTTAGATAGGTGTAAACAACAACAGAGCTCTAAGGAAGCAGTGAGTCAAGTTCTGTATCTTTCTGTTATCAATGTCAAGTTTTTCTGCCAAAATGTATTTAAAGACCTACTTTATTCATGATCATTATCCTTTGATTCTAAAGAAGTATATTTGACATCAACTGACCTTATTTAAGGACTTGGATATTCTGTCCGCAGGTTCTGAAATTTACTCAAATAGAGGTGGCAGGTTATGTCGTTTAAGCCAACATTCTTACCTAGTTTACCTTCTTTTTAAAGAAATAAGTTCTCCATTTTATTCCCTTTTCCAAACACTCTGGTCAGACTTGTATGTCTTATTTTGATCCTTAAGTTTCATTCTTCTCACAAACTGGATTGTATGAACTGTTAAAGGTGCTCAATAATGCTGTTTGAAATAAAACAGAAGACACCTTACTTCAGTTTTCTGAAAGAAAACTTATCTCCCTTAGTGGACATCCACTTCATGCTGTGCAGATCCGATTCATGGGTCACCTTCCTTGCCGTCTGCAGTACTCTAACCCTTTATAGCTACTACATCAAACAAAATTATCATTTTGGTTTGTTTAGTTTGGTTTTTTGTTGTTGTTGAGTAGGGGAGCCATCTCCTTCCTAATGCCCACCAGAGCAGATCTAACTACATGTATTTAAGAAATGTAGCCAGAAATTACATATATTCAGGGCCTTCCAGAAAGTTTGCAAACTTCCCTTTATTGATATATACCTGGGGCTATATAGTGGTCACTCATGTTAGCCTAGGGCTAGCTCAGGCCCTAGCACTGGGCCCAAAATGACTGTCAGGTCTTGCTCAAGATTATTAACTCTTCAAACACAATGTCTTCCTTAAGATACCAAAGACAGCAGAGATACTCCAAGAAGTATCTTTCTTTTCCCCTTTTTGTTTTGTATGATTTATTTTGCTTTCCTATGACTTTTCAGATTAAAATTTACAGGGTTGTCCATACTGGTAGAAAAACATTTATTTGGAGAGAGCTCAGTCATTAGAAGTCTGACTTTTCTTATCTCTCATTATTAGCTTCCTGACTCATTCTGCATGGACTGGTCCAAATAGTTTTCCCCATGATCTTACATGCATAGTCCAGTACTTCATTAAGTGTGGAGTGAATGAAACCGAGTTATGTTTTAATTGATTATTCCCACAAAACCTTTGAAACCTCAAAACAACCAGTATGCTGTTACACTTCAGGATCTGGAATATATACTCAGCATTATAATAAAAAATGACACTTTGGTGCTTTAAAAAACAATCTTCACATGTTTTCATTTGTTTTTACCTAATGAATTACATACTGAAAAATAGTATTTTTGTTTTAGTAACACGGGAAATATATAAAATATATGTAATATATAATCCTAAAGGAGGACACAAGATCAAGTACTGCATGTGCTAGCATTGGCTAGGAGTGTGGACACAAGAAAGCCCATGACCTCATGCTCTTGAGGTTAATGATGTCCTCCCTGTAGTAAATGCGTTTGGAATTTTAATGTAGATATATATATCTCCTTTGCACAGAGGATACACAGGATCATCGCTACTCATTTTTCCATGGTCTTTGGTATTTCAGCACAATAAAAATTGTCGTCCCACTTGCCCACTTCAAAAGTTCAAAAATATTACAGACTTGTGAGAAAGACCATTAGTTCAATCTTTTTAGTCAAATGGCAATAGATGTATGAGATGATTTAATTTCAGACAATAAGAAATTTGCCTGAGTAGTAAAACTGCAAAGTAGGACAGTTAAAATGCTGAAAATGGTGTAAAAAAAATATTTGTATCATTCAACAGAAAATGCTGTGCAGGATTTTCAGGCAGCTTAAAACACTGAAGATTTTACAAGACCTTGTATGGAACTCCTCATCTTCAACAGTTTTAGTCAGAGAATGAATACTTTGATGTATTTGAAACAAGAATTAATTCTTAGAACCTAAGTTATGCAGATCAAAACTCGATGACTTAAAAATCTTATTCAGTCTTACTGAATGTGTTACTTCACACTTAAAATGATTAGCTCCTGATGCGATGTCTTTGCTCAGAATGAAAATATTTTAAGGGAATGTGTGGGAGGCAATGCAGGGTATGAATTTTTATTGCCTGATATGCTTGACCCATGCCAGTATGTTCTAATTTTTTGAAAAAATTTACATAAGTAAAGTTTTGTCCAAGAAAAAAAAAATGGAGTAATAGTGTTTCACTGTTTGGCCTTTATGATATCATGAGATTCCTGGATTTTACATAGTCATTATATGCATCCAGTGTACTCAAACTGAAGAGGAACTTGGAATACAGTTTGAAGAAAATTCTTTTTAAAAAGTACAAGGAAAGCCTGGGCTGGATGTAAGGGAGGGGAGAAAAATCACCATGAGGATAATTAAATCCAGGTAATTTTTCCCAAGGCTTGAATGAAAAAATACCCTGACAAAGATAGCCTGAATTCAGTGTGCATGCTCTGACTAGGACTTTGGAGTGGGTTATTTCCCAAAGTCCCTTGAAATTTGAATGAATCTTTAATTCTTTAATAATAGTACTGATTTCTTTTTCTTTTGTGAAGATCATTTTATATCCACATAATTTCTTTTTTCTTTGTTGTGTTTTTTCAATAATTGTAATTTTCCTGGTATTTCCCTCTTTTTTTAAATTCAGATGTGGAAAGCTGAAATTGAAGTAATTTTTGAGTTTTCTTTACAAAGGTTAGTACATTTCTATTTGTTCTTGAACGTATTGCATGATACTTTAACTGAATAAAAATGTAGAAAATACTATATGCAAAGAGATTGTTCTTTAATCTTCTATATATCTAGCTTTTCTATAGCTAGCCTTCTATGTAGCCCTTCTATATAGCTAGGTCAATATAATACTATTCAGTTTACTCAATTAGAAATCTTTAAATAAAGTTTAATGCATGAGCACAAACTAAAGAGTATTAGATATGACATTTTTAACAATCCGTTAAATTTTAGAATTATTATTCCCGAAGTAATGTTTCCCGCCCCAAAGAGAAGCATAGTTCATATTCAAAATACATCTTATCATTCCTCTTTTTTTTTTTTGCATAGATAGAGGCCTAACAGCAGCAGTTTTTATAGTACATGATACATCACCACCACAGAGCAGATACCATTTTTTTCGGCTACACTTCCTGGATTCTTGGGATAGATATCCAGTGCAAACTTATCGTCAGTAAATACAAGTTGAACTGATTTCTGGTCTCATACGAGAGTTTTAATTCATAGAATATAATAATAGTGATAAAGACCACTTAAAATCCCATGCCTTGCCTCTTTGACAACAACAGGAACACCAAGTCAATATGTCTGCCCCCAGTTCAGTTCAAGTATTCATTACAGTTTTCACATGACTAAAGAAAATTCTCTGAGGAATAGTTTGCCTTTTCTGGTTACATGGACAGGCAGAGGAGGAACTAAAAATAGAAAGAAAAAAATCTAACACAAAAGAGAGAGAAACAGGACAAGGAACACCAAGGTTAGAAGGAAAGGAAGTACTCCATAACAGAAAAGATATCCCCTGTAGCCCATGGAGAACCATGCTGGGGCAGATATCCACACTGTAGCCCATGGAAAACCTCAGGCCACAGCAGGTGGCTGTTCCTGAAGAAACTGTGACCTGCAGAGTGCCCATGTTGGGGCAGGGTAAAAGAGGGAGAAGTAAAGAACAGCAGAGGGAAATCACTGTGTACTGACCATAACCCACACTCCCCATCCTCCTTGTGCCACTAAAGGCAGGTGTAAATGGGTCTGAAGTGAAGGAGTGAATTTGTCAGAGAAACAGGAGGAGGAAAGACATTGTTTAAATATTTGAATATTTTTGTTTTGTTTCCAATGGGCATTCATTCTTATTTTCTTTCCCTATCCCAGTGAGCAAGGTGGTGTGAAGAGGGGAAGAGGAAAGCAGCAAGCAGATGGGTGCCTGTTTGTTTGTTAACCAAAGCTTATCCCTCACAATTACTAATTCCAGAGCAGTAATAGATACTTCAAGTAATGTATCTCCCCATCAGAACATTTTTGGAGGCAGATGGAAAACTTGATATGAACAGAAACAAAGGAAAGCTTTTGCATATGGTACATGTAGAAGAATGCATCTAAATTAGCCTTCTGCACTGTAAAAGTGGTGTTGAAAACCCTGTATCCTCTGTACTGTGCTTACATGAGACCTTTGACAGTTTCAGAACTGAATGAAATAATATAAAGAACCTGATATTCTAAGTGCATAAGTTTTCATATACATGTGTGTAGATGGACGGATGCCTGATTCTCTTTAATTTCTGTACATCTTTTTCTAAATTGTTTTTCATTGTTCTTTTACTTGGTCTCTGCAGAAAAATTTTTCCCTATTTTTATTCTAAAATAGATTGGCTTCAAGTGTAATTTTCAGAGTGACAAGTCCTCAAACAAGTGCCTTGACAAGTACTTTAGTATTCTGTTTTCAGAAATTAAGGAATTTTTAAGATATGTGTTCTACACCACCATTTTAAAGGCATTAAAAAGCAGTGTTATAGCTAAGTTTTCAAGAGTATGCATATGAGTATGAACTAACACTTCTCTGTAATCTGTAGCAAGGACCGGAAACTTTTTCGCTTGCAGCAGGACAGGAAATTGTGCAAAATTTCATTCCTAAGGTGCTTAATCTCAAAGATCTGTATTTTTATACCATTAGAATGATTGATACATATTTTGGCCCATGTCAAATAGCAGCTCCCACACAATCTTTACATACAATTTAGGAGCTAGCATAAGACAATTCTGGATCCCTTTCCCCACCCACGACGTGGGGGAGCCCAGCTCTAGTTCCTTCTCATCTGAAGAACCATTTCCGACGTCTTGAGGGATGGGGAAAGGGAACTCCAGCGACAGGGTTTTTCAGGCCCCGAGCCTGGAGGGGAGAGGTGCCCTCCCCTCCCCCCACCCACATGGTCCCATGGCTGGTACAGAGACAGCACACCGGGCGTGGAGAGGAGGCAAGAGAGACTTTATTGTTGGGGGTTGTTACATTTATAGGGTTAGGGAGAATCACTGGTTAACCAATTAGAAGTCTCAAGGGGCTTACAGGAACACCCAATCACAGGAAGGGGTTAACAAGGTCCAATGAAACACCTTAGGACATCTTCCCAGGACATTCCTGCATGGGAGATAACAGTTGCTGGGGGGGGTGTTGGGAAGAAGAAACACACGTTTGCAAAGAGACCACCAAAAGCCATTTTAAGACATGTTTAAACAAGTTTCTCATCAGATTTAGTGCTACAGACAATGGCCATTTTCAATGAGGTTTTTGATGGAGACCACTGTTTTGGAAAGGTGGGAGATTTGAATAGTATGGATACAGGCCATTTTAGGTCAGCTGGTCTCTGTACTACGAAACAGTTCACTGTAGCCCTTTAGGTCCTGGCTGTATTTGTAACAGAGGCCAGTAGTCAGGACCCAGCAAGTTAGCTAAAAGTACCTAATTGCTGGTATCAATTCAGTTTTACCCTTAGTCATCTGTCAGTTTTTTCTCCTGATAAGCTTGAAATCAAGCAGTAAACTGATCAAGGCTTGTTTATAACCCTCACAAATCCAGAGAAACGATAGATTTAGGACTCTGGCTTCTATGACCAGAACGCTTAGTATTTACTTTTTCTATTATCCTAGTAGAATGTATGACAATGACTAGACATCATAGCTGATTTCTTCTCAATCACTGTTGAAGTTTTGTGATAAAGAATGAAGACAATGCAAATAGAGCTAAAGGAAGGTTTATATGGGACAAATTTGGTAGATGGAAGCATGCAACAATATCATGATCTTTCACTGTAAAAACTGTTTTGAAGATTAAGGTCTTGAAAAACATCTGGATTCTCTTGAACTTGAGCTATAAATCAAAGGTTTGTAGCTTATTAAAAATAATATACAGCATGTTAGATATTTCTAGAACTGAGCTAGAATACAGCCAGCATCAAACTGTTGAGAATTACACATATTGTAAAGACATTATCCTGCCTACATTTGTCAGTATTCTGATCAGTTGCAGTATCTTCTTATCTTGATAATGACACTTTTCATCTGGATAACAGTGTTCAAGTGTGTGTATACTGCTTGTCATCTCATTATTCACTAAATGCTTTCAACTTCAGTACTCTTTTCTGCTTCTAATTGAAGATATTTTATCTTTCAGGTTAAATTTGACTTTTCTGCCATTTGTTCTGTTTTCCTTTTAAGCTGTTGTTCATACTTGTCAGTTGTTCCCATCCATCTAAAACTGTCTTCATTTGTAAAGATCACTGTCTGAAAACCTAGCACTATTTTAACTTGAAGAATGATTAATGATTTCAATTGTTCCACAAATAAAGTTTATTTGTCCTTGTCTTTACAGCAAATATCTCATTATATAGACCTGGCTTTTTAGTCTATTTAAAATTTGCATTTCTAATCTACATGATCATGTTTCTATGCGTATTATTTCTTGGCTTGATTGTGGCACTGAGATGAAAGTAGCATGCTGTAAATCATGACAAACCTTAAAAATTATTTACTCGGATAACCTTTGTTGAAATTAAGTTCAAATAAGTTCAAAGAGGCAACTCTAAATTGCAGACCCCAACCACAAAATAAAACCACATTCATTTATTTTTTTTTTTAGAAAATATCTGATTCAATGAATGGTATGAAGGCACTAGGGTGACCAGGATAGCTTGTCAGCTTTGCATAGTGTCTTTGCTACAGGTCCAGGATGGGTCAACCACTTTCCATGTGGGAAAGGAAACCTTTTCCTTTATACTAAAGAAGGCACACCTTGAATGTCTTGCTGTGTTTGCTGCTCTTTAAGGCATTCTTTTGGCACCTTTTATGTCACCTCTGCCACTAATCTAGGAGATATTGCCCTCCAGCATAGGTTTTAATGATTCTATCCAGCACACAGAATAAGCTGAGAGTCAAGTTATATCAGAATATCTCCAGTTAATTAATTTAGTGTCCTTTTAACACGATATGCTATCATTTCTGTAGGAAATTGAAAACTTGAATTAACAAAAAATAACCCCCTCTGGAAATGAAAAATGAATCTACATCATTTTATTATCCATGCATTGGAGGTGAATCTTCTCTGTGTCATGTTACAAAAGAGACTATATATTGTCAGGAAGATATAGAAATGAAGGTAATCAGTCCTTGCTAAGATTAGCGTATCAGTATAAAACTGACTATTTTCTCACAAGACATCCTACTGCCTGGAAAAGAATGCTGTTTGCTGGGAAGGCAGACAACCTAATCTCTCTGTTGTACATCCAAGCAGTTAAAATCTGGTAAAAAGCTCCCTTGAGAAGTTATGTACAGATCTTTGTGTGTTGTGGTTTTCATTAATGATTGATGAACATGGCTGCCGTTTGAATCTTTATTGGGCATTGGGCTTCATCAGTTCTTTACATAAATGCATAAAGAGGACTTCCTTAACGACAGGGTTTTTTGGTTAGAATTGTGTGTCACAGTTACTATGCTTTGACAAATTCTGCTGCTATTTGACTTCACATATCTGAAAAGATTATGATCGCCCCTGTACATTTGGAATTCTAAAGAGATTGTAAAAGGAGGATACAGCAGTGTGTGTTTTATGCCACAATATTGACAGGATAATGCTAGCTAGAGTGAAAATAATTTTAGCCTGGTTGGAATTTTTTTGGCTGCATTAGCAGACTGTTGATAGATTAACGATCAGATGTGCTAAAAGAAGTGATTTTGATTACTGCCTAATATAGGTTAATCGTCAAAAAGTAACAAATGACACCCAAACTAACAATTCAGAACATACAATGTATTTAGTCTATTTTGTCTGCTTTAGTAGTGACAGAATTGCTTAAGTATAGGTAAATTTATGAATATCATATATAGTAGCATTGGTCAGGAGTGTAAATGAAGCCTATGAGTAAGTGTTTTACTAGATTAGGACTTGTGAGAAGGCCAAAAGAAGAATAGAGGTTGTTGAGAGCAATTTAATCATGTAAATATATTTTACTATCTTTTAATTTTTTAAAAAATCATCCAAAAGTAAAAAAAAAAGTTCAAGGTGAGCATTTAATTTTTTTTTATGTAAGACTTATGATTTGTATCAATCAGTTGCAGTCACATAAATCATAAGATACTATTTCTGTTCCTAATTTGGTTTTTCATAAATCTTTTAAACAGAAGGAAAGACGAAAAAGTTAGGCTGTTATAGAGACCAGTAGTGCTAGATCTTGCTGGAGATGTTCAGAAAGTACATATAGATTATTTTTTCTTTCTAAGACACACATTATTCTCTTTTGTGATGGACTGAAATGTTGTTAATGTCTTAAACATTGTTAAAATCATAGAAAACCTTTTTGTCAAACTGCAAGGAAGCAACTGCCTGTCTGTGACCACCAAAGTATGCCCCATACCCTGCCCAATATGCTTCCTGACTGGAATCTGGACTGTGAAGGGGAACTTGAGATAAGAATACTGTCTAATTATCTTGAGTTTGAGGAGAAGTAAACAAGACTAGTGGAAGAAGAATGTATCTGTCTTAAGAATTCACCCTAACTCAGCTCAGCCGGTGGCTGAGCAGGGTGGGGAGAAGGGTTTTGGATGTGATGGCGAAATCTCTCCACACCAAACAGACTAAACCTCCCAGGCTCTGGGAAAACCACATACACACGGGATGTCAAAGACCACCAAAGCGCTTCCTGACTCACTCCTGAAGCCTTCCACCACCACAAGACTGCATATGATCCAAGTGAGGCAACAAAACCAGAGCCTGTTGCAAGAGTGCAAAGCTTCCCTGCCCACCCCAGGGGAGGTACTTGGACATCTCTTGAATGTATGGGAGGGGGACCCTAACCGCCAAGAAGACCAGAAGACCCACGGGACGCCGACAGGTCTATGGAGAGATGATACATTTTCTACTTAATCTCTCTCTGTCACTCTTTTTCTCCCCCCCCTCCCTCATTTTTTCTACTTCTCTCTCCCTCTCTTTCTCACTTACCATTAAATAAAATCCATACTATTGACTTTGACATATGATTTTGTTTACTCCTTAATTGGGGCAGAGGCATTTCTAACAATTTTAATAACTGGATCATAACATCTTTCAAGTCAGGAACCTAAACAAGCTAATAACTACATAAATAATGAATTAACCTGTGAAAATGAGTTATTGCACAGAAAATGCCTTCAGTTTAAGGACAAAGATCACATCAGTATGCATGTTTGAAGTGATAGCCTTAAAAAGTTTACGAGTTACATTTTTTGAAGAGTTATATAATCTTTGAGATGAATGATCTTTGGTTTACAAGTAAGGGTAAATCAAACATTTTTAAAGCAGACAATGATTTATGTTAAGATTTAAATTAAGCTCTTATTTTCTTGAAAAGAAATACTAATATTCTATAGATATTGTGCTAGCTATACTTCTAGATCATATCATCTAGAGTGAAGTGCAAGAGCATACCTGTTATAAGGAGGGAAGAATCTTATCAACAGTTGAACAAAGATGTTCTATATCTCTTACTCATGACTACTAACTAATGGGCATTTAGGTCAATTATTTTTAACAAAGATTCATTTCCAAGAGGAATAAAGACGTTGTTGGCCAAACATCTTGGATTTAATTTTTTGTGTGGGTATCCCTTAGTTCCATTTGATCTATGTTATTTCATCTTGAAAGTTGCATAATGATGGTATACTTGAGCTTTCAGTATATTGGTTGTATTTATAAGTACTGCCTTATAGGATCTTGAGATTTACTCTCTGATTTGATTGACATTATGATGAAAATGCAGGGGTTTAGTCTTCAGACAAGTGGGGTTTTTTAAGTACATTTTTTTTAAGTACATTTAAATATTCTCTGTTCACTTTTATGCATACTTAGTCATAATACTGATATGCAATATCTACATGTATCTTCAGAAGTATTTTGTCTACTGTTCCATGGACAAAATCAAGAATAGTGGTAGCATCATACACCCTGGATAAGTGTTAATCACAACACCCACATTGCAAGACTGGCCATTTTGTGTCTTTTACTTTAAAACAAATAAATGTACTTGCATTGCGATTTTATGAGAGCACAGAATATGGGTCTGTCAGGAATTTACCTATGTAAAACAAAGAGCCTTGGTATCAAAGCAAGGTGAGTGCTTTCCTTTGTAGGAATGTGGGTTCTTTTTCTGTTTTGTTTTGGTGTTTTTTTGGTTTTGGTTTTGTTTTTTAAATCAGCCCTGATGAGACTGTTCTATTTTGTATAGAAAAGGAAACATGAACTTGGATATATATTGAATTTTAAAGGATTTCCCAGAGAGAAATGTATTAATATGAATGGATTTTCATTGTTCATTAAGAAAATACATGGTGATAACTAGTTATGTTGGCTGGTAAAAGTTTAAAACTTAAAAAAAAATGTGCAGTTATATTTTCTCTTTTTTTTTCTATGCTTCCTCCTTCACTCTGTAGCTTTTGTATTCCAGCCTGGGGATTAGAGCCTTCCCTCAGAAGATGTCAAATTCAAACTTTTCTGTCCAAGGTTAGAATTGATCCTCAGTTTCCATTCCACTTCAGGCATTAGATTGTTATCCAATGTGAACCACCTCTCTCTCTGGCTGACATTTTGCATGAGAATGGCCTTGGGGTTGGTGTGTTTTTCTTGTATGGATGATATGTGCATGTCAGATGTCTTCGAAAAATCAGATCAGCTTGGGCTTGTCAGTACAGTGTCTGCCTGATTTGAAAATGTCCAAACAGCCTGAGGTTTGTGAAAAGGCTTGGAAGCTTAGGTCTGTCAGCTTTTCGGTATAACTGGTCCCTAAAAGCTAAAAAATCTAGAGTATAACGTTTAATAAAATTATCTACAATCGACACATACATTCCTGTCATGGTTTGAGAAGCCAAAAAAATCCAATTCCCTAGTCCAAGCCCCTTCCCACATCTCAACCCGGTGTGAGATGGTTTTTCCAGACGCTACATGAGACTCAAAATGGGTGAAAGGGAATATATATTACAATGACTGTACAAAATAAATACTACAATACATTATATACAATCTTAGCTATCTCTACCAAGGTCACCCCCTCTGCATTCCTTCTCGGAGCTTTTCAGCTCCTTTCTGCAGTGCTGTAGCACTTCAAGACTCTTTCTCAAGTAAGAGTCTATCATCCTCCTCCTAGGAGGGGTCACAAAGGAGTTTGGGGTTTTCGATTCAGTTCTTACCCCAGAACTCTGCCTCTGTCTGTAGAGCTTAGTCTTGCTCTCTCTGCTGCTGGCTCTCTTTCTCTTTCTCTCTCTCCTTCCAGGAGTTCTCTCTGTGTTGCTGCATGCCTGTTGCTGCTCGGTCTTATCTCTTCTGGCTCTCTGCCACTTTCTCCATCCACTGCTGTTCTGCCGCCGCTTTTCAGTATCTTTTTCTGCGGTTCACAGTGAAGAAACATCCCCCGGCTCAGCTACAGACACTTAGCCCAGTCTTATACTGTTCCAAGTCCCTGCAGCCCTCCAGTCAGGGGCTGGGGGGGGGTCAGAACCCCCCAGGGGGGCTCCTGCCCTTTCTCCTCGTGCCCTTACAACATGACCACTCTTCCAACAACAACTACAACTACTTCTTTTCCGGTCTGCTTGTGGTATGTTTATATTTTGCAGAAGCGCTCATTGGGTAAAACCACAAGGGTCACCACCCCCTAGGGTTTTACCATTTTATAACTTCAGGGGAAAACTGTTTCCCCCACCACAGTTCCTTAGCAGTCATTTTCTGGAATTGCGTCCTTGGATTTAGCTTCTGAAATTCTATTTAAGTTGCACTTTACACAGTAAGGATTTTTAGGGGTTTGGGGGGGGAGGATACTGCTTAAGAGGGTCATACATGTTTATTTATTTGATATGATACTTATATTTCTACTTACTGGGACTGGTGTTACTGACTATTCTTACTTTTATTATACTAATAATAATATAACAAATTAAGATGATGAGAACAATTAGAAACTTTATACTGAATTATTGAATAATCACTTATTTATAATGTTCAATATGTATTAATATCCTAGAGAGTAGATATAAACATTTTTAATGAGTTTTTTACAATATTCATTATTTTAAAGTCAGTTACATTTATTACAGTAGCTAATCATTTTCTGTAAATACACAAACACACATATATATTAAGCCCTTCCCAGCTAATTGAAATTTTAATTTGAAAACTTTGGTGATTAAGGTATTCAATTATTAGTTTCATCTTTGAAAGTCAGCCCTTTTGCTGCCTATTTGGCTATTCATTTTGTTTTATTTCCAGATAAATTACAAAGTAGAGTTATCTGCTTTGATGACAAATTTTGAAGTGCCTTTGACATTCACTGCCACTAATTCTAAAAGCGAAAATGTGTACTTTATATTTATATGTTCATTTAATGTGATTGTAAAGAGTGTAGTCTATAAAGACTGTCCACTTCAGCACCATTTCTACAGACCTGTTTTGGTTTTAATCCCTTCTAAGCTACAGAAAACTTTCCCCACTCTATGCACCTCCACTTGTGATCAAATTTAATTAATCTCCAGAATAAACAGTAATACCTTCCACTAAATGTCTATGGAGCTGTATGTATTAAATATAAATAACATCTTTAATAACGTAATCTGTCAAAGTCAGGCAAATTGTATTGATGACAAGGTACTTGGCTGGTTTCTCAAACCTTAGTGACCAGAAGTTTTTAAAAAGTCCTGCAAATTGGGATTCACAACCAAAAGAATGCTTGTTAAGTATGCCTCCAAGACAATGGAAATAGCAGTTCAGAGTACTTTCAATTTTATCGACCAGTTTATTTTGCTTGAAGGAAAATTTAAATGAGATTAGTGGAGGAAAATTTCTCATAGTATTATATTCACAACTAAAAGGAAAACAAAACTCAAAAACCAACCAGCCAGCCAACCATCAAATAAAACCCCCAAACAAAAATGATGGGAGAAAAAGGAAAATATAAACAATTTACTTTACAGGAGCCTTTGACAAAAATTAGTTAGAATAAAACACAAACAAGACCATTTAGAAGTACTTTCTATGATATTTTTTCTTTGTGGGAGAAATAATTCTTATGTATGCCTATAATACTGCTGTGTTTGCAGTTCAGTAAACATGCGGCTTAAGCAAAGATAACTGTGTCAGCAGTTGATTGCAGATCAATATTTTCACAGTACTGCTGAGTGCTGAATTAAGAAAGTTGCCTATTTCAGAGATAAATAATGCTGATGACTGAAGTAAAACTGAATTTATCTAGGAGAAGGATCAGTCTTGGAGACAGCTAAAATCTATGTATGTAAAAATCATGTTTTGCCTCCTCAATAGCCAAGCAATAACACAAATGAAAGATTTGCAGCATGCAGAGTTTCTATGCTGCCATTTTCAGTATGTCTCACTTAACTGCAGAGCACAATGAACTGTACTCAGCTAAATTTCAGATTACTAAAACAATAAATGCCCTCCTCAAATTACAATTTTAAATGAAAATTCAGTTTTCCTAGCAAATGGAACAGAGCAAGCAATAGATGTTTCCTTCATTTTATATAGAAACCCTGGAAACATCAATCAAAACTCCTTTATCATAAAATAAAAGTGTTCAAAGTAGTTCTGTAACTGCATACAAAAATAGGGGTGACTGTGAGAAATACTAGAAACATAATATTTTATTGTGTGTCTGAAACAGTGCATTTCTTAGTTGTGTTTTCTTATTATATTTAGAATATGTTTTGAATATTGAAAAAATCAAAACAA
Organism: Pipra filicauda; assembly: GCF_003945595.2. Lineage (NCBI taxonomy): Eukaryota > Metazoa > Chordata > Aves > Passeriformes > Pipridae > Pipra > Pipra filicauda. The sequence goes on from NW_024105175.1 coordinate 1,935,248, forward strand.
ATATCTACCTGGTGCAAACCTATAAGAGAATAATGGTGTATGCCTTTGTCCTCATTGGCTTATAAAATTTCTATCAAATGTAAATTATGCATCCAGTGTTCAAGTGGAAGGTGAAGTGTTCATGTAATCCTGACAAAATTCTGAAAGTCAAGAAGACAACCTTTTTTCCTTTTACTTATTATTGTTTTTAATTAGAGACAGAATTAACATTAAAAACTAATAAAAAATCCCTATAATAAACTGAATGCTTCCCTGAGGAATAATTCTTAACACCACTCAGGGGACTTTCTAAGTTGGCAGGGAGACTTACCTTCAGAACAAACCTTCAGTTTCTGATCTGGTGCATTGTCTCCATTATAATGCTGTCCTAGATGTAAAATGACACTGACCAGTTTATAGACAGGTTTTTTTTTGTTCATTGATGCTGTTAGCAAATTAAGTGAGTGAAAATACTTCAGTGTACAGTGATTAATGAGAAATAGTTGGGGATCCTTTTCTGTACATGATAATGGGGGGCATGAGGCAAATAGACCATGGATGAAAATGCATATACAAAGGAAACTTTCAACTTCGAATATATGACAAGAAATAAGTATATATAACTTTATAGTTTGAAGATATATCCAGGTATTTCATGCTCACATGATCCCTAGGAAACCTGTATTTATAAAACAATCTCCAAAACAGGTCTTCCCCAGTGATAGACTGGTATTTTAAATGCTGGTACAGCAGGCAAAACTACTGGCAGCTGATCACTCTTAGTTGGAAATATCTGTCCCATATAGTAAGTCTGAGTTCAACACTGATGTCTGCAATATTGTCACATGTTCATTAATTTTCATAAGTAACGTGAATGTGGGTTTTAGAGGAGCTCTAGACAAATAATAATGAAGTAAAAATGTTTGGTGGCAAAGTAAGGTTTTTCTCTCTTCTGCCTTCTCTGACAGTGCCTTCATCTCTCCACAGTTTTTGCACAAAAGCAGGAAAAGGTGGGGTGTTTTTTCTAAAAAAAAATTCATTGAAGTCCATAGGTTTGTGAAAAACAGTTGCCAAAGGCAAGAGATATTTAAAAGCATGGTAAATAAAGCCTGATGGAGATGTAAACTTACACAGTGCTATGAATCAATATGAGCTTATGTATGGAGCTTATGTAGTGCTGGAAAGTGTGTGGGGGGGTGATAAAGAGGTAATTCCCATATGGCAATGTGGACCGTAAAAGAAACACTTGGGCTTAACACCTGGAAACTTCTCCAAAATATTAGTATTGGTGGCCTGAGGGCAGACATCTTAAAATTCTCTTCTGTATGAGTTTTAGTTAAGAACTGGTTCTACAGATGCTAATAGATATGGATGAAAAAATAACTATGAGAAAATAGTAGACTGAAGAGCAGAAAAATAGATGCTGAGAGGTTGCATGCAAATGTCTCTAATACCTGTTGAGCTCTGGAGAGTAACAGTCCTCTTGAGTCCACAAGCGTGGGTGAATTCAGAACATCAATAGTTTGCTGCCTCTACCCAAGGCCAACAGTAAACATCAGCATCAATAATGGGGCTATGTAATTCAGAGCACACTCAAGAAGGTGATGGCTGCTGTATGCAGACAAATACTTCAGGATTACATATACACCTGATGAAAGAAGGACCTTCTTGAAGGGCTTTCAGAAAAAACATCTTAGCAGCCAGATGGTGACCCTCTGGTTCTGTGTAAACAACTGTGACTGGCCATCCACCTGTTGCTCCAAACAAGGGACAAATAAATTCTGAGTATGCATCTATGCATGCCTGATGCGCTCCTTCCCTGTACTTTTGGGAAGGAGTATTTGAATGCATTGTACAGACAATTATCTGCTCTTAATAACAACAGCTTAATTAAAAGGTGTCCTAGTAAATATTGTTTGTAATTGGTGTCTCTCCTGATTTGATCCCCTTTGCAGGGAAAAGGGAATTTACAAGAGGACATGAGGCTCTCATGCTTTTTGGAGAAAGAAAGATCAGGAGGTTGGCTTGGAGATTTTAAGGGTGGAACTATGATTAGTACCTGTGAGAAAAATAGGGGAAAAGATGAAATGGAAGAGGAGGTAATAAAAAGGTTATGAAAGATAAAAATTATTGAACTGATTCAGTTGTCCAAGAAAAATATCTCATCCTGTCATCCACCCAGTCCACAGACCCTTATCAGAAGTAGAGTGCTGAACATAACCTTGTTTCTATGAGATTGAAATCTACAGGAATAATGAGGAGAGAACTGAAGGAGACTGAGCTACTTGTCAAGTGTCCTGTACATACCCTTATCAGAAAGCTGCTACTTTATTTATTTATTTAAACAGAAAGATATGTAATCCCAGTTGAACTTTTAAACTAAGCATACCATATTTCTGGGTTCCATTTTATGGAGGCTAATACATAAAATACTACAATTTAAAATAGGTCAAAATGTAGCCCTAAAATGCGTCATCTTGTCTATATTTTGAAAAGAATAAAACCTCTTCATGATTTTTTCCCTGCATTTGGAAAGCATAAAAATTATGAGTTTTGTTTTTGAGTACTTGTCCTCCCAATGTCAAACAATGATGGAATGGAATTTGTATCAATCTTTTAGAAACAGAAATTTCACAGACTAGGTGGTGTAATACCTGGTAAAGGCCCATCATCTGGACTAGAGCAGAAATAACTGTGCTGTCACAAAGTACAGACTGTGATGATAATCACTTAGAGACAGAGTGTAAGAAACCTATAAAAGCTCAGAGAACATATTTTGAATTTTAGTCTGTTCCAAAACAATGATAGATGGAAGGTTTTTATGTGCTTAGCAATTTCAAAGTAAAGCTCTCCAGCAGGCTTTAGACATTGCTGAACAAGAAAAGTGACCAATACTTCATCTCTATACTGACTGAGGGATGGTGGCAAATGCCCTGTGGGGGGTAGTTGTAGCAATGGAATCAGATCGACTGACAGTGCAGATAAAAATCCATCTGGGCTACCACATTATGACAAGACATTGCTGCCTGGGTGGAGAACCTGGCTGTGAAGTTATGTCGCATAGATGCTCATGTACCTGAATTGGGCTACTGAAGACCACCAGAACAACAAACAGGTGGATCAGGATGCTAAGATTGAAGTGTCTCAGGTGGATCTGGATTGGTAACATAATGGTGAATTATTTCTAGCTCAGAAAGTCCAAGACACCTCAGGCCATCAAGGAAGACATACAACATACAGATGTGCTTGTGATTAAAGGATGGAGTTGACCATGGACAAAATCACAAAGGCTATGCATGAATGTGAAATGTGCTGCAACTAAGCAAGTCAAGTGGTTAAGGTCTCTCAGACATTGAGGATGATGGCTGAAATACAGATATGGGGAGGTCTGTCAGATTAACTGTATTGCACTCCCACAAACATGCAAGAACCATGCACTTACAACGGTGAAAGCAACCACTGGAAGCCTGCAAACATAAGCTGTGCTCCTTGCCACCACCTGTAATACTATCCTGGGCCTTGAAAAGCAAGTCTTACACTGACGCGGTACCCCAGAAAGAACTGAATCAGAAAAGGAAACTAATTTCTAAAGCAATCTCATAGACATTTGGGACAAAGAACTTGGCACTCAGTGGGTATACCACATTCTTTATCATGTACCAACCTTCAGAAAAATGGAATGATACAAGGTACTGCTAAAGACTACACTGAGAGCAATGGGTAGTGGGATCTTCAGACATTGGGATACACATTTAGCAAAAGTCATGTGGTTAGTCAACAAGAGAGAGTCTGCCAATCAGGCTATCCCTGTCCAATAAAAGCTTTTACATACTGTAGAATAGGATAACACTCACGTAGTGCATGTTAAAAGAATGCTCGGGAGAATAGTCTTGTTTATTACTACCTCAGGCAAAGACAATGTAGGAGGATGGGGGAAGTCTGGTGTGTGCCTCAAGGGGATTTGATGTTGGGTGAGAATAGCCAATGAATTGAATGTTCAGTTATGTTTATTGCTATCTAACTCTGTATAACTCCTATATGCCCATTACTGCACTGGCCACCTTGTGACACCTGTCTCTGCCACTCTGTATCTGGGGGTCTGAAACGGACTCCCTTTTGTGAAAAGATTGCAAATTAATGAAGAATGAACTTTGATGTAACCAGACAAGTGGGGCAGTGATGGAATTAGAACTGGCTTCAACATGCAGCAATCCAATACCTCACACCACCTTTCCTGTCCTGAAAGACTGTTATGACAGATGGAGCCCAAACTCATGGACAAAATTAACTCAATATACACTATATAGGTATATAGAGGTATTTCCCATAAAATAAGGAAATGATACCTGTGTGTATATATCAAAAGATGGGAAATGTGATGGTGTATTAGAAAGCATGGGACCTCAACATAATGTAAATGGTATAGAATAAGATGTGAACACCATCCTGGCTTCAGCTGGGATAGAGTTAATTTTCATCCTAATAGCTGATACAGTCCTGTGGTTTGGTTGAGGATGAGAATAATGTTGATAACATACTGATGTTTTAGTTGTTGCTAAATAGTGTTTACCCTAAAACATGGACTTTACAGTTTCCCATGATCTGTTTTTGAGCAGATGCTCAAGAAGCTGTGAGGAAGCACAGCTAGAACAACTGACTTGAATTGGCTAAAGGGGTATTCCATACCATAGAATATCCTGTTCTTTCTATAAACTGGGGGAAGCTGGCTGAGATATGACCATCACTGCTCAGGGACAGGCTGGGCTGGGCATCAGTCAGCAGGTGGTGAGAAATTGTATTGTGCATCACTTGCCTTTCCTGGATTTTATTCCCCTCTCCCTTTTTCCTTTTTATTACAATTACTACTATTATTGTTATTATTTTTATTATTATTATATTTTACTTTCAATTATTAAACTGTTCTTATATCATCGTAAGGGGTCAACTTTTTTCCTATTCTCGTCTCCATCCCATGGAATGGATGGGGGAGTAAGCAAGTATCTATATTGTACTTAGTTGCCAACTGGGGTTAAACCATGACAGAAATACATGCTGCAAAATACATGCAAAGGGAACCTTTGTTTATAGACTTGCAATATGTATTAATGTAACTAATTTTCTCTCAGAATGCTAACATACTGTTTTATATAATTTCAAATATATTTTTATTTTTATTTTGTAAATTAATATGGTAGTTATATTGGAATTAGGAACTTGGGGAAATTATCCATTAGTGTGTTTTGACCTGGATTTCTTTTTTTTGTCCAGTTTTTCAAGGTTCATGAGTATACTTAACCTGAGAAGCATAGTTTCTTTAGCAAATATTTGAAGTTAGAATTTTTTTTCTCATTCCACTTTAATAACTAGCAATTAAAGGATATATTTCAACATCTTTGCATCATTCCTAATTGAAGAAATGAGATTACAAAATATGTAAGAAAACATTGCTGATGCAAATAGGCTTTCATTGTAGATAAAAACACTCTAGGAAAAGGTTTATAAATAACTGAACATCTGTCAAAGTATTTTAATATTTATTGCATATGCTTTATTTCTTCAAGATTTTTAATACAGCCATGTTCTTTTCAAACAAACACTAACATTGTTAGCATCATAGAAAACAGCATCTCATACACTATAATAGATTTTTCTGAAGGATTATGAGAGATAGAAAGGTATACATTTTATCCTTTTTTTTTTTTTTTCCCAGAATAATTGTAGACTGCTAACTGTTAATTGGCTTTGGCTAGCTGTTCTGAACTTTTTTTTCCTTCAGAATTTCCAATGTAGATTTTACTCCTGCTGACAGACATCTGCTCTGGGAAGGTTGCCATAACACTATTTAAAATAACAAAGACTAATTTATTGGTACAAATCAGAAGAAAATGCATCATATTAACTGGAATAACTTTACATTTTTTAAATTTACTTTATGTGGGAGAGACACCTGAAGGTCTCTGTTAATTACTTATCTGTAACAATGAAGAAACTGTTAATGCAAAGCTCTGAAAAGATCATTGTTGAGAAATCTGTCTAAAAAGTAGAAAATTTGCTTGCCAAAACATTTTGTTTCACCACTGTCCTCAGACTGAAGAGTAACAAAGTAGAATACTAACTCTTTTTGGCCAAATAAGCTAGGCTTTTACCATACAGCTCCCAGTACTCATAGGAGTAAAAAACCTTGTGTTTTCTCCATAGCTAAGAATAATAGCTATGGTTTACATCCTTAAAAACACTCTAAGTCATATATTATGTTCATAGGATGGTGATCAATTTCATTTCACTGAAGAAACACATTCCTTTGCTATATAACTAGTTTGAGAAGCAGTATAGAAATTTATGGTAATTAAAGGTAGATTAAAACTAGGAAATCATTTAATTTTTAATAGTATAAGAAACATGAAAGCATTTCTAATAGATTAAAAGGTGGAACATTCACCTCGGAATTTCATTGTATGGTTAAAATTTTTGAAAGTTTAATTTTAATTAATTAGGAAAAATTTTGACTTCTCTCTGAAGATTTCAAGCATATATAATCGATTTTTCTTTCTATATTTTTTCTTTCCCTCTCCATTTATTGAACTTCAGATTTTGATATATGATATGTATCTTTATGCATATTAATTTTCTTTGTTGGTTGCGTAGAAGAGGAAAACCAACCAACCAACCAAACCTCATCAACCAACTGAATGCAAAAAAAATACAATCTGTCAGAGTTGTTGAACATAGAGAATAATCCTGACCAAGGCTCACATCAGTAGCAGAAGCGAAACACACGTCATCAATTAAAAGATGAGTCAATTAAACCCTGTATATTAAAGCTTATAGTGTCTTTAGCTTTGTGTTGGGAATGTTTAGTTTTCTAAGTCTAACACTAGTACTGTGCATATGTGCATCTGTGTGTTAGATTTAGTACTACTATATCTGTTTATATTTATACACTATTTGGAATTGCTAATTTTCCTCTTTTATCTCACAGAATGAAATAGAATCTTTCCTTTGAACTAGAAGTGAATTAAATGTTCTTCCAAATTCCTGTTCTACCGTATCATAGAGTTGAAACCTCTGGCAAATTCTCCATATAAATATAGTCATAAATAGCATACATTTTAAGTTAGATACTAATCATGTATCTAAGTATTTGCAAGTCAGATGTCTGAGAACAGGGACAGAAGAAAAAGCATGCTGAGTGAAGAAAACCCTAGAGGTCAAGAAATATAGTTGCTTTAAGGAAACCTAGGTGGCCTCCTTGGGGCTTCATTTTCATTTTCTTCAGGTTAAGCACTTCATGTCATGCTTTGAAAGAGGAACTAGGATTCATTTTTTTCTTTAAAACACTGCCAGTGGGAGATTGCTCATAGAATTTAATATTATATATATATATTCCATGGTATTTAGCTGATGACTAGTGTATTTCTCATCTTAAATTATAACTCTTCATAAATACTCTTTATGTCAGATGCTACTTTTGAAACATGAAAATGACTTAGTCATTATTTTGGAATCATTCACAAATTTGATATTTTTTCCTGATAACTTAAATATAGGGTGCTCAGAAGTATTAGGTAAATATTTCAAATGCAGACACTGTGGTAGTAAGCTACATTTAGAGAAATAATTATATCCACTGGTCTATCTTTGTTAATTTGATTAAACAATTTTATTTTAGTAATATGTTAATTTAAAGAAAAAGGAAAAGAAATCCTCCCTGTTGCCCAGATATACATCCTTTAAACAAACCTCCTTTTTTTTTTTTTAAGGTTATGTTCAATCAGATAAAAACTGGAGTAAATTTGAGTAGCTTAAAAATTTCTAGTGTTACTGCTAAAGCAGATAACAAAAAATTCTGGCAGGTTTTTGCCCAATCCTTAATTTTAAACTGCTGATACTTTTCTGCTAAAAAAGCATATGATTTTTAAAATGGAAATGAGAAACTGTACTTTTCCATCCATACGAGTATGTCTGCATGATTTGGTACAAAAATCAGTATATGCATCTACTAAAAAAATCATAGTTAAATCCAGCAAAATGAGATGTATTCTTTGAAATTGTCTAATATCCGAGCAAACATATATTTATTTTGTTATACATTTTGCAGTGAATTTTTGACGAATAAGTGTCTCAGCTAACAAACCCCAGTCAGCTTCAGTACAGTTCATTACTAGGAATGCACAATCCTTTTTAGGTTTTATACATTGATTTGGTCATTTGACAGTAATTACAAAACTACTTTCTTGCATATGAATTGTAGTCTAATTAAACTAGTCTACAGGCAGCTACAGCAATGATGCTGGTTAAGCAGCATTTTCTACATTCCCAACTGCTACTATGTACTTTTTGCTTTTGCTGATCTCATGCATTTTTTGCCAAGTTAAGCTACCGAGGCAATGCTGTAGGGGAAGTTTTCATTGAAAATACATTCTTCCTAGGTCTCTTTTTGAAATTAACAAAGGAGCTGGTTGTCCAAATGAGATAATATGTCAGTTAATTTGTTTTATTGGTTACAGATGTTATGGATTACAGAACAAATGTGAATTTTCAATTAAAAGTTAATACATTTTGGAGATCTTTAATGCTTTGCTTTGCATTTTGATCCTGTAAACCATTAAGCATAAAATCCCCTCAACACATTCAGCTGTTTGTCTCTCTAGAGGTCTTTGTTTGGAGACAGGTTACTTGCTGTAGAACATATGTTCTGAAGTCAGTAACTAAAGATTAATATAATACTAGGAAATTACATCATTCTTTAGCACACTTTTGGAATATATAGTAGTGAAATGTAAGTTAAAATGACATCCTCAATATATCATTAGTAGGCATAATTATTGTGTGGCATATCTCTGAAGATTTTTTGACCATTTTTAAGGAAATTTACAAAAGCATAATTGGCAGATAGGTTCTGTTTGTAAAGCTGGGCTGTATTGTCAAGATCTTAGTCAGAAGGCTGAAGGTAGTAATTCCTCCTCTGTATCCAGCATGTTTTCACATCTTCAAAATGAGCTGAACATGATCATGTTTAGATGGATCTGATCATTAGGACCTCTTCTGAAATGGTTGCTTCCCTTTGTCTGTAGACACATTTTACTGTTTACAATAATCTTGATGCTGATTAACAGTGCACTGGTAATTCAGAATGATATGTGCATATATGAAGAACAATTTATTTTCTGAAGTTTCTGCTCACATAGATTCACTCACTCATGGAGCAACATTCTCCATGCAAACAGATTTTTTTTCTTTCATCTGCAAATGTACATTATTTATGATACGAAAAAAAGTATTTTTAGTTTATTTTTATTACAAGTCTTTATACTTGTTTTATTTAGATATACTGAAGGTAAATATAAGGTTCTTTGAGATGAAAGCATAGATTTCTTTCTGCTTTGTTGCTGTCTTTTCCTGTTGCTGGCTTCTCCCTTGAATCCTATTAAGACCATATTTTCAAATGGCATTAATGTATTTGGACCAATCAGTATCAGCTGACTTTACAAACCTCACAAAAATTATAGTTACAGTTTGTCTCTCTGGTACAAAAGGACAGTAAATGTTGTAGGTGTCAGATTGGTACTTCCTGAACACAGTTTTCATTCTTCTTGTTATAGGTTCACTGGCAATAATCATCTGTCTTTGATGAATGCTGGAAAAGATCTTTGAAGCCTGTCCTGTGTGCTGTGCAGAATGGAGCACAGGAGACATATTTCAGTTCTGCCGAAATTTGGTCCTGCAGAAATAATTTCTAGTTTCCATATGGGGAACATGACAGACAATTCTTAGTCTTCAAAAGAACTTTGTTTTTGTGATATTTGTTCGTTTGTTTCCCTTACATTGTTTTATTTTTGGTTTGGTTTGGTCTTACTGTGTTTGGGTTTTTTGGAGAGAATGATGGTTGCCTGTGGCAGTAAATCCAGAGGGATCCAGAGTTGCCCATACTCTCTCTTCTTTGGCCTTTTAGGATGTTCCCCTGCTTGCTTAATTTTACTCCATAGCCTAATGCTGCATCTGGAATGTGGTTGACTAAGGTTTCCTCTGACTCACTGTTCTTTTCCCTCTTATAAACAGCTTGCTTTTGACACAGCAAAAAAAATAAAAAAAATCAAACCAAAACAACAAAAAAACCCCCCTTCCAGATTCAGAAAGTATATACGTACTAAAAAAAGGGGGGGTTGCACCTATCTTCAGCACAATAATAAAGACATCTACCTAGAAAGATATGTCCCTTTTCCTTCATATTGCTCTTTGCTGCACTTATTTTCTCTGATTTTGATCTTTCTTGTCAAGCTTTTTCTTTCAGTATTTTTCCACATAATGTTATAAGTGTAACAAGTCTTGTCAGTGTGAATATTCAAGGTGTAGCTGTATAATTTGTTAAATTAAATTTGGTGTGCTTTATCGGCTGAGCTATATCACCAGATGAACATTTCTAATGCTTCCTTCAATAGTCATGTCTTTATATACAGTGTGAATTCAGTTGCTCATATTGACACCTTAACTGCATATCTTACTGAAACAGTTGCTTCCTTTGATCTGATTCAACACTGTGATATTCAGGTTTTTAGATACACTACCTGTCAATCATGCTGCATGATTAGGTTAATACCTGAATTCGTTAGTGTTTTAAATCATTTTAGCTGCTGCACAGTATGCATAGCAGCCCGTTGGACGTGTGTCACATCAGTGATACCCCTGGGATTAGGGTGAATACTATAACAATTGGTTTCTCTAACTGAAGAGGAATATTTGTATTTCCTCACAGATTTCTTAAATTGCTTTTCCTCACATGTCCCTTTTTTTGCTTATTTTTGGGGAGGAGGTGTTTGACCTTTTGCTTTTCACCACATATAAATATAGGTGATGCAAATCTAGCAATACAAATTTTGTTATGCTTAAAACATTTAATTTCTATATTAGCTAAAAAAATCTGGTGAAACTTCATCTGGATTAATTTCTTTTCCCTTTTGAAACACCCTCTTGTGTCAGTTTTGTCCGCTACTGTCCTTGTCTGAACTACACAGCCATAATATTGCATTACATGCTTGGTTCTGTCAAATTATGCTTGATTTGTAAGCAAAATTATCTTATAGAGTATTAAAAGTATTTAAGTAGTTTTTCTGGTGAAATACTCTCTACAAATATGATATTATATGTACATAAAAATCACAATATTTTGAGAACATATTTTTTTAAAAAAGCAACATGTAGATGGCATGCTTTGCACATACTTTTGACTTCCTTGAATTATAAAATTATTTTTATGAAAAATGTTTTAAATATTTGTCTTGTTTTAACCCCAGATAGCAGCCAAGCCCCACGCAGCTGCTCAATCACTCCCCCACTAGCAGGACTGGGGAGAGAATTAGAAGGCTAAAAGCAAAAAACCTCAGGAGTGGAGATAAAGGAAGTTTAAAAAGGAAAGCAAAAGCTGCGCACACAAATAAAGCAAAACAAAGAATTAATTCACTGCTTCCCATGGGCAGGCGGGTGTTCAGCCATGTCCAGGAGAGCAGGGCCCCATCGCATGTAACAGTTACTTGGGAAGACAAACGTCATCACTCCAAGAGTCCCCCCTTCCTCTTTCTTCCCTCCACTTTATATACTGAGCATGTTGTCACATGTTTTGGAACAGCCTTTTGGTCAGTTTGGGTCACCTGTCCCAGCTGTGTCTCCTCACAACCTCCCATGCACCTCCAATTTCCTCGCCAGTATGGCAGTATAAAAAGCAGAAAAGGCCTTGGCTCTGTGAAAGTACTACTCAGCAATAACAAAAACATCTCTACTTTATCATCACTGTGTTCAGCACAAATCCAAAACAGCCCTGTACTAGCTACTGTGAAGAAATTAACTCCATCCCAGCCAAAACCAGCATAATATTTTATAGGTAACGTTCCATCATCCAAGAACCCTACTTTTAATGTGTAGATTGTTAAAGAAAAAAATCTATCTCACGGATAAGTTTTTAATATTTTTATTTAAATCACAAAGCATTTAAAAGAAAAGTCACCAACTTTGTTGGCCTCCTCTGGACACATTTGAGGACCTTCTTATCCTTCTTAAGTTGTGGGGCCCAGAACTGCACACAGTACTCACCAATGCTGAATGTGGTGGGGAAATCATCTCTTTTGACTGGCTGGTGACACTGTGTTTGTTGGAGCCAGGGAAACTGTTTCCTCTCTTGGCTACCAGGACACTGCTGGCTCCTACTGAGCCTGCTGTCAACCAGCACGCCCAAGCCCCTCTCGCAGGGCTGCTTTCCAGCCACTCCTCTCCTAATTTGTACTTATCCTGGTATTACTCTGTCCTAGGTGCAGAGTCCTGCATTTGGACTTTTAAAATTTCATCCCAATAATCATAGCCCAATTCTTGAACCTATCTAGATTCCTCTGCAATGTCTCAACCTTCAAGAAAGTCAACAATACTTTTCCAGTTCAGTATCAGCAGCAAACTTGCTAATGGTGCATTTGACCCCTGGATCCAGATCACTGATAACATTATTGAACAGAACTGGCCCTAGAATTGAACCTTGAGGAAGAGAAATGCAACACTGCAAATATACTGCTAATAAATGCATATTAAAATTGCATACATAGTTTCAAGGTAATAATAGTGATAGAATGAGAAAAAAAAACCACAACAGAATGCAGGGACATTAAGATATTAGTACTAGAATGGGAAAATGCAAGTGGAACAAGATGCTAAATAGCGCATTGGAATATGAAATATACCATACTGTTTGCTTTATAATATCTATATAATACATGCATTTTTCATTCCTTTAAAATTCATAATCTCCAGCAAACTTCCCAGTGGGTGTGTAAATCCCTTAGTAAAAGGTAGAATCTTTTAACCCTTAGAAAATTATGAATACCTATTGCCACATGCCTCATATATCAAGTAATCCAACTGCTCCAGGAATTTGTTTCAAGAAACAAAATTTGGAAAACAGTAAAAATTAGAATTATATTTCTAGCAATTATGCACCTTCTTTAGGAATGTATTGCACCTAAGTATCCTTCTAGTTGTTTAGTATTTCTATCAAGATTTTATCTTTTATATTTAAAGTAACATGATGTTCTTAATTCTTGGTTTCCTTAAGATTTTTTGTTAGTATTTTCTTTTTACTAGTACTCTTTTTTTTTTTAGTTTCCCAAATAAAATTGCAAATGTAAACTTATTTTGAGGACAAGTCCATCACATTTTAATTTCAGGTTCCATTTGTAGTATGCAGGACTGAGAACAGTCACTGTTAGATAATGCTTAAGGGTCGAAATGTGATTTTTGTCACAAAATTTTCTCAGTGAAAATAATGACTATAACTCAAAACTTGATTGATTTTCTTTTTTGTAATCCATATGGATTTGATTAGAAATTAAAATTAGTTCTCAAATATTTCCTAATACTCAAATATTTCCTAATACGAGTGTATATGTGCAAACTAATCAGTACTTCAAATATATAATTAAGTAAAAGGCTGCAAATGGATTACTGTAGATCAAGGCAACAGTCTGATAAATTTTTCTCTGTGTGTAACAATATTGACACACAGTGTGTTTCTCTTTCATCTTTTGATGTCTCTCTCTTTCATTTTTGTGATTTATCATAATAAATGCAATGAATGTACACGGAAATTTTGAAATTAATGAGAAACTTCCTTGATATTGAGAAGGGCAAACTATGTGTATAAACAAAGTATATTACTCCTTTATTAATACTAGAAAATACAATGACAACTAATATTTTAAAAGTGAAATTCACAAAAGATTAGCAAAAGTAAGTTTATTATTCTAAAAAAAAACTGGTACAAAGGTAATGGATACCCTCTTTTCATATAGAAAAAAAAAACAGAGCACATATAAGGAAAGAAAACAAGATAGAAGAAGCACATTACCAAATGGGCAGAAAGAATGTTTGTACTCTTTTACTTGCCAATGTTTGTACTCTTTTACTCTTTCTTCGCTTCTAGGAATGCTATTTTCATTACCTGAGGGCACAGACATCTCCATAAAATGGTGAATTAAATTATGGCTCTATTGTCAGAAATGCAGCGCTCCTAAAGTTCCTCTAAAAGAAGCAACATATATAGGGGTTTTTTCATCTTTGGCAAGCATACAGAGTAAAAAACCTCCAGATGAAACAGTCAGAATCTATTAAAGTTGCCAAAAAAAACCCCACAAAAACCCACCCAAACCAACCCAATCAACCAACCAACCAAAAAATGCCCACAAAACCAGAAAGCAGGACCTTTGAACAGAAATGTAAGAAAGTCAAAGGCCAAGGGGGAAATAAAGGGAAATAAAGGAAAAGAAAGGAAAATATATACTCTTTAGATATTCATAATATAATGTTTCCTAACCCTTTCAGCAATGGAAGAGTTTGCTCTCTACTGCAGAGTAATTTGGAGTGAGAAGGAGAAATATAAAAATGTAAAACTATACTAGGACAGTAAAACTATACTGGTTTTGTCTGGGATAAAGTTAGTCTTCTTCATAGTACCTTGTATGGTTCTATGTTTCATATCTGTAACAAAACCAGTGCTAAAAAAAGGATATTTCAGTTGTTGCTGAGCAGTGTCTACACAGTGTTAAGGCCTTTTCTGCTCCTCACTCCATCCCACCAGTGAGTAGGTTGGGGGTGCGCAAGAAATTGGGAAGGGGCACAGATGGGACAGCTGACCCCAACTGACCAAAGCAATGTCTCATACCATATGGCATCATGCTTTTGTCTTCCCAAGTAACTGCTACATGTGATGGAGCCCTGTTTCCCCAGTAGATGGCAGGAGTATGAATGGATTATAGAGAAACACTAGGAGTTACATCAGCATTAATTCCTACAGCCTCCGTTACCCTACACATTTACTTATTACTAGTGGAACAAGGTTCTTTCTTATTACATGACAGTAAAAACATGAAAAGGAATAAAAAAATGAAAGCCGAAACTATCTACCATTTTTAAGTACGTAACTGCAACGACAACCCTTTATGTTATTGATTTTGAACTTTCTCTGTTTCAGCTGTTCCACTTAATGTGAATAAGTGAATAAGCACAAGTAAAAAAAACACATCGACTCCATATGAAATTACATGATCCAGATAATACAAACAGTCTTTTAATGAGAAAAGTTATCAGCACACCATGTCATACTGCTCTGACAACAACCATAGTTCTTAATGCTCTTTATGATCCAGTTCAAACAGACCACTTCAGTTCCCAACGATCTTGTTACAAAACACAAATATTACTGTTGCCTCCTATATTTTGTCCCAGGCAAGGTTAGGGACCCATGTAACTGATCATCACAACTAATTACTCCAATTATTGCAATTTCAGAAAATTTTATGTTATTCATATTTAGGAGTATCAAGACTGATAAAAATATATATTGTAGCTATATTACAGAAATTATATGCTAGCATATTCCAAATGGTGTATGGAAGAAAAATTTGTTATATCCCTAATTACTTCTGATTTTTAGGCACAGGTTTTAGGCACAGGTAGGTTCTACAGCAATAATTTTGCAGGGTCAAACCAAAAGGGGACAGTGAAGATCTTGTGAACCATTTTACAATGTAGTTATTGAAAATGAGAATCTCAGACTTCCATATAATTTTTTATTAAAGACAAACGCAGATGGTGTTTTTACTTTTGAATCTCCTTTCCATCTGTGGCCTGAATGCATGCAAATAACTGAGCTAATTTCAGATATGAAGATTCTGTTCAAGTGTAAAATCTCAAGTAGCCTCCTTTCAGTGAAAATGGAACTTTTTATGACTGAATTTGCCCAGACAATTGCTCTTTCATTAAAACAGTTTGAATCCAAAGACTATGAATTCCATTTACCAGATGGAAGAAGTATTGCTTTAAAATTACTTCATGAAGAGAGAACTTTGTCCTAGACAGAATTTCACCATAACACATTTAATGTTTGTTCATGACAATCATCCTGTCCAAAAATGTTTTATTTACCCTTATCAAATTCAATTACTGACAATAATCTTAGGAAAAACGGTGCCTGTGTGAAGGAGAGGATACCTGAAGTAATAACTTGCAGTGGATTATTAAACTACAGGCAATGTTAGGTTTGACTTTCATCGTAATATTCAGTTGAAAAGCAAAATATATCTGTCTTCACACATCATTGGAACATCACATGTTTTTAATTCCAAAAAATACCCCAAAGATCAGAAGACTCTATAGGAGAAGAGACATTTTTGTGCTTCCCTAAGAAATATCTAATTACTGAACTGGTAGATAATGTATTCAATTAATTTTTTTACTCTACTACTGGATAATTTCCCATTTATCTATTTACTTTCATATAGCAAATGCTTATAGACTAGACTATCAAAAGTATGTAAGAGACTAAATCTTCTATCATGCTAAAATATAGCAGTGTTTGCAATAAGCAGAGTAGAGATGGAAAATATTTTTACTCCATTCTGGGGAAGCCAGAAGGCAGTGTAGTCACAACCTAGTGGCTAATACACTTACCAATTTAAGTCACATTAATTCTTAACACAGAGGTATGCATAGAAATTCTGCATAACTTAATAAAATCTAATAAATAGTATTATTTTAATATATATTTAAATATGTTATTAATGTATTTATTGTGTATTATATGCATAATACATAAAAACATACATTTACATTTACATAAATTGTTCATTTAGTATAGAAGCAATTTTTTTTTTCCCTGAAGGAAAAAAAGATCTGTATTTGCAAAAGTGTCTTCTAAGTAATTGTCCATTATATTCTGAAAGTGCATAAGTTACCAGCACACTTTATTTAGGTGTTTATTTTGAGCATAGTTTCTGAACAAACTAGAATGTACTAACATTTTGAAAAATTGCATTTTGGTAAGCCTTTAGCTTCTTCTGCTTATTCCTTATCTTTCCATTCTCTTTCCATTCAATTGATAGTATGT
This sequence comes from Pipra filicauda, assembly GCF_003945595.2. Taxonomy (NCBI): domain Eukaryota; kingdom Metazoa; phylum Chordata; class Aves; order Passeriformes; family Pipridae; genus Pipra; species Pipra filicauda. Next base: position 1,952,145 of record NW_024105175.1, read on the forward strand.
TTTTGACACTTTCAGTTTGAGTTCTCCCTTATGTTATAGCACCACTGCTATACTATCCATTTTAGAGATAGTTTAACCGATGATGTAAAAATCTTCTAAACAGGAATCTTTGCCCATCATTTGGATATTGCAAGAATAATTATTTTTTCATCTTTACATTGTAAGAATTTTTAATTGAATGAATTATAAAGTCTATTTTCAGTTCAAAATTGCCTTAACTTTTAGATAGAATATGAGTTACAAACCAGGAAATTCTGTGGATACTGGAGTCTGATGTGGGACCACAGTATATGAAATGTATAAGTCACTGATGCTTTCATAGATCTCCATTATCTATAGGATAGCTTCACATATGGGTAGAGGGAAAATAAAAAGTAATTCCCCAAAAAGCTCACCACCAGTAAAACAATGGTTTCAGTAAAGTTTTGTCAATCAATGCAATTATACACACAAATGGTAAAAGAAATGTAAACAACAGTGTTACTGTTTTGGATGACAACATCATACAGTAATAGGCTAAAAACAGCAAAAGAATCTTGTGGACACATGTAACTGTGGCCCCTAATCAAATCTTCCAGATGGATAAAGCTGTATGTCATAAACTGCACGAAGAACAGAATTTTCTCATCTTTTTCAAGGTCTATTATTTGGCCCAATTAACTTAAAAGTTTAACATTTTATAGCAGTGCTATAGTTCCATATTCAATTCATATTCAATAGACTAAAAGTACGGAATATTTTTAATTCAGCTGTTCAGCTGTTTTCAACAATGCATTATGTTTTCTTACATTGCATTGACTTGTACTGCTTAACTAAAAAAATTTGCAAAACCACACATAAGGTTCTCAGTTTCCTCAGTACAAACTTGTTTTGATTTCAGTAATCTGTTAAATACAGCCTGTAAAAGTTAAAGTGCACAAAATGTTTACAGACATGCTTGACAACATGAAACAGTCAAGATTTACATATTTAAGTTTATCAGATGGTATTGTTGTGGTAACACAGTGTTTATGGCAATACAGTGCTTATTACATCACATACAAAATTAAAAGTCTTTAATAAGTACACTTTATGAATGGTTAAATTAGAAGACAATCTTATCTTTCATTTATCTGCAAGCTAACAGTGTCTTTATAAATCTTCCTTTTTTCTTTTTCTGAGTTAAAGTTTATATCAATATAATGTTATTTGATTTATTATGACAAAGAGCCTTTTGCCTACCCTTTTACAGAATGACATCTTTGATCCACCCACAACAATTCAGTGAAGCACAAAACAAAAGGAAAGCCCAAACCCAAAGAAAACAAAAGCAGCCAAACCAAAACCCTTAATCAGACAATACAGACAACATGTAAAAATCAGACAAGATGTGCCATCATGGAAATTACCGAAATAAATAATAAATTATCTTTCTTTAGCATTTAGGTTTTTTTCTGTGAATTATTCTAGCAGTTTGTACTTAGAAAAGAAAAGGAAAATGGAAAAGATTATCCCAGTTACCAAAGAATATTGTGAAAATCAAGTATTATCAGGTATTTTATTATGTCAGCACCCAACAGAAATCAAACTGTGGAGGGGTCATTGGCTTAGCACCTCTAATTTGCTCATATACCATAGAAGATTGAACACTTCTTTTGCCAAAATTTCAGTAATTCCAGATTGCTGGACAGCTGTCAATACACAAGGTACCGTCAGATAACACTGTGGGTAGACCAGTGGGAGATTATTTACTTGATGTAAATGCCTTGCCAAAGTTCAATTATAACCTTTAGCTACTTGGGGAGCATCTTCTCGCTCTCAGTTTGCTAAGCTAATGCAATAGGCACTGTGAGTTTATTAGCTGAACACCTTAAACTTTCTGTTTATATCAAGAGCAGCCTTTTGTCAGGATTCTGAATAAGCATCAATAATTTGTGATCTTAATAGTTCAGTCTATCTAGTATTCCCAGTTAACTGTCAAGGGAGAGTCCTGTGTTATGACACAGACAGAGCTTAGGGTACTTTTTGACTTCCTTGTTGGTTTTTTGAGGCATGTGCACTTCATTAGCTTTTGAGCAAATAAGCATTTTTCTTTCCAGGAAAGTTGATTGTGCACAATGTATTGGTCTTGATTTTAAAGGGATAATGCTGGCTTTGATTTTGCCAGCTGTTCCTTCCCTCTCAGATGGAGATAGGAGGGATTTCCATGGAGAGAAAGAGTGTATGCCTTTGCATAACTATTATAACCCTACAATTTTTATGGTTTCGTATACAAACTTTTTCAGATATCTAGAACTCTATTTTTTTTCCAGCAAATACTTCTTTTCATATTCAAGTCATTAAGTGAGCAGACTAACTTCTTCTCTAATGCATGCATTTGGTGTTGGTAAGGAATTAAGTTCAATTAAATAAAAGCATTGATTATTAATATCCTCATTAATGATTTTTCATTCATATACCTGTTAGATTTGAGAGAAATAAGATGTAACACATGACAAAATAAAACATGAAGCTCTGTCCAGCAATCTCCCAAGATGCTACCCTGAAGGGCTGTTTGTGAGGACCCAATCTTTTAAAAGTCACTGAACCTGGCTGCTGAAATGGCAAGAACAATATCACTTCTGCTGATCCTCATTTAAAGCTTATCAGACTGATGCCATGACACAGACCCGTGTGTGAAAGTGATGGTTCAGTACCTCAGTTTTTTCAGGCTGATGCTCAGCTAAAACTGGTTGTCTTTATGTTAATTTGTCTTACATAGGATAATGAACTTCATGTTGAGATACAAGGAAATGTGCCAGGAATCATAAAAACTATGGATATTTCAAGCTTAAAACAAACAAAGTAAAAGTCATGCAGCATGAAGTAATCTGCTAAGTCATTTTGAACTCCTTGGTTAAAGAATGCAGCCAGGATTAAAACAAAGAAAGAATAAAATGTTAGTGAAAAAATGCTTCTATATATTTCTTTGATGCCAAGGTGAAGATTAAGAACATTACATCTCTGAATAGGCATGTCTAACCAGACATTGAGGAAAGAAGAAAAACATTTGTCTCTTAGCCTAGTTCTAAGCCTTTGCATATATAAACATATATGCACGTATTTAAATAGGAAAATAATTATTTCCTACTTTTTCACTGACATCCTTGGGTGTAGCTATAAGCAAGTGTGAACAATGCACTTATACAGAACCCTAGTCTTAGAGTTTATCTGAATTCTGTTACATGGTCTCAGGTTTACTTAATGTGATCATACTTCACTTTTGCTTGAAGCTGGATTTTCCTCTGGTGCTCTGGCCAAAAATGGAGTTGAAGTCTATGATCCTTGGTTATAAGAACATATAAACTTGTGCTGTGCTCATCCCAAATCTCTTAGATGTGCAAGTTTCCTTTCTGCATAATTTTAAATATACATGTCTTTCAAGGCTGCACTTCAAGAGCTCTCCAGAAACTGAACTGTATCTTGAATTGTTTATGCTTTCTCTCACTACTTTTATAATACTAAAGCATTATCTCTCCTTAACAATTCACTTCAATAAATTGGAATACACTATAAGTTTATAACTTCTATGCACTGCCTAGATAATTATATTAGTCAAAAAGAGACTGTCAAAAGTGCTGTTTTAATGTATTTCCAGTTTCTTGCCTTCTGAAAGAGAAAAGAAGCAGGTATTGATTATTACTCTGTAAAATGTCAGCATAAAATATACGTACCCAAAGACATTAAGTGTCTTTCTTAACATTTAAGAGATGTACTTTTTCCTTAAATGAAAACAGGTTTACATCTGAATACACTGATTTGCAACTGACTATAATTTAAATGCTATCTTCTATCAGTTTTAAAATACATAAATATAAAAGAAGAGCTTTTCTGCATGAAATGAAATTGCTTTTTTTGTAGTTTGATAATTGACAAGTTTTTTCCATAGAACAAGCCAGCAGGACACAAAAAATACCATTTCATCATGTAATAAAATATTTTACAATATTTTGATTAATACTTTATTCTCACCTCCTTAACAAATAAAAAACCAAACTCGTTTTATTTTGGAGTTTGTTCTTCTTTTTTTCTTGGGTCAACTAATCATTCAGAAAGGTTCATCTGCAACTGTTTGAAATAAACCACTTTTTACTGGTCTTGCTGCTTTATTTTAACTTTCTCTTCTAATGTGAACAGTAAAAAATGAATGAATCAGTGTAGGGGTGAAAAAAGTATAACGCAATACACTTGAATATTACTTACATAAGTGTCTTCCACTTTAAAAAAAAAAGAAATTTTACTGGCTGACTGTGGTTTTACCTTTTTCTGATTCTTCTCCCCATCACACTACAAGGGAGTGGTGCATAGTACTTAGTTGTTGTCTGGGATTAAACCACAACACTGCAAAAACTTCACCAGAGGTTTTAAGAATGAATTGGAAATTTCACATTCGTTCAGATTTTTAAATTTTATTTTACAGCATGAATTTTACTTGCTTAGATATTAATTTGCTGATTTAGTATAATTTTATGTAAAAATGAAAACCAGAAAAAACATAATTGATAAAAGTATGGTCACATATTCTTAATACACTATTTCATAATACATTTTCCTACATAAAAATTTAAAGTAATTTGTCAATGATAATAATCAAAAAATACTAAATTATTGCACTAGAATTGGTATATCACATTTACTCAATTACACTCACAGGAAGAAAATGGAAGATGGTCTTCCATTTAATTTTTATATGAATTCAATTCTGACCACTAAAAGATAATCAACCTAAGTAAGATGCAAACTTGATCAAATCCCTCACTTTTTCCCTTCCTTTATTGCAAATTTCTTCAGCTATAAAATCATGGAAGATCAACATATCCCTTGTGATTTAGCCAGAACCTTCCAGGTTTTTGTTAAGTCCCGTGTTCAAGCCGCACACTGCCCAGGAGTTTTACTTATATTTAAACTCCAAGAGTTCACTCGCTGAACTTTTGCAGAGCCTTTAGTTCTTTAATACCTTGAATTCACATAAACAGAACACGCTTCATGCGTTTCCCGAGAGACTTATTTTCAATTAGGGGGAAAAGAAGCATTTTGGCAAAAGGTTTACAGGAGTAACGTACAACCCAGGAGCAGACTCCACAAAAGTACACAGCACGCAATAACCACAACTTAAAACCAATGGGTTGTGTTCACTTAAGTTACCCACAAGAGATTAAGGAAAGAGAAAAGGAAGAAAAGATATTGAAAGAAGAAAGAAAGTGTAAAGAAAGAGAGGAGAGAATAAGAAAATTGCAAAGTTACTACTGAAAGGCGTCCTTATTGATGGACAGGCTCTTGCCACGTGGCTCCTGATGCTGCCATGTGCATCCGGGCAGCCACCAGGCTGCAGGGCATGTGGCTCTCAATATTGGAGGCCTGACCCCTCCAAGTTGGTTGATTCAACCCAATTAAACAACCCAGGGAGATACAAATCTGGTCTCTCACAGTTTTTATAGAAACAACAATTTATAATAATCAATCGAGAATTTTATGGAAACTATAAAGTATCGGTCAGCTTTCTGTTCTCACTGATACTAGTACTATTCTTTGAATAACTTATGCAGCACTGGAAGTGAAAAGTGGCATTTGGCCAACTGAGAATTGTCATTTTATTAGTATTTCAGAGACTGTAAAGCTGAGATACATTCTGTATTTTTCTCCAATCTCCCCGCTGGGACTTCAGTAGCCAAAGAAATCGAAAAATATGAAATGCAGCAGAATCTGTTCTAGGAAGGGAGGATATAATTTAATGTTCAACAGCATTATATCCCCGACAACTGAAAATCTCTTCGTTTAGTATCATTTTTTATAAAGATTAGGTATTCTATAGCCTACATTTCTGTCTGATTAACTGTGTGTCTAGTCTTCTGGGACAATCTATGAGTCATTTAGAAAACCTGTTAACAGAATATTTCAGGTTTCTGCCATTTTAATAGTGGTTCTTGGGTACAAGTAGATTTTTAACATTGTTCTCCAGCTCTCATAGTTTACAATGTTATTAGAAATTCTCTGAAATATCTTGGTGAGAATAGAATAAGATATAAAAATAGATGTTTGAGCTTTAGAACAAGGCAATAAAACGTATTCAGACCCAACAAAGAACAGATCACTCATTCACATGCTTAAAAATTGTGTCCTATCTAGATGACTCTGATGATATATGCGCACGAATATTTTTTTACATTTTTATGTATCTTAAGTTCTGAAATAATTTTATAACCTACCTAAAACCCAGGCTTAAGGTCTAATGTTTTGATTTTTTCTTTATTTTCCTTTTTTCATGGCTATCTGAGGTTCACATACTTTTGCCTCGTAGAACTCATTTGATTTCACTCAGCTTTTTCAGCTCCTACTACTATCCAGAAACAGAAAAGGGAAGAAAAGTACTCACAAGAGAGTAGTCATCACCTCAGAAAATTACCTCACACAGATGTTAGGTTCCATGAACCTGAGGCATGTTGAAACAAAATCAGAACTGGAGGGGCAATCTTTCCATCACAGAAAGATTTCTTTGATTAGTATTATGTAAAATATCCACAGCAAACAGTGTTTAATAGCATAAAACCTGTAAAATAAACCCTATAAAAATACCTGTAAAACTGTAAATATATACATATAAATAAACCTGTAAATATAGTTTTTATATTAAAAATTTAAATTCCTCTAAAATACCTTTAAAAAACCCTGCAAAAATAACCTGCAAATTAAACCCTGTGTTAGTATCATAAAGAATGATCTTGGTAGGTGAGTTGGATAATTAATGTTTTTTATAGCATATGGTGGTTGTAAAGTGTTGAAATTTTGAGAAAGTGTATATAACTTGGTGTTTCTTATGGATGCTGCAACTGTAAGCCTTTTGAATAAATTATAAAGCCTTTAGGCTAGGACAATTAATATAATTGTGATGCAAATGAAACTGTAAAATTACCACTGGTACCATTGGTTCTCTGAATGCTAACCCTAACCCCAACACGGGGCTGAGGCTGAGGTCCCAAGCACTACGAGTTGCCAAGATTAGAAATGCATGGAGGCAGCATTGTTGAGGACAGACAGAATCTGCAAAGTGATAACATTTTGCTAGTCTGGAGGTAGCTATATTACAAATCAGAGTAATAAATCAGATAGCAAAAAACACAATTAGCTTTAGACATTGCTGCATCTCGCAACGCACTCACTCTGTAAAGCCTTCCATTAGCTCCCTCCCATCCTCAGGGGTTTATCTCCCTGTCCTCCAAGGCCATAGCCCTGGTATGGAACAGTCTGGTCACCTTGAGTCAGACTTCTGAAAAGACTGTGAAATTGTGAAAATGACTGGTGAAAAGGTTTAGAGGGCTGAACTGCGCAAAATTAGAAAGGCTGAACTGTAGATAAAAGTAGGAGTGTCCAGGAAGGATTGTTAGTTTCTTCAGGGTTCAAGGAGAATGCCAGCGCAGAAAAGTATAAGACTACATGGGACAAAACCAGTCTGGAAGAGGGGCTGGCCTCCTCCTTCACAATCTGACTAAAGGCTAGCCAGAAAAGACTGTGATAGGGGAGGTCATATGAGCATCCTTTGTGTATTACACAATTAATAACCAATTTGTACACTTAAGCTGTCTGCATTTTGTTTGCAAAGTCTCTCTGTGCTCAGTAGAAGTCACTGAACAAAACATCCCTGGTAATCCAAATCTAGGGCTTCTGAAAATAGCCTTTTATAGTGAGATATGAGTCCATCATAGCATGTAATGATGCGCTGCCCTGGCTCAATACTCTCCGACCAGGTTCTTTTAGATATCCTGCACATGGAAGGTGCAATATTTAATATCAAGGTTACTTATTTGAAAATAATTAATGTTACACAGGATTTTTGACTTAAAAGACTGATACAAAATAAATTGGAAAAACAGCACAAATGTGACATTTAGCAAAATACATCAATTGCAGTACACAGTTCAATCACAATACTGATGTGATTCCTAGTACCAGACTTGCTCACCCTCAAGACACCTGAATATTCCCTATCACCAGAAGGGAATACATGAGCTTAAGCCAGGTCAACCTGGCACGTAGGTTTGTGATGTCAATTCTAACCTTCCTTATTTTCACCTCTGGAACATAATCCAAGTCAAAGTCTGATTCATGAAAGAAAACTCAAAGAAAAAGTAGATTTCATGAGTTAAATAAAGTTCTTCACAAAGAAGAAATCCTTTTTTTTTCATAACTTCCTGATAAAGCAGGAAACTGTAATGAAAAATCAAAAAATAAAATCAGTTTTTGGTTTTCTGTAAACAGTTTGAGACAGTCTATTAATTCTCTATTGAATTGGGATGTGATTCAGTTTGGTTGAATGCCTACGTATACGGGATCTGTAGCATGTTTGGATACCTTGCCTGTTCTATCTGCTGCTCCTAAAGGTTGTGGAGCTTGCCTACCTGTAGTCCCATTCGTATCTCTCCTGCACACTGTACAGAATCTAAAATGGTACTAGAACCTGTCAACAAAATTCACCATGGGTTTCAGCAAGAGTAAGACTCCAAAATATAGTTGTTTGGCTCGATTCCATCTGGACTTCTGCATCCATGCTTGGGAACGTCAATATAAGGTGGACGTGGATGTTTTGGGGTGAGTTCAGAGGAGGGCCATGAACATTTTAGAGTGCTAGAGAACTTCTCCAATGAAGACAGATTGAGAGAGCCATGGTTGTTCATCCTGGAGAAGGCAAGGGTTCAGGAAGACCTTCTAGTAGCCTTCCAGTACCTAGAGGTACTTACAAGAGAGCTAAGAGGGACTTTTGACAAGGACATGCAGTGACAGGACCGGGGAGGGATGGCTTTAAACTGAAAGACAATAGGTCTAAATTGAATCCTAGGAAGAAACCCTTTGCTGAGAGGGAGATGGGGCACTGGAACAGGTTGCCCAGAGAAGTTATGGTTGCTCTATACGTGGCATAGTCCAAGTTCAGGTTGGATGGTGCAAAGTAGTGCAGTGGAAGGTGTGCCGGTCAGTGGCAAGGCAGGGTGGATCTAGATGATCTTTAAGATCCCTTCCAGCCTGAACCATTCTACAGTCCCATGATTCTATGCTACTAAATAAAGATGTGGAGAAGCTGGTGAGGATCCAGAGAAGAGTCGTAGAGATGATTTAAAGATTTGGAAGCCTGTCATATGAGGAAAGGTTGAGAGAACTGGTGTTTTCTGGCTTGAGAAAAGAAGGTTTACAATCTTGTTACAATCTTACAGTGTTTAAAGGATTACTACAAAGAAGTAGTAATTCCCTTTTTTACAAGGAGTCACATGGAAAAGATGAGGAATAATGGGTACAAATTGCTCTTGTGGAGTTTCTGGTTAGACACAAGAGGATAATTTTTCACAATGAGAGTAATTAGCCATTGGAATAATCTCCCCTGGGAAGCGATCATTCCCCAGTGTTTGACATTTTACAGATTCAGTTGGATAGGGTGTTAGGCCATCTTTTCTAGAGCTTTTGGCATGAAAGGTTGGACTAGATAATTTTTGACATCCTCTTCCAACATAAACTGTTCTATGATGCTGAGATTCTGTGATTAAGTGCCAATAACTTGGACACATTTGCTGGGAAACTTAAGGAATAAGGTCACATATGGATTACCAGGTACATCAAAGTGAATGTATCTATCTATAAATTTTAAGTGTGGGAATAATATGCATATCCTATTCCAAATTACTACAAACTGATATTCCAATTTCTAAAGCAAGTTAACAAAATAAACAAACAAACTAAAACCACTTGAGCTCTTTTTTGTATTTCTGTGAGGCTCACAATAGTTCTTAAGGCGTTTCTGTAAATCCTTTATGGTGGTTCTATATGGAAACTTTCAGGAAAGTTAAGACTACTTGGTCCAAGCAGGGAGGATAAATACAGCCTGTATGGATATTGTCATTCAGAAATAAAGTGATCTTAGTTTCCTGTAACTCAATGCTTTCTCTACGGAAATCAACCTGTGCTGAACCATGACCACATTATTTGAATGGCAGCATCCACAGAATGGCATAATGTGCTTCAAGTTTACAATTATAATGATTCATTTCTATTTTCTAAATATTCCTGTACTATCAAGGTCTTAGTGCCTAATGATAAATAAAATTATGTTTTATGTAGTTGTCTAAGTTTTACTTAGCTCCCTGCCAAGTCCCAGACCCAACACCAGAAAACATACAGCACAGTGCTAAGAAAAAAAAAACCACGAAAGATCCAAACCAGCCAAACTTATATGAAAATAAATGTATTTGCATATATTACGGGTGAAATACTATATATAATTCTGAAAGTAGAAGGGAAAGGGAAGGGGGAAGGAACAAAAACAAAATAAAATATACATGATCAATAACCCAAGATCTAGCAACTAAAGAATTAGCAAAAGAATATCCTACTACTCTCCTTGGGACAACAGAAAATCGCACTGGAACAACCACCAGTAACCTCCACCTCCCAAGGTCGACAAGGCCTTACCAGGCCTCGCTCCCCAACACAACAGACCTGACAGCAGGGAATCAACACCTCCAGAGCCACTGGAAGGAAAGAGAGAGAAAGCCTCTCCTCCTTTTTTCTCTATACTCCTGGCTTACATAAAAATTGTGGGGAATATCGGCTAATCTGGGCACTTCCTTGGTTACAAACTGGTCACCAAGGAAGGCCTAGACTAAAACTACCACAGTAGTGCTTTTCAGAAGCAAAAGAATACAAAATGTGTTAAAATATATTTTTTTAAAAAAAGAATTTTATCCTGAGATAATTTGACAGTGAAGGATTTTATATGGATAATCACCAATTTTCTTCACTTATGTCTCAAATATTAAAACTCACTGTAGTTATTAATCAGCAGGAGTAAAGGTGTCATGATATAACCCTTCATTATGATGATTATTGCTTACCTTTATAGTCATAATACTGAGAAGCTGTAAGATAGGCAGAATCGTCTTGTACTAACCACAGTGCAAAGATAAGAACAGAAATGTTTCTAGTTATTATCCAAGTAGAAATTAACTATTGGAATAGTAACATTCAAATGATCAAAGTTGAATACTTGGGTAGGTGCTTCCAAGTGAACATACAATTATTCTCTGGTGCAAGAGAGCAGGATTTGACTACACAAGGATTCTTTACAGGCAACTTCCAATCGAAAGGGAAGTCTCTCCCTCTAAACACAAATTTTTGAAGACTGTGTAACATTTGAAATTTGAAAATAATAGCTATTACAGTTATACTATCTGAAGGAATGTATTGTGGATTTACTAGAATGCATTTGTTATTTAGCATGATTTTTCTCTGTAAGATCTTGTATTTCATTTTGTGTAGTTAGTCTTGATTATTGGCTCGGCCGTTGTTTAAGAGGCTTGCATGAATTTCATTAAGTTGAATTGGATGTCTATTTGTGTTCATATAAGTCCCACTCAAATTTGGGTTCTGTGTGTGCAAATTTATTTATGCTTATCTACACTACCATATAAAGGTAAAAAGGTGAAGAGAGTTCTTCACGGACTTGATTTACTTGTGAAATAATACCCCAAAATAAACAATTTTTTAAAAAAATTCATAGAATCAAAGATTAAAAAAAGTACTGTAAGTTATTATACACATGGAAATGCAAAGTAATTCTGACAGCTTGGCATTAATTTCAGATACAGTAAAATCTAGTGCATGTAGCAATGCTAGCTATTAATCTTCTCAATGATTCCACTTCACTTTTGAACCATTAAAAAAATTAAAAAAATTGGTTTCAAAGACAAAATTAACCGTAACCATTTTTGTATAGTTCCAATCCTTCATAATCAGTCCCAGATTGATAATTGTGTCACAGAGAACATACTCAAATATTTTTGAGCTGGAAGTATGAAAAATTTTCCTACTGTCTAAAATTTTCTCAGATTTTAGCCTTCCTTACACAGCAGTCTGACAACATAATACAAAACTAAGTAATCTAAGGTCAGATCACTCACTCTTTATGTTATAAATACTGTATGTGATGTCTCATAAAATTCCAGTTCCTCAGATTCAGTTCTAGTCAAAAGAGGGACCAATCATGATTCTTTTCTCAGAATAATTTGTATTTCATATCCATACAAACTCAATGAATGTTAGTGTAATTCTCACAGGAACTTGGTAGACTAACATATGGTCAGTCTATGGTTAATTGCACCATAAGCAGTTGATTGCTGCCACTCTTCAATAATGTCCAGTCTGAGACCATCTCATTTAGTGTGTGCTTATAGATTTCTAACATTAGTTTTATTCCTTATTCTGACCATGTTGTGTATTGAGTTGTTTTGGGGCAACAAGTTTCATTCCACTATTTCAAATAATTCCTTCTTTGTCTGAAAAGAAAGCATTCATAGTTTCTTTTTCTGTTATTTAATTCACAATTTTTTCATCTTTTTTTTTTTCCCTCACAGAATTTTAGACCTCTAAGACACCTTGGGGTGTTCAAAACTGCTGCAGTAATAAAGAAGGGATTCACACTACAAAGAGGTCTAGTTTGCTTGCAGCAGGGAAGATACATTATCAGTTATATTGTTCTGTTCCGCGTTACTAAAATCTTTATGGTCCATGACTTCTACTTAAAAATTGCCTCTCAATATAATGTTATCACTGAGAAATACAGCACTGTTATATGGTTTCCCATAGGGTTCAAATTGTCAATGGGGCAATTTTTATTTTATTTTATTTTATTTTATTTTATTTTGTTCTTCTCTTAACTCAGTGATTCCTTAAACACTTTTTGTTCCATAATTTTTGTTTTAATGCATTCTAGTAAATCCACAATACATTCCTTCAGATAGTATAACTGTAATAGCTGTTATTTTCCAATTTCAAATGTTACACAGTCTTCAAAAATTTGTGTTTGGAGGGAGGAGACATCCCTTTCGATTGGAAGTTGTCTGTAAAGAATCCCTGTTGTGTCAAATCCTAATCGTATGTTCACTTGGAAGTACCTACCCAAGTACTCAGTGTTCATAGACTCAGAGGTTTATTTATGTTTTATGCTTTTCAAGCAGTAGTCCTTTATCAGATAGTTTTGATGTGCTTTGAAACCAGAATTATTCTGCTCAGTTCAGATGATTTTGATTGTGAAATTAAAGTATTAGGAAATGCATGACAGTAACACTTGGTATCTCTGAAATTGAATCTGTTTTTAAATGGTAGGGTGGTGTTTATTAGCTTTGTTTATTGGCTTGGTATGATGTAAAGTCTAAGACAAAAGATATGCATCTCTACTTGTACATTTTAAGAATATCGATTAAAAAGATTCAGAAGTAGTTCAATCCAGGTCCCATTCTTTTCTTGTATTGGGTGTTTCTACTTTGATGCAACACTAGGAAACAACCTATCAATTTAGTAGTAAGAATAAAAGAAATAAAAATCATATATTTTATTTCATGGAGTGTTCTAATGCCATGTGACCAATGTGTAAAACTCATCACATAGTAAAATCAATAGCCACAATTCTGTGCCAATCCTACAGTATTGATAAAATAACAATAAGTCTATTTAACTGTGTACTAAAAATACATTGATTTAACTACTTGTAGGCATTTCCTTTGCTTGTTTGTTTGTTTCTGTAAAATTGAAAAGGTAAAGTTTATGGCTTTGCATACTTTTACATTTCAAAGAACCTGTTAAAAAATGCTACATAGGCACATTCAGTCCCTTTGAATCTTTCAAAATGATAAAACTTTAAATATTTCCTTCCTTATCTGTCCTAGTTTGAATTTAATGACCCATCTCTATTTTTATATGCTGAATGATCTATAATTTTGTAGTATAATAACAACATCAACATCAATAGCAGTGCCTGTTCCTAAAGTTTCAAGAATATTGGCTACATTAAATGGTTATGTAATCTTTAAAAATGGAGGGAATCTATTATAATAAGTTCTTTAAAACACAACTGTCTTCTGGATATATTTTATAAAGAGAAAGATATACTTTGAATGTAACATTTGTGTCTTCTGAACGCTTCTTTTAAAATAGGCCTAACCCCAATATTAAGATATCAGAACTTGTAAATGAAAAGAAAAACAGTGATAAGTTTGAAAATTCTTTTGTAAGTTTTTATATTCTGAGGATTCAGAGAAACATTGGAACATTGTCCCCTCTAATTTATTTCCTGTAAAGTCCTTTCACAAAGTTAATGTTGTCCCTGCATGCCTAATTCAGATGTTTCACTCTCTTGAAACTCATTTTCTGTGAGTTAACCAAAGAAAATCAGACAAATTAAAAATCAGAAGCTATAATCTCTATATATATTTATAATAACACCTTTAATAAGTGAAGGAAAAAATAATTTTGATTAATTTTTCTATTTCTTAAAATTGATCCTGCCTAATTAAGGTCAAAGTTCTAACTTCATAAAGTCTTTTTGCCAGTTCACCCTATGTTCCTTAGTAAGTATCATGATACTATTGAATGCAAAGCTGTAGAGAATTTTTTATTAAAAATGTTGAACTAATTTAAAATCACAATGATCATTGGAAGATAAATGGATGTAAACCAGTCTTAAAAAATTAAAAAATGGCAGTGCTGTGTAGTTTTTAAAGCAAAGAATATGACCTCCTTTTAAGTCATTCAGTATCATTAGAATCAATTACTTTGCACTTTCATCAAACTGATATAACAGTTTGACGTACCAGAAGAATAATTTCCTCTCTATGTAGAATATACCCTCCACTTCATCTTCTTCTTGCCACTTGTCATTTATTTGGCAGTATCAGTTTTCATCCCACTCTTCTATGCCGGTGAATTGATTATACTTATGCGCTAAGCAACTGATTATTTTCTACAGGTTCGAGAGTGATCATTAGCTATTCAAATTAACTCCTTGGTTGTGCTACCATTCAGGTAAATCTTAGCTTTTCAGCAGAGTATCCATATTCACTGCAAATATTAGGCTATTGAAAGTGTAGATTGATATGCATTTGTTTTGATCCTTTTTTTGCGTGATTTTACCACTCAAAATTCTTATATAACTGCATTTCTTGTAATCTTTCCTTAAGACTCCTTAGATTCTTCTAGAAGGATCTTTAGCAGCACAGAGGAGCCTGGGTGATAAACACAAAGAATTGTCAGTTAGCAGACAGTATATGTTTTTCAGTCTCAGTTCAAGCTTTAAAGGAGTGAAATATTTCAGAGGATTTGCTTTTCTTTGAAAATCAATTGAGTTGTACCAGGGGATTCTTTGGAGAACTTTCAGTTTATTCCTATTATAGAATTCAATTATAATATATTAGTGAAGGAGGTCAGCACAGTTATTTGGACAAAAGAATATGATTTCTTTAAAATAGATGAGAAATTTGAAAATGTAGATAATCTAAAAAATGTTCTTAATTGTTATGATAGAAAAAATTAAATCTGCTTTCGTTAAATTCCAGGAAAAAAAAAAAAAAGCAGATTGTCAGAGCATTTCCTTTCAGATCATATTAATCAAATGTCATCAATTTCCATCTTGA
This sequence comes from Pipra filicauda, assembly GCF_003945595.2. Classification (NCBI taxonomy): domain Eukaryota; kingdom Metazoa; phylum Chordata; class Aves; order Passeriformes; family Pipridae; genus Pipra; species Pipra filicauda. Next base: position 1,967,606 of record NW_024105175.1, read on the forward strand.
TGTCAGTGGGATTTCTAGTGAAATATATTGCTTTGCAATCTATGTGGCAATTTACAGCTATAGAGATGTAATTAGCTGGTCAAGTAATGAAACATTTCTGAAAGATTCAAATAAGCATGATAGATTTTCTTTTTCCTGTGTGTGTGTATGTAACACTCGGAGAAAAAAAATATGCTACCACTCTCTAGGAGACTACATCTAGCAAAGGATTTATAGTCAGAAAGGAAAACATAGACAAGTCTCTCAGATTAAGTTAAAATATTTTGGCAAACTAGTTTGACAATTTCCTTTCAAGAAATTCAGTTGATGAAAAGACTATTATAAATGTTGCATAAAATTATTTTATCAGCAATAAAAAAACATTGTTTTCCTCAATCAAGAAGTGAATGGAGTATGGTTTATTTTGAAACCTTCAGTAAAGATTTTCTATTTTATTTTTTATTTCTCCAAAGTAAACCATTTGTATCATATATTGGGGTATTTTGGTTAGTCTGTCATTTTGTCCCAGTCCTATTTATTTTTTTTTTTTTTTACTCCTTATAAAACAGCAACAGGATTGGTTTAGTTTGATTTTTTTTGGATTTTTTTCCCCTATGCATTTTAATTGCATCTTCTTAGCAGAATTTTATTTCATATCAATAAAAAAAACAAGAGTAAGAGGAACAAATGATTTTCAGTGCAAAATGTATTTCTGTGCAATATAATGAATCACCTCTGCCTCAGAGAATGATAGCTGTGCCCTTCATCTAGTGTTCTTTAGGAGATGAATAGGTATAGTATATAAATCAAATAACAAAAATTACAAATTTCACACTACTGAAGTGGCATGATAAATTTGGAGGCCAAAAAGAGAGCCACAAAATCACTCAAGATTAAACCAAATTAAAAGTATTCGGTATGTCTTTGACAATTTCCTGTAACTGAGTGATTTCATCATAAGCCACATCTTTCTGAGGAGACATTTGGAGTTGCAGGTGTTTGAGGTTTCCCCAGGGAATTATACTCAGTAATTTGGTTTTCTACGAACAACACTGGGTTGTCAAGGGGCATATGTTTTTGTGCCTTATTATTCTTCTAAATTATCTGTCTTTCAGCAAAAAACAATGATAATAATCTGGAAACAAGAAAGTGGCTTTGGCCATTAGGTTCTGAGAAACAGACAGCTGTCAGAAGGCTTTACTTCCTGCAGAGAAAGATGATTTAAGTGAAACAAACCATCATAAACCCCACTCAACTAGAATATATTAAATCCATGTGGTTGTTTTACTTTATGTGGTGTTATCCACTCACAGAAAGCAGTAGAAGTAAGGAGAATCATATCCTGTTGCTTGTTTTACTTTTTACAGCTGTGAGGAGAAATATGCAAGAAAAAAAAAATCTATCATTTCAATTCCATTTATGTCAAAACTGGCCCAGCAACACATTTGATACCTATTTATGCTGACATGAACTATCTTACAGTACACTGTAACAATTATTAATCATTATAGATTTACATTAAATTATTCATAATATGTGCTATTATCTTTTTAGCTTATCAAAAGTTATGCTGCCACATATATAGTATCCTGAATGAGTGACGTGGATTGTTTTTGTTTGGTTTCTTTCTATTCAATAACATAGTGACAAGCTCTCTAGAGCTGATTTCACTGCTTGTTTTTTTCTTTATCAGTTAGTGCTTGGTTCACCATTTGATTTACTAGAATGGATACTGTAAGGCATGCCTATTCTCTTCTTCTATTGCATTTTTCTCTCAGATATAACACTTTTTGTGGCTTTGGGGTCATATTTTTGCTTTGCTGGGGTTTTTTGGGTGCGAGTGGGATAGCTATTGATCTTTTTCCCAACAAAAATATATTTTGAATGAACTCAATTCTGTAAGAAAAGAGTTATGTTAAATGGAAATGGTCCAACAAATAAAAAAAAAATCAAGAATTCGTTTACTGTTTGTGAGTGATACAAATGAGCCAGCTTGCTATGCTATCACATTTGACTGAGTTTCTGAATGAGAAAACAGTAAAGTAAGAGACAGTTTCAGAGAAAGGTTGTTTTCTGAGATATTTTAAATGTTTATGAATAAACAGTGTAACAAATTTCCATAGTTCAACTTTATTTTTTGTTGTTAATGAGTGAAAAAGTAATTTAAGGCTCTCTAGTGACTCCAAAGAAGCAATGTTCAACTCCTTTGAGCTTTAAAGCAATTTTCATTTAAAGGAATTATCTTTTTTAGTCATGCATTCATGATTATGGCATTCATTAAAACTGTGGACCAACTTGATCAACATAACAAATTCCAATTTTTAGATCAAATACTACCTTGTGAGCAGAAACCAAGCAGCAAGAAAAGCATCAGAGTGGCTGCTATATCCATATATCACTTCACAGATGATGCCCTTATTTAAGTAAATTAGTTAATATATTCCAAAATACTTATTCAGCTCAGAATAAAATTATCTAAATGTTTAAAAGTAACCAAATGAAGAAAGAGTGATATTACCTATTTTCTCATTTCATATAATGGTAAAAGAATATTTTCCATGATTATTACGACTTTACTACTTGACTTCTAATTATATGCATAACACATGGAAATTCACGTCTGCTAAAGCTGTGAGGTGAAGCAGTCTGCTCCACTTCTTTAAAGAAAACATCTCAAGTATACTAGAGAAGGGTTTTAATCTCTGAAGCTAGGTATTTGTGAAACAGACTTTAGAATAATAAATATTTATAAATAAAAGGAAATAAACTCTTTGGGGTAAAGCAGAATATCACAAAAGGGCCTGTAAATAAATTCTTTCCTGATACTGTGTCAGATTTTCCCTTCTCTCTAATCTTGTTGCCAATCCACAGATTCTGACTGGCAGCAAACTCCATTCAATCTCTTTTGTGTACCTTCAAAAAGCATTTTTTTCTTACTCCTCTGGGGCTTATAAATCCTGCTCCCTTCTAATTCTTCCTTGTTCCTAGACTCCTGTTCTTTTCTAGCCTTTTCACTGCTTACTTTTTTATCTCTCCTCTTTCTCCACTCAACTCAAGAGTTTTCCCAGTGGTATACTCAGTTGCTACCAGGACAGCAATCCTTCCTTTAAGATTTCATGGGAACCACATGTAGTCACCACATGCAGTCACCACACAGCAATCAGGAAGAAGCTTTCTCTGCTCAAGCCTTTTACCAAATGAGAAACACACCATGCACACATTAAACTGCGTGAAAATTAACAAAACTTGTACTTTATTATAACAAAGAATAACATTCTTGACTTCTAAGTCACTGAAGAATGAAAAAGCAAATCCTTATCTTAAAGTGCAGTGGAAAGAGAAAAATAAATTTAAGAAAAATCAAAGTCCAAAGCAAAAATTAGATTGGAACAATCAACAGGTTTTCTTTAATTATTTAAATTATTGAATTTCAGTCATTTTTCTTGTATTTGCTTTACTTTAAGGTTCATTGGCAGGAAGAAGTTACTAAAAGGTGTGTTATAATGTGTAATCAAATGTCTTTTGCATATTCATTGTTACTGTGCACCCTATAAAAAATGTAATCAATCTCATCTCTTGTTTTACAATTTCCCTTGTAATCAAGAATCTCTATATAGGTGGTAACTGAAGAACTCTAAAACCTTATCTTCTCACACCACAAAGGTATGTGACATGACTTTATGTATTGTTTGCTGTATACCTTGAGTGGTGTAAATATGAAAAAAACCCCAAGGTAGCAATAGTAAATTAGTGGCTACAAATGACATAAAGTTTTGAGAGTGTTTAATTGAATTAATTATCTCAATGAATACTCTATTGAAAACTGAGACTTTCCAAATATTTTGAAGAGCTTACATTGCATTATAATCTCTTAGAATATAGGAAATTAACACACAGTTAACTTTAGTAAAAGCACAGAAAGTATTTTACTGCGTAATTTTTAAAATAATCAGAAAGAGGACTAACATTGCAAATAATCCTTCTTATTCATTAGAGATAACCATTTTAGGTTAAATGCTGAATGATTATATATCTGTCATCATCTGATGCAGTGTTGTTGGTTTAACCTCAGACAGCAACCAAGCAGCACACAGCTGCTTGCTCATTGCCCTGCAGTGGAATGGGGAGGAAAATTGGAAGATTAAAAGTGAGGAAACTCAGAGGTTGAGATAGAGACAGTTTAACTTGTAAATCAGAAGTCAAACACATGGGCAAAGCAAAATAAGGAATTCATTTGCCACTTCCCGTGGGCAGGTATTCAGCCATCTCCAGGAAAGCAGGGCTCTCTCTACCAGGCATAGTGGATACTTGGGAAGACAAATGCTGTAACTCCAAATGTTTCCAATTCCTTCTTCCCTCTAGCTTTATATGTTGAGCGTCTTAACACCATATGGTATGCAATAACCTTTGATCAACTGGAGTCATATGTCCTGGATGTGTTACATCCCAATTTTTTGTGCACCCCAGGCTACTTGCTGCTGAGGTGGTGTGAGAAGCACAAAAGGCCTTTGTTCTGCGTAAGCACTGCTTAGCAATAATGGAAATCTTCCTGTATTATCAACACTGTTTCCATCACAAATCGAAAGCATAACCCTATACCAGCTACTGTGAAGAAAATCAATTCTGTTCCAGCCAAAATCAGCACAGATTTGTAACCCATTTGGGAAAAAAAATTATCATAATATAGGATCTTGATGAGTTTTATCAGAACATTAAAGCCCTAATTCAGTCTGTGGGGGGCAGGAAGATGCCTTCAGAGGAGGATGTCATTGTCATCATCACCCACAGACCTCCACCTGGTGGAGATTTTTCATATTGAATTGGGGCTCCATGCAGGGAACTGCTCCATTTTGTATGTGAATAATTCTCTTATCATTTGAGCTGGCTGAGAGGCTACGTTTGACATCCACAGGAGTTACACAAAAATTTGGAGATATAGTATGATAGCGCATGAGGCAGTAGCACTGGGGTATTCACAAAAAATTTAACATAGCAGTCCAACTTCCCTTCTTTCTGCCAAAACTTTTGTTGAACATAACACCAGATCCTCAGTACAGGTTCACAGCTCTGCAGTCCTGTTCTATCCATTCATTTCTCAGTCACCCTTATGGAAAGACAATTTCCTCACTCTTCTTTCTCCTTCCTGTGAAAGAAGACAAAATAGGCCTTGCTCTCTTCTAATAAATAGTAGGGTTCAACAATGATATTAAAAAAGTAAGAGACAATAGATTATTTTTGAAAAACTCATTCTCGGCTCTAGAAGCTGTCCAATATTCCTATCCTCCTTAGCTCCAACAAAAAAAAAGAAATCTCAATTTAAGCAGAATTATAGTCGGTCCTAATTTCAAGTTCATTGTACAGAATAAAGCAAAGGAAATCAAATTTTGATTTTTTACTCCCGGTGTGCATAACAGTTCTTCCTTTAGCATACTCTTATTTTTTTAGCTTCCAACTGCTGGAAACATTGCTACAATTTCCATTGATGTTCCCTTTGAGTAACGAAAGTCAGTAATTTAGCCAACAGCGACAGGCTGATTAGATTTGTTGCTCACTGATCAATCAAAGGGCTGTCTTGATCTCACTGGCCTTCAGACTGCTTTAGAGAGACCAGCCTTAGGGGAAATATTTTGCTTTTCCTTTTCATTCTTTTCTAAGTAAATTCAGCAACTTAGAAAAATTGCAAACTGTTTGCTTAACTCTATGTTTAATATCATATGAAAATATTGATTAAACATCACACAAGTAAAGAGAAGTAGAAATACAGACAAATAGAAATAAAATGGCTTCAAACTAAAAAGAATTATTGACTCAAATGTGAACTGAATATGAAAAAGAAAGAAGTTAAGCAGGAAGAAATGAATATGAGAATAAGCATAAAAAGGATGACAAGAAGAATCAAGGACAGTAAAATCAATATCTGAAAAAAAATTGGCTAATACAGTACTATGTAATTTCCTTTCCTTAAAGAGTGTTATTTAAAGTGAAACCCCGGTACAAACATAATATGGACACAAAGAATAATGTACCCAAGTACATTCATGTCAAAACATCAATTAAAGATCCAAATAAAACTTTGTCCAATACTGTGTTGGCTGGTGAGTTCAGAGAGCTAGGTAATGATTAAAATAAACAAACAAACAATCCCCCAAACCACACAACTAAAAACCACTAAAAGGAATAAATAGATACTATGGTGTGAGTATGTCCAAGTAAATAGTATGACAGGTTATAAACTGTGAGAACTGTTTTTTTGGGGTTGCTGAGAGCTTGGTGTAACATAGGCTTGTTAATAACGTGAGATGCATGGATACCATATGAGGGAGAAAATACAAAACTTAAAACATTCACATAATTGAACTTGATAAACCTCAAAAGGCTAGGAGGCTGTAACTGCTAGTTTTACTGTTTGGAATTGAATTTCTGTAGCCTAAGATTAGGATTATCAACACAGAATGGCATAGAAATGATAAATTTACCAACCTATACTACAAATTTAAGAGGAAATCTTAGTGTGTCCCTTAGAAAAACAAATGAGCAAACAAACAAACTAACCAACAAACCAAGCCACAACTAGTAATTTTCACTTTATGATAGAAAATAAAAGTATTTTTTCAGATCATTATAGAATGTTAGAGAGGAAAAGACCTGAAAAAAAACCAAAAAAACCCAAAACAAACAAAAACAAACAAACAAACAAACAAAACCCCAAAACCAACAACAACAACAACAAAACAACCAACCAAACTAAAAAGTTTTATAGAAGAGCTGGACACTGTACTGGCCTCGAATAAATATGATGTTTTAGATTTTCAAATGTGACACAAAACCAAAATTAAAGGTAAGGTACAGGAAAGCAAGTTAAGAAACTATTCTAATTTGGTTTTATTATTATAATTTCAATTCCAATATATCTTATAAAAATTAAAATTCTGAAATTATGCATATCAAATACCCCTTTGTTGACAGTGGTATATCTGCTCAATATATATGTGGTTACACCTTCATTGTGGCCAAAATAACTTCAGTTATTTGGACTGAGATGTGCATGCAAATAAATAAGTTCCAAGCATTATCCACACACTCAAATTTTTGTAAGAAACAGTTTACAAAGTATATTTTCTAGAATGGAAGACACAAATATATGGTTAACTTTGCAGTGTTAAGACTGACTTGTGGAAACAAACCCCAAAACTCACAGAGTATTGAAGCAGGTATGTTTATTTACAGTGCCAAGTGCATGGGGAATAATTTCGCCAAACATGAACACTTATTACCTTTGCTCAGCTTCTTTTATGTTATACAATGTTACATATGCATTAGTTGTGTTACATATACATTAGTTGTGTTACATATACACTAACTGTGTTACGTATGCATTAGCTGTGTCAGCAAATTCCTGAAAATTGGGAGGGGAAATCATTAACATACACCACACCTATAACTCTTCCTTGGAATGCCACTTGGGCGTCTTCATTTGGGGGTCTTTTGGATGAAGTAAGAGTCTTCCTCAGCTCTGAACTCGTCACCTTTGCAAGGAATGCTGAGCTGGCACTGGCCACTCACCTCAAAACTGGTTTCATCTTGTCTCTTTCTCTCAGAGCCCCCCTTTATCAATCTTCAAGGTCTCCCTCAAAGCTCCTTGTCATAACTCTGAGGTTTTTGCTTCTGCTAGAATCCTCATTATGAGATTAACCATGTCCTGTCTGTAAGTTAGCATAAGCCAGCAAGGCCCTATTCTAATTTAACAATATTCTATCTAAAAATTAGCTCTAGTAAGCAGCTAAGGCTACAATCTTTTATCACCACTTTATATTTTGATCTCCCCTTATCAAGACAACATCAATGAAATTGAGTTTGCCACCCACTGATCTTTAGTTTAGAACAATAATGAGAGAGAGAACATCTATAATATCAAATGTCATCAGATTTCTTTACATTCAAAGAGACTGAGTAGGCCAAGAAAAGAATGACATTTAGATCCTGAAACTAGACTTGAGCTTTGCAGTTTTTAACTTAAAATCACTTTTCAACCTACTGAAATCCTCTTTTGAGTGCCCAGGCACCTGCTGAATGTGCAGGCAGTGTCTGGTTCCTCTGAATGGCAACCACACCATGCAAGAGAACCTGCCTAGGAAAACAGTGGGGATTGACAGTACTGTGGGGAGGCTGGACATTATCCTGTGTTTGGGATTTACATTTAGAACCTCTTTTAGATTTCACTGTGTGAACCAGGTCATTTTTTTCTCGTAAATACAGCATTTAGTGCACTTTACCAAAGTGGTATATTTCAAAAAGGTAAAGATAGAAAACTCACAGTGAAATGTAATGACGGGAAATGATACACTGGAAGTAACTGAAAATTTGTTTCATTAAATGTAACATCAGAAACAAGAAAAAGTTAATATGCTGTTCCTGGATGTGAAGAGGAATCCGATAAATGCTTGGATAGCATATTCAGGTTACTGTATAAACATATAATAATTAGCAATTCTGTGACACATACATTAAAAAGAAGTGTAACCTCAGGAGTTATGTCTGCTAAGAAACAAAAGTGTATGAAAGTGATCAGTTAAAACACAGATTTCCTGTGTAATGCTTGGATTAAAGGCAACTATGATCATTATTGTGATGTTTTGGAATAAAATTAAACTGACAAAAAAAGACTACCTTTTCTATAAGAGATTAAAAAAAAATCAGGTTGTTTTTTTTTTTATGTTAACCAACTAATTTGAAATCATAGCATTACTAGAAAAAAACAAATGCTGTGTGGCTTTGTGCATTATTTAAAACTACATAGCACACTGGATATATAATTTTACATAAACACATTTTTTACTATATAATTGGGTACCTAGATTTAGCTGGAGGACATAATTGATTTTGGACTTACTTCTTTATTATTATATTCTCTTTTTAGTGTTTTGGTTTTGTTTGGCATTGAGAATATTCTTCATAGGAACTGGTATGGGGCTATATTTTAGATTTGTCCTCAAAACAATGTTGATGACGGGGATGTTTTAGTTATTGCTGAGCAGTGCATGCACAGAGTCAAGGCCCTTTCTGCTTTTCAGACCATCCCACCCCACAGCTGACCACAACTGACCAAAGGGATATTCCACATCATATGATGTCATGCTCCACATATAAACCCTGGGGGGAAAGAAGGAAGGGGAGGAAACAATTGGAGTGATGGCATTTGTCTTTCCAAGTAATTTACTGCTGGTGGAGTCCTGCTTTCCTGGAGATATCTGAACACATGCCTACCCATGGAAAGTGGTGAATGAATTCCTTGTTTGCTCTGCTTGCATATGTGGCTTTCACTTTACCTAACAAACAGTCTTATCTCAGCCCATGAGATAATTTTTATCCTTCCAATTCTGTTCCCCATCCTACTGTGGTGGGGAGTGAATGAACAGCTGTGTGGGGCTTAGTTGCTGGCTGGGGTTAAACCCAACAGTCCCAGATCACTGCTGCTGTTTCTATGCTGCTGTGCTAGACAGGTTGGAACTCCATTGTGGTCTTGAATTGAAGGAGTGTGGCTATACGTAAATCATTATGGCCCATGGAGATGGCCACACTGGAACAGCTGCACCTCAGTGCTTCTGTGACTATGAATAATTTTATTCTCCAGCAGGTGTATCCCTGAGAAGGCTGCGGCTCAGAGATGCTGCCCCTCATTAGTCACCAAAAAGGGCTGTTGTTTAACCCCCACCAGGAGCTAAGCATCACAGAGCTCTTAGACCATCTAATTAGCTAGTTTCCTCTTTCAGCCAAAAAGTGACGGATAACAGCCAGTCAGTGATACCTTTTGTATGGTTCTGTCTGGTCTGACTGTCCAAGTCTGCTATATTTGACTGGATATTTTTATATGACATCTTGAAAATGAGCCTCCTTTAATCTGTCTTCTGAAGCTTCTCTACTCTGTGGTTTGTAAGTTGCAGATCTAATGGTCAGCAGTAAGATGTTTACTGACTCAGCCAAGAATCACAATATCTAAACTTAAAATTATTCTCGTAGAGGAACTTCAGAGATTAGGTAATTCTTGGAAAGAGGTTAATAAGAGTCTCTCATCCATATTTTATACCCTATAATCCAGTTAAATCACTGTTTAGGCTGGAAGAAACTGGTTCTTGGGCACTCATCCATATTTAAAGAAACCTAAATTTAGATAGCAACATTTGAACTGTAATATGGTGAAGATCAGTACAATCATGAATAACAGAACCTGGCCCAGAACATGGAGAAACTTTTTGCAATTACATTATTCCAGACTTGCTGTACCGAAAGAGCTTTATATGTTTATGCTAATACATCTTATTTCACGGTTCATGTTTTTTCTTCAGTTTATGTAGATATTTTGAGTAAAAAATTTAAAATTTTAATTAGCTATGATTAGATTGTCTGCTCTTCATTCCTCTCTTCCTCTGCCTTTGTCCCTGTACAATAATTTTCACCAGAAAAAAAAATAAATCCGATTGGTAATTCAAATACTGACCCATGTGGAAACAAAGGGAAAACAGTGCATGAGCAGTTGTCAGTTGTTCAGGTCTGGAAAGCAATTTTCTTTATCTTCAATATTCAAAATAGAGAAAGTTCTGCTTATCCATTACTACCCATCTTGAAGGAACAGAAATCAACATACTTGAAAACTGAATATTTAACAGGTAATGATCAGAAGTATTAGAGTAGAACAAAGATAACCCACATTCCTCTAAATAAACCAAAGCAACATAAGAGAACTACTGTCAGCAGACATTTGAGCAATCTGCAAAACAACCCACAATAGTAGGTTTTTTTAGCATTGATGACAACAGTGAACAAAATAAATCATCACAACGGTGATTTGTCACCAAGTGCTACAAAAGTTGACATGAAAATGCCTTTCTTGAAGCCCTTGAGCATAATAAACTTCTTTGGAAATACACTCAGAGAGGACCCTACAAGCAAAAAGAAAACTCTGCTTCCAGCAAATTAGTGTCACTCTAGTACATTTATAAACACTTCAAAAGACAGATTTACAAATTAAGTAGGCGCTGACTTTGAGATGCTCTAATAAATGTTGAAGAGCAAAAAGCAGGAGGTAGCAGGGGAATTTCTTGACCTTTTGTTGTTTTACTTTTCAGCTGTTATAAGAGAAAAAATAAACTAATCGGAAAAACTTAGCAAGCCTCTTATGTCTGAAGAAACCTGACAACAATATTCAAATTAATTAAAATATAAAAATTAATCAAACTAGGTAGACTTGGTTTATGACTTGAAAATATATATGAGTCATACTATTTCCCATGACAAGTGGCAAAAAGTACACACTTTGTAGTTCAGATTTGACATGTATATAAGACACAGAACATATATATCCCCTAGCTTTTGTCCATGTCTCTTTATAATTTCTGCAGTCTTCTAGAGAAGCACACCATGTAGGATTTGGGGGAAGATCCTGGAACATGCCTAGACTGTTTCTGCCATGGTGATATCACATGTTTATTATTTAGCTGTATTAAAAAAAAGTCTTTTTGTCTCCACTAATTTTTCAAGGTTGTTCAATAAATGCAGTTCTGTATCAGTTCTTTATTCTCACCTAAATTTCATTTATGGTCTCTTCATGCTCATTTCCTTCCAAGGCAACATTTTTTTTCAGCTAAAATAGCTCATCTCCTCATAAAGCAGTTACCTCTTTTCTCCTTTTCCTTCAGACAATTCATTTAATAAAAATCCATGTTTTCTACACTAATATTTCATTCAGCTTGGTTTTATAAAGGACAAGTATTTCTACTTTAAAACCTTATATACTGAGCAGGAATTACCCAGATCACATCTCCCTTTTTCTACTTTCTGCAGAGGAATGGTACGTATTTTGTAATCATTCTGTATTGTCAAAGATTTGATATTTAATTACCACACCTTAATTCTTAAAATATTCTGAAACAGAAAATGTCTAGTTCCTCTAACCAGAATGTGTTAATTTCTCGAAGTATTGATGGATATTGAGATTCTTCAAAAGAATAGTGACTTACACTACTGAAGTATATATAATATGTGAAATAAAGGCATAGTCTTATTATGGATGAAAGGGTAGACCATTCCTTAGCTAAAACTGGGATCGTAGTCTCTGCTTACTTAGTTGTAAGTCTTTATTTTTGAAAAAGATTTGACCCACTGAAACAGAAAAGTTTTAAATCTTTATGAGAACAATCTCTGCACATGAATTTGTATTCAACAGTCAACTATCCAGTTGCACTAGACAGAAATAGTTGATAGACTGTCCAGTGCAGAAGGAAAAAGCAGATGACTGCTTGTGATATAATTCTAATTCATTTGAAATTACTTTGAAATGAAGCCAGTTTCCGCATGGGATGGCAAATTTCAGGTAAGCAGCTGATGTTGGATGTGACCAGCATTCGTTCAGGTATATTAATTGCATATCCTACAGTGTCTCACAAATATAATACTTTAAAAATTCTCGGAAAAACTCCTTAGTCACATAATATAATGAATACTTACAGTGTATTAAACAGTGTTGGTTGTGAGGAGTAGGACAGGGTGCGTTGTGGATAGTGGTATCTTTTTCAGGAAAGAGTTGGTTGATTTCCACTCCTAGCATCACATTTTGAGATAGAGCAAAAAAAAATATTGTGGTTCATAATAGCAAATAAACTTCTTCATAATAGAAAACAGTTTCTTTTCCTGAGATTAAAAATAAATCAGTAAATAAATTTAGTGCTACATTGTCATATGTTTCCTTTTAAATTTTCTTACATGCTTGCCAGAAAGGTTCAAACTAACATATAATCCTGATTCCTTTGGAATTCATGCAAGTTTACCTAATCAATTCTGAATCACTGGATTTTTTTCCCAACTTCAATGTAGAGTACATCAATCCCTCTTTTTCCTATTGTACAATGAATTTTATTATAAATTGAAATAAATTAGAGTCTCCCAGCAAATACTTGGAGGGAGAATAAAAATGCGCTTTGTTTTCTAGGAATGACAAGGCAAGTGATAAGTCTGTTTTCATAATGAGGTAATAAACCTAGTTACTAACAGAAATAAAAAAAATTTCTATTATATGGCACCATAATTGCTTAGATAAACATTTCAATAGTGTCTTTGTCTTTATCACATATTAAACAACTATGTTCTGCAGCATCATTCATGACTTAAGGACTGTTACATATACAGCCATATTAATAAAATAATACATCTTCACTACTTCTTGTTATTAGAATACTGCCTTTTTGTAAAAGGAAGATTATTTCATTAAGTTTAAAGTTTTCGGAAAATACCACATTAAATTTGGTAACTATTTTATGATCCAATCAAAATTATAAACAGCATGTAATAATATTTGGAAAATTAAGTCCTTAAAATCATAATGCAATTTTCAGACATTTATATTTTTGTGGTCTAGGCATCATAAAAGGCAGAAATCTGAATTAAGTTTCCTCAGGTACTGAAAAAAATTAGACCTGATGAGCTAATACAAAGTCTTCTTTAAAGCTGCATAGAAAAATAACTTCATATTGACAGTTTCCTTTTTTGGGGCACTTACTTTGATTAGGCAGTGGATTTAAAAAAATATTATTTTCCTCAGTGATCTCTTTAAATGTCTAAAGACGTAGTAATTTGCTTATTTTCTTTCTTAGTATTTCTTGCTTGAAACTAAATAGCTTATTAATCATCACTGCACCTTCTGTAGAAATTAATGATTTTTTTCTATGTTCTTTTTGAATAGTGTTTTAGTTTTTCTTTTTTGTTTTTACTAAAGAAGTATTTGAATTAATAGCATTACTTTATTGCATTTTTTTCAGTTGTAACTTTTTTCAAAAAGAAAAGGAAGGAAAAAAGTATGTACATGATCAAAAGAACTTGAAAGCTGAATCTTTTCAGCATTTGTGGTTTGATCTTATAAGTTGTACCAGATTTGTCTTTTGCCTTACCCTTGTGACTAATCTCATTGAACTCCAGGACTTTTCTCATGATAAAGCATTTGCAGAACTGGCCCTGAGATAGTACAGGAAATTAAAGATTCATAGAATTGCTCGTAGTGGAAGTCATAATGCACTTTCATCATATCTATGTGGTAAGTCACTTTGCTGACTATATTCCCAGTATTGCAGCTTTTATTATGCTTTTTTTTCTTTTCCCTATGGTTGAGATCAGTTATCTGATTTTACATGGGATTGAAAAACATTTTCTACTAAATCTGAAGTTAAAAAAAGATAATACATAACAATAATTTTTACATGCTTTTGGAAATTATCTCTCCTCACAGGCACATAGAAAGAATCACTATCTAGACTTGAGCAACTAATAAGTGCACTATTTAATATAGAGAATTTCTCTGCTGTGTAGTTGTACCAAAACTTTATATATTGTAATTTCAAAGGGTAGTAGAAATTTGTTGTTGCTCTTGTTGTACAGAAGAAGGTCACAAATCTATTTAATACAACTTCCTCAGTCTCATCAACCAGCATGAGAGCCCTGTTAGTCTTGGAAACCTGACAGCTTAGATGAGTATTCCTGCTGTTTTATGATTGGCATGTACTCTCATTTGGCATCAATCAAGAATTTGAGTGTTGCTTGAAGTCCTTTCAGAAATGGTGCTGCATTTTTCAAATGCTTTTAAACTATGCTTCTATGTCTTATAAAACTAACTGACATTTAATTTAACATAAAAGTAAAAATATTTCATTAGCTCCCACTCAAAAACCTTCCATTTGAGTTCCTTAAGTTCCTACTCTGACAGTAAATAGGCTTTTTTAAGGAAGGCATTTACAATGAACAGGTTATTTGTATTAACTGTCACTTATAAAGATGACATTCTGTTGAGAAAAATCATGTTTAATTCTAGTCTCTGATTAAAAATTTGCAAAACTTTCGACATTTGTACATATCTTCAGAGGAGTGAGTTTCTCTGTAATAGACTGCATTCTAAAGGACCAGTGATTTTTAAAACCATAGAAAAGTTTTTGGGTCCAGACTCACAGTGGCATTCTGCTGTTAAAAGACTCAAATGCATAACTTTTGTTAGTCTGAAAGGGAAACAAATCCATGTTTGTGGACAGGGTATACTTGGGTTTACAAACAATTTTAATAATCTTATCACATAGAGCTTTTAAGGAAGTTAAAACAGCGTGAGATTAAAGGACAGGTACTTGCATGGATAAATAATAAGACAGGTAGCATTACAGTAGTAAATTATTAGCTTTTACTATGGAGAATTGTCCTTGACAAAATTCTGTGGGGTCTATGCAAGGACTTATGTTGTTTAAGATATGGACAAGTGATGTGGAAAAATAAATTAAAAGCACATTTGTGGAAGAACTGTAGAACGATATTATAAGACTGTAGAAGGACATTATAAGACTGAGTGACCAGGAAGAAAAATTGTCAAAGAAATTCAGTATAAATAAAAATTATATTCCTGCTGAAAAAAAATCCCAATGTCATATATAAAATGATGAACTCTAACCTGGTGGCTGCCACACAGGACTAGCAAAATGGGATTATGATAGTTATTTTATGAAAATGTTTCCATCTGGAAGAAGGTTAAAAACAAACAACAAAAAAAATTACAACAAAATGAATATAATCAAAATTCTAGAAAATAGAAATAAAACTAATGTGCTCCTGACAAATCCATGCTTTGGCCACATTCTATAGTGTGCTGTTTTGTCTGGTTGGGCTTTGAGTTTCTATTTGGTTTTGTTTTTTTTTTTTGTTTTGGTGAGGTTATTCTGTCTCAAAGTTGTAAAATAGATTGCATAGGATGAATGACTGAGCAAGTTGAAAGTCATCAGTTTGAAAAAGAAATGGCTTGAAATGAACATCACAGATGTCTATCAAGTAGTGAGTGACATGAACAGAATGGACATTGATCAACTCTTCACTGTTATATAATCAGAAATAAGGACTATGAATTTATAGAGGAGGAGAAAAATTTAGAATAAACCAAAGGGTATACCTCCTCAGAAACAATTCAAGGAATATCTTTGGTGCCATCCCAGTTGCAAAACTGGATGCAAAATTTTGCAAAAGTTCAAGAGGGGAAAATATAAAAGTATTTATAAGAAAGATCGGTTAGGAGCAATTGAATAGACCTCACACATCAGAAATTCCCAGACGTAAAGATAGATGAAAAGGCCCAGGAAGTGCTTAAGACTAATGCATTTGCTTCCTCTTTTAGTAATTTTTAGATAAAAAAATGTTGACTCAGTTGACCTTTGTTTCGAAGCTGTAAACCATTTTTCTTATTCTGCAGATAACATGAAAATTTTAAAACATGGCAACTCTGATTGAAGTGTAGCTTAACCTTCGACAAAATTCAGTCTCTATAAACACCTAATATGTGCTACCAGACATGCCAAGAACTGTCTGTATGATGACAGTGATAGAGCTGAGAGATGCTTTGCTGAATGTACTGCAAAATTTAATTATCTTCAAGAAAGGATTAGAGAAAATATTACTAGCAAGGGTTTTTGACATGAGTATGAGAAGAGTAGAAACCTTTATTTAGTTCTATAGAAATTGTCTCCCTTTAGATGAAGAATCAAGTACTCACTGGGTTATGGAGAGAGAAAGAATGAAAGAAATTATTAGGGTAATTGTAATAATAGAGACAGAGGGCCTCCTCAAAAGCATGTAGTGGTGTTTGATATAAAATGCATAAAAAACCCATCAGATTAAAGACACGAACATAAATTTTCCCTTTTTGGAAATAGTTCCTTAGCTCCCTTATGGAAAAACTGCATAATGACATTTTGAGAAGGAAGCTAAAAGGTTTTTCATTCAGCAGAGCCAACTGAAAAGTTGTTTCTCCTGGGATATGTCAGAAAGCATAATGATAGCTATTCCATTTTGTTATTCCTTTAATCCCCACTAGATGCAATGTGACTAGATATCAGACTAAATATTTGCCATGTTTTGATTTTATTTTTGATATTTATTCTTGTAAGTAGTCCAAAGGGTAAAGTATCTTCAGTTTGCTTTGTTTTTTAATTAAGTAGTGCCACTAAAGCCAATTAAACACCAAGGGTGAATTTTGCTTGCCAAGGCACCATAGTTTTAAAATAACTGCAGGATACTTTAACTTGTCTTTCATGGGCATATTAATAGATTAAATGACGTTAAGATTTATACTCTCTGCAATAGGTGATGGAAAGATTAAATGTGTATTTAACCAACTGCTGGCTTTTCTCTGAAGAATATTCCCCCCTCCCACAGCAATCAGATTATTATATACAATAAAGTAAAAGGAATGTAACTATTTTGCAGGATACAGGTGTACATTTATTGCCTATTTAATAATTTGTATTTTAAAATAGTATTTTATTACAGATAATACCTGTTTTAACTGTTTTGCACTCTTTTCAAATATACCTTTAAGGAATAACTTCTACTTCACAATACTGCGAGCTTAACAGAAGAAATATAATTCTCAGACACAGATTATTATTTTAACACAATTTTAATTTTTTTTTTTCCGATGTATCAAATTGACTACCAGAAGTTTTACCCAATCTATGCTTTAAACTAGATGAATCCTGCTTACCAATACTTCCTCATTTCAACTCTTGGAAGTCAAAAAAGTAGATTTCCTAATGCGGGTGCTTGCAGTTTCTAATACAGTTCTGGTGCAAGCCGAGCAATAAACCAGGCACTCCAGTAGAATAGTTATTGCTTCCACTGCCGTGCATGGCAATAACAACCAACCTCTGCCAGAACTTCCCTTTTAATGATAACTTGACTAATTAATTGATAGATTCAGAAACACAGGGCCTGGATATTAGAAATTTCATTATGCACAAGAATAATGCATGAATAATACAGGCTTTATGCTTTACTGAAAGAAAAGTATTCAAGAAGCTATTTCATTGCTACTAGAAAATGATGATTAAAATTAATAACCATTGTAACAGAAATAAATAGTAGACTTTGTGAATTATGATGCTTTAAATCCATAGAAACCTTGAGACGGAATTATAGCCTAGTGAGTATTTCCTCATTTTCATATCCATAAAATAGATAGATGTATCAGTATTCCACCTATTTTCCTTCAGCTCCAACTTCTTTTCCTGTTACCTGCACCTATCTTAGGAGAATACATCTATGTCACCCTCAAAAACTTTTTCTTTTTCTTTCTTTCTCTCTCTTTCTCTTTCTTTCTTCCTTTCTTTCTTCCTTTCTTCCTTTCTTTCTTCCTTTCTTTCTTCCTTTCTTTCTTCCTATCCTTCTGTCCTTCTTTCCTTTCCTTTTTTCCTTCTTTCCTTCCATTCTTTTTTTCTTTCTTCTTTCTTTCTTTTCTTTCTCTTTCTTTCTTCGTTTCTTCCTTTCTTTCTCTTTCTTTCTTCGTTTCTTCCTTTCTTTCCTCCTTTCCTTCTTTCCTTCCCTTCTTTCTTTCTTCCTTTTGTTCTTTCCTTCTTTTCTTTCTTCTTTCTTTCTTTCCTTCCTTCTTTCTTTCTTTCTTTCTTTCTTCCTTTTTGTTTTCTATTCCTAACAAATATCTCTTCTTTACCTTTTTCATCATCATATGTTGGGGGGAGATATGCTAGAGTTCTAAATGAAAACTGAAATGACTTGTAGTTAATATGAATATGTTCTTCCATCCCTGGATCTTAAGAATTTAATGTATGTCTTCTATTGCTTTAACTTTTAACCTGATGGTACTAGGAAAGAGTAGCTGAAACAGAATTTAAGAGTAGGTGAATTTTCTTATGAGATTCAATTCTGCTTACGGATATTGTCTTTAAGACCCCTTCCAACACAAACCTCTCTATGATTCTATGATTCTATGATTATGAAAAAAAACCCAGTAAAATTAATTAAAAACAAACAATAATTAAAAAAATAAACCGTAATAAAAAATGCATCATGAAACTTACTGTGCAAATTAGTTTACATCCTCCCTCCTCCTCCTTTCCCTGAGCTTTTATTGCTGAATGTAGGCAACCTGGTCTAATGAAAGGTGGCCCTGCCTACAGCAGGGATGGTTGGAACCATGGGATCTTTATGGTCCCTTTGAACCCAAGCCATTCTATGATTCTATGATTCTATGATTCTATGAATATCATATGGTATTGAATATTCCTTTTGTCACTTTGGATCAGCTGTAACAAGAATAACGCCTCCAAGCCTCTTGCCCACCCCCAGCCTGTGGGTTTTGAGGAAGGCAGCAGTGATTTGCTCTGAGAATAACATATTTTTGAGTATCTTTTTTTTTTTCAAGTCATCACAAACTACTAGTACTTATGTGTATTCATCAGCCACCTCCCAAATTGTCAAATGTCTATTGAACTCTAAAATATGTAGAGTTTTAAAATATTTTAAACCAAATTCCAACAGGGAACTAAACTCAACATTAGCCTATGGCTATACAAAATTAATAAACATAAATTTCAGCACTCAATTCCCTGCTCGTAAAGTCACACTGACTTCTAGTAGCTTCCTCTCCTTTAAAACACCCCTAATCACAGGCCTGACTGTTTGTAGACTAATCATAAAATCTTCCAACACAGCTGAAGCCATAATGATGTGAGGGCATTAGGAGACAGTGGCAAGTATCAGTTTCTTTAAAATCCTTAATGGGGCTTTCCAAGCAATTTCAAATTGTTAACAACATTCATGAGGCATTTTTTCACTCTGTATTTGCAATTCCCCCTATTTAAATATAGAATCTGAACTGCAAATGCAGTGCTAAACCAAAAAGTTAAATTGTCCTGTTCTATGTTGTAGACATCCATATCTAAGCTAGTTGTCCGTACTGCTTTTATAGCAGGATTAGCAAATCCTAAAGGAGTTGTTTAAGAAGACCACATGAAAAACTTTCTAAAACTGTCATTTAAACTGCAATGACAGTAAAATAAGTCAAGGGTAATTAACAGAGTTGCAGATATTTAAATTTTTATCTTTGCTGCAAGATGAGAGGAACTGTTCCTATCTATCAAGTCTCTGTTCATATTTTTAGTGTTTTAATACACCACTTTTCATAGCAATATATAGCCAAAACTCATAAAAACATAGGTCTATTTAGAGCCAGATTATGAAGTTTTATTTGCATTAAGAGCCTTTTTAATCCACACTAGCTCTGTTATTTTGTTGTTATTTCTTTTTAATGGCAACTACTACTAGAGCTACTAATTAGCATAAATAATTATGAGAATAATGTTGATAACGTAGCAGTGTTTTAGCTGTTGCTGAGTAGTGCTTATGATAAGTCAGGGACTTTTCAGGTTCCCATTCTCTACCAGTGAGAAGGTGCACAAGGAGCTGGGAGGCAGCATGAGCAGGACAGCTGACCCAAACTGGCCAAAGGGATATTCCATTCCATAGAACATCATGTTCAGTATACAAACTGGGATGACCTGACCAGGAGAGCAATTCTCTCAGAGTTGAGCTGGTCATCAGTCAGCGGGCAATGAGCAATTGTATTATGCATCATTTGTCTTTTTTGGATGTTTTATTTATCTTTCTCTTTTTACTGTCTCCTTTTTCATTACAATTTTATTGCTATTACTATCATTATCCTTGCTATTATAATTTTAATTATGTTTTATTTCTATTATTAAACTGTTTTCTATCAACCCAGCAGTTTTACTTTTATTTTCTTTCTGATTCCTCCCTGTCTCGGGACCATTGTGGGGGGGATGAGGTGAGGGTGGGCAGTGAGGGGGTGGCTGCATGGTACTTAATTGCCAGATGGGGATAAATCATGACACCTGGGTATATTTGTTGCACTTAAGTAGGCCCTGCAAATGCAATAAAAATGGACTTTGCCAGACCTGTCATGCTTCTAAATCTGTGAAATTGTAACATTCCATATACACAGCGCAAAGCAATAGACTAAGCAACACAGAAAGAGTGAGACACTAAGGAAGTAATTGGCGTGTAGATCTAAAACTATCTGTGTTTCCTCTCATTTAACTGATTACATATGAGGAAATACGAGAGTGTTTTTCAGCTTCTAGTATCAGAAATAGTTAAGAAGGTAACCATAAGCACTTTTTTTAGAATCCCCACGAAATTGTTTTTCTTTTTCCACTTCTGAATCAATTAGGTGACTTTTTTAAAGTCTCTATTAATGATTCTCAGTGTCTTTTATTTCATTCTCAACAAGGGAAGTCAGGATGTAATTGGTAACCAGGACTTTTCTTAGCAACATAAAAGTATAATTTTTTTGTTCCTCCTGGAACAAAACATCCTCCTGGATTCTGAAGCAAACAGTTACACATAGATTTATAGTATTTGTGAATATTATAGGGTTTTATCTATGAGGACATAGGTGCTTACTTTGTTTTTGATTTTGTTTTTTGTTTTGGTTTCATTTTTGTTTAGGATAACCATAAATTGTCATGACTTTTAGCAGCAAAAAAAACATTACAAACAATACCAAGAATTGTTCCCATGGTATTGGCATGATAAGAGTGTTCTCTGCCATGAAAGGTTTTCAAGACCTGCTGGCACAAAGCCCTGAGCAAGGATCAGACTTGCCCCTGATTTGAGTAGAAGATTGGAATGGACATCTTTTGAGACCACTTCCAATGTGCACATGATCCTATATATTTTGGAGAACAATGGCTTGTCACTCTATAAAATCATGATTCTATGATTCTGATTAACTTCATGTAAGGATAGGATACTCCAAAAAATTCTTCAAGTAAGACTCTTAATTCGATCAGCACTGATTTAAAGAAATATAATAAATAAAACTAGCAAGACTTGAAAGCTGAAGACTTGATGGTTGAGCAGGCTTGCTACTCGGCTTAAATCACAAGTGTATAAAGTATATGTAATTTATAACTTTTACTCAGAAAAAATTTTACATCGTGTAGATTGCATATTTTTTTCCTTGACAGAAATCCAAATAGCAATTTCTTATATTCTGAATATATCTGTACATTTTTAGTTGCTATTCTCTTATTTCTATCCTGTTCTCAATGACACATTACCCTATTAGTCCATATAATTGAGGGAGATAAAATATAAAGCAAGAATTAAGCATTGTCCCCATCAAGCTGGATGAGCTGCTTTATATTACAAGTGAAATTACAGAGTACTTGTGGGATACTTATCTATTTTCAATAAGAATACTCTGATAGTGTTTACTCAATCTAAAAACTACCTAATTCTAAAAACTTAGTAAGTAAAAATAAGTATGAAAGTTTCTGGTTTATGATTCTTGAAATAGTTATTGACATAGTTCTGTTAACCCTCCTGTGCTCCCAGATAAGCACAGAAAGGTAACTTCAGCACTCTGTGTGTAAAACAACTACCTTATTTAGCTGCAGTTGTGACTAGCCAGAGGGTAATGTGTACGTGTTTGTACATATGAGGTTTGTAGTGACTTTGGGCTTTGCAAATAAAACTGAAAGCACAGAGCTTGAAGTCCAGCTGGAGATATTTATGACTATTTTTATTTCTTTCCTTGCATTTTGAATTAATCTGTCCCTTTTGGTCTGAAATCAAGACCTGACACTTCCAACACCTTAGAAAAGAAGAAGAGAAAATTTAAATAAAGTAATAGTACACATCACATCCTAGACAATTACCATCAGAGACTGAAATATTCTGATGAAAGACCAGCTGATAGAAATAAGAAACTGTTTGTGAATAGAAACATTGCAATCTATGAGTCATGGAGGTTTAGGGTTTTAAGCGCTGGCTGTAACCAGTCTGACAACTGTGAATTAAAATGAAAAGAGACAATAGACCATTGACTGTGAATCAATAGACTGTGATTCTGACAGGAAGGCAAGAGAAAGGAAAGGATTACAAGTAGACATATGCACAGATTTAAATTACATTTTCAGTACATTTCTGTTCCTGGTTAGCTATTTAAAACTGAATGGAGAAAGGTAGACACTATTTCCTTCTCATTATTGAGTTGTATTCTGTACAGACAAGAAATATCAGGAATCTTCCACACTGCTCTATGCAATTAAAGTTAATTATGTATAACAGAAATCCATATATGCATATTAGGAAACCCCTAGCTACCACACTGCTTCTTAAAGGGGATGGGCAGACAGTATTCATTAATTATTTGATTAAAGGTCATTGTTTTTATAGTTGTTTTAATAGTTTAGATGTTACACTTTATTCCACATATCTATTCAAATACAAAGGGGCAAATCCACTTAATATTTTGTATCTGAGTTGGGGAAGGAGAAGATGGAAAATATAGCTAGAATAGTATTAAATAACCAAACAACAGTAAGAATGATATCAAAACTTTAGAATAATCTATAAACTATTTTTATTTCTGGCCATTTTAAAAAGCAGCTACTTTAATAATTGACCGTTCTGTATATAAATTCCACAGGCATATAAAAAGTAAAAGTTTCTGATTGGAATTAAAGGGAAAGTATAAAATATAAGGTGCATACAAAAATAATATTCTGAAAATATTTTTTAATGACAATTTCTGATGTAATATTTCACAACATGCTTTCCTACAGGTTATTTCTCCTGGGAAAAGGCATTTATATTGACTGATATAGCAATATTTTCCTTAGAAATATTGCCTTTAGGAACCTGTACCTGCAGGTCTATTGTGCAAATGAAGTTTTTGTTACAATAAACAATTAATAATTACCAGTTGACGATTTCTCAGTAAATTACAGTAATTTTCTTATTTGTCCATGTCCATAAGCAGATCTTGTTATTCTCAAGTGTTCCAGTTATTTGAATTGACCGTTTCTTTTTTACTGTATGAATTGACAGAAACATTATATGTGACTATTCAGTATATGTACTGGAAAATACTACTCTATTGCTTAAATTCAAGGCAGAAAAAAAGGATTTTGGTCTACATGATCAATTTTATATTAAGCATTTTTTCTCTTTTACAGAAGAAGTAGTAATACAAGGGAAAGGAGCAGAAAAATAGAGGGTCTCAAGAGCTTTTAAAAATGTTAAGAGCTTTGTGGGGGACTGTTTTTCATGTAAATTAAACTAATATAAGATTCATAGACTGTATGCAAATTAAATTTAAATAATCTGACCACAATCACAGCAGAAGCCACATACTTGATTCAGCTGTGAGCAGTACTATCACATTTTGGCCTACAATGGTTTATTCCCATCACAAAAGTTTTCTTCTTTTTTGCCTTTTACCATAAAAATGAAGAATTGAAAAAATTTGGAACATGGTTTCCTTTGACACTTGCTTCTTTGACTGAACAAACCATCTCAGCAGCTATATTCTGCCTAAGACCATTTGTGTTTAAGATAGAATGGTATGTAGTTTTAAAATTATGTTTAATAAACTGAAAAGAATTCTTAGTAGGCACGATTACTACAATTCCAATGAAGACGTGATGTTACCTTTTCTTGTGGGTTGCAGAACTTAACCCAAAAGTGAATATAACGGGCTTTATTTGCTTTCGGTAACTGAGAGCTCCCACATATACCACTCATCAGCTGATAAACATTCAGATAAGGTTGATCCTTGTTCATTTCCAGCTGTTGAAGTTAGTCCACTGTCCACAGAATACCCATAGGGGCATAAAAATATTTTTGAAAGTTAACGAACAGTAAAGCAACTTTTCTTGTACTTTGCTTGATACTTTTTGTTTTGCACATCATTTGGACCACTCTCCCAGGAACTATATGAGATTTTTTTTATCATATAGATTAACAATTTTCTCCTTTGTTTGTGAGATTTGTTTCCCAATATTGTACTTGAAAAAACCAGGGAAAATTATAGCAATTTATTTTAAGTGCCTAATCTTTAGGCAAACAGGATCTCGTGCTGAGATCTTGTCTCTGTCCTAGGGGACAAAGACACTTTATTCAGAAGGAGGAAAAAAGGTAAAATCAGGCTGACTTGGACTCCAACTACATCAGTTGTTTTTGCTTATGTGTGTTCACATGTGCCCATATATCTACATATAAATATATATAAACGTTATTTTTATATATGCTCTGGGATGATAATGGCTGAAATTCTAAATTATGAACTTTTCAAGGTTCTTTTGCTTTTTATGATTAGCTTCCTGGTAATCACATAACCCTGCTGGCATGACTGATTTAAAATAACTTCTTTCCAAGAAAGAATTAGTAACATTGAATAAAAATATACAATAGGAAAATTGTCCTTTATGCCAAAATTGTTTCTTTCTTACAACTTACACTTATTGTAGTGGCTGCAGTTCTTCACATATCCATTTCTCTTCATCAATATCTCTGTGTATCTTGGCTCATGGTTGTTTCTGAGTGCAGGTTTCTGAATGAAAAAAGATTTGATCATTCAGTAGCTTTTTTTCATGATTTGTTTCAAACTGTGTTTCAAACTGCGACTTCAAATACAAGGAAATTTTGATATTTTTATTTGCATTTGTAACTTTCTTCAAGATTTTTTTCTAGGAGGTGTAAGAGGCAAGTTTCTGGTAGTGGGGAGCTACAGGAGTAGCCTCTGTGAGTAGAGACCAGCAGCTGCCACATGCTGGACTCAGCTGGTTCTGGCTGGTTGCACAGCAGACCCACTACAGTACATAGCCCAGTCCATCGGCCAAGCTAATAGTACCTCTAGGCAAAAATATTTAGGAAAGGGTAAAATATTGCACAGGCAGTGAGAAGTGAGGAAATAAAGTGAGAAGCAGCCCTAAGAACACCTAAGAAAGAGGAGTAGCAGGTGCTGTAGACGCTGCACAAGAGATTCCCCTGAAGCCCTTAGAGAGAACCACAGCAGAGCAGATAACCACATTGCAGTCGATAACACTGTGGACCCCATACCAGAGCAAATGGATGTTTCCTGAAGGAACAGTGATCTGCTGAGAGCCCACCCTGGAGCAGATTTTTCTGACAGGAAAGTAGTCCATGGAGGACTTACTCTGGAACAGGTTTACTCTGAAGGATTTAAGTGCGTGGAGAGGATCCAGAGAGAAGATGGGCAAAGATGTAAGAAGGAAGGAGCAGCAGAGAGTAATTGTCATGGACTAACCACGACCTCCTGTGCCCCATAATCCCCGCCCCGCTGGGCAGGAAATAGGGAAAAGAATAGGAGATGAAAGTTTGAAACAAATTTATTGCAAAAGGAAGGGGGGAGGGGGGGGAACATGTTTTAGTTTTGCTTTTGTTTACAGTCATCCAGATCTATTTTACTTAGAAATAAAGTAAAATAATTTGCCCTAAATTGACACTCTTTTGCCAATGATGGTAACTGCTAAGTGATCTCCCTCTCTTTATATTGATCCATGAGCTTTTTAATTTTATTTTCTTTCTCTATCCTGACAAGGAGGGGGAGGGAGAGAGAGCCTGGGTGGGAATCTGGCAGCAGGTCAAGGTTAATTCACTGCATAATTTAATTTGTATTTCAATGCAGCTTTTAATATTGGTCAAAGTTTTAATTCTATGTCAGAAATTTGATACTTTAGGTCTGGGTTTATCATACCACTGTTAACACTTTCAAATGAAGGCAGCAACTTAGAAGATAGGTAGGGAAGTTCACATGATCCTTCTCATTTTAATCTGAATAACACCTTGGAGCAATCTGTTCTGTAAAACTTGGATTGCTTCTGCTACCAATACCTCCATTTATTACTAGCAGGAAATTTTAATTGTAAATATGAAATTATTTGGCATTATATGAAATATTATTAGAAGATACTGTTTCTCAATAGTAATATACTCCGTTCTTGCTTACATAATACATGGATATCATAAACAAAAGGAAGGAAGCATTTGCAAACTCATACTTCAAAGTCAAGGAGAAAAAAAAAAGGAAAAAGGAAACAAAGCTCAAATAGTGACATTTTAATGTTTAAATTCTCGTAGAGAATTTTCATTCTTTTTGTACTGTTGCGCCTGCGGTCTGGGTGAACAGATCATGATTCCTGCCCGCGTTCATGGTTGACTGAAGAGATACAAATATGAGAAACATATTTTTAAAACATTCATGTTTCATCATGCTGTAGAGAAGAAAATTAGTTTCAGAGAAGCAAAATAGTGAAATTGCTAGAAACATTAAATGATTGAAGTCAGAAGTGACCTCTGGAGATCATCAGGTCCAAATCCCTGTTTTTCAAAGCAGGAGCAACTGCCTCAGGGCTGTTTTCTATCATATTTGGCATTTCTTCAAGGATGGTGCCTCCACATTCTGTCTAGGCAATAGGTTTACGTTTAATCAAAATTAGAGTAAAAGGTTTGGGGTTTGGGTTCTTTTTTCGCTGTCGGATGTGTTTGTTTGTTGCTGTTATTTTATTTTTGTAGTTTGCTGTCATTTCTTGTTCTTAGTTATCTAGTATCTTAGTTATCATATCACTTAGTATAGTGATTTGTAGGAGTTTTGTGAGTATTCAGGTATTTCTGAATAATTGGATAAACTCCTGTATATGAAGTCACAGAATCACAGAAAGACTTGGGTTGGAACGGACCCTAGTTCCAACCTGCCTTACATGGACACAGATGCCACCCATTGAATTAAGTTTCTCAAGGCCTGGCCTTGAACAACTTCTCCAGGCAAATTCTTTCAGTATCTCACCACCCTCTGACTTCCTAAAGTCTAGTCTAAATCTCTCCTCTTTTAGTTCAAAACTGTTCCCCCTTATTCTATCACCATCTGCCTGTGTAAAAATTAACTCTCTCTCTTTTTTTATAAGCCCCCTTTAAGTACTGAAAGGCCACAATGAGCTGTCCTAGGAGCCTTCTCTTGTCTATGTTTTACAACCCTAGCTCTCTCAGATGGTGTTCGTAGGAGAGGTGCTCCAGCCCTCTGATCATCTTTGTGGCCCTCCTCTGGACTCACTCCAACATGTTCACATCTTTCTTGTGCTGAGGACTCCAGACCTGGATGCAATACTCCAGGTGGAGTCTCTCAAGGGCAGACTGGAAGGGCAGAATCACTTCCCTCAACCTGCTGCTCACACTCCTTTTGATTCAGTCCAGGATACAATTGATCTTTTGTGCGGTGATCTCATGCTGTTGGCTCATGTCCAGCTTTTTGGCCACCAGATCCCCCAAGTCCTTCTCCACAGAGTTGCCCTCAGGGAGTTCTCACAGTCTGTACTCATATCTGGGATTGTCCCGGCCCAGGTGCAGAAGCTTGCACATGGACTTGTTGAACGTCATGAGACTCCTATGAGCAGACTTCTGAAGTTTGTCCAGGTGCCTCTGGATGGCACCTTTTACTTCTGCTGTGACAACTGCACTGCTCAACTTTGTGTCATCTGCAAACTTGCTGAGGGTGCACTTAGTCTCACTGTCTATGTCATTGATAAAGGTATTAAAGAACACTGGCTCGTAAATTGTACAATGACCATCAATCCTAAAATGTGAGTTATTCATAGTCTTTTTTGTGACTCCCTTGTTATAAAAATAGTTATGATTTATACAGCTCAAAGGAGAGAAACTAATGGTGGAAATGCCCAAGTGTACGGTTCATGAACACTTAGATTGAAGTCTGTTTGCAGTAGCAATCAGAGAATACCTCATCATTCAGAAATCCAGTTTGAATAGACACTGAAACTCATAAATGACAGCCTTTCTAAAAGTATTGTTTGTAAAAACACTTATACCTTACAAACTACCTGTCATGGATATTTACTGCCGTGGAGAATAAAAAATAATTTATTTCTTATTTAATCACACAGAGTATAAGTAAAAATTCTTCACTTGTTTGACAAGCCCCAACTGACATGGGTAGGGGCACTCCCACAACATTGAGTTTCTCAGTTACCCATCTAACCTGGCCTTGAACACTCTCAATGCTAGGCTGTCTACCGCCTCTCTGGGTAACCTGTGCTAGTGTCACACCATTCTCAAGTAAATAATTCTTCCTTATGTCCGATCTAAACCTACTCCCTTTCGGTTTAAAGCTGTTAACTCATGTCTTATCACTTCATGCTCTTGTGAAAGAGTCCCTCTTTAGCTTTCCTGTAGGCCCCTTCTAGTTGCTGGAGGGCTGCTATAAGGTTTCCCAAGAGCTTTTTCTTCTCTAGGCTAGACAATCTCAAGAGTTCAGCCTTGTTCTTTTTCACAGAAGGGGTGTTCCAACCGTCTGACCACTTCAGTGGCTCCTCTTTGAACCCAATTCTAATAGGTCCATGTCTTTCCTGTACTGGAGACGCCAGAACTGGATTTATATTCCAGGTGGGGTCTTACAAGAGTGGAGTAGAGAAAGAGGAATACCTCCCTCAGTGTGCTGGTCAGGATAGGATTGTCTTTCTGAGCTGTAAATTCTGGGTTGTAAAACCTGGCTGATCTGTAAAATTAGGCCCAGGTTGGTTTCCTGGGCTTTTCATTGCTGACTCATATCAAATTTTTTGTCCATCAGTATCCCCAAGTCCTTTTCTTCAGGTCTTGTCTCTATCAGTTCATTGCCCAATGTGTGCTGATATTCGGGATTGCTCTTTCAAGACCTTACAAGGCCTTACAAGACCTTCTTCAAGACAATTTGATCTTCTTGAACTTCATGAAGTTTATAGACTTGGGGACTACACAAATAAATAAGTTACACAGAAATCTATGAGACTGGATGGGATATATCTAATTGTGCTAAGGTAGTAAATTCATTCAACTGAGAGATTAGTCTCTATTAATATGGAGGGAGGGTAAGGTCTCGACTGGAAAAACAGCAGTGTAAAGCCAGTCTTCAAAACAGGACAAGAGGGAGGATCTAGAAGTTCGTCATCCTTACCTCATGCTGTGGAAAGTTTATGGAGAAAATCTTCCTGGAAAACATTTCCAGTATTTCCATACACATGAAGGACAATAAGGTGGTTGAGGAGAGCTGAAATAGATTCACTGAGGAAAAATTCAGCCTCAATAGATCCTAAGTATAAAAGTCTCACTACCCAAATTATTGTTCCATACTTAAGTTAAGGAATTTTTCTCTATCAACCACCATGTATTTTACCTCCTTGTGCTTCATTTGTTGAGCAACAGAAAGATGTTATATATACATGTGAGCATATGCTTCTATAAATATTTTTCTCTAAATACCCCTACATGACTAACACAACTGCTACAACATGCTCAGTTATGATCTGAGGACGGAATGTCCATCTTGCCTGTTACAGAGGCCTCTGAGGGTTTTAAAGATACACTTTGAAACTCTACTCAAAATATTTTATGATGATAAATTAACTATGTCTCTAAGAGAGATTTGTGAAAAATTATCCAAATTTACAAAAATATCCCAAATTTCATTTTCCTAAGTGGTAACATTTTGAGACTGTGTTGCTACTGAAAACAAATACACAAACAAACAAAACTTACACTGAAGAACAGCACAGGAAATGAGACTTAAAAATAACTAACATTAACAATTATTATTGTTTACTAAAATACATGGAATCTGCACATAAAATTTATATGTGGAACTGTTCAACGATGTTAATTTCTCAGATGTTTTCAATTTTTATTCCTCTCCTACAAATCTTCAAAACATATATTTACTTGCTCATTCTTCCACAGCAGGAATCTGTACTGGATGTTCAGAGGCGTCATGTTTTCCCAAAGATATCCTTTGTATTACTAAAGTATCTTTGATTCTTTGACCACACTGGAAAATTTTGCTTTATTAGCAAGCCCACTGCTGAATGTCAGCACACCTACAGCTGTCTCTTCTTCCTCATCTGACTTCCACTTACCAGCAATACAGCTTCTAGTTTGCTTCCTGCTGTGTTTCCTGATGTTCCTGATGAAAAAGCATTTATTGACATGAAAAGTCAGCATTTACCAACAGATAACTATAGAGCAAACTGTTTCTAGTTTTAAACACGGACCTACACTTTATGGGTTCAAGTTCCTCTGAACGAAAACTGCTAGAAAACACACATTTTTTAAGGAATTGTTGGTCACTTAGCATAGCACACAATTATTCAAATTACTCCATGCTTGGAATCTCTGAGGCATTCATTGTCTCACAAAACATAATTTGTAAGTGCAAATTAGACATGGTTTTTTTTAAAGAAAAAAATAAACAGGTTTACTTATGAATATGTTTCACTACAGAAAACACAGAATCACTGAATCATCAAGGTTGTAAGATACCTTCATGATCATCTAGTCAAACCATAAACCTAGCACCACCATAATCACCCCTAAGCCATATCCACAAAAATTTTTCTCTGACTGTAAAACTCTGGCCCTGGGAGCTGCCAGCTCAGAGGATTGGCTAGGAATTTTACTTTAATATATTGATATAGGGTTCTTTAACACCTCAAGATAGCATCAAGAGAATAAGCCATGGGCTTGTTCCCAAGGAATTTCTTTATTAATTTAGGGGAGAAAATAAGGGGACTTGGCCAAAGTTCAAAAGCTAGACAAAATATTGCACTGCAATACTAACTCAGCATATACTATTAATCCACAACACTTGAGTCAAAGTCCAGTAAACCAACAACACTTAAATCAAGATCCAATAAATCCATAACACTTAAGGCAAAATCCAACCAATTCCACAACACTTCAATCAAGATCCAATCCCTCCAGCTCCAAATCACTCCAAACATCAAGAGAAGAACAAAGAAAGAGAAGTAGAGGGAGCAAAAAGAGAGAAGGAGAAAGAGGGAGAGACAGATGATATAGGCTACCACAAAAGCCCTGTAGAAGACCAGCTCTCACAAGTCCAATGGCAGGGCCACGACACAAGGCAGACACATGCCTTTAGCTTTATGCGCTCTGGTCCCTATGGCCAACCCCTCCAGGTAGAGTCTCTTACCAGCCACTCTGGGGGTTCCAGGTCAGGGTGAGGGGCAGTGTCCCCACTATCCCTGCCAATGTGAGCTGGGTTAGGGGCTGCAGGAGGTGTGGTGTGTTATAGTTTTCCTGGGCTGTTGGTGACTGGTAGCTGCTCCAGGACTTCCCCATGTGGGTCCCAGGGGCTGCCATGAGGGATATGATACCACCCTACCTCCATGAGTTTCAACTCATCCCTTCCCCCTCCACAGAGACACACACACACACACACACACACACACACACACACATACACACATGCACACACACACACAAACACACACACTCCCCACAAGGTGGTTCTGATCCAATAATAACTGATCTGGTATCTAACACTGACATAAATTGCCATTAGATTACAGAATTTATTCTGACTCCTATCATACAAAATGTTTTACTTAAACCTCAGTTTTAAAAGTCATAAGCTTATATCAAACTCTATAAACAAAAATCTATTGTTTATAGAAAAATATAAGTATGATTCAATGCTGTAGTGGGTTGACCCTGGTCAGATGCCAGGTACCCACTAAAACTGCTCTCTTACTCTCCCTCTGCAACTGGACAGAGGAGAGAAAAAAAAAACAGCTAAGAATTAATAAGTAGAAATAAGAGCTGGGAGAGGTCAGTGACTGATTAGCTTCACTGGTAAAACAAGACTTAAAGTGGGGATAGTACTTATATTTATTACTAACAGGATAAGAAGCAAAGAGAAATAAAACAGTGTTAAAAACACCTTCCCCCCACCCCTCCTTCCTTCCATGTTCTCTTTCCTCCCCCCCAGCAGTGCAGGGGGACAGGGAGTGGGGGTTATGGTCAGTTGTTGTTTCTGCTGCTGCTCAGGGAGGGGAGTCCTTCCCCTGTACCTGTGGGGTCCCTCCCACGGATGACAGTTCTTGATGGATCTCTCCAGTGTGAGAGTTCTTCCCAAACTGCTGTCCCGTGGGTCACTCCTCCATGGGGTGCAGTCCTTCATGAATGAGCTGTGCTGACGTGGGTCCCCCACAGGGGCCACAAGTCCTACCCGGGAAAAACCTGCTCCAGCGTGGGCTTCCCTCTCCACAGGCTGTAGGTCTCCAGTATGACCCCACTCCATTCTCGGTCTCCCACAGGGTCACAGCCTCCTTCATGCATCCACCTGCTCCAGTATGGGCTTCTCCATGGACTGCAAGTGGTTCTTTGCAGTCCCATGGTCCCATGGACCCCAATGGTCCTCCATGGGCTGCAGGGGCACAGCTACACCACAGCTCCTGTGCCTGGAGCACCTCCTACCCCTCCTTCTGCACTGACCTTGGTGTCTGCATTGTTGTTCACATGTTCTCACTACGCTCTTCTCTGGCTGGAATTTCTTCTGCGCAACAATCTTCTTTTCTTAAATATGTTATCACAGAGACGTTACTATTACTCTTAATTGGCTCAGCCTTGGCCAGCGGCAGGAAGTCCGTCCTGGAACCAGCTGGCATTGGCTCCACAGAACAGGGGAAGCTTCTAGCAACTTCTAACAGAAGCCACCCCTGTAGCCCTCTCCCCACTACCAAAACCCAGCCACAGAAACCCACTACAAATGCTCAGTGATGATTCCCATGAAAGGAGAGGTAAAAGATTCCAGGTCTTCAGGATTATAGTTTAGTTGCTAAATTTGTGATATTCTTGACTTAAGACTCCCGTGGTGTAAACTATTGATACAACAGTAAATAGTAAACTTCATTGCATTAAATCACTTTGTACAAGTGGACCTGAATTCTCTTAATATATAGATGTGGATATAGATATAGACATAGATGATATAGACATAGATGTATGTATATATGGAGAGATTTCCACAGAGTAAAATGAAAAATTCTTAATTAAATATTCAGATTTTTATTTGAATTTGGTTTTTATCATATAGGTCCATGACAGAAATGAAGAGAGGAAATAAAAACACAACAAGAAAACAAGAATATCTCCCCTGTATGACCAACATAAGAATAATTAAGTAGCTGTATTGGCTAGGAACCTTCTAATAAGCCAGGAAGATTTTAATTGTAGAGGAATTGTATTGGAGGATAATATTGGCAATTTAAATTGTTGAACAGAAATATCTGAGCTGTGTGGTTCAGACAGATAACACTAGTTCTTTAAACTGTTTGCCATAAATTATGTTCCTTTAAACCAAGTAGTTTCATTATACTTACTGTAT
Organism: Pipra filicauda; assembly: GCF_003945595.2. Taxonomy (NCBI): domain Eukaryota; kingdom Metazoa; phylum Chordata; class Aves; order Passeriformes; family Pipridae; genus Pipra; species Pipra filicauda. Next base: position 2,001,441 of record NW_024105175.1, read on the forward strand.
AATTAAATTACAACATTAGTATTAGTAGTCATGTTTGCATAATGCAAATTAAAGTAATATTGCTTCATTCCAAAAATGTTAAATGAAATTTTCAAAATGAATATTTATTAGGTATTGTGAAGTAAATTTGATGATGATTTTTAATTGTGCATTATTCTTATGCAAATTGGTGTATTGAGCAGTCGGAGAAAAGAAACTCCCCGGTTTCCTCTCAATGACAGCAAAGACTGATGAAAGTGTGGGACACACAGACCCTTGCACTCACACTGGGACAACATGAAGTCACATACACATATACAGGTGTTATGTAGCAAGGTTTTGGTAGTAGAGGGTTGTCTTCTTGGAGAAGAGACAAATTTTTGCCCTCGTGTGGGTCAGAGCAAGTGTTATGTGGTCTTGGTCTAGTTTTTATTTCTTGTCATCCCACTCTGTTGTTAATTGGCAATAAATGTTTTTTCCCCAAATTGGGAAGGGAGTGCAAAGAAGAGGAAGCCAGGTTTTCTTCAGTGGGGCCCAGTGACAGGACCAGAGGCAATGGGCACAATCTGAACATCAGGAAATGTTTTCTTTTACTATGAAGTTGACTGAGCACTTGCACAGGTTGTCCAGGCAGGTTGTGTATCTTCCTCCTTGGAGATACTAAAAATCAGTCTAGATGTGTTCCCAAGCTATTTACTGTAGGTGGTCCTGCATGAGCAGGGATAGTTGGACCAGGTGGCCTCCAAAGGTCTCTTCTAACCTCAACCACTCTGTGAATCTACATAAGATAAGAAAGTACTCAGTAAAATATGAACAAACAAAAAATTCTTAACTAATACATATGAAGAAATCAAAATTAAAGGATGATTATAAATTTGAAAATATAAAAAATATGCAACTAGTGCTGGATAACAGAGGGGATGAAAGGGAGTTTGAAAAGAGTTTAAAACCTTTGAAAAATAGCACTTTATTGAATACTAATGGTAGTAGAGAAATCCACAGTTCCAAATCTGCCATGACTCCTCTTTCGACAATCCCCAGATGCCCATTTTTAATTAGATAAGGTAGTGATGAGCTAAATATATAACAGCTTTAAGTGGTAGATTGGAAATAGATGAGAAATCTTTCAGTTGTAAAAGGTACATTGGAACAAAATGATGGCACACAGAAAGAAGACCAATGGTCTGTATAATCATACAGGGCTCAAACAAGGGAAATAAAGGAGTATTATTCAACACTTCTGTCACCAGAACATAAAGTTTTCAGACACGTCAGACTTATTAAATGAACAGAATGAAAATGATTTTGCATGAAATAATTAAACTATGAAATCTCTTGACACAGCCATAAACAAATGCTTTTAACAGTAGAGGTTAATGAAAGGATTCAAAGACACACTAAGGCAATAGTCTAATCAGCGGCTATTAAACCGTGAGTTTTATTTCAATCAGCAGTTCACTTTAGAAAGAAGGGAAACTCACAGTTTTCTATGCTGAATACATTTTTCTGTCTTAAAGAAGCATTGAAGCTTGCAACCTGGATTACTTTTGTATGAAACCACATTGAAAGACGGAGTCTAGGAGCACATCATAGAATCATAGAATCAACTGAGTTGGAAAAGATCTCCAAGATCATCAAGTCCAACCCTTAGGGTCTAAGGGTTAATATTTATTCAATCTACAGGATGAGGTTAGATTTAGGCCAGAGGAATCATCCTCCCTCACCAACGCAAAATATATACAATTTTGCCCTCTGCACTAACAGATTCTCTGTGAACTTCACTGTCTTGTATTAATTTTTAACACAGTGACTATGGTCTAGGTATGGATCAGTTCACAAAGTGCTTAATCTATACTTCATTTTCCCCCACAAGTATCTACTTGTACAGTGAACTTGGTACTCACTTGACAGTAGAGTAATCAGAATATTTGCCTTGTCCTGAGCTGGTTCTAAGTATGTTTTAAATGTAATAGCATTCCTGGTAGTCAAGTGACTATTGTTTGACCTGTTGTAGTTTCAGTTTTCCTACCTGTCACAGGCAAAATATTCTTACCTTGGAGTATTTTTTGTAACTAAATTTACTGGCAATTCCTGCAAACTTTGGAGTAATGTGGTGGAAAAAATAAAGAATTAAGCTATTCAATACCTTACCTACCCATTCCTGGTTGATGGTTCTGTTTTCATTGTAAGATACATGCAGTCTCTCCCCATTGCTTCTCCAAGGTGACAGGCAGTGCAGAGCTGTGAGGTCAGTGTTCTGCATATTCTTTCTCCTGTTTCTTTACCTCCGCTGCACCATGTTATTTAATCATTTTTCTCTGCTGCAGCATGGGTCACCTGTGGGCTGCAGTAGTTCTGGAATGTCCCTGTCCTGCCATGGGTTGCTTGCTGACTGTAGTTCCTTGGGCATGTCGCTGCCGCACTATGGGCTTCCTTCAGTCCTGTAGAAGTACATCCTCTTGAACATTGTGCCATGTTTTCCTCCGTTACTTCCATTTCTCCTTCCATGTGACCTCTATGTATCTCCTGTCTCTCATGACTGCCATTTTCCCTTAAATAGGGTGCCAGGAGCTTCCCTTCAGTTCTGGTTCCCAGTGGGACAGCTTGGTTTAGAGCTGTCTGAGACGGACTGTGGGAGAAATACTTGTAATGATTATTTTGTAAAAGCAACTGCAATATTTTAAATTGCTGATGTGTGGTCTTTTGCAAAATTATTAACTTAAAGAGAAATATTTAGACAAAGTTTTGTAAGTAATTTTTGCATTATCTTATTATGTGATCTATTAAATAATACTTTATACATGTGGGCTTTTTGGTTGGTTGGTTGCTTGTTTATTCAGGTTTTGGTCAGAACAGTGAGAATGCAAACTATAACAATGTACTTTTGTAATACAAACCTAATTAAATTAAAATCACACACAAAAAATATTTTCCATATTTATTATAAAGAGGAAACAGAAATGTAATAATTGTGAGATACAGGGAAAATAATTGGACATGAATTCTTACTAAATGATTCCATTTTACTTCTAGATTTGATTCAGAAAAGAAAGCTTGTTTTGAATGAATTCCATTTAATGTTTACTATCAAGCAGAACTCCAAAGGCAAATATTTTTAGAACTTTAAGAAGTTGAAAGTTATTACAGGGATTTTTTTTGTTTCATTTTTTTCCTCTTGCTTCATGCGGTTTCCATAAAAAAGGCAATATACTGCACAAGTAACTCTTCAGATAAATAAATTTGCAGTGTTATCCAAGACTGAATTCAATTCCGAGTTAAACCATGCCTGCCAATTATTTCCAGCTATTTGATAGACCAGTTCTATTCAATTTAAATTCCATTCTCAAGAAAAATATTTTGTGCAACGATACATTCAGAAAATGATACTTTGCAAGAGAAAAAAATAATAAACAGTTTTATTTTCTTTACTGTTCCTTTTGTGGAAGCAAAATGAGGAACAGCAAGACTGCAAAACTGGCATATTATAGATATAGCATTGTGGAGGTTTTACAGCTGTTGTCAATCCCATGTTAGTGCTGTTTTAAAAGAAAGACGTATGACTAGGTCAGGAGTCAACAAAATCTCTGCAGTTTATGTTTTTAAAAAAACTATAAACCTGCCTCCTTTCTAAACATGTTTTTAAAAGTATATTTATATTTCATAGCCAAAGATATTATTTCAGTTTATCAACTCCATATAGAGTGATCATTTTTAAATATTGTACACCACATATGCAGGAATTTCTAGTTTAGTTTCTGTTGAGGGTAATATAGTGGAGGGGGTAAGAAAAATATATACTTTTAAAATATGAGAAAGTTATATATGCTTCTTTATGAGTTGAAGTCTTTCTAATAAAGGGAGGAAAGGAGAAAGGTCACATAAAATTATCTTTACCATTTATGCATTTCCCTTCTTCACATATTCATAGCCTAATACGTTTCTACAAAATGTTCCACAGACTCCTTATCTTCAGCATACCTGATTGCTTTCCTCAAGTGAGGCATAAAATTTGTTTTCTATCCATAGCTTTCACTGACTTTGAGTGGCATAACATTCAAAGAAAATAAAAAGCGATATTGTTGTCATTATTATTACATAATAATTTTGCAATTATTTTAATATTTTCAATCCGAACAATTAGATAATATTGTAATCTATATATCTATTATTTGACTTCTAACTGTATGAGAGACCATTTTTTTTATGGGAGGCTTGTCACAGAATGTAGGAGACCAGAAGAATGACTTACTGGTTCAAAACACCAGATGGAAAGTGGGGGAAGGGGATGGACGGGCAGGGCAAGTTCTGTGTAAGTGGGTGTCATGGGTGGAGTGAGAGCTTCAGGCAAAGTTCATTAGTGAAATCTTCCCATAGAGTCATGAAGTGCAGAAAGGATCCCCTCGCTTTCTAAACTCCTTCTCAGAGAGGAGTTGAGGTGTGGCTGGATCCAATCCTAACCCCAGACTTTGTCAATTGTTTAAATTTATGCAATTACAGAAATATGACTGAACCTTTGTACAGCTTTGTCCTGCAGGATTAAGAATGTCAAATCATATATATTTATATAAAAATTAATTACTTATTATGATAAATGATTAGACAAAAAGATCTTAATCAGAATTATTTATTACACAGTATGGAAACTAAAACTACTAATGTAGTAGAGTGTACTTTATCAAAGAAATTATATTAAAGCTAGTAAAAAAAGAAAAAAATTATTAAGTAAGGATTGATGTTACCCATATCAATGACTGCGGGCAAATCTCTTTCATTCATCCTTGAGGAGTAACCTTGAGGGGCATCCCCACCCAAGAGAGGAATCTCCATACACACTCGAAGAAGGGGTATGTTACAAGAACCTGCCTCTTGAAAGTGGGACTTGACTTTTACGGTATAAAGCAATTGGCTGTCAGTCATATGTGTCCAGGTCAACTGTGTCAGCTTAGCATTTTTAGATAAGAATACTTTACCATGTCCGCCACACATTTACCTCACTATCAGGATGTTTAACTTTGGGATTAAGGAGTCAGACTCGTTTTAGCATAATTCAACACCAAAAGCAGCAGGACACCACCTCTCAGTCCACCACTGATAGCTTTGCAAAATAGATCACTGAGTTGTTTTACCACATTCCACACAGGGTATCCTGCTGCAGTGGGACGGTGCACCACTGCATCCCGCACCCCCTGGAGCCTTAGTCAGCCTCTGCTCCAGTCCCAAAATGGACCAACCACATGTCATGTCAAAGAACCCAAAATGACACCAGGTGACCTTGTGGGCCCTGCATGGAAAATTAAAGCATAGGTGCCCCTTGCAGAGGGCCTTTGGAGACCAGAGCAGATAAAAAGGTGACGACACGCGTGTGCAGTGGTGTGCTCCACTGCCCTGGATTTAAAAGCATCTGAGACCATGATGGGTCCTAGGGTGGTGACTGCATACCTTTCTCTCTCCTTTTTCTTTTTCTTTTTCTTTCTCTCTCTCTTTCTTCTCCTAGCTTCTTCTTCTCAAAGTATATTGTAAGCCAGACTAAAAACTTCCAGTCAATGCCTTAGTAAGTACCTTGTTGTGTCTGGATAAGTTAAAGCTTGCTAAATTAGAGTTTGCCAAGTCAGTGATTTGTGAAGTGCCTTACTTTGTTTGGATGTTGCTTTAAAATTTGCCAAGTACCTTATTTTAACTTAATGTTCTGAAGTTTGCAATTAGAAGTTTGTTATTGAACCTTCTGAGAATTTTCTCCCACTGACTGCCCAGAGTCAATCAAATTACCTTCCCCCTAAATCCGTAGACCAGGCCCAGGGTGTAAAACAGAATATATGTAAATTAGATTTTGTACAGACTTAGAAATTTCCACTTATTTATCTATATTCATATATAATATGCATTTTTAAGTATGAGTGTATGAACACAGAGATTAACAATGTAATTTTTTATTATTTTACTTGTAATTATTTTATTAACTATTAACCTTGGCGAAAAAAGCGCCCATTGGGTTGTAACTCTTGTGAATTCTTATGACTTGAAGAGTAAACTCTGATTGATCAATTCAATTTCAATTTGATCAATGCAATTTCATGCACACATTTAAGATAAAGTTGACTTTTGAAGATAAGCACAATCAAAGAGACATTTGTGGTTCAATTCTTAGATAAAGCAAAACTTCACTGGTTTGCTTAGCATTTTGCAAGAGATCTGGTGAGCTAATAGTATTTTATATTGTAGGATTGAATCAAAGTTTGGGAATATATTTTTTAAGCGATATTAAAATGCGATAAGTTCTCTCTTCCATCTCTAGAGGACTGTAATATATGTCTTACAGGAGATCGAAAACCAATTTATCTGTTACCTGTACTAGGTTTAAGTGTTCACTTTTGGGGAAGTCAATCCATCATTTTTTATGAACAATTAATTCCAGTTAAAAATAAAAAGCAAAAGAAATAGAATAAGTGTACTCAAGATTGAAAACTTATCTGGTGCACATTTTACTAACTGGAAATGTTTATTCTGGGAAAACACTTGCAAAGTGTTTCAAGGCCAAGCTTTATTTTTCAGCCTGCCTAAACTCCTTGCTAAGCTTTTTCTCACCTCTAGACCAGACCACATAATAAAAGAAGAGAATAATTTATAACACAACACTATTATTCATTTAAAAAAAATCACTTTTCCTTAGACAGTTCTTATAATTGATTACATATTGTACCTATTGCACATGAACTGCTTTTTCAGTGAGCTTACTGGTTTTTTTTCATGTTAACTAACAAAGTGTTTTTAGAAGTTACAAATCTCAACTTTCTAGGATGCTTTTGTTTCCAATGAAAAGTTTCTGATTTTTTTCCCCTTATATACTTACCTTCTATTAATACTTTACAGGGTTTAGTTTACTTTTAATGAGTAGTGGAACTGAATCTCACATTTTTTGTATCCACTGTCAAAACAGTATTTTACTTTTGCCAAACTGAATATATTGCAGAGTTAAAATCATACAGGTAGAGAAATTATAATTATAATGATTTTCAGTGTCAGAACTGCCTAATAAGGGAAGAGCAGATACTTTCTTGATTTCATTTTCCCAATTAATCAGGATCATTATAATTACATAAACTTTCTGAAAAGCTAATGTAAATCAAAGATTGCGTAACTTTATTAACAGATAATACATTTTTAAGAAAAAATTCTGTAATATTTAACATAATAAAGTTAAATTATTATCCCTTTCTTCAGACAGCAGTTTGCATTGTAAATAATACTGACTAAAGAAGTGAAAAGCAAATCTGCATCAGCTGATACACCTGTTGTATTTTAAATCAAGTTAGTCATAAGAAAAGAAAAGCTGGACCTTGGGCAGAGAATTTAAGTTAGAGATACTATATTCTAAGAATATATTGCTTAGGTATTCAAATGAGCATGTAAAATTAAGGTTCATACACTGAATTTCAATATAGTAGAAAGCTTGAGAATAAAAGTTTAACATGAAACATTTAAGGATCAATTTTCTTCTGATCAATTTACCCATGGATAAGGGCACTCTGGAACAGGTGAAACTTTGGCTGTGGATAAATCTATGCCACAGTAGGTATTCCTCTGAAGAGACTGTGGTTCATAGATAAGGTTCCACTTGAAGAAGGTGCAACCCTAAGTGACTGCGGTATTTTGATAAGTCCAAGCTGGAGCAAGGGCAAGGGGAGGGATTTATTGCAATGTTAAACCCTATAATCTCACCCTAAGGGACCAGGAGTGGAGATTGTAACGGATATATCCTTAAATTGTTGTAACTCATGGTTTGTTCTGCATGTACTTTTAGTATATTTTGGTTTTAGTCTGTGAGGCAATTAATATTATTTATGAAGTGATAAATAGCTTTCTTTTTAAAAGCAGTCAGGTAATATGCAGATACTTAACTTTCACTTCAGCAATTTTTCCTATTCTCCATGCTCTCTTCTCTACCCTGCATTTCATTTTATCATATTTCCTGAATGAACTGACCTTATGCCTTACGATTAGCTTTCGTTTTCATTATTTTTCCTATGAATAGAAGAATTTTGTCATTCACGGTATACTGTAAGTCAACTTACCATTTAAAGTAAACTCTGCCGGTTTATTTATTTGTTTAAAAAAACCCCAAACAACCAAAAATCAAGCCAATAAAAATATACTATTGTTTCAGCTTGGGATGCTTACTTGGAAATTTATTTAAAAATGCAGTTAAATTGCTCACTGCATATTTTATTTCCGGGAATCAGATTTTTTGAAAAAAATCTCTAATATCTAAACACTTTGAAATGTAAAATGAAAATTCCTTAAGGCAGTTACAACTTACCCAAAGGATGGTACATGTTTAGTTATGCTTCCTTCCCCCTCACACCTTCTGTCTGGTAAAAGAACAAAAAGTACCTAGCATTGCTCATATGTCTGACAGTTTATATCCAGCAAAATGTTCAAGTGGTGACTCCTAATGCTTGTTTTGATAATTTCTTAAAATGTACAGGCTTTGTTTTCCTCTTAATAGTTTGTATCACTGTTGACAACACAAACTGTTTCAAGTAACAGTTGAAGATACCTGTGGTGTCTCCAGATAAGGAGAACAGTTTCTGTAGACACTCTCTCTGAGAGATTTACATATTAACTCTTTCAGAAATACACTACAGGAACAAAAAACAGATGTATATAATATTGCACTTTTTCTACCTGATGTAACATGTTAAAAACTGACAATATATTTACAAAGCTAACATCCCAAAATCAAATTACAAAGCCCAGAGGTATTTTCTTGCTATAGCTAACCAGATCACCAATTCAAAATATCAAAAAGATGTATCTATAACATACCTGAGGTTATATCACTATGACCCATTTCCTTTGAGAGTGGTTTTTCTAGAAGCAGAGTACTTAAATGGCACTGGCTCCTAGGCACTAATTATTATGATCTTTATTATTATTCATTTTAACCTTGGATTAGTTTGAAAACTAGATAGTACCTTCAAGGTCTGATTTGCTAGTAGGTTACTGTGGATTGTACCACACTGAAAAGATAGAAGAGTTTGTGTACTACCCCTTAGATGTGGCACTTGTATCATGCTTTGAAATTATATGAAGTGGACAAAAATACAGCTTTGCTTCATTCCCTAAGTTCTTACATCATATTGACTAAACATTCTTATATGCAAGGAATTCTGCCAGATTATATTCAGGTTTTTCTTCTGGAAAAAGTACCTTTCATGTATGCTTTTCAAAAACATTATTGTATCTGGAATCACTAGATCTGAAATTTTTGCTTGCCATCCTATGCACAGTTGAATTAAAAATACTCTTTCATGCTTTAATCATGTATTACCTGCATAAATGCTTTAGAATATTTACTGAGAATTCATGGGCTAAAGTATATATATTTTTTGGTATTATATTCAATACTATACTACTATTAAACTCAGTCTATTTTTTCAAAGATGTAGATACTGAAATGAACACTATGATGTAACATTTTTATGATTACCTGCTGACACTAAAAGAGCTTTGACTAAGGAATAAAAGTAGCATTGAGAGATCTTTAATCCAAAAAGTCCTTATTTTGTTGAATGAATGTAGAGAACAAACAGTGATTCAAGTAATTAGACATTGCAATAAGTTGGTTAAAACTTTGTTAAATCTTTATAACCTCCGGTTTAAACACTAAAATATGAACACCTAAATGTAGTAGCCTCAATCTACAGTGAAACCTCATCCCTCATGTTTCCATCTTTTCAGTCTTCCACTTTTGAAGGCTCTTAAATAGACCTGTCTAAAAGATTTCAAAGAAATGATGTAGTAATTGCATGATTTCAACATAAAAAAGGGTAACTTATAATCGAAACAAAGACCTGTATGACAGTAATAATTTGGCACTGTATTTGGTGATTTTTAAAATCAAACAAAAATAATGTCAAATATTTAGTAAATAGTTCAGTTATGATGACTCATTAGGTACCATGAAGAGGAATATTATGTATTGATACACAGACATGAAATACTCAAAGCAAAACATGTAAATAAACACCCTTAATAATGAAAAGCTGTACTTTTAAAGAGCATTCCAATATTTTCCTGAAGCTGAGTGTATATTTGAAATAATGAGAATATTTCTCTAGGACTTCATTTTTTTCACTCAAGAAAAATGTAATTCTTTAACTGTAGTTCCATATTTCTATAATAATATAATAACAGTATTCCTTATAAGTTCTTTTTTTAAATTTTTTTTCTCCATTCAAAGATTTTTTAGCTGAAATTTAAAGTGATTTTTTTTTTTTAATTGCAGGGCTTACTTTGAATCCAGCTAAGTTTTAAGCAGCATATTTGTTTTCAAAGTTAAACAGGCCCCATTGAGGTGGAATATTATTACTTGGATGCACAAAACAAGAACAAATGACATATGAAAGGTGAGCATTAGGACCCAAAATGTGCCTCGTTAAAGCTCTTAAATCTATTTGAAAATAGAGGTTGTTTGGACTGACTATTTTGCATTAATCTAACACATACATTCAAAATTCACAACATCTACATACAGAGTTTTTGACAGCTAAACTGTAAAAAAAGTTTGGTTGAATTCATGTCATAGCTACAGAAAAAATGCTATATTGGTCTTAGCAATCAATAAGTAAATTTTGATGAAGAAGCAGGAATAGTTCAGTACAGGCATATCTAATAGGAATATGTGAATTTCTAAAGGTCATCCAAGATGTTCAAATTAATGAGGATTCCATGGGTCCTGTCAGTCATCACGCAGAAGAAAATAATAAATATTTTCAAAGTAGTTCTTATCACATCATTTAGCCTTTTAAGAAAATCTTTGTATGAACTCTTTGAGCATTTCTGAGACCTTTATACATTGATATTAGGGGCATGTGTCATAAAAAAACATAAAGTTTAAAAAAAAGGCGATGGTCATATATGGGAAAGAATAAATTATAATCACATCTATAATATATTTGTAATATATAACATAATCATAAAATTTCAAATACATGAGCTACTTGTCCAATAAGGAATATTAATCATATAGTATTTTTTATCTTCTTATACTGGAAAGGTTTAATCATGTAGATATTATGATTAGAGAATGTAAAAGATAGAATTATAATATTTTAAATCAGTGTAAGTATTTGCTAAATATCCATATATGAGAAGAGAAATTTGTAAACTCTAAGCTTATAAGTTTATAAGGTTGTAGGTTATGAAGAATGGGATTGCACATATGAAATTTTTTACTTAAATCTGTGAGTTCCAAAATAAATGTAGATATAGATTTACCTCCTTCTCTTTGACTGCATGAGCAGGTCTACTGAGTTCAGGGGGGTTATGTGTGCATAAATCCAATGTACTTAATATCTGAGAAAAAATTGCTGATTACTGATACATTTATTAGCATTCCTTAGATTTTTTTTTAATAATTTTTAGAATAAAAAGGAGAATACTTGCTTTAAATAGCTAAAAATAGTTTTATAAATGTTTAAGAGTACTAAAATATTATTAATAAAAATATCTGTCTCTGTTAGGCACCAGATCAGTTATTATTGGGTCAGAACCACCTTGTGGGGAGAGTGAGTGTGTGTGTGTGTGTGCAGGGGGAAGCGATGGGCTGAACCTCACGGAGGTGGGGTGGCATCGTGTCCCTCATGGCAGCCCCTGGGACCCACATGGGGAAGCCCTGGAACAGCTGTCAGTCACAAACAGCCTGGCAAAAGTATAACACCCCATACCTCCTGCAGCCCCTCACCCAGCTCAGATTGGCAGGGACAGTGAGAACACTTAGAGAGGCATCTAAGTTCGAGCTGCAGTCAGTGGAGACCAAATATGTATTATCACTGCAGCATAGGGAGCTATTCAGCTAGTCCTAATATATACAGCTCAGATCAGCTCCCCAGACTCCACTAAGACCGCTAATGTGAGCTTAGATGCCTCATTTGTGTGCGGTCCTCTAAATTCAAAGACATACAGTATGGAGTTTTGTACTAATGCTTTCATATTAGACTGCTTCTGTACTAGTAAGTGAAACAGGATGAGAATGTGAATGAATTCAAGCACTTTTCTGCAGTCATCTACGCAGTTTCATTGTCCACATGGTTGCCAGCTTTTCTCTCTCGTGTGACACAGATACTTTCCACTGTCCAACACGTGAGCACTGCTCCAGAAAGCATAGGCAAAGGGCGGATCATAACCCAGTGTACAAAATACTGTTTTGGAGGAGAAGAAAATTCAGAAGTATGAGCACAGACTATGTCATGTGATCAGAGGCCTGGAACCCACCTCCTCTGAAGACAGCTGAGAGAGCTGGGGTTCTTCAACCTGGAAAAGAGAAGGCTCTGGGGAGACCTTATAGCACCTTACAGTATGTAAAGGCTGCCTACAGAAAAACTGGAGAAGGACTTTTTACAAGGACATGTAGTGATAGGACAAGGGGGAACATCTCCAAACTCAGAGGGTAGATTTAGAAGAAATTTTAGGAAGAAATTCTTTACTGTGAAGGTGGTGAGGCACTGGAACATATTGCTGAGAGAAGCTGTGGATGACCCATCCCTGGAAGTGTTCAAGCTCAGGCTGAATGGGACTTTGAGCAAACTGGTCTAATGGAAGATGTCCCTGCTCATGGCAGGGTGGTTGAACTAGGTGACTTTTAAGATCTCCACCAACCCAAACCATTCTATAATTCTATGATTATTTGTCAGCAACAATGAAAAACAGGCCATGAGCAATTCTATACTACTTGCTAGTGCAGATAAATTTCTGGATACATCTTTACCATCTTGAATTTGACGTCTGACCATCCATGCAATCCAGGTGCAAGGTTACACATTTTCTGGGCTATACACTTCATAAAACAAATCTGTTAAAAGTTTTAAAAGAAGCATTCTCTAAACCTAATAAATATTTGATCTCAGGACCCTGTTTCTTGGTCATTTTTTTTTTTTTTTGTGTATTCACTGGAAAAAGACAGGCATTTGAGTGGACTACTGGGATATTCAGCTAGTTTATTTACCTTTAGGGAAGGTTCTCACTTTAGCATCAGCAAAAGGGGGAGCTTAGGGTAAATTCCCATGCAATTTAGGCATTCAATTAAATGTTAAAAATTCAATGGAATAAATATGAACTGCAGTTCTTTCACTGAGAAGCTATAAATGTCTGTTAAAAAAAATATGCTATTTATGTGATTTTTTTTAATCTTATTTTTTATTGTCTCACATGGAAGTCTTAAAGAATAAATTGCTTTACTGTCTCTTTCCTGTACTTCTGTGATTGAAGTTTGTTGCTAGGAAAGCAACATGTTTCAGTGTTTTAATGATGCTACAGGCATAATGAGAAGTTGATTCATTTAAAACTTGGATACAATGAATACAGAAAACATTTGGAAAGTGTTGTAATAAGGTATCATTTATCATCATGAAGGCATATTCTATGAACTATAAATAATCAGATGTTTCCTAAAGTGTAATTGTTTTCAGTCAGGCAAAGTGAACCACTATTTCTTGTGAATTATTAATGCAACTATGTTTTGCTGATGCCTTAAATAATTAGACTGACCACTTAATTTAATTTTTTATCTAGTATAATCTCTGCAATGTATACTGTATTACATCGTAATAACACACTGACATGTCTCATTACAGGAATAGATGAGTATGTATACTTCACCTCTTATTTTCAGTGTATCCTGAACAGCCATTCAGATGACCCTCTTACTCTCCAATGACTTATTAGGACCATGAATAAAATTAAGAGCATTCTTATGTAGGGATTTATTGACACGGTCCCAACGGGAAAAAGGGATTCTCCACTCTCGCAATGGTTGCAGAAAATGGCACTTTATTAAGGGAGCACCGGCTTTATATAGGGTTGGGGTGGAAACAGCAAGAATGAGAGGAGCAACCAGGGAGGAGCATGCAAATATCAACCATAAAAGGGAAAATAGGGGTTGGCACTGCCAGTATAGGGGATCATGATCATAAAAGGAATTACTGCAATGTAGCAAGCAGGAGCCAATAAGGGACTGGGATTAAAGGGTACATCGAACCAGGGGAAATTTCATAAAAACTGTTTTAAAGTACAACTGAGGGTAAAATAAATGAACTCTTGAACATAACAGTAAAAACTCGAGGCGCATTAGGGTTAAACACCTCAGTTGCTTCATACAGGACTCTCATTCTCCAGGGTACCACAGATCTCTTGACAAATCTCCTGTTCTCTTTTCCGTTTCTCATAGCTTTTTTCATCCTCAACCCCGACAATTTATATCATATATTAACAACAAAACAGAGAGAATACTTTTGTGTCTGTAGAAAACTGGTGTGCCCACACCTTCTATTCTTCACATTTCAAGAAGGAAACAAAGAAGTTAAGAAAAATGCAAAGTCAATTAAATCATGAAGATGAAACAGGTATTTTATATGAACACACCAAAACCACCATAACTCATAGAAATACAGTAAGAGTTTATGATATCACAGAGGTGATATTAGGCTCATATTAGGTGATGTTAGGCTGAACAAAGACCAACTTTTTATACAAATATAAATTCTCAAGGAGAATCTCCTTATGTGTCAGGTTTTGGTTTTGTTTGTGGATTTTGTTTTATTTCTTCCTCTGTGTTCTTTGTATTGCTTTCCACACCTTTATATCCAAGAAAGAAACTCATGTCTTTACACCTAAACCAGTAACCATAGTGTCCCCTTTTTTTCAAGGAAAAGAAATAAATGGACTTTAATTCTAGGCAGAAATTTGTCTCATGGTTTCCTAAAAGAAGAATCTCAAATTAATTGTATTCAAAGGGTGCTTATTTGTTCATGAATGCAATTAATAATAATTGTAGATATAAACAGACATAAACATTTACTACATAAAGATCATAAATGAAATAAAATTATATGTGTTTTTATCTCACACACAAACTTTACACCCAATACTCCATGAATGACTAAGTGATCATACCTGTTGACATTCATTTGACTTAAAGTCCTAAGAGAATTATTTGTTCCCTGCATCTCATCACCCAGAAATAATACAAAGCCTATGAAATAATGGATCACAGTATGGATAAAAAGATATTCCCTATAAGGTAGAACTAAAAACCTGGAAAAGTTTAGTAACTCTAGGAAAGCTTCATAAGATTATGGTGCTCAGTAGATGATCTGTGTTTCAATCAACATCCCATAATGATTTTTCCAGGGTCAATTCTTCAACAGCCAGACAGCTCAATATTTCATATCATTAATACCAGGTACTGGTGATGCTATTTGGGTTAAATTAATTAAATTTGGATTAATTAAGTATTGTCACTGTGAGAGTGCGGCATGGAAATTGGAGGAAGATATCTGACACCTCTCCTGTCAATAAGATCAAGCTCAGATCTTCTTGAGAAGTACACAGCTTACAACCTTATAGCTTTTTTTTTCTTTACAAAAAGCCTCAAACACAGATCTCTGAGTCTTGAGTTGTTTAGACATCCTGGGATATTCCTGAATCTGGAGGATTCCTGTCATCCTGCCCTTGCCACATAGGAAGGCAAAGCCTCTCTACTCTTATAGTTCTCCACTGTCATCTTTAGAATCACGTTCAGTATGCAACTGCATTGACCTTCTCTAACCCAATATTTCAACTCCCACTCCTGTTTTAGCTCAGCAAAAAGCATTATTTACCTGGACATAGTAATTAACAGCTCTTGCACTAAATGAAAGAGAGACAAAGACTGATGCCTGTCTCCAAGATGAAGTAGAACAGACTGGCTCACAATCACAACTATTTACAGCTACCCCCTTCTGTAATAAATTTGTTCAAGAGAGAGATATTTGGAGCAGTGTAGAACAGAGGCAGAATATGAGCTAACAGCATAGAGCTCCAGTGCTTGAAGTGGCCCTTTACTCTCTTTTATTGATGTACTCAGCACCAAGACTGCTCTGTAATAGAATACAGGCACTCTTTATATCATTGCTCCTACCAATCTGAGGAAGATCTGCAGCACCCTCCACATCCATTACTGTCTTCAGAGTACTCAACTATTACTTCATATAGCCCTCTCAAAAAATAGATGTGATTAAAGAGTAATTTATCACATGCTGTGAAAAATGTCTTACATCAAAGCAATCTGTAAGGGCATGTAGAAGGAGAGTGTCCCCTCCTCTAGGGGTACCTGGTCAAAGGAGTCGTAAATCAGAACATGCAAAGACAGACCTGAACAAGAAATTACAGGAAAGGTCATGATAAGAACAAACCTTGTCACTGACCTGAAGAGTATGTGGGGTGTAAAAATGTTTTATTTTTTCAGTTGAGTGGATAAAGAAAGGGAGAGGCAAACCAGATGGTCATAAAACCTTGTCTAGTTATCATTTATAAAGACAGTGAGCAGAAACAATGAGTCAGTCACACTAGTTGATGAAGTATCAAGAAACTGCAGGCAAGCTGACGCTTTGCAACTCATAAGGATGCAAACCTGAGGCTTGAGGATGCTGAAAGGGGTTGGTATGAATGTGCAATGTGCAGAGGAAGAGTGTGCAGAGAGGAATAAATGAAGAATGTAAACCAGGGCTAGTGGTATGTTAATCACAGCTGACCAGTGTGCTCATCTGACTAAACCTTGCAACTGATCACCACAGTTTGTCCTCTCTTCTCATATTTGCTTATTAAATCTTTTCTTAACTCTGTGCCTGCATAATCTCACTATCTATTCTGTGTGTGTGAGTGCTGCAGGGACTTGGTACCAGATACTGGAGGGAAGAGCATGAGTGGAACGGGTGCCAGCTCCTGGAGTCAGACTGGGCTCCTGACCTGTGGTGTCAGCTACTGGAGCCAGTGGGGTTCCTGGAGTTCAGTCACTGGGGCAGGAAGAAGTGTCTCTTCCCAAAACCAGTATTCTGATTTTGGCTGGGATAGAGTTAATTTTGTTCTTCTTTTCTTTTTCTTCTTCTTCTAGTAACTAGTACCCAAATCTTCGTTCGTGAAGCCTAGCCATGATGATGAGTAACTAGTACAATGCTGGTACAGAGAAAATTAATTCTATCCCAGTGGAGACAAAGACAACCAGCTACTGGGGGGGACCAGGGGAAGTAAATCATATGATGGGCTTAGCAACAGTGGCTTCAATGGGACTGCAGGTCATAGCCCATGTGCCTGGTGTCAGGTGACAAAAGTGAGTGTCTGTGTCCTACTCAAACCAGGTGTGTCTGGAATTTGCTTGTGTATTCACTGACAAACTCTGAGCTAGACCAACCAGCAAGTAGGGGGCCCAGGTTTGAGAATGGACAGGCAGGCAGGCAGGATTTGTGCTAGTATTTAATGGGGACCTGTGAGTGTGGGGTGCCCATGGGATAAGTGAGTAAGTGCTGCATGTTTACAGTGAGCACCCAGCTGCTGGTAAGTCACAAATGAGTGGGGCAGGTAAGGGGGATCCAGGCAGGGACTTGTGAGATACTGGATTTTTTCTCACTAAAGGAAAAGAGATTCTCTTAGAGAAAGCATAGTAGCGTTTTCTCTGGACATGAACTCGAGGTTACAACTAACCAAAAGGCTTTTTAAAAATCTTAAATAAATGTGTCTGCTCTGGGCAGCTTGTAGCTTAAAATCCAAAGTGTAACAGGGGGCCAGGCAGGAAGAGTGGGCACCATGGTGCTCAGGGGATCCGTGAATTTGCATGTACTTGTGAACCTGGAGAGTGTACGTGTGTGCTACACTAGTGATCTCCTGCCTCTGCCAGCCCAAGAGGAAGGGGTGTAGCTGTCTGGGCTTGTGCCTGGTGTGAGTCATGAAAATGTGGTTCTATTAAAGGCAACCCATAGTCTGTCTGTGTGACAGGCTGCGTCTGTGTCCTCTATGTGTTTGTGTGTATCTCTGGGATACATGCTCAGCATCACTGCTAGTTGAACCTGCAAACAGGAAAGCAGCAGCTGATCTCTCAGCCTGGGCATAGACCCAGTGGCCACTCAGGACAGGTCCTGGGTCAGAGTGGCTGCAGAAGATGGCCCTGTCTTAATATTAGTTATCAGAATCAGCTTCCAAAACGGCTTCTTTCTCAACACAGGGTATGAAGAAAGCCTAGGAGGATTCACTTAGTTTTGGATTACTGATTCTTGCATGCCTCATATCCAAAATAAATAATCTACCATAGACAGTCCCATGGAAAGGTCATTCTTTTCCCCAACATCAGTGTGTTTCTCAGGGTTATTCTGTATCTATGAAATGACAGAAGAAATAGGTGCATATGTGTGGTAAGAATATGAGATAAAATAGAAACACATATTGAAACCAGAGTGATCCTCAATAGAGCATTTAATCAGCATTTTCTTGAATCTACCTGTAGTGTATGTAAAGACTGTCTCATCTGCATAGGTAAAGATGCTGTCACCTATTATGGTTTTATTTGGTTATGGCTACAGATATAAAACTTTCTTGTTTTTTCCCCGAAGACTTATGAGAAAGACAATTTATAAAGGTAGCATGGTGGATTAGACACACTTCTTGAGAAGGTAGGTGCATTCAGTATTTACTAGATAGAATTGGAAACAAAGAGCAAATTGGGACAAAATAGAAATGTAATTTCTGGGTCTAGGGAATATCAATAAACCTAAAATAGAATTAGAGACTACTAGCATGCTCACAATGCACATTCTCAGGTAGTTTACATTTCATTCGCTTAGTTAGTATTATGGAGGATTGCTTAAAGTTTGCTATTCTCCAAAATTTGTCTCAGCACCATAAAAATGGAGTTCTGAAGAATACTGACATGATTCAGTCTTAAATTTTTATATGCATGGTGAAGTTACTAGTATGTCACCACCTTGTCTCTGTAAATCTGTTTTAATCCAGAACTCTATCAATTAGATTAATAGCATTCAAGAGTCTGACTCTTTCTTAGAGGAAAACAATAACCTAGATGTGGGTTTACTATATAACTGAATTACTACATATGATGACACCCATAACATGCACATTCCAGGGTTTTCCTGTCCCAAATGAGAAATACAGGGTATCATTTTGCAGGCCTGGCCTTATTATTCAGTCCAAGAAACCTGAAAACTCAGAATGCTCTTCAATATGATAATGTTTTGCATTTCTTATTCCTCTTCCCTCTCTCCATTTTCCAGCCATCTCTCCTCTCTAGCTTAGGCCTTTCCTTATCTATGCTTAAACTCCTGCTGTCTAACACATTTATCTACTTCCAGTATTTTCCCCAAAGTGCCTATTAAGCCAATACATTTCAACTGTTTAAACAGCTACTGTAATCTAAAATGATCCCAATGGAAAAGGAAATAAAACTAAGTATGCCATATGGATGAGATTTATGTAACCAAATATAGCTGTTTACATGGAAATGCGTAAATTTGGGATGGCCCAGGCTCCCTTCAGTGACTCATCTTATGTCTATCCACGTTAAATGAACCACGGCCTACACGTATTTGTGCAGACAGTGGAGATATAAAATATTTGTTTAAAAAAAAAAAAGTAGAATGAAATAAAATTTATAATGACCAAACATTAAACTTACTAATAATAATCAGTCACTGAAATAATTCTTAAATTTAAACTTGGTTTAGATTTTGGCCAGTTAAAGTCAATGCAAAAAATGCTTCATGAGGTTAGTGGTTCCTTCATTGGAATCATATGAATGGAGAAGTGAAGTTAGACTTGTGTATCATATTTGATTTTATCGCAGATAAATAAATGAAAGCAAACATATTCTGTTTATACAGTTGAAACATTGCTAAAGCTCATCAACTGCAGTAGTTATAGTGTAAGTTGTGTATTATTAAAAGTCACAGAAGTGACTGACGTAAACATCTGTCTGAGTACAGTGTTTATTTACTTAGTACAGTGGCTATTCACTATATATGTATTCAACACCAGGATTAGAATCCTGTCTAATAAAAAGCCCTAAGCCATAAAGGGAAATAATTTCTTATCCTTATTTATAATTTCTTATCTGTGTTACCCAAACCCAAACTGAACATATATCCTGCTCAACAACAAATGTAACTAATTAGTTGTCAAATTACCTGCTGTGCCTAGGTTTTCTTTTCTACATTTATATGTAATTTAAGTATTAAAACTTAGTTATTAAATATTCCTGCCACTCTAAGGTAAGGATAAGAATAACATCCTCTCCATTTCACCATTCTCTAAGACTAGTAAGATGTGAAGGAAGGGTAGATAAACTTTTTCTTTCCAGCATACTTGCCTTTAGCTGTAGTAGTCATCTGCTAAAATTCATAGTCCACAGATGGAGCAAGTGTCCCTTTGTGATTGGATTCTTCGACCTGAATGGAGCTTCAGAAGGAGGATGCATCTCTGCAAGGCTCAAACTGCAGGCCTTTAACTGAGGCTGGGGCAGATCCCATTCTAGCCTGCAAAAGGTGAGTGATTCTTAAGGAGCTGTGCTGCCAAGAAAAAGAACTCCTGAGGTGAGTCAGTGGACTATAGCATCAGAGAGGTCAGAGACTGTCCAGATCATGTCTGAGGCTTCAAGAGCCAGAACTTCTAATTGTAGTGGAGGGTTAGGAAGAACCTGTGCTTATGAAGTCTGAGAGTTGAAACTCCGGTCATGATGAAGCTGGTGTCTTCTCACACCAGAAGGAAGTCTCCTACCCTACCTAATGCCTTGCAGTTACAGAGTAACTTCACTGTCCTCATAATTGATGAGGAATGGGGAATTCTGTAAATTTAAGCGTTTCTGGTCTCTGATCCCAAGCCATTCAGAATCAGTAGAAGTAAACAATAGTAGGAGACTCTCTGTTGTGAGGCATGATGGACCCATCTGTTGACCTGTCTCCTCACCTGCAGAGGTTTACTGTTTGCCAGAGGCTTGGGTTTGGAATATTATGGAGAGGTTATTAAGGCTTATCCATCCCTCTTCACTGTTACTCTCTGCTGTTCTTTCATTTGGTCTGTATTAAGAAGAATGTTTTCATTAGGTTGAAGGAGGTGATCATTTACTTGACATTGGTGAGGCTGCATCTGGAGTGCTCTATTGAGTTCTGGGCTCTCTAGTACAACAGAGAATTTAATATAGTGATTCCAGCAAAGGTAGTGAAGGGACTGCAGCAACTTTCGTTTGAGGAAAGACTACAGGATCTAGTTCTGTTCAGCCTAGAGCAGAGGTGGCTTTGAGGGGGAGGGGTGGAGGGAGGATGGGCCATGGTGGATTTTGTCAATATGTGTGATGAAATGGGAGATAGTGAAGATGAGGGAGCCAGATTCTTCCCACTGCTAGGATAGGATAATACTAATAGGATAACAGAAAATAGTACAAATTAAAGAATATAATATTTCATCTGATTTAAAGAGAACTCTTTTGCAATGAGTGTTCTCATACACAGGAAGAGACTGTCCAGAGGTTGTGGACTTTCCATGTGGGGAGATAGTCAAAACCTGACAGGACACTTTTACGGGTAACCTATTTTAACTAATCCTGCTTTAACAGGGAGGTTGGACTATATGATTTCAATAGGTCTTTTACAGTGTCAAATTTTGCGGTTCTGTGAAATAGTATTTTCATTTTTATCAAAACTTTTTTTTAAAGGAGATGGTGTTTCCTAGGTTTCCTTGGCAGATTGTATAATTACAAATTGGCTCATGGGAACATATTTCTGAAATTAGAATTACACTTGTTCTAAGATGATTTATTGACACTAACAATCTGAAATTACTAGAGTGTGGGGACTGTTAATTTAAACATATAATACATATGGATGAAAATCCTGAGATGTCAAGAGAATCCATTCTTATTTTGAAGTATTTGTGTTTCTTCAGTAATGTAGTTAGAATTTCAGGTTTCTGAGCTCAGTACTAATAGTCACATTGTATCTTAGGGCCTATTGTTTTAGTGAGAATTAATGCTGAATGCTTCACAGGAAATTATGAACAGTCACACCTGTGTAGATACATTTTCATTGTATTTTAAACATCAAAGCTTTAGATTTTGAGAAACTGTCTCGTGACAACTCTGAGTTCCCATGACTAGCCATTAGCTGAGCAACCTCACTATCTTATGGTCCTGGGAAAATATAAGTGCATTATAGCTGTAGATCTATCTACATCCTACTCAGTTTCTTCAAATGTACTTTAAAATGGAATTGTTTTCTGTAAAGGGACTGTAAGAAGAATTTATTCTTTTTCCAAGCAAACTCATGGAAATATATGTTCTTCTTCCATCTCTTCTGTCTCCCTCATTTCTTCTTCCCAGCATTCATATTTCTTAACTTCAGCCTGTAAAGCCTTGATATCAATGGAGAAAAAACAAATCAAACAACCTCTTTGCCCCTCAAAAATATCACAAGTTTTGGAAATAGAAAATGGACATAAGGAAGAGGAAAGGATCACAGTCTTAAAAACCCCAGAGAACTGTATCTGAACCTAAACTGATCCCAAAAACTATACCTCTATGTAATTGTGAATTTTCTCTTTGTTTCTGTTATATAAAGAAATGCATGCCTGAATGCAGTTACACACAAATTGAAATGCATAATTGAATTAACTGAAGCATGAAGAGTAGAAATATATAGAAATTCATACTGGAGGTTTCGAAGACCTGACTGAACAAAGCCTTGCACAAGCTCTTTAAAGCTTGACTTGTTTTGACATCATCGGAGTTCCCTTCCAGTCTTAGATATTCTGTGAATATCAGTTTCTGCATCAGTAAGCACCACAGCATAACCTACGAGAGTAAGATCTTATTTAAAGGAACTCAAATTTTTTTTTTTAATATATCTACCTTTTATAATATAGTCATATTTTGTGAGATTCAGTTCATTTCTTTACAGTGCCAAATGGAACTGTGCTTAAATGGCACTGAAGAATCTCATCTCTCCTCAAGAAGAACACTCCACAAGGTCCTGTAATGCACCTGTGACCCCTATAGGAGTCTTCAATATCTGAGTGTGCATAAAATGAAACGTAGGCAAATTAATTTTAAACTTTGACATCAATGTCTGATATGACCACTTTAGGTTCATTATTTATTTGAGAGAAATAATGACAGTGACATTACTTATGACAGTAATATATCAGACACCTACCTGATAGAAGGATTAAGAAGCATTTTTTTCATAAGAAATATGTTTTGAAAGCACCAATTTCCTTCTACTTAATATAAGGAGAGTAGTGCCATATTTAGACATCTACTTTTTGAAAATCTCATTTTGCATCTTTCTGGAAAAGTCCCTGAACACTGATGGATTGTTGCAAATGCCCCTCTTTCTTCATCAGGAAAAGTGAAGGTTCAGAATTAGGACAAAGGGAAATATTGAAGTGAGAATCATAACACCAGGTTGTACATAACCATTTTAACTATGACAAGTACTTTTTTTCAGTAATGTTTTGGTTTTGCCTGTAACAATTAGATTTACAGTAACAACAATTCTTTGGTTAGGCTGTTTAAATTTATATTACACTAAAAAGAAATTCTTAGTTTTGCATATAATACGTAACTTGTTCATTAAAAGGTTTTAAGTGTACGAAGAAGTACTTGTCTGTTACCCTCCACCTGTTTGTACTATTCTGAGGTAGAAATTTTGGAATGGGAAAAAATAGTGGGAAAGGGTAATTCTAGTGCCTTTTTGGTTGAAAAAAAGGGAGAAAAAAGTTTCTCAAGTTAAACACAGGAGCATATAAAATCTCAAGACATGCATGTTTTTCAGAAAAGGATTAAAAGAGTTTCAGTATACTTGCATTGGTCAAAAGAGTAAGAGTGAAAGTTTTAAATGATGTTTTTATGTTTTTTTTATCTGGGTCCTGTACCATTTAAGGTTCTATGCATGTGAGCAAGCCCTCAGCCAGACTTGCTCTATCAAAGCAGATTTCATTTGAAAGGAATAATGAAAGCCATTTGTTACTACAGGTACAAGAATAACTGTAATTTTTCATTTGTTTTATAACTTGAAGACCAATATTTCTGTAAATTCATAGAAATAAGTTGATATTTTCACCAGCTGAAGCCAAATATCAGAGATACATTGCCAATCACCTATATAGACTTAGTAATTTCTTCTTTCCAAATTGCTGTCATACTTCCTGTAGAAGTATCAATTTTTATCATACTGGATCAAAATGAGTATAACTATGGTCATTTTTTCTCAGGTTGTGTAAATTTAAAACTTTGCCTTTTGTTTCCAGTTTTTTTCGAATAATCAAATTTTGTTAAATTCCTCTCATATGCCATGCTTAGAAGCTTTGAATACAAAAGGGATGCTTTCACACTTTTGAGTATTAAAGTAAGTGTTGCCTTCAATATTTGCAGCTGTGAGACTATACAGTTTGTCATTGCTCTTGAAACATGAATGTGATCATTTCTTAATAAAACTCTTAGCACAACTCTTAGTAATGCTGAACAGCACCCTTAAATGCTCTGAAAAGCAAAAACAAAAAAAACCCAACAACCCAAACAAAAAAAACAGAAAAAAACTGTTATGTGGAAGAGATATTGGGTGTCCTGTCCAGTTTCTAATAGGAAAGATTATATAACTGAAATTCTGACCTCATAAAAGTCAGCAGGTTAGTTATCATTAATCCAACCAGGAGAGGATTTAACTTCAGGTATTCAAAATAATGTTAGATATAAAGGGTAGAGGGAAGATGATACTTAGCTTTAAACTAGATGGTGAATTTATGTTCCTCTGGTAGTGCTTGCTAGAAATTTTTGTGCTACTTCTTGTTTACTACTTCATGCCACTTCAAGTTTAAAGATAGACATTCTTTAGCATATACATTTTGAGCTCTTAAAGGATTAGGATAAAAGTAAAGGTTCAGAGTTGTTCCCACAAACATGAGAGAAGCAGGAAAAGGTATAAAGCAATACCCTTAGGATTTTTAGATCAACTTATTTTGTGAATATGTTACCTCTCAGCCTGACTCAACCTACCCACTAGTTCCTTAGCATCTCATTTTATGAGTTCTCAATGTTTAGCTTTTACAATTTAGAGTAAAAAAAAAAAAAGGGTAGAGTCTTTCCTTCTTACTCTTCTGATCAACTGATTAAAATGGTTTATTTGCTTCAGTTGATACTGTTCTAACTAAATGACTTCAATTGACAAGGGAATGCCAGATATATCTGTGCAGTATATCATCTGAGCACATCCTATAATTTTGGAATCAGTAGAGTCCTGGGGAATTCTCTAGCTCTTTTCTGAATTTTTGCCTGCTCAAATCATGCTGCCCATTCCAAAGACTTGAAGCCTTCATTCCTTAGCTAACAATCTACAGTGATCAGAAAAGCCAGTCCCGAGGACTGCAGGTGCAATAGGATCAGTAGCAAAAGGTAGATGCTCCAACCCATCTATCCTTCCACTAGAAGGTTCTTTTCCACTAGAACTAGGCATGTCTCTCTCCTGCAGTTGCTCCAAGAATAGTCATTCAAGGCTACCATTCAACAGAGTAAATAAGGTACACCAAGTACCACTATTTACTAGGATATACTGTTATTGCTCTTATGTCAAAGAGTTACCTGGCCACTTTACTCGGATAGTCCAACAGATTTAGCTGTCCTCATCTGCTGCCAAGGCAGCATTGTCCTCTCTCCTGCCTTCTCCGTGCCATGTTGACATTTTCAATGAGTCATGAGAATAGTGGCTACACACTGTAACAGAAGGCAATGGTTTAACTGAGAAACAACAATCTTTCCTATGCTTGCAATGCTTCAGCTCTCCATACTAGACCTCTACTATACCTTCCATCCAACTCTGTCATAAACTCCTGTTTTTCTTTTAAGATCATCCATAAGTCTCAGTGCATAGAAAGGGACATGTAGAATTCCCATTCTTTCCTGACATTTTTCTTGAGACTGACCACACCAGTGGATTGCTGATATTGCACTTGTCTGTGATACTAATCTTATATCAGTCTTCAGACATGCATTATCTACCAGAGGCGCTAGTTCATCACGCTAAAGTATCACTTAAATGTTATTTACTATAGCCAATACTATAAAGAAAGAGGAGATAGTATGGATAATACTATTTTCCTTTGGATGCTGGAGACCCTAATTCCTCCACCATCAAATAGACCTCCAACAAACATCCAGCATGCCATACAGATCACAACTCTAGGAAACTCATCCTATTTTGTTCCTCTGGGCTCTGTTTTGGAAGAGGACAAAGAAACAAACCCTTCCTAAGGTTCCCCTAAAATAGTACTTCCACTGTGTAATTATTGAAATTGAAAAGATGCACAGTAAATTTCAATTAAACAGTAAAAGTATTGTACTATTTGTTAATTATTATTATTTATAGTAGGCTACATACTCACATTCAAGTAATCATTTGAAAGTGAATTTTTTGGTATAGTTGATCATTGGAAACCCTATATTTTTAACACTGTGAAGGTCAATGGATTTACAATTATAATGTATAAATTAACAAGATACCCCGTAATGCAGAAACAAAGAAGGTAATATAATAACTTGGGAGGAAAATTTCACCTGAAAAGTCAGGAGTGATGTCAGCTAGTAGAGATTTATTAGCACTTTAAAAGCCTGTGACCTAAGGAACTTTAAGCAGAAGAGACATAGGTTTTATGAGTTTATTTGAGGACATATCCCTAATTAAGAGCCATAAAAAATATGCTGTAGAAATTCAATTGTTCTTTAGCGATCAGCTCTTCTAACATTAAATGACACTCCAAAAAGTTAATGGTTTTCCATTAGTTGAAATAATGCTGTTTAACAGCTTAATGGCTAGAGTAGAATGCTGTAAATTAGGTAATCTATGTCCTCATCGCTATTCTGACACTTGCTGTGGTAAGGTTGAAAAGACAACATCTCCCTGCAACTCCTGTCTTTTTAAAAATTGTAAATCAAAATTATATCAGTTTCTACATTTACAGTGATATTGACCTTGTCTAACTCTACAAGCCTGATATCACTCAGTGTTCTTTCATATCCTACTCTCTTAGAGTAAAACTCCTGCTTTTTAGTGGTTGGGATTGCACTTCCTCAATTCTAACTGAGATAACCTTGGGTTATTTGGTTTCTGGCAATATTGGACAATTAAAGAACTTTCATGTGAAGTAATAAATGTCACTTGCAAAAATCTGTAAAAGTTATTGATGATAAGGACTATTTCTATTTGTCTAACAGCTTTGTGTTTGTGAGCTATGATACATGTACATTCATTACTTTCTCCTCTCCCAAACTCTTTTTCACTGTCTGTTCTTTTAGTTTATATAAAATATCTCTCAGGCTCACAGAAATATTCCTGGACTTTGCTACTCTGAGATTTGCTTTACAACTCTTACTAGGAAATTAATATTTATATTATCATGGAAATGGTGATATAAATCATCAGCAAGATCACTGTTGTGGAGTTTTTTGTTTGTTTTTCCCAGGAATTCTGCTGTAGGTTTTAGTAGTTAAAAAAATTATCACATCATGAACTGCACATAAAAGCTCATTCTTCATATAGCTTGGACCTGTTATTTTTTATTATATCATTGTGGTGAGGGTCAACCATTAGAATACTGAAAAGATAATGGAAATATGAGTTACTAACTCATTTACCACTCTTTGAACAGGTTGCTCTGTTATTCTACAGACATGGTGGTGTGTGTTCTTATTCAATATACATTTGTACAATATTTGCTTCAATAGGAATCTCAACTTCGATAACTTTGTGTTATAATCCTAGTAGTGATGAAAAACTATTAGTGGCTTTTGAAGTATACCATGCTTGAAAGAAATGAGAATCCTGCTTAGGCTGTGATGAGTCTGATTAGGATGGAGTTTATTTCCTTCAAAGCTACATGGATTTGTGACTAAACCAATATTGATAACCCAGTGTTTGGCTGTTACCAAACAGTGGTTGCACAGCATCACAGCTCTCTCCTTTGCTCACTCTGCTCCCATTCTTCCCTCCTAGTGATTAGCTGAAAGACCACAAGAAGCTGGGAATAGACACAGCTGGAATAGCTGACCAGCACTGACCTAAGGATTTTTCCATAACATATGATGTGCTCAGCAACAAAAGCTCAAGGAAAGGAGGAGGGAGGGGAACATTCACTCTGTGATGTTTGACTTCCTAAGTAACCATTATTCTTCCTTTCCTGGAAGTGGCTGAACATCTGCATGCTGACAGGAAGTAGTGAATGAATTCCTTATTTAGCTTTGCTTTAATGCAAAGTTTTTTTCTCACCTATTGAACATTGAATCCCCAAAACTTCTCACCTTCCTTCTAGTTTCTCCATATCCTGTGAGAGAAGAATGAGTGAGCAGCTGTGTGGGTGCTTGACTGTTGGTCAGGTTCAACCTACTACATAGTCATAAACCTGCTTTTACTGCTAAATGCAAAGACAATCAATTTATATCCTCTTTAATAAAAAAGTGAAAGATTTAATCAGAAAATTATAAACTTAAGAGGAAAGTTATTTTTTCAGATAAAAGATTTTTAGGAAGACTAAATTAAATTTCTAACACTTAAGGGAATAATTATGCCTTTTTTTTCTTCATTAAATTTGACACTACGTCTGAACAACTGCATCCAACAAATCAGAAATTAGTCATAATTTGACTTTGATTTTGCTTCACTAGAATAAATACAGCCCAGGTCAAGTAAGGCTTTACTTGAAATATAATATTTGCGTACGTTTATGAAAAGAATGATTGAGTATCTTTGACTTTTTAGAAAGTTTCATAAAATTGTTATATCCAGTATAAAAAGTAAAGACATAGAAAACTAAAATGCAAATATTTAAAATGTTTAAACTATCATGCTGTCTCCAGATAAAAGCACGTTTATATTGAAAAAGGAAAAAAAGGCTGACTGACTTGAACTTTTCAATTCCTTGAATTAAAATCACTTATAGATTTTGCAATATGATAGGTTACTAAATTGGTATTCAGGCGTATCGCAGGAGACATTGTAATCAACAGAATGCTTGGTTTATTTCCATTCCTGAAGCCAAATTTCACTTACCTGTGCTCACAAATTTGAGTTTATTTGAATGTAAAATCTAGAAGACTGAAAGAGGTAAAAATAAAAACGAGGACTTGTGTGAGAGTTGTCAAAGTCCACCACAAGCAGACAATCTACTCAGGTTTTGCAGTGGTGTAGGTAGTCTACTGGTTATCAAGAGAAAAAAATACCTGTTAAGTTAAAAGACAATTTTTATACAGAAATTTATCTCATGCCATACTTTATTGCAATACTTCTTTGTAATATTTTTTTCAGTGACATTATTAAGTAAATTGTGCTTATCAGATGCAAAAAATAATACTATAGTGGTTTAACCCTAGTTGTCAACTAAGCTCCACGCAGTCGCTTGCTCCCTTGCCACCTAGCAGAATGGGAGAGAGAAAGAGAGGCTTTAAAATGGGAAAAGTCATGGGTTGAGACAAAAACAAAGGAAAAGCCATGCCTGCACACAAAGCAATACAAGGAATTTATTCACTAATTCCCGTCTGCGGGAATTAGTTCTGTTAGTTCTACCACCCCCAGGAAATCAGAGTTCCATCATATGTAATAATTACTTAGGAAAACAAATGACATCACTCCGAAGAACCTTTCCCTCCCCAACCTCCTTCCCCCACAGCATCACAGTCAGCATAATCATGACATTGTGCCCCCTCCCAAATTCTGTGTACCACCCCCCTACTGATGGAATGAAGCGAGAGACAGAAAAAGCCTCAATGGTGTGTAAGCACTGCTCAGTAATGTGGCAGCACAAATCCAAAACACAGCCCCATATGAGTTACTATGAAGAAAACTAACTTTATCCCAGCCAAAACCAGCACAGACACTTTCAGTAATTAAAGCTATATATCTACATTCTTGGATTCTTAAAGTGGGGGGAAATCCATCATGTTTTGACTAGAGTAAGTAGACCATATCATAGAATGTGAATAGCAAAAATTTCCTCCCATCCCATCACAAGAATAGTGGAACGAAAACGAGCAATAACTTCTCAGTTATATTCTCTACTTTTATTTCCTACTCAAGGCTTTTAAATTCATCTCTATTTCAGGAGATGTTCTCTGGTTCACTTTTCATACCACTTTTAAAAAGAACTTACACATGTAAAAAGACCACGTACTTCCACATCTCAGAAGAAATTTTATTACCAGCTCTCCAGTGATTTATTTTAATGAATGTTAGAATTAAACAAAATATGAAACACCTTCCAAATATGTCTAAAGATTCAAATGCTTCAATAACCTTATTGGTGTGAGCAGTAGGAGCCTAACTTTGTTTCTGTAACCTTAGACTTATACAGTAAACACCGATGCTTTAAAAACCCTTCAAAATTTCTTGGTCTGGAAGAATTGGAAGAAAGTGAATAATTGGTAAACACTTAAGATCATCATCATAATTTATTTTACAGTATTTTTAAGTTTCTCACAAATTTCCTTCATCATGGCAGTAGCTGACATAATTTTCACAAAGGTATTCTTAACTCTTGAGTTGTATATTGAGTACTTATAAACAACTAAAAAGATAAAAGAACAATGTTACTTTTTATTTTAAATATATTTACATTGAACAAGATTTCAGGGGGTTGGGTTTTTTTTCCCTACTTTTTAATTCTCCATAGGATTTCTGAACATCTGTTTAATGCTGTTTTATTACAATTTTTACACGTCTTATTTAAGTTTCATTGTTCAGTACTGTTTTCTGCTGTGGTTACCAGGTACATTTGTTGCCTTCTGCTGCTTGAATTCAGTCTTCCAAAATTATTTTGAACCTCCTGTTTTGTTTAAATTTCCTGGATCTATCCTTCTGTTCTGATTTCAGGTGGGACAGAGTTAATTCTCTCCCTACTCGGTGATATAGTGGATTTAGGATGAGAATAATATTGATAACACATTAAACTGTTCTTATCTTAACCCATGGGTTTTACCTTTTCCTCTTTCTCTTTCCCATCCTACTGGGGAGGCAAACAAGCACGTGGCTGTGTGTTACTTAGTTGCTAGCTGGGGTTAAACCACGTCATCTTTATACTGGATTCACTGGTTGCTTGCATTTGTGAATATATCGTAAGTATACGAGAATTTTGACAGTGTATGGGTATAGTTATACATCCATGCATTTGTCTAGCTAGCACACACTTGTTTATTTACTCAAAGCAGGTTAATTTTTTTTTTCTTTGTAGAAAGGTATTTGGTTGCTAATTTATCTTCTTTATGAGATGGTACCCTATTGAATGAACACACAGTTGCCGAAGGTTGATATTTGTGTTTATAGGCTCAGTTTTAGTGCATTGACAGGTAAGTTTGCTGTGAGAGATTTTAGATGAACAAGACCCCAGTCAAGATCTCCATTCTGCTAGCTTGCGTACAAACACAAAACAGTAAATTGCCTCCACACTTAGAGATTTTATTTACATAGGTTCATCAAAAAGAGTAAGAGCTGACAATATAAATTCGGTTTCAAAGATAAACATCTGAATCACTGGAAAAAAGACCTGATCCCCAATTAGCATGTAGTTTAAATACCCAGTAAGGAAACCCAAACATTGTGTTAGAAAAATTGAATCAACCAGGGGGTGGATGGGAAAAATGACAACATTATGTCAGCTGACAAAACAAATGGAACGTAGATTTGTGTTAACTTTTTAAAATTTATAAAACCTGGTTGCTCAGCTAAATTAAATAGGAAATCATAAATATCATAATTTACAGTTAATTGAGATAATAAAGAGCCTATTATTATTTGTATTTAGGCTATGGTGAAATAGTCTAGCAAGTTACTCAGTTGTTGTCATTTACTGTGTTTCTTGAAAATTTTTCTGAATCCTCTGTCACTCTCTCAATTGTCTGTTGAATAATTTGTAATAGCATTCTTATGGCCATGAAAGAAGAAAAGCACTGTCTAAACTAATAAATTAATAAGCAAAATTTGACTTTCTGGAATAGAAAGATGAGTCCACAGGTAAGACTGAAATATTCTCTTTGCTTTAGGTTTGATTTAGATACACAGAAAATGCCAAGGTTTATTTAAAGTCTTAAGTTAGTGCTGTTGGATTTTCAAAGTCTCTGAAGATTAGGGTCATAAAAATGACTGATATTTCACTTTTCAAAAAGTGGAAATTATATCCTTTTATCAGTCAAAAATAACTGTATCCTGAGATATCTCAAATATTCCACTTTGCTAGGCTATTAAAAGCACTAAATATGGAAATATAGATGTTAGCTCAGTAGTGCTTACTGTTAGGCATAAGAATAGTCACACTGTACCTTTACTGACCACGTGTTAGCATACACTTAGGAATTTTTCATAATTTCCTATGACAGAGAATTTTATATAAATGCAAAATTATAAGTAACATAAATGTTCTTATAGAGAAACTGTAAATAGAGTTTCTCTGAAGAAATGGATTTACACCTTGGCAGAAGTATAGGTTAAGCAAAAGAATTACAGTTTTCAGTCTTGAATATGAATATGCATTTGCTTCTTTGTTTCCTTAATTAAGAGGTTACTTTTCTGACATGACAGATGTTCCCATCAGAATATTTCTTTGGGGTTTTTTATAGAAGAAAAAAAATTCCTTAGAATACATTTTTATTCTAATTTAGGGAATCAGAATGAAAAGTATTTTGTGCACAAATATTTTTCAAGCAGATTACACTTCACACTGAAAAAATATTGCTGTGACAAAATGTATTTTCATCTATATTAAAAAAAATTAATAGCTGCAAATCAACAATAGAAAAAAAATCCCACTAGAAAGTTTTTCATAGAATCATAGTATAGTTTAGGTCAGAAAGCAATTCTTGAGATCATCTAGTTTGTGTAGCAAGACCAGCTAGAGGCCTTGCTACATTTGAGTTTTTAATGTTTCTAAGGATGGAGATTCTGCAAATTCTGAGAAACCTGCTCCACCGTTTGTCTACCTTCACAGTAAAAACATTTTTTCTTATACCGACATGTACTTTCTGCCCAGTGACTCCCCTTATGTTTGCCCTTGGCCACCAGGTGCCCACCAAACTAATCTCACTCACTTTATCAACAGGACAAGAGGAGGAAATATGATAAAAGGCTTTTGAGTCAAGATAAAAACAGGTACATCACTGACCAATTAATGTCACTGGCAAACCAGACTCCACTTTGGGAAAATAATTTAATTTATTGTCAATTACTAGTTACAGAGTAGGAGAGTGAGAAATAAACAAAAGACTCATTTCCTCCACTTCTCCCTTCTTCCCTGACTCTTCTATCTCCTGAACTCTGAGTAGCACAGGGAGATGCAGAAGGGAGGTTGCAGTCAGTTCATGACATGTGTTCTCCACTGTTTCTTATTCCTCACACTCTTCCCTTCACTACCATGGAATTACTCCCCTGGGATACAGC
This sequence comes from Pipra filicauda, assembly GCF_003945595.2. Lineage (NCBI taxonomy): Eukaryota > Metazoa > Chordata > Aves > Passeriformes > Pipridae > Pipra > Pipra filicauda. The sequence goes on from NW_024105175.1 coordinate 2,034,695, forward strand.
TTTTCATGAATTTCTCTGATTCCTTCCCATGGGTTGCAGGTCTTCAAGAACCACTTGATCAAGGATCCTTTCCACAGGGGAAGTCTTCAGGAACTGACTTGTCCAGCATGAGTTCCTCTTCACAAGCCACAGTTCCTGTGGTGTAGAGTCTCCACAGGTTACAGCTTTTTTCACAGCAAATTCATCTTCTCCAGCATGGGGTCCACAGGCTGTAGTGTAGATATCTGTTCCAGTGTGGTCCTCCTTAGGTTTCAGGGGAATCTCTTCCCAGATCACCTTCTCTCCCTCTTTCTCAAAAGACTTTGCTGTTTGCAGGACTGTTTCTCTCACATTTTCTTACTCCTCTCTCCCAGCTGTTACTGCTCAGTATTTTTTATCTTTTCTTAAGTTTTTTATCACAGAGGCACTGCTAACATCACTTACTGGTTCAGCTTTGACCAGTGGCAGGTCCATCTTGGAGCAAACAGAACCAGCTCGGTCTACCATGGGGGCAGCCCCTGCTGTCTTCTCACAAGACAAAAGTAGATCTTCATGTCCCTTATCAATCTCACCTTCCACCTGTACCCTCCACCTTCCACCCATATAACCCAGAAGTTCCATTTAAGCAAAGCCCTAGACACCAATTTCCTGCCTGAGGTATGTTGTAAAATTGGTCCTTTCCAACAAACCATTACTTTGCCTGATGATGGACCTTGTTGATTCAGATCCTGACCTGTGGACCCCAGCTAAACCTTGAAACTGTGTCATCATTATGGCTCTATCTGGTGATCTGTCTGGTGATCTCTGGTCTACAGTTACCCACAGTAGACTAGTTTCTTACCTTTGGATTGACTTCTGTCTTGACATAGAGGTTAGCTCCTTACCACAAACTTGTCCAGCTCTCAGCTGAACCTGGCTACCATCTCTCTGCTCTTCTTAATGAGCAAAATGGAACAGAGCATGGTCTAGTAAGGCTTCTGCCTTGCCAATCGTATTATTGCTCTGGGCTACCACTTCCCTATCCCATAGCAAGATGTCACCCTTGCTGCTTCCTGACACCAAGTCTCACTGAATGGCAGTAAAACCACCTGATCTGTCAACCACTCCTCCCAGTTTTGCACTATCTACAAATCTGCTGAGGGTACACACTCTGTCCCATCATTACCTTCACTAATTATAATCTTAAATAGTGTTGGCCTGTGTCAACCCCTGGAGTAAATGATTAGTGTACTGTGTGCCACTTGTCCCAAACCCATCAAATTAATCAGTTTTCAATCATCCTCACTGTCAACTCATCTAGTCCATACTTCATTGGTTTGTCTAGGAGGATGCTATAGGAGAATTCAAAGAGAAAAAATCCACTGGTGTCTTACCCACTGACCTAGTCATCTCATTGTAGAAGATTATCAGGCTGATCAGGAAAGTTTTCCCTTTTGAATGTTCATGCTGACTACTGTTCATTCTCTTGTCCTTCATGTATTTGGAAATGATTTCTAGCATGATTTGCTCCATCACCTTCCTAAGGGTCAAGATGAATCCAGCCAGCTTGTAGGTCCCTGGATCCTTCTTGTCTCTCTTCCAGTCCCCCAAAACTACTTCCAATCACCATGATCTATCAAAGATAATAAAGAGTGGGCTTGTAATGACATCGGCTAGCTCCCTCACAGGTGTAATTGTCAAGATCCACGGACATCTGATTCATTTACGTGTTCTCTAACCTGACCCTCCTTCCCTAGCAGTAAATACTCTTTGTTATGGGCTTTCCCACAGGACACAGGGGCCTGGATTATGTGAAGGAAATTCACGTAAGTAAAGTGTAGCACTAAATCTGGTGAGAAACTTGTTTAAACATGTCTTAAAATGGCTTTTGGTGGTCTCTTTGTAAACACGTGTTTCTTCTTCCCAACACCCCCCACAGCAACTGTTATCTCCCATGCAGGAATGTCCTGGGAAGGTGCCCTGAGGTGTTTCCCATTGGTCCTTGTTAACCCCTTCCTGTGATTGGGTGTTCCTGTAAGCCCCTTGAGACTTCTAATTGGTTAACCTGTGATTCTCCCTAACCCTATAAATGTAACAACCCCCAACAATAAACTCTCTCTTGCCTCCTCTCCACGCCCGGTGTGCTGTCTCTGTGCCTGCCATGGAATCACGTGGGTGCTGGGGGGAAGGGTAGGGCACCTCTCCCCTCCAGGCTCAGGGCCAGAAACCCCTGAGGAAACCCCTGGAGTTCCCTTTCCCCGTCCCTCAAGACGTTGGAATGGTTCTTCAGATGGAGATGGAACTAAAACTGGGCTCCCCCACGTCGTGTGTGGGGAAAGGGATTCAGAGTAAAGACCAAGGTGGAAAAAGCACTGTATATCTCAGCTTTTCACATGTCATTTGATACCAGGTTCCTTGTCACATTCAGCAGCAGGCCCACGTTTATCCTTGCTTTGTTTTTGCTGCCCATGTACCTGCAGAAGCTCTTCCTGTTGCTCTTCACATCCCTTGTCAGATTCAACTCCAGGCGAGCTTTGTCTTTCCTAAAGCGATCCCTTAATCGTCAAACACTGTCTTTACATTCTTCCTGGGTCACTGTATCCTGCTTGCACCTCCTCTAGGTTTCCTTTCTCTGTTTCAGTCGAGATAGCAGTCCGAGCAGTTTATTTGTCCATTAGTTTGTCCATGCAGGCCTATGATCATATTTGCTTTACTTCCTGTGTGTGGAACTGCACTGTTCTGTAGCGTGGAGGAGGTGATCCTTGAAAATCAACCAGGTGTCCTGAACTTCTCTTCACCTAAGGGCTATGTCCCAGAGGATCCTTTCTAGCAGGTAATTGGAACAGACAAAATCTGCTCTTTTGAAATCTAGGGTTGGGATATTGCTATTTTCCCTGTTTCTTCCCCTTAGGATCCTGAATTCTATCATATCATAGTCACTACAGCCAAAGGTGACCCTGACCTTCACTTCCCCAAATAATTCTTCCTTCTTCGTAAGATAAAGTGCAAGAGAACAGTTCTCAAGCATCTATGCTGGAAATTTATTACTCATAAAATTTCTTTGCCTGAGATGTATTTTCTGTTGTGATTTTTAAGACAAATATATTCTGCTGTTAGAATATTCTTACAAAAGAATACATAAACAGTTGAAATCAGTTGCCAGAAAAGATCCAGGTCATTTGAAAATATAAATTTCTAGAAATCAAAGGTGTGGCTTTAGGACATGTGATATCATCTGAACTGTAAATTCCATATTTAGCACAGTGAGGCAATTGTTCCTTGTGTTCTGCCTTACTTGTACTAAAAGAAATACATATGCATCACTGATAATGCAGTTCAAGGACCAGAACTAAGAGAACCAGAACTAACACTTCACAAGAGAGAAAAAATCCACAAGAATTGGATAAAATATATTTTTTCTCATTTACATTTAGGTTGCTTTTGAATTAATTCTCTAAATTGGCTTAGTGTACAACAGAATGAAAGCCAGTTACCACTCACAGCACACATGATTGAGGATTGAGGGACAGGCAGAAAGGATAATCTCAAATTAGACTGGTTTAACATGGCATGGTACTGAACTATTAAAAATTATGTGGGGATTTTGGCTTAGCCTATTGGAAGTTAATAGCAAATATTCCTTGTAAATAAAAGGAGAAATATTAAGATAAAAGCAATAATTTGAAATACTAATAGATATAAATGGGTATAAACTGGCCATGTATAAATTTAGGTTAAGTGGGAAATTTGTGGTGTAGTTGTTCACAACAGCAGAGGATTAAGCTTAGATAACTGACAGTGTTGCTTTAAGGCCTATGTTTCTTGAAAAATAGAAAGGGAACAAAGGAAAGTGAGGATATTAGGAGAGGCACTGTCTGAGAGTGGAGAGTGGATCTGTGTATCATTAAAAATAATGTATGCATACACTATAGATCTGCAAAAGGGAGTTAACTTACCTAAAGGCATCTTGGAAGACTTGAATCTAAAAATAATACAGTTATGAAAGAAAACTAAAGTAGACAGTTGCTTTAAAGTATCAACATTGTTTTTTTGTTTCCTGAGATGTCTGTGTTACTGAATTTCAAGCTATGCATAACACATAGATAAAACTTGAGGCACAAAATGCAGCTGTTGGTGGCAGCTAGAATGCATAGAATCATAGAATAGTTTGGGTTGGAAAGGAGTCTTTAAAGATCATCATCTAGTCCAAACTCCCTGCAATTAACAGGGTCATATTCAACTAGATCATCTTGCTCAGTGCCTTGAACACTTACCTGGCCTTGAACACTTCCAGTGATAGCACACTCACAACTTCCCTGGGAAACCTGTTCCACTGTTTCACCTTTGTCACGGAAAAAAAATTATTCCTTATATCTAGTCTACATCTACCCTATTTTAGTTTAAAACCATTACTCCTTACCCTATTTCAACAAGCCCCGCTAAAAAGTTTGTCCCCATGTTTCTTATAAGCCTTCTTTAAGCAGTGAAAGGCCACAATATCTTCACAGAGCCTTCTCTTCTCCTGGCTGAACAATACTAGCTCTCTCAGCATTTCGTCATAGAAGTGCTCCAGCTCTCTGTTCATTGGTATGGCCCTCCTCTGAACTCACTTCAACAGGTCTGTGTTCTTCCTATGCTGGTGCCTCGAGAGCTGGATGCAGGTGGAATCTCATGAGAGTGGAGTAGAGGTCACAGTCACTTCCCTCAACATGCTGGCCAAATTGCGTTTGATGCAGCTTGGGATACAATTGGTCTTCTGGGCCATGAACAGACATTGTTGGCTCATGTCCAACCTCTCATCCACTAGCACCCCCAAGTCCTTCTCCACAGGACTCCTCTCAATCCTTTCATCTTCCAGCTACAGGTTATCCCCACCCAAGTGCAGCACATTGTACTTGACCTTGTTGAACCTCATGAGATTACCATGAGCCCACGTCTTTAGTCCATCTAGATCACTCTGGACGGCATCCCATTCCTCAGGCCTGTCAACTGCACCACTCAGCTTGGTATCATGTGCAAATTTACTGAGGGTGCATTCAATACCACTGTCTATGTCATTTAGGAAGATTTTAAAAAGTTGTTGTCCTCATACGGACCCCTGAGGGACATCATTTGTTACTGAACTGCATCTTGACATTGAGCCATTGAGTACTACACTCTGGATGTGACCGTCCAATCAATTCCTCATCCACTGAACAGTCCACCCATCAATTCCATGTGTCTTCAGTTTAAAGAGAAGGATGTTGAGGGAGACCATGTCAAAGGCTTTACAGAATTCCAGACAAATGACGTATGTAGCCCTTCTCTACTGAAATAGTCAACCCATCACAGATTGGTCAGGCAGGACTTGCCCTTGGTGAAGCCGTGCTGGCTGCCTTGAATCACCTCCCTGTTCCTCATGTGCCTTAGTATAGCTTCTAGGAGGATCTGTTCCATGATCTTCCCAGGCGCAGAGGCGAGGCTGAGAGGTCGGTAGTTCTCAGGGTCCTCCTTCCTACCCTTTTTAAAAATGTTTCCCTTTTTCCAGTCACCAGGGACTTTATCTAGTTGCCATGACTTTTCAACATGTTGGAGAGTGGCTTGGTAACTACATCAGTCAATTCTCTCAGGACTCTGGAAAGCATCTTATCAGGCCCTACAGATTTATACGTGTTCACAATCCTCAGGTGGTCACAAACCACCTTCACTTACACTTGGACAGACTTTGCTCACTCAGTCCCTGCCTTGTGGTCCATCCACTTGAGAAGTATGGGAAGAGAGATTGTCAGTGAAGACTGAGGCAAAAAACATTGTTGAGTACTGCAGCCTTCTCTTTATTGTTACCACTTTTGCCAGTCTTGCTTATAAGGGGGAGGATGCTTTCTTTGACCTTCCTTTTCTGGCTGACATACCTGTAGGGGCCCTTCTTATTTTTCTTTACATCCCTTGCCAAGTTCAGCTCCAGACACACCTTGGCCTTTCTGATCCCATCCCCACACAACCAGACTCTGCTTCTTTACTCTTCCCAGAATACCTGTCCCTGTATTTTTCACTGCCTGTGCATTTCCTTCTTGCCCTTTAGTTTGACCCACAGGTCTTTACTCATCCATGCTGGTCTCCAGCCTTCCTTTATTGGTTTCTTATACCTGGGGATGGAGCGATCTTGTGCTCTATGAAAAAACTTTAAAGATCTGTCAGCTGTGTTGTGCTCCCTTATCCCCGAGGGCAGTTTCCCAGGGGGACCTACTGACTAATTTTTATGCAACCTCTGGAAATCAAAAACAAATCTAGGAAATTAATTCTCAACATATCAATTATTGGATTTTGTTTTTCTTAATTACCACTTTTTTTCTTATTCTATTAGCACAGACAGTGATTGGAAAATATGATAACATGCATGATTCATTTGGATATCAGAATGAGTCTACATGAAGCATTATTTGTATTTTGTACACTTTTCTCTTTAAATATCAAATTGATCTCAAAACCAAATAATTTAAAAACATTATCAAGGCTGCAATCTCAAATGCTCAGCAAGTACTGCCTGTGGATATTTAATTTGATCTCCCTGTGTGTAAATGTGATGAGGTGTAAAGTGAAGATTGCGGAAACAGTTTATCTATTCAATAAATGGTTAGGCACCTACATTAAATCAGAGCTCAGACAGATAGATGCTATTAAAGACTGGCCTGTTCCCAAGTTGAGAAAGCAGACACAGCCCTTTATAAGAATGATTTCTCTTTCAGTCTAACTCTATGTCTTCACTCATGACCAAACTGTGTAGGAAGGGGAGGCTAGAAAAAAAGTTTGCACTAATTATTTAAAGACCACTAGTAGACTAAAGAAAACTAGAAAGAGATAGAGATTTTCCTTGAGTTTTTCAGGCTTACTGTTGTAATGTTAAGGGGGAGTAAGTGAACAAGAGAGTCTCACACACCCTTACTTATTATTGAAAAAAAGAGTATTTTGGATTTTTATTGATACGAAAAAAACAATAAGAGTAACAATGTATCTGTATCACAATCCCCATGCAAAAATAATAAGCAGAAGTTATTCAGGTAACTCTGTTTCTAAAATTTGTGAATATGAAGAATTTGGTTTATGAATAAATAGAGAAATAAGGATATGATAGATGATTCACATGGAGATTTGTATACACGTGTCCAGGTACATTTGTTGTATATTTCATAAATATAAGTAAATATATGTATGTTCAGCCGTGTTTACATTGCTGAATTATAGAAAAATTTAGGTTGAAAGGTCCTCCAGAGCTAGTTTAGTTCAAATCCCCGCTCAGAAGCAAGCTGGGTCAGGTTGCTCATAGTTGTATCCAGTCCAGCCTTGAACATTCTCAGTGATGGAGATTCCACAAGCTCTCTGAGCAACCTTGTCCAATATTTGAGCATCCTCAAATATTGTGAGAGACAGGATTTGTATCTCACTGAATTGTTTAACTGGGTCGAATCAACCAACTCGTGTGTGTGTGTTGAGGGAGGGACCAGTTCAGTTTGGCAGCCCGATGGCAGCCATGGCAGAGTGGCCGAATGCCATGTGGCTGAGCAGACAGATGCCGTGTGGCTGAGCGCACAGTGGCCTTGTGGCTGGGCTGGCAATCAAAGGCCCGCCTGGTAGCCCGCCCACACCTTGCCCCCTGGAGGCTCTGACTGGCTGGACTACGCATCAGTCTGGCCTGGAGAGCACTGAGTGGTCAGTGAGCTGGATGTCCCACCTGGGAGGGGTTGCCATACTGCCCACACCATATAAACAGAGGCACAGAGGGGCTCCATCTTGCCTTTTCTCTTGGGACCTGCCACCACCATGTGAAGTTCCTGGACTTCCATAGGACCCTTTGATGGTAGCTATGCAATTCACTTATTCTAACCTCTTTCTTTTCTCCTTTCTTCTCTTAATCTCTTTTATTTCTTTATTCTATCCTTAATATCTTTTAAAACCAATGGGTTGTATTTTACTAAGGTTGTTGTGTGCTGGTTTCTTTAGTGAAATGCTTCTGCCTTGGTTGTATGCTTACTCCTGTGACCCTTTTGCCAAAATGCCTGTTAATCTGTTTATCTGTTAACCGTTTATCATTGCTTTTAACACCATACTAAATATCAACATGTTTCTAAACACTTCCAAACTGTACAGGTAAGGAGGAAAGATATATTTAAAATATCAGCAGATGTTTTATAAAAATAGGAGAAATTTTGCTTTTGAATAAAGCAAAGTATTTGAAGCACAGAAAATGAGCTCTTTATGTAAAAAAATCAAACAAACAAAATGCCCAAAAACACAAGAGTGAAAATCTACTTTAAACTGTAAGTTTGAATGTTGAATTTTTCTGAGCCACTAGGACACTACATGAATATTGTGTATGCTTTCTCTAGTCACTTAACACAGTTCACAAGCATTTTAAACTCAAGTTGAAACAATTGTATACCCAAAGTATGTGGTATATTCCTTAGTAAAAAATAACTTGGCAAATAATCTTATTGGTCATTCTCAAACAATTTTTTAAAAAAAACAAGACTACATATTATAGTCTTTCTGTCAGACAAATGCATTTATATTTACAGAGCAATTTAAAATTTTAGAATACATTGTGAGGGCTGTAAAATAGAGGATTATGCACACACAAATGTGCACATGAGTTAGTTTGTGGAGTTAGTGAGAGAAATTCTGCATTTAGCTATAGCAGTTTACCCACTCGTATCACTATCAATATCAGTGCCAAAAGCACTCTTGCATGTCTGCAATAAGGCCTGTCTTGCACATAAACAAAGCAAAACATGGAATTCATTCACCTCTTCCCTTGGGCAGGCAGGTGTTTGGCCATCTTCAGGAAAGCAGGGCTTCATCACATGAAACACTTGGTAAGACAAACACTTTAACTCCAAATGTTCCCCCTTCCTTCTTCTTTCCCTGGTTTTATATGCTGAGCATGATGTCATATGACATGGAATATCCCTTTGGTCAATTGGGTCCTGGCTGTATCCCCTGACTTTTTTTGTACCTCCCACCTCCTGGGGTGGAGTGAGAAGCAGCGAAGGCCTTCCTTGGCTCTGTGTAAGCAGTACTCAGCAGTGGGTAACACCCCTGTGCTATCAAATTGTTTTGTTCACAAATACAAAAATCATAAGAGCTGTTGCGAAGAAAATTAACTCTCTCCCAAAACCAATACAACATACAGTTTAATACAGTTGATTGCTAACTCTGCAACCAATATATTAATGCATCTGTGAGAAAAAAACATGAGTAGTTCTGAGTAACCCCTTTCTTCAAGACATCTGCATTCTCTCAGGACAAGTCAAAGCTCATGCCCATCAGCAAATACTGACTCGTACACTAGGGCAAATAGCTTTGTTTTTGCCAGTTTTGCTGTGTCTTAGTACTAGAAGAATTCTGTCTGCTTATGATGTGTAGGTTTTGTATTTGCTATCAGAACAGTTTTAAGTCCGTTCCATACAGAAGGTGAGTTAAAAAAGAAGGAACTTATAACGTGTTTGTCCATTATTTGTAAACAGGAAGACCTTAGGCTTCCAGGTAATACAAGATGGGGAAAAAAAAGGGAGAGGGGAGTAAGAAACAAAGAAGAAAAGAAAAAAGAAGGAAGAGGTATTTTTTTCCTGACCTCATGTAAGTCACTATAAAATTTACAGAGAACTCAGTGCTGTCTGTGTCCTTATTTTAAACCTGCTGTGGAAAATGTGATTTGATGCATCAATCAGAGGGTATTATGGTCATTTTGTTACAGGCGTTCTAGCATAAACCTGCTATAATACCCACCTCACTACAGCACATAGTTACGCAGGAGTAAATTCTGGTTTTGTATAAATCAAAATGTTTTGATTCTTGGGACTGTTTTCATAATAAACTGAGGTTTTTTTAATAAACTGATGTCAGAATGTCTTTAAGAATATAAGTGAAATGATTTTGACTTTGTAACATCTGTCCAGTCAAAAAAAAAAAACAAAACCACAAAATGAAACAAACAAACAAACAAAAAACCCAACACAACAAAAACCCCACCAAAAAAAAAATAAAAATATTATTTCCACCTACTCCATTTTTTTTTCCTAACTTGAGAACTTAACCCAGACTTGGAAAAACACTCCGGCAGCCAAACCTGAAATTGTCTAGTTCTGAGCTAAACAATTAATATGTGGCAATCTAAACATCACGCCCCAGTAGCTGCCTAGAAACGCTTTATTTATTCTGAAAGTCATTTGAGTACTCCCAAGAGCCTAAGCTGTTATCGAAACACACAGGACACATGCAAACACTGAATCCTCACAAAATAGAATAATAGTTGTTTTCTTATTTAAAAATAAAAAATGTTAATGTTTATACAGCACTACTACTAAAACCACTTACTGCAAGAAATAAAAATTCTGTTTAATAAACCCACTCAGGCTTAAGCAATAGAAATCCACATTTTCCCTGAAGAATGTGCAACCAATCACCTAGAAAGCATGATGGACAGACATAGAGACAAAAGCAAGAAAAGTATTTAAAGGGATTTCTGTTCACACCAAACTACTCCCAAGTTAGAGTTTTAAGGGAGAAATTTAAGTGCTTGAATTTAAATATCTACTTCTATTTGAACCATTGAGTATCTGTGATAGCTCCACTGTTTTGGTAGACTGGACACAAGAACTCAAAAAGACCCACACCCTACCTGGTGTTAAGGCAGGATGTGATTATGTCTAAAATGACACTAGGAACATAGTTAAACATTCAAATCATGCTCCAATAGGACAGAGCATTTGAGAATGTTTTATCCTATGAATTTGTGGAATTTCTTGGCCAGAACTTAGTGATCATGTAGAAAAGAATTTTGATCTTTTTAAACACTAAGATTTGCAGTATTTGAGGGATTTATTTTACATGAACCTCAGTCAGCATTTGCCAAAAGCATGTTTCCATTTCAGATAGTTTATATTATAAAAATATGTAATAAATAAATTATAACTGTTTATTGTGCATAAATAATAAATGCGACATTATTTTGAATCTAAATCAGCATTATTGCATTATTAAAAGGTCATCAAAAAGGTATATTATGAAACACATCTTAAACAGTGTTTGGCATTTAACGCAATGCTTTTAGATGTACTTTTAAGTGTACGATGTATTTGTTCATAAAGCATCTCATACAAAGGGTTACAGCCAAATGGAGTTGTAAAACAAAGGAAAACATCTCAAAGAGCATCAAATACATCCCAGCAAGATTTGTGGCTCAATTTTACATGAACAGATCATCAAATCTAGATTTGCTACATTTACAGACAAATCAAATGTGAGATGAAAACATGTCACTTCAGTGCAGCTTTTAAACACTGACAAATATGAATCAAAATGTAACAGCAAATTACTACAGAAACTGATAAAACCCGCGGTATTTCTCTATTACTTACTTTTCTGGATGACTTCTCTGACAGTACAGGTTAATTACTGTTGATGATAGAGAGTTTGTTCATTTCATATTCAAACTACTTATGAAGACCTCTTCTTTTTTTTTTTTTTTCTATTTCATAGAGTCATAGAACCATAGCATCATAGAGTGGTTTGGATTGGAATGAATCTTTAAAGACCATCTTGTCCAATCACCCTGCACTGACAGAAACATCTTCAACTAGATCACAGAATCACAGAATAGTTAAAGTTGGAAGGGACATCCAGTTAGTCTAGTCCAATACACTTCCTAGAGCAAGTGATTTTATGATTCTGTAGAATGAGAAAATATGATTATTAGCAGTGTAATCACAGTATTGTTACTATATAGTAAAAACATATCTGTTTCTGAGTAAATATTGCAGAAATATGGGGTTATAAGGCTTTTTTTAAGAATCCCTACTCATTTTTATAACAATTACTTTTCTTTTTTCGTGTAGTTACTTGTTGCTCCTATTAAACATAGTTTACCCTCTTATATGGAATTTATATTTATATTCTTCCTTATATTAAGTCTGACTGACTGACAGACTGTCAGTTTCATTTAAGTGGTAGAGTGTTTGCGTCTAAGAGACTTTAGTATTCAAAATTGTGCTAATAAATATCAGAAATGAACAAATGCATGTGACTAGCCTGTTGGTCTCTAAAGCCGATAGGAACATTTATTATCTTGAAACTCTATCCTTTTTTAGATAACAGGGAAAAAAAGCTAATATAATGCAAATGAAAAAAGTCTCAATTAATTCAGAACAGAATCCTGAAATATCAGACTTAATCTGTACATCCAACTACTCTGCTGAATATTTTCCATGCATTTTATACTTCTTCATTTTCAATTTTTTAAAGGCTCTACTGCTAACCCGTATTAACCTATCTGCTTAATATATTATCAATATTGTATTAATTGGAGTGATTTTTTGATCCTAGAAATTTCCTTAATTTAACCTTGTATGAACATCCTATCTGACCTGCAGAACATAGCAGGTCAGGTTCTATTTAAGTTACATGGTAATGTCCTGAGAACAGATTGCTTGTAAAGTTTCATACACATTTATGCTGTAAACTAGCAACTTAATAACAGTGCAAATGATTCTGTGAAATTACAAACATCTCTCAGGGAATGACGTGTACTTTCTTTTCTCATTGATTTAGTACTATCTGGGCAACTGTTAGTTTAAGATTAGATGGTTGCACAAAACTGTTACAAAAATATGAATCGTGCTTTCTAGGAGAATCTAGTGAGGAGTTTCCTGATATACTGATATCAGCTAATAACCTAAAAAAATTCTTCTAGACACCAACTACTTTATACCTTTCAGCAGCAGTTATAATAAATACCAATGGAAGAATTTTTGGTTCAAAAAATACAGGTGATTTCATCCAGACCAGGGTTAATTTTTTGTAGTAGCTGTGAGGGGACATGGCCAAGACCCATATGTTGTTCTATACCACCTCACATCAGTGCCAGCAGCAAGGGGAAGGGACTCTCACTTCTGAGGAGAAGGGTGTTCCTTCTAGTGGAGAAATGTGACAAGTGGAACGGTCTGATATTGTTTATTGCCTAGGGGGGTGTGTTCTATATAAATAATTTCTTTTTCTTATACCTTTTGCTATTAATATTGTTGCTGTCACTATTTGTTTTCTTATCTCGTTGCTGCTTCCAGTAAATTGTTTTTGTCTCAACCCATGATCTTTGCCTTTTGTGCTTCCAATTGGAGGGGGAAGAGAAGTGAGAGGAAGTGTGGGTTCAGGGGGCGTAGTGAATTGGAGAATACCATTACTAAACCACAATAATAGGAAAGGGAGTACATCACTCAGACAGTTACTTTTAGAGTGTCTTAATTAAAGTATTAGAATGAGAAATCAGTCTTATTTAACCAGTTATATATCCTCTTGTGCATTACACTGAAATCAAAACTCTTATAACAATGTGTAGTTTATACCTAGATTACTAAATTAGTCACCTAATTCAGGTGTTCCTATGCCTGCAAAATACGTGCTTTGATTGTACAGGCAGTGGAAAGTGTTAAAGACTTCCGATGGCATTCTGAGGACAATTTGGAATGTGAATATTTTTCCATTCATTGAATAAGAAAAGTAGACATTTCTGTGCAAAGTTTAAATGCTTGTACACATTCAGTGAGGAACCAAATAGAAATGACCTGGGGGAATATCTAACTGAGAGTATGTTCTATGAGTCACATCTAATTATATAGTCAGCTAGGGATTTAAAATTCAGAACATTTGCAAGTAATGTCTAATACATCACCTTTTTTACCTCCTGCCCCGATGGTCAAAACAGTTCCCAGAAAGAAGCAGCAAATTTGGATTAAAAGTTTCTTTCTTCCAGGGGGGATATGAATCCATTCTGCTCTATTTTACAATGGTTCTTCAAACATTAGACTATGTGATACCATAGGATATGACAATCTTCAGCCTTAAATTCAAGGTAAGCTACAAAGGAGAGAGTGTAACTCCAAAACTTTTTAAGTCAAGCAAGCAATGTAGGAGGTTGTCTTGCCTGAGCTCAGATATTAATCTAGAACTTAGGTGGAAAAGAAAAGTGTATGAAACTTGGAAGCAAAGACAGGCTACATTGGAGGACTGCAGAGATGCTGTTCATCACTGTAGGGAGAAAATTTGTGCAGGCCAATTTTGACTCTTTAAAATATGTTCCTTATTTGACAGGAGAGGGACATTCCATATTTTATTATCAGCCAAGTGTTTTACTACTATACTTTATGGCTATATCTATATAAAGAATATATATCACAGTACATTTACTGTCCTTAAGGTGAATTGGCATAGTTCATCTTGCAACCTAGGCTAGATAGTTTAGGCAGCTAGCCTATTTCTGCACCAAAAACTGAATACCAAAGATCTGCTTGTAAGAATACTCACTCACAGAGGACGCAATAATTCCTGAGACTTTGTTAGCAGTCAGCATTGATGACCTTGTAGCAGTGGTTGTACCAAGCTGTAACCTTGCTAAATTTACTACAAAGTATGTGTTCTATCTAGTCTATATTATCTTACCATTGCAATCCTTAAATAAACAGTTTTTCTTTCATATAAGATTTTTAGACTTTTGTGGTGCTATTTTTGTTTATTTGCTTGTGGTTTTTTTTCTATCCTGTTACCCACTAAGCCTCTTAACTGTATTTCTCATCTGCAACACATATTAAAAAAGTATGTTTCTTAACAGAAAAGTTATATTGACTACCTCAATTTTAAGATGGCAAAACCTGAAAGAATTAAGCTGTCCTTTTTCTCGTCTGTTTTCTGAAACAGTTCAAAGGGTACAAGAGTACATGTATAATTCTGAGAATAGTACTACAGTCAGAATTCTACTGGAGAAATAAGTTCTAGGAAGTTCTGCACAGCTTCACAGGTTCATTCTTACTTTCTTTGCACTTTTCATTAAAAAGTAGTCATGGAAATAGTCAGGAAAAAGCCAACCCAATGACTGTCTAATGAAAGTGCAGATGTCTATCAACTGTGTCTGCTAAATGCAAAGTTAATGTCATTTGAAACTATAATAAAAAGCAACACACACATATATTTGGTAGAATAAGTAAAAAAGCTCTGTTTTGATTCTTTGTTGTTTAATATTTTGAAATTAGACAATATACTCAAGAACTAGAAAACAACCTCTTATTAATATTTTAAAAGGAGCACCAGAAACCCCTCACAATGCCATAATGATTTACCAGTTGTATAAGCTTAGTTAAATAATGTGGCAGGTAGAACGACTGCATTCTGAAATTTGCAGCCGGTTACTTTGAGTTCGGATTTTAAAAAAGTGACTTTGAAAATAATTTGTTCTCTAAGCAGTGACGCAGAGTAAAGTTGTATTTTGATGTAATGAAGATGATAAAACAATGTACATGTTGATCAGTAGAGTATCTGACCTGATTTTAACTCATAATTCTCAATTAGTGTTGCTAATTACTTATATACTAAAAGTTAAACACTTCTTTCCTATTTGTTTTTTAGTATTAAAAACAACGGAGATACTTGAAAATACTGTTGTATGCATTAAATTAGAGACATTTTATTTATATAACCAGTTAAAAGAATAAAAAAAAAAGTTAGGGCTGTTTTCATTGAGAATATTAAATAATTTCTCACAGTTATCTAGGACTTGTCCTTAGCTGCTTTCTTATTTATTTGCAGAAACCTTTCACAAGAATTTAATGGTTCTTATAACTGAGCGAATTTGTCTAACAAATCATAGACCTTAAAAGTAAGATTCAACAATCTTATTCAATAAGATTCTATTTATGCTAAAAACCAAAATAGTTTGCAGGTCCTGAGTATATTTGTACTTGATGTATGGAGATACATAGGGAAAGAGGAAATTGAGGAAAAGGCATAGAGTCCCAAGCAACTTATTGGAAGTAACATTTTTTTCTAGACAAAACAAGTCTTCAATAGTCTTCAATAATGTAATTTGATCTTTTGACTTCCTGAAATTTTAAGCGTGTTTGAATAGACAATTCAGACTCATTATTTTAAAAAATATTTTTAGTTGATTACTACTGGTAACACTACTGAATAATATTGAAGGTTATTGCTTTAAATAATATTATTATTACTCTTCTGTTCTGCCTAAAAAATGTTTACCTCTACATTCAAGCTACATTTACACACCCAAAAACATCTTAGCTGTCTGGTTTCATGCTGGGGAGCCTGGTAGCGTACATGTTCCACTGCATGTCTTTTGGAAGGAATTCCTTGACTAAGATACCACCTAAACTCTCTCTGGTATTTTTCTTAGAAACGTTAAGCTGAAGCCCCATACAGAGTCAAGGTATGACAACCAGCTCTAATTTCTCTGTGCTGCTGGATGGTGAGCTCTCCCACTAGACCAGTGACGATGCTTAGCGGTTGCTTGGAAAAGTGCTGGTCAGCATACACAAAATCATGTGTGATCTGGACCAGTATCTGAGCCCATTTTGTGGACTGGTTTTATTGCAACCTTCCTACAGAGACTCAGTCCTATGCTGGAAACAAAGAAATATTCTGTACACGCTTGGGAAAACAAAAATTTTTGACAGAACTCCCAATTCGCCTAAATATCTACGACTGTTACCTTGTCTTTTTCCCTCCAATACCATTCAAAAGGAGGCAGGCATCCCACTTATTACAGAATAGCTCTAGCATTTCTGAAAGAACAATCTTATTTGCTTCAAGGTAATTGCCGTATTTATTGAAAGCAAACCTAGATATCTTCTGAGATTATTTTAAAAATCAAGTTTCTTCATATAGTTAAATGGTACTGTAATGGTTGAGAATACTGTCCTTTCGTTTTCTGACAATAAATGTTACCTATAACTTAAGAACACTTAGTTGAAAAAAAAAATAGAGACAGTGAAAAAGTCTGTTAGAATGTAGCAGTTTCTGTTGCATAGGTAAAGGGAACTTTTTAGGCAATAACACTTCTTATTGTTTTAAGACACTTTTCTTCCCTGGAGTTTTAAGCTTTTCAGAACCCTCCAGTAGTCTGTATCTAATAATGGCAGACTCATACGAAAATACAAGCAACAATAAAATAAAATGCAGCTGAAATAAGCTTTGAAGAGATAAACAACTTTTGTAACCATTTTTTCAGACTACATAGCAAAAAAAAAAAAAAAGCACAAAAGGCTGAAACACATTTAAACTCATAAGAATTCCCTGTGATAAATCCAAACTAGACGTTTTCCAAAATTATTTTTGAGGAATAGGTTCATGCTTTGACTCCAGGAAATCTTACATATGCAGAGATTGAAATTCACTATGAATACTGAACTAACAGAAAATTCATGGACGACATTACTCTATCAAGCCTTCAAAAGGCTGAAAATTGATTGATTTGACGTATGTTGTTTAGGTGCACAGACATGATGATTGTTATTATGCACTAAAAGCATGCTGGAAATTTCTCATTAATGTTTCTTTCTCTAATAACTTTTCAGTTAAAAAATTAAGCCAGGCTCCTCTCCTTAGCACTGTAAGTCCACAGGATAATTCAGGTGAGAAGGTACCTTGGGAAGTTTCTGTCTTGCCATTTGAACTCCTCCAAAGACAAAATCTAGTAATTGTTTATAACTTTTCTACTCTCAGTAGGTCATTTTAGAGAGTGAGACAGATCATCCTATATGAATATCAGTGTCAGTATGTTGATGTACAAAAGTTATTCCTTGTTAATTCAGGCAGATCATTATTACCCATTTTTATTTCTGTTACTAGATGAACTTCTGTGAAAGCTCTGTGGCTGCAGTAAATGTGCTCTGTGAATACCAATGTCTGCTTGATCTTGAAGGTTGCCACTGGGTACAATTAATGTCAGAAATATTTTACATATATCTCCATGACAGCCATTCGGCTTAAACAGACTCTTATTTCATAGTTGTTCAGCATTACTTGAATGTGTTTTAGTTTTGAAATAATATGTCGCGTAACTATTTTCTTTTTGTAGTGAATTACAGCACAAAAGCAAGTAACTCAATAAAGAGAATACAGTATCCTCTTGACTAACTGCTTTGTTATTATAAAAGAAAAAGTGTTGTTTGGTTACTTCATACCCATGCATGAAAACAGACTAAAAATTCTGAGGTTTTTCTGGAATTTGTCACACTTAAATAGATATCTATATTTGAAATAGTTATCATAAACTCCCCTTATGCTCAAGGGAGAGAGGAAATACAGATACCTAGGGTGAAATTCATCTGGTCTGTTACAAATGTCAACATTACAGGGAGAAAACTATCATGTTTTTTTAAAGCTCATCATTTGGGGATGTGGACTGAGATGATGTTGATATGTAAATGTCTTTGTAGAGAGAATCTATACACAACCAGATTTAAACTGAAATGTCTGAAACAACAGCAAAATGCTGCTACATTTTTTTCCTTTGAAGAAAAGCTAAAACTCGGTTAGCATCATAAAAAAAAATAAATACAACTTTTCCTGCTTTTGGTTGCTTAAACCTAAGTTAAAGGGAAAAATATATAATGCATACATTGAATTAAACAGGAGTGAAGGAAAGCTTGACACGTGAACTTAAATCTGAATGTTCTATGGTGATACAGTATGTTTTTTTCCATATACACTCTAGTGGTAGCAAATAACCTAGCTACCTCAATATTGAGCTCAGAGGGTAAAACATAGCAAAATAAATAAAAAATGTACTGTACAAATTTATAGGTGCATGTAACTACAATAAAAATGGAAGCCCATTCAAATATACCTTTGCCTGTGTATAAACTGGTCTGGCATTACCTTTAAGGAATTCCTTCATGGTCAAATCTGCTTGTAACATCAGTGCAGGCCTGGCATGCTGAACAGGAGACGATATTCAGGTGAACTGCCTGCTGTGTTTTGAAGCGTTTTAAAGTGCAGACAGGCTTCAATATTCTGTGACTGGCCTAATCAAATCCATTAGTATCACTTCAACCGCAGCTGAAGCCTAATCAGACTCTTTAAACACTTCTAGATTGCAGTTTTCTAATTGTAACCCTCATGTTTTCAGGGCCCCAAGTGGACCAACATGGTCCAATTCCCTACAGCTATCCTTCTCTGTAATGTCCTCTGTACTCCTGCAATTCCAGCCCCACCTTGGGCTTTAGTCACCTGTGTTTAAGGTGTGCTCTGACAGGTTTCAACTATGCAACTTTGGGTTATACCTAAATGAAAACACCTAAGTTGTGAGAAAAAGCTGTGAGAAGCTTCATCTAGGCCTTCCATGTATGTGCCATCAACCCCATTGGCTGGTGTCACTTCACCTCCAACCTGTGTCCTGAGTCCTGGGCTGAGTTATATTTTTGTCAGGCTCAGGTCAACCTTTTACCTTACTTGGTTTGTTCAGCCTGGAGGAGACTGAGGGGAGACGTCATTGCAGTCTTCAACATCCTTATGAGGGGAAGCAGAGGGGTGGGTGCAGATCTCTTGTGAACAATGACAGGGCTCAAGGAAATGGAATGAAACTGAGTCAGGGGAGGTTAAGGTTAGATATGAGGAAAGTTTTTCACCCAGGGGGTGGTTGGGCACTGGAACGGACTCCTCAGGGAAGTGGTCACAGGATCAAGCCTGACAGAGTTCAAAAAGTGTTTGGACAGTGCTTTCAGTGTGATTCTTGGGGTGTCCTGTACAGGGCCAGCAGTTGGACTCAGTGATCCTGATGTGTCCCTTCCAACTCAGCATATTCTATGATTCTCTGATTCTTACTGTCCCTGATTTTATTTCTTGGCTTGGCTGCCAGTCAACCTCCAGCTCCCCATGCCTATTCTAGACCAGATCTCCAGGTAAGGTACCATGGGACTATGGCCATGGGTGAGTCCCTGCTCTGCTGGCCTCCCCTTACTCTCCGCTACCATTTCTTGCAGTTTCATCCTGCTGGTTCCCCAGTTTTCATCCAAATATATTCTCTCTCTCTCTCTCTCTCTCTCTTTCTCTCTTTCTTTCTCTCTCTCTTTTTCTCATAGGACAGGATTGAGTTACTTAAACGTATATGTTCAGTCAAAATCATCTTGGGTTATCAAAGATATTTGTGTGCTCAGCAAAACAACACAAGACATACAGAACACTGGCATCTTTTTGGACCTTCAGCTAGAGGATATTAGGGACTCCCTTGAGCATCATGAACAGTAATGGATGCCTAAGTGTAAGCGACTAAATCAAGTACCAAGTCAATAGGGTCGGTGGAGTCTAGGCTGTTCATCTCACCGTAAAGCAAACATAGGGCTTGATTTGGTTGCTTCAAACATAGTCCCTTGGTTTCACTTGACATATTTGATGATAATCCTAAGTAACAAGATGAGGAATACAATAAATGTACTGTGGCAACCTACGCCCTTCTACAGAAATAACTGGAAACCAGGAAAAATAGTTTAAGAAATATCAAATCACACTGTGTGATTAGGGTGAGGAAACAGAACCAAGACCAGCATGATTATAAGACAAGAAAACAGGACAAAACCAGGCAGAATTGAGAGTAGCTATTTTAAAAGCGAGTTAAATGTTGTCTCTGTCTTCTCTCTTCAAACCTACAAACACAATAATTCCTTTTATCACTTAAAATTTGATACAACTATTTAAATTCTAAGTTCAAGTTGATTATATATGTGGTCCCACTGCAGTTAATGCAAGCTTTATTTTTTCTTCGTGCCCGTAAAAAAAACAGAATGAAACATCACTTTAATATTACAGAGGATGAAATAGGTGTTTTTTAGTGTTTTTCCAAAATCTCCTATTCAAATAATATGTCTGCCTAATTATCCATAAATACTAGTAGATATGTCCATGGGTTACACATAGAGCATTATCAGTGTATCACTGTATACACACTATTCAGCTAACCTCTTGGAAAGGACAGATTTGAAATTAATGTTCTGCACTGTCCATACCACATCAGTACATAACTTTTACAGTAGAGTTATCTTGTCCTAGACATATGACCTTCACATCAGCAGTTGAAATTTCTGGGATTTAAAAATAGCTAGAAATTCTGGCAGTTTTGTATAATGAACAAATCAGGACCAGTTACAATATGTCTAGAAATCTCAGAAAAATGTGCAGTGTCATCAAACTTTATCTGTATCTAATTTCTAGACATAAAGTTGGGTATATCAAAACCACTCCAAGCCACATTAATATTGAATTCAAATTTCCTTCAGTCTTTCCCTAGCTGAATCTATTGTTAGGAGCTTTTACAGTCCCTGTGCACATAGTGAGATAGTATATCACTAAGACTGTGATGTCACTAATTGCTCTCTTTCCAGTATATATGTCTGTTTCTTTTTTTCTCTTTTTCTCAGAGAACTCTATCCTCCCACCTTTTCAATATTAATCTCCTATTCTTCAGACACAAATCACTTTGCTACCTCTGTTCCCCTGAATGTATTTGTCTGCCAGAAAATTTTCATGTATCATTATAGCTTTTTTGAAAATACTTTCATCACTCTTTAGATTATTTGTAATATTTCAATTTCTTTTGGGCAAATATTCTCCCCTTCCCACATCCTTCTCCAAACAGCTACAGGCTGTAACACCATATCATAAACTCATCCATAGATTTCTTTGAAAAATTTACTTGGCTCTGTCAGTGTTTGAGTGAAGCTTATATTCAACAGATGATGTCCATCTCTTAGGGTCTCTAGACCATGTGATAAGAAGTAAACTAAAATTTTCTTTCCTCTTTGTGATCCAGGAATGTTGGAACAAGGTATGTCCATCTCCCAAATAGTGTAGTTAAGTAAAAGGCATTCAGAGCCATGCATCTTTCTTATTCTTCTTCTCAGAGTGAAAAGAAAAAAAGAAGTATGACAACTCCAATTATAAAATATACTGTCTTTGAAACAAAACATAATTTATAAGAAACCCTTTTATTCTACTATTTGAATCTGAAATCAATACCTTTACTCTGGCGAATCACAAGATCTACCATATTTCAGAACATATCTAGAAAAGTGGTTGCTGAGAGATTTAATACTTGCCTATGCTGTCAGACTCTTCAGAAAATTTAATAGTTTGGGCTCAAGCTTCACTATTATAATGATGAAATTTCCAGAACAGAATTGGCTTTCCTCCAAATAATGTGGAGGACACACAAAGCTGTCTACATCTTATCATCCAGACAGGTCTTCCTGTAGCTAGAATGTAATTCTATTTCCTACAGAACTGACTCACAATAGTCTTGAAAATAAAAAAAAAAAAGGAAGTCTGGCTCTGAGAAAAAATATTTACGTGTACAATTTTATTTGAAATAACAGGGATGTAAAGAATAAAAAAATAAAAATGACTACATATGTGTTGTTGAAATACTATCTATACTCTTATGTAGTGTATATAGATATGTATATAGTTTATAAATATGTGCATATATATATATATACACTCTTCCTGATACATATTTAGTAGTCTATGTGTGTCTGTAAAAATGTGTATTGTTGCTTCTGAGGTAGGCTGTGTTGCACCTATTGTCTACATGTGTCTATCAGACATTTCTTTCTTTTTTTCCAATTTTGAATTTTTCTTTATTTTTCCACATTTTCTCCTACAGAGAAGTCCTGTGCTAAGTTTATTTTTATTTCTTCTATCCTTAACTATTTTCAATATTTCGCTTGTAAATAATTACCGTAATCCACAATAAGCGAAGTTTACATGTGCTTAAGTATTGGTCAGCTGAAAGTAACTAGGTCCAGAAAAAGAAAAAAATACTTTTATTCTTTACATATGTCAAAATATCTTTAGTTTCAAGGTTTTCAAAATCTCTGAGTAGCAAAAACATAGTATACTCTTTTCTTTCCCAGAAAAATGCTTAAGTTGAATGAATCAACATTTTTCAAAGGAAGTGTCATGTGTGTTCTGATTTTGCTATAGCAACAGAAACAGAGAAAAACAACAGTCAACTTCTTCCAAGGATGGTTTCATGCATAATTTCTGTGAAGAATCATGTGCTCTTTCTAGCAGGATGATGCAGCCTGGGAAGGACTGTCTTCCGCCACTTTTTGTTGAAGGTGTTCTTGGTATGTGATTCCCTAAATGGGAACATGATGCCTAAATTCAGAAAAATGAATGCTGCCTTATAGTCTGCTGAACACTGAGTGCCACTATCACTTACCAGTCGGGCAAGCCAACGGAAATACATGCTTCCCCATGGTCACTATATGGATTGCAAGGGAATCTCTGCTCAGGTGTCTGGAGTACCTCCTCTTCCTACTCCTTCTTCCCTGACCCTGGTGTCTATGGGATTGTTTCTCACAGGCTTTTTTACCTACTCCTTTCAAGCACACATGGCGTTTTTACCCTTAACTTTATTTTTCACAGAGGCACACCAGGCTTGCTTATTGAGTTGGCTTTGTCCAGTGGTGGCTCTGTTGCCAAACTGGGGCAGTCTATGTCCTGCTCTAGGAAACCCCTGGCTTCTTACAGTCATCACCCCTGCAGCATATCCTCCTACCCCACAAAACTTTGACATCTACCTCCAATACCGTCAGTAACTTTATCCCATCTGCTGCAGCCAGCTGACCCTCACTGCACCTCTCTTCCTGTAGTGGTCTTCAAACTTCCTCCGTCTAGTTTACATCAGTACTGAGCTGGGTTAAATGCAAGTAACATACTCTTTATTACAGACTCAGCTTATTCTCAATTTCTGCTTGCTAACACAGCTGAACATCTAGGATTTGGGATCTATTATACTATCTTCACAGCAGTACCTCCCACTGATTCAATAATTTTTTTGTTCTTTGTGATTAGTTGAAAAATTAATATTTGAAAGAACGAATTTCCTCATCATCATGGTCATTAGACCTTTTTTCATCATGCACCTATTAATATGAAATCTAACCCCAGATAACAAATGGTCAAGTTATAATTAATTTATTTCTATCACCCCACAGAGTAGTGGTGTTATTTTAGCACTTACATTATATGAGTAACCTACTTCTGTATAAAGCCAAGAAAAGCAAATTCTAATTTTTTCTCTTACACTTTCCCCAGAATAGAATTTTTGGATAGAAAATTTTAGGAAAAAAAAGGTATTGTATTTCATGATTTTAGACTACGTGTTATATAAGTGTTCTCTTTAGAATTGAAGTGTAACAATGGCAAAGTTTTTACTTTTTGAGATTCCCACTTTGAGGTCTTCCAAATTGTTGAGGAAAAGATGTATGTCATGGTGTATCTGAAACTACAGTATTAAAGTATTTAGGAATTGACAGACCAAACTTTTCATTTGCTTTCTTGATCATATATTCAGGATTATTTTTCTACTGTACAGTAACAAAAATGTACCATTATTTTTTTATCATAAAATAACAAAAATGTTATTTCTTACACAAAAAAAAATCTGACTTTTAAAACTGAAAGATCTGACTTTTTAAAATTCAGCTCAGATGTGCTTCCTTCTCCATGCAATGAACTATGTAAATGTTATTTTGAAAAATAAAAGAATTCATTGATGTAGAGTATATATTTTATTTTTAAATTCCAATCAGATATTATACAGAAAAATAAGTATCCAACTTACAATACATTACTTCCCATAGAAAAAATCACACAGAGAAAACAGTACTCTGTGGTTCCTACTGAATGGTCTTTCCCCCCTTAAACTGTTTTCTTTTGTTTGTTTTTTTAATATATTAACACTTAAAGCTTAAAGTCAGAGGTTGTATTTTACCTTTTGTTGGATTTACTTGCTTTTTTTGCTTCATAATAATGCAAATTTCTATGCTGAGTCTAATTCTAGTGATATCTCAGACCTATGAATTACCCAATTATCAGATTTTTTTTAATCCCGGATAATGACTGTAAATTCCCAAGGAACAATAACAGTTTAGATTCTTTTTACTAGGTATTATAACAGATGCTAGAGAAGAAATGATAATGCCTCATTAATTTTATGTAAATGATTAGGCTGAGCTATTTGTTCTTCAAAAATATATATCCATGTTTTCAATTATTTTTGTTTCTAACATATGTACAAACTACTAACACAAAATCTATTGTTCTAAAACATTTTTTCTTAACATCTCTTTTTTTTCCCCTCAGAAAATAAAGGCTGCTGCATCCTGATGTTTATTAAATTAAGTGGTAAAAATCAGTGTATTAAGAAACTGTAACTTGCTCAAAATATTTAAAGTATGTATCATTCAACTAATCTTAAATTCGTTCTCAAAAGGCTAAATATAAAATATATCAAAATTTAAGTATTCTGTACAAATAAAATGGCATTTATTATTATTTATTAAAACAAAATTTTAATAAAATTAAAATTTAACTTTTTACTTACTGTAATCATTTCAAAAGATCTTAAAGGATGAGAAATTTAAGCCAATTGAATAATAACATTTTTAAGTGCAAATAGATCTATATTGGATGGTGTAAAAGCATTTGGCTATTTTCATTTTGGAATGCGCCTTCAGAGACTTTTGTCAGTTGAATGGATTCATGGACTATTGCAGCTGAATGGATCATCTGCTGGTGAAATTATGTCTTCCTAAGTCAGCACACACCCCAGGGGGGCGTGAATACATGACTCAACCCAATGTATAATACAAAAATTACACAATTAAAAAAATAATTTCAGAGAGAGCAGTGGTCTTGAGTTGACTTCAACCCACATCTTTGTTTGGTGACTTGGGACATCCAGGGTCATAGAATCATAGAAATATTTAGGTTGGAAAAGACCTTTAAGATCATCGAGACCAACTGTAAACCCAGTTCTGCAAAGTCCACCACTAAACCATGTCTCAGTGCTTTCAGGCAATGCTTTCAGTGAATAATTTTTTCCTAATATCTAATCTAAACCTAAAAACCTAAACCCTAAAACCTGTGGCCATTTCCTCTTGTCCTATCACTTTTACCTCGGAAAACAAACTAACGCACACCTCACTACAAACCCCCAACCTAGTGTATTGCAATTGCTGTATTTTCCTACATGCCACTACATGTGTATCGTGTTTTCTGTAGAATTTGTATTACTCTGCTAAATCAGAATTCCTGTGTAACATCAGCTCTGTTCAAGTAAGTAAATTTGATATTAAACATTACACCCTCCATATATGCCATTTGTCAAAGACCCTAGTCAAAGAGCATCAGACTCTGACACTCAGACACCTCCTTTCAGTGATATTCTTGGCTGGCCACCCTACAGTTTTCCTTTCTTAATATCTGTCATTTTTTTATAAACTACACTCATTCCATTGTTTGGCATGTAGATCAAGAGAGAAACAATAGATCGCTAATTTTTTTCGTGCAAAAAATTTGTCTGAAAACAGGTAAAATATTCCATATATGCAGCATTGATTCTTCCCTTCCCTATAAACCAGTATACACACAGGCTAAAAAGATCAATTTCTTGTTCTTGCCTGACAGAAGCTCCTCAATGCTTGATTAGGTGGATCAAAGTTATGTTTGAAAAACAGTTGCTATATATTTTAGCAGAATAAATTATTTTGTATTCCATTTTTTGTTCAATTTATTTGGGAACATTGTAGGAAATAAACAGCACTCTAAAATTTCATGCAGTATAGAGTCTCAGATGTGATATATGGAAGTATACGGTTTTATTAATGCACACATTCACAGCAAGTATGTGTATGTTTATATATGCACATAACTTTTTTAGGGATAATAAACTGAAATTCTCCATTCCTAATCTGATTATCGCCAGCTCAGCTGATACATTTCTTACTGAATATTTACAAACCAGTTTTCTCTGTGACAGACCTTCAGCATGAAAATAAACAGACTTGTGCTGGACACACATGAGAGAAAATAATTCAGCTTGGGAATGGTAGAGTCAAAACACTTTAAAATTAAAATATACATTCTTTTACTACATTAACAATTACCCTTACATTTTTGAAGTTCCTTTAAGAGAAGATTGGTGAAGCTGCTTTACAGTAAGATACTTCATCAATGTTCAGACAATCCTCTCTAAATCTTAGTAAAGATTTTGTTGAGATAAATGTTCAATACAGGAAAAACAAAACAAACAAAAACCCAAATAAAAAAAAACACAAAAAAACCCAAACAAACAAACACAAAATTCCCAAAACAAATAAAAAACCAAAACAAAACATTTATGTGTACATTTCCTCTTTACTTTTTTTATATCCATTACAGTAAGACTTGAGTACTATGTTAGAGGTATCTTTAGTCACTGTACCATCCTCTCTTTTCTCAGCAATACTACCAGACATTCCAAATGAGTACTGCAGTGCCTTTTTAAGGGGTTGACAGCCATTCCACTGGGTAGCCTTTATGAAGCGATAGTATTTTAGGACATCTCCTAAGATGTTTGATATTTTTTTTCTCTCAGACATGGAAAAAAATCTAAAGCATCTAACCAAATGTACAAGAGAAAAAAAGTCTGAATCAAATATAATTCTGATAATTGTTAGGTGATAGAAAAAAAAACTCTCTTGTAAGATCCCCTTTTTTCTTTTAAACAAACTAAAAAAAATAATAATTTATTTTTAAAAAATCAGATTTGCAATCACTGCTAGAAATACATCTCTGTTCTATTACAGAAACAGAAATTGTATGATGGGGGCGAATGCAGGGACTATTTTGAATACTGTGCTCTCATGGGATTAGAGATGAGTATAATGTTCTTTTCTGACTGTGATTTCAGTTTGAGTAGTGCCTTATAGCTATAAACACCTTACTATTGCAAGCTGTACTGTCTGTGACAATTGACACCTGAAGTGTTGTAACATGGTGTAATAGAAACAAGAATAGAATTTTATTTTTTTCTAAGCATGAGGCACACTTTGCTTGGATAGTAATGGAATTTTCGTTCACAGATCAGTTGAGAAATGTTTATGGCAAGGAAACAAAAGCCAGCCAAGTTGTTTTATCTCTCTATCTAAATCAACTTGAGGCTGCTGACTGATATCCAGAAAATTAAAGTGTGCCTTACCTTTTACTAAAAGCAAGTGCAGAGAGAATACACACTTTGAACAAGCTCAGGTGTCTGAATGGCTCTGCAACAAATATCCACACTTTATTTTCTGCTGCATGCCACAGAGGCTGCTTGGTTTGTCCCACATGAATCGCTTACAGTGGTTTAGTGGTTGGACTGTAATTGGTCTCAGGTTATGGTGGACCTCATTCAATTTTGAGTCAGTACAGAAGCTGTATTTATGAGTGCTTGTGCCAAAAGGGATTTCTGTTGCAGTTCATTCCCCTCTAAGTGAATAGAGGAAGCAAAACATACTTTCCACTGTAAGGTTTCTGGCTTGAGATTTAATCTGTGGTGAGAGATAATTGCATGCAAGAAACTTCTTGTGCAAGCCGTTATTTTACTTGAATATATATTATTTATTCCGTGACTTTTTTTTTTATTAAACATCTTGATAGTCAGAGATGAAGAACATCTTTTCAAATAACTTGTAGAATATAATTGAACACAGAGATATCCTTTTTTATTGTTTTTTTTAGTTATATTTTGGTGGTTTATTTTTTGAAAAAATTGTTCCTTTTTATGCTTAGTTTGTATTACTGAGTATTTCAGATCACACCACAAATAAGAAAATTTCTTGGTATTTTTGCATTTAAATATTTTAAGAACATTAATAGGTTGTAAAAAGATCAAATGTAAATGTTGTTGCTATTTAATTCTTCTAAATTACACAAGCAATACAAAAGTAATTGAACTGCTATTAATAGACTGCAATGTAAAGTGCAATAAAGCATTTTGTTAGTGTTTAGCAAGATAATTAGAGTAAGTAAATTAGATATTAACAAAGTTAGTAAAAAACAGTATTTACAATCTAATACCATATCTATTTACTTAAAATTAGTATTACCAATGTTAATTAAGAGCTTAATTAGCAGATATAATGTGTGCCACTGGGAAGAATCACCAGTTTGAGAAAATGGTAATGCAATTCTCTATAAAAGACTCTGGTCTGGGATTTCTGTTGCATATCCTTGCATTTTAAGGTTCTAAAACTACCAGAACTTTGGGTTCTAAATTATATTTCTGCTAGCAAACCCTACCTATAAATGTCTTAGTACTAGGTTTTAAAAGGTAGAAGTCTGGCTATCCCTTTGTGTATTACATGCATCTGACTAAAACACAAATAATTGGATATATTCAGATGTTCCAATGAGCTTTAGCTAGGAATATTTAAAAATAAGAAAGGGTAAAAGATCTACTCTCTACCATGATTTTTAACATAATTTTTTAAAAAGAAACATAGCAGAACAAATAAAAAATTATAAATTCCCAATATTTGCAGCAGTGACAAGCAGTTACAAACTTCAAAATAGTTTTACATATATAGATTCTTTCTAAGCATTACTTTGCTTATGGATTCTGTCATGATATGCCAATAGGAAAAAAACAAACAAGTTTCCACTGATCTATTGTGAATGGAATCCCTCTCACATTCTGCAAACTTCATTTTCTCCTGTTGGAATGTCCTCTCTTCACATCTATTGCACCTTACTGCATTGTTCTTGTCTGTCTTCGTCTTTACAAATTGACCACTTATGCTGCATTTGGGGAACAGATTTTTCAGCTAATTTTTATTTGAAAAGTACTTAGCAGAAAAAATTTTGCACTGTTAGTATGCTTTAAGGCATGACCCAAATAAACATGATTATGGTAATAAAGCATAATCTGTATAAGACTCGGAATTTTGCTCAACTCTTCCAAAGTAAATTAATCAACAATAACGACTTTGGTTCATCATGGAGTTTCCAGGATCTAGAATTCTTTTCCTGGCTACAAGTATTACCAACATTCTTCTCTTTAAAGTGGAAAGACACATGTTTGATGGATGGCCTATTAAATCCATAAAATGTTACCTGAATGTCCATTTCTAAAAAGTTACAGGCAATAGCTCAATGTCCAAATAGAAACCAGTAATGAGTGGTGTTCCTCTAGGGTCTGCACCGGGATAGGTACTGTTAAATATATTCATCACTGACACAAAGAGTGGGATTGAGTGCACTCAGCAAGTGTGAGGATGATACCAAGATGAGTGGTACAGTAGATTGGTTTGAGGGAAGAGATGGCATCCCAACAGAGCTTGACAGGCTTGAGGAGTCAGCCCATGAAACCCTCACAGAGTTCAAAAAGGTCAAGTAAAAGGTCATTCACCTGGATCAGAGAAATTCCCAGTATCAATATAAGCTGGGGGATAAAAGTATTGAGTACAGTCCTGCCTAGAAGGCTTGGGGATACTGGTGGATGAAAAATTGGATATGAGTCATCAATTACTGTCTTAATAGTGTACATGATAGTATATATTATTATTTCTTTCCAGTCATTAGATGTTATGAAAGCAGTTCAGTTTTTCAAGTATTCTATTTTTATTATCTTTGTACAAGAAATATGTTATAGTCATATTTGGGCTTTAGTCTGTTCTTTTCAAGAAAAGTCACCTTTTAGACTCTAAGAGTGTATGTATTAATGATTGTGACACATATTTCACTGGGCTCATTTTAATTCACTGTACTTTTCAAGAAAAGTCACCTTTTAGACTCTAAGACTGTATGTATTAATGATTGTGACACATATTTCACTGGGCTCATTTTAATTCACTGCACGCTTTTTAATGCACACAGAAAAACTTGAGCATATTAATATATGTCTAAAAATGGGTAGTTTTTTCATGTGCAGTTTTTTGACTTGAGGAGCTGATTACTTTTGTGAAGTCACCTATGCATTACAGTTTTGTTCCATCATCTACACAGCTATAAGATTTCCTTCACATTGACTTATGGTTATACCTTAGAATAACTCATTGGCTTTTAAATTAATGTGTGCAGAAGGTTAAAAAGCTGTCTGAGGGTTTCTTTCCATACTTTTGTTTGTTTGTTTTGGACCCTGAGCAGCTCAATATCTACATATATGTTAATGAAGAATCACATGAGCAGAAAAAAAAGAAAGAAAATCTGAGGAGTTCTGTTAATTGACGAAGATTCTGACATCTCAGAAAATTAAAATCCTGCTGACGTCACTTGTCCTAGAACTTAAATAAATCTGTTTCCTTTCTCAGCTGCATAAATTTGTGTTGTTTTTTTTCAAAAGCTTAGACCTAAATGACATATGTTTTCAGAAAATTAGCGTTTTAAATCCATAAGAAACTCTTTGCAATAATTGTCTTTAAAAATGTACTTCAGTGAAGCAGATACCTCAGTTAATATTTTATTAATTTCAGTTACATATTGCATTAGTGAACAACTCTACAGTGTGCTATTCAGATACAAGAAGTATGATTTAAAGATATGAATAAACAATTATATAGACTCAGAATACGTACTGCTCTGGTTTTGCCTGTGGTTTCAGTATCCTTAGGAGAATCTAAAGTATCAATACCTATTTTGCAGTTCCAGTGTATATCAGAATCCAGTCCCAAAGTTATGATTTTAGCCCTTCACAGGACTTCCTCCATTATACCACCACCACAGTTGTCCAGGTGTGGCCTTACCATTCTTGAGTAAAAGGGTAATATTCACCTCCCTTAACCTGCTGGTGATGGTCTTCTGAGTGCTGAAACCCAGAGGCTCTTGACCCTCTTTGCCACAAGAGCACATTGCTGCCTTAATATACAATTTTGGTTCACTGGGACTTCTACATCCTGCAAAAGTTGCTTTCCAGTTAATTGAAAAAGCAATTTCCAGTGTTGACACACAGATTTCTTCTTTCCCATGTTTAAGTATTCTGCATTTCACTTTGCTGAATTTTATGAGGTTCTCGTCAGTTCATTTCTTTAACCTGTTCAGTTAATACACTAAAAGAGCATCCAAAATTGACTCCACAGTGCTTCACTTTTGTCATTACATAACAAAACCACTCAACTTCAGACATTTGTCATGTAGGTCTGTATGCAGGAATTGTCACACTAGACGCTGTTCATAACCAGTAAAGAGTACATGTAAATCATCTCATTCTGAAGTACGCTTTTAAAATAGGGCTTGTGAGTCAGGACAAATTGTGTCAGTTTCTCTCCTTTTACTGAAAAGGTAAACTGGACCATCTAGCAGAGATACTTACACTTGAGTGAGATTAATGCCCACAGTTTCTTTCTCCTTCAGAATCATTTATATCCTTTAGTTGTTCAGCCCTGTTTATATGAAGTGCATCCCCTTTGGAGCCCAGGTAATCAATATGATATTTAACACTCCTTTTCAAAGGAAAATAGTACCTTAAATCCTGTATTCATTGTAGCATTTTATGTCCAAAAGACATTTGTCTGCTATGCATGTCTACACACACATACATGAAAAAATGTGTATGCACACCTAGAAGTATATACATATATGTGTTTTTTAATATTTTTACAAATGCTCTGGATGCAGAAATTGAATATACATTAACTAAGTTTGTCAATGATCCCAAACTAGCAGGAGCTGTGGACTCCCTCAGAATTAGAGAGGCCTTACTGAGAGATGTAGATAGGCTAGAGAGCTGGACAGTCACCAACCACGTTTATAAAAAGTAAACGCTGAATTCTCCAGCTGGGATGGGATAATCCTGATTTACATACAAACTGGAGGCTGGAGAGGAGCCATGCAGAAGAATTCTGGGAAACTGGCTTGGTGGCAAGATGTATATGATTCAACAGTGTGCCCTGGCAGCCAAAAGGACCAATCATAATCTGGAGTACATCAAACACAATATTGCTAGTTGGTCAAGGAGGGTTATTATCCTGCTCTATGCTGCACTGCAGCCTCAGCTCAAATACTCTGGGTGCCTCAGTACAAGCAGGACATCAAACTATTAGAATGTGTCCAGAGGAGAGTGATCAAGATGTTGAAAGGCCTCAAGGGCAAGGAATAGAGTGCCTGAGGTGACTTGGTTTTTTGAGCTTGAAGAAGAGAAGACCGAGAGGTGATCTCACCACCAGCTTTCTCAATAGAGGCAGCGGAGGGAGAGGTCCTGATCTCTCTCTGGTGACCAGCGAAAGGACATAAGGAAATATAATGAAGTTGTGTCAGGGAAAGTTCAAATTGGACATTAGGAAAAGGTTTTTTACTGACAGGGTGACCAGTCACTGAAACAGGCTCCCCAGGGAAGTGGTCACAACACCAATTCTATGAGAGTTCAAGAAGTACCTGAATGATACTCTTTATCATATGGTTTAGGTTTAGGTAGTCCTGAAATCAGCATGGAGTGGGACTCAATGATCCTTATGGGTCACTTCCAACTTGAAATATTCTACGATTCTTGTCTGTATATACTCATGGATAAAAGTATGTATGTGCAAAAGTTAGCCAAAAGATTACTGTGCATGGACCAAAGAATACTGGATTTTAATTCCTAGTAGATTTTGTATGTGTTTTTCCACTATGAGACTAAAGTTATGGCATGGCCTTATTTCAACTTACAGTAAAAAGGAAAAAGAAAATGTTGTGCCGCAAAACGTGAGGCAAATAAGATAATTAGAATTTGCAATTCTAACGCCCAAAAGATTGAGGAATACAGTCTAGGGAGGTTACTATTGTTTATTCATATATCCAACAGCTTCAATCTCAAAATATTCCACATGGTTCACAGGCCATTTAGACAATCAAAAGAACAGTTCCAAATGCAAAAAAAAAACCACAAAAAACCCCCCAAAAACCCCATAACCCAGGCTTCTGTAGTGCTGCTTTTTCAGCCTAAAATCACAGTACATTCTCAAAACTTTGGTTTAGGTCATTCGTCTTAGGTCATGCATTTCATTATCACTCTTTCTTCATAAGGTTC
Organism: Pipra filicauda; assembly: GCF_003945595.2. Taxonomy (NCBI): domain Eukaryota; kingdom Metazoa; phylum Chordata; class Aves; order Passeriformes; family Pipridae; genus Pipra; species Pipra filicauda. The sequence continues at coordinate 2,068,278 of NW_024105175.1, forward strand.
ATGGATTGACAAAGCTCTCAGCGTAATGGTACTATCTTAAATATCGCTTACCACAACAACGAGAAAAAACCCCAAACTTTACTTTTCAGCTCACCATTTAGTACTTTTTGTATGACATAATCTGGAAAATTTGATGTAGCATATGTAGAGTGGGTAAAGAGATTGCCTTGTGTCTCAGAACATTCGGAATTTCTTTGTTGCTATTGATAGGATGATATTAAAAAAATATTGAGTTGTTCAATATTTAGAGGACATTTGCAATACAGCTGTCTTCATTTTCATGAAATAATTCAAATCCACTTTTTACTATAGGTATTCTTATTATTATATACTGCTAATTCATGTCTTTTAATGGATTATTTTTCCCATTATATCACTTATCATGCCTATAGTGTACCAGAAATTAAATGTCTTTCTTCTTGCAGATAACTAACTGTACAGATGAATCTACTTTTTAGAACTTGGCTACTCCGTCTATTCTTGGATGTGGGACCACTGCAGTTTACACTGTTTTTCCTGACAGAACATCATCCCATTTTCAGGAAACTCCAGAAGTTCTGAAAAAAAAAAAAGGTACTTAAAAAAAAAAAAAGGATTTAATTCAAAATTGGGTCATTGTGCTGGTTTAAAAGTGAACCGGCAGGAGAAATGAACCCAACTCGAAAGACATTATAAGTCAGAGTTACAATTTAATAACAATAATACAATAAATACAATTATACGAACAAATAATTGATTTTAACCCACAAAACTGAGATGTATAACCCAGCATCCTGGGGTATGAACAGAATGCTGTTTGTTGGCCCCTGTACTGAGCCCCACATGGTCCTCCTGAGTCCAAAGTAAAAAGAAAGGAAAACCTGTTGGTGAGAGTGGTGGTCGCAGTCCGGTTGAGGTTTTGGTCCTCCTCTGGATCCAACAAGTGGAGCCCAGAAGTCCCAAGACCCCAAGATTATATACACTCAGGTTCGAGTGGAAATGCCCAGTGTGGAATACCCCCCCCCCCCCCCCGAGGGCGGGGAATTCCACAACGGGTGATTGTGAGTCATGAGATATTTTTGGAATCCTTGATGGCCCATTAGTTGACATGACCACTCAGGTTGGGTGTGGAGGTGCTAATGACTCCCCGGAGGAGAGTTATCACACCTGAGTCATTAGTGTGAGGATAGGAACATCCTCCTATCTCACAGGCTTCTTAAAACCCAGCTTATAGCCTGAGGGGTCAGGTGTGCTCTGGGCAGCTGCTGCAAATAGTCTATTGTTAACAGTTCTGGGGAAATGGCATAGAGGGTGTAGAATACACAGTTTGGGTTACACCCACATGGTGATGAACTGGTCCCAGCTGCCCTAACTAGGACAGTCATGAAATTGAAATAAAAAAAGGAGAGATATAACCACAAGAGAACTACTGTTCACATTCACACAGGATATGTTTCTCAAAATTTCGTTCAAGTTGCAAGAACAAGTATATGAGATAAGAATGACAGAAATCAGATGTTCTATGCAAATTTCATATCTGTGTTCTCAACACAAATAATATGATGAATTTGTTACTCAATCAAAAAAACTCTCGTTAAAGCTTTTTGCCAGTGTTGCATCCATGACTCCATGCTTTATATATGCATGTTATTCACATTCTGTTCCAGAAATGGAAGTTTCTTCTGCTTGTACATGTAGTGCTACTGTAACAGTATGCATTTGCTTCACAATTTATGTTCAAAGCTCTTTTGTGAACCCCCATTTAAAAATAAAGAATTACTAGAGATTAGGATCAAATTTTTTCATTAACCTTGAGTCTCGGTATGAATGTTTTACAAGCTACTTTGTTGCACACAGGAATTCTATTTCCCTTTATTCATTTTGCTCCTCAAGGTTCCAAATTTGGATTGCCCTTTTACGCTTCTTCTGCATCCTCAGTACTTCTCTCCACACCTTTTAATTTTTTTTAATTAGTTTTCTCATTGATCAGTATATAAAACCATGTTGTGAAGAGCATGAAATTAATTCTATCTAATTTTGGCCCTTACTAATTCGATATCTAATCAGGGTCGTAATTAATGAAGAGAGATAGACCTCACCAGAGGGAGATTCAAACTGTCTCTCTTAAACATTTCTGTTAACGCATTTCTGTTAAAACAATGTGAATTATGCTTAGAAGTGCCTTGGACCTTAAAGAGACCCTGGAGATATTGCTTATATTACCCCTAAATACAGTACACAAGCTATGTCTTTACCTGGGAAAAGTTTCATTACAAGCACTAAGCTATGTTGAGTGCAATTTGGACTACTTAGGAGCAGAGTAGATGCAGGTAAAGACAAAACCAAAAGCAAACCAAGGAAGAAGAGAACAACAAAAGTATCATTTAGAGAATGATTAGAAATTCTGGAAATTTTCAGACTTACCACTTTTTAAAATGTTCATACTTATTTGCTTATCTGTGCATCCAGCACAATTAGATAAAGTTTCATAGATATTAATCTTATTCTACCTATGCTCATTTCACATGGGGTGATTACAGTTTCATGAATAGGGTTCTATTGATTCCAAGAAAATGAAAATCAAACCTTGCCTTAAGTTTTATTTGCTGGAGCCATAATTACCCTACAACTAAATCTTGTGGTACTTTGATTAAAAGTCAGTATTTCAGGAGGAGAATTTCTTTATTTGTCTTCTAGCATAGCTTAAAGGAGAAAATATGTTTCATCATAAATTTTAAAAAATAAATATGCCACTTATGAAGAACTATATGTTTGGAAGTTTTACTAACAGTGTTTTTCCATTTCATACAATTTGCTTAAAAAACCCAAAACACACCCCAAAAATTTAGCGTGTTATATTTATCATCATAGCAAAACAGTTATTTTGAAAATATAATTCCATTGAGCATTTGTTACTTTTTCAGCTGTATATATGAATAAACTGCATGAGTTCTTAAAACCTAAACGAATTTCTCTTCTAATTGGATAAAGAAATATTATGTCAATAACACTGAAAAAAGTATGAGGAAGTATGCTTAAACATTTAAAATGCATAAGTCTTACAATAAAAGACCCTCTGTAACTTCTGAAGGAAGAATAAGATGAAGATATGGAATCAAAAAAAGGATATACTGTTAAATCAGATAACCTAATGATTTCAAAATTAAATGAAAATTTATATTCAAGATTTTTATTCAGATTGACTGTAGTGTTTTGAATATGCAAAGTCAGTTTATAGTAGGGCATAGAAGACCATAACATCCAGTTTCCATTCAGTAGGAAAATGCAGTTTTGAGTTAATGAAGATATTTTGTGTACATAATAAAATTCCAGAAAGGGAGAACGAGTATGCTTCTCACTGTTGCTCTTAAATATACCACTGTATTTATGTAGTTGCACAAAAAATTTACCCTTTAAAAGTAATCTTATTTTGATTTTAGAATTCTATGTTGTTTTTTTTCATATTTATTTTTATGTCTTTCATCAGAAATTATAGACTTTAATACATTTGTTCCAGTAAATAGTTTACAAATTTCAACATGTTAACTCCAAAACTCTAATACTGAAACAATCAATGAATCAAATTCTATGGATGAAAAATCTGTTAACAATTAAGGATATAAATGGTTTATATTTACTTACCTATATATGTTTACATACATATATATATATAATAAAAAAGTGAGTAAATGATATATTTTAAAATGGGTTCTGTATATGTGTACATGCAGACAGAGTTTCTTGAACAGTTTTCTTTAAAATCTACCACAATGTTATTTATTGGGGCATTTACTTAAATTATAGCCAGAACATAATATATTGATATATTTTTTTTTAGGGACAAACAACTACAGAATTGCATGGTTTAGGTCATGTTCAGTTAACTTGAACGTCTATTTAAAATTATGATTTTAATTATATGATTTTGTTGAGTTTTTCCAATCTTGTAAAGCTGTCATTATCCCATTTAATAGAGGCTTAGACTGTACTAGTTCAATAAATGTTTCACACGTCATTAAAAATCTCGGTGTTCTCACTAGTATATGTGCAACTTGGTATTTACAATTAAAATGTGGAAATAAACAGTAAAGTGACTATGAAGTTTTAATATATTATTCTGTCATGGTAGATGTCTGTTTTAAATGAACACATAGTAATGTGGCAAATTGTGTAAAGAAATAACTGATTGTACACATACCACTGGTCAAAGATCACTCCAAGTTATGGGACAGGTTGCACCTCCGCCCATCAACAACCACCAAAGTCCCTCTGAATATGCCTCTTGGACTGTAAGATAAGCCACCAGGGCAGGAACTTCAGATAAGATAAAGATGGCACTATTGTCTGGGTGTTGTCTCAGCTGGGGGAGAAGAATGTGTCACACAAAGAATGCAGTACTCATGGGCCACAAGGAAAGCCAGCTCAGCAATTATGCTGAAATCAGCTCCAACTGAGGAAAAGGTGATTCCTGCAGGGGGAGATTGTGACCGCAGACTAACAGCCCAAAAGACCCATTGACCCAAAAAAGAGAAAGACAGAGCATGTGGACTAATTAGCATTAGAGACAGGGAATCATTTAACCAATAGAATAAGAGAACTGTGTAGCCAATAAGCATTAATTCCTTTGCTAAAATGTATAAGCAATAAATAATAAAATGTTTTGACTTGGGACCCCCACCACCGAGAAACCCGGGGGGAAGAAGGACCAACAGGACACACTGGATCTATCATCTCTCTCTCTTTCTCCCTGTCCTCTCTTTTTATTTTTTTTCTGTCTCTCTACGTCGCATTCATTGTTAAGTAAAATCTGTAGTATTTATTTCAGCATGCTGTCTTGTTTGCACCTTAAATCAGGCAAAGGCATCTCTCATTAATTGGACCTTAATATCATCACTGGAGATATTTAAAAGGTATCTAGATGTGGTGATTAGGAACATGGTTTAATGGTGGACGTGGCAGTGCTGCATTAAGGGTTGTTCTTGATGATCTTAAAAGTATTTTCCAACCTAAATGATTTTATGATTTTATGTTTATTAGTGCTCACCTGTTTGTCCTTCATCTGCTACCATTCTTTCAGTGACAAGTAATCTATATCTCTTTCTCTACTTATTCACATATTATGAATATTATCTGCACCTCTGACATAACTGGAAGCTTTTAAAACATTTAAAATATATTTTAATGGCCTAAATGAATTATACATCTGCTTTTGATTATGCAAACTGTAGAAATATGTTATCTGAGCACCATTAATATAATGATTTGCCTTTGTTTCAATCACCGGTGTTAATTTTCTTTAATTTTTTTTTATTGTAGTTTTGATGAGTGTCTAATTGCTAACACCTGGCTCATAAACCACAAAGTGCTGATTGAAAATAACACCACTTAAAAGGAAAGTTACTAGTGTTAAAATTTTAAAAAAGTCCCTAAGTTCAAGTGAATTAAAATACATTATTTCATATAAGAATTGCTTGTAGTATGGCATTTGTTTTTTACAAACACAGACTTTTTTTTTTTTAACTCATATTTTTAATTGGGATGATCAGTCCCAGTCATTTCAACTATAGTATGCTGCTTTCCATCCATCCTTTTGGGTTTCCAAGCCTAAGATTTCCTTTCATCCTCTTGAAATATTAAGACTGTAACAAGAAATCATACTGTTGTTGATTTATGATATGTGTTTCTAGAAGTTCTAGTAGGAAGAGGTTAATGTCTCTTCCAAGATTAGATTTTCCACATGATTACATATAACAAGTATTCCATACTACTAGAATGAAATGAAGTTACCTCTTCTACTTGCTTTTTTCACTGTATGTTCTGCTTTCTCAAGAGAGAGAATTGTTCATAGAGTCAGGGAACTTCATGATATTAAAACTAAATTGCAATTTTGTTGCAATTATTATACATTTACATACTCGTCAGCAAGGTTTCCTTTATTTTATATTTTTCTTTCTTCCCAATTTTCATTTTTCTTTTTCTTTTTCCCTTTTTCCTTTTCCTCTTCTATGTTTTTTGTTACAAAAAGTTCTGGAAAAAAGCCACTTAAAACACATGAACAAGTAAAAGGAAAAGCAAAGTACAAGTAAAATGTTTCTAATGTCTGATACACTGTAGGGTAACATATTGTCCTCATAATTATCACTACTTTGGTTATTATATACAGAAGTGGTGGGCAAGGCTGAACCAAAAGCAGGCACATCTTGTTAGAACCACAAAAATGCAATGTGCTGCAGTGTCCTATAAGAAACTTAACTGTGAAAGACACTTGACAGTTCCAGAAGAGAGTCTATGAAAAATTTGATGAAAATGTCTCATGAGAAAATTAAAATTCTTTGTCTTTAATGTATTTTAAACATTGGGAGAGACTTTGAAGGAAAAGAAATTAAAAAGACAACTAGATAGATAGCTAAGACATTGTGTGCTATTTCTGATATTTTTTGTCATCACAAATTTTTTTCCTTTTTAATCAGAACTTCCTACATTTATATATTTTGATTCTGACAGTATTAAAACTACTTTTTTATTAAGTACCTATGAAATGAAGTGCCAGACTGTAACAATTAGTGTGAGTACTTTGGTATAAGTCTAATAATCCTGTTTTGCTATTTCTTTTGAGTGAGAATATTCTAATAATATAAAAGGTTGTCTCTATATTATATTTTTTTCTACATTAAAGCTTAATTAATGGGAAATTAAATTTCCCTTTTATTTAGGTTTAAATGCATTACTACTCACTGCCTTCTGAAAATGAACATGCATTCTGATGGTGTCATGCTCCTCTGCTTCAGGAGTTATTGTTTAATCAAATATAAATAAATCAAACTTGTCCACCTTAGGGACTGAATCTGACTGTTTTATAAATCTGAACTATTTAATGCAGACCTAATGAAATTTTTGGTTCTAGTACTGTCCTAGCATTTAAACTGTGCCAGAGTTCAAGTCTTGAGATTTGGTTTCAGAATTTTATGTATAGGCTTTTATGCAACTCAAGGTGCAGTGCAAGCAATCTGGTATATTGACATAACTTTGCTTATTCAGGTTTTGTTGTTTCTTAAAGTGAGAAAAAGTAGTTTAATAGTTCAATGACCCTTGTCATATTGGAAAGCAAATATTTGCCAGGTACTGGTTTTATCCACCTGTATTCTGCTATTCTTCCTTTTCACTGCACTGAAATGTGTAATATGTGCAAAAGAGAAAATAAAAAATCTATTTGCTTATTTTCCTCCATAGTATAAAGACATCACAAATATTAAATGTGTATTCAGGAAAAAAATAACTATTATTCTTCTTGGAAAACCTAATGACTATTTTATAACTATGTATTTCAAAAAGTCACACTGAAAACATATAAGAGGAAAATGATTGTCTAGTCTGTGCAAGAATAGGTTGTCATGACAACAATAATAATATAACTTCATTACATATTTACAATTCACGCAGCTACAAGATTTGAACAAGAGTATGGTTTTATTGTAAGAATAAAGCTCTCTTTGTACAAATGTTCTCAGAATACAATCAAAAAAATGATCCAGGGTCATTCAGATGTTTTTTAGATACTATTGAACAGAAGTTTATCACATTACTTCCAGTCCTTACCTACCATAGTCCTTTATCTTAAATCCTCTTTACACACGCATTTCTCTGCTTTGGTTACTCCTTTTGCTGAGCACAAATCTGGTCTGAAGATCTGAAGAGGCTGTAGAGTTTTGGGTTTTTTTAAAGCAGTGGAGAATTTTGTGCTATACTGGAGTAGAAGGGTCAGGTCCTCCTAAAGTCAAACAAAAGCATTTTGCAGTGAAACAGCTGCCCTTGTGCCGAGGGGGAGAACACCTATCATGGGCACATCACTGGTACCAGGATCAACAGGTGCTGAATGCTCAGTGTAACCCTTTTTTTGTTTGATAAAAAGGCCAAACCTTCTCACTCAGTATTAGGAAGAGAAAGATAGAGGGATAGAAATTTTAAGGATATTATTAACCAAGTCCTTTATATTACTTAGATAATTTTTATTATTGGACTGTTATTAATTAAAATGAAAAAAAATTAATTCCATATACAACCTCCCAATATATTTCAGGGCATTATATCTACGAAAAAGAAAATGCTTCATTTGTGTGATCTCTCCATAACATATTTTTCTTTGGGGTTTCTCTTGCTGTCAACTGTTTTTCAACTGACTTGGCAAGTAAAGGGATATAATAAGAATATGAAAGTAGTTAAAAACATTTTTAGATCATTTATTCTTTTCTCTTGCCTTCAATAAAAGCTGCAGGTGTAGGGGGAAAGGGGTTGCGTGGGGGGGGGCTTTTTTTGGTTTAGGTTAGGGGTTTTGTTGTTTTTTTGTTTGGTTGTTTTGGGTTTTTTGGGTTTTGTTTTATTTTATTTTATTTTTTTAATTTGGTCTTTTTCCTCTAATCTTGTTCTTGGAATTATTCAGAGTTTCCCTTTAATAAATTAGGTCTTCTTGTAACTTATCTTTTTGCCAAATTGCCTTAAATCTGGGTCTTTCATAGGGCAGATTTAAGCAATGTTTCTTTTAACTGAAAAGTCCTTATTCTAGGAGGCTATAACATTGGATGGTTGTTGCTTCAAACAAATAATAATGCTGAAGTAGTAATTTCAAACTGTTCTGAAGCATGGATTCAGAATTGTGAATTATTTTCTGCATTGCAGGTGTGGGACAACAAACTGTATCTACCCCGTAAGTGGGCCCAGAGAGGGAACCAGTAAAATAACAGACAGAGTCTCCCTTCAAAGATGACCTGCATCACAAGATCTGGAGTCAGCCAGTTGTGCCCAGTGAGAGTCCAAGACCTTGCAGAAAGCTTGTGTGGAGAATTCATTCTATCTAGGAAAGGAAAAGTATGTGCAGCATGTGAAGTTCTCAGAGAGAGGCTACATTTTCTGTAAAAACTAAGTCCTTTCTATATCACAGAGATATAAGAGGGCTTAGGGCATCAGCACTTTGAAAAGCCAATAGATGCTGTTCATGTCTATTTTTCACCCATAAAAATCAAGGGATGATGTAGTTTTCCATTCTTTTAGACCAATTTTGTTTTCCCAAACTGTTTCCACTTTTTCAGATAAGTTGCCATTACATTCTTGGGTTTATGTGCAATAGTATCTTAGGCTGTCTGTGGTTTCTAGGTACCCAACAGTACTTCAAAGATGACAGTTGCACTTTTCAAGGATATTTCTGTTTCCCAGCTTCTGTTCCCAAGCTCACAGCTCCTTGGCTGGCAGGCAATTTCTCTGTCTGTATTTTCAGCAGACATTTTTTCTCTTCAGTAATTTTCCTCTTCGAACCAGACCACTGTTAGAGCTGCTCACACAACTGGGGAGAGCTGAATCTGGTAGGATTTATGTCTGTCTATATGCCTGTCTGCTCCTGCTTTTTCTTGTAGATCAGAGTGCACCCACACATAAGACAGGACAGGGAGTGGTGATCAGGCACAGGGCTCAAGTCCAGACAAACCAGTCCCTTGCTTATACAAAGCCAATCCCTTTTATTCCCCTTCACACCATGTTGGTTCTCCCTACTTTAACCTTGATTCTTCCTTTTCTTTGCCCTTTTTCTCCACACAGTAAATATACCTAGAATTGGTATAGTCTAAGACCTTTACCTAGATCATATGTGTTCCTTACATGATATCATTCATGTGGTTACTGAGGCACCAAAGGCCTTTAGAAAATCATCAGACCTTCCCTTCAACTGTCTGTGATATTTGGCCATTTTGCACAAATCCCCTTTAGCCAACTCTGAGACCCACCCATCCCTCATGGAGATATTTGTAACTTTTTTCAGCTTCTTGCTTTGTTATGAACCATGAAGAAGTTTCTCATGAGATGTTCAGTTAGCTAAATTTCAGGCTGAGGTCTAGTCATTTACTTTCACACCTCAACACTAGTGTTCAAAGTAAGGTGATACAAAACCCATTATACATAAATGAGATATAATAATTCACAATAATCCAGTAATAATCCACAAAATTCACTTGTTTATATAACTGTGTTGAGGGCATTTTACTTCACTTTCTGCATGACCTTAATTTCCAAATTTTAGTTTTCTGTGATAGAAATATTGGAAGGTTTTACAGATAATTTCATTGCAGATTTATTAACAAGTGCACTTAGAGGTTCAAAGGTCAGTGTTGCATAAAATCAGCTACATTTTTTCAATTTGAGAAATAGAGGAAAGGCTATGTTTGGTGTCAGACTAAGTCTCTATCTAACTCAATATCCTGTACCTCACACTGATCATGAGCAGATGCTTACAGAACACTATTAACAGGAGAGATATTTATGATTCTTTCCAAATCTCCAGCAATTTTCAGCTCGAGGAATTTCCTGACCCTGATATGTTTTTTTCTGTTTCAGTAATCTTCAAAAGTTTACTCTTCATGGTGCTGTTGTTTATCCCTCTGAACTATTGCTGTGGAGAGCATAATGGATGATATGAGACATGCCAGTTCACATCTAATTTGTTTAACTCTTTATACAAGTAAACATTTCCAGCAAAGAAGGGAATGTTTCCCAGCCACCTTTACTCATTACATACATACAACACAGATACTCTTTGACAGCCCTGCCCAAGGAACAATCTCTTATGGATCACTGCAAAATGCAATCTCTGACGTGGCAGGTGTCATGTGGCGTTGCGCACTGTGATTCTTCACAGGTCCTCCGTGCAGTAAGACAGAGGGCAGAGCTCTTGAGATCTGCAGGTCCTGGCACTTCTCAAGGCTGGTCTCTCCTGATGTCAGTCATCCCTCTCACAGTGCATTGGTGCCATGCTCTGAATAGGGAGGTATATGAAAGGTAGATTTTCCCTTTGGGACTGCTTTCCCATATGATTAGTCCAAATGACAGTTCTTGTCACACCAACTGGCACTCTGTTCACAGACTGCCACCCCATCATCCTGTCACTATGACAGAAACATCATATTTTTGCTTCAATAATTTCCTAACACTTTATACATGGTAACTTAGGTGCCTTAAGAAGAAAAAATCTCCAAGGGGACATCCACATCAAATTTTTCGTATCAGCAATGTCCTTTGGCAAGGACTTCCATACATTTGCTTGCCTTTTCATGAAGAGACATTTCATTCTTTCCTGCTCTGGATCTAGTTCCTTTGGATGGCCCCTGGTTCTTGTCTATCACTTTGTACCTTCACAACCTGAGACAATCAATGTTACGCTACTTCAGATTACGTGTATTAAATGAGGATCCTTCCTTCTGTAATTTAAAATAGCTTATTTTATATATTTTTTAAATTGAAAAATAACCTAGTTTTAATTTTAAAATACTTTTTCCCAGGTTGGTTTTTTTGTTTGTTTGTTTTGGGTTTTGGTTTTTTTTTGTTGGTTTCTTTTTAGAAAAAAAAGGACGTTGTGTCAAAATTGGTTTTTACATTTTTCTGCAAAAGTTGTCCTATTCTGACCTATTCATTTTTTTAGATTTCTTTTTTTCCTGTAAACCTGATATGATATTTCAACCTCATTTTGCTACAGCCATATGTTAGAGGACTTGCTAATTTTTCAACAAAGGTGACAAATTTCATCCCGAAGGATAATTTTTTTTCGACAATAATATCAGCAAAGAAGAGAATATTATTTGTTAGAAAAGGATTTTGGAAGCTATCCCATTAGTTCAAGAAGATCCATCAAGTAGGAGCAGAAATAGGTTCTCCGTATACCTGAAGTAGCAAGTTATAATTCTCCCAGTGAAAAATCAGATTTTTCTTTGCCTTGGGACATTAATTATAGCCTTATTAACAGTAAAAAACCAACAACAAAACAAACCAACCAACCAAAAAAACACACTAAAAAACCCCCAAACCAACCAACCAACCTTTTTTTTTTTTTCTTGAGACTTAGCAACAACTTTTTTAATTCCAAAATAATTTGCAGACTCCCTACTGGCAGAACAAAGGAGTTATTTAGTTCTGGAAAAGAAAAATACAGGTTAATTAATGAAAAGAAATAAGTACTTAATGTTCATTCCATCTTTCCAGTCCTTATTAATTTACTCTTTTCAAACTCTATTAGTTGTACTTGCATGATCTTACACCTACGATTTAAAAGTTTCAGTTTGCTTTACAATACCATTCTTGATTCAAACTCTACTGGATGAAATAAGAAACTTTAAAAGACTTTTCTAATGTTCTGGGGTTTTTTTTGTCCAGAGTTTATGTGGGGGAAATAGTCATATTCACAGCATACTGTTTACCAGAAGCCATACTAATTTTGCTGAATATTTGTGACAAGTGTGCCATATTTCATATTTTTAAACTTTGCTGTTTTCAGAACTTAAATGCTTCTCAGACATATTCTTTTAAGATGGTTTAAAATTTCTGATTGCTGATGGCAAGCCCAAAGTATACAGCAGTTTTTCCTTCTCCAAGAATATTTTTCAACAACATACTATAAAGCAAACCAGACAATTTTCCCTGACATTTCCACTGACAGTGAACTTTACAGAGTCTTTTAAAAGCTAGCAGAGACTTTTTCTAATAGCATATGTGTAGTGAAAGAGTTTTATTGGGAAAAGTAGGGAGAAGACAGTACATCAGTAAAAGATAACAGCTGCCAAATAATTGTACTTCTCACCTGTTTTAGGCAACCACTGAATGGTGGCCTGCCTTTCCATTTGTTTGTCAATACAGAATAAGATCATTTAAGAAAAAAAATCAGATATTCTTTAAAATTATATGCTTGGAAATCCAGCATTCTTATGGCTAATGAGTTCTAGGTGATGTGGCAATTAAGACTTTAATATTATAAATTCTTTGTTCATTTCTATAAGACGCATATATAATCATAATACAATAATGCAAATAAGTCATAGTTTTAATCCCTTGAATTCTTAGATAATCAAGAGCTGGAATCAGATTCAAATTCAGACACTCAAACCAGGTTCTCCATAGGATAGATTCCAAATAAAAATTAGGTTTTAAATTAGTTAGACTCACATTACAATCAAGTTATTGGTTACAGTGTAGTCAATACATTGGAGTTTAGTGAACTCTTCAGATGACAAAAGGAAAGTTTTTAGTTGGTTATCTAATATCTGAAAAGATGGGCAGTTCTTTACATTTTGGATGTGATTCAGTTAGTACTCCTTCTGGTCCTTAGTTACTAGACTAGTAACACATAAGTTGTGCATTGGATCAGAGATCTTACCTGTTAGACTCATATGCATGTCTTAGACATATCAGAAAATACCAGATTCTTATGCTGAACCCTTAGTCTCCGCTTAACCCTAAATCACCAAAGCAAACCCAAATCAAAAGTATCAAGACTGTAGAGTCAGCTGCATCTACAGCTACGTTCAGTCGCCATACAGTCAGTCATTGTTCCAGTTCATTAAAAATATTTGAACTAGAGCGCTAAATTCAAAGAATTACTGGCATTAATTTTGGGGTGAATTTCACTGGGTTCTAGATATCTTAAATACAGAAATCTATCTTTGAGACTAGTTGTTTGAAGTCCCTTAATACACAATGTAGAATAACAAGTGTCTTTAGAGAAATAGTCCGTGGTCCCAAGTGAATGTGTAAAAAATATATGGTTTCTTTCCCAGCACTGATTATGAACAGAATTTAGCAAATTTGGTTTGAATGTACTTTTGCATACACATTAGGTGAGGTTAATACCATTTGCATAATCTTTACAGACTAGAGATATTATATTTAGGCTGTTGTTTAACATTTTCTAAGTTCTGTGACAACAAGATCACTGTGTTCACATAACTGAGAATCACACAGTTCTGGAGTTTTAAAAACATCAGCTGACAGGGAAGCAACAGATGCAGAAATGTGCATAACACTTTACAGACGCTGCTTAGGCACCTAGTTATTCTGGGAACTTCATCTGGTACTGTCAAGGAACATCACTGTGCCCAGTGCTGCAACTAGGGGAGGATAGCTAGAGGAGGCTTCCAGTAAACTACAGAAGCTTCTAAGAATCTCTGTCACTTATTCCTGATCAAACACTTCTTTCAGCTTTTGTTCCACCTGAACAAAAGGAGGGAAACATCCTTTCAACAGGTGCTACAGAGAGGCCTATGTGACTGCCAGTCTACACCACTGTTAAAATAGTGTAGTCAACAGAAGCCGTAATTTTCACAGAAGTGCCTGAGGTCTCTTTGCTGAAATTGGAGGAGAAGTGGTGTCCTTGCCTCCAGGTGTGTGCTGGGGGAGAATTTATGTTGCCAAGTAGCTGCTGGAGGACCTCAGTGGACTACAAAACATCAGAGATATTGTGAAGGTTGCCTGGATCTTCTTTGTTATACTGCAGCTGCAGAAGCCTGAAGGCTCAACTGTACTGAAGAAGGCACAGATAGACTCTGAGTTCTTTGAGCTGGGAAATAAAGACTGCCATACCGGAAAAGGCTGGAAGCTTGTAACTTCCAGCACAAGGAAAAAGGTTCCAGCTCTACCTAGAGCAATTCTTGTAGGAGAATCTATTCAACTGTATATCTGAAACTACTGAAGAGGTTTAGTGTCCTCGTAGCAGATGAGGGCTGGAAGCTGAGTTCAGGGATGCACTCAAGCAGGCTGGATCTGAACTATGCAGCAGTACCAAGAGGAAGTGGAATTGATGAGTGACAGCACTGGAAGACTCCCTACTGCAGTGAATGGAGACTGCCATCTGCTGACCCAACTTATTTTTGTAAGATTTGCTGCTTAGATCTGGGATGCTGTGAACAGATTGCTAAAGCCCCTGTCCTTGATGCTCTTCCACATAAGCATCGACTTTACTGCCAGAGGAGCCAAGTGTGAATAACAAGCGTGATCATGAGGCACTGGGATTAAGAGTCAAGAACCTGGGGATCCAGGTGGTTTTTATCTTAGTCCTTCAGGTGAGGGGGAAGAAAAAGGAGCAATGAGAAGTGGGGAGTTTCTGCAGGTCATCAACTAGCTAGCTGCACAGTTTGTGGCGATAACAAAGATTTGTCTTTTTACAATGAAGGCACCCATCTTGATGATCAAGAAAGGATAGCTAAGAAGAGGTAGGATTAAACTGACCAAGTAGGAAAAAAATCCTCACTTTTGCCAGTGGGCTGGCTATACTGTTCAGAACAGCTTTAAACTTCAGAACAGCTTTAAAATAAGAGTGATGGGAGCGGGACATGAGGACCTACTAGCATGTGAGAAAGTGGTGGAACACTTGGGAAAACAAAGGGCGCAGGATGGAGCTGGAGACATTTTAGTCAACAGAACAGGGCTGAAAGTTCCTCTCCTAGAGGATGTGCACAGAAAGAAAGAAGAGCTGGGATGGAAGCATTATAGGTCAAGCTATCCCATTTACTCTGTGAAAACAGCGTGACTGGATGCCTCTCTGAACTACTTGTACTTGAGAGTATGAAGCCTGGGGAACAAATAGGAGGACTTTGAAGTCTTCATGTGTTTTCAGATCTAAAATCTTTTGGGACCATAGATGTGAGCTAGCAGTGTGTTATTGCACTAAAAAAAAGGTCAGTGATATCCAGAGCTGCATTAGGAAGAATGCGACTAGCAAACTGAGGGATGTGATTATTCTCTTCTATTCAGCACTGGTGAGACCACATCTGGAGTGCTGTGTCCAGTTCTTGGATCCCCAGTAAAAAAAGATACAAGATAATAAAGGGACTGAGTCATGTGACATGCAAGGAGAGACTGAGAGAGCTGCAGTTGTTAAACCTGGAGATGAAAAAGCTCGTGAGGATCTAATCAATGTGTATGAATACCTGATTTGGGAAGTGGCAATAAGGATGATGGAGCCTGACTCTTCCCAGTTGTGTCCACTGACAGGACAAGAGCTGCAAATTGAAATAATGGAAAAATGGAAAACATGAGAATTCTGTTATGATGAGTATGGTCAAACACTGGAACAAATTCCCCAAAGAGGTCATGGAATCTCATCCTTTTAAATACTCAAAACCTGATTGGACATGATTCTCAGCAACGTATTTTAGCTGGTGCCACTCTGAAGAGGGGGATTGGGTTGGATAATATCCAGAGGTCCTTGTAACCCTTAACCATTATGCATTTTTATTCTATGTTCCCATTCTTTTCCCACTCAGATTATGCCTCAGATTAGACTCTTTTTTATATTTTTCAATTTATTCTATTCTTCTGTTGAAAATTGTCAAGATTATAAATCTTACAAGCTAGAAAATTAGGCATGGTCAATTCTAACTAGACTATTTTGTTGTATAGCAAATCATGTGTTTGGATCTGTATTTCTACAGTGTTCTTAACCACTTGCTGTTTTGACAATATTTTACTGGGTTGTTACATCCCTGAGTCAATCATATGTCTTCTCACTTAATCTGTGCAGTAATTTGTCTATAATACTAAAGATAAGCATCAGCACTTTTTCTTTTCTCTTTTTTCTGATACTTAGTTCTGACTGAAAGACCTTATACTTGATCTGGAGTTTTTTCCATATTCTGTATTAGACATGGTTAGCATCCATAACAAATAAGTTTGTGTCCACAGACTTGATATAGCTTGGGTTTTGAACTGCGAGATGGTAAAAGGGAAACTTTCTTGGTAATCAGTAATTTGTCTCCCACAGATACTGGAAAAGCCGGTGGACAGGAGAGGTTGAATTCCTTTTCTTTTCTTGGACTGTCAATTTCTGGCTAAGCCGTTTTTGTTCTATGATAAACATTAAAGGAGACTCAAAGGTTGAATATATAAATAAATAACAGAAATAAAACCTCCATCAATATCAAGTAGAAACTTCATCTGTTAATGTTCTGTCCTATGACACATTTCATTTCATCTTGTAATTATGCTAAAGTGCACTTTGAGTTATCATAGCTTAATTAGAGAATAAATGTTAATTTTCCAGTTAGAAGCAAATAATTGCATCAGTCACATATTTTTGTTAAAGAACTTTCTCAAGTGTTTGCGCTCTAAAATTTATGGCTAAAATAGAACATAGGGATACAAATTCACTCTTTTTTTTTCTTAACTTTAGCTTTTATGAGAAGTCAGGAATCATATGTGCATATATATCCCTGTGCTCTCCAATTACATGGAGTCTACTGAGAGTTTGATTAAGGTGTCATATACTTAAGTATTAAGTTTCTGAACATAATGTGAGTGCAAACTAGTTTCCTTAAGAATAAAAATTATCTCAGTTGTAGAAAATTCGCCAACAAAGGCATGCAAACTCTCGCCATCACCTTCAGGTCCCAGTTATTCAGAAACACAGCTGTGGGAAACCAGGCTTCACTAAGTTTCTGTACACATATCATGTGCTGTTAACTGTAGGAATAGTTCTGGTAACTTCCTTGTAATAAAACAAGGCGTTTTTACCTTCCTGCAAAACCGATGTTAATTTCTGAATACTTGTATTCATATTGAAATATTCTTTTATTTTATTGGTTATTTTCAATGTACCATTTACATCTTATCTAAATTATTCTTTTAACTTTGTTCTTCTGCCAATCCAATAACACCCCTTCTCCTCACATGTTAATCTCTATAGGCATTGTATAGTCAATACTGAGTTTTTAACAAAGTATTTAACTCCCTTTCTGAATTACTATATTTTCACTTTTACAAACTAAGTCTTAAAAACTAGCTTTCTGGAAAAAAACCTTGCCATGATAATTATTATTTAACACCATGCACCCTGAATCACTGTGATTACTAAAGTAGCAAAAGTATGTAAAAAAATATTCTTATTACTAAAAACTGTAGATAGGAACGGCTTGTGCAAATCTGTACCAAAATTGTCAGTCTAATGTCCACCTTAAAATTTGAAACTGTCTCATTCTGTTTTCATAGACTTGAGTTTGAGATATGAAATGGGTGGTAGGCACCTGCTAGATATAATAAAGTTTATTTACTTTTAGTAAGTTGTTGGTAAGGACTGGGAGGCAGATTTCTTTCCAGCTTACTCTTCTGTTAGACATTTAAAAGAAAAAAAACATAATTTAATTTGTCATGTTTTTCATATCAGATTTATTTATATACATTAGACTCTCACCTTCATGAAACTTCTATCACTCCTGTAGTGTTGCAAGATTATATTTCTGTGTAGAATGATTACAACATTTGGCCATTATATTTTTAGCAGTAAGAAAGACCTATGTTTCAGCATTATGAAGGAAACATTTTCAAATTCATTTGCCTTTATTACGCATAGCAACTTCTTTCTCTTGGAAGAGAATAAAATCAAACTCAAGTTCCTATAGTAAATTTCTGAAAAAAAATCTCAATTGAAGATTTTGTTTTTCCAGAAAAGTTTGGTGGAAAATTTCCTCCCAGGAAGTTTGGGATAAAACAAGTTAGTCCTCTCCTACACAGAAAATATCTGAATTCAAGAAGGAAAAGAACAGGAAATCCCCACTGAAGGAAGAAACCAAGACTGTAAGGGTCAGAGGAACTGTGTGCTAATTTTCAGGTTTTCAAGGTTATTTAAATGTCTATGATCATCTGTGAGATGAATGACAAAAGAATTACTGTGAAATACCAAAACATAATGCTCTTAAATCCTATTCTTAAGTAATTGAAGCATATGATTGTATTGTAAGAATATTATTTGACCCTCAAATATTTTTTAAATTGGTATACAGATAACAGAAACATTGACCAGGTGTTCTGTACAGAGGAAAGCAGCAGTTGACTTAGAAGGTGCTACACTAATGTCTTGACAACTACTGTTTGGATTGGAGATTTAACTCTTATTTGGAATTCTTATGTACCCCCACAAAAAAATTATCATGGTTTAAACCACAGAGTTATACTTAAATCAAATTTTTTAATTAGATCACCTTCGAAATCTTTTCTTTTCTGTGTAACTTCAATGGGATATGTTATATAGATTGCCAGATGATTTTATTTATTTTATTCATTGACCACAAGTCAATGAAGTTTCAAATACTTTTTAATGTCTCTTGTCTTTAGAACCTCAGGCTCAGAGTTCCACCATAATCACTGTAAATGTTTTAAATTTATGGTGTTAGGAACTACTGAAAGATGCTACATCAACATAGAGTTTACCTTTTTGGGTTTCAGACTCTTAATTTATTATAACAATGATTTCATTGGTACCTGTAACCTTATACACTGTATCTTAAATTTATTTCTACTTTCTGAGTCAGTGACACATTATTTGTTATTTTAGTTCAAAGATGTCAAGATTTCATTCAAGGATTCTCAGTAAAGTATCAGACGACTGACCATCATGCTGAATGTGACTCTGATACAATAGAGTCACATTATAGTGTGCAGAAATATCTCACCAAGTGTTAACCATCTGTACCTAACTATTCTTTACAATGCCTGATATATTACCTGCTGTGATACCTGGTAGTCAATTTGTTCAGGCAAATCAACAAAATGATTGTGGCTGTTTACTTTGGCTGAACGTCAGGTGTCCACTGAGCTTGCGCAGATTCTACCCCCCCAAAAAAGGGGAGACGAAAGAAAAAAACATGAAAGACCCGGGCTTACCAAGGGTCCTTTCTACCAAGGAAGAAAGTTTATATTTATACAGAGGAAAAAAGAAGAGACTAATAATGCTGCAAACACCCAGGCAAAGGAAACTAACAGTTAAAAATTGTACCTCCCCCATGGAACAGCGTCTCGGACAGACGTAGCTGCCTACAGGGCCATCCAGAAAGAAAGAAGAAGGACCGAGCTAATTTTGTCTTCCCTCTCATAGTCGGATTGACGTAATATGGTATGGAATATCCTGTTCCTCTCAGAAAAAAGAGTGTTATTTAACTACACAAACCCATTACAACAATCACAAAACTTTCAGTGATTGTGTGTTTATATGCATACAAGTAATGAAATTTACCAACCTCAGAAAGATTGTGAGGAATATTTCTCTCATATTGCTTCATTTTTTGACAACCTCAACCAAATGTATTTTCCAGGTTATTCTTTCATTTACTCTATGGACACCTGAGTTGGAAGATTTTTCAACTGGGAACTTGGAGACACCGTATTGTTTTTTGTGATGGGTTTCCCCACAAAGCTGTGTCTGTGATAAATCACTGCAGGTTTCCTCTGCTTGAAATACTACAGTGCTTCTTAAAAGTTTCACATACTACATAATTTATGAAGGATGCATAATAAGTTGTTAGACACACATGATATGTAGATTATGTAATCTCTTCAGTCTAAACAGACAACAGAGGCAAAAATTTAGAGGGAGATAGAAGAGCAGACATTTGGTAAGATCACTTGCAAACTTCTGAATTTTATTTTGTGCTGTGGTGTTCCAGCATAATTTGTTCTCTTTTGGGGCAGGTTTTTATGTCTTTACTTGTCTTAAACTGGAACAATAATGACACGATAACTATTTACTTTTCCTGGCCTTATAGAATAGAAAAGTGATAGGCATAAGAAAATGACAGATAATTCTGTACTTTGCACATCAGTATCAGCACAATTAATGAACTGAGATTAAAGAGTAATATCCTGTTTTGAATCACTGAGAGGCTCTATCATTATTTTTACCTTCTTTTACTTTGTGCCTCAGTGGAGATGATTGCAAAGATAGTTCAAGTAATGTATTAATCAAATACATTATAAAAATGCATGAAATGCAGTGAGTGTAACTGCAAAATAGTACATTAAGGATTCTTTTAAGTTTGTAACTCTGACTTGTTGAATTTGTTTATTTCTTGTTCCTGACTGTAAAATGCCCAATTTTGCACATTTTCGTGGGATCTTTTTCACAGAAAGAAATGGTTATATTTCACAATGTAACAAAATATCTAACTAACTGTGATGGGAACAGTTCCAGGTGTGGAGAAAAACATACAGCAATTGACAGGATTTTATTATATGGACCCTCCAGTTATTATATGGACTTTACTGTTATTATGTGGTTCCATTGTATTCACACTACACAGTGCACAGGCTTGCCATGAGTTTACCTGCTCCCTGCTTCCCCTGCTCCTCCCCCTTTTGCCCATGTCCCCCCGCTTGTCTGTCTCATGCTCTGCTCTATGTTCTGGCCCTTTCCCCTCCCGAGCTGATAAAAGACCGCGTGCACACATGAATAAAGGATTCTACTTGCACCCTCCCTTGTGTCCTGGACCCGTGTGGTGCCACGGTCCCATCTCCCCTTTGGACCGTGGCAACTAACAATCATTAACTATTTTTTTGAAATGAATAGTTCAAACGAATATCAAGGAAAAAAATCAAGTATTCTAGTGTAATTTTTCATCTAATAGAATGATATTTTGATATTGCAGTATTTATAGCATAATTACTATTAGGCATTTCATTTTGTAATATAACTTCTGATTGAAATAGTTACTTGAATTTTTCAGTTTGTAATAATGACAAAAAATAATTGATAAATACCTTTCATTTATGCCAGTGAAATTATAGCTCTCTCTGCATCTCTGACTTTTCATGAAAGAATGCTGTCAGAACTATCCAATATAATTATAGTATACATATATATATATTTAGTTATTCTTTCTCGTGATTCTTCCTGAAAACACTAGAGTTAAACACTTGTATGAGTTGACAAGAGAGACTGTTTTATTTCTGTTCTTGGAGATGTTCAGAGCTCAGTTGGACAAGGTCAGACCAAATCTAGTTTTGACCTGCTTTTAGCAACAAGTTGAATGACATGACCTCTAGACGTTTCTTCAAGCCTCCATGATTCTGATTCTATAAACACCATTGATATGATGATATTACTATTATGGTTTATTGCTACTGGTGATATTTTATTATTAAATACCAGTACTGACAATAATTTACTGTTCAGTGATACGGTTACTAATAGTTTCTGGTTTAATAAGAATGCAAAAGAAAGTAGAATTATGAGGAAGAAATAAAAGAATAAGATCAACAAATCAAAAAAAATAAAGATCAAGGTTAAGCTCACCATAGGTCTAACTGTTCCTTTCATTTGACATTAATCTTATGTCACACTATACTTTCCTTATTTTGTTGCTCATATTATTTTGTGATTGCAATGAGAAATCAGTGAAATTTTTGAAAGTCTATAATTGGAGCAACAGTGTACTTGATTTTCTAATCTGTCTGCTGGGTCATACTATAGAAAATACCCAGAGGATGGGATTATTCCAGCTGTTTTTTATATGATTACATTTGATGTTGCAGTCATGAACTTCTGAGTAATCTTGTTTTCTTGATTACCTGAATTCCTTCTTTTATTAAATAAGGAGAAAATCTTTATGCAGATTGCATCTTTGGGGGTATGTGCACAAATATCATCACTCTCCTTCATTTCAGGGACATAACCCTCAGGAGCACTTTCTATGGCCATTCATACTAAATAGATGTCATCTGTAGTAGATGTGTAAAAGCCTACTGATGTAACACTAAGTTAACCTGTTTAGAGCTTACTTGCATTGGCATGAAAGACTGAAACTAGATAGAATATTTTTCTTGTTAGCAGAGGCTTGCCATTATGGATATTCAGAAAAAGAAAATTGTCATGAAGACCATACAAAAATCATTCATTTAGAAATGTTTCTGAGATGTATTTCTTTCATAAAAGAAGTATTACAGAAGGTTTCAGGAGCTCTTGGATCAAATTCTGTGCATTTCTAAACTGTAAGTTCCTAACAGAGTTTTCACTGAGAGGAAGACACTGCCTGCCTTGGAGTTGATCTATTTCAGTCCCTCCTAGTCTAGCCACTTCATTTGATATGAGAAATTAAGGACAAAGTCTCTGAACATTACTCACATTATAGATAGAACTTACTAATAAAGTTATCTGCATATGGATTTGGTATTTACATAAAGTGTGAGAACAGTAATTAAGCTGGTGTTGCTTTCTGTCTATACTTTCAGACTGTTCTTCCAACCTGTCCCTTTCCTCTCAAGAAATAGAAATCTCCTTTAAATGCAGCAACCAGCAGTATAATTCATGGATTTTCATCTCACTTGTTTTGCAGTTATTTTAATTGTGCTAATGGAGAATTAAAACTGCATTGGACATAGTATGTGGCATTTACTATAAGTAGGGCAGGCATGACAATGACACAAAATAGGTACATGATATGCATTCTATATGTTGTGTTTAGTCATTAAAACTATGACACCATCCCAATTTCAGTTCTGATTTTCTTCTGAAAGTTCATCTGTTTGTATTGGCTTAGACAAAATATCATTTACCGTTCCAGACCTTGTAGATCCATTTAGAAGAGACCGCGAGGGGTTTTTGTTGTTTTTGTTTGTTTGTTTGTTTAGTTTTTTGTATACATCTAAAGAGGCCTCTGTGAAACATTACCTTTATATCATTGTGTCCATAGACTTTGGTACTTTTATTATTAAAATAGGGTCTATTACTGAATAAATATGTATTAAACACAAGGAAGTTTAGTTATCAAACAAACATTTGGAAATCTATTAATTTTAATACCTTCAAATGTTTAATTGTCACCCATTAGTTTAGTTGTCTGTTATCAGAGCTGATAGATGCCATCATACATTATTGTATTTTTTTTATCCTGGCACTTGGCAGGGAAGGGAAAGGAAGGGAGAGGAGATAATAAGAGGGAAGTAAGAAAAAATTTGTGGGGTAATTTAAATTTTTAGGTTTGTAGAGTATTTTAGCTAACAATCTGTATTTAATTGTACAGTATTCATGACAAAACAGTGCAGGGCGAATTTTTTCTCACATTAAGAAGTAATGACTTCTTAATGCACAATATAATTATATTCATTGCCTTCTTTTTAAAAGCAGCTGAGAGAAACAGCAGAAATCATAACAGAAAAAAAATCTGTATAAATATTTTCTTACTGGAGTGTACCAGGATGAGTGCAGTAAATGATGGCTGTATATATATATTTTTTTTCTATTTTAATTTCATTCATGTCTGACACAAAGTCCAGTCTGATTCCATCACTCATAGTGTGATAATGAATATATCATGTATACAAGTGGTTATGGTAACGTTATAACAAGGAACACCAAATGATAACTGTAACATAGCAACTGCTCTACTGAATCATACTAGTGTTTCAAATAATTCAATATTCTGACTCTCCAAATAAACAACTGCAGAGACTTATAAGGATATAAGAAAAATTATGAGATCTCTTGAGAGATCTTCTGACATTTCCTTCGTGCCTTGAAAAAGTTTCAAGTAAATCCCCTCAGTTAAATGAAGGTTTATGAAGTAAATGATGGAGCATGTAGTGACTAAAGCTTACATGACATAAACACAGATGTTCTCATACTCACTGAAAATTATAAAAGCTGCTTGGATCCCTTTAGAATATTGATTTTTTTAGGCAGTAAGTTTCTTATGTACTGTTAACCTGAAGAGCATATTTCGCCTGAGACAACTGCGTGTGATCCAAATATGTCAGAGTTTACATGGGAACATCATACCTGAGTTTCTATTTCAGTTAAAGGGGGCTTGATTTGATTGCTTACATACAAATCAGGGTCTTATACTATCTAAAAAGTCCTAGGTTATTATGCCCATAGTCTGTTCCAGAAAAGCACGTGCCTCTATAGTTATTGCCCTGCTGGTATCTCAGATACTCTAGGACATCTACAATGCTAGTAGAGACCTATGGCAACTTATAAAGCTTCTAGAAGAATCAATTAGTATTGTTTGGGAGGCTGTTCAGTAGATGATATATGTGTGATCTCAGATTGCATTTTGTAGCCCTTCATATTGATTTGGAAGTTCACTCAAAAGAAATGCTAAGAGTATGGTCCTAAGCGAGATATACAGATTAATCAAAGCAGCTTCACTAGGCTAAGGAAATCCATATATAATCATAGACTCATTAAGGTTGGAAAAGACCTCCAAGATTATCAAGCCCAACCTT
This sequence comes from Pipra filicauda, assembly GCF_003945595.2. Classification (NCBI taxonomy): domain Eukaryota; kingdom Metazoa; phylum Chordata; class Aves; order Passeriformes; family Pipridae; genus Pipra; species Pipra filicauda. The sequence continues at coordinate 2,093,049 of NW_024105175.1, forward strand.
TGACTGAACACCCTCTTTCAACTAAACCATAGAACTAAGTGCTATATTCAGTTTTTCCTTGAACACTTCCAGGGATGGTGAGTACACCACCTACTTAGGCAGACCATTAACCACTCTTTCTGTAAGAAATTCACACAGAATTGTAAAATATACTGAGTTGGAAGGGACTCATAAGGATCATCAAGTCCAACCCCCAACCCCTAGCCCTGCACAGGACCATCCCCAAGAGTCCCACCATGTGCCTGAGAGTATCTTCCAAGCGCTTCCTGAACTCTGTCAGGCTTGGTGCTGTGACCACTTCCCCAGGGAACCCGTTCCAGTGCCCAACAACTCTCTGGGTGAAGAACCTTCTTCTAATATCCAACCTAAACCTCATTTGACACAACTTCAGGCCATTCCCTTGGGTACTGTCACTGGTCACCAGAGAGAAGAGATCAGTGTCTGCCCGTCCTCTTCCCCTCATGAAGAAGTTCTAGACTGTGATGAGATGTCCCCTCAGTCTCCTCTTCTCCTGGCTGAACACATCAAGTGACCTCAGCCACTTCTCATACGGCTTCCCTTCAAGACCCTTAATCATCTTTGTTGCTCTCCCTTGGACACTGTCTAAGAGCTTAATATCTTCCTTATACTGTGGTGACCAAAACTGCACACAATATTCAAGATGAGGGCGCACCAGTGCAGAGCAGAGTGGGACAATCCCCTCCCTCAACTGGCTGGTGATGCTTTGCCTGATGCTCCCCAGGACATGGTTGGCCCTCCTGGACACCAGGGCACTGCTGACTCATATTCAACTTGCCTTTGACCAGGACCCCCAGGTCCCTTTCTGTGGCACTGCTTTCCATCATCTCATTCCCCAGTCTGTACAAACATCCGGGGTTGCCCCATCCCAGGTGGAGAATCCATCACTTTCCCTTGTTCCAGCCCTCTAATTTGTTCTTCCTGATGTCCAGTCTGAACTTCTCCTGGTGTAGCTTGAGACAATTTCCTTTTGTCTTGTTGCTAGTTGCCTGGGAGAAGAGGCTAAGGTTTTTGGATGGGATCTAGGAGGCAACCAGAGTACATTCAGCCATCACATGTATTATTAGATGCCTATATTGAGGTAACTATATAGAGTTGCACAACTTCATTATCCAGAAATAGAGCTTGAACATGCAGCTCATGTACAGATACATATTTTCAACAAATTTAGGCATCTGCAAGTATAGAGCTGAATTCTTTCCTGTTTGAAGCCATGATTTATTTGGCTGTTCTTAGGCATTAACATCCATTCAAGATGTTGAAGAACATTCTAAACGTGCATCTGAACTATTGTGTTTTTTTTTTCTCAGATAATCTACTGTTTCTTTAGGTATGTCTTCTGAAATGACCAACAATTTACTTTTTGGACTGGGGATACCCTTCTAGTACATAATATTTTCATTATGTTGTCAGTGCACAGAAGGGGTGTGATGGGGGGAAACAGTTTTCCCCCTGCAGTTATAAAATAGTAAAACCCCAGGAGGTGGTGACCCTGGAAGTTTTGAAGTTTTAACCAATGAGTGCTTCTGCGAAATATAAACATACCACAAGCAAACGGAAGAGAAGGTTAGTTGTAGTTTGGTGGTAGAAGTGGTAGGCGTGTTCTGACACCACAAGGAAAGGGGCTCGGAGCCCCTTGGGGCCTCTGGGGCCCCCCAGCCCCTAGCTGGGGGGGCTGCAGGGACTTGGAACAGTATAATGCTGGGCTAAGTACCTGTGGCTCAAAGCTAAAAAAAGTTTTCTCCACTGTGAGTGAGCAGAGACAGAGCAGCGGCAGACGCAGCGTCCGGAGACTGTGGCTAAGAGCCAAGAGATAACTGAAGCAGCAGCAACAGCAACAGCATGCAGCTGAGTAAGGAAGACACCGAGCTGTCTCAGAAAAAGCTGAGAGAGCAGCAGGGAGAGAGGAAGTTGGGGTAAGAACTGGAATAAAACCCCATACCCCTCTGAGACCTCCGAGAAAGGAGGGAGATGGACTCCTATTAAGGAGAGGAGTTTTGGAGTGCTGCAGCACCGGAGAGAGAGGAGCTGAGAAGCAAAGCTCAAAGGCTTCCTGAAGCTGAACTGGGACGGCCAGACAGAATGCGGAGGGGTTGACCTTGGCCCTCCTCGCCGTTGCTGCCAAGCTGGTAGCCTGAGGAGCTGGTAGCACAGGAGCTCTGCAAAGGGGCTTGAACCCCCTGAAGATAAGGACCGTCACGGAGACCCCTGAGCTTCGTGATATGATGTAGTGAAGTGACCCTTGTCCTGGTGAACACAGCCTACGGAAGAAGACCTTCACTTGAAGGGGCTTGGATACCCTTGGCAGAGGTCCAGCTACAACTCTAGCTATGACTGTTGCATAAGAAGACGAGAACCTGCTGCCTTAGAGACTTTGCTGCTCTGAAGAAGGGATCTTTCTTTCTTCCCTCCTGGACTTTTATTTGGAGGGGAGAAGAGATCTGATCCATTGTAAATACTGATCTATCATAGTAGAGATAGTTAAGATCGTGTGTGTAATGTATTATAATATTTATTTGTACAGTCATTGTAATATATTCCCTTTCCCCATTTTAAGTCTCGTGTGGTTGTCTGGAAAACACATCTTATACTAGGTTGAGATGTGGGAGGGGGCTTTGACTAGAGAATTAGATTTTTGAAGCTCTCAAACCATGACAAGGGGGCAGTAACATCCTTGGGGTAATGGCACTCAGGGACACCAAAGTCAGCCAAGCACTCAGTACAGCAGACAGAACTGGTGACCAGTAACAGGGCCCACCAACTTTCCCCAACAATTTTGTGAGTTTCAGGCTGAGGCTGGAGCTTGGCCAGGGGCTCTAGTCAGGAGTGGCTGGAGCCAGAGTAGAGATGAGTTGCAGAGCAGATCTGATGGACCTCTATTTTGGACCTCTATCCTCTATTTTGGCTGCAATTGTATGGTTTGGTTTTTTTTTTCCTATTCTTAAGTATGTTATCACACAGACATTACCATCACCACTGATGGACTTGGCCTTGACTGGTGGTAGTTCTGTCTTGGAACCACATGGCATTGGCTCTATCAGACAAAGGGAAAGCTTCCAGCAGCTTCTCACAGATGCCAGCCTTGTAGTCCTCCCTGCTACCAAACTTTGCCATGCAACCTGTGTACAAAGCCTCATATGGCAGAACTCACCTTGGGGTAATAGAGGTGAATTATATATAGACAGAAGGAAAGGAAAAGTATATGCAACACGGGAAATTCTCAGAGATAGAGGCTACATTTTGGACAAAAATTAAGTCCTTTTTATATCATGGAAACACAGGTGGACTTAAGACATCAACAGTTAGATCAGCCAAAAGATGCTGTTAATTTTTATTTTTCACCTATAACAGCCAAGAGATGATGAAGTTTAATCTTTGTTTGGACAAAATTTTGTTTTCCCAGACTGTTTCCTTTTTCCAGACTATTTTTCACCTTTTCAGATTATAGGTTGTCATCTCAGTTCTTTGTTTTAGCACTTATTTGTGGTGTCTCAGGATAGCTCTGGTTTCCAGATACTCAGCTGTACTTCAAAGAGGCCAGATGCACTTTTCAAAGATGCTTCTGGTTCCCAGACTCGGTTCCCAGGCTGGCAGATATTTTCTGCCATTCAGTCATTTTCCCTTTCTAACCAGGTCACCTTTATGGCTGTTCATATCACCATGGTGATAAATTTTGCACGTTAATGAAATTCCTCTGTTTCCATCCATTGAAATCACAGCCACATTCAAGCGTAGCTCTCACAGAGATTACAGATTTTACCTGCAGAAGAAGGAAAGTTGTGAGATCTATTTATATAGAGAAAACCCATGCGTTATTCTTAGTAGTTATAATTAATTCATAATATTGTCAGGAGATTTTTAGTTACCTTCTCAGATTATCCTTTAATTTTGATCTACACTATTTTTCAATTTCTGATTTCTATTGTAATCTCATAACATATGTCTGTTGAGCTTGTCTTTAATGATGAGAGAAATATTTAATTATTTCGTAATTCTGACCTTGTCTTTACAAATGACCATGTTTTAGTTCTACTTTTTGAACTATGGACCTCAGTTTGTGTATACCCCTAACTTTCAATGTTTAATATTTACACCTGTTTACTAGATAACATTGCAGTCTTTCAGAGACAATCAATAAACTCAAACTCAGAAAAGAAAAATGAGATTTAATCAAATTTCCATTTTTAGTTGTACTTTGTCTTTTGCTGTTACACTCTTAAAGTCAAGGGTGAAAATATTGTTTAATTCAATGGTCTCAGAATTGGGCCTCCATGTGAAAACACACATAAAGAAAGCAAAACCAAAGGTATAGTTTTGGGGACGGTATTTTAGCTGATGTTAGCAGTGTAACTCTATTGGCAGTAAGGTTATTTTAGCCATGAGTAGTCAGAAGACAATAGGAGTTCCCACCATTTATTAATATATTGCTATAAACTTTTCCATATTTTCCTAAGTAAATGTATTGCAAAAGAAATTCAGTTACGATCATCGATGAGATATATTTTATGTATGAATTCTAGTAAACACAGATATGACAAAAAACCTCCAAATTATTAAAATTGATCAATCAGATGCATGTTATAAAGTAAAAAAGGCTTGGAATCAAGAATAGAAGTAAAATGTGAAAGAACTGTGTTTTGTGATATTTTAATGTACCTCAGCTTTGCGGATCAGTTACTTTAAAACTGCTCACAGGACTACTGCTAGTGTAATGGAACATTTCTCTCAAGCGTATTTATTGAACACATAGTTTATACATACTGTAGCTCACAAAGTGTTCTTTACTGGATTCTGATTTTAAAACTTTTGCAAAATCACTAAATTTAAAATCCACTTTGTAGTAAAACTAAGTACTTTTGAACTATTTGACCGAGGGAAATATTGTCTCCGTCATATATGTCTGAAGCAAAGACCTGCCTACCAAGCAGATTTCAGCATTTAGTTGTTATAACCCAAAATATAAGAACACTAATAAGCTATAAATCACAGAATCACAGAATAGGCTGAGTTGGAAGGAACCCACAAGGATCATTGAGTCCAACTCCTGGCCCTGCACAACTCCAAGAGTCACACAATGGACCTTCTTCCCTCTTTGTTGTCTCTGACAAAGACTAAGGGCTGGGAATTGTCTTGTAAAAAAATAAGGTCCCAAAATCCCAAAAAATAAGGAGGAGAAAAGAGGAAAAACTCAGTTTTGTCTGAGCTCTCCTTGCTGAAGAATGCCCAGGTCTGATGACTTCAACCTCAGCAGCAAAGACTACCATAGACCATAGCCATTGTGCTAATTGCACAATGACTACTTTGGTATGCTAACGTAGCTTGTAATTGCTAAGGACTGTTCATATAATAATAACAAATTATTGTCTGTAAGAACTAATTAACACAAACCATGTTGTTAATTAATGTTAATGTAGCAAAGTTTTGTTTTAAATTTGGAAACCAACCTGATTTGTAATCCTCTAAACAACACAGGCACACACATATTCAGTCCACCTACAGTAAATTGCATGAGGCAAAATGAACAGAGTGGGATGAAGTTCTAGCTGCTTGAGGTAAAATACTGAAGAATGACATCCTAACATCCTTAGAGAAAAATTATTCCTGTAGCACTTGGAGAAGTGTACTGGTGCAGCTTACTGGTGCTAAAGCTAAAGCTAATGTTTCACCTCATGTAATATACACTCAGTATCCCATGACGTGCGACATAGACTACACTATGCAGTCCTCTCTTATCTGATGGCAGGGAAACAGCTGCACTTGCTTGCAACTTATCTGGGGAGGTATCTGTGAAAACCTTTTTGCTCCCTAAGGGATACCTCTATGGCAAAGATATTCCTGAACCTGAATAACTGAATTGAAGTTAAGATACGTATTTCATAAATCATAGCTATTTTTTCTAGAAAATATTATTTCTGACTCCCCTTGAATAAAAACTGCAAGAGCAGTCTTCTCATTTGTCAAGTCTTGAGTTTGTCTAAAGTGATATAGGATTCAACTTGGCTTCCTGCCTGCTTAACATTGCTGTTTAAATAGAATGAGTCACCCCAATTTTCCCAGTACTCCACAGCCTAGAAATGAAGTTAACACTGAGAAATAAAGATTTATGTATCATAATCTGATTTTGGCTTTCTAATACACAATTTCTCTGCTTTCATGCCCAGATTCACCATAGAAACTGAGACATCTAAAAAGTTTTAAAGTCAAACAGAATGTGATAGATACTGCTGAGTAAAAAGTGACTCCAACCTTGGTTGTCACAGAGCTGTTGAATATGATCTAGACAGCTTTGGTGCAAAGTGCATTCTGTGGACAAATAAGAATTTTGTATCAATGGGGGAGTACTCAATGCACTTTGGAGATAATCTAGTCAGAATTCTGCTATTAGAGTTTCTGAAATGATAAAGGAAAGACAAAAATTCTTTTTTTCTAAAGGAAATTTTCCTTAAGAGGTCAGGTATCTTGATAGATTTCATCTTGTTAGGGGCCTCTCCAACATGAAAATATTTAAACGGTTTTCCTGCACATTCTAAGACAACACACTAACCATCAGTGTTCTATCACTTATTGAAAGAATAAATTTATTTCCTATAGAACTTGGCATGCCACAGTCAAAATATTTACAAGCTCAAAATGCAAAAATAAATAAGAAACTGATGGATTAAATGGGATAGAAAGTACTATAAAATTACACTTTTATAAGCCTTCCCCCAGGAAACCAGGGTGAAGTACCAGGGTGGAAGCAGACTTCTCTTTACTACACCCCCTCAGACCTAGTCTTTTAGGTATAGATATGATGGAGAGTTTATTGAAGGTAGGTCTCCCAACATCTCATTGTGCTTGGTCTGCAGGTCAGTTTTATTACTGGTCATAGACAATCTCACTGCTCCCACTGCAAGACCATGCCCTTTTTTGTTCATTACCTGACTTTATGCCATCTTGTTTCTTCTTTTTTTTTTTTTTTTTTTTTTTTTTGTTTGTTTGTTTGTTTCTTTGGTTTTTTTTTATACTTTTGGGTCTATCTTGTTTTCCCCTAATTATTTCTTCATCACTGATCTCAATATCTGCTACACATGGACCTAAATCTGGAGTTTCCAATGTGGTTGCTAAGACAAACTTAGATTTATGTGGTATTACTGATACTGCTGTCTAGGTGCCTCCAATGCTGCTCAGCAATTATCAGGTTCATACTTGCAAAACTTTCTTTACCTTAGGGACTTTGAGACACAATTTTCTACTTTGGCCTTCAGTCCTCTACCTAGTTGATTAATCACCAGCATTTTCTTAATTTTTGTGCTGTCTGCATACCAGAGCAACAGTGTAGCATATTTTCCAGATTCTGCTTTTGTGCTCATGCAAAATTCTTACTCTTGAATTGTTTTAAATGCTTTTCTGGCTTCTTGCAGATGGCTCAGCTAGTTAAGAATGCTCTACTGGGACCTCTTATTCACAAATGCAAAACAAGTGAGCAGTTTCTGCAGGAATTACTAGAATTAAATAATTATTCTGACTACAGAAAAACCATCCTCATCAGTGTGTTGCTGTCAAGGTCCCAATTTCTTACCATTCTTCTCCTGGGATCATACATCTTGAATAAATAACTTCTACCTCAACCAATATAAATCTTGCTGCATGGAAGTCCTGATTTAGCAGGAAGGGAAGACAATGGTTTCTCTGTCCCTCCTTTTCATTTTCCACGTTATATCCAGTGGTCTGATAATTAATACCGTCTCTTGGGTACAAACCTCTGCAGGCTGAGAAAGGGATTACTCATTTTCTGCTTTGGCCAAGTGATTTAATTAATTGGCTATTGTCTCCTTGAAAAAAAAGTAGGCACTATCTTATCATTAACTGTCATTACAAAGTTTATGTGAGAAATCCTAAAGGGTTTCTAAGCCCATGTGTGGATTGAAGTAGAATTTTAATAGGATTTACTCTTAGTCCTCTTTGCCACAAGGATGCATTGCTGGCTTATAGTACTAGCTTGGGCAAGGATGGGTAATTTTCTTCATCGTAGCTTGTATGGGGTTATGCTTTAGGTTTATCACCAAAACAGTACCAATAACACAGGTGTGTTATTAAAACACTTATTACTGAGCAGTACTTACACAGAGTCAAGGAATTTTCTGCTTCCAACCTCACTCCTCCAATGAGGATGCTGGGGGTGCACGAGAAGATGGGAGGGGATGCAGCTGGGACAGGTGACCCAAACTGATCAAAGGGATATTCCATACCATACGATGTCATGCTCAGCAGTAAAATGCTGGGGGAAGATGCAAGGGAGGCGATGTTCCTGGTGTTTTTCTTCCCAAGTAGCCATTATGCATGATGGAACTTTGCATTTCTGGAAATGGATGCCTACTGACAGGAAGTAGTGAATGAATTCACTACTGTTTTACTTTGCTTAAGTGCATGGCTTTTGCTTTACCTATTAAACCGTCTTTATCTCAATCCGCAAGTTGTCTCATTTTTACCCTTCTGAGTCTCTTCCCCCATTCCACTCTGAAGGAGTGAGCAAGGAGCTTTGTCTTGCTTAGCTGCCTACTAGTGCTAACCCACAACCCTCATGTTCAACTTGGTGTCCACCAGGACTCCTAGGTGCTTTCCTGCAAAGATTCTTTCTTGGTTAGTTCTCTAGCATATTCTGGTACATGAGAATGTCATTCTTGAAAAGTAAGTACTTGTAGTTGCTGCTTAAAACTTAGTCTTGTATTGCCCTGATTAAGTACTCATGTGCGGCATATGTGCCAATAACTCCTCATTTTCAGTGTCATTTTAACTCAGATTGACATATATTTCCTTCATTTTTTTTTAGTTTGTACATATGATCTGAAATGTCTTCAACCAGACATTAGTACGAGACTTTTCTTTTCTCTAAGCCTAATACAATTCAATTTTCTAATAAAGGATGATGTAATAACAGTAGATTTATTGTTTTGAGGACCTATATATAACGTGCTTCCAAACAGGATCACAAATATTTGAGAGTCTGTTGGTAATCAGAACATGTTATTTGTTTGAGTTTTTTACTGCTTTTCTTTTTCCCCTTCTATACAAAAAATTCTGATATATTTGTGAAAAGAGACTGTAGGATTTCACAGAATCTGATTATTTTCAATTCCTTTGCTAAATTACCTTTTGAATAACATTTTCCTTTGATTAATTTCAACACAGGTAAGTTTGAGAGCAAGACTAAATATGAATCTATCAGAAGATGTGTGTGACTTCGGGATGCATAGTTGTATAAAATCTGTACATCGAAGAAACCATCTGTCATGGCACTAATTTCTTGTTTTTTGTTTTTCTTTATGAATGAGAATTAAACCTACAGTTAAACTAAAAAAAATAATTTTATTTTATATTTCTTTGTAAAGGACTTCTTTGAGAATAACAATTAAAAAAATAGAACAGCCTAATTCTGTACTTTCCAAAGCAAGCTAAATAAAAATGCCTTCTGCTTTTAAAATATGAGTTATTATTCTACAAGATAACTCCTGCAGCCCTATTGATTCTTTAGGACGTAAAGAGAAAATCCACCCCCATCTTTCCCACTAAAGATGTCAATTTATTTATCCTTGCACTTTGAAGATAAAAGCAAAACATGGATTTTGGAGTGGTCCATATAACTATGCTTCTAATATAGAACGCACCAACACTATTTTTATATGGATTTTTTGTCTCATAAGAACACCAGTAGATTTTTGAGAAAATGTAGTTGCCATGGGAAACAAAAGGACAGACTCATAGCATTCATTTTAGTCAGGGAATTGCTTGTGTTTGGAAGTGTGCTGCTTGGGTAAGAGCAACTCGAAGATACTATTATTTCAAGAACAGAATGTCATCTTTTGATCTCAGAATTCATGTGAAGATCACATCTTACTCCAGGGATAGCCCAAATGAAACCAGTGGAATAGATTAGTACTTGACTCTAATTAGGCAGTTTATTATACTGTAAATTTTCCTATGCAGCTGAAACAATGACTAGAACATTTCCTCTGAGGCAGGGAAAATAAATGACAAATATCTGGAGGAAAAAAACCCAAACAACAAAACAAACAACATTACTGATCACAAATTATGTGGTAAGTTTAGAGTGATTGTATATCAACGTACCACAAAGAGCTTAAGATAACTGTCTGGAGTACCACGTCAGCAAACAATTAATTTAAACCAATTATTCTATTTGTTTTAGAAGCATGTGGTGGAAATAGAGGGGAAAGTGAAAAGCTGACATAACTGCAGTGTTTGATCTTTTAAGATGTTCTATTGATTCTCATTTTTTTTCTTTTTCCGACATCAAGCTCTGTTTTAGTCTGAATCTGTTCCTAATAAAAGAACAGTGATTCTGTGACACCTATCAAATCATTCTGTAATACTACAGCATCTCATTCTTTCTTTTGTTAAAAGAAGTAAAACTGCAGAGCAAATTTTGCAGTTACAGTGTATTCCGAATTTCTTGGCATTTTCTATCCCACCAAATTTAGCCTTTTCAGTGCTGCCTAGGCTCTTGATGTGAAGAAATTCAGATGGGGAAATGACAATTAAGGCACATTGAAATATAAAAATAATTTGTTGGGTACAGTTTTCATTATTCTGAAACAGCTTGCTGCAACTCTGATTTATTAGGAATGCAAGCTTATCTGTCAGAGTACTGAAATGATTTATACAAAGTTTGTGCCTTGAAAGACTGTAATAACAGATTGTCAGTTTTGTGTAAGGTAGAATTTCAAATAGTACCTTAGATGAAAAATGGTTATGAAGGCTAGTATCAAAGTGAAGCTGACATTTAATTTTTTACTCTTACATTACTTTCTAATGTACTTTCAAATCAAGGAATGAGAAAATTGTATAAATGGACCCATCAAGTTACTGAATTCGGTCCTCATTGTTAGTAATTGGCTCCCATAAAAAAAAAGTAAGTTTCTCAATTTTCTTTAGAAACCCATTTCTGAATAGGAGAAATTTAACTAATGAAATGTAACAGATAAGTACTTTGGAAAAAATCAAAGAAATTAATAATTTTGCAGACTGTTTACAGAAATCTCTGTCTAGAATCTCACCTTTCTTTTCTCTTTTCAGTTTAATAAAAAGATTATCATCAGTATCTGTCTCACCTGATTGATAATTGAAGAATCTTCTTCAAGGTAGTTATTAGAAGTGTTGATTATAATAGTAAGACACATTGAAAGTAAAACTGCATGAAAAATTTCTGAAATCTAAGGCCAGTCTGACAATTTGCACCCCAATTTAAATATGGCTGGAATATGTCTGTCCCAATGTATGCCCAGCATCGTTGTGTCTGTAACTCAGAGCTTACCATTGCTTAAATTTGGGTTCAACATTGCTTTGGTGAGAACAGAGTATATTTATTGAAAGAGACATTGAAGACCAAGTTATAGGCACACTCCTACTATAGTGAGCTCATAGTGCATAAGAAAACTAGTTGAGTTAAATTAGAAATGCCAGTTGAAAATAGAGTACTGGAATTCTTTATTCAGAATAACCTTACTCCTTACAGCAAATCCCAAGGGAATTTTCTCAGTTTGAAGTTGCCTAACAGCACTGAATGTAATCTGAATCAAGAAATGTAAAGGGTTGAGGACTACTACTACCACCACTAATGATGGTGACAATAATGAAAATAAATATGTTCTGTTTTTTAAAGCAATCATTTTCAAAACAAACAAAATATTTCCCAGGTTTCCCTTAAAAGTTAGTATTTGAAATACAGCTTCATATGTTTTCAAGCTGAGGAGGACTTAGATATCTATTTTCCAAGTAAGTGTTCCAAGCAAGGATATTGAATACATGAGGTGTGGACACCTCAGTCCACATTTATCTAATCCACAACAGATTTTCCTATATTGTCTTCTTGATGAGTGATGAAAGACAGGATGAATAAGGAAACAAGTAACTTGTACTTTATTAAAAATGATTTTTTTTCAAATTTTAGAAGATAGAGGAAACAGAATGTAATGATTTTATTATAATATTACTGATGACTCCTCTTCATAGTATCATAGAATGGTTCGGGTTGGAAAGGACTTTGAAGATCTTCTATTATCAACCCCCTGTCATAGGCAGGGATGCCACCCACTAGATCAAGTTGCTCAGGGCCCCCCCCAACCTAGCCTTGAACACTTCCAGGGAAGTGTAATCTGTATACCTCATTTTTAAACTCTTAGAAATTTGAAGAAAGTCAAAATATATCCTAAAGAAAATTAATTAAATGCCCAAATGACTGAAGGGAATTGTGGACAAAAAACTTAAAAGTGCTTATTTGTACAAAAATTATGTTAAAATCCCTTATGGATAAAGCTGCCCTCAAAGTCATACGATGCACATTTTCATATCTACGTAATTTACATCACAAGATTTTCCTCTTAATTATTAAAAAGGAAAGTATTTATCTTTGAGGATCTTTCAGTTTTTCTACTTTCCTTCTACACTCATTGTATGGTAAAGGTTATGTCTAAGTTATAGGGATTAGCACACTTCATGTGGGGGATACATCCACCTTAGTACTTGGTAGAGATTTTATGCAGAGCTGAATTTGTGTTTTGTCTATTCCTGTTGTTATGAATTATGCACTACACCTGGATTTAGAACATGCTTGAAAATGTGGGACCAACCTGAAGCAATACTCTGGGGCACGATGTAAGACTGTCCCCATTGAAAACCCCTCCTTCTTTTAGAGAAAAGCACATTTTTGGAGGTCCTTTAGTAGTTTCATTCCATTTATTATGGATTCCATCTAATATGGAGGTAATCTGTCATAGCTATAAAGACATCTACTTCACATTATCTATTAGGAGCATGGTGCACATACAGACCTTGAAACTGAATTAAGCTTCATTGCCAAAACCATGCACTGTGGAAATGATCCTAGAATCAAAATTTAACCCAAGGTCTTTTCTCATTGCAATGCATCTGACAATATATTAGCGTAGAGCTCAGTTGTTATCCCTGGTCCTTCACTTATGCAGACAGAAGGACTTGAGTCTCATGAACTGCAGCAAAACAACCCAGGCATTGTTCTGTGTATCCCAGAACCAGGGTTATTGAGAAGACAGAAACACAGACATCCATGCAGGCTATGTGTGATTTCATGTATCTAAGAGTGTAGTTGTAGCATCATATATAAACAAAGGCATTAATAGATGCAAAGGGATCTCTTAACTTCTCTTTTACCTACCTCTCTGGTTAAATAAATACCATTCCTTAGTAGTCTGAAGTGAGGTAAATTAATCTTTGAATTTCACAAGTCAAAAGCAATTCTTTACATGACTAATCAATTTTAGAGACAAAAGAAACTAATATTTTTCTATATCCTAAATCCTTTCCAAAGTTTTGTTTTATTATACAGTATTGTAGATTAATTATATATGAAATTATATATAATTTACATATTAAATACATGTAATATATGTATATATATGAAATTATATATGAAATATATGTAAAACACAGCATAATACACTTTACATAAAAAGGAGATACAGAAGCAGGTTCCAGTATACATGGAAAAAGACGAAGGAGAAGCAGTGGGGGAAGAAGGCTGAGGTCTACCTCATACTATTCAATTTAAGAAATGCATAATACATAAAAATATTATTCAAATCTTTACTCCACACCTCACCTCTTCTCAGAAATATCCTGGGTAGAATGAATGACACAAAAAAAAAGATCAGTTATAAAACTAAGTAAAAGCTACATTATATGTTACCTATCAAATATATACTGTGAAGGGATGAAACAATACCATATGCAGAAATACCAAGAAAAAGCATGAATACAGCAGGCACATCAGTGGAGAGTCAAAAACTAAGCAATCCCAGATATGGAGTAGAAAACTGAAACACTTTATTGAGCACGCGAACACAATTTAAGGGCCTTGAAGGTTGGACATGTTAATAAGGAGGACGAGGTATGTTAATTAGGGAATTATGCAAGTTTTTACTACAGTTATCCAACAGGTTAATATTTTCCTCAATTAGGATTACATGGGGGGAAAGGGATTAAAGAGTTTAGACATGGTCTGATATGATCATCTCAAGGTCCTTTCTTATTTTTCTGCAGGAGCCAGGCTAATCCATAAGTTTGAACTTTAACAGGTCTTGTGAGGAGGGTCCAATCCTTCAGGTCACGGGATTCTTGTCAGCCCCGGTTTTCCACGGTTTATGTCTCAAGCCGATAAAGCTCCTTTCTGCTGACAGCTGGATTTGGGCCCCTTCACATATCTGCCAAAAATTATATTAACATTTTGACAATATGCCCTAAATTGGAAAATATTTTAATGAAAAGTTAAGTGAAGATCTAATAATTTCTCTTATGAGGTTTTAATATAGAAATAGAAGAACGGAAAGATAACTTTTCCTGATTTTTTTTTTTTTACATTTTTTTCTTTTATTGTTTCCAGTTCCCAATCTTTATGAAGATTCGAGTGTACAATTAATCACCAAAAGAACTAGTAAAATTATGGAAAGCTCTGGAAGTCTGCTACAAAATACTATGTCTGCTGAAATTTTCTGCTGAGTTTTGCAACTGATCATATAATTTAATAGGCAAAAAATGAACCCTGGCTGTAATACCGAGAAACCAATTCTGTCTCAGAAAAATTCTATGTGAAATAAAGTAAAGAATGCTGGGGACTGGGAACATATTCCAAGACATCATATATACTCATCTTGATGTTGGCTTCTGCCAGAGAAAGATACACAACTGGAAGGACCTTTAGATAAACCAGAAGGCTAGTTTCCTGTTCTTTTTTTTTTTTCCCCAGAGAATAATTGTTCATCAAAATCCATTCTCTGTTTTATTTATGAATCCGTATGCAGTGCTAAATTATAATCTATCTCTTGCCTAGTCTTACTTACTCAGAAGCTGTCATGGTTTAATGCCACCTGTAATTAAACCCCACCGCAGCCTCTGGCTCCCCCCCCTGGTGGGCTGGAGAAGAGAACTGGAAGGAGAAGTGAGAAAACTCATAGATTGAGACAAACAACTCTAATAGAAAAAGCAAAAATTGTGTACACAAGAAAGGCAAACAATGAATGCATTCTCCACTTTCCCTTTAACACCACACAGGCAGGTGTTCAGCCATCCCCAGGAAAGCAGGGCTCCATCACACATAACAGTTATTTGGGAAGACAAATGCTATCCCCTCCCTTCCTCCATCTTTCCCCAGCTTTGCAGAGTCATTGCTGACCATGATGCCATATGATCTGGGATATCTCTTTGGTCAGTTAAGGTCAGCTGTCCTAGCTGTGTCTTCTCCCAACTTCTTGCCCTGCCTCAGCCTCCTTGTTGGTACAGTGGGGTGAGAAGCAGAAAATTCCTTGACTCTGTGTAAGCATTGCTCAGCAACAGCGAAAACACCCCTGTGTTATCAACACTGGTTTTGGCACAAATCCAAAGCACAGCTCCATAGAAGCCACTATGAAGAAAATTTTACTGGTCATAGAAACACAGAGGAAGATACTTTCCAGCTCACTGTCTATAGGTAAACATCAGTGTACCTAAGCCCTACAGGCCACCTTACGGAAATTTCACTAACATAGTCAAGAAGGTCCAGAGAATTACACAGTCAAGCTCATACATATAAGTTCCAACCCTATAGATGCCTGGTTGTTTATTATATGTTATGTTGTGTATTTATTGTGTATGTGTTATATACACTTAAATTTAACCATCTGAACATGTACCTGAACCCCACTCCCTGGGTAATTCAGGCACTGAAACACTGTTGCCCAGTTTAAGTCTATTTCTTGCAAGCTGAGCTCGGCTTATTGTTGCCAGTACAGAAGTAGTCTTTGAAGCATCTGGAATGTGTTGTCAGGTGCCAGGGTCCTAAATGCCACTATGCTAAGCTAAGGTCAGTCTGAGTTTTCACACTTAAATGCAGATCTGAAAGCTAGAAAGAGAAATAGCCACTTCTTGTGGCTACCTGGCAGGTAGTCTTGGTTTTTATTGATCCATAATAAAATGAAAGTAAGAAGATGGCATATGTTGACCTTCTAATGCGAGCTTACTCGGGATAGCAGAAGGGGTATAGTGACAAAAGCAATATCAGTAACGTGAGGAAAACTCTTCTCATATTCTTCCAGCCAGAAATACATTCAGAGATGTACTGAACCTTGCACTGCTGCAGTGTTGATAACATTGCTGCTCAATGTTAGCAAACTATGTTAATTTTTACCTCTCAGATGTACTCCTCATGAAGTGTGGAAAGTTCACAGCTAAACTTACTGTATTATATAGTAAACAGTAAAACATGAAATCTTCCTTAAGTTGTCTCCTTTCCACCTTCAAAGAAAGTTTTCTATGACCAAAAAATGTGTTGAATTTTTCCAGGTCTCATTTCCAGCTTAATACAGAATATTACCTGTACCTTTAAACTATGTCTTGCCTTGACAATAACCTTCTAACTTTCTACACCTACAGCCACAGCAGTACTCCTTTTATATGAATATGCCTTTTATATGAGATGTTTTAGGCTCATATATCTGATTACAATACTTTAAAGAGTACATTAGACTGTACTCAGGGAAAATTCTCATTGAAGAAAACTACTTCCAACTCCAAATGTAGAAATAAAAATTAATAACAACTCCATCACTGATATGATTGTAATAACCGAATTAGAAAAGCAGGAAAAGTGTTAAGATTAGGTTTTCTAGTGGTGGCGCTAGTTATTCTTAAGCATTCCTGTGTATTTTGTTAACAAGAAATTCGAAACTCACAATTTCAGATTGAGACCAATTTTAGTTCCATCAGAGAATAATGAAGACTTTAGGGCTATATTGATTATAATTTAACTAATCATTAGTTGTTTTATATATAAAACCAAAATATTTTGTTCACTTGCAACACATGGTCTTAGGCTTTACTAGGATCGTAATATTTATAAAATAACAATAAATTAAAATAATAATAACCTTCTCCACAGAGACATACCTGGATAAAAATGCAAAATCACTAATTTATAATAAGTTGAAAATTTGTATTTATTATATATTGAGATTTATCCTACTTACTGAAACCAGAGTTTTATGAATTATGATAATTTGTGGTCCATAGATCCTGATACAATATTTACAGATTTTTGATTCATAAAAAAGAAAAACAAATACTAGTAAGTCCAAAGAGGAAAATGGTATGTGTTTTTAAGGTATTAAAAGCATGTGTGAATATTTTACAGAACTGGAGGTGGCCTCTGAATTTGTAGTATCTTTTGAAGTACAAATTTCTCAAAATCATCGTGTATCTCTAATGTACAATTGTGCAGCTGCAGTAATTAAGTAATTTGTCCTTCTAAATGAATAAAAATAATATAAAATACATTGTAAAGACTTTGAACCAGGTCCTGATATAAATGGATTCAATTAGCTTTAATTAAACTTTCCCACCACAGAGAGAGAATTACCATGTTCCACTTGAATTCTTATGCTGAACCAGATGCAAAAGCTGAGATTACATGGACTCAAGTATAATAAATTTGAGTAAAAACAGGAAAAAGCCAAACCAAAACAAAAATCACCAAAGCAAAGTAGTGTTTTCTCCTTGAAGTGTAGAAAGTATGTAGTGATGAGGTTATTAAGAGTACAGACCACTTTGGTTCAATCTACAGACATTTACAGTAAATAAAAAATGAAAATTGAAATGTGGGGAAACTAAGTGCATGGAAAATATTACTTAAACAAATTGTAGATGTGGTGGGGTTTCTTTACCGTATCTTATTTTGAGAGAAAACTAAATGAAGGTATATTTACAACAACACTAACCTTCATGTTTTAGGTTTTCTTTTCACTGACTTTTTTATATCATAATACATTCTTCCCAATCTACTTCTCTGTACAACACTTACCAGCATCCATTTCCTTTTCTAATTTCTTTTTAAGAGCTTAACCTTCTGTAATTACCATTTCAACAAAGACTTTTGAACTGCCAGTAATTAAAGTCAGGACACCAAACTCCTGTCTTGAACACCTTTTCAGATTAGACAGTGTTAAATATGTACTTGAAATACAGTTAGTATATGTTATTCTTTTTCCTGTTCCTCGTCCCTCATATTTAATGAAAACATACTCTCATAGCTATCATAACCCTTCTTCCTAGCCATTATTTATGCTGCAAAATCAGAACTTTAAATATAGTATTTATAAAGGTTTGTTAGTATATGAACATTTTCAATGTCAGAAATAGATTGTAAGCTTAATGTCACATACAGCATAAACCTGTAAATAAGAAAGAGGTTGAAATAAATGAATAATTTTGGTGAAACTGAGAGATCTTTTTCTTTGTCACCCCTGTAATTTCTCCCTGTACTGAGAAATGTGATAAGAAGCAACAATGTGTGTAGTCATGAAAATTCACATTCACAAAGTCATTAAAAAATCTTTAGTCAGTAAATTTAGGTCTAAACAACTTTCTCTCCCTTAATCATTGATAATTACATGTTGTTATATTTAAAAAAACCCACAAAACAACTTTCAGTTCATCTTCTTCTGCACATCCTTAAAACTCTATCAGTAAAAACCTGTTTCCTAAACTGTTTTCCTGCCTCAGAAAGGATCTTTCTAGCATAACTGGCAAACAATACAATGAAATGTAATTAAAATATGGAAGTCAATGACTCTTGGAGAGTTTCTGTTTATCAGTATTAAACCACTGCTAATCCAAATGTTCTCAGTGTGTGTTAGTCAGATAAGAATTTCACATAATTAATGCTTTTAGGATTAACAGAGGAGGCCTAGAGGTATGTTACGCACATACATACAAATATATTCAACCTTCCTAAGCAAGCAAACAGAAGTCAGTCTGAATCTATAAAAAAGGAGAGGAAAAAAAGGCAGTAAAATGACTATAATTAAAGCAATCTAAACAGCTTTTTATTTTTTATTTTTAACACTTCAAGATAACTTTACCAGTTTAAAACCCAAGGTTTTTACTCCTTTTGTCATGGGACTTTCCCATTACTTCTGCTATATAAAAAGTTCTTTGTACATCTAACATTGTTCATTTTAATGGTTAAAACTTATATCCATTTTTCACATTCACCCTCAGTTCTTGATAGCTGCAGAAATAGGAAGAGTTCAAGCTAAGTCAGTAATAATAAGATCCAACTATATTCAAATCATTATACTGACATAAATTGCTATATTTTTCTTCGTTAACTATGATAAAATATTGATGTCTTTTCAGAACAACAGATAGGAGTTTTGTATGTTACCTGAAACATGTTCGGCATGACTCACTAACAAGTACTTTTAG
Source organism: Pipra filicauda (assembly GCF_003945595.2). Taxonomy (NCBI): domain Eukaryota; kingdom Metazoa; phylum Chordata; class Aves; order Passeriformes; family Pipridae; genus Pipra; species Pipra filicauda. Next base: position 2,112,336 of record NW_024105175.1, read on the forward strand.
TGTTATAATTTTCCTAGTTACCTTCACACTTTTGAAAATCAAGAGAATGGATTAAAAATAAGGACTTGAATGATTTTATTGTGAGGGTTTTTTTGTTTGGTTGCTTTTTTGTAGGAAAAGAGTTGACCTTTAACTTTCTGAGCCCTCAAGAGATATTTGTTGGGATATTCCAAACTTTCTCTGCAGTGAAGAGATCAATAAAACCACTTTTTCCAGTTTGTTCTGTTTTGACTGAGAAAACTGAAGTTATAATTTTATATCTTTTAATATAATATTATTAAATATATATTTAAATCTTAAATATAGATTTTTAAATGATATGTGATCTTTTGATAATATATATTTGTATATATGTCTTTCAGTTGGATTAATTTGTGTAATGTTCTCTTCTTTGGAAATAATTCTCCCATAACGACTTTTATTACAGTATCAATAGCTTTGAAGGTTAATTTTGTACCTATTTAATGGTTAAATTTAGAATTTGTTTTAGATTATATATTTGTTAATGAGAAGGCATATATTCATAAATTATTTAAGTAAGGCAATAGAATGCTGCCTGTAAGCAACTATTTATTCCCAACATTTATTTGAAACCATCTTGTTAAAGCAAGTATATTTCGTATATTCTAATACAGTCTGCTTTATTTTCTCATGAAGAACAAAATTTTCAATCTCATTTTCTGTAAAGCTTTGGGGTGCTGATAACAGATGCATTTAATTATTTATATTTCACATTTCTGCAATTCAAGAAGCTTCACTTTTGGAATTGCCTTTGTTACAGATAGTACAGTCTTTGACATGAACATTAGTGCTTGAGTTGCAGTCAGAGGTTTTTAATAATGTTCTTTTAGCAGCAGTGGTGCAAAGGCTGCCTGCTGTTGCTATAGGGGCAGCTGTGGCACTGAAGTACCAGAGACAGTTCATTGCTGTCAGCAGTTTTAACACCTTCCCTCGCACCACACAGCAAATGCCTCATTTGTTGTGACATCGTGACATCTGGCTATGCCAGAGCAGTCATGTTCCCACACACCTTCCCTCTTGGGCAGATGTCAAGGCAAGGGCACTTACGTTGGCTTATACTTTTCATAAGGATGTGTCCATGTTGACCATGGCCCTTATCAGAGTGCTGATTTTGTTCCAAGTCCAAGGACGAGGACATGGTCCTAGAACTTTTCCTGTATGTCTCTAGTGTCTTTATTACATTCGTGGTTGCTGCCAGATATTTCTCTGAGTCCTTGGTTGAGTTGTATCTCAGGCTTGCTTTGTTATGATGGATTATGATGCCACTCTCCTTGTCTGATTTCTACATGGAAAGAGGCATCTATTTTTTTTTTATGATTTTTGTGCAGTCTCTTTTTCCTTCCTTTCAGCCTTCTTCCTTCTGCTCTTTCTCTCTCCTATTTGTCCCATCTCTTCTCTAAGAAACTTTAACCTTGAACATTTTAATGTCCAAACTGTTAGAATTATCCAACTGGAAAATAGAGAAACTGTGTAAGATATCATTATTTATCTCCTTTTAAATTATAATTAATGGAATATCTTGTTTTAATAGAATACTCTCAATGAATTTTCATGCTTCTACTTAGACCCCTTGGAAATCACCAAAATTCAAATTTCTTTTTTTTTTTTTTTTATTTTATTTTTTATTTTTTATTTTGTTTGTTTTGTTTAGTTATCTTCAGTGGAGTTACTTTATAGTCTTTGAAGAGGAGTGTAAGAATCTGTTTGTACATCAGCAATGTAAGCATCAAAGAGATCTGAAATTAAATCTGTTTTGTGTCAACATTCAGTCCTGCTCAGTGTAATGCTCATGTATGATTTTCTGTCACAGTTATATCTGCCACTGGTTCTACCATATCAAGTCTGAAATTAAATGGAGATGAAATAAGTGTTTATTGTGGCTTACCTTTAAGTAATTTCCCTAATACTGCATCGTCTATTGATTTAAACCTGTATCAACTGGCTTATACGTATGCTTAATGTTCAGACTAAAAATGGCTTTCTTTGAAAATTGGAGATATCATGAAAGAGAAATATGATGAAAGATATTATTGATCTTGTTTTATTCTTCTCTGTATAATGTAGTAGATGGTTCAGAAGGTGCAACAGAGAGTAATGATCACCATCGTCCTATCGATACGTGGGTTGCTTATATATCATCTGATGATCCAGCTAAATCATCTTCTAATTAGTTTTCTCTTGTATAGTTGAAAGGAGCAGAACATCTTGTTCTTACTACTTAAATGGATTGATGATAAAAAAGTGAAAAATTCCAGGACAAGTTAAGGAATCAGTCTGCACGATTTATTAATCATGGCTCAGGGTACAGACTGTGTGTTCCTCAATCAAGTTGCCATTTCCATTTTCTAACTGACATGCTGTGCTGTCTGCAGCATTTGAGACTCTCTCATTTCATTTGCCTTTCTATCTCAATATTTAGTTGAAATCCTAAAAAAGGTAACACAGACCTTACAGTAAATGATTGTTAAATGAATGCTGCCTCTATTCAAATGCAAATCCACAGAAAAATAAGCAAGTCCCTACTGAGAATAACTAATTTCTGCACTGGAGGCCTGCCTTAAAAATTAAGTTATTTAAGAAGTGTTAGCAGTTCTCTGAAGGGGCTGATTCAAGAATGAAATGACAAAAGCACTAGAGACCTGCAAAAGGGAAAAAGATAAGCCATTTATTTTCTTCAAACAATCTTACTAGTTCGCAAACATGAGTAGTGAAAATAGAGAAAACATCCTACAGCTTGAAGAAAGATGAAAGTGGCCAAAGACAAGACCCAAAAAACTTGACATCTTGGTGGACAGGTTCCTAAACTAGGAAGAAAAGCGGATAGAGATTACAGGCCACAGTCAAGTGTGGAAATGGTGGACACACACGGAAAACCAAAGATCCATGGCAACAGGAAAAAAAAGAGACCTCAGAAACAGAGTGGAACAATGCCTTCGTAAAGGATATGTATGAAAATGTACACAGCCTGGGAAACAAGTGGAAGGAACCAGAATACCATGCTGTTGCACAATTGTAATGTGGTGGAATGGACTAAGACTTGGTGGAACTGGAATGGTGCATTGGACAAATAAAGGCTTTTGGGAATGACAGGCAGGGAAGGTGGTGAAGAGGGCTTTGTCTTCAGTGTGAAGGAGCAGCTTATCTGAAGGAAGATCCCATATGGGATGGGACAACAGGCTAGCTGATAGCTGGAACATCAGGATCAGAGAGGAAGGCAGGAGTGTAGCAGGAGTGTGTTACAGGATGCCCAGTCAAGGTCAGGAAGTGGACAGTGGCTGAGCATGAAAGTATGAAGTACAGGTAATGTTTTACTTTTACTATACCAGCAGAACACATCATTAGCAGTCAAAGCTTTGTTCACATATATAAATTAATTAAGGAAACCACAAGTAATTAATAAAAGCAAACCTTCCCATCTCCTGATTAAAGATATTTTCTGTATTAAATAAGGTCATCATTCTAGATGGCTTGGAATCCACGCCTGTTTCTTTATTTATAGAACCAACAGTTCTATATATCTCTGGGGTGGTGTCATCACTGTATTGATCAGTTCCATCTTCCATGAAATTAATTAATATGCTTATGATAAGCATGTTAATTAAGATTTTTCTTAAAGCCTATGCTGCCAGAATCTATTACATATCAGAATATTTTCTTCCAAAACTTGAGGAAATAACTAAAAAGGATAGCCAAGAGTGCATTAAAGATTGATTTTTCTTCCAAGTAGTATTTAGATTAAAAACTTCCTTCAAGAACAATGTTGTCTCTAGTAAAAGCAAAATTTCTGTATTTAATCACATTAGTGATTATTTATTGGGAAGTTACTAGACAGAAGATCACAATCTCATTAATTTTATAAGTAATGGCAATAGCTTATCCACGCTTCAAAAGGATAAGAAAAAATTAGAAAGGGATAAAAATAGCTTAAGGATTTCTACTCTGTCCTTGTTAAATGCTAACACTACAGGACCATTTAATATAATTGTAAGATTAAGATGGAGAAAACAAGTAGACACCAAATCATAAGTTTATAAATAATGAAAGAGAATGGTTGCTGATGACTCTTCAGCACAACAGTCATGGAACTGCAGTACCATAATTCAAAAAGAAAGAAATCCCCCACAGGTCACCTAATTCAATACATGCTCAAAACAGATGTAATCAGGTCAGGCTGCCCATGGTTGTGTCCAGATGAGTCTTGAAAGCTTCCAAGAATGGAGATTTTGCAGCCTCTCTGAGCAACATCTTCTACTCTTTGACCACCTCATGGTAAAAAATAGACTCTTAATAGCTAATTTGAATTTCCCATATTCTAATTTGTGTCTATTTTTTCTCATCTTATCACTATGATCTTCCAAGAACAGTCTATTTCCATCTTCTCTGTATATTCCAATGAGGTAGGTGCAAACAGCACTAAGATGTCCTGTAAGCTTCAACTTGGATGAATTAACGCAGCTCTGTTAGGCCTTTCCTCATATGTCTTGTTCTCCAGCTTCTGACTATCTTGCCAATCTTGTACGAGGAAGCCCAGAACTGGATACAGAACTCCAGGCATGGCCTCACCAGTGGTAGTAGAAATATCACTTTCCTTGATCTGTTGGCAAGGCTCTTCCTAATGCTGCCAAGGAAACCATTGGCCTTACTTGTACAAGGGAATGTTACTGATTCATCTTCAACTTGTTGTCCACCAGGATCCCTAGGTTCTTCTCTGCAATGCTTCTTTCCAACTAAGCAGCTGCCAGCATATATTAACCCATGAGGTTATTTCTTACCAGAAGCAGAACTTTGCATTAAGTTGAACTTCGTGAGTTTTATGTTTGTCCTTTTCTTCAGCCTATCCAGCTCTCTGAATAATAGCCCTACGTTGTACAATACCGAGTTCTCCCACTGCCAACTTGATGTACGCAAACTTGCTAAGAGTCTACTCTGTCCCGTTATCCAGTTTGTTAGTGAAGACATCAGGCAGTACTAATTACACTAGTAACTAGTTCCCTGAGGAACTCCACTAGTTACTAGTCTTACTAGTCACTGATGTCATTAGTTACTGGCATAAAGCTGGACCGATCACAAGTCTTTGAGCACTTTTTGATCCACTTACCTTCCACCAATTCGATCCTAAAACTATGGGAGATTGTGTCAAAGGCCTTGATAAAGTCAAAGTGTATAAAATACACTATCCTGTATTGATCCACAGCCTCAGTCACTTCACCATAGAAAACAATGAGTTTAATCAAGAATTTTCCCTTGGTAAACCCATGTTGTTAGCTCCAAATCATTCTCTTGTCCTTCATGTATCTAGAAATGGCTTCTGAAAGGATATTGTCCATAAATCTGTGTGAATGTTCAAGTCTGTAGTTCTCTGTAGGAACTTCTTTCTTGAAGATGAGCAAGACATCTACTATTTTTGAATCATCTGAAACCTCTGATTGCCATGACCTGCCAAAACTCATGGACAGCAACCTTACAATGACATCAGTCAACTCTTTTAACACCCTTGGGTGCATGGCCATCTGAATCTGTGTACTTATGCATGTTCAGGCAAGTTAAGTGAACCCTACCTCTTTTTTCCAGTACTGTAGATACTACTTTACTCCCACAGACTGCTTAAAAGTACAGGGAACCGGAAAGCCAAAGGGAAAGCTCTATCAATGAAAACTGAAGCAAAAAATCAGTCTTTTCCTTACTGCTTGTCACTAGGTTGTCTGCCCTGTCAAATAATTGGTTCTAAAAAAAAAAAAAGCAGTGTCTTAGTCTTAAAATATGAAAGTAGATACATCCAAACTAGATATGAAGTGTACATTTTTTACAGCTGTAGATACATGAAGCAGCTTCCACTGAACATTCATAAACCTAGACCCTAAATGGCGACTTAGGTCAGTCTGAGAGAGAAACTTCATACAGGAAATAAACTAGTGTAATTCCACAGTTTGTGCTAGACTTATAAAACCAAATGTCACTCCTACTAGTCTGTTTTGGATTTAAAACCTATAAATCTATCTCAATATATGTACCTTAACCCTTATGCACCATTGGGGAAAACTGCAAGAGAAATGTAGGGAACAGAAGAAAGGTCTTTATGTAACCTTTGTCGACCTCACCAAGGCTTTTGATACTGTGAGCAGAAGAGGTCTGTGGTAGATTTTGTAACATTTAGGTTGTCTCCCCAAGTTCCTTAAAATGATCATCTCACTCCACGAGGATCAGCACAGTCAAGTCAGATATGGCAACACACTTTCTGAACACTTTCTAATAAAGAATGGCATGAAACAAGGTTGTGTTCTCACTCCTACCCTATTCAGTCTTTTTCAGCATGATGCTCCAAAGGGCCATGGTAGACCTCGAGGATCCGGACGGTATCTACATTCGATACCGTACTGATGGAAGCCTATTCAACCTAAGGCGACTGAAGGCCCACACCAAGACCTTAAACCATCTTGTCCGGGAGCTGCTTTATGCTGATGATGCCACCCTTGTTGCCCATACAGAAGCAGTCCTGCAGCGTTTAACATCCCTCTTTGCAGACGCTGCTGAGCTCTTTGGGCTGGAAGTCAGTCTAAAGAAGACAGATGTTCTCCATCAACCTGTACCTCAGGAAGTCCCCCATCATCCCCACATCACCATTGGCCAATCAGAACTCAAATCCGTCCAACAGTTTAATTACCTCGGTAGCCTCATCTCCTCAGATGGTAAGATTGACGGGGAGATAGACAACAGATTAGCAAAGGCATACAGCGCTTTCGGAAAGCTTCATAAAAGAGTTTGGCGAAATAAACACCTGAATAAAAGTACAAAGACCAATGTTTACAGAGCCATAGTGCTGTCTACTCTCTTATACGGATCTGAATCATGGGTCATCTACCACCACCACCTGCGTCTCCTAGAATGCTTCCATCAACACTGCCTCCGTTCAATCCTAAACATCCACTGGTCAGATTATGTGACCAATACATCTGTTCTTGAACAAGCAGCTGTCACAAGTATAGAGGTCATGTTGATGAGAACACAGCTGTGATGGGTAGGGTACGTCTCCAGGATGAAGGACCACCGCCTCCCTAAGATCCTGCTTTATGGTGAACTTGCCACTGGCTTCTGCACGAGAGGAGCCCCGAAGAAAAGATCCAAGGACTCCCTGAAACAAAATCTCAGCCTTGGCCATATTGACCACCATAACTGGTCTACTCTGGCCTCCAATTGGGAGGCCTGGAGACACACCATCTATAACGCTGCTGATGCTTTTGAGAAAGCACGCAGGATCACTCTTGAGGAGAAAAGGCAACGCAGACAGAATCGTGCCTTACAGAATATACCATCTAAGGAGTCTTTCTGCTGTGCCTTCTGCAACCGGACATGCCTGCCTCGTATTGGCCTTTTCAGCCACCAACGCACTTTCAACAAACGTGGGTAGAGCCCTTCCCAAATCTTCGTTCGTGAAACCCAGCCATGATGACCACTGGGGAAGGAAAGGAGGTAAGAAGAGATATGTTGGCAGAAAACTAGTGAGAAAACAATACTATCGTCCAAGAATTTTGGTTGTCCTTAGTTTTGGGAATGTTTTATTCAGTGGCAGGAAAACATACATTCACATACTAGAGAGAGGGGGTGTGATAATGCAGAAAGAGTTCCAGTGCAACTTATTCAGGTATCTAATTTTTGCTTAACTCTTAGACACCCAGGACCCATCATAAGCAAATTTAACTCATCTTGGTGGACCTATGAGATATCAAGGATTGTAAGAAACATCAATATCACAGGCTGAGGTCAGAGTGCCATGCAAAATCTTTGATATGTTGCCAGCTGGATCAAGTCCTCAGTGCAGTAAGGTAGATGCTTTTGAAGATCTAATGTGAAAACTAGATCTTAAATTGTAAAATTGTGCCACTTCAAAGGTACCTGTATTAATGTGTACATCATACATATTAGTAACTTTTTCATTTCCTTTAAAGATATTAATGCATTAAAATTTAAGTGCAAATTGATTGGTTTTAGGTAAAATAATTCAACCTTTTCCTGCCTATTACAGTATCCTGGTTAGCAAAGATTAATTCAAACACTTTAGTGCAGTGGGAGGTTGCTCTAGTCTTGATTCAACCATCTGAAAGTAGATGTTTAGTCTAAACTAATTGTGGAAATAAGATTTTGATCAGTGGTGACATCTTTAAAAGGCAACATGGTTTGGGTAGTAGAAGTCAATTCTAGGATTAAATTAATCACACTGTATATGTCACTTTCTCTCTACATTATATAGAGAATGAACTAAGATTACTAGTTTGAACTAGTCAACTAATTTTTGGTTGGCAAGTATTAGGTACATTCTTATCATGCGGAAAGCTTGCTGTATTTATTTACTTATTTATTTATCGTGTAAGAGAGAACTCATTACAGAAATTGGTCTCTCAAAGAATTTGGAAAAGAACTTAAGAGAAGACACTGTCAAATATAAGGAAACCTGAGGTATTTGAGGGCGGTTTAATTTTTTTTTTTCCAAAATAAACCTAATAATTACACTAAATATGTAAATTTTAAAATAATTGTAAATTTTTTGGTAAATGAGGAAAAATATGAAATATATTTATAGACAGATTTACAAAATAATTGTTAAATGTCTTATGTTCACAGACACTAATTTTGCATGTAGATAAGGTACGCTGTGAATTTTGTAACCAAATCAAAAGTACAAAGCACGATGATGAGAAAAATCAGCAAATAAACCTGAACGAAAAGTCTTTGCTTTTGCAGCAGTTGTTGTTTCTTTCGGTTACAATTCTTCCAAACATTTATATTTTTTTTTTTTTTCTGGGTTAATTGGGAAATCTAAGTTATTACTGTTTATAAAGCTTGAAATAAATTACTTTTTTTTACAGTTCTTCCTGAATCATACTACCAATGAGTGCAATGCTATGATGGCTTGTTTTGTTTATGTTTTTTCTTGTCAATTTACAGTCTTATTTTCAAGAAAAATATATATGAGCATTGTACCTCATGAAAGTGTTTAACAGGTTCAAATATCTGTGATGTCTTGGAATCTCATTTTCACCATTTTCCTGTTTACTCAGTCTATAAAGTACAGGTGTGCTATAACCCTCCCTTCAGCAGATATTGAAATAATGCTTTCCTACTACCAATATTTTGAAATCACATTCTCAGGATTAAAGTTCATATTACAGTAAAATATCATATTTTTGACATGGAAATCTCAGACATCTAGTAGCAGATGACTTAGTCTACAAATACCTCATGTATTACAGTCTTTTTCATGAGAGGAGCATTGCAAAATCATTGCAAAATTTTGTGGCAAGGTCTTTCATCTCTGCTATACATCTTTTTGGACAGATTATCTCAGCTTAATTCAATAGAAGGACATCTTGCCATTTTGAACTATCATTTTGAAGCTTATCCAACTTCTGAAGCTGCTTGTCTATTTCTGTCCAACATCAGGTAATAGCTTCTCCCTTTTTTTCTGTATATTAACTTTTCAAAAAAAGTCCAGAGTCGAGTGTTCGGCCGTTCTGTTATAATGGCATGCTATTCCTGTTTGCATAACAGAATTATTCCATATTTTAGCATAAACTCTTAGTTCTTTCTTCCCAATTACTGTTGTAGTTTTCTTGTTATAAAACCCTTACTAGCTTCCTTTGCCAGAAATAATGAACACTTCAAGTTTATATATGATAATTTGGCTCTGAAAAATTATTCAGATTCAGTGAAGCCTAAAGTTCTTCTCTGACTTGATCAAGGAACTATATAAAGTAAACATATTCTCCTAGCAACATAGAAAGAAATACAGGTTTTAGAGGGCAAAAGTCTTTTTTTTAACTGAGCTAATTTTCTGTTCCCACTAGTATCACAAGATTTGGAAAAAATGGAAGATGAGTGAAAGAAAGATTAGGAGAGGCTTACACAACCATAAATCTCACACCTAAACTACTAGGCAGGCATGAAGGTAAGATCAATTCCGTCTTGTATTAGGAGTAGTGTTCATGTCCAGGTTGTACACACTTTAATTTAGGTATCTGAATGTAATAGTCAACATCTTAAATTAGGATTGAATCTTCCAGTAGACATGGCTAGGGAGCTGCCTAAAAAGAAGCACTTTCAACCATTTGAGATACCTTAATGAAAGGCAGATGTGATGGTGGCAAGCGCAATATGATCAATGGCAAACTTTTGTCCTTTGAGTTGTCATCAATAATCTCAGCATCCACATGAGAATGGCAGACATTACACAGAACATATGCGAGACAGTTCTTTCTGGCATTGTAGATAAAAAAAATTTTTTTCAGATTGCCACAGAATATCTCAGAAGAGTGCCTTGCTAGACTATTTAATTGAGTTTTGATGTCTATTTTTGAACTTTCCTCTGGGTTCCTTTCATAAGCAGGAAAAAACTTCTGTATTTAGGATATGCTTCTCACCCTAAAGTAGATACCTAAAATAAGTCAGGTGAATCACTTCAATCAGTGTTCAATCAGCGTCTACTTCCTGCCCCGAGGCTTCAGGGACTAACACAGGATGCAACTGTATATACCCATATGCTTCTAAAGTGAATCTGCTACAGCCGCAAATTTCTTTATTTTTATATGGTTTGCAGATGGTAGCATACTCAGCATTTTATCAGCAAACAGGACATACTGTTTAAAATTATTTTCTTCATGTTTAAAGATGATGACTGACAAAAGACCTTCAGGAACAACCCATAATATAATTTAGTTATTAAGTAAACAGCTTAGCATAGAAGTGGTCTAAATTTTGATGAGTTTTCTAGAAATCAGAAAAATATAATTTTTTTAAAAACCCAATAGATAAAGCATGCATTCTGGAATCACGCCTACTTTCTATCATCTCTATATAGATATAAAAATACATATATATAATGGGGAGGATTTATAGAGAACCCTTCTAAACTGAGTAAGACACACAAACAAGCCAAAGCATGCATGCAGCTTAGCTAAATCAGAGTGAGGGCCTGAGCTTAAATGTACGTGCAAGAGAAAGGAACTGGGAAGGCAGGGGGGTAGGAAGCTTTTTCTGACCTTTTCTTTGAAGCAGTCTAAACCAATATTAGGTACCTTTGGTATGCCAAGGTGCTGACACTGAGCACACAGAGATAAACTTTTAGACAGGAGACAGCATGACTCAAGTCCTGACAAAAGAAGAGCTGAACTAGCACAGGTGAAAGTGGTTACTGGAAAAGAATAATGAGGGCTGGATAATGAGTCTGTGATTTTAATAAAATATGATCATAACATTTTTTAGAAAGATAATATCAGGGATTGATAATTTTACTCATTATTTCAATGATACTTTCACAAGAGCTAAATCAGTGTCCAGTGGAGGAAAAAAGAGAGAAAAGCTTGAAACAGTTCTTTTGAGTCTCTTTTTTTGTTTGCTTAGGATTAAGTCACTTTCTACTGAAAGATAGATCGAGGATATAATTTTTTCCTTTCATTTTCTCCTTTTGATTCATTGGTATACATACTTCATGCATCTTGTCTAAAACAAAATTTTAGTTATTTTGGGGCAGAAAACCTCACTGTGATTCCACAAAATTAGTTTAATTGGTCTCTCATTATAGCAGGTGTTTCTATAATTTATGTGAAATAATAGAAAGAGGTGTAATATCAAAGAGTCTCTACAGGTGGAAACTGTAGATGTTTCAAGATTAACTCTTCTATATTTACCTGATGTAAAATGTAAATTTTTTTTTTTTTTTTTTTTGTTCTGCAACCTAAAACTTTTCAGTGTGAAATATGGTCAGTTTCCCTACACTGCCAAGCAGTAGTGTATCAGAGTTTGACACTTTTTCTCCAAATGGTGAACTTGATGAGTTTGACAGTTTCTAACACAGATGAACATTTTGAGTTTTGAGTCCTACTGAACACTATGAAACATTTCACCTTATTGTCACCTTTCCATATAAACACCAGTAAAAAATGTCAGTATGAGAGAGATGACAAAGAATAACACACAAAAAGAAGGCAAGGAAAATACAAAACTAGCATTTCTTTTGTCATGTCCTTATAGCAACCTCTTTCGCCTGTATATCGGGTATTTCTATTTCTCTGCTGTGTTTGTCTCCACAAAGCTTTTCCCTTCCCATTATCTTTGTCTAATCCCAGTCTTTTTTCTTTCTATATTTCCCAGCATTTGCAGTCACTAATGGCTGATCAGAAGACCGAACTAAAAATAAAAAAAAGTTAGATATTTAAATCAGAAAGAGCTATTTTAAGCTTTCTGCTACTTGGTCTGTTGTCCTCTTTGGCATGCTTTACTAATCTGTGCATTAGTAAAGATGAAGAAAACATACCAGGACTGTATGTGTAACCATGTGACTGTGGGCACATAAATATGGGCAATGATTATCTTTAAAGAGTTGGGAAGAAAATTACATTTTGAATCATATGCCAGGCATTTTTCTCAGGAAAAACATCCAAGGAAATGAAGAAGAATTAATCATATTAAAGTGCATTTATGTTTATGTTCCTGAAAGTATGCAAATATTCCACTAAGGAGGAATTAATTGGAAATTAAATTGGGAATTTTATTTCCCTTTGGGTGGGAATTTTAGTGAATTACTCATTTTGCAGGTTATCTTTTTATTGGTAGTAGAGGATTCAGACACACTGAAAACTAACTGTTTTAGAGTTTAGTTGAAACAAATGGAAGTTTTGTATGAGGGCCAGACTTTTTATTATGGGACATAAAACATTTTTCATGGTCAAAAAACCCACTCCTAATATTAAAAGAAAAAAAAAAAGAGTACAAATGACAAAGCATAGTTTTAACTTGTCTAATAAGCTGGATTCTTCTCTGGTTGTGTAGAGCTATCCCTGCAACCAAGGATGAAAAGCTATATGTTAATTTAATGCCTTCAATGTCTGTAGGCAGTAATGACAGTTGCAAGGTGTCTCATTGCAGAATGATACAGGAATAGGTTTTATTTTATGTGGCTTTAGATACCTATAATCTAAAATTCTGAGCTATTATCCCAAAAACCCTTTGCCTGTGGACAAAACAGGCTATTGGAGCCTAATTGAGGTTTCTAAGCATCTAGCAACATGTGGACCCCTTCTCCTGGTGTCATGTGGTCATGCTTACCAAAAGTAAGCATGTGGACCTGATTTAACCACTCATGTATATCCATCTCCTGTTTTGTGAGGTATCCAGTAGCATTTCACATGGTCTGTAGTTGACACTTCAAAAAAGCTTGTGTGCTCCTGTTCCTCTGTGACACCACTGCTGGTCTGAAAAGGATATCTCAGATCATCCAGAATGTCTCAAACAGTAGTAGATGTCTGTGTGCTGTGTGCTATGTACAGGCAACTGAATCAACATCAGAAAGAGATAAATTACAGTCTACAAGTATCTTCTTTCCTAAACTAAAAAGCATATTTAGAATCACTAGTATTGATTAGAAAAAAGTTCTATTCTTTACCACTTCATTGTTCTTTTAACTTCCTGGATGCTCTAACTTCCTATGTCTTCCTGATCTTTTACTAACTAACCCATACTCTACCTCTTCCTCATCTCATCAAATCTGTTCTTCAAATCTTTCCATCCTGTCAACTGATCATTGCTTCAGTTTTATTAATCTCAGCATTGAGTTCAACAGTTACCCTTTCAACACTGGGAAGCCCTCTCTCCTGCTCATTATAAAATGGCATTACTGGGAGCCCTTTTTACCATTTATTATTTTTTCTCATATCATCCTTCAAAACTTTGCCGTACTTCCTAATCTTCCGGTGTAAATGATGGGTTTTGTAGGGGGCGTGTTTTTGGGACGCTGGAAGGAGCATTCTGGGAGATGAAGTCCCGATTGTACTCTTGCACACATGGGCACAGGGGAATCCCATGGTAATTGGTTAAGAGAATCACGTGTTGTTTTAAAGTGGATATAAAATATGCTGTTTGCTTTCAATAAGGGGATTTGGTTGTTTGAACCCCCAACCAACCGGGTCATGTGGGTTTATTTATTTATTATAATAATAAAGCCACAGGGTTTCTTCTCATCTGCAGAGTTCTAGACACTGCTTCTCCAGTTATTTCAGTACCTCCCCAATTTTCAGGGATGCTTACCCTCTTGCCCTGAGTGAAAACTCCTGTGCTGCTCTCTCTACCTCTATCCACTTGCCTTCTGTTCATATCTCAGTTCCTTTAAAGCAGTCTTTGAGAATTTCCTGCAAACAGCTCTGAGAAACTGTAAGGTGCAACACAGGGCATTATTTTATTTGGTCTGCTATATAACATCTAATTGTAAGGGATTTCATAACTTGATCTTGCTGACACACAGATTCAGAGTCAATGGCAAATGAGGGTATTTACTACTTAGCTGAAGAAAAAAGAATTTATAACTTGGTCTAAAATAGTTATTGCCTCACAAATTAGCTTTTATGATAACGACAAATTTAGTGTGCTTTATACATTTGTTGGTGAATTTAAAGACAGAATAGTAAAAGCAGTATGTGGTATGCTTAAAAAAAAAGGAAAAAATAAAATATAAGGAAAAAGCTATTTAATGCTTTTATTCATCTTTTTAAAGCATTATGGAAGGCAGTGGTTAGAGTGGGTCATACATCAATATATTAAAATGCTGCTTTTAAATCCTAGCAGCTGACTAAAATATTTCAGGAGTAATTCATCTGAAACCAGCCTTGCAGCTTGATGTATTAAACTTTTGATATGAAATGTTTTCCACCTACTGCATCATAATGTATTTTTAAAACACGATGATTTAGATCAGTAACTGAATGTGGATTAAATTTAAAGTTTCTTAGGAAAAGCAAGGCAGTTAATATTTTTGTAGTTTAGCTGTCATTTTTTATCATGTTTTATCTTCATTTTTCACTTAAAAGCAGCTGCTTTTACAATAGATTCACAGCATATATTACACACTCTTTCTAATACAGTCTGTTACCATAGTTAGACTGCAGCTGTGCAACTAGATCCTGTTGTTACAAATCAAGAGTTACTCCTAATACTAAAGAATATTTAATTTACTTCAATTTCCATTGTACAGAAAGAGGCATCTATATTCATAGAATCATATAATCGACTGGGTTGGGAGGGACCTCCGAGATCATCAAGTCCAACCCTTGGTCCACTACCACCGTGGTTACTAGACCATGGCACTAAGTGCCACATCCAGTCTCATCTTAAAAACCTCCAGGGACAGAGAATCCACCACTTCCCTGGGCAGCCCACTCCAGTGCCTGATTACCCTCTCTGTAAAGAATTTCTTCCTAACATCTAACCTAAATCTCCCCTGGCAGAACTTAAGACCATGCCCTCTTGTCTTACTGATAGTTGCCTGGGAGAAGAGACCAACCCCCACCTGGCTACAGCCTCCTTTCAGGTAGTTGTAGAGAGTCATGAGGTCTCCTCTGAGCCTCCTCTTCTCCAGGCTGAACAACCCCAGCTCCCTCAGCCTCTCCTCATAGGACTTGTGCTCGAGTCCCTTCACTGGCCTTGTTGCTCTTCTCTGGGCCTACTCCAGCACCTCAATATCCTTCCTGAACTGAGGGGCCCAGAACTAGACACAGTACTCCAGGTGTGGCCTCACCAGCACTGAGCACATGGGAAGAATCACTTCCCTGGACCTGCTGGCCACACTGTTCCTGATCCAGGCCAGGATGCCATTGGCTTCTTGGCCATCTGGGCACACTGCTGGCTCATGTTCAACTTCTGGTCAATCCAAACTCCCAGGTCCCTTTCTGCCTGGGATTTTTTTACCACGAGTTAAAGAATGATTAATCAAGTGACAAATCTCGCAGCTAACTTTGCTGCCTCCTCCAGGAGAAATACCATCCTCCAAAACAAATTAAAACAACTGAATAAATAATTAAAAAAAAAATCCCCATTTTTCTCATCTAAAACTAACAAAAATTAGCAGCCACTGTTGTATAGTCTGAAATTGGTTAGAGTACTCTCCCTTTTTCCTCCATTTTTTCTTTTTTTTTTTCTTTCCTAGCCATCTAACTTGTAATGAGGTTTTCATCTCACAAATCCTTAAAAACAATAACAGGTTTAGGCAAGTAAAATCAAAACCAGTATTTAAGGAAAACTTTAAGTACGTGTTCCTTGAACAGATATTCTTCTAGAAAACATCCGCATATTGCACCCTTCAATATCTTATCTTCTTTCCTACTCTCTCCTGTATTGATGAACTCTAAGTTCTGAATTGGTCTGAAATAGTAGCGCTAGCAGAATTATAATTTAAATGAAAAGCACACGAGCCACAGTAAGAAATCTGCATCTAAAGGATATTTTTTCTAAACAAAGATGGAAACAAGGCCATAGAATGACCTGGGAGCAAGAATGGTGACAATACTAACTCTGCTTTCAGCTCATGTTTGTGAGTGATGTTCAGGGAAGATGTTTTCAATGACAGAATCAGTTTTTTGTCTTTGCTTCCTGTATTTTCTCAATCACCACCAAAATAAAAACAACTCTGTTTTCACAAATTCAGAGAATTAGATTCTCTATTTTACTGTGACATCGTCGGTGATTCCTAAATTTAGCCAGGATGTCCTGTAGTTCCACTGATTTATTCTTAAAATCGAAAGAAGGGATTTAATCTTGTAATTAGTATATTCGCCTTTTTATCTCCTGTACTACAGTGTGCCTTAAACACTTCAACTTTTGCAATACTAAGGGGCTCCCCTTGGATACTTGGAGGCCTTCACTTTCACCCCTGCAATCTCCATTTCATTTGCAACTGTGTAACCTTTCGACTAAGTTGTTATATCAGTATTTCTTCTTTTTTTTCTGTTGTATTGCTGCCATGCAATTATTCTTTTTGCTGTTATTTTTATGTACTTGAAAAAGGTGGTATTATTATTATTGTGGGAAATGATTGTCACTGGGATGAGGATTCTTATCCCTGCCCTATTTTTATACTCCCTCTTTTTTTGTAGATTTTAATTTGTACTAGAGGACAATCAAGACTTGATGTATGACAAAGTAGATAATTGTCATCTAGATATGTGGTAAGCATACCAGTAATATATATATGCACAGAACTTGGCATCAAATCAAGGTGCAATTTCTGCACCTGATCAAAGCACTCTCCAGTCAGCACTAATAGCATAATAATGAGGGAAAACCGACAGGGACTTGGAGCAAGTTCCTGTAGAAACTACACAACTACCATCAGAAAAGTATAGTGAGGAAATCACCTGCTGCACTAGAGAGGACCTCCAGAGGACTACACTCCTATGGGAGACCCCTGCCACTTCAATTCCTTGGTGCCTACTGGGGAGATCTTTCTCTTTCCTTTTCATTTTGCCTTTCCCTTTCCTTTTCCCATTCCTTTTCCCTTACCTTTCCCCTTTCCCCTTTCCCCTTTCCCTTTCCCTTTCCCTTTCCCTTTCCCTTTCCCTTTCCCTTTCCCTTTCCCTTTCCCTTTCCATTTCCCTTTCCCTTTCCCTTTCCTCTCTTTCTTGCTTTGATTTTTTTTAATCCCCCAAATTGCTTTTACCATTAGGATTCAGAGTATGACATCAACTATACACCTTGAGAGTATTTTTATTTGTGCATGTATGTAGGCCTGGTGTCAGGAAAAGTTTCAAACAATAAGTTAGAAGTGGAAGACCTTTCAGGATAAAGTGTAGCTGTTCACTGAATAATAATGATTGTAAATATAATTGAGGCAAATGGGTTCCCACTTCTCTCCTGTACTTTAAGTTTTCATTTTAAATGGCATTTACATGTAATTAATAATGTAAGTACAGGAAACTTTAAATTCAGATAATCATAATGATTAGAACTATATTATCCTGCTGAATTCTATAAGGTAAGTTTGACAATAAAAGTCAGTGGCAAATATTCACATCATAGATACCAAAGAAAAACTTTATGAAAAAATATGTTTGAGAGACTATGGTATTAGTTTAAATCTGTGCTTCATTTGCTGGGGAACTTTTAATCAATATAAACACTAATTTATTCTTTTGGCAAAGTATGCTACAAAACTGTTAAATTTTCTCCAGTGCATTTCCTTCATGTACGTAAAATTCAGAAAGTGGGGAGAAAAACATTGAGAAAATCACTCCTAAGTTCATGGAACAATTGTTACTTTGCAGTACTTCAGACAGGCAGATGGATGAAAATGTTATATAGGTTTGACAATGAAATATACTTTCCACTCAAGCTGAAAATCATTAAGACCCATAAAGCATTTTCTGTAGTGCTTATTTGAGTTATGAGTTTTTCACCCTTTCATTCCAATTCAATAGTTGGTTAGTAAGAATTAGTCAAATGCTCCCTTCTGTTCCTTTTTCTTTTTCCTTTTTTTCCTTTTTTTCTTTTTCTTCCCCTTCCTTCCCTCCCCCCCCCCCCCCCGAGAAAATAATGCACTGCAATAGGGACCTACAAGGATCATTGAGTCAAGCTCTTAAATGAATGGCCCATATGGGAATCAAACCCACAACCTTGGCATTATTAGTACCATGCTATAACTAACTGAGCTAGTCTCAGGGTCTCAGTTGTATCATTACAAGGCATAATAAAAATATATACTTTTAAATGTTTGAAATCTATGTTTCCTCATCTTCCTTTTTTTTCTGAATATTCATTACAAAAATTAGTTTCCATGCTACCTAACTTTTCGTATTAAAAAAACAAAACCAAAACCAAACACAAACAAACAACCAAAAATATTCACTTTAGTTGCTTAGCAATAGGTGATTAGTTCAACTGAAGGTGCTGAGGATGTTTGAGACCTTTAAGTAAGACTGGAAGATAGAACACAGGACCCATAACTACAGAGGATCAGCTCCCATTTCAGTCAGCAGCTGAATGCCAGGTAAGATTCCTCTAAAAGCTTCAACTAGCACAGGAGTTAGGATTACACGATTGTAACCTGGATTCATGCATTTCACTTATAAATTGCAAATACATTTAAGTATCTAAATATATGTATCTACTTGGTAACTAGCCATTTCATCTCCTATTACAGTCAGTGGAGGTCTAGTAAATAATTCCTGTAATACCTAGGGGCAATGACTTTCCTTCTTAAATATTCATATGGTATCAATAACTTCCTCTAGGCAAGACAGTTCATGGGAAGGAGATATCAAGTTGTAAGCTGAGTGATCATTCCACTGAGATCCTGGAACAGTTGTAGAGGCAACTTACCATTGCTTACAATCTACTGTTTTGCTTTTCCCACCTTTAAACTGCTTTTAGTTCCAATTACCAGGAAACAAATTGGATTTTTTTCAGAATAAATATTGTTATAATTTTGATATTCTCAGTATTTTAAGTAAATATAATTTACCTATTAACTTGGTCATGTTCTTACTTCTCTGCACCAATTACAAGAATTTTTTGGATGAAGTTTGTGAATTTTGATTATTTGCTTCTAAACTACAAGTCAGAATATGTGTTATCATCATCAGTTTCAGTACTGAGAGGAGCCCTCTGCTTCTGTGTTTCCACATCCACCTCTTAAGTAGAGTTTCGCATTCCCATTTGTTCCATGGACACCTCAAGGCATTGTACTTTTTATACTGTTTTGTACCAAATATTTTTTTAACATTCTAGCTGAAACAAAACAGTGTACCAAGTTAAATTTCATATAAAACATGGAAAAAGCATACAGTTCGATTTCTTTTTTATAACATGACAACTTGGCAAAGAACCTGCTTAATTTTCTGCTGTATAAAAGTTACCATTCCCTAAACTTGAAGTCAGGTTATTAACTTCCAGTTGATCAAATATTTCTATTTAAAGTTTTATGCATCCTTAGCTAGCAACACTATTTTACTGTGAGAACTAGAATTTAAACAGCTTAAGTGATTTGGATAGGTTATATAGGAAGTCTAGGACAGACCAGGAAAAGATACACATGCCATGATGATCGGTCATACCTATAAAACCATTTTTGATGGATGACGCATGGCAGTTTAGCACACAAAATCAGAGAGAGTCTCCTCCAACCGTACATTTTCTTCACTAAAAAAAAAAAAAAAATCCAGGCTGCAGAAGCATTAATCATGCACCGTCTTTTTCATGTTCCCATCACTTTCACGTTAGATTTATGTGATGCTTTAACTGTATGAATCTGTAATCTCTGCTTTTCTGCTGATTTCAGCTTGTCAAATAAATGCTGACTTTCATACCAACTTTGAGACTAGAGAGAGAAAGGAAGTTTTAAAAGCATTTCACGTCTGTAGTTTATATTGTTTTTACGTGGAACATAGAAGGTACATGTGGCTCTACTTGATTTTTGCTTATCTTTGATTCCTAGAATATCAACTAGAAGGAAAAATCTTGAAGTACAATTCCTGTGACCATGACTCTGGTAAGTAAGTTGACATGAGATTGCAGTCATGACTGTGCTTTCCCTGATCCATCTGTTTTTCTCTCCAGACGTCACTGCTCTTAGGGCATAAAGGATCTTTTTTTTCCCTCGTCTCCCATCCCTTTCTATATGCCACAAATAAAAAAGAAGAAAGGTACTTCACCTAGGCAGTGTGAATGCTTTTGTTGTCTTTCCTAGTGTCTTCAGTCTAATGACTGGTCTGGAGCTGTGATGATTCTGGACTTTTCCAAGCATTACATTATTTCCACATGAATGCTACCATATAGAGTAATATAGAGGTATATATAAAGAGGGGCTATATATATTTGTCTGTGAATTTGATCAAGTATCAGTTACAAAACAATAACAGCAAAAATAGATGTTTAGTTTTACCTCTTTTATCATGCCTGATTGATATACCTCTGCCCAGCCTACGGCACTAAGGAAGTTAATGTGTCATTTACCTCACAGCACTGAATCTCTGCTAGGCCAACACATTGCAGTACTGCCACACAGGTGCTATTCTTGACATATTGGTGATCTATGTGCTCAAAGACATGAAAATCATGTGTTACTACGAGCTATTAGTGAACCAGTTCTGCTTCAACTTGATTTCTGATTGCTAACTTGTCAAAGAACTCTGTGATATTCAATAAAAATAATTTCTTTTTAACACAAAAAATGGTAAAATATTATTGAACAGATCTTTCCACGATGTAATATACTTTCTGGTTTAAATATTTAAAAAAATATTTCACTGAAAGGAAATGTTTGACAGGAATGTGTCAGTGCAACTTGCTTATTATTTTTCTAAAGATATGAATATGTCTCACATCATACCATACTGGATGACACTAACGTTAATAATAAAAGCAAAAACAGTATCAATAAAAATATCAATAAAAACAAAAATAATTTCACTTTGAATACCTAAAATGTTATTTATATGTAAAATGGAAAAGAGATGAAAATTAAAGAATATACACAGATGATAGCAATTGCTTTAATGAGCCAACTAATGAAAAATGGGACATTTCCTAGTGTAAAAGCATTACCTTTTACTTATCCCACCTTTCCCTTTTCTCAGTTCTAGTTCTTAAACTATAAGACCACACCACATCAAGTCCATGTGTGGATTTCAAACTATCTTCTGTTTGTTTGGTGTTTTTTGTTGGGTTTTGTGACCAAAATTGTCATTTAGGCTCAGTGAAGTACACCACACTAGTGTCTTGTGCCAATTGAGATGCTGCTAAAGTGTATAATACATCATGCATGAGTTCATCAACTATATAAAACTGGGGGAGGATTGATGATTTTCTGTGTAGTGTCTGTCAATTGCATATGAATATATCAGATATTCTTGATTATCTTCAATTACAAAAAATGCCTATGTTTAGGCAACTGACATCTACTGTGTCCTGCAAAATCAGCAACTGAGTCTCATTCATAAATTCAGAACAAGATGAGTATCACCTTTGACATCTGCTGACTTCTTACGTCATAGTAATCACAATATCCCAAACATCAGAGGGAACAGGAAGCATAAGTACAGAAAGGTGACTTATCATTCACAAGAGGAATGGGGCATAGAATATGGGATAGAACCCATTTTTGAACACTAGCATAAGAAACACACACAAAAAAAGAACATATACATTATACGTGTGCTCAGGCCTGTCAAAAGGATGAACTGATATGTTCTGTTTCTGATGTGTGCTTCTTATATGGTAAAAACAAATTGAGTAACAAGAAGGTATAAAAAACAGTCACAACAAGTCCAGGAACAGGAAAAAAAAAAAGCAGACAGATCTATTTCACTCTACCCTGGCTCAGGACCTCAGGTGATTGATGTTATTACTTAAATGCCAACATGTACCCCTCCCCTCTAGCAGAGGAGAAAACCTCCTTTTTATTCACTCCTCACCACATTTGTCTGCTGAAGAAACAGAAGTGATACATAAAACATTATGAATGACAACATAATTAGGTTAAGTAAATTAGAATTCTAAAACTCAATGTATGTCGTGTTTCTGCTTCAGTCTTCCCACATGACAAGATAATTAATACCACAATATAGTCAGAGTAAACTTGTCTGAAAATCTAGCAATGGTATGGCAAGCATTAAGTTTATAAGTGTAAAACACTTCATCCCTCTGCATGTTATACTTTGTCCTTTTACCTCTTCCAGTTCTCCAGCTTCCATTTTAGCAGTAGCTATCTGCATTTAGAAGTCCAACAGTTTCCTTGCCAATCCTGTACACAGCAGAGCCATCCCTTTCCTGCTCACTCTGTCTCTACATATGTGCAGGGATTGCAATAGCCTTTCTGACTACAGCATTGCACTGGTAGCACTGCTTCATTGTGCTCCATAAAGTCAATATGGCCTGTGTCCTCAAATGTAGATGTATCAGCTTATATATAACTACATTAACACGTATTTTGCTTGAATAAGGTAAGAATATCAGGCTGTCCTACAGTCTGATTCCCTTTCAACAGTATTTAGTCTCTCTCATTTTTCTCTTTTCATCCTCATTTTCTTTCATTTATAGATGAAAAGCACATATAAGAAGCACACATCCTCATTTCTTTTATTTGTAGATGATTAAAAAATCTGAACTGGTGAAACATTGTGCTGATCTCTCTGATAACCCACTGGAAACTCAAATATGATGAAAAATCTTTGGTAACAACTTAGCTTTTCTAAATTTTCTGTTCTCTTATTAAAAAAAAGTTCAAATTTTTTCATCTGTCTTTGCCTTTTTTTTTTCTTTTCCACATTTGTCTTGTTTATATAGATAACATCATGAAAGATTGCTCATTAGTATTTATCCAAAAAAACCAGAACAATCCATGGTCAGAGTACTCATATTATCCACAGTCTGTGATCAGTACTGAAACAGTGTGAAGAATCTCTCTCAGAATTACTGTAGTAGACATGGTACCTAAAGACGATCAACTTAAACTTTTACCCAAAAGTAAAAATGTAGTGTTGACAAGAGTCTTTAATTTCTAGAGCTTCATTGACTTTTGAGAGTGGAGTTACATAATTGGTTTGGAAGTGATGGCACATCAAGAGAGTAATGCTTGTAAATAAGCCCTGTAAGAGAAAAAGCAAAACAGACCCCTTCTTTTCTGCTTTTGGCAAAATAAAGTATTTCCATTCCTCACATGTAGTATCTAACACACATATCTAGCAATAAAAATGCAATATAAACATTAATAGTATAGAGTGATATTTTATGTGAATTATTTCTTATTACTATCTTTCCATGTATTTTACACTTTTCTATTCTTTCTTGAAGTGGCTTACTTTTCACTGGAAAGAACATTGAAAACATATTTGATTTTCCATATTCTGTATCAAATAATGCACTAGCACAATGCAAAGAATTAAATTAATTTGTCCCTATATATATAATTATTCCACAATTTAAGGTGATATTGTTTTAGTATTGAATGGATAATTACCATTGATAAACATACTTTGGGAAATATTTTAACCACAGTTAAATATTATAAAATATAATAGTTCTTTTCTTTCTACTGTTGTGATAATTATAAAAATCTAGGTTATTATAATTGATGCAGCTTCTTTCTTTATAGAATGTGTTCATATTTTATATTGTGGATTATCCAAAAGTCATTTATTCTTTAAAAATTTTAGTGAAAATATTTCAGGAAACAGGACACTGAGGATCACCGGAGAAAGAAAAAAGAAAAATGGAATCATATAGAAGTTATTGTCAATATTATGAACTAATGAAACTTAAAGCTAAATGAGAAATTTGAAATCTACATATCCATAGTATTTATCAAATAGGTGGTGGGCTTTTTTTTCCTCTCCATTCTCATTCTGAAACATTTTTAAACAAATTATTACACACATACTTTTTTTGCCTAAGTTGCTACTGAGTTCTGTATATTTCAATACAATAGCAGACAAAAAAATGGTACCCTGACAAACTGCAAAGACCAAAATATGGTTGATATGTAAGTAGAGACAAGTTGACATATTCATTATTTAGAAGTACAGAAAACATTATGCAAACTTTCAGTTTTCTACCACCACACATTATCTTATTTATTCCAGTAAAATAGCAAAATAAAACTGCTGATATTTCTGGAACAGCCAACTGACTTGATGCCGTGTCAGCAGCACACCGCATAGAAGTGCTGCAAAAATATCTGAAAGTACTCTGTGACCTGCAAAGAGCCAGCAAAAGTGGTTTTGTTAACACAGTTTAAGTTTAGTCCAGATTTGCCTGTAGAAGGATATGGTTTAAAATTGTGTTGATTTCTGCCTCAAATGTAGGTTTTCATATTATGAAACTATTTTACAAAAATTTTCTCTTTTTCTCCTTATTTGTTCTTGCTTACATGATGAAGTGAAAAAAAGAATAATTTCTAATTTCTACAAGGAAAAAAATAGTCTGACTGGAAATTAAGTGCAAAATCATGACGGTGTATTTTTAAAGAATTCTTAAATAACAAAAAAAAGGCAAAAGTAATTTTCTTTTTCACACTTCTTTTGAAGAGAAAGAAACAAAAATCTCAACAAGTTTTTCATCACTTGGCTTTTTCTGGAGAGTGTGTTAAGGACTTAAGATTTTAGCCAGACCAGACTCTGTATGAATCAGAGGTTAAATTTAATAATAGTTTGTGCAGGTGAACGTCACTGAAAGACAGAAGCATTACTGTGTAGAACAAGCAAAGTAAAGACAAACAGAAGAGACAAGAAAATGACTGTAAACACCTAAATCCCTACCTCCAAAACCAAAATATTCCATTCTCATATATTTCAAAAGAAATTTACTAGATGAATTAGAAATATTCCATACCATTTCTCCTTGATGTCTTTTATACTGTGACTAAAACATTCCTAATTTTGTACATTTTTGTGGTCAAGAAACATGAATTCAGAATGAAACAAGTACAGACAAAAAGTAGAGTGATGAGAGGAATGGAGAGCCCTTTTTTACAACAAAGCCATAAAAGTCATAGCTTCTGGGAAAATTTCTTGGTGTTAACAAATCACTCCCTACCCACCTGATATATCAAACCCAGCATTTGAACTAAGTGGACTTCAAGGCAGCTTCAGCCTGTTCAAAGCAATTTGAACACAAAAACTTGTGGCTAAGAACTTTGTGGTCCTTGTAATCTCTACTCAAAACACAGAGTTAAATTTCTGTGTTCGGTAGAGTGGGGTGGGTAGTGACTGCGAGAATATATGTCTAGGAAGACAGATACCTGCATTCTTCAAGTTAGAAATGCCTTCTGCAGTTGTTTTAGTGTTTCTCACATGCAAAGAGAAGTATCCTATCTGCTACTGTAAGGAATGCTATAGAAGAACACTGCTATCTTTCCTAAAGCCAGGCCATGATAGATGAGCTCTGAAGCTGAAAACAGCAAGGAAAAAGTAACAGTCCTCTTGGCTGTGCTTCCAAAAGTCAGACGGGAACAGGAGCACTGAAGTTTAAATACCCTGCTTATATGTTAGTTCTGTTCTGTGTCTAACAGCTCCCTAATGTAAAATACATGAACAGCAGTCCCTGGCTGACAAATGGCTGCAACTTATAAATCAGTATAAATATAAGAGTCTTGAGATCTTAAGTTATTTTTCAGCCTTGATAACTTTATTTTCAAGTGCAGTCTGAAAATCTGAGCTTGTACTTTTCTTTCAAATTTTGTAAGATAGGTATCAAAACTGAGGAGGGTATGATATTTTGAAATGTACATTACTTTCTTTAGAAAATCTTTTATTTCTTTAACATTGCTAAATCACTAGCAGTTCATTTTTTTTTCACTGATTTAAAATAAACTCTAATACAAAAATATGCATATCAAAATCTAAGATTAAAAAGAATCTCTACTTTTTTGTTGCCATCAAGTCTATATCACCTGCCCTTCTATTTCATAAAATAACAAATTATCCTGTTATTCCTGTTACAATCATTCTTTGTGTTGCCTGGATTTGTAAACCAATATTAAAGCTTTTCATTAGTGACACATCCGTTTAAGAGTGTTTATTTGGTTTATTTTCCATAGAAATATCATGTAGCACTTGTTTGGCATCTTCTCCTCATATTCAATTTTGCATTGTCCTCCTAATTCTGTTTAACCTGGTAGGGCTTGCCATCCTTTGCCTCTTACAAGATACTTTTTCTAGTATTTGTTCTACATCTAAAAGCTTAAATGTCTCAATTGCATTATTTACAGTAAGAAAAATGTTTTATGTGTAATTTTGAGTGAAAAAACAAATTTTGGGTTTCGTTTTGGGTTTTTTTATATGGCAGAAGCCTGATGGTATGTTCCTATTATCAAGTCCTACACAGGGTCAAAACTGACAAAAAAATAAAGACAATGGTTTTGTTTCTATATTATAACTAGAGAGGAAAAAAAACCCAAAACAAAACACGGGGGAGTACCTCTGACTGTTTCTGTTATTTTTTATGTGTATATGTGCAAACTAAACAGTCTGTCATTAATTTTCAACATATTTTTCCCATAGCATAACTATTTGAGTTAAATATTTTGTGGCTTTGTTGTGGGTCAATTTTTTATGAGTTTGGTTAAGTAGAAAGTGACATATTTTAAAAACTCCTCGTTTTTTTGTTCTATCCTTGATGATAAAATTCTGTCACAACATTTTTTTAATTCTGCTTCTGATGTACTACATAATTTAGTCTACTATTTAAGAGACTTTTTATATATAATTAGACTGCAGCTGCTTGGAAAGTTGTAACTTTCTTTAAACACCACAAGAGAAACAAAGCATATGAATATTCATCTATTTTCAAAATGTAATTTTATTTAGAAAAGGGTCACCTGGAAAATAGCTGACATTTGAGCAGCTATGAGGAAAGTCTTGCTAAGAAAATGAAGCTACACAAAAATGGAAATCTTATTAACAGAACTAAATTGAGTGATAAGCGAAAAAAAAGATAAAACCAAACAAATACAATGAAATGGAAACATTGCAATACTTCATTGCTAGTAGCATTCAATGAGAAACAAGAAACAGAGCTTAAAATTCTGATAAATCATCTCATTATATTAATGGCTTTGCATCTAGTAGGCAAATACAAACTTTTCACATTAGCACATTCACTTCTGGCTGAAAGTTATGAGAATTCTCTACTGGTTTGACCTTATTTGTGTCCTCACTGTCTGAACATGTAATTGTTGCATATCAGCAGGTTAAAAGTAATAGGCCTTCAATCACAGATAGATGAATATAAGAACCTTAAAACTAATTGTTATGGCAAAATCTTAGAGTTTGCTGTGATTCTTGTTTGTTTATTTGTTTGATTTTCTTTGTGTTTGTCTGTTTGGGTTTTTGTGAGGGTTTTGGTGTGGGGCTTTTTTTGTTTTGTTTTTGTGATTTGGTGTTAGTTTTTTGGGTTTTGGAGTTTTTTTAATTATTTTTCTGTCATATGGAAATACTTAGTCCAGAGAAGAATATATTTATTAAAAGGAAACAAGGTCTATTCAGATCCTGCATGGAAAAGAGAGAAGGTAAAAAATAAGTGCACAAGAGGACAAGACAAGTCTGTTTCTAACTCCCAACATTTCTAACTTGAAGTCTATCTACAGTTTATACAGCTCAGTTAAATGCTCTCTACCTTTCACTTTTTTGAAAATAAATTCACAAAACTAACTGATCACATGGAAATTAGATTCTCAGGAAGAGGAACTCAGAGTTGTGAGATTAACCACCAGCAACTGGGCACTGAGATCTACAATTTTTTACACTTTTCTCCAAATCGTTTGAAGTACAAAGAGGTACCACCCTAGACATAAGAAATTCAAGGATTCACTAAACAAAATCACAGAATTCCAACATCTATCAACATAATTGTTTCAGATAAGTACAAGAGAAAATGTGTACTGACAAATTATGTGATTACAACACATATTCAGCTTGGAGATACAGGTACATTACCAGAGATATGTGACAGATAACAGGTGCCAATACTAGGAACACAATGTATGGCTTTTATTTAATTCTTGTTTTAAACAAATTCATATAATTCTTCAAATTCAGTTCATTTCACTGAAAATCAAAATTGCACTTGTGTAGCAATTGCTTTTCACAATTCTCCTTGTGCAGTTAAACAGTTTAAAAAAAATTCTCAAACAATTTTTCATCACAGAAATGAAAAACAGAATTAAATGGCAACCAAACAAGGGTTGACAAAGACTATTGTGTATTTTCAAGGTGTTCCACTGAGGTCATGTCATCAGAAACCACAAAAAGAAATAGTTCTGAAATATAAGGATGTAGATAATTTTTGTTAAGTTTAAAAGAATATATATTCAAAAATTTTTGTCCAAAGGACTAGAAATTCTAAGGACTAGAATAGAGTGCAAAATATTGCTACTAAAATAGCTGTGTGGTGAAATACACAAATATAGCAAGTGTTTTGGCATTTTTCAAAATTTCAAAATTTTTCAAAATTAATTTTGCTGTGGAGCTCCTGAGTGCTGTGGATTTTCAAAGAAATAAAATATTACTTTTAATATGCCAATTTAGTATGTACTGGAGAACTTTTTGTCTTGAATTCTGGGAACATTTAATACTTTGTGGTAGATATCGCCATGTCATTGCTTTCATTAATTTTAACATTGTTCAGAAAAAGAAAAATCTGACTTATAAAGACTGTTATAATTTATTGGGAAGAGAGGATTATTACCTTGTTTTAGAATACTGTGTTGAAATAAATTCTCCATGTATTGACCTCTCAAAATTATTTTGCCAGGAACTTAAGGAGAAGGAACAAAATATTCAGCTTTAAATTCTTTACAAGATTTCTATCTGAGAGTTCTTGCTTCTTGGGAAACATATTTCCTGAGGGATTTCAGCTACAGTATTTATGCTTTTCTTATAGACATGGGAGGTCACTCAGTGGACTGACTGATACACATTTAAGGCAGAAAAGGCTAGCAATCATCCTTTTCTAGCTCCCATCATCTTGCTGTTAAACATTATATAGTCCTACTGATTTTATATTAGACCAAACTGTATACTATTTCTTTATATTCTCCAAAGAATAAAGTTTTTTTTTAGTAGATCAGAGTTCCTCTTTTCTATGTGCTATCCTGTTTTCCCCTGATCTAGATTACAGACTACAAAAAAAGTTGGAGGATGTACACTCAAGTTAACTACACAATGAGCAAATCACAAAATCATAGAATCATAGATTATGCCGAGGTATAAGTAACCCCCGAGGATCATCAAGTCCAACTCTTAGCCCTGCACAGGACCATCCCCAAGAGTCACACCACATGCCTGAAAGTATCATCCATATGCTTCTTGAACTCTGTCAGTATTGGTGCTGTGACCGCTTCCCAGGGGAGCCTGTTCCAATGCCCAACCACCCTCTGGGTGAAAAACCTTTTTCCAACATCCAGCTAAAACTCCCCTGACACAACTTCAGGACATTCGCTTGCGTCTTTTTACTAGTCATCACAGCGAAGAGATCAGTGTCTGACCTTCCTCTTCCCCTCACAAGTTGTAGACTGCAACGAGGTCTCCCCTCAGTCTCTTCTTCTCCAGGCTGAACAGACCAAGTGACCTCAGCCACTTCTCATACGGCTTCCCCTCAAGGTCCTTCGCTATCTTCATTGCCCTCCTTTGGATGCTCCCTAAGAGCTTAATATCTTTCTTATATTGCAGTGCCCAAAATTGCACACAATATTCAAGGTGAGGCTGCACCAGTGCAGAGCAGGGCAGGACAATCCCCTCCGTCGATCATCTGGCAATGCTTTCTCTGATGCCCCCCAGGACGCAGTTGGCCCTACTGGTTGCCAGGGCATTGCTGACTCAGATTCAACTTGCCATTGACTAGGACCCTCAGGGTCCTTTCCGTGGCACTGCTTTCCATCATCTCATTCCCCAGTCTGTATGAACATCCAGGGTTGCCCCATCCCAGATACAGAATCCAGCATTTTCCCTTATTGAACTTCACATGGTTGGTGATTGATCAGTGCTCTAATTTTTGGAGGTCTCTCTGCAGGACCTCCCTGCCTTCGAGTGAGTCAACAGCTCCTCCTAGTTTTGTGTCATCTGCAAACTTACTTAGTATCCCTTCCAGTCCTGCTTCCAAATAATTTATGAAGCTGTTGAAGAGCACAGGGCCTGTGGAACCTCACTAGTAACAGGCCACCAGTCTGATGTTCCCCCATTCACTATTACCCTCTGTGCTCAGCCCGTGAGCCAGTTGCTCACCCACTGCATGATGTGCTTATCCAGCTGTGTGCTGGACATTTTGTCGAGAAGGATCCCGTGACAGACAGTATTGAAAGCTTTACTGAAATCCAAAAAGATTATATCCACTGGCTTCCCTTTGATCAACTAGGTGGGTTACATTGTCCTAAGAGGAAATCAGTCTTGATAAGCAAAACTTCCCTTTCATGAAGCCGTGCTGGCTGTGACGAATGACACTGTTGTCTTTCAGATGTTTTTTCAATACATGCCAAAATAATCCTCTCCATAACTCTACCAGGCACTGAAATGAGACTAAAACAGCCAGGAAACATAGTCTGAAGTTTAGAAAATGTTGGTGTAAAAGTACACACACCTTTTTTCAGATCTCTTCCAGAAATGTCAAAAACAGATGGAAAAGAGGTCTTTAGCAAGAGGATATACTTTTTCTTTGACCACAAGAAAAATAAAAAATAAAAAATAAAAAAAAAATATTGCATAAGAGTAAAAGAAGGGGAAAACAAATAAAATACTGTATTACAAAAATGGATCAGAACCACTTAACCTTCTCTGTGGTTATTGTAAGGGTAAGGGGGAACAGAAAAAGATAAGTCCTAATTGTACACTGACACACTGTATGACATTGACATCAAACTGCAAGTTTCCTTAATATGTTTTCAGGGATCAGATTTAGACTTCTGATAACCACAGAAGCTTACTTTGGTTTTGAAAACCTCCCACGACAATTCACCATAAATACAATGGGGGGATTTTAATTGAAAGTGTGAGAAGCATCAATATGTAACAAATTGAAACCTGTTCAATGTACATGAAAATATAACTGGGAACACAACAGTGTAAGTGTGTAAGTGAATCCTGTTCAGTGTTTCTGTAACCCACACAGAAGCAGCTCTGCAGCGTTTAACATCCCTCTTTGCAGACGCTGCTGAGCTCTTTGGGCTGGAAGTCAGCTTAAAGAAGACAGAGGTTCTCCATCAACCTGCACCTCAGGAAGTCTCCCATCATCCCCATATCACCATTGGTTAATCAGAGCTCAGATCAGTCCAGCAGTTTAATTACCTAGCTAGCCTCATCTCCTCAGATAGTAAGATTGATGGGGAGATAGACAACAGGCTAGCAAAGGCATATAGAACTTTTGGAAAACTCCACAAAAGAGTATGGCGTAATAAACACTTGAAGAAAAGTACCAAGATCAGTGTTTACAGAGCCATAGTGTGTCTACTCTCTTGTATGGCTCCGAATCATGGGTCATCTACCGCCACCACCTGCGTCTCCTAGAACGCTTCCATCAACGCTGCCTCCGTTCAATCCTAAACATCCACTGGTCAGACTATGTGCCCAACACATCTGTTCTAGAACAAGCAGCAGTCACAAGTATAGAAGCCATGTTGATGAGAACACAGCTGCGCTGGGCAGGGCACGTCTCCAGGATGAAGGACCACCGCCTCCCTAAGATCTTGCTTTATGGTGAACTTGCCACTGGCTGCCACAAGAGAGGAGCCCCGAAGAAAAGATCCAAGGACTCCCTGAAACAACATCTCAGCCTTGGCAATACTGATCATCATCACTGGTCTACTCTGGCCTCCAATCGGGAGGCCTGGAGACACACCATCTATAACGCAGTTGTCTCCTTTGAGAACACACGCAGGATCACTCTCGAGGAGAAAAGGCAACGCAGAAAGAACCGTGTCTTGCAGAATATACCATCTAAGGAGTCTTTCTGCTGTGCCTTTTGCAACCGGATATGTCTGTCTCGTATTGGCCTCATAAGCCACCAGCGTGCCTGTAATAAATGTGGGTAGAGTCTTCCTAAATCTTTGTTTGTGAAGCCCAGCCATGATGTTTCTGTAGAACCTTATAAAACCATATCAGAAGCATATGACCTTTTTGTTGGGAAACACAAAAGTATTATAATTTAGTTCCTAGTTCTGAGAAATCTAGGGAATTTTGATGAAGTGATTGTAGACTGGCTCAAACCCAAAGCTCATTAGCTGTGATGTTCTTCTTGCTCTAGCCAGGGCAATGAATGCACATTATGCAATATTAATTCATTTTTAAATGATTTGTATAATATCATTAATTAGAAAACTCATTAAATTTAGGAGACTTGCATTTTACCTTTCAAGGTTATTCATAAGATTTTTTTTTAAATAACATACTTGTTTTTTTTTAAGATTACAGAAAGTTTAAGAGAAGTTATAGTTTATTGAAATGGGCTCTCAATCAACATAGGAAATTATTATGCAATATAAAACTTTATTTTGTAATACTTCCATTAAAAGCTTTTTCACACTTTCTTTTGGTGCCAATTTATTATTATTGAAAGGAAAATAAAAAAAAGGAAATTTCCCTGAATTGTAATTTGCCCAAAATAGATATCTACTTTATATCAGACAAACAGCAAACACCCTAAAGGTGTATGTTCTGTCCTTTGACTCCAAAGAGGGAATTGAATTACTGCTACAGATTCATATGTCTGTACTGAAAATGATTATTTATTGCATCTTGTGACTTCTACCTCTATGATGGACTCTTTAGTCTGACTCCTAAAGTACTCCTGAGATAAAAAACCCCATCAAATTCTTCAAACCCAATCCTACAGCCTGGGACCTCTGGACAAAATATATTTTTCAAAAGACACTGTTTATTTGCTCTAGGAATTGTGGAAAAGGGAGACAAGTACCAGTAGCCATGTGAGGGAGTAACAGACAAGACTGATGAACAAAGTGCCTGGAGTGATGTGACTGGAATGTATTACAAAAAAAAAAAAAGCTTAGTGCTAAATGTGAAGTATTCTGAGGAGTTCAGAACTGAGTAATCAAAACAGTGAACTGAAGTATGAGTTCGAAGGAAAGAATTATATGATTTTAGAAGGAATATGCTGCTGGATGAGAGACATGAAGAGCTGATTGAAATATTATGTTCTTTTTAGCAGTCATCAGACTGCAGAAAGAAGTAGACTGCTTTCAGAAGCAGAAATCAGAAAAAAAATTTTTGCAAGGTTTAATTCTGTAAGCAAATTTTGAGTGCTTTTTTAGGTTCTTTTCACCTCTTGACAAATTAATTTTAAAATATTATGAAATAGTTCATGAGTATTTTGCTTTTGTATACACACTCAGAGCTATTGAACGCTTACAAGGATTCTGTTATACTAAGATTTGATCCATTATTCTATAGGGAAAAATTAAGCCATATACAAAAATATTCTAGAAGCATAGGTTGACAATATTTAAAAAAAGAATCCCACCAAGACTTTTCCGGAAAAATACTCAAAACTTCAATAATAGGCTAGAGAATACATTCTCCACTTATAAGTGCATTAAACATGGGGTTTGGCAGGAAGCAAAATGGTAAACTATTTCAGCATTAACAGAAAATATTTACTCATTATTTTTAAAGAAAGGAGGGAAATCAGGTTCCAAATAATAAAATACAAATATGTTAAATGTAATTTTTTTGCTTATGTTTTCATCTGTAAACTCCTAGAACACTTGTATCAGAGG
The DNA here is from genome assembly GCF_003945595.2 of Pipra filicauda. Classification (NCBI taxonomy): domain Eukaryota; kingdom Metazoa; phylum Chordata; class Aves; order Passeriformes; family Pipridae; genus Pipra; species Pipra filicauda. The sequence goes on from NW_024105175.1 coordinate 2,146,384, forward strand.
TCTGTATTTTGTCAATGTAGTTATACAATGCAAGACTCATGTGAGTGTACATAGATGTCTGTATCTCACCAAGACTCCCTAAACTCTCTTTACAAACAATCAAAATAAATAGGCATTTCTAGGGCATGGTTCATCTCATTTTAAAGTAGACTCTTAAAATAGGTCAGATTAATTGTGCCTTACAGTAATACTGTTACAAAGCCCCCATCTTATTTCTGTTGAAAAATGTAGATGTTTACTGATGTTGTATAGATCTTCAATCTTCCATGCATTTTCTATAATTTTAATAAGGAATTAAGTATACAGTATATCTATTATAACCTTGTACAACTGGTCTCACGGGGAAGCAGGGATACATCATTCCTTGGCAACATATGGTATTTGTTGCAAAGCAGTGGGTCTCAAAACTTTTATTTTTTTTTTTTTGTTGTGCCTCATGTATGAGGTATCTGTCATAAGTGATTTAATATCATTTAAGATGGAGATAGAGCCATTAGAAAAAGAATCCAAGTGCAAAGTCAAAACAAAACAAGGAAAAAAGAAAAAACAAAACATAAAAAGACCCCAAAACAAAACAATCTTTCTCTTTTCAAATTTGTGTCTGCAGTCCTAAAGTACATGTAGCCTACTAATAGTATATGCTCTAACTATTGCACTGTTTTTGAGCTACACTAATTTGCCTTTAGCAACTGGAAAACTTTATCAGAAATAGATATTTATATAGCCAGTGTTTCACATAGAAAAGTGTGTATCGTTTAAGAAATGTGAAATGCTTCTCTCCTGCCCCCTGTAGTAATGGTATGATTTCACGCAGCAGTACACACATACTATTCAGAATGTATTAAATAACACTCTTCATAGTTTTCGTCTATAAGTAGGGTTTTCACAAGAGGAAAAGTAAGGCTACTTTTCTAACTTTGGTTAATAATTTTTATTTCACTTTGTTTGGATTGTGAAGTACTTTAAAAATCATTATCCATAGTTTATCCGTTAAAGATTCAAAAAAACTGTTTTAGATAATGGAGCTTTTGTTCTTTACTGGTACAAGTATTCAAGACTCCCTATTCCAAGTACTTAAGTACTGAATTTTTCATCTCAATGTGCAGACAAGTTAGAATACATGTGCAAACAGAGTCAGGTACAGAGTTCTTCATTGATTATTTCTCAGGAAAGTCCCAATCTGTGTTTCAGTAAGTTAATGCAATATTTCCTTATTGAGATTTTACCTGTTGCAGTGCTTCCCAAGGCAATAGACAAACAACGACAGCATTTGATTGAAACCATTACCTCTATCAGATTGTCTCAATTCAATAAGAAAACATCTATAAGTCCAGGTCTCTCTCTTCATTTCAGTTTGACATTTGAAATAATTTACAGCTAAACTATGTTCAACTAGAATAGGTGTGGATAACTCCAGAGCACTATGCCAATCATTCTAGAAGAGACAAGGGACTATGGAAATTACTAGCAACAACAGTGTTACTATAGTAGCATGACAAAAAAATAATAATTTTTAAAAATCAAAATTGCCATTCATGGGGAAATTCTGAAGCAAGAAGATATTTCCTTCTAGGTCTCATATGGATCTCAAAGATATTACAGAAATAAGAAAGGAAGGCTACCTGTACTAAAGGATATATGCAAAACTACAGATGGAAAGTGGAGGGAACTCTAATTAATTCCCTATCTTTTAAAATATTTCAGTGCTTTTTTTTTTTTGCAAAAGTGGTTAAAATAAAAAAAAATTGTACTGTGTATATATATTTAAGTCCTCTGAGTTTGTTTTTTTTGTTTTATTCTAGCTTTATGCTATGCTTTATTAAGTGTACTGCAAGTCCTTTAACATTTATTAGATAATAAGAATTATTAGTTTACCTAATAATTTTATTTATATTTAGTAAAATATCTCATTTATTCTTCAATATTACACAGTTGTCCTCTAACTGTAGGAAAAATATTTATTTCCATATTAAAAAATTATGGACACTTTGATATAGAGTGTCAATTATAGACACTTTCATTTAGAGGGTCATCAAATACCCTGTGACAAATTTGTCCGAGAGTCAATACTGCCTTTTATTTTCCCACTGCTTCGTGGAGGTAATGGTCAGGAACAGATCTAAAGTTAAAGCAGTGTTTTTTGCATTATGGCTCCACTGACTAAGAAATACAGAAGGATTTTATCCAAAAGATGTCTTAAAATATGAGTTAACATAATTGTGGGAGAATCTAATGCCACTGACTAGAGGGAACCTGAAGAACCACAGTAATTCATACAACATAAAGAAAGAATTTTCCAGATAGCATCCTCATTCTCTACCATAGAAACATCTGTGTCAAAGAATAGCTACTTTATATCATGAAGAATTCTTCTTAAACATAGATTTAAAAAAAAAAAAGATAAAAAGTCAAACATTTCAACATTAAGAACAGAGATAAATTTGCTTTACAAAGTTGTTTTTTTTTCTTCAGCCTCGTTCTTTCTTCTTTTCTTCCTTCCTTCCTTTCTTTTTTTCTTTTTTTTCTTTCTTTTTTTCTATCTCTCTTACAGGTAAATTTTAGATAATGTACTATTGGATATCACCTAGTCCCCAGTAAATACTCCCATAGTTTTTCTTTCAAATAAATTATTTCAAACACGACTTCTAGTTTATTTCCTCCTATTTTGTAAAGATGTAGAACCTTAATGGATTCTCTAACAAAACTGACTTGCCTTTACATTTTGGAAGTCTATAATAAAGTGGAAGCATTTTGTTCTCATCAGTTAAAACAACCTTTGGCATTTTATTTATAACTTAGCTTTTAAAACACTGACAGGATACTAGACAACATTTATAGAGCATGTCTGGAAGCAATATATTTGTTCTCCTTAACTGAAATCCATTCACCTTGAAAGTATGAGCTCATGAAGGATAAATGACCCAGAAGATAAGATCATTCCTCTTAGGAAATAAAGTAACTGGACTCACAAAGACTTAAATTAAAGAGAAAGCATACTTATCATATTATTTCAACAAATGTAAAAATACAGTTATTTGTCTCTTCTGTATATGCATATGTGCTTACATTTAGCTAATTTACATTTATGGCTATTTATTTGTTAATGTTTAATTACTATTTCTTCCTTATTTCAAAAATATAGGAATCTACTTTTTGCTATTCAGGTAGTGTTTATTGAAACTGGAAAGAAGTTATGTGCATAAATTTAAGCAAGACAATTTGGCCTCTAATTTTTTCCTAGTTTCTTGCTAGTTCAGTGCAGCAAAGAACAGCTTTCCTTCTTATAGTGAGTTTCCACTTTCGAGGAAAGATGTGGGCCAACAGTTACTCCTGCCTACCAGGTATGTAACTATAATGAATTTATCTCCACATTTCTCTTGAATCCTGGTTTTGGCCCATTTACCCCTCACTATAAATTCACACCTTATTTATCTTCTGTCTTCACTCTTTTCTATGTATTTCTTATTTTTCTTTTGATTCTTGATTTTTCTTTTGGTTTAGGATTTGTTCTTACTATTGGTCTTACTTACTATTTTTTTCTTCTTTATTTTTTTATGTAAGTGATCCAATTCTTAATATTCCCTTAAAGATCTGTTCCTCATTTCATAAATGCATGACACATGGCTAAAATCCTGCCTATTTCCAGTCCATTTTTCACCTCCTACATTCTCCATTGTCCCTTTCATCTACAAGTAGTAATGACAAGGTATGTTAATAAATAAATACATATATAGCTACATAAATAAATTAAATAAATAAGTACATATGTACATAGCTACATAAATAAATTAAAATAAGCACAAAGCTATTGAAGCATAGCTTCTAAAATCTCTACCAATACAATGAAACTGATGAAACAGTATTCAGGCACAATATACACCAATATAGGGTACTGACATCATAAAGAGGATGGTTAGTTCAAAACCATCCCTTATTTGCCTAGCTCTCATCTTGATTTCACTCATCAAAATCCACATTTGATAATCTCTTTTCTGTCATTATTTCATGAATGAATCAGGAGAATGTTGCTTCTGTAAATAAATATTTTTTTATAAACTGATTACTTTACAGGTGTAGATGCCATCAGTGAGCTTACCGTCCTCCTTCCTTGATCAATCAAAACATTATTAATGAGCTACTAAAATTAATGTTCTTTTCAATTATCATCTTCATATGAACCACTCAAGCAGACTGTACACCCTTGATAAACACAGTACAGTGAAGAAGTCTGTTCAAAGCTCATAGTTGCAGGGAGAAATATTTGCTTTGCAAATCACTGACCCAACAAGTGTCAATATCAATCAGACAGTTTAACTATGATTGTGTAACTGAAAAAAAGTAAGAACCTGATTCTCACCAGAGAGCACCTCATATAGATTCTGATGCTAAAGAAGAAATCTGGTAGGATTGGGAAGCTGATTTCTAGAATTCTATACAAAATTTCAGGCATCTGAAGCTGCTGTAATATTTTATGCTTTCAATCCTGCTCCAGAAACAAAAGAAAATGTGAAAGAATTAGTTTCTTTATTGCCAGGTTTGTGTCTGATCTTACCCAGTCCATGTGTGATTTCTGAAGGGCATGCTGCCTCCTTTATAAGGCAGCAAAATACGCTGCAGCTTGCCTGTGGTTCTCTATCAGGTGCTTTTTTATTTAGTTATTTTTTCACATTTTTCTGTGTCTGAAACATGCTTAATCCTCACAACAGATTCCACTCTTCAGCATCCAGACTGAGTGAATGAAACAGCATATTGATGCAACCGTTTGCATGGGCTAAGAGTAATTCCACATCAGTTGCACAACAATAAACTTACTCTTCACGGGACTGAAAAAGTTAGCATGAGTAACTGCATGGTTATGGGACAGGATATTTCACCCCTGCAAACAAAAGGTAAATTTGACTGCATGCACATGAGGTTTTGGTACAATGTGAGTGTTGCCATGCAAATGCAGATACTTTATATAGGGCAAAGAAACTTGGGCTCATTGAACAGTGAAGATGTACCCAGATTATTATTTTCAGTCTTAAATTCTAAATAATTTTTTCTGTTACATGAAATTTCTGTCTTTGTATGAATGACATGTGAATTTCACTGATTTGATTCAACCCTATAATCTTTATCCAGACTTTCATTCTCTCTTGTCTTTAATTCTATTTTGTGATTTGACTGTTTTACTATTATGTCTTCTTCTCATTAAAAATATTTTCTCTACTGAAGTCTAAAATTCCTCAGCTTTCCAAGTCCTCCAATACAGAATTGAAGATTTTTATGTTCTTCCAGGTGGAAATAAGATATGATAGCATCAGTTTGACCTTATAAACCCATTTCCCATGCTCTTCACTCGCCTTAAAATCAGTTCATGGAGTTTAAAAAGACCTCCAGTTGTCCCTGAGACTTTCACAAACCAAATGTTCATGAATTCAACTCATTTCCTCTCTGCCTATACTACATATATATAATTAAATAAATTTAATATTAAAAAAAAGAGAAGAAATAACACCGGAGATAGTTTCTTCATATATGTATATGTATATAGGCATAGGGAAGAAATGTCTAGGTGAAATTTATGAATAACATGGCCATTTTTTAATATTTTTTTAACAAAAATTCAGTCAGCAGCCAAGCAACAAGCAGCCTCTTACTCACTCCCCATCCAGCAGGACTGGGGAGAGAATTGGAAGGGTAAAAGATAGAAAATTTTTTAATAGGGAAAGCAAAAGCTGAACACGCAAGCAAGGCAAACCAATGAATTAATTCACTGCGTCCCATGGGCTGGCAGGTGTTCAGCAATCTTCAGGAGGGTAGAGCCCCATTGCATGCAACAGTTACTGGGGTCCCAAATGTTCCTCCATCACTCCAAACATTCCCTACTTATTCCCACCCGCACCCCAGCTTTATATACTGAGCACAGTGTCACATGATCTGGAATATCTCTTTGGTCATTTTGGGTCACCTGTCCCAGCTGCATCTCCTCTCAACTTCCCATGCACTCCCAGCCTCCTCGCCAGTGTAGCAGTATGAGGAGCAGAAAAGGCCTTGGCTCTATGTAAGCGCTGCTCAGCAATAACAAAAACGTCTATATTATCAACACTATTTTTAGCAAAAATCCAAAACGCAGCCCCATACTAGCTATTGTGAAGAATATTTCTTTACCCCAGCCAAAACCAGCACACAGTAAAATCTCAGTTCAGGAAGGATTTAAAATAGCTATATTATTTCATGTACATGGATTTCACCCCTCTATTATGAGTGTTACAGCACAACAAGACTGGCATGGAAAGGGCGAATTAATGGGACCTCAAACAAAACTATGAGGGAACAGTCTCAAAGCAAGTAAAGGAAGTAATTTATTACCCATTAGACAATTAAAAGAGTGACATTTCCAACCAGATGACACTTCTGATGCTGAGAGTTTACAAGCGCTCTGAGGAGACCACAAAGTCATCAAAATGCAATCTATAAAGATTGAAAATGGATAGATACAATCTACAAGGGCTCTTAATGGTAACTAAATTCATAATACTCTGTCTCAGAAATTTTATGAACTGCAAATACTGGGAGGGCAGTAGTTTGAGTTCTTTAAATAAGGATACAGTCTAGGTACTTGCCTGATCATATTTAGAATATAGATACTACCAGAGGTGATTAGATCTGACACCACATGAATACAGTTATAAAAGAACAGCAAAACTACTATTTTAGCAGATATATAGAGATTTGAACCCAAAAGTATGGATTTAGTGAAAAATGACAGGAAAGCATTTTAAAACTCAGAGAAAAGAACTATGGAAGGATGGAATGCGACAATATTTCCTGGGATGTTGTTTCACATCAATAGGATTTATATCGCTCACAAAAAGTTTGTAGTAGAATAGTTGTAGTGTAGGTAACTAAGCCTATCTAGATTTTCTTACTTCAATTTTTTTCTTTTGTCTAAGGGAACAAATATCTATTATTCACTATTATTCTAGATCATAAGTACTGCAAAAGTGCAGGATTTAATTGTTGCTATTTCTTGAGGCACCTGATCTTTCTCTTATTTAATATCCCATCTGTTAATTTTTTAATAACACACATCTAAATCAAATCATATTTGTGGTTCCCCAAAGAAAATCAAATAGCTTTAATGTGATAAAAGGGGTATGGGATTAATTTAATGCTTAGGGGTATGGGATTAATTACGGGATGCAGGAGAAGGGCAGTTCGGGATTACACAGAATTTACTATGAAATGTTTAGAGGAGCAACCAAAGGCAGGAAAAGGCAGGTGTTTGATAATTTTTGTGGAGTCAGCTGTGGGAAAAAAGAGTCGAAAGGGGTTAAAAAGGGCTGTAAGCAGTTTGCTGATCAGTAAGCTTGTCTGGTATAGTCTGCACCTGTTCATTGCAGTCTGTCCTGTCTTCTTACTAAATTTCTCTCCAAGTCCTCCCTGAGTGAAGGCTCTCTATCCTGTGGGAGGATGAGTACATAGGGGGGGTGAGTTAGAATTCTTACCCTTATAATTCCTCTTTTTCATCGGCCTTTTATGACATTTCAAATTTCTATCATATCTAAAAAGAAAAGATAGAATTAAAATGCTACTATTCCTTAGACAAGTAAAACAAAAACACTGGGTAAATCTCTGAAATGTAATAGATTACATAGATTACAGCTAGGCTATAATTGAATTACAGCACTGTTTTTATGGAAAAGACACTTATAATCACTGTCATAATAGAACCTCATTCTTGCAGGATCTGTTTTCCTGCTTTGAGAGTACAGAATCGGACCTAAACTTTAGCTCACAGGGAGGGCCAGAAAGTTAGCAAATTACACCTTTCATAAACATCAGCTATACTGATCTTCAGTTTATTCAACTAAATACTGAGTGTTACATGTTACTTCAGTTGAGGTCCAATTTATTAAGAGATGGATAAACACAGTAGGATATAAAACTAAAAATATAAACCTTGAAAACAACCATTACGTTGCAGAGAAATGTCTTGATAGGGGCTATTAATCACTTATAGAGGATAGCATAATAACTTTTGTTCAGTATTAGAGTCAGTATAAAATCCTTCATCAGTGGTAAAAAACCCAAGAAAAATATATTCTACCTACACAGTACAAAAAAGCTCCTGGGAACTTCAATATTTCACTAATAATTTTTTTAAATTCCCTATAGCTGTATTGACTCAGTTTCTGTGTGATAAAAAGATCTGGTCTACTTATGATATATTTTTTGCAAATGCAATATAAACTCTATTTTCCCAATATATATCTCGATTATTACTGATCCTGGAAAGCATATTTTTCAACATCATCAATGAATATTTCTTCTGAATTAGACTTAGACATTGGACAATAAAAATTGAACAATATGGAAATCATAATAAGCATTAACCAAATTAACTTATGTACAGTAGGAGTGTTTTGGTTTTAAGTAACTCTTGTTAAGTACTTCTGACCTAAGTTATTATTACCTTTTCATACTCAGCAATGAGCAATGCACAAGAAAAGGAATCAAAAAATGTGTGGTTATGATTTTTTTCTAATGAGGTTAAATCACTCTGTGAAGACTAAAAGTGAAGAAAATGAGCACGGTAGTCTGAAGTAGCATGAAACTGGAGAAAAATAAGGAAACAAATTAATCAGGGGATTAACAGTGTTTTATGCAGTGAAACAGATATAATGTCATTTAAGAATAGAAGAATAGATGAAGACATATTTGAAGGTTATATTTCTATCATTTTGCCTTCCAGCAAACCTTGAAATGTTTATTACATTTATTATTGTGTGGTAGGACATCCTAGAAAAGGGAAAAAGAATAGCCATATTTCTCTATTTCCATATCAGTGGACTACAGCAATGAGAATTCATTTGAAATGCAAGTAGGCTAAAACTGGATCGTTTTTCCCCTTTGTGACACAATGTTTCTGGCTGAAAATGCGAGGAAATATTTTGGTTTTATTTGATGCAGTTACAGCAGAGATAAAGAGATGAAGGACTCAATACCACTAATAGCAATGAATCTATACTGGGCCTTTTTGGTCTGCAATCTACAGAAGGCTAAAATAGAAGTCTATAAAATTCTGAGAGTAATGGAGAATGTTGTTTGTTCTCTTTCCTAGTGAAAAATCTATGGTGCCAGATTCAGAACAAATAAAAAGAAATACTCAGTTATTGAACTCTTTGCCAGAGGACATTTTAACTGTTCTAAGTTTATGTGTGTTCAAAAGAAGATTTAGACAGATTTTCAAAGAAAAGTCCTTTGAGGTCTATTAAATAGAAATAAATCACATCTGAGTCAGGAAGACCTTGAGTCACAAACAATTATAAACTGGGAGAATGCAAGCATCTAGGACAGCATCACTACACACATCCTGTTCTTATCCTCTTTCCTAAGCACCTCCATTGTTCCTGTCAGAAACCACACATAGAACTAGAAGGATTTTTGTACTGACTTTCCATGTCATTCTTTTGCTATATCTTTAAACATGCCATCTGCAAATAGGAACCTATTCTGTGTGTGGAGACTTGAAAAGGAATTAAACTCCAAGTGAAGAGGTCTTTAAAAAAAAATAATGAAAACTACAGTACAGTAGTAAATAATGCATTATTTTAACATTAATTCAAGTCAAATAATCGCCACAGCTCTCTCTGGATCATCTTGCAATTACTGTAAAAGTATTCTGAGTTCAGGACTTTCAATAATCCCCAAACTTTCTCCTCTTGTCAACCCCCAGAAGAGGAAAGTTTTTCTGTTTTGAAGTCAGTTGAAGGTTGTAAAATTCTTTAAACATGTAATCATATATTTATGTATTTGAAATATACATGTTGAAACACAAGTATAGTTGACAGCTTCAACTTCATTTCTCTTTTTTTTTTTTTTTGTTAAATAATTCTGAAGGCAAAATGAAAAGATATTCTGCCATAATCAGTTTCATGATGATGCTGCTACTCACGGTCAATTTAGTTTATGATAATGTGATGAGGAAGACCTAATTTTATATATTTAGTTGCTGAGCTTGGAAATGTTACAATGGCAATTCATAATCTTATGACAAAACTAATTTTTGTTTGGTTAATATTGTTATCATATCTTTGTTCTCCAGCTCATCTGAGAAAAAAAATAGTTCTCCACGGCCTAGTAAAATTTGCATGCTGGGTCTTGATACCAAATGTGTCTGAGTTCAGAATAGAAATGACTCATTAGTATGAAATGGTTTAGCATTGTCAATTGTATTGAATAGAAAATTAAAAATACAGTTGTTGACGTCTTTTTATGGATCTTTGAACTCATGGTCACATACGGATCACCAATAGGGATAACTTTAAACTTGCCCTGGGATCTCAGAGCATACATGATGTTGCCTCATTGTTACTAGGCTAGTTTTTCCAATGACAGTGGAAATAAGGGCTTGTTAAGCCATGACCTTATTGTAAGATTCACAGTTAGTGTTAAATTCAAACCCTGTATTCTGTAGCTATGACAATACCTTAGAAATATCAAAATGCTGCAGTGCTGAAGAGCTACATGTCGAACTTTTGTGGTGCTTACTATACAGGAACAACGAACTAAAATGATTTAATAGAAATACCTATCTGTTTTTGCAACTATAGTATTTTTCTCTTTGTTAATCTAAAAATAAAACCGTAGTCTTAAGTTTGTGAGTAATAAAACCAAGTAAAATCAATTAAAACAATTTAAAATTCACTCTGTGTGATTCGCACAAAAGTACTGCAGCTTCACTTTTTCCAGATGGTTACTTCTCTAATATTCAGTTCTGTTGAATTCCTTTCTTTAGGCCAGTTGGGTCAATATTTGTTTCCAGATTCAAACAGATCATCCGTGCAACTATATACTGGTTTTGCCTGCTATAGAGTTAATGTTTTCCAGAGAAGCTCATGCATGGTACTACATTTTGGTTTTGTAGCCATCTGTTAGACACCAGATCAGTTATTATTGGGTCAGAACCACCTTATGGGAAATGTGTGTGTGTGCGTGTGTCTCTGTGGAAGGAGAAGGGGTGGGTTGAACCTCACAGAGGTGGAGTGGCATCATGTCCCTCATGGCAGCCCCTGGAGCCCACATGGGGAGGCCCTGGAGCAGCAGTCAGTCACCAACAGCCCGGGAAAATTATAACACCCCACACCTCCTGCAGCCCCTCACTCAGCTCAGATTGGCAGAGACAGTGAGGACACTGCCCCTCACCCTGGCCTGGAACCCCCAGAGTGGCTGGTGGGTCAGAGACCCTGCCTGGAGGGGTTGGCCACAGAGACCAGAGCAGATAAAACCAAAGGCATGTGTTTGCCTTGTGTCACAGCCCTGTAATTGGATTTACGAGAGCTAGAGTAGCTATATAATCTGGTGGTAGCTATATAATCTGTCTCTTTCTCCTTCTCTCTTCTTGCTCCCCCTGTTTCTCTTTCTTTGTTCTTCTCTTGATGCTTGGAGTGGTTTGGAACTGGAGGGACTGGATCTTGATTTATGTGCTGTTGATTTACATGATGCATTGACTTCTGTCTAAACCCCTATATCTGAGTGGCAAGAAAGAGAATTCAAAAAAATTTGAAGTAATTTTTACATCTTCAGTTAATTTTTCTGACCTTGTGTGAAATTACATTTCACAGTCTTCAGACTGCCCTTTTTTAGCTTTACTCAATGAAAGATAAATGCAATGTAATCACAATGCAGGTGTGAAGTCACAATCAAGACTAATTTGACTCAGCAGCTGTTTAACGTGCTTAGCATCAGTATCTTGTGTGATGGAAATCAGTAAATTTTTATGAATACAGATGTAGGTATAATTTACTAAAAGCAAGAATCTACACCTAGAAATCTCTTATTTGAGGGGAAAGATAACCCTGTAGTCATTTCATTAATCAGCCTAATTCTTCATATACAATACTTTTGTTTTACTAAAGTTCTATGAAAAAACGGTTACGCCAGCACAGCTACTGTAGCTTTTCCTTAATGAATAGAGCCTCAAGTGTTATAGTTAAGACCTTAGTTAATTAAACATTAATCTCTTAATTTACTGTATGTGTAACTTAATTACAGAACTAGTTTTAGAGTCATTTATCAATTATGGATTATGAAATAAAAATAAATCTGTTTAATCATACTTAATCACATAACCAATTCATCAATTAATTCAGCACATCATACCTACTCCACAGCTCTCTAATTAAGACTTTAAAATTTTCAGTTCAGAGTAAAATAACAATGTCTTCAGTGATATCTTGGAGTCAAACTTCAATATCTATCTCTGTTTTGACAAACTGATTGTATTTCACATTTAAGATGAAAAAGCTTTTCAGATATAATGAGGATGCTATTTTCGTCCTTAAGAAATTAGCCAGAGATGCAAAATTCATTTTTATTTCTATTTTTTGTATTTTAATTTCTCATTAGCTAAGCAATCATCTCCTTCTTATGTCTGATTTCTTCTCCATGAAATAAACCATATTTCATAAATTCCATGAAAAAAGGTTCAAAAGTTCCAACTGGCAAAAGGTTTTATTATTCTAGAAAACTATAAACCCACGTTTTTGATTCCAGCTTAACATAGTCATATCTCTTAGAAGAAATGTTTAGTCACATTTCACAGCCTCCTGAATTACGTTCTGCTGGTTAAAGTGATATGTTTCAAATGAAGAAAAAAAATTTAAAAAGCAATGTAGAAAGTAGTCAGAGAAAAAATGTTCTAATGCATATATTAAGTGCTTCCTAGGACACAAGTCAAACTAATAAAACTCCACTGTCTGGTTTGGTTGGCACATCAATAAGTGCCATCAAAATTTATAAAATTTTCATCATTAAGTCATGAGAACAAATGATAATCGCATTTTCATATAGTCACATTATTACTAAACACTTACTATTAATATGTTTATCAATAAATCATTTACTTCCTGATTCAAAATAATTTTTATTTCTTGCTTTTATTCCATTTGGTCATCCTATTATGCATTTTGCAAATGTGTTATATGAAGGTGCTGTAGCAAATGTTGAGGGAATAACAACACTTGAAGTAATAAAGCCTAAAAGACATACTGCTTTGTTGATGGGAGTCAAAAAACTATTTTTTCAAAGTACATTTTCATTAAATCTTTCACTAAGCTGAAAAAGCTTGTTGTTATCTTTTTCTGGTTGAAGGAAATGAGTGGTAGATTTTGTGTGTGTAAATAAAGAGAAGGGGGAAATTAACAAGGAATACTAATACAAGTTCAGATAGATTAGAATGTCAGCACTCAGCTGACATTTACTTCTATAAAACTATTATTTTCAAACCTTTTTTGGAGGTACTGAACTAAATAAAGAAAACATTAACCTGCTTTTCATATAACAATAAACTGTTCTATATCAAAACTTCCTGAGAGAAAAGAAATTCTGATGATATGGGTATGCACTTGCCTTCATGAATTATTCAAACAACGGCAAATTCAGACCTTGAGTAAACGCTGATTTCAGTAGAGCTGCACTTGCTTACATTACCCTGAAATTATGACCCATCTGCCTCTTGCAAAAACTGCAATTAACATAACAATAAATTTAAAAGAAGGTATAAACCTACATTATTTGTGACTAAAAGACGAACAGATGCTATACCCTTCCTTACAATGTACAAAATTTGGGGTTCTGCTGAGCTCTTTTCCATGCTGTAGATCTATCATTGAAAAGTCATAGATCTTAGCTCTACGGCCACACAGCCTATTCAACAGAAAGGTCAAACTTGTCCAAAGTATTGCTTAATACCTTGGGTTTAACTCCAGCTGGCAACCGAGCACCACAAGTCAGCTTCCTTTTGTCAGATAGGTCAGGGGTACAAAAATACATTGAAGAACATTTTTGGTAATAAACCTTCCATAAAGTCCACTGTTGTGACTCTGACATAGCTCTTCCCTTTTGGTGCATGAGTTTGATAGGATATTTTTTCTTCCTAGGATGTTTACTGATTCAATACAAGCACCTAGGTAGGCATTTCTAAATGTACCTTATAGGATTTAAAGCAATGGATAAAACACATAGGTTAAAGATGGTTTCCATCATACCAACAGCAAACTCAAAAAATTTAAAATTTAAGAAACAATATGTTCAAAAGTCAAATATTAAAAAACTTGCTTGGAATTGAGAAATATCCCTATATTTAACATTTTTACTCATCTGTCTCTGCTGTATTTACATCACCTGCTACCTAATAGCTGACCCTTTTAAAATAAAGCAATCATCATTTAGTTTTTTAATCCATCTGGTACTGTTCCTTAAAAACTACTGAGGAACTGGAATGCTGTAGTTTTATTACTAGTGCCTGTACTAATAATAGAGACTGCATCATCATTTATACACATTAGCATCTTCTTGTTTCCTGAATTACCTGAAAGAACTCTGTCCATGAGCTGGAAGAAAGTCTTGCTCTGTCATTACAAAACAGTTTGGGGAGGAGTGCTCTCTGTTACTGTGGCCACTCCTTCCCCACAGCTTTTAGATAGCTGTCATCTTATTTGCCTCAGCACCTGATCAACAACATAAAAACATTAAAATGAAAAGACTGATAGGTTACGTGAGGTTTCCATTTCCCTTTTTCTGTTACAGTGAAGTGTTGTATTTTTTCCTTAATTATGTTGTAAGCACTCTTTGGTAGAGATGATGTTTTACTTTGACAAATGTTGACCCTAATTTAGCCCACAACCTAATATGGTAATACAACTACTGTTATAGCAACTCTCATTCATGGGGTCTGGGATGGTTTTTTGCACGGGCAGATACACTCTTTGCTGTGGTCATCTTTCCAGTGACATACTCCCAATGTTTTCTCATGTTTCCTAGACACATTAAAGGTGATAGATTATGAGATAATAGTTTAACTAAAGGATGAAGAAGCCATGCAGATATCAGTGGAAACTGTAACTACATGCCAACAGGAAGATAAGAAATTAATTCTTGGTAAATTTTCAGATTGGTAGAATTAATCTCACATATTCAATGTGCAAACTATCCATAATTTGAATAATTTTTTATTGATAGAGACTGATTATGTTTCTGAAGTACTTCTTCAGCTTCTCATAAATACTTAAGTATCATATAGATTCCAGTGCTCTGGAAATTTAGCTCTGGCAACTCAGAACACTGTGTACTTTAAGTAGCACACATATATCCTAAAGTTATGCATCTGAAAGAGAATCATAGAATCAAAGAAATTTTAAGGTTGGAGAAGACCTTTAAGATCATTGAGTCCAACTATTACTTAGTACCATCATGTCCGTCACTATACCATGTCCCTAGGTGCTATGTCTACACATCTTTTAAATACCTCCAGGGATGGTGATTCAACCATTTACTTGGGCACACTTTCACTGAAGAAACTTTTCTTAATATCCAATCTAAATCTCCCCTGGGACAACTTGAGAACATTTCTTCTTGTCCTGCCAGTTGTTTCCTAAGAGAAGAGGCTGACCCCCACCTTCCTACAATGTCCTTTCAAGTAGTTTCAGAGAGTTTCTCTTTCAACCTCCTCTTCTCTATGCTAAACCTCAGCTTTCTCAGCCACTCCTCATAAGACTTGTGCTCCAGATCCTTCACCGACTTGCTCCAGAGCCTCAATGTCTTTCTTGGAGTGAGAGGCCCAAAACTGAACGAAGAATTCAAGGTGTAATTTCACCAGTGCCAAGTACAGAGGGATGATCATTGCCCTGGTCCTGCTGACCACAATATTTCTGATACAGGCTAGGATGCCACTGGCCTTATTGGCCACCTCTGCACACTGCTGGCTTATGTTCAGTGACTGTCAATAAGCACCCACATATCCTTTTCTACCAGGCACCTTTCCAGCCATTCATCTCCAAGCCTGTAGTGTTGCATTGGGTTGTTGTGACCTAAGTGCAGGACCTGGAATTCATGTGGTTGAACCTCATACAATTGCCCTCAGCCTATCTGTCAAGTCCATTCAGATCCCTCTGCAAAGCCTTCCTACCCAACAGCAAATCAGCACTTCTACCCAACTTGGTGTCATCTGCAAACTGACTGAGATTGCACTTGACTACCTCATCCAGGTACTTGATAAAGATATTAAACAGATGTGACCCAAATACTGAGCCCTGAGGAACACCACTTGTGACTGGCCACCAGGTGGATGTAACTCCACCATCACTCTCTGGGCCCGGACATCCAGACAGTTTTTTACCCAAGGAAGAGTACACCTGTCCAGATCATTAGCTGCCAGCTTCTCCAGGAGACTGCTATGGAAACTGGAATCAAAGGCTTTACTACATACCAGGTAAACAACAACCTCATCCACTAAGCATGTCACCCTGTCATAGAAACAGATCAGGTTGGTCAAGCAGGACCTGCCTTTCATAAACCCATGCTGACTGGGCCTGATCCCAACCCCATGGCTGTCCTGAATATGCTGTGTGATCTCACTAAAGAGTGACTTTGTGAGCTCTTCCTCAGCTCTTTCTGTACTCTTAGATGGTTTCTGTCCATGTCCTCACAGACTTGTGTGTGTCTAACTGGGATAGCAGATTGCTAACCATTTCCTTATGGATTATGAGCATTCCATTCTTCCAGCTCAGGGGATTGGGTATCCCAAGAATAACTGTTCTTGTTATCAGAGGCTGAGGCAAAGAAGGCATTACGTACCTTCGCTTTTTCATCATCTTTTATGACTCTTTTCTCTGTATCCAGTAAAGGATGGAGATCTTCCTTAGCCCTCCTTTTATTGCTGGTGTATTTGTAAAAACATGTTTTGTTGCCTTTTACAGCAGAGCCAGAAAAAATATCCCATCTGATTTATATAACTACGATATGTCTAAATTGGTTAAATAAAAGAGGACAGAGAGAAAAATCAAGACCTAGATACATGACTGTCTCATTTGGTTTAATTTCCTCTGTATATGCACTTTGGTTTTGAAAGTGTTTTTTTTTACTGTCTTATAAACTAACAGCCATAATGAGGTTTTAAAATGCCACTGTGTATTTTTCAGCTTTTTTTTTAAAGATACCCAGAGAACGCTTATACGAAACTCTAACTCCTGTCAGAGTACCCAAGTCAATACACAGTTATGTAGGTAGAAGTCCCTCTTCTGCGCCTTACAGAAAGATATTCGTCTTCAAGAGAAATAAACCTCTGTGCTCTGGATCCCCCTCAAAAAGGGATGCATGTTTATTCCAACATATATGTTGAATACTGAGACATCTTTTTGCTGTCAGTCTAGTAATGGCATACTGTTGCTCTGAACAGAAGTTATCAAGAGGTATCTTACTCCTCCCTAAAGATCATGGATGTGGGAACCATGCTTTTCTCTAATGTGGCTGAAGCCAAGTACTGAATGTTCAGCCAAATGCTTTGGATCTCATTCAGATTTTTATTGTAATTAGTTATACTTGTTTCTTTTTTAGATGTACACCTCATGCCCATATGATTCAGGCAATGTTTATGTCACTTATTGGATCAAAGTCTTCTTAAAATCTTACCATTTCTTATATTTTGCATAAAATTCTATTGCATGGAAGAGATAAATTTTGCCAATGAAACTGGCAGCTTGATGCATACTTCAGAGTAAAAAATATAACAGATCACCTATAAACTATAATTTCTATGAATTGAAAAGGAATTTATAAAATGGGAGAAAGTTAAAAATAATTGTTTATCACAATGTGTGTCCTAGAGGGCATCAGGCAAAATATCACCAGCCAGTCGAGGGAGGTGATTGTCTCTCTGCTTTGCACTGGGGCAGCCCTCACCTTGAATAATGTGTGCAGTTTTGGTTACCGCAATATAGGAAAGATATTAAGCTCTCAGGGAGCATCCAAAGGAGGGCAATGAAGATGGTGAAGGCTCTTGAGGGGAAGAGCATGAGGAGCAGCTGAGGTCACTCGATCTGTTCAACCTGGAAGAGACTGAGGGGAGACATTCTCACAGTCTACAACTTGCTTGTGAGAGGAAGCTGAGGGGCAGGCACGGATCTCTTCTCTGTGGTGACCAGTGACAGACCTGAGGGAATGTCTTGAAGTTGTGTCAGGGGTTTAGGTTACATATTAGAAAGCGGTTCTTCATCCATAGGATGTTTGGACACTGGAACAGGCTCCCCAGAGAAGCAGTTACAGCACCAAGCATGATAGAGTTCAAGAAGAATTTGGACAACACTCAGGCACATGGTGTGATTCTTAGGAATGGTCCTGTGCAGGGCTAAGGGTTGGACTTGATAATCCTTGTGGGTCCCTTACAACTCGGCATAATCTATGATTCGGTGATTTTCTATGAATTGTAATAATGTTTGCACTGTATTATACATATTCTGAAAAATCTATCATCATTTTCCTGCACACTTTAAGAATTTAAGGTGTCACTGGATTAAATTTTATTAGGTATAAAAATATGGCAAATGTAAATGGAATTCTTTTATTTCCATGCAAGAAAAAAAAGATAAAGTTTCAAAATTAATTAAGAAAAGTTTGTAATAGAAATGATAATGATTTTACAACATGTAGTGTCTGATGCTTTGGAAGCTACAAAGGATTCTGCACTTCAAATAACTTTCAACTTAAATCCCTATAGAGAAACTGAGAGAACTAAGCATTAGAACAGGACTGAAGTCTCTTTTCTCATTGAAATCAAATGGAAATTTTGATACTGATTTTACTGGGTACAGCACTTCATGCATCATAGGTGAAACCTTCAGAGATCCAAGCAAATATTGACAGACAGATTGTGACTTTGCTCACTGATGATAAACTCTGTAGGCCAGAAGTTCACATGGACTGTGTTTTCTGCCTCCTAATGAGAGACAATTAATCAAGTGAAGTTCACAGTTCAATAAAAGAAAAGACTTACTATCTGCATCTTGCAGTTGAAGTCTTACATGGGAAAAACTGGGTAATTTTGCAGTATTTGCAACAAAGTCGTGCAGAGAGGTTTTCCTTGTGGGTCCTTCCTCTTATGTTCCTCTGTAAAAGCAGCATAAGACTAGAAAGAATAACAGAAGTTGAAATAATGCTGCTTTTATTATGTTGTTGAAAAACATTCAGCAAACTTACGTACCCACGTAATTCTTCTGTTCCTTCTGCCGTACTTGCAAATTACCTCCTGTCTGCAAGGTTTGAAAAGACACGTATTGCATCTCAAAATATAACTTACTCCTGTGTCAGTGGCTGCAGAGGTATGTAGAGCCTGAGAATTTCAGAGAAGGTCACAGTTGTGCCTCTTGGAGTTAGAACGCTTTGAATGACAATTGCTAGAATAATTAATTTCCTCCTGCCAAGAATGACTTTAGGGTGCTGGTGAATGAGAGGCTGGACATGAGCTGGCAATGTGTGCCTGCAACCCGGAAAGTGGACCATGTTCTGGTCTGCACCAAAAGAAATATGGCCAGTAGGGAGGTAATTCTGTCCCTCTGCTCTGGTGAGAACCCACCTGGGGTATTGTGGCCAGTTCTGGGGTCCCCGACACAAGAAGAACATAGACCTGTTGGAGTAAGTCCAGAGGAGGGCCACCAAATTGATCAGAGGGATAAAGCACCTCTCCTATGAGGAAAGGCTAAGAGAGTTGGGGTTTTTCAGCCTGAGGAAGAGAAGGTTCTACGGTGACTTTTTACAGCCTTTCAGTATCTGAAAGGGGCCTATAAGAAGGCTGAAGAGGGAGTTTTGACAAGGGCATGTAGTGACAGGACAAGGGGGAATGGCTCTAAACTGAAAGAGAGTTAAGTTTAGATTAAGTATTAGGAAGAAATTCTTTACTGTGAGGGTGGTGATGCACTGGAACAGGTTGCCCAGAGAAGTTGTGGACACCCATTCCTGGAAGTTCAAGGTCAGGTTGGATGGGGCCCTAAGCAATCTGGTCTAGTGGAAGATGTCCCTGCCTGTGATGAGGGAGTTTGAAACTAGATGATCTTTAAGATCCCTTCCAACTCAAACCATTGCTTTATTCTATGATTCTATCTGTTGAAGTTCTTTGTCAAAAGGTTACAATTGTTTTGAAAAATAAGTCCTAGCACCACACAATTAATGCCTTGCTTTTCTACATCTCAGTGAGTATTTTATGCCCTTTCAGCAAGACATCAATATTTTTTTTTTTTACACCAGTGATAAGCAGATATTTGATGTACAGGTGTAACTTGGAGATGAAGCTTACTTGTTTTTCTCTATCCATTAATTCCATAACCTTTAGTGTGTGATCATTATCCAGGCACCCTGGGCAGAATAGAACTGCTTCAGTTTACTTGGAGTACAGCTGACTGTCTAATTCACCATTGCGTAGCTAAGAGCAGGTTCTAACCAGCATTAAAATTACCAGTCTGTTTCTCCGTTGCTTTCTCTTTAAAGCCACAGATATAAATTATGAATAAGATATGGGGAATAGTAAGCTGTCTTCATGGACATTTGTGTAAGCTTCATATTTCAGATATGCATTTCAATAATGCTGGATTGTGCATTGTTAGTAATTTCTTGGGGACAATGACTAAACAGCCACAGTACTTTGCTGTAATTCATCATTCTTTGAGTTGCTAATTGCTGAAAAGGAAGTTTAACTTACGCATTTCCAAGAGCTAACTCTGCAGCAAAAATGTTCTTGCATTTGAAGAAAAAAACCACAGTTTTTTCCCCTGATTCATTTGTCACTAAATACTGAAGTAATTAGTTCACGTTGGTAGCAACTGGCATTGGTTTTGGTTGCATTTAGTCCTCTACTGGAATATGCTCTAACAGAGTTTTGTTATTTCAGGCATTTATTGTGCCTCTTTTACCATTTCTTTATGATTGATCCAGTTTAGGGCCCAGTGGGGTAGATTAGAGCCCTGAAGAGGTAAGGTACAATTAGATTGACAGTACATTAACAAATTGGCCATATTGATCAACATAACTGGTCTACTCTGGCCTCCAATTGGGAGACCTGGAGACACACCATCTATAACGCTGCTGATGCCTTTGAGAAAGCACGCAGGATCACCCTTGAGGAGAAAAGACAACGCAGAAAGAATCGTGTCATGCAGAATATACCACCTAAGGAGTCTTTCTGCTGTGCCTTTTGCAACCAGACGTGCCTATCTCATATTGGCCTTTTTAGCCACCAGCGGGCTTGTAACAAATGTGGGTAGAGCCCTCCCCAAATCTTTGTTCATGAAACCTAGCCATGATGATGACATTAACAAAGGGAACTCCATAAATATCTTGTAGGAAAGGGCAGGAAAGGCCATTGTCTCCCATTGAACATATGTCACTTGGTGTAAGTTATTAAATACTCATTGGGATGAGGATATTAAAAGTGATACACTGTGACTGTTGTAATTCAGAGGGCCAGATACTTCTTACTTTAAGTTAATAAATCCAGAGCAAATTCTAGTTCTCCTTTGCAGCAATATATTCCAGACAGTGGAAAGTCTAATTTTTTTTGATAATTGGATCTCAACAGAAAGTTCTGCAGTAGACCTTTATGTGTGTGCATGCATTAACACAGTGTTCTAAGACAACAATACTGTACAAAGCAAGAACAGTACAGGGTACTCATATGGAGTTTATGCTAGAGAAGACAGGAGTATTTATTGTGATACACTGGAAAACACATTTAAATAGCTAATTATTACCTAATCTATAACAATAAATTCATTTTTAAAGATAATATTTTCTTACCAGCATCTGACAGTGTTTTGTAAAATAAGAGGTGCCCATCTGTTCTTCAGCTTTGCAAGAAGCACAAAGACTTTGTGCTGAAGTCTGAGGTAGATCTCAATAGTTCATCCTCTATTAATGGCCTTGATGAAGAACTGAGTATTTCTGTACCTATCGTCTTACTGGAATACAGTTCCACACTTTTCAGTGTAGAGAATAAAATTCCTTATTCCAATATTGTTATGGAATTTGAGTGAGTTTTGTCATTTAACTGAAAATTTTCATTAAATTATTTTGACTGAAAGTAGTTGTGATGCAGTAGAATTTAAATTACTTGAAAACTTCATGTCTTTAAAAAATACTTAGCTGTCTTTGATTTATTTTTTCCTAAAATAAGATAACATTTGATTGAAGTAGTTAGTTCATCCAGGCAAATGGTACACAAAATCTGCACCAGAGTCTCCGTCTGCCATGTAGAGACTCCTGTATCACAGGTTTTCTCCATAATTCAGACGAGATCAGTTTTTGTAACTTCTCTTGCTGTGTTAAAAGTGGATATGAGGTTGTTTTTATAGAGGTCTATACATTCACTGGCCTGTTCCAGGTTAGTTGAAATAGCAATTTGAAATTTTTACAATATGCATGCTGTTACAACTGTATTTCTCATCTGTAGTGTTTTGTACAGTATATCCACATCCAGCATAACGTGAAGAAAGAAAGCAAAAGGCAAAAAAATTGCCCATTATTCAAAAGACTGAGTAGTTCACGAGAGTCATTAATGGCCAAAAATTTCCTTTTTCTGAAATTTATCCATATGCCTTAACTCCATACACTTTAATAATCTATTAATTATTTGACATTTCCATCAGCAATATTCACATTTCTTTCTCCAAAAATCATCTGCATTACCTTTGGTTTCAGCACCCTCTCCAACACTATTTTTCCCAGAACTGTATGTTTCAGAGCAAACAAGGGAAATACACACCTCTCAGTGTGCATGTGCTACGAAATACAGCTGAGACACAATCACATTGTGAGAGAGAATAAGAAAAGGAGATATAAAAGCTCTTTTATTAGTACTCCATTTAATCTGCCCCTCACCAATGCTTTGCCATTTTACATTCAGTGAATTTGTGTTCATGCACTTTTCATGGTTGAAGAACAGATTTGATTACTGTGCAAACACATGCAGACATTCTCATTTTCACTTTTAAGTATAATATTGTGTGTACAGCAGCACAGCAAAGGTAGACTGCTCTGCAGAAGAAGAAGGACAGAATACATAGAATAGGTAGCATAAAAAGGCCTCACCAACATGGATGCAGCCCCATGATACCTGAGCAAAATATGCAGAGCAGAGTTGGTGACAAGAGTCAAAATCACCAGGTGAGGCTTAGGAGATGACCTAGGTGCAAGATGAATGCACAGTACAGGGTCAAGATCAGGCCTGAAGAGAAAAACCACGTTAGCTACAGCCTGGTAATTACCGGTTGAGCCCATAGGAATGAAACAGGTCCAAGTTCAAGCCAAGAATTCACACCCCTTAACCAAGATAAGGGTTTTAGCCAGCAAGGTACATGGCCAATATAGGCACAGCTGCAGTGACGTTGAAATGTGGCACAGACAGGCTTTAGGAATGACAGCCTCGGCTTGAAAACTGCTCCTGAGGAAACGTGAGGGGACACCCCACTAAGGCTTCTTAGTAGAGATGTTGAGAGGAACTTTTTCTGAGATTTCTTCCAGCTTTTGCCTTAGTATCTACAAGGCCAGCTGAGGCCTCTCAAGCAGGTTTCCCTTATCAGAGAGCTGGCTTTGCATTATAGATTTCCTTGCCAGAGAATTCCTAAGTGGGAGTGGAGCATGTTCAGGGCCCTGGACATCTTTGTTCTGTAACCTACAGGATAAAATTATTACCACTTAGAATTTATTTACAAGACTTGTCTGCCACGGTCTGAGGGGGGATGGGGCTGTGACACAGCACAGATGGGTCCAGAGTCAAGGCAGAGGTGCAAATGGAATGCTTTATTGAGGCGTGCAGGGGTTTTATGAGTTCAGGCGGGAAAAGGGCTAGAACATGGGGTGGAGCATGAGACAGAAAAATGGGGGAACAAATCGGGGTAGGGACACAGGGAAAGGGGGAAAACATGGGAGAAACTGGGGAAGGAAAGGGCGAACGGTAACTGCCTCCTCTCTGCAGCTTTCTCAGCTAATCAGAGGGAGGAGCGGGGAAGCAGGGAGAAGGCAAACTTGTGGCAAGCCCAGGCATGTCCAGGCTGTGCACTGTGTAGTATGGATACAATGCAATACACATATTTGAAACCACATAATAATGGTAAAGTCCATATAATAACTGTAAAGTCCATATAATAAAGTCCTGTCAATGGGACCCTGAGCAACTTGGTCTAGTGGAAGGTGTCCTTGTTCTTAGTGGGGACTTTGGAATTAGATTTTCTTTGAGGTGTCTTCTATGATTCTATGAAACCAAGAAATGTCTTCCCATTGATGATCTTTATTCAGTCCATTGAATAAGGATTTAACCACAGTAAAATATAAGCAAGAGTGTTGCTCCTTTTTCCAATGCTTGCAATGTGCAGAAGTAAGAAAGATAAAAAAAATAAAATATAATTAAATCAGAAATTGACAGTGTTTTGGTTTGGAACTATTATAATTTCTTCCTCTATTTCCTGTCTTGTTTGGCAATCGGTGAGCTTAGTAATGGGTGTTGGGGTGAGTAATTCACAAATTACATTTTATTAGGAGTACTTGGGAGAAAAGGGGGAGGCAATCTACTGCTCAAGTGACTGAACTGTTGGGTTTTTTTTAAAATTTTTATTATGTATGTTAAGCTCTGAAAGCTTTGGAAGGCACACAGGAAGGCAGCTAAGCACCTCATTATGCAGATGTACCAATTCATATCCCATAATACAAATAATAGATGCCTCTCAAGCATGAAGAAAAGCAGCAAAATGGGATAATGACCAAAAGACTTAAACAAGCTAAAAACTATGTATCACATTGTGTAAATATTCATAATTAAGATTATGGCTGGTATGCCAACAGAGTGAGAGAAGGAAATGAAGATGAAATGTAAGTATATTTCTCTGTTCAATATGTTAGACTTGTAGAAGTATAGCTTAAATCCTAAGAAGTGCCGACATGGATAAGTAGCTACATGTTATCTGAAAAAGTAATTAGGTTTTTTTTATTTTTTTTTCTTTTGCTCAGCAGAAAAATACATCACTTTTATTCATCTCTCTTTAAGTATTTCCAACACTAGCATGTATGGAGTCACTGGAGGTTTTGGAAAAATATTTTACCTATAAAACTAAGAAAACAGGAGTGAAAAAGCCCATAAGGTATTTTTAAAAGTCAGAACAGGCCAGCAGTAGTATTAATATAAAATAATGTATATATTACTGACTTTCCATTCTCAGTGTACTTTCAAAATTCACAGAAATTCCATACCTCAGAACATAATTCTTGCAAACTGTTTTCATAACAAGGATATGGAAAGGAAGCATTCATATTTAAACTGATTAATGTCAATTAAAATACAGTAATTTAGTGAGAAACAAACCCAAAATCTAAACCACCTTCTCTCCCCAACACCTTTTCTCCTAGGCTCAACATTGCTCCTTGATTCTGAACTCCTCTACCTTTTTCTCCCCTCTCTGAGCAGAGCAGGGGGATAAAGAATGAGAGATTGTCCTTGGTCATTGTGTAGCAGTTCTTCTCAGCCACACCTTCCTCCTCACACTTTTTTCCTGCTCCAGCATGGATCCTCTCCATTGACTATAGTCCTTCATGAATTGCTCCACATGGGCTCTCTACAGGCTGCAGCTTTGTTCAATACATACCCACCTGCTCCAGCATAGAGTCCTCTGTGGGCTACAGTGTGAATGTCTGCTCCAATTTTGTCCTCCATGAAATGCAGGGGAACAACCTGTTTCACCATGGTCTTCTCCATGGGCTACGGGAGAATCTCAGATCTCAGTGTCTGCAGCATTATTTGTCTCATATTTTTTCTCAGTATTATCTCTCACAACCGTTGCATAGTGGTTTCTACCCTTATTTAAATGTGTTATCATAGATGTCATCTTGTCCAAGTCCCCATCTCTAACAGGGTCACCTAGAACTAGTTGTCCTGGACCATTTCCAGACAAATTTTAAATGTTTCAGGTTTTGCCCATTGTCTCTTGTCCTGTCACTGGGCACCAACAAAAAAAAGCCTGATTCCATCTTTGGACTCTACCTTCTGTTATTTATATACATTGATCAGATCTCTCCTAAGTCTTCTCCTTCTAAACGGAACAGTGCCAACACTCTCAGCCTTCTCTCATATGTGAAGTGTTCCAGTCCCTTAACCATCCTTATGGCCCTTTGTTGAACTCTTTCCAGTAGGCCTGTGTCTCTCTGTTATGACCTGCCCCACAAGGGCAAGAGTAACCCAGGTTCTTCTTAATAGATCTCTTGGGGCAGATTAGAGGGAAATGACACTGAATGTAAATATATATATGTGTAGGACTTATTTTAGTACTATTTGGTTGCAATGGAAAACAGGTGTGTAGCCATTTTGGTTATATCTATAGTTTATGGCAATATGAAAGCACTTAAGAAAATGTATAAGGGAAAGAGAAAGGAAGGAAGAAAAAGAAGGATAAGAGTAAAAACATTCTTAATCACCACCCATGGATCTATGATGGGACTTGATTGTTGCAATTTAGTTGTCCATTGGTAGAAGTGATGGTCTTGATCCATAGGGGGTGGGGAAAGAAGCCTGTGAAACAGGAAGTCCTATGGATTAATATACATTCTAGCCAAGTGGGAATGCCTGGTACCTCCCCTGGGCAGGGGAAGCTCTCAGTCCTCTAGTGGAAGACCTCAGAAAATGAGTCTGGGGATGCTTTGGGGGTCTTTGATGGTTTATGACCCCTTCTAAGACATCACATCTGCCTCTCATGTCAACAGTTATGCCCCATCAGACTTTCCCTAGGGGAGGGGAGGAAGTTTTTACAACTGAGCAGAGTTGGGTAAGGGACAACAATTACCATGATAAAAGGCACCATCCCACCTTGCAGGATTTGTCTTCGGCAAAGCATGGCAAAGCATCCTGGCATCTCCACGATTGTTGTAAGTCATTAACCATTAACAGTCCAGTCTCCCACACTGTCTTGTAATGAGAAGGCCAAAAGTGAACACAGCAGTCCAGGTATGGCCCGAACAGTACTGAATAGATTCACCTTCCTTGACTTGCTGGCAATGCTTTACCTAACACGGCACAGAGTACTGCTAGCCTTCTTTGCCACAATGTCACATTACTCGTTCTTTTTCAACTTGTCCACCAGGACTCCAGGTTGTTTTCTGCAAGGCTGCTTTCCAACAGGATGACCCCTAATTAGTACTGGGAGTACAGGACTTTACATATGCCTTTTTCAAACTGCATTTAGAAATGTCAGCTTAATTCTCCAGCCTGATGTCCATCTGGCTGTCAGCAAAACCCCTAGTGTATCTGAATAGGGTTTTCTTCCCTGGGTACATGAGGTTCCTGACAGCCTGATTCTCCAGTCTGTGGGAGACTTAAGACTTTTCCAGGCTGGAATTAAGACAGTAGATTGAGCCTGACAGTAAGAGACTGTTCCCTAATTTTCATTTTCTTGGTTTTCAAATGGCACCAGCTACATAAGAAGATCTACTATGGCAAAAACCACACCAATATTTTAATAAACTCTGATGTCTCATCATTCCTGAAACAATGTCATGTATCCATAGCAATGATGAAAACAAGGTAAAATGAAAAAAAATTCTAATTCATTTTACTGGTAAGTATCTTTGATTCTTAAACAATGGACTGCCGATGCTTGCCTCTTCTGTGAAACAAGATTGAAGGCCAGGCAAAGACAGGGATTTCTATGAATAAATGTCTATTGTTAATTTTCTTGTGTCCTTTTTTGAGGATGAATTATTTTACAGACTCCAATTCAAGGAATTTAATAGTAGACTACTTTTAAAGCGCATAATCACACTCATTTTAACCTAATTCCTTCTTATTTTGATTTAGTGGTTGTTTGAGTTTTTTTCTGCAACATGTGTTCCTAACGTTAGTCTTTCTTGCAGAGGGTTGTTTATTCCTATAACAATCACTCTAAAATTTGCCACATTCATTGATATTCTTAGCAGAGAACACAAAATGAATGTACTTTTAATGCAGCAAAGGTTCTTTGCACAGTTTAGGAAGTGTCTTTAAATAAAGATATTTTAGCAAAGATTTTATGTTAGCTTCCATGGCCCAATGTGAACAGTAGATAACTTCAAAATGAAATTTTCCAGAATAAATAACATGTAGGAATGATTTGCCCATTTTTACTATGATATATGCAGTATTCTGTCAGGTTGCCACAAAACTGTCAAAAAAAAAAAAATAAAGTCCATATTTGTTGGGTATATTCAGTGATGATTTTAAGTGGAATATTCTGGTAGTTTTTCTTATTCCTCACCTTTGAATCACAGTTCACTAGATTATTTATTATGCAATGAGATTTTGCTACCTGAAAAGCAGCACTGAATATATTTTTCAGGTAACAGAAACTGTTTTAAAGGAAGACATTTCTGAAGTATTGGTGTTCACTGCATTATATACACATTGTGATGTACAGGAACATACAAAATAATCTTGAGGGAAAAATAGCAGGTCGAGCATATCAGTTGACATCAGAAACAAGTTTGAGACTAGCTGTAGGATACTGCTTGCTGATCATCATAGGGGAGACCCAGGGACACTTCATGGTTACACTTCAGGACTTCAGGGTTAAACTCACTGCATAATGTGACAATGATCAGAAACATTCTCATCAGAGACTTTTTGACTTCACAATATGCAAGGTACGTGAGATATATTAACGGACTGAATTCAATTTGGCTGCCAGCATATTAAAATGTAGTAATACCGACACTAGAGATTAATATATGTTTTAGTGGAATGAACTTTGCACTGAGTGCGAGTTCCTAGAATTAGCTTGAAACTAGAAGTGAAATTCTTTAGAAGACAAAGAATGAGTAGAGATAGATTAACCAATTGTTGACAAGTTTATTTAACACTTACCAGAATATGGCATTAGTAGACTTGAACAAACTCTACCATATACAAAGTTCCTAAAACTCAAATGTCAATTTGATATCAAAATCCCTAGACAGTGTTGTTGTTTGACTAACTTATTTGCTATTCATTAATTATCTTTTCTATTAGTATGTTGCTGTTATTATTAATGAAACACCTTAGATTCTCATTCTTTAACCCATTATTACAATGTCTCCTGTTTGAGAGCAGGGGAAAACTTTGTGATATCTATAAAAACATGAAGTCCTTTTCTCTGCTAAAAAAAATGAACCCTACAGATAAAAGTGGACATATATTTAAAAAATATAATAAATAAAATGCCTGGAGATCTTATCCCAAAGCTTGTGCTGTCCTCATGTTATTTGTGTCCAGTAAATTCTAAACATCCTCCATCAATTGCGGTTTTGATTGACAGAGAATAACTTTCTGTTTGTGTGCTATATCAGATTCGGATTCAGAAAAGCTACTATACACTAAAATTAGGAAAAAAATCAATATAATCACAAGAAAAATATGTGTTAACTGCTGGATATATTTGCTACAGAGATAGTTTTTCTTGAAAGCTTAGTATGATACTTTGGAAAGATGTTATAGTATATCATTTACCTTGAGAAAGACAAGAAATAAAATCTTTCCTTTAAATTCACTATTCTCTTTGAATTTCTATAATAAGCTTTGATGTTAGCTGCAGAACTCTAGCATATATTACCTCTATATATGTATCACTATTCTGGTAAATGCTTGTTTTGAGATATAAGAGAAGATTCTAATTAGCATGGCTTTCTCTGTGCGACAATATCTTAGACACTTTCCTAATTCAAAAATGTCTTCAAAACACTTCTGCTTGCCCATAAGTGCGAAAGATGATATTTGTTTTCTGGTAGCAGGCAAGGGAATCATAGCTTTCTGTGGAGAAGGTTAGAATCATTAAAATTGCAACAGAAGAGCCACACAAAAAAATCTCTAATGGGACATATGTTTATAGATCTAGTGTTCATTCAAGTTTTGCATCTCTGATGCAGGATGCTTAGGAGACTATTTCTACAGTCAAGAGTTCTTCCCAGAGCCTAATTCTTATCAACTGTGATGACTATTTACAATTTCTTTCTGGATATTCCCTCATGAAATGCACAGCTGGGAATATAGCTATTGTAAGCCTGTAGCTCAAGAAATGTTATTACCGTCATTGAAATTGTCAATAGCAGGGAATTAGGGACTACTGTGATGTGAAAAAAGTCTTAGCAATTGAGACACCAGCAAAATCCTGAATGTTCAAATAAACAGGTATTTGTTGCATTTGATTAAGATGTGATCTATCTTTAATAATTAAGAATCAAACTTTAAGCACACATACTAATGATGCAGTAAGCATGTGATAGATTGTTGGTTCTGACGGGGAGCCATGCTGAAAGAAGCCAAAAGCAAAGGGGTTATGTTCTCTCCGACCCAATCTCCAGTGTGTTTCACCGATGTCTATAAACACTTTTCCATAGGTCAAGATCTGTTTAGCATGAAGAATGACTTGCTGTTTTCATCAGTTAAAAAACAGATGGCTCTAATTTCTGGGATCTGGGTAGTATCAGATCATTCAGGTGCATGTTTGTATCTGGGTGCTGATCAGTTGATTCTGTCTGGTAGATGAATACTGTTATCTTCATCTTATGTGACTATGCTGTCATATTTTAATACATGCATGGGTAAAAGGCAGACAGAATAAAATCACAAATAGACCTGAACTATTTGTTCAGCCTGATAATTATCAGGCTGAAACACTGATAAGAACAGAGAGTTAAGAGACTTTGCATTCATCCTGCTAGGATCAGGACTGGACTGTATTGAACTTGCTTTGCCAAATGTTTTAAGGCTCGTCTGAAGCTTTAATTATATATTTTTTTTAATTTAGTTATAAAAGAGTTGTTTAGTGATGACTAACATATATCACCTTATCTATTTTCTAACTTGGACTAGAATCATAGACTCCCAACCACTGTTAGAGCAATGCTCTCTTCATAAAGAGAAGGGCCAGTTAAAGATCATCTGCTTTGATCACCAAAGGAACATAAGTTATTCTGGCTTCATGATAAGGAGAAGGGGACTTAAAATCACTTTCTGAACAAAATGTCCTGATTAGGTTCATTAGACAGATCTTAATTTCTCCCTGAATACAAATTGTTCTGATACTAGCAAATGGTATTTCTCTAGATTAACAAGAAACTTATACGAACAAGTTTTGACATTGAAAGGTACATGAAAATGAATCATTTCATAAGTTGTCATGAGAAAAGATACAACATGATAAAACAACACATGTTTCTTAACAGCTGTATTTAAATTCTTGTGAATAGAATTGAGAACTATGATATCCAGGACAATTATTCAGGACATATTTCTATCAAAGAATAATACTCTGATTTTTTTATTTATTGAAAAAGTTATTAATAGAAAGGTCTATGAAGCTATTGCAAAAATATGTATTTAAGTAAATTTATTTCATAACAGTACTAGTAAGATAGAAATGGCATTTGAATACTGCATTTACACAGAAAGTTAAAAATACAAATTAACACTCTACTATATGTTGGTTATATTGTTTATTACATGGATACAGTTTGAAAATAAGAATAACATGCTCTAATATGAATAGCAACGCATAAAATTGCAGAAAATCATGAGAAAATAAATGAATTATAAAACTTATCCAAACTTGTTCTGAAAGTATGCGTAAAGCTATAGACACAATCAAATAGAGACTAGGCAGGAACTGAAGCTTATTTCTACTGTCCTGTAACTATTAAGACAGATTCTTTGTCCTAAATAAGATGACTATGAATGCCTAACTATAATTATTTACTGCAGGTCTTCTCTGAATATGTCTTGAGATAGATGTAATTATTAATTATGTCATTACAATTCTGTCTAAAAGGCAGGTATTTAACTTGAAATAGTTAACCAGGCTTCTTCCGTTGACCATAGTCAACGAGGAAAGAAATATTTCCAGAAAGTATTTTGGTTTACTAATTTAGGGAGAAGAAACTGGCCATTGAAAATTCCTACTTCTATTCATAGGTTATAGAGAGACTGCACAGTGATTGCCAAAACCACAAACTATAAATATCAGCCTATATGTTCACTGAACATCATATCAAATATTTAGAGTTTCCACAAAAAATTTAAAAGATATTACCAGTAATTTTTGGTATATGCTTTTATATGATTTTACAGTCATTGTGTCTTCCATACAAAACTTGTATGTATATGTTCCTCAACAAGTGAAGTAGGATTTAAAAAATAAAATTCATTTTATCATGAAGGTAAATTATTGCCTAATTAAAGTTTAAGATAAACTTTCTACAGAAGTAGAGGTAATGTTAGGGGCCAATAAATAAATAGAACCACAGAACTTTGTTTTCAGGCAATTTCACCCTATCTATCATAAACCTTAGAGGTATAATGTAACAATTATGATTGATATAACAAACAATTGCTTTCTGACCCACTAAGCAAACAGATCTGTATAAAAATAACTCATGTCAAATTTATGGCCACTGTATTATTCTAAGAGTAAAATAAAACACACTAGTGGTAATAAATATGATTTGAGTGCTACATGATAAAATGCAGTGTGCCTCTGAAATCCAAATACCTTTCTGGAGAAACAAACAATAAAAATAAGATTGTGAGTAGATTGACTTCGGAAAATAAAAAGCATAAAACCCTATTCAATATCATTCTGTCATTACTCCCCTGTGACCCACTATGTATTACATTTAGAAGTGATTTGGAATGTCTTAATGCAAGTGTGTGTGACCACTTTCCTATTCCATATTCATAATTCACTATTTCTATCAACTCTCTGTGTTATATGTCTTCCAAAAAGCCACTGAAACTCCCTTAGAATGATGAATGACAGGTCCAAAGCTGATCAGAGCTTAGCGATCTGTGTGCAAAGCTCTTTCCTTTATGCTAGATTTGGTCATAAAGAGACAAGATTTATTTATTTATTTATTTATGTTTGTTAATTTCTTTTTTGTTTTTTTTTTTTTTTAGAATATCGGCTAAAATGACATTTTCAAGACACTGTAGCCATTTGTTTTTGCCAAAGATATATTTTTTCCATATCAAAGTTTGTAATTTCTGATTTTACTCTTTTAGATATGACTACTGTTTAACAGCTAGTGGTCTTGGGATTGCTGGGAGGGTGTGGTGCCTGAAGTCCAGGGTCACCACCTAAATCCTTCATTAAAAGATTGATATTAGTTCTTTTCCCCTCAGTAGACTCTCAGCCTTCTTCTGTGATTCTTTTTCTTCCTTTGCACTTTATTCCCTATAGTTCACAGGGTTCTTTAGAAGACTCTGTTCAGTTACCCACGAGTAAAGGAACCATCTTTCTGCTCCTTTTGGAACATTTCCCATCTCTACTAATGTCTATTTAAAAGTATATAACACAGAAATTGAGAACAGATATTGTTACTCAGTGCAGCTTTTCTGCATAGATGAAATGAAAGAATTCTGAAATACAGAGTTTTATAGGATGAGAAAACATTGTGTCATACTTATCAAGCTTTGTTGGTCTATGAATTGTTTATCGGGACATTATATATTGATGCCTTGCTTAATAATAATGTCATGAAAAATGAGTACAGTAACAAACAGTGGAATCAAAACAAAAGATTTCAAAAGGAAGGACTAAATATTTTTAAATACGCAACGCAAAAAAAAAGATGCAGCAAATTAGTTCCAGTCATTTGCTTTTACTTTCTTTGAAAATAGACAAAACCATTTAAAAAAATTAGACTTCAGCAGAACTCCTTAATGTTTTCTTTAGGTCAGGCTACTTTAATAACATCATGCGATTTTTATTAGAGGTCCATGCGTGGCCCATGAATTATGCAATTTATACTTATTATTCTGATTGAAGGCATAATTTCTTCCTTGAGAGAATACTAATGAAGAAGATGCTCATTCCGAGGACATTCCGTCAGATTTCTGTTTGAGGTTCAAAGTGAGATATTTAAGATCAATAGAACATAAAATGGCTGTAGCTTTATTTATATAAATAAATTAATATATTCAGAAATAAGCTTTATATTATTACAAGAGGACAAAGAAGAGGAGTTTGAATACCTAGTCATTCCTTTTGTTAAATGGGCATAAATATTCCAGTAGCTTTTTCTGCTCGGCTTCATTATATGCCCCAAAGCCTATAGAATTACTCACAAATCTTAGAATTTGTAAAGGTTCAGGTCCTGATCCTAAAACCTAATCTTCACATATTACTTTTTGATGCAGATGAAACTTGGGAAGTAATTTTCTAATTAAAAATTAAAATGTTTTTTCCGGAAAACAAGATGAAAATAGACAAAAAAGAAAAAGAGAAACTAACTTTTTTACATCCTTGAAATCTATGATTAGGCCTTACACATGTTGTTTGTATGCCATGAGAAGTTCCCATATCCATCATCTGACTTATTGTTGGAGAAACAGATACACTTTCTTTAGAAGGTACTTCTATCTCTGGCACTTTGTGAAAAACACAGTTTAAACTTGGATTTACAAACATTCTAGTAAAGTAGTGAATCATATACATTTGAATATTGGTTTAAAATTGATTGTAAATGTTTCATACCTTTACATTTCTATATACAAGCTGAACTACTAGGAGTAGCTTTAATAACCTGTAACTATTCACTGACATATAGATTGGTTAATAATCTGAATTTTCAGGTTTTCAGAAGTTTTCTTAAATATACAGACCAACTCTAACATTTCAAAGACTGGTATGCTCTTTTCTATGTTATATTCTCCTTACCTATGCAGGTGAACCAGTTTTTAATATGCCATTTTATTGTGTCTGTTATTTATAACAGATCCTGTTTAATCATGCTGTCATTTAATCATGCTTAAAGTACATAATAATCTTCAATGCTGATGCAGGTACAGTTTTCCGCTCACCTAGCTCTTTTCATTAGGCAGTTGGTTAAAAAAAACAAGTACACAATAAAAGTAAAATAGAACAAAGTAGGAGTGTTAATTTCCTTACTATTTTGACATCTTTTCAAAAAATGTCTTTGCCTTTATTTCTTCTGTTTTTGTTTGAGATCATCTCTAATTGAAAGCAAAGAAAAGGACCCATGTCACACACGTTTGCCCAACTCATATTTCCAGTGATTGAAAAAGACTCAAGTAAATAATGGAAAAATAAATTCTAAAATACTCCAACAGGAACTTAATGACAAGTTTACATGTGCAAAACTATTTCTCTGCAGCTATACAGCTATACAGGCAAGTACAACAGAAAGCTAAAGGAAACATAATCTGTTCTCTATAAACAATTGACTGGCACTGTGACAATAGGTTTAGACTGTTACCATTTTTATTTCTCTTTGTAGTGCAAATCATTCAAGAATGATTACTCCTTTTTTAACTCTGTCATGTGCAATAGCATTGTTTGCTCAGCCTAAATAACAGAGGAAAAAAAGAAAACCTTTTAGTTCCTGGTATAGGACACTGCCAGGTAAAGCATTGACTGATATAAATGTATTTCAGTACTTTTCATTAGAAACACCAGAGCTTGAAGAAAAGTAATTGTGAAAAAAGTTTGAAAAACTAACTTTTGAGATTCCCTGCAGATGGGAAAATTAATCAGTCATGATACAAAAGTCAATTATTAGTCTTAAATTTCAGCATAAAAGATTTCTGGTGGAGAGAATGAGAGAACAGATACAGTAGTGAAAAGATTTCACAAGCAAATCAACTACTGATAATACAAAGAATGACATCTCAGTATTAAGAATTGTATTTGAACCCTTCTGAGGCTGCAGTTTGGAAGTTTCCCATCTGATATAATCTAGTGTCAACACCTAGTTCTTTTCTAAAGAAGATATTAATATATTTTCCAGCTGTTAATTTTATTTAAAGACATAGAACTCAAACCCTGCAATAAATTAATTAATTTATCTCCAGCAAACAAGCTCTGTGAATCCCGAATAACTATGAATGTACTGTGGTTGATAGCCTCAGTCAATTGCAAACAGCACGAAAAGACTTCAAACAAGAAGTTGAAATAATTTGAGCTTGATGCTACAAAAAAAATGAATTATGTAAAAGCTCGTACTACATACAGATAGAAATAATAAAGTGTTTCTGAAATCTTAGCATGAAAACAATGTTTTAATCATGCAGGATTTTTCCCTTTTTAAAGAAAATATCAGTATGATGATCCATGTTATCCAGAAGAGTATAATCAAAATTTAAAAATGTAAAAATTAAAAAGCAGTAATAGAACAATTAACTGAAGTGATGGCAACTGCATTAGTATCTAGTCATGGTATTTCAATATCTTTGACTATTCCTGGATGACATTTCATGAACATATTTTAGCACACATGGGTTGATTTCATAGAATCATAGAATGGTTTAGGTTAGAAGGAACCTTCAGGATCATCTATTTCCAACTCCCCTGCCTTGGGCAGGGATGCTGCCCAATAGATCAACTTGCTCAGAACCTCATCCAACCCGGTCTTGAACACTTGCAGTGATGGGGCATCCACAACTTCTCTGAGCAGGCTGTTCCTGTGCCTCACTATCATCTAGGTAAAGAATTTCTTCTTAATATCTAATCCAAAATTTTTCCCTTTTAACTTAAAACCATTCCCCCTTGTCCTATCACTATCTGCCCATGTAAAAAGTGCCTCTCCAGCTTTTTTGTAGGTCCCCTTTAGGTGTTGGAAGGCTGCTGTAAGGTCATCCGAGAGCCTTCTTTTCTCCAGGCTGAACAACACCAGGTCTCTCTTCATAGGAAGAATGTATTTCTAAAATTGAGAAATACAGCAGAAAAAGAAGAAAATACGTGGCTCTATTCAGCCCAAGAATACCGAGAAGACAAACTAATAGTCTTAACCAATTTCTATCATTTTACATATATCAGTTCAGAACTGAACAAAGGCAGAAGGCTTGTCTCCTGGTGGCAACTTGAAAATCATCAGTCACTGAACCTCAGAGCATTACATGAATATACCAGAATATCATTTCATAGAATGGTTCTAGTTATCTTACTATAGCACTATTAAATGTGAGACTAACTTCTGTCTATGTAGGAGGGAGAAAAGTTAAAAAATTACTGAGTTATCGTGGATTTCTTCTTCATAAGTTACAAATAGCTCAGTTATACATGGCTTCTTACCACAAATGGCTTTGTAAAAAGGGAAATGTGGAGAATATCTTCCTGTGTTACTACTTATCTACACCTGTGCCAAGTCTTTCAAGAATTCTTTGTATATGCATTTCCTTTGTTACTAAAAAGAGAAGTTGTGTGATAATATTTTTATGAAATTCTTCATTTTCCTTAATTAGTTAACATATATATGCTTTTTATATAATGTTATTATGTAAAAATAAAAATATTGTTATTCTAAAATAACATCTTTCTTAAGTGTTTGGTGGGGGGCTTGTTGACCAGAATTATTGGATTTTAGAGAAATGAAGAAAGAGAAAGAATCACAGAGTAGTTCCTGGATCACGTCTAACTGTTCACTGACATTTCATAGTTTTACTACTTGGATGTATTATGACATATATAACCAAAACCCCACAAAATCTGTTGTTCTCTCTAGAAAACAACTCAATTTTCACTTAGATTTCTTTCTAAATTACAGAAAATTATTGTTCTGCCAAAAATGCCAAAGGAAATATGATTTCAGGCATCATACATAGTAAAAGTAGATAAATAAATGTGAAGAATGATAACACAAGTGTGTAGAACCAATTGGCAGGCAAAATACATCAGAGAAGATAAGAAACGAATAAAGGGGAGGGATTTCAACTCAGTAGAACACTTAGTCTTTTGAACAGGATACTAGCTTGGCTGAACAATGTCACAGTAAATTAATTACCTAAATACAGGAAAGAAAAAACAGAAGAAAATCGAAGCTACCCACGTTACTATATTAGTCCTACAATCTGTTTCTACCCACGTCCTATAAATTATAAGTGAATAGTATATAATTATTCTTAGTTTTCCTTCATCTCAAATACAAGGTCAGTAAAATATTGCAAACAAGTATATAACTATTTCATAAAATTTTAGTGCCGTAGTCAGATACAACATAAGACTTTTCCAGAAGGATATAAACAATGTGACTACCAAAGAAGCAAACAAAGACATGCAGTTGCCTGCAGGAGAACGCAAATTACAGAATAAAAAGGAATTAGGTAATCCTAAAGGATTACAAGTATTTAGGAGACCATCCCAAATACATAGAAATTATGACTGTCAAAATTGAGACAAATATAAACAGTATTAGGGACAGATCAGAATCCCTTTTTTTGGGAGTGGGTAAGGAAAATAAACATATGAAGGAAGAAGAGAAAATGTGGAGAAGAAAGAAGTCTACTTCTGTTCTGACTTCTTTTGTGAGGAACTCACAAGCTTGACCAGGTTAACCTCATTGCCTAAGAGTAATCAGGAACTGTAGTCATCAGTACAAACCGTATGGCATGAATTCCATAGTACTCCACACCCACAGTTAATATAGTGTAAGTTTGTTAAGGATTGATACTTTTGAATATATTGTCAATAAGTAGTGATAATGAAGAACCAGCCATCAGCACAGAAGGAATTTGTTAATGGATGCCTTAAAGGTACATATATTTACTCTATATGTCTGAATACAGATATAAAAATTTAATTACCATCTCATATTTGCAATTGTTATTTCACATGAAGCTGAAACCAGTAATTAAAAAAACTTTTTTAGTCTTTGAACGGCAACAGTGACAGAAAAGAAAGTTAATTAGGCACCATGGAGATTTCCCTGGGAAAAAAAAAGGTCAGAAGCTATATTTCAAGACAAAAGAAGGCTCATAAGAGAATACAACAACAGCAGAGGTTTCTTTCTGAAGGATAGTAAAAATGGGGTTTGGGGTTTTTTTAATTCTCCTGTTTTGCTCGAAATTAGTTTTCTGTTTACCCTACTACTCTTGCATCATTTTTTTGTATCAGGTAGATAATTTTTTCTTTTTTCTTTTAGAGGTCAAAATCTCTTGCGCATAAGCATTGTCCTTTAAAATCATAGAAAATCATATCATATTTGTTGAAATTTATTTTAAAAAGACATACCTTTTAATCCACTGATATGTTTGGTGGGTTGTCCCAGAACATTTATTTTATAATGATAGAAACTTTATTCATTCATGACCAGCTAATACCTCTATATTCTTTAATTGTTGTTTAATGAAAATTATTCTGAGCCTTCTCTAGTGTCCGCAATCAATCAAGAAAAATAATCATATCCCTTCTTGTTACTGAGGACAAGTTTAGGATTGTTGTTCCTTGGACAATTTTCTTTTTCTTTAATTTATTCCATAACCACCCCTCAGTGCATAGAAGTGTGATGAAAATACAAACTTTTATATCAGTTTTAGGATGTGAAATTCAAGTCTTTGAAATGTTCATTTCAGTCACCAGTTTTTTCAATTTATTGAAGTTTCTATGTTAAAGTCTGAGCCTCCATTATGCATATTGCTTTACTCGGGTTTCCTTTTAATGTAAGCAAAATTAATGTAATCTTTCAAACCAAGGTTCTTTCCTATGACCATCTCTCATAAATATTATTATTAATGACAATAAGTCTAAAACGATATTACTGTCTTTTAAGACCAGCATGGGAAGTGCTAAAAATAAATACTTTTAGTTCTTCTGGGTTGTTGTTTTGCCTCCTGTTCCCTTATCTCAGCAAAATTAAGGAGTTTCTATAATTTACAAGAAAGTACGGCAAAAAGTTATCATATGTACCCTTCCTTAGATACAGAAAATTTAGATAAACACTTCAAAAATTGGTTCTTCTAATGCCTGTTTGTAACAATAGGCATTCTTTTTCTCATTTTTTTGTTTGTTTTGTTGGTTGATTGAGTTTATTTGCTCGTTTCTTTATTTGTTTCAACAGAATTCCTACTAAATGCAAGAAGACAGCAGATAAAAAGTATGAAATTCAGATATATTATTAAAAACTGTGATGTGTTTAATGTAGCAGATGGAATTCAGTTCCAGAGGAAAAGAGACTATGGCTGACTACAGTTGGCTCTTATTACATTCAGAGGAGATTAAGTTAGTAAAGCCTAGAAAGCGATTCAGCTCACACTAAAGTAGATACAGAGGGTATGAGTCACTGCCTGAGCCTATTGCTGTAATTCCAGTTGTGATGCCTTATGGCAATCCGTCCAGCAAACAACTTTTTGCCCAGATCATGAGCCTCTGGGTGATGTGGCATTGTCTGTCAAGCCCACGGGTAGCTCAGGGAATCTAAAATGTCACTGGGGTCCTAAAATCTTTGGGCAAACAAATAAATCTCTGACTGTTTTTTTTATTGAAATATGACTTTGAGAACTGATTTCAGGTGCCTACACATAGGTGCCATTTGAGTATTCACAGCATCCACATGAGGCTAAGAGTCTGAAGATCTGGATTCTTGTGTATGTGACAGACAGAAATCACAGAGTACTTTAGGACATTTTAAATTACACAAGTTCCTTATGTATAAACAAATTAATCCAACCAGTAATATGGTTCTAGGTACTCTAAGGTACCAGGTCTGACCTGAAGTTGCTATTCTGTATGACTGTCTACTGTAAGTCCAGTGTCATAGGTGTGTTGTCCCATAAAGATGTCTTGGATAACCAAGTGGTAACGGGAACTCATGTTGAAGCAATTAACTTCTAAGTCAGGTCACGTAAGTCAATTTAGACTGTCTTGAACGTAACAGCTAGACTGAAGTCTGACATCCTCCTCACACCTACATAAATGCGCACATCTGTGTGTAAGCAGCTCATATTTGCTACTTGGAGATAAATCCTGTCTTAGTGTACTAAGACAATTTTAGTAGACTCTGCAGAGAAAGTTATATATCCGTCATGCATACTTCCATTTTTCAATAGTATGCTGTAGTATTTACCTTTGTGAGATAATTGGGAAAAAAGATAAACCT
This sequence comes from Pipra filicauda, assembly GCF_003945595.2. Taxonomy (NCBI): domain Eukaryota; kingdom Metazoa; phylum Chordata; class Aves; order Passeriformes; family Pipridae; genus Pipra; species Pipra filicauda. The sequence goes on from NW_024105175.1 coordinate 2,187,067, forward strand.
TCCATTCATTACTTAAATGTTTTGAATCATCGTAGTCTTTCAAAAATATTTATCTTTAAACATAGGTAAACTTAAGAGTTTTGCTTTCTTAAACACATGACAGTATGATTCTTCTGCTGTTCCTTCCCTGATTCTACTGAGTTCCTAATTTTTTAAATAAATTTATCAGGTAAAATGTTTTTGTGAGCCTAGAATGGATACGGTATACTCCCTTGTTACGTGAATCTGAATAAAAGTTGTTGAACAGCAACTTGAAGATCATTTTTCCTCTAGTTCTGCAGTTCTTGAAAAGAGTTTCTCTCCCTTATCAACCCCTTAACTCTGTAGTGATTGAAGATAAACTTAAAAATCTTGGCAGGGGGGTTGGAACTAAATGATATTTAAGGTCTCTTCCAACTGAGACTGTTCTATGATTTTATACTTCTATACTGAAAGAACTTGGTATATAAAAACAATTTTTTTATATACTCAAGGTGTGAGTGACAGGAGGCCTTTTCTCTGACACCTAATGCCCAGATATTTTGGATCTCTTCTTTTTCAGATTTTACATCACTTATAAATACTCCTTTCACATATTCTGTATGGTGAATACATTTCATAGAAGACAAAAAACAGAGAGCATGAAAAAGAATTCCACTTTCTGATTTTTCCCTTTAAAAAACAGGTCAGTTTTCTCTTGTACAGAGAAAGAGGGACCTTCTTTCTAAATGGAAGATGACTTGCTATTTAATATATCTCTATTGTTCTTAGTAGAATGTTTTTATAAAGCATGAAATTATTGTCTTTAGCTTCTTGATACATTGAGTAGTTTATTCTGGCTTTATAGTGCAAAAATCTTCAAGTCCCCAGCTAAGCAAGTTTCACTTCTGATAAGAACACTATCTTTAATATAGCACTTTCCAACTCCGATAAACAATGTTATTACAATATTTTACAGTATTTTGTGAGATATGATCCTTAATTCTAATGCATTTCTACTCTCAGCCTTATTAGACAGTGGAAACTGGTAATTAGAAATGCAAAGGTCAGAGATAAGCATGCTCACAGTCTTAATTTGGAAGTATCTTTATAATCTTTCAGAAATTATATTATCGGTGAAACAACAACAACAACATATGTTTTCAATCTTACAAAGTAACTAGAGAAGTAGTCAGAAAAAAATTAGTGAAATTCTATCTGGTTTACACTACCAAAAAATAAGTGAATTTATAGCAGGCATACACTTATGTGCACTTCAGCTCCAGATTACAGACACATACACTGGATTGTCTTCTAACAACTCAATGGCTACTGAACATATATTCAGTTGCCTACACAGAGATATAAAATGCTATTTGAGATTCTGTAAGGTATCTGATACATGTACATGGGATTAGTGACATGACAAAGGACCTATAGAAAGTTTTGAGTTTCTACAGGAGCTGTTGCAGGCTGTGAGACTCTCTTGTAACATCCTGATTACCCTTGGATACAATGCTGAGTCAATGAACTTAAACTCAATGTGTCTATTTCAGGTGACATAGATTTCTGTACCGACTACATGTCGACTGACTACGGTGACATCTTGGCTTCTTACTCTTCATATAGACGTTTACATGATGCATGTGTTAAAAATCTGAAACTCAATTATGAACATAAAGTCGATTAATTTTACCTAATGTTAACTAACCTATAGCTAGGCACCTAACCTACAGTAGTTATTTAGGGCTTTATTTATGTACCTAGACACATACATCTAACATCATTCGATTGGCTGCAGTGTAGCTGAGATACCCGAAGGGGACCAGCAGATCAAAAATTGTAAAAAAAAATCACATTCTTCTGCAGTAACAGTTGGATCTGTCAGAACACCCTAGCAAATCTCAGGTGACAAACTGCCAAAATTTAGGCAACAGATCAAGCTGCTAGATCTCCTTCGTTACGAATATACTGTGATAGTCAACTCTTTATGGTGATGTTTCCTTGCCTAAAATAATTAGTAATGAAAAAAGAGTGTAATTAAGTCCATCTTAGATAATGCCTTGAAAATAAAGAAAACAAATGGTGTTTCAGTAGTTCTTTGACTAAAGAGAGAGAATCTAGAACATTGATGTTTGCTGTTCACTGCCTACAGTTTGATAAGTAGATACCACTTTTAAATTTTTTTTATTTTAAAAAATAATGAATGTACCAGCTTTACTCAGTGGCATATGTAAGGTACAGAAAAGATACAAGGACTCCCTGAAACAACATCTCAGCCTTGGCCATATTGATCACCATAACTGGTCTACTCTGGCCTCCAATCGGGAGGCCTGGAGACACACCATCTATAACGCAGCTGTCTCCTTCGAGAACACACGCAGGATCACTCCCGAGGAGAAAAGACAACGCAGAAAGAACCGTGTATTGCAGAATACACCATCTAAGGAGTCTTTCTGTTGTGCCTTTTGCAATCGGATATGTCTGTCACGTATTGGCCTCATAAGCCACCAGCGTGCCTGTAGCAAATGTGGATAGAACCTTCCCAGATCTTCATTCACGAAGCCTAGCCATGAATGCAAGGTACAGAAAAAGCCAGGTGGAATCTTATAGGATGGACAGTCACTCATTCTGTCCATCTGTCTGTGAAAAGAGTGAGGACCATCCATTACTGGAAGAACACTCAGCTTCTATCACGTCTTTCAATTAGGTATATGCACATAAAAGGTTAAAAAAAAGATAAAAAGGAAAATTAGAATGGAATAGATGGTGCAATAAATGCAAAAATTTTGGTGATGTTACCTAAGCAGTTAGTTACAGATGAAAGCATTTTTGAGTTCATGTAGACACTCTTAGAGGTTTTGTTTATTTGTGATGTTAGAAAATCTGGAATAATAAAAAACAGATTAAATTATCCTTTATGAATGCATTGCTACAAAATACCAAGAAGTTAACATCTCACTTATCATACTTGCTGTAAACATTATATGGATGACTGATAGCACTGATCCAAAAAAAGAAATTTAAACGATGTTGCTTCAGTGTGAATCCACTTTCCTGATAAATTTCATTACTACCAATGCTATATTTACTACTGTATTGAATAACCCTAACCGCAAAATAGACTGGAGCAAAAAAATAAATTCCCAAAGGACATATGATATTACTTTCTGAGTTGCAGTTTCCAGAGAAGTTTTCATTTGCTTGTAAATAAAGTTTTAAGAAGTTTCAGCATTCCAAATATCATGTTTCTTAGTGAACCGTCGTCTAGAGGAGATTCATTTTGCTTCATGATTGCCATCTAAAATGTGGCTGTCTAATCTGAACTATTTATTAAGGGATCTCCTTTATCGTTTTCAATGTAGTTACCATGTTCTCAGTTAGCTGTGAATTATACCTTGACCATGTGACATCTTGTCAAATCAATCACAAAGCTTTCAGCCCCAACTTCCACCACCAAAGAGAGGATCTTTTGAGGAATTCTGAGACTAGTGTTGGTCATAATGGTAAGAGAAAGACTGGAAACATGACACGGAAACAATTATGGGAAGAAAGATGGCAGGATAGACTATACTGTTTTATTTTTAACATTTTAAAAAATCTATTCATATCTGTTGTGGAGAAAATATTTCTTTAAATATTGAATCCTTAGGGTAGCCACAATTACACAAAAGTCAGTGCAAGAAATTTAATTCTATTATAAACTTATATCTTCCTCCTTAGCAATTCCCATTAGCCATGCTTTGCTCTAGTATTTATGAATTCAACCTATCTAGATATTAATCTGCTTGACAGTGCTAATAACCTGCTTTGTAAAATCTTGTTTGTGTGCCCTACCACCGGTTATCAAACAAATCCCTCTTGCCAGAAGGAAAAATAGTGATACAGATTCAAATACTGTAACAATAGAAGACTTTGTGATCATCATTTACTCTTGTACCCTGTAGAACACAGATGATAAGATAGTTAATTAATTTCCACTTAAGGTCCCATGCTCTGTGTATTTTTTTTTAAACAAACAAACATTTGTTCTCAATGCATAGAGTGTAATAGGGGAGAAACTAATCATTACCCTTGATAATTTGGTACAATGGCAATATGTGCTTACTCTCCATTAGGATCTATTAATGTTTCCTAGTTTTAGCTAGCTATTCAACAGAAGTTTGCTTTGCTTTTCTTAATTACAATTTGACTTTTTTTTCTTCTTAGTTTCTGTCCATAAGCTTATTCATCTTTTATCCACTTGACTTTGCAAATAGCCTGTTACACAATACTAAGTCCAGGGAATTACAGTATTTTAAGTACAAATAAGTAGAATTTCTTTCATTAGCCTCCAGTTTAGTCTCAGAAAGAAAAAAGAATGCGTGGACAGGCTTTGATATCACATAACATTAAATATAGTTAAGGAATCATCCTTTCCATAACTAACAGTAACAAAAGGCAAAAATTTGACCAATGTCATAACCAGCTGTGCTTGACACTCTCACCAGCCTGGACAAATATCTATTTGATAAAAAGAAATTTTGACAACAAATACAGTTCAGTGCTAAAAGTCATACTTCTAAATCTCAGGTGACGTTTTGCTTATTCACTGAAGAATAAAACTCATGTAATTGCCAGTCTTTATTGATATTTTTAAGTTTTTCCTTTGTTTCATATACTGGTATTGCATCCACTTGTCTTATATTTTTCTGGGTTGGAGGGGATATAATGTTTGTATATCGCAATTAAAATATTGATAAGTGGTACTCAGGTGAGGATTTGACTAGATCAGGTTAAAAGATGCAAAAGGTAAAGCTGGCAAAGGTTAATAGTCCTTTTTAGGTGTTTATGAAAGAGGTGACTGGTGAACACAGAAGGAAACAAGGAGTTTAAAGGAGTGAAAAAAGGTTTCAGACCTAAACAAAAAAAAGTCATTCAGTCATGCACTGATGTCCAGCAATAGGGATGCAAAAATAATCCAGAGATAACTAGGCACTTACAGTTGAAAAAAGAAAAAAAGAATTTGTTGAAGATACAGTTTTCCTAGTACTTTCTTGAAGTGGGGGCAGGATGGGGGGGAGTTGAGGGAGTGAAGTTGCCTTTTTGGATGGATATAGAGTAGTTTCTTGCACAAATTCAGGGTGATAAGGAGAAACACCAACCAGTAGGGTTTAGTGTGACAGATCAAAAAACACAGGAGTATGTGATATCCTGGTGAGCCCTATACACACCAATAAAGGCAACATAATAATTGTGTTAGACCATTAGTTCATAAGCATCGTAGACATTTATTTCAAGACTGTTGTAACTTGAAAATACCTAATACTAGTTTTATACCTAATTCACAGACAGTTCCTGATTGCTCTCTTAAATCTTTAGAAATAGGTTTTACCATGGGCTATTTTTTTTTCTAATGCTAAAGAAGAAATTAAACAGTTTTGAAAAATTAGGACAGTCTTGTAGAATACCATAAGTCAATGTGAGAGACAGTTATAATTTGTTGCATTCAACCTAGAACATAATAGAACATGAAATATTATATGAATATATATGAACATTATAATAGAAACACTAATTTTCTTTCTTTCTAATCCTTTAAAAAATGACTTAAAGAGGGAGCAAGTTAATTGTATTTCAGATAGACTTAGCTAAATAGTTTTTGCCAAATTAAATAAATTAATAGAAAAATTCATTTTTCTCACTTGTTTAAAATAATGCATTTTGTCTGCCTCCAATGACATTTTGTTTGGAATCTAGGTTATTTCAAATAACAGTGATAACCACAAAAAAGAAATAGTTTATTTCGGGAAGGGCGATATGTGAATTGGTTAATTATTTATTATCATGCAACCTGAACTAATGTATTTCTTTACCTACTGGTAGTCAGACATGTAGAAAATCTATAATTTGAACATATATTATTTATATATAATTTGGGAGAAATAAGCTACTTCCATGAATAACTAATATTAAATAAAATATTATAAACCGACATTTAAAAATAAGTAAACTATTAATGAGACAAATTAAATATTAAGAAAACAATTACACAACAAAGCTAATCTCTAACACCTTAGTATCCTGAAATAATGTATTTTTTTACCTGACAGCAAGAAAACATGTATAAAATCTGTTATTTGAATATTTAAAATTAATTTAATATTTGGGAGAAATAAGTTACTTCCATGAATAATTAATAATAAATAAAATATTATAACCCAACATTTTACAAGAAGTTAAATAAAATAAACCAATAAAAATTAAGAAAACAATTACAAAGGAAAGTTAATCTCTAACACCTAAACATCCAGAAAATTATGCAATAATAACATTGGCATGGAAAAGAATCTATTTGTCTTTGAGAGGTCAGTGCCTGATTCAATTCAGTATATCTGCACTAGGATCTACTGGATACTGAGTTGTCCTTTCAACATTCATTTTCCCACAGAGATGTACTATCAGAATTGAAATAGATAGGAAACTCATTGCTTAAGTATTGTTTAAAAAAATCTCTTGAGAACAATAAATTCTGTATTTGACTTCGAGTTTCTCCATAACAAAAACTTATGGAATGAGATTAAGATACATTACTAGACTGTACTGACAGTTTAATTTATCAGTTTAAATGATAAAAACAACAAATGACCTGACAAAGTTTACAATTCTGACTGATTTGTTGTGTAGAAAAAAATTGGTGTTAAAAAACAATGATAAAACAAGAAAGAATGATAAAGACCACAATTAAATTGTTACATACAATATTTTTAAGTAATCATGACCTTAAAATACGTCATTACTAGATCTGGCTGTAATGTGGAATCTTTTAAAGTATTTAGTTTGATTTCTTTGAAAACTTATTTATATTATCTTTGGGAAACTAGTACCATTTTCTTTTTTAACATTCCCTGGAAATAAATTCCCTTCTGTTTAATTAAATAAATATTTGCCCTGAAGTCATCTCATTTCTAGCGTAGTTTCGCCTCAAGAGATTATGTATGACGTGGAGTTATCTGCCATCTTTTGCTGCATTCACTCAAGTAAAAATGAAAGACAGCTAAACTCATTTATTCACTATGGAAAAACAGGCACTATTATGGTGTTTTACCTTCCCAACAACAAATAAAATCAAGTAGTATTAAAAATTATAATCAGATAGAAAAAAATCCAGGCATTTATAACACACACTTTTGTAAACAAAATTTTGGTGTTTGTTTTTATCCAAGTAAACATTATTTTCTCCCCAAGTATATCTAGGTATTCCTTGCTTTACTGACAATATATTGTGGTTTGCAGTGACAATACTGTCCAAGATGGGGCCCCCTGGTGGTCTAGTGGTCAGGATGCGGCACTCTCACTGCCGTGGTCCGAGTTCGATTCCTGGTCAGGGAACCCCTCCGGGCAGATGGAGCTCATCAGCCCTGTAAGGCCATCCATCTAAGAGAAGGTCACTCTAAACAAACCTACATCCTGAGGACCTCGCTGCCACTGTCCGAGCTTCACTCAGCCCCAGCAGACGAACCTCAAGATTAAAGGGTGGGCTCAGTTCAGCGCACACTGTGTCTCACCTAAAAAATCCACTGCGCAGGCTCGAAGGGTAATGACCTTTCCCAAATCTTCATTCGCGAAGACTGGCCACACATGCTGTCCAAGATTTATTTTTGCTTTTGCATTCACACTGTGATTATCCGTAGAAGACATTCTATCTTGATAATTTTGGAATTCAACATCCTAAATATTAATTTTTGAAGTATGTTTTGTTTGTTTTTTTTAATGAAGTGAACCAAAGCAACCAAATGGTTTTATAATTTTTAGACACTGTTAGTGAATTACCTTCGTCTTGAAATATAATATTATACTGAACTATTGATTATAAAAATTTTACTGTTTTCTGAATTTAGGAATAATGAGCATGATTAAAAGAAAATTTTTAACACGTGTCAAATCCAGAATTATAGAAAATGTTTTTTCAGTACAGGAAAAATGTTAGTAAGAAGAATAATCATTTGAAAATTGTATCTATCTTTGCATTTGCTGCAAGTACTATTTGAAATGTTATCTGTCTTCAACTGTCTTATTCATAACTGCAACATTTAGTTTTCTTATCTGCCAGTTAGAGAATTATGGGTTTTTTTTTTCCAAATTCTAACCTCCAGAGAGAGAAAAACATGTGACTGTAAATATTTAAGACTGTAATACACTGAATATAACTAAATTTAAAAATATTTCTAAAGAAATTAAGGAGGATTTTTCTGGGAAAATTAATTCTAAAACAACACTGATGAAAATGAGGAATAATAGCAAAACTGTGTTCATTGTACTACATGTTGCATATAAATCACCCACCTCTGAAAGGATATACTAAGTATGGATAAACATCAATAATGAAATCTATATATCCAAATGTAGTAATGTAAAACTTTAAAACCCTTTTTCTAAAACTTACCTGTGTTCTCTACTTATTCAATGAATGTTAAGTTATCATAACAATAAGGCATATAAGCTGACTTGTACTTAGTTTACCATCTGCAGTATCTACATATTTCTTATATATCGGGAGGGATTCTTCCTGCTCAGATGTTTAATTTTTTGAGATTGCAAAACTTATCAATGTTTACCAAATTTACCAAAACAGAGAAAAACAAGTAAAAAAGAAAATGAAACAAAATTAAAAACAACAAAGAAAGTTTCAAATCAGTGTTATTTCAGTGCAAACAATTCGACCTGTTAAGGTGAAATATTTTCTATCAAGACTAATATATGGAAAAAATGTTCAAAGTCATGACAGCTGAATGTACACTGTGCTTCAATTTTCTTTTCACTGTGGGCTGTTTCAATAAATTCTTAATTTAATTATTCAAAGTACTGGGCTTAGACTTTGATAGCAAGGCTTTCAAGATGATTTTCAGGTTCAAAAAAACCGGCATTTCAGTGGGCTCTTCTTAACAATGATCCTGATTATATTTTGCTCAAATCTCCACTCAGCATTCACCACCATTCCTATATCTGGGTATTTTCTCCTCACGTATTTTCCATATCTGTGTTTTCTCTTATTCCATCTCCTAAGTGTCTTACTTTCTCTATAAAACTGATTTGCTTTCCAATTCACATTCTATTTCACCTTTGACACCTTGTTCTCACCTTCTCACCTAAAGATTCTTCTACTATTAATGAACTCCTACATTATTATTATTCTGGGAGAAGGTCTTGAACTTATGGTTGATGGTATGTCGCAAATTACTGAAATTATCATAAAGTATTTAAAAGTGCTGAAGATATGCCTGCTAATCACACTCCTCTAATATCTTCTAATTTTTTTTCTTGCCTACTTCTATTTCACTGAATACCACTGAAATGAATTCTTTTGTACCTACCATTTCCTTATTGTGTAATAAAAGTATTACAATACTCCCTTAATTCTGATTTTATGTATGGTCTTCTGTCTGTCCACTTTAACTATTAATGCAACCATGGAGAAAAATCTAGACAGAACTGAATGTGGGCTATCAGTAAATAGTCTAAAAAGTGTCATCTAAGACAAGTAATGAAAGACAATTATACAAGCTCCAGCTATAAGCAATACAGAAAGATTAATATCTTCAGGGAATGTTAATTTCCCTACTGTCATTGCCTGGATTTTCTGGAGTGTCCTAGTCCTTCCATCACTCCAGGCAATTATTTCCTATGTTTCCTTTCCAAAATCAGCATTATTAATCCTCAGCAATATGTTTAATTATTGGCTTTCATATTTTGAGCAGTAAATAGCCTACATTTCTTTTCTTTGCCTTTGTAAAAATTTATGTATACTATGTACGTATAGTTTACAAAATACAAACCAAAAAAATCAATATTGAAAGATGATTTTTTTATCCCTCACACATCTTTGTATTTCAATTCAATTAATTTTCTAAATCTCTAAACCATTTCCTTATGAGATCCGGATCACTTTGCCAACATAAAGAACTTTAATTGCAAGATTATTATGATCCATTAATGAATCAATAAAGCAAAGTAATATCAACAGAATATAAAAATAATATTTTTTCATATGTAACTATCAGAATGCTATATTACAGTTTCCAAATATAACTGTTGTCTTTGCAGGTAGAGAAAATGACACAGAGAATTTGTAGTCTAGCCAGTATGTAGAGCTTCAGAAACACAGTCATTATAAACAGGCCAGCAGTTGTGAACATCTATCAATGCCTAGAGAAGGAATGAAAGATGAACTAAGTCCACTTTTACTGTATTATCCTTGTCAGGAAAAATAATGCTTTCTAAACCTCTATGCAATAAACTCATTTTTTTCCCAAGACAGATTTTTCTGGAAAATTTTATCATTTCTCAGATAGTTCCTTTGGCTATTTTCACACATTTAAAGATAACCCTTTGGTTAGAGTCAAACACAAAACATCCAAAATGTTTTAAGTAAAGCAATACATTACTGTTTGCTTCAAAAAGAGTTACACTACCATCTCACAGATGACTGTGATTTGACAGGATTTTCTGCCTCCTGAACACTGCCTGAAAACTTCTTACTATTCATATGTATACTAATTACACAGTTGAAATCACTCAAATTTCTTGAGTTTTCAAGTTTCCAGTTAGTTCCAAAAATTGGAAAGAAAGGACCGCAAAGAGTACACAAGACAGCTACAAAGCAAAGGGAATCATATTATAATATGATCTTCTCATTAATTAAAATGTGTCTAAGAAGTGTTTGACTGGGTAGTTGACTGGTCTGAGCATATGGGCACCAGCTCAAAGGTCAGTAACATCATGCAGCAGAGTATAGAGAAGAATCCTTGAATCACTTAGCACTACAAATAATGCAATGTTGTCCTGTTATTCTTGACATAGATCAGCAATTAAAATAATTACTAAAACATGAGGCAAAGTATTACACTAACAGTAACATATAATGTAAAAAAAAAAGAACTCAGCAAGTAGAATAAAAAACCTTTCTAACTGGATATTAAATTTTAAGATTTACTAATTTAAAGTTTAGACTAGGGTAAAGAAAATGAAATCATATCAGCTACGAAAAGTGTAATTTGCTTCCTTCACATCCTTGTTATCATTAAGCAGTTACTATATTAACCACATAACAGCATAACTAAAAGGTAAATAAGCACCTGAGTTCAACGTTTTTAACATTTCTACTGATCATAGAATCATAAAAGCATGATAGAATCATAGAATATTATACATATCCCTGGTTCACAGGATAAATTTCACCAGCAAATCATAATGAGAGGATGTGTAGGCAGCTTCCTTTTGGAATTAGCAGTTATACCATCTGTGTGTTCATATATTTCTCTAAAAATGCAGCAAGTTCTGTCAACTAACAATGATGAATAGAACTGTTTTCTTCAAAGAAAATCCTAAAAGTGTCCAAAAGACCAAAATGTCAGGTAAGCCTTCCATGGGCAGGATCTGCACTGTGATGCATGCTGGCCAAAGCCCCAATAAATGCTGAGAATTTCCCAGCATTTGAATGAGCGTAGTGTTTGCTATATAATCATCTTTTTCCTTGTAGTGTTTGTTCTAATAAATTGCATTAAAGTGATGCTTTAGGGAGTCTAAATGTCTTATTTACTGGGATGATAACAAATCAGCATCTCTTTGTGCAAATCTGATTTCTCTGTGTTTGTATGTAGTATACATACTGAATACTAAATAACATATGACAAATGCCATTTACTATTTGATATACTACATACTACATGTTTGCATGTGTTTTCTGAGGAAAGAACCTTTAAAAACATCAGTTGCATTCCTTTAAACCTACATTATGCACATATTAGGAAGTATATAGTTGGCTGCACTGACACTTTTGTTCATTGAAACATTCAAATTCTGAATATACAGATCAAAAAGGAAAAAAAAAATAACATGTCATGGTGTCAGATGAAGTCTGTGATTATCAAATGAACTACTTTGTTAAACTGTATTTTTCAAAATAATACACACTTATCTTTTGGAAAAGATGAGATATCCATTATGATTCAAAATGCTGTGATGCATGATGATGGTGAATTGCATTTGGTCTATACATGAAGATGGAAACATGAGGCAGACATATAACATCCCAGATCAGTACAGCTGTGTCATACTGAATCATTTATTTTTTTAATTTTCTCCTAATTTTTGTATGTACTATTTTGATAGAAAATGAATAAATTAATACAAACTTACAAGAAATTATATTTTATCTTTCATGAAGTACCTTCAAAATTCATCAGGCGCCTATGACAATAGAATGCCTTGACCAGGTAATTTAAAGCTGCATTTATACCATCTTAAGTGCTGCAGACATGTACTCAGGGATCAGAAGTGGGAGTCAGAACCTACTTCTTCTAATACCTTTACCACTTATTTTTTTTTAAAAAAAAAAGGAGAGAGAGAAAAAAAATTAAGCACATTTTATAAGAAACACTAATCACAATGTAAGTATAGAAAAATCAATCTTGGCCATAGTGTTCTGAAAAGCCCAGAGTAAAATAATGTTTTTCTCTAGCAGTTTTTCAAATTGAAATGGCAGCAGCTGGGAAAAGATGACAAGCACTAACACTCACTCAGGTCACAGATGAGGGTATGAAATTAGTGGTCTATTGCTCAGATCACATTTCACATTTATCCATATTTTATATGACTTAAAGTATTAAAATAAAACAAAACTCATGCTCTGATGGAGAAAATATTCTCATATGTTCATAATGAGCACATTTATTTACAATTTATAAAACTATAAAAAAGATGGTTTTCCCATTCACAAATAAAGAATGTGGCCTAGGACGCAAAATTCCTTGATTGAAGAATTTTCAAAACAATATTAGCTACTTACTTTATTAAAATACATGTTGAAATTGTTTATTACAGTATTTGTGCTAACTTTAATGAACAATCTATTCTGGTAACTTATAAATTAATTTTTTGTACAAGTTTTAATTACTGAGGTATGATGTGCTGAATGCTACTTTGAATATGATAGTGTAATAGTACATTTTTCAAAAATCAACAGAATATAACAAAGCAGTAATGCTCAAGGAAGATCTTGCATTATTTCATCTGTATTATGGAGAAACTTGAGGAAACTGAAATTATTTATACTTAGCAATTTGCTTGATAATTACTTCAGTAGGCTTAAAAACCAGTATTCATGCTACCAAATTTGATTCAGTGTGCCAAACACACCCCTGGCTCCTTGTTAATCCAATTTTTTACCTGGAGCAAAAGCACTTAATTTTCTATTTAAGACTGCATAAATGCAGCTTTAAATATTCTGGTCACAACATTTCTATTATCTTATATGCCTAATGAATTTTGATTCCATTTGAAAAAACAAACAGTAAAAAAAATCGGTTTTCATTACTGAGACACCGAAGAAAGATGTGGCAGCTAAAGTAAAGAGAGTGAGAGTATATTTACTATCCAGTCTCATTGTTAACTAAATAACTCACTGCTCTGACAAGCAAAAGATTACAGCATAGCTAAAGGATTTACTGCTTTTTGTTTCCTGGAACTGTGAGATTCCACTGGGTGATCACCACCTCTGCCATTAGCTTATAACCAGCATATTGGTATGAATGGGTTACATGATTCTTCCCCTCTTCCTCTTATTAATTTTTTTCCTAATATATCTCACTCTGATTTTAAAGCCAAGGGTGGAAATCGGAATGAGTACAATAAAACTGAGAGCTAACCCACTGATCAGTCATTCAAACAAAATAATTGAAGTGTCTGTTGTTGGCTTTGAATGTCAACTTAAGCATCATTGAAAAATTGGATAGATTTTCAGAGGCTTGTTCAAAAGCTTTAAGATCACAAAGATCTCATTTTCTACATTTGAAACACAATAACAGCCAATTCAACTGTTGTTGGATTTTGATTTTCTAACATGCGAATACATATCTTATCTCAAGACGTCCTTGTAGTTCTGGCAGCTCAACAGATGAAAAATTATGAGTTTGGGTGCTTGTCTTGTCTTGTCTGTTTCTCTTTCTACAAGATTGAAACTGGTCTAATTATTGTTTGACTCACTTTTTTTTTTTTCCATTTTTAGTGGTAGGAAATAGAAACTTGAACACAACACAAGTGATAGTCTAGATCAGTGGTCTCTCAGCCTGTTTGATCATCCACCCTTGTCAGTTAAAGTTTTGATTGTAAGCCCTCAGTATATTTGTTTATGAATTATAAATGCACTATGTACTACTGAAGTTCTAATATTTTGTTCCTAAGCCAAAATGAATCATGCTATGCACCCTTGTCTGAAACCCAGTTTGGAACTCACTTTTATAGATTGAGGTGGAGAAGAAAACAAAATTTCTTCTGTGAATTTAGATTGAATTTTTTTTTCAGGACCAGGGAGGGAATAAAACAGCAAAAAACCACCACCACCGCCACCACCAAAAATATTTTAAAATTTTATTATTTGCTTCAGCCAGAACACTCTAAAATTCCTTTCACATAATTAAGTTTTCCAATTCTGTGTGAGAAGAAGAGAAAGTTAAATATCTTTGAAGACTTTCCCAATCAAAATAATATAATTGATTGCATCAATTGAATCTTGAAAAAACACAGTTACTGTAGTGTCTTGATCACATTCCCACAACAGGAATTTCCTTGACAAATATTGTCTGTTCTGCTGACTACGCAGTCTTCATCCCTTTCATCCAGAAACAATTGCTTTCCTTTCTTGTACACAAAGAATTTAACATATTTCAAGGGATATACAGAAAAGTAATTTTAAAGTTAAAATTATTTCCTATATTGGAATCCTAGGTAATAATGTCAGCCTATTCTTCTAAGATTATCAAGAATTTGTTGGTATAAATAGTTGTATCACCTTTTGTTCCTCAAACTCCTTGCAATCTCAGAAGAAGACAGAACTATTGTTATCATTGCTGGTTCTATTTTGTAGAGTTAGATTTTTTAGTTCAGGTAACCCAATGTTCGGTGCATTTGGTTTTGACCAGAACTACAGACCTAATAACCAGGAGTGGGAAATGATCGTTACAGCATGAGTAATTTAAAATAATGTATTAAAGAAAAAAAAAAGTTTAGAAGATGAGACTTCAATTAGAGAACTATTATTTTTTCATTAAATTCTATATATCTCAAATATTTGATATATTACATCAAAATTACATTGGTTACCCCTCACATATATTTACTTAGATAATCACCAGTTTGTTCTTTGTGGGATTACATGCAATTCCGAATCTGAAAATATTTCATATATGTATAAGTTTTAATAGATATTTTAGCACAAATGTGGTGATAACATGCTAAGCTTCACTAAGTCCTTCCAGACTATCCAACGAAAGTCAAAATTAGTACTAAAATATTTTATAATGCCAGCTATTTCGAAAGAAGTGATAGATAATCTGTTTCTGAATGTATTTGACAACCATGAAACAGATGCATCTTAATCCAAAATAAATACTAAGAAAAGATAAAAAGTATATTGTAAAATAAATTTCTTCTGTATGTTTCTCTGGCAGTTTTTTTTAATTTTCCTCTTCATCCAAGCTCTCGATCTGCAGGGCTAATCAGTATCAAGAACCTTCACATAATACTTATGCTCTTAAGAATTTACATGACCTTAAAATGTCCCTATGAATAATACTGTGTTTCCATTTGAGAGTGTCTTTTATTTTAAATTTCACTCTACTTATAGCAAAACATCCAGTTTCAAATTTTTCCCTATGATTAAAAGTTATTTTCTCATTAAGCTCAAATTCAGCCATAAATGAGAACGTTATATCACCAGATTGTTGTCTTAATGAATATAATTACTAATTTAAGTATATATTATACAATTATAAGTTTAATAACATACTACTAAATTAATGAGCTTATAAAATAAAAAATATAAATGTATTGGACTTTAGAAAGCAATTTCTTCTAAGGGAATATCCTCATGAACATGAGGCAGCACACCTGCATGCCTAGGCACTTAGAACAAGTTGTACAATATTCAGCTACAGAAAAAAAATTGCAAAACCAAATGAAAGGGAAAATCATATAGAAGGAGAGCAAAATTCCAGAGAAATTGCTTTGCATTTCATATTCTCTAAAGTGAGCATATAACTCATTCCTTTATGTCTCATTGGAAAATTTTATGTGCCTCACTAGGAGACATTAAAGTGTAATTGCAAGTATTCATACCTAAGAGACTGTCCTGAAAACAGCTACTAGAACGTGCAGTCATTAGCTAGCCTCAAAATCTTGATATTCTGCAAACACCTACGACTTTAATCTATATGTTTCTCAGAGATCTCAATGTTCTTTCACTTCACATACCAAATAGCAATGAATTCTGGAGAAAGGCTCAAATATGTTCAGAAATAAGACTTTTCTTTATGTATATCATGCACTTAGTCTGGCAGACATTCTCAGAATACGCTTAATAAACAGAGCTTTAGACAAAAAGCTCTGTGTTTAAATGTAATTTCATTTTCTTTTCTTATTGAGGAGTCAAAGTAGTCATCTGAAAGTAGACAGAGATTTGATTCCTGCTTCTGATTGAGTGGGACATATTGTGTCCCAGTATTTCTTTAGATCCCTTTGTCTTTTTGTACAGTACACTGTGGAAACCCCAATCAAAAGTGCACAGTTCTCTGCATGAATCCCATGAGTAGTTTTGAACATACCCTATGATTTCCTCTTTCGATTATAGGATAACCTCATAAAATAGGCATACTGTTTATACCTGCAACAGCTCTATCTTTGGAACTAGTTCCTCACTTCCTTTCCCTTCTCTTTCCAAAATTAATGTTCATGGCATGTTGTATTGTTTGTTTTCACTTAACTTTTCACATTGAGTAGTTAAGTTTAAAATATCCAGATTCCCAGAATCAGAAAGGTAAAAGAGAGAAAATGTGGAGAGGTAGATAAAGGAAAAACTGTGTGCTCAAGCAAAGCAAAACAAGGAATTCATTCACCACTTCCATGGGCAAGCAGGTGTACCATCCTCTCCAGGAAAGCAGGGCTCTATCAAGCCTAACCATTACTCATGAAAAAAAATGTCGTAACTCACACACACACACACACAAAGTAGCTTGGGATTCTTGTCCTAAATTGCAAATATTTCAAGATTATAAATGTTAAAAAATACTAACTTGTTATGCCATTTCTGACCATTTTTGTTATTGTTTACACGTACTACTTCTGTTCTGTTGACCTTGTCTGACTGCCAGATCCTCACCCAGCTGCCCTCTCACTCAGCAAGACAGGGAGTAGAAATTAAGATGAAAAGCTTGTGGGTCAAGATAAAGACAATGAGATCACTTTTCAAGAACCCTCTTGCGTAAAACAGACTTGCCTTGAAAATAAAAAAAAGAATTTATTACTGATTAAAATAGACTTGGGTGGTGAGAGGCAAAGAAACTACAACAGCTTTCCCTCAACTTTACTTCTAAGGAGGACAGGCACTAAGGAAATGGGAAGGGATAGTTGGTGTCAGTTCATAATCGTTCCTCTTCACCACTCCTTCCTCCTCACATTTCTCTTCTCCAGTAAAGTATCCTTTCCATGAGATACAGTTCTGCAGGAGAAACATGGAGAATAAGTCTCCATTGCCTGCAATTCTTGCCAGAAGAACTCACTCCTTCATGGGCTCTCCATAGGCTGCAGCTTCCTTCAAGAAATATCTACCTGATCCTACATGGTCCCCTCCACAAGCTTCAGGGGAATCTCCGATACAGCACCTGGAGCACTGCCTCCTACTCCTTCTTCTCTGACCTTAGTGTTCACATGGTTACTTCTAACTTTTTTTAAGTTCATGCCTCACTGCTTACGCAGCATTTTGGCCATTCCTAAATAAGTCTTCCCATCCAGGTCCATGGTTGCAGGACTCAGCCATGCCCTGTGGTGGGTTGATGGAGCCAAGTGGAACTGTGTCCAGCACAGGGCAGCCTGTCTTCTCCTCCCTTACCACCAAAACCTTGCTACTACACACAATTCAACCGTACATCAGAACAGTTAAATAAGTAGATTAGTTCTGAGAGCAATAGCAGAGGTTTAATATAAGTCGATCATTCTGATCAGAAGAGTTATTTTCCCAGGGAGAGGTAATTTGCAATGGGTAAATAAGAATACCAAAGACAGCAATATTTGAAAGCTTAGAGATGTGAGACTGGGATTTCTGGTAATGGGCAGAATGAAGTTTTCAATTAGTATTTTCTACTCTGTTCAATCCATTAAATAGAAGTGACAGAGGTAAAGCAGAATAAGGTTCAAAACAGGAAAAAAATCCCACCTTGATATAGTGAAAACAACTTTCAAGTAATTTTCTTTGCACAATGAAAACCCTTTTGCATCTTTAGAAATTGTATAAAGTGGATGATGACTTTTTGAAGTTACTAATTTCTCTAAGTGGTATCTTAATCTCATATTCTCTGTGATAGATGTTAATCAAAACAGTATACAAAAGACACCCATATAGGAAAGCAGCAGCTAAAGCAAGTATCCTTTGTAAATAACAAGCATAAAAAGGTCCAATGGTATGAACAGAAAAAAAAGCAGAGTGACTGAAAACAGGTAGAAGAACAGATATGTACTAAATAGTCAAGCGGTATTGGTAAAATAGATGGTATGGTTTCAGATGGTTAGTGACACAGGAATACACATTTAGTGCCATCGCTTTCAAGGGCTATCTGAGTGACATTGGAAGATACTGGAAGTCTCTAAAGTCTCTCAAGAACCTGAGAGACTCTAATATGCTGATTTAGGAGGAACACTTGGAAGTTGAGCAAGATATCCTGGCACATTACGAATGGCACAATAAGTTCAGGAAATCAGATGTCACTAGTACTAACACTCCTGTTAGGATTAAACATGGCATTGCAAAACTAACTCTTTTCTTAAATTAATTAATGTTTCCTTTCTTTTGAGTTAGGAAATATATATTTGAAAACACACTTTGATGTTTTATCTTTATTCATAAGATAGGGAAACACTGGAGCAGGTTGCCCGGAGAAGTGTGGCTGTCCCATCCTTGGAAGTGTTCAAGTCTAGGTTGATGGGGTTTTAGCAATCTGATCCACTGGAAGGTGTCCCTTCCATGGCGAAGAGAGCCGAATTGGAACTGGATGATCTTTAAGGTCTCTTCCAACACAAACAATTCTATGATTCTATGTTATAAGTTCCCTTTTAGGTAATAGATAATTTTTTGGACTGAAAATGTTCTATGTAAATATTTTAGGGAAATTAGAACTATGTTATGTCATGCATTCTTTAAAGGTAAGAGAATTCTTCAATACAGTTTCAAGTGAGATTTTTATGATCACTGAAATGATTGACAAAGAGGAAAGATATTAATTAGTTCTAGTTTCTAGCAAGCCTCATTACATAATATGTTGCAGAAAGTGCTGGTGATCAGTCTCATGGCACTTGACCTCATCAGATATAACAGGATTTGTTAACTAAATTAAAAGAGTTAGTAGCTTCCTTTCCACATCCCCTCCCAAGTTGCAACAAAATGAATAAAAAAATAATTTTTTATAGCAATTACAAAAACTTGTGGGGAAAAAAAAGAAATAAAAAAGAGAGAGACAGAATGGAAAATTAATGTGAGCATCACAGCTTGGTATTGACTGTCTCTTCTTGTGGTATAATTTAAATAAAATATAAAGTAAAAAGATAAAATAAATTATATATTTGATGCAAGTAAATTTTATAATATTTTAATTTAAATACTTCAGACCTAATGCCAGTTGTCTAAAGCAAAGCATTTCGAGTTCCTAGATTAGGTAGACACGGATATGTATTTTCTTAAGTTCTAAGAGCTGACTAGGGTCTCTTCTTAAACACCTGGAATTTCCTTGTTCCTTTGTTTACCAAAGACTTTGTGTGCAGTCTTCAAGCAAATAACAAACATCTTTTTGATTCTGATTTCATCAAGCAAAAAGTGTGTACAGAAGCATAGGATGAAATGCAAGAGTATAGAAGAATACTTATAAGTATCTTGCTTAAATGGACTGCTGTGAATATTAAAATTGTATATGCATTCAGATGGAAAAAAATTAAGCACAACTCCACAGGAAATCATAAACAAATTGTTTATGTTTTAATAGTCAAATGTCAAATAGTCAAATAGTTAAATGTTTTAATAGTCAAAATGACCAGACCTGCACAACATCCTGAATCTGGGGAACTTTAGCCATGTCCCCACGTTAGCTATGCAGTCATGAAATAAGTAGAGTGGCAGCAATATTTAAAGCTACAGTCATTGTTATATGAGCTCACAAAATCTTCTCACACCAAATACCTTCCTCACATTCTTAACACCATAAAAATGTTCAGTATGTGAAAGAATAAAACAGATCTTGGGATATCCAAGACTGTTATTTGGCTTAAAGGTACCCCATCCCTTTGGGGATGTTCTGACTTGTCTATGGCCCTCTAACTGCTTTAAGCACTCCCTCCATTCTCTTGAAGTTCACCCCATACCTGATATGTCAGGGCTTATTCTGCAGCCCTGCAGAGTCCTGAAACTACATGTGAGATATGGTTTATATACATGGGAGAGTCTTCCAGCTCTGCCAGAAGTTGTGTAAAGATTGTTCGTGTAGTACCTATTCTCTGCTACTTCTAAAGCCTTTCATGATGTTCGGTTATTATAGGTAACCATAGTCAAATAATGATTATAAATAGTATTTAAATAAATAGCTGAATAAATACATTAGGTCATCCAATTCAATGTAATATTTAATTAATAATTACACACTAGACAAGTAATTTGATAAATGTGGCAATAAACACCTTTCAACTATGGAATAACCAAAAATTGCTAGAACCATATACCTTACTGCAGCTTATTTGAAGGTGGACAGAGTAAAGTCCTGTGAAGTGTTCCTCTACCTTTTTTTTTTTCTTTTTTTTCCCCTTTAATTTGTATTTTCTGTTCCTTTCTCCCTGCAAAATCATCTGACTGTTTTAACTTCTATAATCTGTGCTTGAGTTGTCAGTTTTTCTAACAGAACTCTTTCAACTAAATCTTTTCATACTTCTAAAAATAAATCATAGCTATAGTTATATTAGAAATACATGCAAACCCTGTATTTTCTAAAGAAATCAACTTTGTCATTTATTTTCATTAACCTTAAGAGCTTTCAGCATCTAATTTCTGACTTAATAATTATTTACAGAAATTTAATGACACTGTTTTTTTTGTGTCAAGAAAAGATTTGATAGTTATTTTGTTTTCATAAAGCAGGCCAAAACATACATAAGAGTAGAATAATTTTCAATTTTATTTTTCATTTTGATATCAAGACAGCTTTTATTCTTTCTTCAAGATCTAATCCATTTCCATATTTGTGAACAGTTTACTTCTCAGAAACTTTTATTTGTAGTGAGGTTGAAATATATTTTAACCTTGATTTAAACAGTATATTTTAGCTTAGTTGACATTTAACCTCTAGGATATATGTGCTTGCTAAAATAAATACTGCTATTTGTGGGAAAAATGTACTGCATTTTATGGAAAATGTATCATTTTGTTCAATCCTATTGTAGGCTAAACCTAAATCAAAGCTTTCCATACTCCTGAACTATTACAAAAAGTAACTGAGTCCAGTCTTCAAAGACATGGGACACATGAGCAGGAGGTCTGTTTTCAGTAATGTCTTCACCTTCGCCACTAAGCATGAGGGGCAGGAAGGGGTCAAGGGAGGAGTAAAATATTTTGAGATTAATAATTCAAAGGTGTTCAATATTGAAGGGTGTTCAGAAAAGCACAGGTATTTATTGACATTTTGTAAGTGTCTAGGGTTGTATTTTATTTATCAGATTGTTGATAGTAATCCTGGTGTACAATTCACTGATTGCCATCTAGTTTTCTGTGATGGACAGATGAATAAACTGCATCTGTCCTGATTTGAGTTAAAACAGGTGAGCTGAGATACCCTTCAATAAACTTGGTAGTAAAAGACTTAGTAGCCCTATCTCAGGTAAAAATTATTTAATTGAACTTAATTCAAATAGGACTATTATTTCCTTCAAACTAGAATTATTTTAATTTAATCTTTCTGCTTTCAGAAGAACACAACTAGGACAAATCAATACATTTAAGCATAAGTACTGATCTTAAGGCTTTTGAAAGTGGTGGAAATAATCACTCTGTTTTCAGCAGCATTTTGTTTAAACTATAATTGCATATACTGAAATCCCTTTGTTTTACCTTATTTCATGCCTGGGTGAAGGTTATAAAAGATTAATGACCCTAATAAACTGTGAAGTAAAACCACTGGATTTTCTACAGGCCAATACTCTGTACAGAGTCTAAGCAAGAGCAAGTTCTTAATTACAATTTTTGAATTTTTTAAATGTACGATAATTAATTTTCTCATACATAAATCTCCTCATCATTACATTTTTCTCATGTTGCATAGTGCTTTTAATACTATTTGCAACTGACACTAAAATTAGGGTTAAAGAAAAAAAACAAACAAACCTAAAACCACAACAGAAAAAAAATCCAAAAAACCAATTCGTCTTTTTTTTTTTTTAAGACAAATGTAACCACTTTTGCTTTACGATTTATATTCCAAGTAGATTGTTAAATTCTTCATCAATCTGAGTGTGGTATTCATGCTATTTTAGTTCTTCTATTGATGTCTGATATTTCTAGGCTATGTCTTTTTGAAGATATGTTCCCAAACAACAATAAATAGAGAGAGAGAAAAATTTAAAACTTAATTTTAATTTTTAGCATTTTTCCCAGGACACCTCTTGGAAAGAGTAATGTGTCTCACTTTCAAACAGACAATCAAGAATCTTTTAACTTGTTTTCTTTTTTCCCCTCTTACAGATCGTTCTAATAGCAGAGACCTATTTTTAATATCTATGGAATGGACACTCACATGTTATAAATTCTACTTACGTTGATCAGTGTTTGAGAAACATGGTTGTGTTTTTATAAGAAATGTGAAACAATGTCATTGTTTTCATTCATTGCTTTCATTCTAAGTAGTAATGAAATTTAAACAACTGAATTTATGTTTCATACTTCCTTTATACTTCTCTATTCAGATATTTAACAACTTCTCTTATTTTAGTACTTTATACATCTTGTAGAGTTTTCAGTATTGCTTATGCATTTCATAGTATATATCTGCAGAATCTGTTGATTCTCCCCAAGGATTTATCAATTCAAAATGAGCATTTTCAAAGAAACTATTACTGTGGGAATCTAAGAAACTAACACGATCCCAGTTTTAGGGGCAGAAACTGGAATGATTTATTGGACTTACAAGTGGATGTTTTAAGGGTCTGAAGTTTACATATTCAACAGGGGGTTGAACTTATTACAAGTAGGGGGTTTCAGGGGATGAGGTAAGGGGAAAACCCAGGTTACACTTTTTGAGGTCTTAGGAATTACATCATAGGGAAAACCCACTTATTTTAGGATTACATTTTGGGGATTTATGTGGGGGAGAGATATCCAATGTTTACAGAATACACAGGATACACAGAGAGGGGGAAAACAACAATGGATTTTATGCAGAGGCTTGATAACATCACAGCACAGTGTCTCTGTATCTTGGCAGGACATTCCAAAGAGGTGACATCCTGTCTGGTCCTCAAATGTATGTTTTTTTCCCCAGCTAAGGCTTTCTGCTGAGACCCAGCAGTTTCTTTTTCTGGTATCCAAATTTTGGTTTGCTACATATTACTAAAAAAAATTCTCTTTAAAACCAGTCATGATATAAACCTGCATTCCCCCCAAGAAAAACTTAGGGGTTAATCAAATATCTTGGAAAATATAATTTAATTTTCTGAAAGTACTGAAATGCATTAGCAAGGGTAATTACATTAAAGTGGAAGCTATCTCTTTTATCAGCTATTGTCTTTAACTGGATACATCTTTACAAGCAAAAAAATGATGGACTGCATACTAACTCTGTTATGTGAAACTGTGTGGGGGGGAAAGGTGATTCCTCATGATCAGTGTGATTAGATTGACAGTAGGTACTTCTTTTCTATAAGGATTCTCCATAACAGGTTTCCTGATGCTAGGAAAGGAAAGGAGGGAGGAAGGAATAGAAAGAAGGAAGGAAAGAAAGAAATCTTTATCAGATTAAATTTCTCTTAAAAAAATTAAGTATACCTAATGTATCTAAAACATCCAAATTTGTAGAATATAAATCTGAACCAAAAATAAAAGTATGTTTAAAAAGTTTTGGTCTTGAAGTATTTCTATTATTATGGAAAGCAGGAAAAGGTAATCAAGTATGATAAGGGAGACACATAGTTAGAAAAACACCTCAGATATCCTCGACTATTACATTAATTTCTACCAGAATTCAATTAGTATTTCTGCAAGATACATTCCATAGTGAAATCCTCCTATGAGCTTGCTAAGATCCAAGACTAGTTTTGACACACCTTAGCTGCTTACCTTTGACTCCAAGCTCTGAAAAATTTGCTAAGTTATTAAAAAGTCTGTAGATTGGAGTCATCCAAGATAAGGAAAATAGGACTGCAGAGAGAGGTAATTGAGACATGAATACTTAGCAGATCAAAATTTCCAGAAGGAAAACACTGATACAAAAGATTGCAAAATCCTAAAGCTCCAACCCCCTATAAACCCCTGAAATACCGCCATCCAAATCAACAAACCAACCAACCAACCCCAAAGAAAGAAAAAAACAAACAAAAACCAGGCAGAAAACAGCAATTTAGTATTGGCAAGGATCAAGCAGGGCACAACTGTGAGCGTGCAAATATGCACAGCCCATTGCAGCGTGAGTGTGCAAGGCACTGCTGTGAGTGCCAGTGCACTGAGTGTGTGTCTGAAGGGCACAGCACAGTACAGGAGGTGCACAGCACTCTTGTGGGCACCTGATGAAGAGCTGCAGCACCTGAGCATGCAGGGCACTGCTGTGAGTGTATGCAAAGTACTGGTGCAGTGTGTGAGTGTGAAAGGTGCTGTTGCAAGTGTGCTGAGGCATGTGAGCAACAGGACACTGTTGTGAGCATTGGATGTAATGGAGAAGCTGGAATGTCCAGAGCTGCAGTTGGTGATGGCACGGATGAGAGCCTCTGGGCAAGGATTGAGGGACAAACAAATGAAGTGAGTGTCATCGTGGGAGTTTGCTATTGGTCACCCAGCCAGGACAACAACACTGATGAATTATTCTTTAAGGAAGCAAGGGACACCTCCAAATCAACTCCCTTGTGTTTGTGGAGGAATTCAACTTGCTGGTTCTTAACTGGTAACACCACACAGCTGGTTCAAACAGTTCCAGGAGATTCCTAAAACTCTTGGATGAAAATTTCTTGTTACAGGTACTCAGAGAGCTGACTCAGAGACATACCCTCTGTGATTTGAGGCTTTTTCCCAGAGAGGGTCTCATGGATGAAGTGGTGATTAGTGGACAGTGACCATTTGGTCATTGAGTTTCAAATCTCTGGTGCCTTCCCTGCACCCAACTTGTTCCCGAGATGGACCAGGCACAGGTGAGCATAGCTGGAAAATCAGCATCTTTTTTTAAATATGTCCACAGTGATTCTACTCCGTGTTACTCCCTCAGGATGCCATGCAGGCTCCTGGCCAGCTGCCATCTTTGGGAATGGGCCTGGTGCTGGCAGCAGAACACTAATCCTTAGGCTATTGTGGCATGTAGGGGCACTGGAACAGCCTGTGTAGGGCCCAGAGCACCCACCTGAAGCATGAGGGCTGTTTCTTGTGGAGAACCCCCTGCTCACTGAGGGCATGGGATTCCTGCAGGTGAAGGGGAGGGTATGGGTAGGTAATGGGCTGTGCAGGGCAGGGACGTGGCTCTCTGCCCTTGCTGCTGTCAGTGGCTCTCTGAACTCATTAACAGCTTAAAAATAAGTATTCCAGTGAAATATTTAATTTATAATCCTCAAAATCCATGTTGATATGAGATTAAAATTTTGTGGATGCTAGAAATAGTCCCTTTTATGATTTCAATGGATAATACTCACCACTCAACATTTCTAAATCTCATTCTAGATGCATGCAAAGGAGCACTGGCCCTCCACATTTGCAGCTCTCTGACCAACAAAATAAGTAGCTTGTTCTGATTCTCACCAAAAGCATGATTCAATTGTTTCAGTAGAGTTAATGGCATACTCTGTTTCTTCCCAGTAAACAGCAGTTGCCACAGGAACTGTGTTTTCTTGGTTCATGTGGTTAGAGGATTTTCTGCTGTTTATACTGACAGTGCAGGAAACCATCACTTATTAGTACAATGACTACAAGTGATGTAGTTACTATCATCATACATCCCAAAATTGTCACAGGTCTAACCACTATTATTTGAAATCTAAAATTCATTTTAATGATGTATCTCAGGTTTACTGAGGTATGATACGTTCCTTTCTGCTTCAGTGCTGGTTATCAAAGAAAGGTACTGGATCTAAGCGGCATCCTTATGATGGTGATGAATTAGTCTTCTAAGAGATCAGTCATGTGGGGAGAAAGAACAAAGTGACTACAGCATCCACTTCTATCTGAAATCACAGAAGCCACATTCCTGAACATTTAGCAGAAATAGGTCAATGCACTAATCTACATATATCTGCTTCAACCAGCTTGTTACTTTAAAAATGCAGCCAACAGGATAAGCACTGATATTCGTAAATATTTCCTGCATGTTTCATATTCAGAGTTAGATTATCCCTACTTTACTGCTGGCTCTGCATTTATGCAACAGCCTTGCTGGTGTCCCGGGGGAAAGAAAGAAGGAGCTGTAATCTGCTGGTATTTTGGCAGTTGATAATAACAGCATGTTCAAATGCTGTAATAAATTCTCATTCCTTATACAAAACTACTCATCTAACAGGACAACAGTAGGTACAATGTTGCTGATTTGTGTAGGTGCATCATACTAATTTATACTAATTTATTTTTTTTATTCTTGCTTTGAGGAATCAAGAACTTTCAATTGCCAGAGGCAATAAATCAGACATGACAGACCAGTGAGTTAGGAAAATCCTGTGATGAATTTTTAAGTACCTCCAGCCAAATTCTAAGAATTGTCCAGGCATCTGTGATTATAATAAATTTTTATGTTAATAAAGAGACTGACCTACAGCTACATTCCTCTTGTCCCACAGCTTAGTAAGCCAGTGTTCTACATCATGGTGACCTTTCCTCTGACTAAGTCAGTTTGCCACAAATCCAGAAGAAGACCACAGACACAATTTTCTCTCTGGAATCCTTTATGACTGGAAAGATATTTCTGATTTGTCAGCAAAGCAAAAAATTTAGTTTCTTAGCATTGAGTACAAATGAATAATTACTAATTAATTTATTAATAATATATTGTTGGCACTTAGTATCTGTTCCTAACAGTGACTTTTTTAACCCACTGCTTGTAACCCAGTATATCTGGGTCTGCTGTAAGATTTCTAAGGGATTTCTAAGCAAAATCCTTACTCATCTAAAGGCATTGAGAAAAGAATTTCAACAATCTCTCCTACTCTCCTATAGCCACCATTCAAACATCAGATGGTCAGTTGAGAGTCATTAGACAATAGCTCCATTTTCAAAACAGACTTTTTGTTTTGTGTAGTTTCTTCTTTTTCAATAATTTAACCTGATCTTCTATACAAATTTGCATAGAAACTTTGGACACTGATTCTTATTTATACTGATGACTTTTAAGGCAAATCTGATAAGTGAGTTATACATCATTTCAGGCCTTCTTAAAGTACATTTGATACAATGGTATTATTTAGTACAACCAAAAATCACATGGTTTCATGTTAAATACCACTAGTGCACCTCCTATAAAAGGCCTACAGTATAATAAATTAAAATATACATTTAATATATGATGTAAATACATTCACATACCCATTTAGATAAACACATAGAAATATTTTCCATCCTTTTCTGTCAGAAATCAATTTTAGCCACAATATTAAAACTCGACTTCTTTTATTTCCAAACTCATTCTTGTTTGATGCCCAAAACTCTGTGCAGAAATTCTGTTCACAGCAGTAAACTAGTACGTAAGAAGCACCTTTTTTCCTGTTGCTTCTTCTTGTATTCCACATTCCTTGCACTTGGAAAAGTACTATCAGCTTCAGATGTGCCACACTTTTCTCTTTCAGAATCAGTTACAATACTTAAAATGTAGCTGGATGCCACGATTGAGAGCTTGAGTTCTCTTCCACGTTATTTGAAGTGCCCTGGTACCCCTTGATATGCTGCATTTAGAAGGAAGCACAAAGCAACCATACCACAAAGATTAACTTGTTGCTGCCAGATTTTTTTTAAATTATTAAATTGTCAAGACTTTCTAAACACTCTTTCAAGCTTTGTGACACTTCTGTACTCACAGAAGAACAACACAGCAAAGCCATTGCTATTTGTTGTAATCCCTTGTTATAGCAAGAACAGCAGTTAGAAAGCTTGCTGAGAAAGGATTTTAGTTTTTTTTTTCTCCTTTAACTACTTTTCATATACTGCTACCATGACGTTATCTTTTTTTTTTTTTTTTTAATTTTTAAGCATAAAATAAAGAAATGCAATAGTAGGAGGCTTTTTAAAAATTTTTTGGTTGTTTTCCGATATCTTTCGGGGATGCAAACTGACTTTGTCTTGGTTATCTTTTTACTTAAGTTAATTTTTCCTAAGTATGAATGATGGACATAGTGCGCTCTCTGTACAGATGGTCTGTTAAGCTATTACTTTTAGAAGCTGGTCAGAAGGTACTGTGGCTGGAACATGTTGGCAGTCTTTTCTACCCATCAAATAAATCATATGAATATCTATGTAGTACAAAATACATATGTGTATATATATATAAATATACATATTAGTAGTAAAATTTATTTAACTTGACATAAATCTTAAGTTCATTTTCTGTATTTGTCTTCAAGGTTTTTCTTTACTGTGTCTTATTTTTCAGTTTACTTTATAGAAATACTGACATGTGAAACAAAAATTATTTTTCCCAGCATATGCTCTTACCATCAGGATATTTTTTTTATGTACTTAAGAGTTCTCCTAGTGTTCTTATACAATTTTTATGAAACATTGATTAGGTATGTATAATGAAATTATTAGCACTGATAATTTCAGCAGTAATTGAAAAGTGGTCTTGATTGCTGAATTCCCAAGGATATTATCTGTAACAGATGATTTGATTTGATTAATTGCACCTTACCTCTTTTAAATTATGTGAATATTAAGTAGATGAAAACAACCCAACCTCCCCAGTCATATGTTCTTTCTGTTGTTTTAAGACAACTAAATGCTTAGTATAGAATGCAGACAAATTCTAGGCAAAGAAGTTTGCCAAACATTACCATGAAGCTCCTGCACTGACCTTCTCCTCGCTGGACTGCCTTATTCAAGTTTTACAGTAGGTGAGCAGAGGTAAGGAAGATGGGCCATTCTCCCTTCCTAGCAGCGTAAGGGGACTTGCTATTTTTCAAGGTTAAGACAGCAATTTAGGTATTTTACCAAAGATATGAGACAGCTGAAATCAATGATAATAATCTAATGGATTCAGAGATCCAATTTTTTTGCTTTGATGGCAATGGACTCTACTGAGGCTGGCCTAAAGAAGAATAGGTGGTGCTTTCAAATGGAGCAGCTCTTGAAGAAAAGATCTTCTGTCACAGGCCTGTTATAGAAACTACTCTTTAAAAGGTCAGCTTTGTTTTCCCCCTCATTGTACATGCACCTGTACAATAGGTTCAATAGATTTACAAGTCAAATCTCAAAGACAGTTTTATTCCTAACATATACTTAAACTTCAAGTTTCTATTTTACATGATAGGAATTTTATCTATAATATTCTGAATTTCTTAGCCTTAAGCACTGCAATAGTATCCTCCTCTAGAGTTTTATATCTCAATAGGATATTATGGGATTTCAGGTTCTTAATTAGATTGTATTTCATTTAGCCACCTATAGCTAGGGGAGCTGAAAGTGGGTCTTGGAAATCATATTGAAGGAAATTATTCTAACTCATTCACCTGATGAAAGTTGAATAGCATATTGAAGTTCTGGACATAACTAAAATTGCCAATATTTAGGTAAGGCAGAGTACAGGTTAAACAGGCAGTGTATTACTAAAATTGACATATCTCAGACTAATGAATCAACCAAATTTTAGAGCTACATGTACTGGGGCTACCAAAATAGGTTCAAGAAATATCTGTTTTCTTAATTAAAAAACCAATTACCACAACAAACCCACAACTCAAAAAAAAATTGAAACAAACAAATAACTACCCCCCAGAAAACTCACAACTCCAAAATGCACAAAAACCACATCATAAGGAAAAAAGTGTTAAAATGGCAATACAATGTGTACAATGGTCATGTTAGTGCTATTCCATTTTATAGTGAAATAAAATATTCTAAGGAACTGTATTTCAATCAGCTCCACTGCTAGTCATTAAAATTGGCCCAAGTATGCTTTTGGCCTTTAACAACAATAAGAGCCTCCAAAAATTCCTGGGCATGGTCCATGAATTATGATCATGGCCAGACATCACTCCCAGCAGAGAGTTTATATTTGCCTTCCTGTTTTAGAGAATAAAAGAATTTTTAATACTACAGATTTGGGCTGTTCCATGTCATCCATCAAGTTATGTATTTAGTTTATTTTTAGAGACATATTTAATGTGAAAAAATATATTTTATATTATTATATATTAAACCTTAGAAGATAAGCATAACTATAAAATGCAGCAATAGGTGTAAAAAGACAAAGGGCACATAATGCTATTTCAAACTGGACACAAATAAATGAGACTGCAGTAGCAGAAGCAGATATACTAAGACTGGATGAAATGCTACACAGATAGTAGAGGCAAAATAGATGAAACTTCCGACTAGAAGTAATAAAAACATATGAAGTTAGGGAGTATATGAAGAAATTTCATAGTGAAATGAAAAATTGGAAAGTATAAAGTTTACAAAAATATCACAAGAATAAAGGCAAAAAAATAGGCACAAAAAATTCCCAAGAATTTCATGTCATTGTCAGAACTCACTATTTGGATACATGTGAAAAAAGATGCAGTAATTGTAGTAGATAGAAAAAAACGCAGAAAGAATTTGAGAATTTTTCTGAGGCTGAAAGAAAACTCTCAGGTAAGACTTATCACTCCTAAAGTTCATTTTTCTGGTAGTTTATTCTACAAGGAAAATCCCCCTTTTACTAAGCAAAAAGCAACCTCAGGAACAGAGTAGAATTACTATTTTTGAAGCCTTTGATCAGGCAAGAGACTAAACAGAGAATAGACTTACTGACACTTTTAGCAGCAAGGAGAGGGAACTAAAAACCAAGTAATCTACCCTTATATAACAAAAAAAAAAGGATAAAGTGAACTTTCCATTAAGGTAAGAGAAAGGAAGGGGAAGCAAAGGGAGACGTGTCCACAAGTTCAAATATCTTTCAAAAGGAGAAGACCCTTGGTTTGAGGCTAAAGAAGTAAAACAATAAACTAAAATCTGTCTAAAATCTAAGATAAAAGGAAAACAGCATTGATGACTATAATGTTAACATAGAAAATAATAGAGCAAATTAACACAGAAAAAAGGTAGGTCATACTAAAGTTGAAGTTGGAATTTATATGTTCCCTTGTCTGCCTAGAAAAATTCTTTTTAGTATTAGAGAATTCATGCCCTACCCCAAAACTTGAATAAATGAGTTGTAAATACTATTGTTCAAGTTTCACTAAGATACATGGGATATTATGAAGAAGAGTGTTCTTAAATCAGAAGTCTAATAAACATTTTTTTCTTTCATTCCTTCTTCCACATGCAAAGATTTTAAAATAATAAATAGGAGGACAAAGTTCACATGTAATTTTAAATATGTCAACTGAACAATAAAACCAAACACAACAAGCACATTGGTATCCATGCCATGTCAGAGGATAAAAGCATAGACTTTCAGTTCTAGAGAACAGCAAGAAAAAAATAATTAAAATTACTTAGAAGGAGTGGTTTGTGTAGAATGCTCCTGACTGCTCTTTGTAATTTAGATAGGAGCTTTCAATGCCAGATATAATCCTAATAAAAAAAATGGATAAATATCATATACAATTATATCATACACAATTTTGTTTCTTTTAAATAAGAACAGATTGTAAAGACCTCAAGAAATTATTTCAAATTAGAATTAGTTAAAGACATGAACATAGGTGTTTTAAGCTTACCTCCTTATATAATGACATTAGGAATGTGTTGACACATACCAAATCAAAGGTGAAGAAAAATTATCCCTCATTTTATTACAGGCAAGTAGACAAAGATTCCCTGAGATAAACTATGTATTTTTCCTAAATTATTATTATCACTCTTCTCAACTTGTTACTAGAAGACAGTCAAGCTAGGGAGAAGTAGCTGTACAATGTTTTGTTTTTTTTCTTATTCATATCGGATTTCAGGAACAGAAATTTTGTACAATACATGAATTTTCCCTGTCAGAAATGTAGGTGATTATGAACTTCATAAGGACACCATTAAATAAAATACTTCATAGTCTAATCTTTAGCCCAGAGAGGAGGCAGCACAGTACAGCTCCTGTCCACATGAACAAATTCCTTTTCTTGCCTTCCCCAGGATGGTTACATTCATGC
Organism: Pipra filicauda; assembly: GCF_003945595.2. Classification (NCBI taxonomy): domain Eukaryota; kingdom Metazoa; phylum Chordata; class Aves; order Passeriformes; family Pipridae; genus Pipra; species Pipra filicauda. Next base: position 2,219,596 of record NW_024105175.1, read on the forward strand.
TGTCTGCTGGACCAGTCCCACATCTTTGCTAGCACCAGTGTGAGTGCAGCCTCAGGGAATGCCTATACACAGAAATGTACTAGTATTTAAGCATGAAAAATGACAGCATAAACAAGACAGTCCCATGAGTTGGTCTTGGCCACACTTGAATTTTAGCTCTCTCCCCATTTCTTAATTGCTCTAGCTGCCTCCTTTCAAGATGTGTCTGAAGAGGGAACCGACTGTTAACAACATGGATGAGAGGAATTTGTTACCGTTTCGTATCAGGGCCATCAAGTCTTTCATTGCTCATCTTATCTGTTGAAAGACATGGCCACCTACAGAAGTAGTCACTGGCTTCATGCAGGCTACTTCTATTTATAGTACTTAGATTCCCTATGCAGTACCTTCTTGAACTGGCACCAGGTGGAATTATACTCCTACAATCCCTAGATTTCCTGAAGTTAGTCTGGTAGAAGGCTTCCCTGAAAAACTATACATGCATGATAAGTTTGCAGAGAAACACAGAATATAAACCTCTACAGTTTGCGCTATTCTACATATTACTAGTTAACAAAGAAAAATTCATTCTTACAACTTGAGGATACGGTAATAGGTATATGACATATACAAAGAATTTGAGCAGTAATACATACTTAAATCTGAAACAAACAAACAAAAGATCAGGTAAAAAGCAAATAAAACAATGTCCAAAAAAAAAGCTGTTAAAAACATACTTTTGCATATTTAAAGTCAAGAAATAGAAATGTGCATGTGTTTACATAGGTGTATACAGAAATAAACAACCATGTAGAAAAAGGATGAAAATGTATTTGAGACTTTAGTAATAGAACAAAATGCATAATGCAAAAAAAGATGATGCACTACATAACGTGTTCACTGGTTAAAGCAGAAAAAATAATTGCAATGACAAGTAAGGCTAACAATCTCATTGGTTTTAAGTGATTAGCTTTTGATTTTAGTTCCTTTCATCTTGGAAGAGTTTCTGGTTAAATTACTATCTACAGGATAAGCAAGATTCAATATTCTTTCTCAACATTATCTCTTGGATAGCAACTGCTTGAACTCAAAGTCAGATTTCATAACTGAGATTTTTTCTCCAGATGAACCATGAAATACAAAAAGATAGTAAATTGCCACAGGTCGTGGGTTTCTTAGGTATAGAGAAGTAAAAGAAAAGTGACTGGTTTAGGATGCTTCCTAGAAAAAAAACCTACTTTTGAAGCAACCATTTAGGAACATAATAGGTGTTCCTGGACACTAACTATGAAATGGTTTAATAAAAGTGGATAATTCTCTGTATCACTGAAAAAAACCCAAAAGAAATATTTGGAAAATATCCCTTCCCTTAATGTGTTAAATCAGTTGTGTAGAAACATTCCAAAAGTGTGCAACAATCCTTACGGAAAAAAAAAGCCAACAAATTTCTTTGGGGTTTTTTTCACTCAAAAGCCTACAAACTTTTTCAGATCAGCACAACAGAACATAATAAGTTATAAAATATGACCTCAAGATAATGGTTTTAGGAAAGAAATATTATTCTAAATATATATGTGCATACACACAGAGTGGTAAAAATGCTAGCACTTAAAAGTTGAGCTTAGAGTCATTGTTGTCAGTCCCCTGGAGTCACTGACTCAATGCGCAACATCTGCCAAAAAAAACCCTAACAAAGTGTTTGAGATCATCAGGAAAGGCAAAGTGAATACAACAGAGGTCATCATTTTGCTGCTGTATAAAATCTTGTGTTTACATCCCAAAAACTGCACAGTTCTGCTCTTTGAGCCTCAGGGAGGATACAGTAGAGTAAGAAATGGTACAGAGAATAACAACAGGAATGATATAGGAGATGGAGTATCTACTTTGAGAATGAAACATTAAAACAATTACAATACAGTTTTAAAAGGGGAAAGCTGAGGAATTTCCTCAAGCTTTAAAAACTCATGAATGGGGCAAATAAAACAACAACACATTTTAAATATAAAAAAGGAAATATCTCTCTGCAGAACAGGTAACAAGCTTCTGGGAGACTGCTGCCATAAAAGACAATACCAGTAGGTACAAAATGGGATTAGACACACTAATCAACAGTAGGACATCATCAAATACCAGAAATAATAGCAAGGGATGCATCATCTTAGAACCCCTGTACAACTACTGTGGACTTGGGGAGATGGTAAGGGTCTGCAGGAAACAGCCAAGCTTTTCTGCCTTCTTGTCATGGCCTCTCCCACTGCTATGCCTATAGATAAAATGCTGTGCTAGCTGAACAGCTGCTTCCTCGCTTACAGGTCTTGGAGGTCCCAGGCACCTGACTAACCAGGTGGTGATCATAGAAGAGGGAAGTGTAACAGCACACAGAGCATGGGCTATAAAATCAAGCACTTGCAAGTCTGGATGAGACCTGGACCAGAACTGCTGCTGCATGGCAAAACCCCAATTCCCTCAGTGGTCAGGGACCCCTCAGCCATCGTCTCTGATGATCGAGTGAGTGACTCATGTTCTATTTTGTGGTTTGAGCCTCAATTAAGATTGTTGTACTGATACGCCAAGCCAAGTATTAAGATTCAACCCAATCTGTGGGGGGTCCAGGCGATTAGGAACTGCAGACTAAGCCATACTATATAATTTTGTGCTATGCTACTTATCAAATTAGGCTACACTGACTCTGCTTATAAAAATCTGTGCTATTCTGATCATAAAATTCTATGCTATGATAATCAGAAAAATCTGTTAAAAAAAGAAATATTTAACTGTAACTACAACTTAGTGCTGTCGTCATTCTGCCAAGGATCCCCAAAAGAACTTGTCTGTCACCATCATGTTGAGTGACAAGTGTTTATGTTTTTAAATCAATTTATTTTAATCTTGCCTTTGGGAGTTAGAGAAGCAATTTGGGAGTTAGAGAACCGTCATATATAAATGTCATATATTTCTTTCTAATCTTTAAAGTTATTTGGATGTGTGATATTTTGGATGGAGAATAAATAGATGAGAAAATGCATCTGACTATAATAAAACCCTTTAACAAGTCCTTGCAGAGTTGTGTCGATTTTTTTTTTCTTTTTAAAGAAGCAAGGAAACTATGCAAAAAGATATAGAAGTACTGTCACTGATCATAAAATAAGAGAAAAAAATAAGCAGCACAAAATAGGATGGCAAAAATACAGCAATCACACATATGGCATTCTGTAGAGTGGCTGTTATTATTTATGGAATGTATTATTGATTCAGAAGAAGAATTAATAATAATTTGGCAAAATTTCACAGAATCACAGAATCTGTGAAAAGTCTGTGATTCTGGGAAATTTGAATCTATATAAACAATTTGTGTCATTCAAATCGAGAGATAACTTTGCAAAACTCAGGAAGTACAACTACACTAAATTAACAGCACAGAGACTGATACAGAAACTTCAGTTAAGAATTAATACGTACTGCAGATGACACCAAGGTAAGTGGTGCACTTGACGTGCATGAGGAAAGAAATGCCACCCAGAGGGACTTTGTGACAGGCTTGAGAAATGGGTCCATGCAAAGGTCATGAAGTTCAACATGATAAAGTGGGAGGCCCTGAGTAAAAGTTAGGGGGCATAATCACTTGCCTGGACCTGCTGCCTGTGCTCCTCTTCATGCAGCCCTAGATATAGTTAGCCATCTCTGCAGCTGGCTCACATTCAACTTACTGCCCCAGAGCCCTTCTGGGCCTTGGGATGTTCCCCATCTTGTCTGTCCTTACCCTTTCTTAGACCAGAGTAGTTCTAATTGGAAATGACCTATACTGATCATCTATTCCAACAGCCTGACCACTTCTGGGATGACCAAAAGTTAAAGTGTATTATTAAGGGCTTTCTCCAAATGCTTCCTAAGCACAGGCATAGAGAATCAACCACCTCTTCTGGGAAGAATTCCAGTGTTTGACTATCCTTTCAATAAAGAAACATTTCCTAATATTGCCTCAACCTTCCCTGATGCATCTTTGAGCCATTCCCACACATCCTAGCATTGGAGACCAGGGAGAAGAGATCAACACCTCCCTCTCCACCTCCTCTGGAAGCTGAGGAAAGCAATGAGGTCACCCTTTAGTCACCTTTTGCCTGAACTAGACAAACCTAGTGTCGTAGGTTTGTTGCTTCCCTCCCAGGGGTAGAACTTTGTACTTGTCCTTTTTGAATTTCTTGAGATACCAGCTGACCCATTCCTCTAGCCTTTTAAAGTAACTTTGGATGGCTACCTTGTGCTCCAACATAATTGCTACATCCCTCATGATTTGGTGCCACCTATGAACTTGATTAAAGTTCAGTATCACCTCCTCCAGGACACTAGTGAAGATGTTAAACAGGATATGACCCAGTACAGACCTCTGCAGTACTCTTCTTGATACCAGCCTCCAGGTAGAGCATGACTCATTACCCAGAACAGGTTTTTACCTATCTGGTTGTCTACCCATCCAGACTGTAGTATATCAACTTAAATATAAGAAACAGGGTAAAAAAGCTCACTAAGCTCAAGATAAAATGACATTCAGCACTCTCCCTTTATACACAGATTAATTTTGTGCCTGAGGGCAATTAGGCTGGATTCCTACATTCTCCTATAAACTGGTGCTATATAAATCCAAAGAAAAGTAATCAAGAGATATTACAAAATATAATTCAGTTTTTCACAATATCTCATTTAAAAATGTGTAGAATTTGAACGTGCTAATTGTGTCTTGAAAGTAGTATATAATAAAATGAAACTCTGACTACACTTAGCAAAACAGTCCAGAAGAAAAAAAAATCTATTTCACAGTAATACTTACAAGACTCATCACAGACTTTTTTTTTTTTCAAATGACTAAGGATGCAAATGCAATTAGCCATCAAGGTTGCCTCCACACAAAATATACTGTGCTCATTTATTTTGACAAGTGAGTTTTTACTTTAATTACTTGCAATATAATTGTAAATTGTGCTAATAAATCAGGGATGTGTGTCTTACTAAAGCAAAACTTCCAAATAGTATGAGCTCTCACTGAAGCTTTCTTCTATTAAATCTTTTCTGCAAAAAGAAGTAAACAACGGGATTACAAAGAAATGAAATAGGACTTCACAGCTACTCCAGAGGAGAAAGGTCACATGCAGACGTTTTGTGTGATATCAAAGTGAGGGAAACAAATGGCAATGTATAGAATATTTACTAAGAAGGCAAAAGAGGGTAAACAGGCAGTGGGAACAGCCTGACAGACCCTGGGATGGAGGGGGAACAGCAGCCCTTTGTGTCATACGGTGGGAAGGGGACATCTGCTGCCTTTCCTTACTGGACACCCAAAAGGGGTGGGCAGGGGTAGGAGGGCAGATGACATTTTGTCACATGACATAGCTCATTGCAGACTGGATCACCTCTCATGCCTGGACTTCCTTTATGGAAAACAGAACCCATTAGAGTTCAAATTTGGGGCCTGCCAAATCTTGCCTAAAATATTCCCTGGATCTAGCCGGGCCATAGAACTAATACCTGGGATTGGGGAATGGTTACAGGTATAGCACAAAAAATGTGGCTTCAGTCCAACTTTCCTTTCACAACCCTCCATGTCCTAGACACTTTTTTTGATGCAGCTCAGGATGTGGTTGCCTTTCTGGGCTGTGAGTGTGGATTGCCAAGTCATATTGAGCTTCTTGTCCACAAATACCCCCAAGTCATTCTCCCCAGGGTTAGTCCCAATCCATTCTCTACCCAGCCTATGTTTGTGCTTGGGACCACCCAGATCCAGGTGCAGGACCTTACACGCTTGACCTTGTTGAACTTCATGAATTTTGCACACACCCGCCTCTCAAGCCTGTCAAGATCCCTCTGGAACCTTCCTAGTTTATCTGTCTTATATGTATCCATTTTTTACTAGGTGATTTCAATTGACTTAGATGAATTAATATAACTGGAACCGTCATGCTAAGCAAAGAGAAAAAAGCCAATTCTCTTGACTTTCTCTGGACCTATAATCCTTACAAAAGTACAATTCATACCTGACGAATAGAGAATGCAGAGAAGTTTCTGAGGTGTCGCCCCTTTGCACACCATAAGCAATAGATAATTAGTAACCAAGAAGTGAACTGCCAATAAACTGGATGCTTCTTTTTCTCATTTTGTTCTTGCTCTCATTTAATTTCCCTCATCTGGATCTAAAACAAATTGGAGCAGGAGAACTGCAAATGAGCATTCTGTGAGCTGCAGATAGTTTTCAATAAATTCAAATCTTTAAAGATAAATGTGGCAAAAAACCCTAAACTGTGCCAGGAACACAACAAACACAGAGTCCTGAGTGGAGTCCTTAGCATTTAACAAAGGCAACCAAAGGGAGAGGACACCGAAAAGCATACAGTTGTTGAGGCATTGGTCTCAGAAAACATTTGATAATAACAGTAATTGCATTTACAAGGTGGAGTTGCTATAGATGAAAGCAAATGTTATGCAGAAACAAATGGAAGGAGAAGAAAAAGGGGATTGCTGCGGTGGTTGTTGTAATAACTGAGTATGGATTGTTTGCTGCAAATGAAATAACAGTTAAAATAGTTTCCCTGGTAAAATGTAAAATTAAGTAGTCCTAGCCATGGAAGTTTGCTTCTATTAAAGAATAAACTGAATTGGGGAATAATCCCAAGTGCCCTGGATAAGGACTTAATCTTTTCTGCACTAGGCTTCTCTGAACTTTTCATAAAGTCCAGCATTGGAGCTGGCAAGTATGTGTCTATCACTGTAAAAATGAGACCAAGGAATGAGCCCAAGCACTCCTGATTATCTACAGTCTTCAGCTGGTAGCTTAATTCCTATTTCTGTTTTGAACACAGTAACTGTTTCCATGTAAAACTCGGTAGGACTGAGTCTAGTTTCAAGTATCATTAAAGTGAGCCAACCAAATCAATTTCTGCTGGATTCTGGGGACAGGAATTGATAAACTTAGGTCTTGTATTAAGCATGTAAGGGAGACAGACTTTTAATAATCTTAAAATGCAACTCCTAATTCAAGCTCAAATATTATCTTTTATCTGCTGAGCTCTCTACAAGACTAAGTCTCCATATTTGACTTCAGTGAACCCAGACATCAGCATATAGTAATGATGTAACTGGTGACAGTGTATGAATATTTTCTAATACTCATGATATCTTAGCACCATTAATAACCACAAGCACAAAGTTATAAAATAATATACCAAGATTAGAGAGAGAATTTCTTTCACATTTAGGAAATCATCGTCATTGAGATAGGAAAGGTGGATAATAAAAAATACATCCCAGCCTCAGGTCCAGTTTTCCTGTCAAAGAGCACGATCATCTTATCTTGATGACTAAGAATGATCATGGACCACAGCTACCAGTGTTAACTAAAAACATGAGTTCCATGGTATTATATACTTATGGCTAGTTTTAAGACAAATTTATTAAGTACTAACTGTTGTCTATGTCCACATAATGCTTGTTAGTGATTAAGTAGCAAATGGTTGTGTGTATTTTTAATGACTATCAGTCCAGCAAAAGATGGTTATCAAGTCTGAAATAGCCTGATTTATAAACTCTCTAATCTCTACCCTCAGAACAATCTTGAATTCCCTAAGTTATCTCTAGATCTGAATAACCCGAATTGTTTATATAAATTCAAATTTCTCAGAATCATAGACTTTTCACAGATTCTGTGATTCTGTGAAATTTTACCAAATTAATATTAATTCTTCTTCTGAATCAATAGTACATTCCATAAATAATAACAGCCACTGTACAGAATGCCATATGTCTGATTGCTGTATTTTTGCCATCCTGTTTTGTTCTCCTTATTTTTATAAATGATGTATAAATCTATGAACTGAGCTGCAACAATCTCTATTGACCTTTGTCTTTACTTTAACTAAGTGCTCTAGTGGTCAGTAGGAGAAAATTTATGGTTACTATGCAACCTTTGCTAAAACAGCATATAGCAACAGGGTTACGGAACCGTTCATCATCCGTGTACATGCTTGTCTCACAAAAAGACTGCATGGTTATGCCTAGTAAACTATCCTAGTAAACTATCCAATGCCATACTAAACCTTTAAATGTTTAAAACATTATGTGTTTTAAAGAGCAATCCAGAGTCTCATGAGGATCCACATTTTCAGACTGACTGCATGAACCTTATGTAGAGCATACTTTAGCATGGCTGTACTTGTTTCAACTGAGATAGAGTCAACTTTCTTCCTAGTCACTGGTACAGTGCTGTGGTTTGGATTTTGAATGAGAATAATGTTAAGAACACACTGTTTTTGTTTTTGCTGTTTTCGTTTTTGCTGAGAAGTGCTTACTGTAAGTCAGGGACTTTTCAGTTTCCCATACTCTGCCAGCCAGAAGGGGCACAAGAAGATAGTTAACCTGGTGCATGTCTCTTACATTAACTGGATTCTTCAAGTGCACAGCCAGCCCTTCTCCAGAAAGTAAGTTGAGGGGGGAGGACTGAGGACAAGTCTAGAGGCAGTGCAGGAAGTTGGCTCAGAACAGCACTGCCCCTCTCCTTTGGTCACCTTTCCTGTAGCAATACTCAGAATGTTTGAGACATAACATTTTTAAGTCTGATCCTCTACACTATCCCATCAGGGAGTGGAGAGTGAGCAAACAACTGCGTGGTAACTAGTTGCTGGTTTTCGTTAAACCACGATAATGGCAGACAGGGTGGTACAGATGTACACTACTAGCTGGTTCTTCTAGTTCTTCATCTACCAGGAAAATACCATAACACAGATGTCTCAGTACAGTTTTGATTTCCTGCCACTGATCCTTACATGTTACAATCCAAAGTACTTTTTATTTAAGCGGTTTCTACTTTGAGAGGTCTTTTTAAATATACTTTTTGCTCTAAGGTGTACCTGAGAAGCAATTTGTGCCTTTCATTTAAGACTCATCCCAGTGTATCACTTCATTGCTTTGTCAAAGGTTAAAAAAAATAAAATATTTTAATAAAGTTAATAATAGGTATAAAATAAATGGTTTTTACAAATGTGAAGATCTACCAAGATTATATTGGTTGTGATTTTTTAGTATATACTGATGTTAAGCAACCTGGTCTAGTGGAAGCTGCCCTGATCATGGCAGGGGGATGGAACTAAATGTTCTTTCAGGTCCCTTCCAACCCAAACCATTCTATGATTCTGTGATTCTACAATTCTATGATTTTATTACTGTTGTTGTTCAAAAAAGGGAACTAATCACTCTCATCCATGTATGTTTGCTTGGAACAGACATAGACATATGAAATACGATTGATATGATGGCATTATAAAGATTGGAATTTAATTGCAATGAGCTTTCTTCTATTCATAGAAATATTATTAAAACGTAAGTGCATATTTGTCAGAGCATTATATTCCTTCACTTGGAGCTGAAATGCTATTTTAAAGTTAGCAGCGGTGTTCAGAACATTTGATTTATGCATTTGGCAATTCTGGAATGAAAATGAAAACCATGACAGTAAGGATACTAAATTTTTAGTGAACTTTGTGAAGGAAATATGAAGAGCTTTATAAGCTTTGCCAGTTTAAGAACAATTACTCTGATTGTACAATAGCTAAAAATATCCAAAACAAAACACCTCCTAAATTAAATTAGTTTTAGTAAAGATGATGTATGATGAGTCTTTCTCCTTGGCCTTTCTTTTGTGCTTACTCTGCTATATTATGACATCTCTTGATTGAGCTAAACCACTGACTGCCTGTTAGGGAATTGTTGAATCAGATGTATTGTCTGGCTAGAAGACCTGCTTGATGTGCAAACAGAACTTTGTAGGTAAAAGTTGAACTCCTGAAGACAACTGGTATCATCCTCCCTCTTCTGGGTATGTTTTGAAAGGTCAGTCTGCCTAGAAAACTTTGCAAAATTCAGTGCCTTTACTGCAGAGATACTTCAGACTTTGAAAGTATTCATAATAGAAAGGCTAGTTGTTTATGTCAATCAAAAGTCACAGTATTGCCAGGCTATTTCAGAGCTGGTTTTTCACCTTACTCACTTATTCGTGTGATACTGGGATCCTGGGTTTTGGGTTTGGAGGGAAATAAAAGCCAAACTAGAAATCTAGTCTCATGAAAATCTGCTCTTTTCAAGTCAGCAACTGCAGACTATATAATGCATAATAGACCTATTACCAAAAACTGCAGACCAATACATAATAAATATGATAGGAATTAAATATTCATTCTCAAGGTATCCATGCCAATCATTTGTTTCTTTTATGATTTAAAAGTATCAGATAGAGAAAACTGCTTAGCTGTTAAAACCATTACAACTCTACTGAACAGCATTATATTAGAAGTCAGTGAAAGACATGCATTTTTAATACCAAATTTTTAATACTAAATCAATTTAAAGAAATTCTAGAGTTCTTTTAAACTCTGAAGATCTTTTAAAATATTTTCATAAAAAGCATTGTGATAGCAATTTATATGGAAGATCAAGAGGGTTTTAAAATGTGTGTTTGCTTATAAGTATCTTTAGCTGATAGAATCATACAATTATGATTCCGTATTGATTTGAAATACATATAACCAATTAAGAAGAGAATACCAAACGCCAGTGTTGCACTGTTATGGGGAAGAGTGGACTGCAGTGACTGGAGTATTCAAATAGACCTGAGACACAAGGCAAGTCTCAAAACTTCCAGCAAGCATTTATTTCAGTTCAACTATTAGTCGAACCTGTCTTTTAATAACTAAGGATCAAGAATTTATCAAATATATTAGTTAATCACAGTATAATTAGGTATATGCAGGTATATTATGAGTCATTTTGTTTCTGATCATTACAGTTGCTGATATTTCTTGGCTTCTGATACTGAGATGGCTGAGCATGAGAGTTCTTTGACAAGGAAAGATGGAACTTTTCACTGGTTCACTGAATTAATTCCTCTTCTCATTGTAAGCATCAGCCTGACCTACCTTGCCAGATGGGTATTATCTACCATTCATTCAAACTTCTTTAAATGGATGCTATTTTTTTTGCATAATGCATACTATTAAATCATACTCATATAAACAGACCTTTTTTGCAAATATGAAATGCATTTCATTTTGGAAATTCACATTAAAGAAGATGATAATCATTTTAGTACAAGAAAAGAACTGAAAACACATATTGCTCTAAAAGCAAATTATCCAGTGGATTACTTTGCTACTCAAATTTCAGATTTGAATACAGAGTGAGAAATGTGTGTAAGTTTATTATACATATATTATATATTTGGTTTTTTGTACATTTATTTCTGTTTTGGCATTATTTAATCTTTTTTATTTTTGTTAAGCCAACGTATGAAATTAATATAAATGTTTTAATAAACATTATGTTGATAATATTTTGAAACTGTTAAAGGAAAAAAATACATTTTTTAAATATCCATTACATATTTTCCATTATTTTCATATTCAATCACCCAATGCATCATTTTTCCAATTTAAATTACTTACTATTTTTCTGAATTTGCAAATTGGTTTGTGAATCATTTTCCACTCCACTCTCACAAGAAAAGCATTTTATATAAAATTAAAAATAATTGAGTCCAGTTGGAACATTTTTCTCCCAATTTTATGCTCTGTGACTTCTCCTCCTATCTCTCTTTAAACAGAATATGCTAAAGTCCCATATTGTCTTGCTCTCTCCTGTTCCTCTGTAAACTTCTCTCTTCGATAAACAAAGTCAGTTCAATCCCTCTAATGAATACTTAGTAAATAAACAATCCTTACAGTCTTCTACAGACACTATGTAGTCTGGGACATTTTTATATTGTCAAAACCATCTAAACTGAAATTGTACAAAGACAGGAAATTTCTTAGAACTAAATAGAGGCTCATCCAGTAGGCATTTGTCAGTACGAGTAAATTATTGTTAAACTAGAATGCAGCTTAATAATGGAAAAGTTAGCTGGGATTTCCTATTAAGTTATAGAATTTTTAAAAAGAGGGAAAAATATTTTATTTTTATTACAAGATTGTAAAATTGCAAATTTAAAGGAGAAAATTATCAAATTCCATAATGATTATACTGTATCTGATACCTATCAGGTATATCATCTGATACCACTCAAAAATGCTGGTTTTAAATGTTCTTTGCACCAATATTCACATATATCTATTAATATAACATTGCAAACACTAGAGGCAAAAGTGGACCTGAAGATCTCCGTTTGTGGAAAAATCATTAGCAAAAAATAAAGAAACTAATTGTGTCTACTTAAAAAATTACATGAACTTTAGAGTTGAGAACCATACATTGACTGCTTTAAAAATTACATGAACTTTAAAGCTGACATTGACATCTAGTTGCCATTAACAAAAAAGTACCTTGAATGTTTGCTCTAAAGAAAGGGGAAGAGGGCAGTGGCTTTGGGGAAAAAAATCTTTGATAATACAAGTGGTATTATCAAATCTTACAAGTTACAACACTATTAAGCAATTTTGGGGGAATTATCATATGGAAATGGATAATATTTTCTCCTAAGGCCAGATATGCTAACTGGATTTCAAAACCTATAACAAATGTGTTTTTTCACCTTGTATCTCTGTATGACCTAAAATAATTATTTTTAACTGATTAACTCCTCACAGGTCTTTGGGTTAAATATGAGAAGAAGCCAAGTGTCAACATAACGACCTATTGTACTTGGAGAGAAATGTCCTTCAGGATCTCACAGCACCAAGAGCTAAATTAATAAAGAAATAAATTTAGTTGTTTCTTGTGGTAGTAAGCCTTCCTCATCTCATTAAATATCTAAAGAGATGTCAAAAATGAGGAAGCAAAAAAGAGACCAGTTCTCACAGTATTCGACATTTAAGTGGGATGACTAATTTAATTTGTTTTTTTTTTTTACTTGTAGATTCTTAAATAGCTTTCTTTTAGAGAAGAAAAGGCAAGACTTTTTAAGATCAACTGTATTTTTTCAGTTCCTTGTCAAAGTATTGAGTCTGCATTCTACAAACCTCTGGGCATAGCTGACTAGTTATGTTGAAACTAGTTAGACTAGCATTTTAAATATTAGATGAATCTGGATTTGAGAAGAATATACTTTTTATTTAATATAAAATATTGTGGGGGCATATTACAACAAATATTATGTCAGTGACCAAAATGTATTTCTAGCTAGTGAGATTTCATTTCTATCCTTATATATTGACGAGACCTCAATTTTTTTGTTTTTCTCACCTTGACCCCCAGAACTCTTCAATGTACAGAACTTAATAATTCAAGAAAGAGAAAAAACATCAGTAAATATACCAAATACAAACAAGGAAAGAGTTCGCAGCAGTAAGAATTAAGACTTAATGCTTGGAAAAAATGTTTGAGAGGCAGTAAGGAAGCACAGGAGGAAAGCTGCTGTAGATAGCCTTTGTTGGGAAGATTTCTTAAAAATAACAGCTGGAATATCTAACATTGCTGCATTGTTAGACATATATAGTAACATAATCAATGAAAGTAATAACAAAAAAACAGATATATGTGTTAGGGGGAAAAAAAAATCAGAGAGTTGACCAATATGCAGATGCGTGAAAAAATATAGACCTGATATAAAACTCGATTAAAATAACAAAAATAGAGGGACAGAGATGTTAGTGCAATTAATAACAATCAAAATGAGACTAACAAAAGTGAGTCTACTGAAGTAATTTACTATTTCCTTTTAAAGCAACATATCTGCTAACTTGAGTAATGTTGATTTAATATATTTAGATTACTGTCACACATTCTACTCCATATTGTGATACATTTCAATTAAGAGAATAGCATAATGCAAAAACCTAAGGAAAAACATTTGATAAACTTAAAACTATGAAGTCTGAAAATGCATCTGAAAAACAGAACATTGCAATTGAATTAATTATAATTTTAATCTAATTAGTTTTGGCCTCTTGAGGCTTTTTTTCCTTTTAATTTTCAAACTCCTGAAAGAATATCATTGACAAGGTCTGTAGATGACCCAATAATTTAAAAAAGTAACAAATAACATGAAAACAATTGGTTGATTTGATTAGTATTATTTTGAAGTGGTCAAATGAAATGATGCTTTTATGAAAGCAGAATATAGGTCACATCTTCCTTATGAAGGGCTTTTTATATTTATATTTCAGTTGAGGTAACTAGTTTCTTCTCAGTCTCTTAAGGCAATATTTATTGTATTGACTGGGTTTACATGGAATATAACAGTTGCTTAAACACATGGACAATGCATGTAATGCTGCAAGTGAAACAGTAGTCAGCACTTAGTGTTCTAATCGTTAGCATTCTAATCCCTTAATTTGGGCTGAGAAAATTCAGGACGACAAGTAGTTCAACTGCACTGAGTGGTGTTAGTCAAACAATGTCATGAGTAAGGATTTAAGATTTCCTCCTTATAAAAGAAAATCTAAGTATTATTCCTGCTTTGACAGAGAGAACACAAACTGAAAATAACCATTCTGGTAAACTGATGGGGTTATGTCTAACACTCTTTGATAGTCCAGAGTTAATCAGAAGTGGCTGTCAAAAGTGAAGTTAATGTCAGAAGGACAGAATCTTTAATAATCTTAGGAATCCAGTGGCAAAACATTTTCACACAAGAAAAGGCTAAGCTAGATCATAATCACTGCTGACAAGTGTGAAATTCAAATTACACCTTTTTTGAAATGCTATTTATAAAGGCATGAAATTGCATCCTTGTTTTGCAATCAACTGGATGGTGTAGAAGAAGAGTCTAATTCATCACGCAATACTTTTTTTGTATAACTGCCCTTTTATAAATTGTTTCAAATTTATCCATTTGCAACTTGAACCAGCAGCTAGAAACAAAATTCAAAAAATAATGACTAATTTATAATAGGTTCTGATTTTTTCTTTACTTTTGCATTTGCAAATTATGGTAGGAGTACACAGACACTGATTTGTCGTCTGTCATTGTGTTAGAAAACTACAGTCTCTATTCAATTAAAAAAAATATGTATCCTGCTTTAAATTCCTTTTGAAAATCAAGTACTTATTCTTGTGTGGAAATTAGAAATAGTCAAGTGGATAATACACAGAATGGGGATCAGGGAGTTATGGACTCTGCCATGGGTAAATTTCCTTTTGTTCCTGGGTTCAAAGCAGCCAAAAAAAAGAAAAAAGAATGAAAAGGATGTGCCTTGTCTTGAATTCCTAAGAGGAAGCTGCTAAGAGGTGTTTGGAGAGAATTCTTCCTGCACATCTGCTGGAGTCCATCCCAGTGCACTCAGGGACCCAGATTTTCTGTCCCAGGCTGAGGGAACTGGCTGCTGTTTTCCTGTTTATATATTCAACGAGGAGCAAAGTTGAGCATGTCTCATAGAGATCCAAGCAGACACGCATACACACACACACACATATATCTAATCTATGTATCTATAAACATTATATATATATATATGTATTATTTGGGGGTTGAGTAGATTTTCTGCAGTGAGGTTGAAACATCTTACAACAGATGGCAGCTAAGGACTCTTGAAACTGCAATAGTAAATGGATTCTAGTTAATATAATTTAAATAGTTTAAGCAATGAAGTTTTGACTATGTAAATTAGTTTGCCCAGCATTATTACTTACTCTTCCTTATCAAATAAGTCAATAACTAAGGATCAGTCAATTGTGACAATTCTCATGTAATTAGAGGAAGAACTATGTCGTGAAAAACTTCATGTTCTGCTATCTCCTAACAATCTTACTAGTCATAAAACATTTTCAATAGGATAGGTGTCCAAATATTTTACTGTCTTTGGATAAACATAATAAAATTTATTTCTCTTAACTGAACTGCAAGAGATACCACTATTTCATTTGTTCAGTTTCTTCATTTAAGAAACTAAGTAGTTCAAACTGAATATGCACTTTGAATTCCCTAATTTAAGTAATCGTCTCTGTATTAGTAGTTCTCACATACCGTAAAATTGGTACACTTCTACATGACAAAGCTTAGTTACCAATAAAAATACAAGTGTATCTTTTCAAGGTATGTTAAAAGAAGAAATATGATATAATTTTAAGGTAGCTAGAACCGCAAAAATCATTAAGGTTTGTGGAAATTATGGAGGTTTGGATCTATGTTATATGAGGTGTTTTTAGGCTTTTAAACAGGAACTTGCCATATCTTCACACAATGATTGAAACACTGGTAGAGATGCCAAAAAATTTACTCATTTTGATCTTTTTTTTTAAACTACAGCTTTCTGGTTTGGTTTCGAATTTCTTTCCACTTATGAAACATTTCTATAAATATTTAGGTATTGGAGGTGTTACATTTTAACTGAGTTGATGGATTGATTTATTATTTTTTTTCTTTAGGTGAAAAGACACAAAAATACATGTCTGGAAGTATGTTATTGTTCTTCCTCATTATTCTTGTTATCAAGAGACTCTTCTATCCTCATATCCGTAATAGTTAACTATTTCAGTGTAAATATATAAGCCTCAACGTCTTAAAGGACATGTTGTAGAGATTTTTGAGACTGAGAAATAGTACTTGGCTTTTGAATATCAAAAATTAACATAAAGCTAAACCTTCATTGATCAAGGTTCCTATTGTGTTTGAGGATATTTTTTACAAGAAAATTCTAGAAATCGTCTCACTGCCAGCAAACACAGACTGGTAATTTCAGTTTGGAAAGTTTCTTACCAAGTGCTTTCACCTGTGCTTTGTATGTGTTGTTTTAGCCCACCAAGCACCACAGCATTACCACAAAAATTATATTCCTACCCACAAATAAGTGTGGTGGGTTGACCTTGGTCGGCTGCTAGATGCCTACACAGATGGTCTCTCATTCCTCTTCTCAACAGGACAGGGGAATAAAATAAAAAAGCTTTCGGATTGAGATAGACACTGAGTTTGCTTACCAACTGACATGGGCAAAACAGACTTGACTTGGGAAAAATAATTTAATATATTGTCAACAAAAATAGAGAGAAAAAAAAAGCACCACCACCACCAAAAAAAACCCAAACAAACCCACAAACAAATGACAAAAAACAAACAAAACCAATCACTCTCTACAACTACTTGAAAGGGGGTTGTAGCAATGCGGGGGTTCAAGTTGTGCCAGGGAAGTTTAGATAAGATATTAGGAAAAAAAATCTTAGAAAGGATTGTAAAGCACTGGAACAGACTGCCTAGGAAAGTGGTTGAGTTAATATCCCTGGAAGTGTTCAAAAAATGTGTGGATATGGCACTTGAGGACATGGTTTAGTGGTAAATATGGTGGTGGTGCTGGGTGACGGTTGGACTTGATCTTAAAGATTTTTTCCAATCTTAATCCTTCTATGATTCTATGATTCCATGATAGTTACATGGTAGATGTGAAACCCAGAGCTGATCATTTTAGGACACTTTTGATAATAGAGAGGAAAAAAAAATATTTTTACGATTTTTAATCTGACTAATGTTAGATTTTTTTAGGATCATGTGAATTTCATTTTGTCAATGCTTCATTTTAAGAAAAAGAAGACTTAAGAATGATTAGCTCAAGTCTTGACAGACTGGTTAGATGAGTCCTAATCAAAGCAATTGATCTGTCTGGGGAAAAAAAAAACCAACATGTTTTATTCATTATAAAAATCACAAAAACAATATCAGCAAGACATATATTACTGAAGTTTCTAACATCCTATGTTTTTTATTTTACTTCATATTTTGTTTGGGTTTTCATACGCAAACTGTTATATCACTGACAGTTGTTTGCCCATTTAAAATTCAGATTGAAAAAATTTTAACACCTATCTTGCTTAAATACCAGAGTAAGCATATGTGTAAAAAAAAAATCAATCCCTTAACTTAAGCACTTGTCCATCATCAAGGAATGTAATAATTACCGTGAAAAAAAGAGAAAACCATAGAAACAACAAAACATGCCAGTTTTCTTACAGAGTAACATAATAATCATGAAATACAGCTATTTTTAATATAATTTTTTGCCTTCTTCACCTTTTGTTTTTTAATATTAATTTAATCTGTGTTCATTTGTCTTAATAGCTAGTCTTCATTTAACTGGTTAATCACCCTTAATTAAATAAAGTTTTGATTTAAAAATACATATATTAATAGTCATTCATCTTCACTAGTGTAGTGGTTTGAATCTTGTTTTCCCCCAGAAGCTAAGAAAAGTGGTAGACCCCAAGGGGTGGAAACCCCTGGAAGTTTTGAAGTTTTGTCCAATGGGCACTCCTGCAAAAATGTAAACATATCACAAGCAACGGAAGAGAAGAGTTGTAGTTTTGGTTGTTAGAAGAGGTGACCATGTTGTAGAGCCACGAGGAAGGGGCTCAGAGCCCCTCAGGGCCTCTGGGGCCTCCCAGCCCCTGGCTGGGGGAAGACTACAGAGACTTGCAACAGTGTTGGACTGGGCTAAGTGTCTGTAGTATGCCGGGAGATGTTTTCTCTACTGTGGGTGAGCAGAGACAGCAGTGGCAGACGCAGTGTCCAGAGACTCTGGCAGAGAGCCAGGACAGATAAGGACTGAACCGGAGAAGCAGAAGAGATGCAACTGAATAAGGAAGACACCGAGTTGTGTCGGAGAGCCGAGAAGGAGAGTCAGCAGCTGAGAGACAGAGTTCTGAGGGTAAAAACTGTACCACACCCCCCCCAAACTCCTTTGAGACCTCCTGGAAGGAGGGAGATGATGGACTCTTGCTTGAAAGAGCCTTGAAGTGCGACATGCAATGCAGAGAGGAGCTGAGAGGCTCAAAAGACGTCCTGGAGCTGGACCGGGACGGCCAGATGGAATGTGGGGAGGTTTGACCTTGGAGCCCTCCCTTACTGCAAGCTACAAAGAAGCTCGCAGCCTGAGACAGTGGCACAGAGGCCCTGCAAGGAGCTTGAATCTTCTGGAGATACCAGACCGTCACGAAGACCCCCTGCGTCTCGTGATATGACCATGGTGAAACGACCTTGTCTGGGGTTACGTAGCCCATGGAAGACCCCTTTGCCTGCGTCAAGGGGCCGAGGGAGCTTGGATACTTCCCTTGTGAGTGCTGGCAGAAATCCAGCTATCAGCTGCTGCATGCATGTGAAGAAGACAGACTGCTGCCTTAGAAGATCCTGCTGCTCCAAAGAAGGGATCTGTCCTTCTTTCCGTCCTGGACTTTTATTTGGAGGGGAGAAGAGAACTGATCCATTGTTATTACATATGTCATGGTAGAGATAGTTGTGATCGTGTGTATAATGTGTTATAGTATTTATTTGTACAGTCATTGTAATATATTCCCTTTTCCCCATTCTGAGTCTGGTGTGTTTTTTCTGGAAAAAGCCCATCCCACATTAGATTGAGATGTGGGAGGGGGCTAGGACTAGGGGATTTGATTTTGGGGCTATCTCAAACCATGACATTTAGACATTTATTTTGCCTCATCTTATATTTTTGTCTTTTTTTGTGTTGTTCATCATGCCTGTCTTTAATGCACCACACTGTGATTCAAGCCCACTTCATTTTCTGACTCTTTTATATCTTGGATTTAATCATTTTATCCTTCTCGTAGCATGTCAGCACTTATTACTAATTTTAGCTGGCTTATCTTTCTCCTCTTTCTTTATGTCCAAAGAATGTTATTTTAGAATTAGAAATGTTAACCTCTCTGGCACTGGAAACCAACAAACAAACAAAGAAACAAACAACAAAACCACCAAAAAAAAAAAAAGAAAAAAATTCATTAAATTTTAGATAGATGATTTTTGAAGTGTTATCAAAATACATTTTGGGTAATGCTAGCATCATATTAAAGTGTGATATCAGTGTAACTTTGAAGAAAAGTATTGTAATGGTTTTAAGCATTAGGCCTTCCTTCCTGGTCGCCAGGAAGAAAGGAAGAAAGGAAGTATTCCATCCTATTCCTTTACATAATCCAAACACATAAATAGACGAAGAGAGAAGCCTCTTCCTCTCTTCCCTTCTGGTGGTTCTGGAGGCGCAGATTCCCTGCTGTCGGTTCTGCTGTGTGGGGGAGTGAGGCCTGGCGAGGCCTTGTGGACCTTGGGAGGCGGAGGGTGCCGGTGGGTGTCCAGCACAATTTCTGCTGTCCCAAGGAAAGTAGTAAGATATTCTTTTGCTAATTCTTTAGTTTGCTAGATCCTGAGGTTTTTTGATTGTGTATATCTGGTTTGGTTTTTTGGTTTTTGGGTTTTTTTCTCCCTTCCCCTTCTTTTCCCTTTCCCTTTTGGATTGTATATAGTATTTCAACTGTATATAACTGTAATATATGTAAATACATTTATTTTAATATAGTTTGGCTAGTCTGGATTTTTTCATAGTTTTATTTCTCTTTCTTCTTTGCCGAAGGTTTTTTTGTGCTGGGTCTGGGGACTTGGTGGGGAATCAAATAAAACTTAGACATATATAGAGATATTTGAAAGTAGGGTTCAAATTTTTTTGTAGAAGAAAAGGGGAATTTAATTCTTGCATAATCAAGCAAATGCAGATCAAAAAGAAATCAGCACTAAGCAAGCTCTCTGTACACCTTAGCACATAGGTTTTAAATTTTACTATATCGGGACTACGAATCTTTATCGGACAAAGAAAGAACAAAGAAACATGATGAGATTAGTGAAAATGGATTTAAAAAAAAAAAATTATTCTGTTTGTGGTTGTTATTTTTATCTAAAAAAAATGAAAATATTATTTTCCATCTCAATCATTAGAGAAATGAAAAAACAAATTTACAAAACACCAATGTTTTAATGAACCTGTTCTAATTATCCACCTAGTGACACTTAGGTTCATGTAGATGGATGGTTTTTATATATTCTTGTCTGAATTGCAATAGTAAGTACTATTTGACTGTCATATGGTAGATACTCAAGTTAGGGTTTCTGAAGACTTTAATTGTAAAGTTCAGAAATTTCTCTTAAAGATATACATATAACTACCCAGAGATGGAGTGACTTCTTCTCTGTTGGAAATCCTGGGCAAGCTGGTAAAAACCACAGGATTTGTGCCACCTATATATAAGCCCTTGGCGTTAGATTATAGTCTTTATATCTACCCATTTTGTATGTTGTTTCCCCTGATGAAGCCATCCAAAATTAATCAGTAGTCTAACTTTTCTTCACATTTGTTTAGGAAAAAAAATTGAGACTTGTATTAAATATGTATCTTGTATAAGATGTTTTCAATATTTTTCAAGTTATGTTATGTTGGCAATGATAATATTTTCCCCAAGAAAATAGATTCCCATTATTTAACAAGACATAATGTTTTGACAAACTATAGTAAAATATCCAAACATGTATAAGATCTTAGACATTTCTTTTCAAGTCAAGATAGTTAGGACTATCAAATAGTCTGGTGCCAAGGATTATTTGTGTCTGTTTCAGTCTTTCATCTTGAGTTGTCAATATACAAAACTTGTCAATGTCAGTGTCAGAATCTACACCAATTTGTGGCAGGCCTGTAGTTTAATGTGTTTGTGTTATAGACTGTCAACTTTTTCACAGTCGTGCAGTTTTGAGATTGCTTCTAAGTTTGTAATACTGAAAATACACTGGAAAGGCATCTTGAATATATAACATACCTAACATATCATACACAAAGGAAAATAGTTTACTACATACTATTTTACACAGGTTGTTTACCTTTTACAAATTTCAAATATCTGCAACACCTTTTTGCTATGAAACTAATTCAATGAAATAAAATCTATCTTGAATTTCCTTGTCTTTTGACATAACATTAAAACTAAGAACTAAAGAATGTTGAAGAAAAGTAATTCAGATAAATGTGTAAAAAAGTGACAGAATGTTTGTTGTGATGTGATGGAAATTCAAGGTATGTTAGACAGAACTCTATAGAGCATAATCATCCTTGGTAGCCTATCATTCATATTTGATACATTTACAATACAAGAAGTTACCTTGTTGAGTTAGAGTATTCCATGAAATCTGTCAAAAACCACTACTTCTTTGTAAAAGAATCTATGATTTCATCTGTCTGCGTAAAAATTTAAGAAAAATTTAAACAAAATTATTTATACTAGTTATTGTGGAATAGTTGCTTGGGATAATGAGGGAAGAAGTTCCATGCATACCTCTTAGCACTAGAAGGCCTCCCCAAAGCCTTGCTTCTGTATACCACTAATTGGAGAATTCCTTTACTTCTCTGTCAATTTTTTTTTTTGTTGCTTGATCAAAAATGAAACCATGGGGAAACATACGAGACATTTAGAACGCATCAGAGCCTTCCCTAACTAGTCTCATCCACTAAGGAATCTACACTGTGAAACATAATGCTCTATTTTTATCTCTTCCCATTTCAATATCATATTTTTATGTGTTCTCTTTTCCCAAATTCTATGTGAGAATAACAATGTAAGATAGATACAAAGCTAGAATATGCTTTTATTATCCCAGAGAACCTTGTTCGGAGCAGCTAAATGGTACAGCATTGACTGACTTTGTCTGTATTTTCTTATAGATCAACATATCCAAAATTAAATTAGAGTAGTTAATTGCTCTCAGGAATCTATGCTCACAAATACAGAATTGATGTGTGTTCGATGCAGTAATTTCTTTCACTTACATAGACATCGATACTCTCAGCTGGACCAGCAGCTCATTCTCTGCTCCATGCAGGGGAAAGGGCCTGAACATGCAAGTGAAATAGTTTGCCAGTGTGCTTCAATTTGCAGCATTGAATGCCTGCTGGCAAAGAAAGTACAAGGAATGTTAAAAGGCAAAGCACAGGAGTGCTGATTCATGGAGGATGAGGAGAAAAAATAATCTGGTCACATATCTCTAGTAGTGTCTACAAAATATAGTGTTAAATGAAAAACCCGACTTTATCTTTACAAAGCACGGACAAAGATTGTGCTCATACTCTATTTAAAATGTTTTCAAGTTTACAAAAAAATAAAAATATATTTAAAAAATACTCTTTCAGATTCCCGTCTGATGACAATAAACATTCAAATGAATTGGCACAGAATGCCTCAAATGTTGTTTTTCTACTGTTTTTCTTAAGCCAAAGTGTCACATTAAATAGGTTTTTAGGTCAAAAGCAAAGGATTTTCTAGTGGTTAAGGAACTTAATCTAACATTTAACAAAATTGGATTTGACTCTCATCTCTGCTGTAAACTGCTTATATTACACTGGCCTAGACATGTAAGGCCTATTTTTCCAAGCTAAGTGAGCATGTAAAGACACAGATAAACACAAGTGAGATTTCTATAAATGCCAGTGACCTTATACAGCAATGCGTATTTTTGCACAACCAGTTCTTTTAAAGACATGGCATTCCATTGACTGTGAATTTTGGAAATATCTGTAATCTGACTATATATAAAGATAAAGTATTATATATAGTTTTGGGCTCTTTTTAAACCTGATCCACTTCTACCTGTATCACTTCAAATCAAGAAGACTGTCTCAGATTGGTGAGCGGGGAGATGGAAATCCAACAGTGCTGACATTCTCTGTTATATCACTGGTTTCATTTAAATTAAATAGTGTCTTCAATCCACGTGGGTTAAGAACCCCCTGATTTTGCCATAAATTTTATTTTGGAATGAACTTTAAACCTCAAGAGAAATGCTTGAATTTCAGCAAAGATTTCCAGTTCTTATACAAAAACCAACTGAGGAAAAGACAATTCTTCTAACCTGTGTCCCATCCATCCCCAAAGGAAAGAAAACAGAAATATTTCTCTTGAAAAACAAAACAAAAAAGAAAAACAAAAAAAACCCCAAAAGCAACCCAACAAAATACCTAAAAAATGGTACAAGTGAAACCCCTCCTCTATCCTGATAAATCACAAGCTACATTGGGAAGCTTGCATGGAAAGTCTAGATGGATATTTTTTTCATTATTTTCTGTGACAGCTGCATAGTATAATATTTAAATAATTGATAAGACTTTCTCTAAATGCTCTTCATCGATATCATCTTATGTCAAAAGGTTATATTAATGCCCCGCTTTTAATATGCTAAATTATGTCACTATGGCCTTTCTTCAATATTGCATTCTTCTCTGGAGTATGATGTTGCTGATGAAGAACTTGTTCAGAATTTCAATATTTTACATGTACCTGTATTTTAAAATACAGTTACAAATTCTAATGTTTTCTCGAGAATTTTCTCTTAATATATATCCATGTGTATTATTATTCATATTGCATATTATTTTCATTAATTCTTATTGATTGGCTATTATTTAGTACACCATAATTGTAGTTTTGTTTTGTTTTCCAATTGTTTCCCTTGCTTTTAAATTACAGTACTTCACACTTTAACTGTTAAACAGTATTAGTTTACAAAATTACCTTGATAGTTATTTAAAGAATTTCAGATTGCATTGATTTGGATTTTTATTTTGTTGAATTTATTTTATGTAGTGTTGCTCTGAGCACTACCTATAAGAAGAAGGAAGAAAGGAAATGCTACAGGTATTATGTTTGACATTATAGCAAGAATCTGTTTATCATTACATATTCACTTGGTTAACTTCATATTTTTAATTTATATGGTCTAACTATTTTTATTCTATTTATATCCAATCCCCTTGATGTGTTTACTTTTCATATAGCCTATGTCTTTATGACATTTATATCCTTATAAATTCTTTTTTCAGCACAGTAAAACAAATCCCAGACTTGAATTCTGAGTTGTGGGGTAATACATGGACGAGTTCAACCTTTCTACATACAAAAAACCAGAATTAATGAGCTAATACATAATAGTCTGTATTGTGATGCTTCCAGTTTCATAATTTCCATTCTAATTCTTCTTGTAGCCTTCAACTATAGCTTTAAGAAAGGATATTTTCTTTGGAAGAGCTATCAACACTTCTATCATAGACTGTAATTTATTTTACAAATTCTACTGAGATATTGTGTAAAAAGGTAAATTTGGATGGTCACTGTCTTATGTTGGGCCTGCAGACTAAATTTACCAAAGAAGTCTCATTGAAGGTATTCAACGTATATACAGAAGTCACTTTTTAGAACCAATTTACTAATACATATATAAAAAGATTCTCATGATGCAATGTTTTGGAAAAATATTTCAGATGGAGATGCTAATAATATTAATTAGTGGGCAAACGATTCACAAACCAATCAGATTTAATGAAAAATTTTTTTCTAAACTCCTTGCACTTAGGAATATGTATCTGACTGAGAGGCACCTACCATCTTTAGGGTCTCAGTCCATTCATAGGTATCATTGGAAGAGCACTGAACACAAAATTCTGTCTCTTAATCAAAGGTTAGAATATGATCAGAATCAATATAAACCTTGCAAACCTTGCAAGTAACATCAAACCACTCACTGAACAGGTGTATGCCACAGGCAGGTTGTATCTCATGCTGCTAGATGAAGCCAACGCAAAAAAACAGAGTCTCTCCTTGATTTTGGAGTTGAAGCAATTTTGGATAGATAATTCTAAAAATCCAGACCAATGACTAATGTTGGAATACCATGTGTAGGGCTTTTTTTCTGTTTTGGGGGGCGAGGGGGGGGGAATTTCATTTCTATTTCATCTTGTTCTTAAAATTAATAACATATTAGGTGATTAAATGCTCACTATCACAGAGTAATGACATTGGAGGAGATAAAACTAGTTCTCCTGTGAGTCTTCCCAAACAATTAATTTATGCTAGTGAAACTACACCAGAAATTCATGTACCATGTCAAGTGAAGACTTTAAAACTTTAACCTGTTATTTCCTTCCAGAGCAATCTCAAACTATACATAATTGATACTTTGTATTTTATCTTAAATCTCTTAAACATTCAAACAAAACTGCTGTTGAAACATGAATATTGATAGTGTATGTTCAATATTTACCAAATGTATTAAAATAATAGAACATACACTAATTGACAAAACTAAAAAATAATTGTAATGGTTACCATTCAGAATTGATGCAATCGAATATATTTATAGATCAGTAAGGGAATTAGAGGAAAGTAATGGGAGTGATTATAACACTGTTAAATCAGTCTTAAACCTTGAAATAAAACAACATTAAATTAATTCATTCACAGCATACTCCCTTCTAAGAGATCTTCCACATTATTAATTTTTAATCACAACACTGGCAAAACCATTAATCCTTACTGCATGTATTCTGTATTAACTATGAGTACACAGGAACACTGAGGTGATGCTTCCTACTCTGACGGCAACAGTCCTGGCTGGTCCTTCTGTGCCAAAAGAAAGTTGATCATCTTTGAGTCCTGCCATGAGGGAAGCCAGAACAGAAGTGAGATGTCTTCTAATTTCTCAAGTTTACCTCACGACTAATGTTGGTGTGGCTTTTTTGTCTCTCTCCCAAAGACAGATCCCATCTGCGTATTTAATTTGTTTTGCATTTCTATATATCCTACTTGCGTTCTTGGAAGGACAATCTACTTTTTTGTAGTCACTTGCATTTGTCTTGTCCCTGAACAACTTTTTTGTTGCTTGGATCCCTGTTATGTACAGCTACACACATCTTTGCTCCTTCAGTGGTAGCACTGCACAAATACTTATGTAACAGTCTTAGATGTTGTGACTGACTAGGCCTGTCCAACTG
This sequence comes from Pipra filicauda, assembly GCF_003945595.2. Classification (NCBI taxonomy): domain Eukaryota; kingdom Metazoa; phylum Chordata; class Aves; order Passeriformes; family Pipridae; genus Pipra; species Pipra filicauda. The sequence goes on from NW_024105175.1 coordinate 2,246,115, forward strand.
TTACACTGTGCTTACATACTGATCTTGTTTACACAAGCTTGGTCTACACTTATTTGTGTTTAAGGTTAACTCATTCTAAATATTTATTGAGAAATGCACTTCAGTTTATAACTGTCACAGCAGTATTTTGGCTACATAATGAAAGGCTTATTTTACCCAAGTGCTTCCTCCATTCTGATCATGACTTCTTCCTAAACACTTGAAAACATGATGAAAGCAATATAGACTTCAATGAATTTTAAAATATGCTGATTAATTCCACCCCAAGTCTTTTCCCATAGTCTAAGTGTGCAATGGTAATCCAGATTTATTTGTGATAACAAACAGAGGGCAATAATTAAATTTTTTTTAGTATTAAATCATCTCTCAATAATTATTAAAAAAAAGTGATTGGGGACAAATTATGGTCTTTAAATTCTATTATTTTAATAACAGAAGGCTATATGGTGGAACTAATACCATCATTCTTATTTGTCTCTCCTATACGTTTATTTTTTCACAAAGGTAAGAGTTTGGACCTTGAGCTGACAAAGCCCAATTGAAAATTGAGAATGACAGAAAGAACAGGAAGGAAGTAAAGGTTAGAAGCAAAACATAGTCTTAGAGTAGTCTTTTCTTTTACAAATGTGACCCTTTAAAAAGAAAATCAGGTTTCAGATTCTGTCAAAATCTAAAACCTTAATCTGCCTTTGGTATATTTGAATAAATTTTTAAACTAAATACTATATTTTCAGCAAACTAAAAATGATGTGATATTATTTCAAGAGTGATAATGGACATGATGATACAAATATGTTTTACGTAAACATTTTTAACTGTTTTAATTCACATTTTATGTTTCAAAGATGTAGATGTGGACTATACATTTCAGTATTTTTAAATAGGCAAGAACAACACAGTATAACTACAAATAAACAAAAAGGAAAACTAAATAAATTTGATAAAAATACTTTTCTCTATGAAACATATAATTGAGATAGTGTTTTATAGCAACTAGAAGCTTTTTAAAGACATTAGAAATAACCTAATGAAGTTGGCTTGCTAGAATTACCAGCTTCATCAAACCTAATTCTTATGTGTTTAAACCTTCTCTTTTTTGGGCTGAATAATCCCAGCTCTCTCAACCTCATCTCACATAACAGATGCTCCAAGACCTAAATAATCTTCCTGACACTTTTCTGGACTCACTACTCCATATACAGGTCACCCTTGTACTGGAGAGACCAGACCTTCTCCCAGGAGGCTCATATGGCTGTAGACCATTAAAGATTGATAGGGAAATAGTCATCAAGCTTTTGAAAATTGGTTGTCTGGAAAAGTTGTAGTTGTCAGGTTCATGATTACTTTATAGAACTTTTACATTATCAGAGGTTTGGGGTTTTTTCTTTTGTTTGGTTAAAGGTTTTTTGTTCATTGGTTGTAGGGGTTTTTTGTCCTTTGATGGTTCAATTTAAACCATATAAACACACATTTTGAAGTTCAGTATAACTCTTACCTGTCAGTCTGTCTTAGACTGCTGTGTGCAGAAGCAACTCTAAGAGTTATCCCTTAAGCTTCAGAAATAACAAGGTGTGATGGTTTCAGTCTAGGCCTTCCTGGAAACCAGCTTGTAACCAGGAAGGAACTAGGAAGGTGACCAAGGAAGTATTCCATGCTATTCCTTTACGTAACCTAGGGTATAAATAAGGCATTGATAAGATAGTTCGCTCTCTTCTCTTCCGGCGAGGTTGGAGAACGGTGGTCCCTGTCTGGGCCTGGCTTATCTGGAGCTGAGGCCTACAGTAACTGCTGTTATCGGCCACGCGTGAGGGGGGAGTGCTGGGCTGTGTCCAGACGTACTGCTTTCTTTCAAGGGAAGTGGTGAGCTCTTGCCAATTCTTCAGCTTTGCTGGGTTTTTAGATTGTGTAGATCTGTTTTATTATTTGTCCCTTTTCACCCTATTTTATCCTTTTCCCTTCTCCCTTCCCCCCTCTTCCCTTCGACTTCGGGAAGCTATTTGGGGTCATAGATTTATATACATATAATTCTCATTGTATATCTCTGTTTTATACATAATATATATATATTTTTGCTAGAACTTTGGCTGCCTGGTTTTTCGTTTTTTTTTCCTTCCCTCTCTGGGAAGGAGACCCTGTTGTCGAGTTTCGGAGACTTGGCAGGAAGCCAACTCCAAACTTGCACAACAATTTTGGTGTCAGAAGTGGGATTATTTTGGTTAAGTTTGGCCTGTTTTGAAAACATTGTCCGGGAAGACAGCCAAGCTAGGTGTTATTTTTCAAACCAAATCTATTGTTTTGGGAACAGGTCTGGGAACACTGCCAGAGTCTGGGAAAGCAGCCAAGGAAACTTTGTTTATATAAACAAGGGGATGTTTTAAGAACAAGAAAAAAAATAATAACAACAACAATGGGTAGTGCTGGTTCTACCTTCATCAGCAACTACCACAGGAACTCTGTAGGTGGCCCTAACAATGACCCCGAAATTGGCATTGCCCGACGGCCCTATAAGGCAAGGGCTCTTCTTTTAAAGACCATTCTACCTATTTTCTTGCTGATTTTGGCAATGTTTGTGCCCGTTCTGAGTTATCCCATAGGGAAACGTCCACGCCCAGAGGACGAATGCTGCCAGTACTTTTCTTTTCTTAACCTCGATATTAAAGGCCTGGTAAAGGAGATCCCCATGGTTACGATTGGACCCAATTATTATCTAAATTGTGTGGCAACCATACTGTTATTAATGAAGGTAATGGAAGTGTTGCTTAAAATTGGAAGAATGGTGGTGTATTGCTTTCCCTGTTGCAGGAAAGGTCGCACCTCAAAGGAGATCGCTGGAACTTTGGAAAGGGCTGCGGACAGGCCAGTCCCCGGGTGGCATGGAGCTTGGGTAGATTTTGGTAAATTAGTAGGAAGTGTGTCACCTCCCATTAATTGGGAGTTCACACCGGAACAGATGTTTGATTCCGGTGAGATGGCCCGTTGTCTAACAGAAGGGTGCTTCTCCTACAAGGATCCGAATATGCGATTCTCTGCTTTGTGCTGGGGCCTGGCTAATGCTTATCGAGCTGCTGTAGACCACTTTCAAAAGGTTAAGGTCAACACAGAAACCCAAACCACACCACCTGAAACCAGTGATGTCCCTATCAAGTCCACAGAAGTCGGGGTCCAAACACAACTTAAAGTCAGTGCCATTTCTACTAAGTCTACTAGAACTGGGACTCAACCTAAAACCCGGAAAGTCATTGTTGCCCCCATTAAGAAGAAGAAGACATGGGTAAGGGAGATCAAAGAACTTACAGACCCATCTCCGCTACCAGAACACACAGAAGAAGAAGAAGAAGAAAAAGAAGAAGAAGAAGGAGCAGAGGAACCTATTCAAACCATGCAGGAAGTAGTTGACGAAGGAGCGGCAGCAACAGATGAAGGAGTGGCTACAAGGGAGGAAGGAGCGGCAGCAATGATCGAAGGAGCGACTGCGAGAGAGGAAGAAGTGGCTGTGACCGAGGAAGGAGCAATTGCAACAGAAGAAGCAGCTGCCAGAGAGGAAGAAACAGTTGCAAGGGAAGGAGCACGCCCAAAAGAACTAGGGGCGCGTCCAAAGGAAAGCAGAGCAGTATCAAGAGAAAGGAAGGCAACAGTACAAACAGCCCGTGGTATATTGTCACTTGATGATTTATACCCTGACTACACATTCAGTGTTACAAAAGATGCAAAGAAGGGGCCAAAGTATCCCCCTCAACCTGAGGGAGAATTATTCCTATCCCTCCAGACCCAACCTTCTCTTGGAGGCGTGGATGATTGGAGGAAGCCCTTATCTTGGCACCCGAGAGACTACTCGCTACCTCCACCGGCTGGGTATCGCGAACGACGTAGAAGTCCATCTCCACGGCGTGAACGACGTAGAAGTTCATCTCCGCGGCATGAACGACTTAGAAGTTCATCGCCACGGCGTGAACGACGTAGAAGTTCATCTCCGCGGCGTGAACGACGTAGGAGTCCGTCCCCACGGTATGAAAGGCGTAGAAGTCCATCTCCACGGTATGAACGGCGTAGAAGTCCATCTCCACGGCGTGCCCAGTCTCCACCTCCACGTGAGAGATACAGAGAGGAGGCAGGAGCGGTTCCACGTAAGAGCGGAAGAGTAAAGAGGGAGGTGGAAAAGATTCTACGTGGGAGAGATGGACAAGAAATAATGCGAGAAAGCGAAATTACGCAATCGCTGACCACAAGAGAGCTTAGAGATTTACGGAGAGATTATATGCGCTTGCCTGGTGAACAAATCCTCGCCTGGCTGGTGCGATGCTGGGACAAGGGAGCTGATAGTCACATAATTGAAGGTGACGAAGCACGACAACTGGGATCCATTGCCCGAGACCCTAAGATAGAACAAGAAATGGGAAGGGAGAAAGCGGCATCCAGTCTTTGGCTCCGAATTCTTCATGCTGTGAGGGCGAAATACCCGTTTAAGGAGTCCCTGAAGAGTTCTTCAAGAAGGTGGAGGACTGCAGAAGAAGGCATCCAATACCTACGGGAATTGGCCATGCAGGAAATTGTCTACTCTGATCCAGAATATTATGACATCCAAGTTCCCGAGAATGTTCCTTGCACACAACCAATGTGGAAAAAGGTAATTCAAGGTGCCCCTAAACCGTATAGGTATTGCTTGATAACCGTATATCATCCAAAGATGGATGAACCAAGTGTGGACACCATGTGCGCTTGGATGAGAAGCATAGAGGAAAATCTGGAAGACCCCTTCGACCCTCTATACCAACACCCCTATGATAGGGAAAGAATGGAGAGAGATTATGAATACTACAGATATGAAGACGACCTTAGAGACAGAGAGGACAGAAGGTATAGAGATTACAGAGAAAGGCCGATGAAACGGTCACGGCGGGATCGACGTAGACGACCTCGACCTAGACCTCGATCCTGGTCTCGATCTCGCTCACGATCTCCATCATTCACGCGTCGAAGGAAAGAAAACCCCAAGCGTCAGTCACGTAACCAATTATGGGCATACCTTCGTAGTAAAGGAGAAAACATGAAGAAGTGGGACGGTGAACCCACTTCCAAGCTTGACGCTGGAGTGAGAGAGCTGAAGCAAAGGGACACGGACAAGAAAGTTGTCTACGTAGTAGATGCGGACTTCTTGGAGAAGAAACTGCGATCACCAAGGCACAAAAAGATGGAGGTCCGCTTTGACGATGGCATAAAGGCCTCTAAGAAGTCAAAGTCCGACGATGAATGCTCCGACCAAGACCAATAGAGGGGCTCTACCTTCTGCCAGGAGAAGGAAGGGGACCAAGAAGATAATCGAGTTTACTGGGCTGTGTGGGTTCGATGGCCTGGCACATCGGATCCTCAGAGATACCGGGCCTTGATAGATACTGGAGCCCAGTGTACTTTAATGCCTTCGGAGCATAAGAGTACCGAGACTGTGTCAATTTCTGGAGTGACAGGAGGGTCTCAAGAGTTGTCAGTGGTGGAGGCTGACATGAGCTTGACAGGAGACCAATGGGAAAAGCATTCCATTGTGACGGGGCCAGAAGCCCCTTGCATTCTCGGCATGGACTACCTGAGAAGAGGATACTTCAAGGACCCAAAAGGGTACCGGTGGGCTTTTGGAGTAGCCACAGTGGTTGAAGAGGAGTCCAAGCAATTGTCTGCCCTTCCTGGCCTCTCAGAAGACCCTTCCATTGTAGGACTACTGCAAGTTAAAGATCAAGAAGTGCCAATAGCCACGACAACTGTACACAGACGACAGTATCGGACGAATCGAGACGCTGTGATCCCTATCCATAAGATGATCCGGAAGTTGGAGAGCCAAGGGGTGGTCAGTAGAACCCATTCACCCTTCAACAGCCCCATTTGGCCTGTACGTAAGTCTGATGGTGAATGGAGATTAACCGTGGACTATCGTGGCTTGAATGAAGTCACGCCGCCATTGAGCGCTGCTGTACCAGACATGTTGGAGCTCCAGTACGAGCTGGAGTCCAAGACAGCAAAGTGGTACGCCACCATTGACATCGCAAATGCATTTTTCTCCATTCCCTTAGCAGCAGAGTGCAGGCCACAGTTTGCTTTCACCTGGAGGGGCGTTCAATACACCTGGAATCGACTGCCCCAGGGGTGGAAGCACAGTCCAACCATCTGCCATGGGCTGATTCAGGCCACGCTAGAGAAGGGTAAGGCCCCAGAACATATCCAATACATTGATGACATCATTGTATGGGGGGACACAGCAGAAGAAGTGTTCAAGAAAGGACAGAAGATCATTCAGATTCTCCTCGATGCTGGTTTCGCCATCAAGAAGAGCAAGGTCAAGGGACCTGCCCGAGAGATCCAATTCCTAGGGGTGAAATGGCAAGATGGACGACGTCAGATACCAACAGACATAATCAACAAGATTGTAGCAATGGCTCCGCCCACAAACAAGAAAGAGACCCAAGCTTTTCTGGGAGCAATAGGCTTTTGGAGGATGCACATCCCAGAGTACAGTCAGATTGTGAGCCCTCTTTACTTTGTGACCCGTAAAAAGAACAATTTCCAATGGGGTCCTGAACAACAACAAGCTTTCAGGCAAATCAAGCAAGAAATTGCACATGCCGTGGCTCTTGGACCAGTCAGAACGGGACCAGATGTAAAGAATGTGCTCTACACTGCAGCTGGAGATAAAGGTACCTCCTGGAGCCTCTGGCAAAAGGTGCCTGGCGAGACAAGAGGGCGACCACTGGGTTTCTGGAGCCGAAGCTACAGAGGTTCTGAGGCCAATTACACCCCTGTGGAGAAGGAAATCTTAGCAGCCTATGAAGGCATACGAGCAGCTTCAGAGGTAATTGGTACCGAAGCACAGCTCTTCCTGGCACCCCGATTACCAGTGTTGAGCTGGATGTTCAAAGGGAAGGTGCCCTCTACGCATCATGCCACCGACGCCACGTGGAGCAAGTGGATTGCTTTGATTACGCAACGTGTCCGAATCGGGAACTCGAATCGCCCTGGCATTTTGGAAATCATAACCAATTGGCCTGAAGGTGGGAACTTCAGTCTGGTAGAAGAAGAAGAAGAGCCAGTGAGTCGAGCTGAAGAGGCTCTGCCATATGATAAGCTGCCAGATGAAGAAAGACGCTATGCCCTTTTCACCGATGGTTCCTGCCGTATTGTAGGGAGGAGCCGGAAGTGGAAAGCAGCTGTTTGGAGTCCCACCCGACAAGTGTCGGAAGCCACTGAAGGTAAAGGCGAATCGAGTCAGTTTGCGGAACTCAAAGCGGTCCAATTGGCCCTAGATATCGCAGAGAGAGAAGGATGGCCAAGGCTCTACCTGTACACCGATTCGTGGATGATAGCCAATGCCCTATGGGGATGGCTAGACCGGTGGAAAAAGATGAATTGGAGGCGTAGAGGGAAACCCATCTGGGCTGCTGATCTGTGGCAAGACATCGCTGCCAGAGTGAAGAAACTAAATGTAAGAGTCCGCCATGTGGATGCCCATGTGTCTAAGAAGCGAGCTAATGAGGAACATGCTAATAACGAACAGGCAGACCGAGCTGCACAGGTCAAGGTCTCGCAAGCAGACCTAGACTGGCAGCAGAAGGGAGAGTTGTTCCTAGCTCGATGGGCTCATGATGCTTCAGGTCATCAGGGCCGAGACGGCACTCATAGATGGGCACGAGACCGAGGGGTGGATTTAGCGAAAGATATTATCTCTCAGGTTATCCGTGACTGTGAAACCTGTGCTGCTATCAAGCAGGCAAAAAGGTTTAAGCCCCTGTGGTATGGTGGACGTTGGGAGAAGTATAAGTATGGAGAGGCCTGGCAGGTTGATTACATCACATTGCCACAGACCCGCCAAGGTAAACGCTATGTGCTTACCATGGTGGAAGCAACCACCGGATGGTTGGAGACACATTCGGTACCGCATGCAACAGCCCGAAACACCATCCTAGGCCTTGAGAAGCAGGTCCTGTGGAGACATGGCACTCCAGAGCGAATTGAGTCAGACAACGGGACTCATTTCAAAAACAGTCTAGTGGCCACTTGGGCACAGGAGCATGGTATTGAATGGGTATATCACATTCCATATCATGCACCTGCTGCAGGAAAAGTAGAAAGGTGTAATGGACTGTTGAAGACGACTCTAAAGGCACTAGGTGGGGGAACTTACAAAAATTGGGACAAGAATTTAGCCAAGGCCACCTGGCTAGTCAACACCCGAGGCTCTGTCAACCGAGCTGGTCCTGCCCAAGCAGAGTCCCTCCACACTGTAGATGGAGACAAAGTTCCAGCGATCCAGCTAAAAGGTATGTTAGGTAAGGCCGTTTGGATCACTCCTCCCTCAGGCCAAGACAAACCCATTCGTGGGATTGTCTTTGCTCAAGGACCTGGATATACCTGGTGGGTCATGAGGAAGGATGGAGAGATCCAATGTGTGCCTCAAGGAAACCTAAGCCTGGGGAAAAACTAATTCTGTGCCTTGAGTTGTATTTTACAGGAGACCAGACACCAGACGAAAAAAAAAAAGACCCGAACAAAGCTGATACGAGAATCCAAGGATGGCCGATGATGACACAGCCCAAACCAATGAGCCAGCCCTAAACCGGAACTGTGATTATGACGAAAGGCCAAGAACACAAATCGAGTTGCTGGTGGTGCTGATCTTCAATGACAGACGACAGCCTTCGAGAAAAAATAAACATGGACTATATATGTATATGTGTATATGTGCGGGATAGAGACGAACACAATATACAGGTGTTACGTAAAGAAATAGTATGGAATAAGGGGTGGAGAATGTGGTGGTTTCAGTCTAGGCCTTCCTGGAAACCAGCTTGTAACCAGGAAGGAACTAGGAAGGTGACCAAGGAAGTATTCCATGCTATTCCTTTACGTAACCTAGGGTATAAATAAGGCATTGATAAGATAGTTCACTCTCTTCTCTTCCGGCGAGGTTGGAGAACGGTGGTCCCTGTCTGGGCCTGGCTTATCTGGAGCTGAGGCCTACAGTAACTGCTGTTATCGGCCACGCGTGAGGGGGGAGTGCTGGGCTGTGTCCAGACATACTGCTTTCTTTCAAGGGAAGTGGTGAGCTCTTGTCAATTCTTCAGCTTTACTGGGTTTTTAGATTGTGTAGATCTGTTTTATTATTTGTCCCTTTTCACCCTATTTTATCCTTTTCCCTTCTCCCTTCCCCCCTCTTCCCTTCGACTTCGGGAAGCTATTTGGGGTCATAGATTTATATACATATAATTCTCATTGTATATCTCTGTTTTATACATAATATATATATATTTTTGCTAGAACTTTGGCTGCCTGGTTTTTCGTTTTTTTTTCCTTCCCTCTCTGGGAAGGAGACCCTGTTGTCGAGTTTCGGAGACTTGGCAGGAAGCCAACTCCAAACTTGCACACAAGGTGACTTGGAAGGAAATAAGATAGAGAAATTTTCTATGAATGTTCTGAACCAGGAATAAGAGAAAAAATAGCTACTGTCAGGAGTCTTCTCATGGTGATAGTAGGCTCTGGAAAGGGGAGAGGAAGTGGAGACCACGTGTTCCTATATTTATGTCCTTTGACCATCTGTGTCTACCCCTTCCACGTGGGACATCCGGCACTGAGCACTCAGTGCCCCCCAGGCGGGACCGAGGGATGGTGTAGCAAATCAGAGGCTGAGTTAGGGGATCCAGGAGGAATGGTGTGGGTGCACTACCAGGAGGCCCTTTTGATTGACAGCTACTCCATGAGCCTGCCATGTGGGCTCCAAGGCTGCAGGCCTGCCCTTGCCCCTCCATGTAAAAGTTGTTTCCCACCCAATAGTAAAATACAACTTTTACTCATCCAGTGACTCACACCTGGTCTCCCTCTTACTGGGGAACTCAGACCTGCACTCAGGAGTCCACATGTGGCCTCACCAGTGCTGGGTAGAAGAGAAAGATGATCTTCCTCAACCTACTGATGATGCTTTTACTGGCACAGCCCAGAATACTGTTGGCCACCTTTGTTGCAACAACTCATTGCTACCCCACGGTCCACCAGAATTCCTTGGTCCTTTTCTACCAAAGTGCTTTCCAAACAGCTGGTCCCCAGTGTAATGGTGCTTACAGTGCCAGCCTATTCCAAAATATATTTTTTTACAGTCCTAACTAATGTAAACTGATCTACTTATGGCAGTGGAAAAATCCACTTGCAATATTTTGTTTTACATATAGAGTAAAATTATGAGTTATGGATTCTGGTTTTGATTTTTTTCTATTTCACTGAAGTAGGATTTATCAGAAAATTAAATAAATCATTTGCCTGAAAAGAAAATTTTAAATTATCAGTTAGGATAAATTATCCATAAGATTAGCAATTAATTGATCAAAAATAGCTATTAACAATACTTTACAGGAGGCAATGCAATTGAAACCAAGAATACGAACAATTTATGATGTCTTCGATTCAACCCAGGATGTAAATTAGTAGTTCTGACAATTTACCTCACACAGATTACTGGTTCATTAGCATCAGTATCCTGTCTTTGGCAGTGTTACTGAATGATGATTCACAAAACCGCTTCACCCAGCAACTTTGCTAATTTATCTAGGCAGCTGTGCTATGCTTTCTGTGAACAGAAACCCACTTTATGCTATATGTAGAGATGAGTTAATGTCTTTCCATACAATGTTTGAGCCTCATCTTTTAGAGCATGTCACCACAAATTGCAATAGTTCATACAATCAGTCAAAGTATCATGCAGTAAGCTACAGCCCCTTATCCCAGTTCTTGGAGATATATGTTAAAATATATGAAACAGATTCAAAAAAGAACAAAAAAGAAGGTTGAATGTTAATAAACAGATTTTATTGTGAAAGATTCAAGGAACCTTCTTTGTCTTACTGTAGATCAGAATGATTAGGGTGGAATAGACGGTCTTGATTAGTTAGAAGATATGTTGGAATAGGATGTTCTTAATATCGCTATCCTGAATGACATAAAAATCAAAGGCTTGAAGCTTGAGTTTAGACTACAGACAAATTTCTACTCCTTTTCATGAGGAAAGCCATAAGTTACAAAATATTTCATAATATATACTTATTACTGGATATTACTGAAATAAAGAACCATTAGCATTTTGTAACACTTAATTGTCATTTAGATATTAGTACAGGAAGCAAGACAATAGCACATGAGTATTCTATTTTCTATTTTAGGTAAAAACCAAACAAAATAAATCAAACAAAACAGCACAGAATAGAGAACTAAAACAGATTTTAGACTTTATTCTTTTCTTAAGTCTTTGATCTTAAGAAACTGTATCTCTTTAATGCTGAATGGTCTTCTTCCACCAAAATGGAGAAAAATCAAAATGTCCATATAGTAAAGTAAACTGTTTGTGTCCAGACTCAAGTCACAGTTGTGGTTCATGTTCAACACAGAGAATACAAGTACCTAGAAAAAAAAGTGATGAGATTTGTTTTCTTACAACTTAATTGTGAACATTGGCACTGGTAGCAAGCTTACATTGCAAAACAATATTTTATATTTTCATTATGTCAGGTGATTTTCCATACAAAATCCTGTTTGCTAGAGGCCCCCTGGTGGTCTAGTAGTTAGGATGCAGCACTCTCACCGCCCTGGCCTGGGTTCGATTCCCGGTCAGGGAAGCTCTCCGGGCAAATGGAGCTCGTCAGCCCTGTAAGGCCATCCATCTAAGAGAAGGTCGCTCTAAACAAACCTACATCCTGAGGACCTCGCTGCCAGCGTCCGAGCTTCGCTCGGCCCCGGCAGATGAACCTCAGGATTAAAGGGTGGGCTCAGTTCAGCGCACACTGTGTCTCACCTAAAAAATCCACTGCGCAGACTCGAAAGGTAATGACCTTTCCCAAATCTTCATTCGCAAAGACTGGCCATACCATACCTTGTTTGCTGATTATGTATACTTGTCTTTTACTATTTATGCATATTAGAGTGTAAAAGTATGTTTGTACTTATAATATTTTAAACTGAAAAATTCAGAAATTAATTAGGAAATTATGTAATCCTTTGTGAAGTTTATGTTCCTGAAATAACCGAGAAAGTGAATTTCAGATATGTATAGTAAGTTTGTGATGATTTCCAAGGAGATATTGCCTGAGCTAAAATGATTGAATTCAGACTTTTTAGAAGATGTTTTTTTCAAACTTTAATCCTTTTAATTCATTTTCTGTAACATTAGTGAGGTAACTAAATATAGTTACAAGAATATCTCACCTAGCACTTTAATTATCCATCTACAGCACTGTTTCTTTTACTGTGTTGGCCTTTCATTTGTGAAAAAAAAAGTAATAGTTCCACAGCTAATTGAATGTAAATTCATAGATCATTCAGTGTTTGGTAAGCTTTTTATCTTCTTAAATAGATTACCCATTTGCCATAAAATTTAATTTCCACACTTCCAAATTTCTCAGGTACTATGATTTGCTCTTTACTAAAAGTAGGGAAAAATAATCCAACCCCCGAAAAAGCAAAGAAAAAAACCCTTGGGAAACTTTGCATTGAGAAATTATAGAAAAATAATTTAACATTATAAAACATGAAGCAAAGGGAAGGAAAATGGGAACATGAAATATGCGAATAAATGTAGTTATGTAATTTTAATTAATAAGCAATGTTACATGATGATTTGCAATTTTGAACAGACAAAAACCTCCCTGACATGAAGCTGGTTGTACACAAAATCACTTTAAGGTTCAGCTACAGATGGAATGCATAAAAATGCAGAATAAGCCTCAAATCACCTGGAGGTCAAAATATAATGTAACGCCAGTATTAATTCTACTACTTATAATCCAAAATGAAATTTATTTAAATGATGTATTATATTTTGATGGTTTGACTGTTTCACTTACTATTGTGGGACTTACAGTCCAGCACTAATTTATTAGCATTAATGAATTAGATTGGCATTCCAATGTTGGTAAAACATTGTCTCTAAGACCTTTACAGTATCAGTCTCACAGACTAAATAAAATTCTTCATTGTCACCATTTTTTGTTTTACTGAAAAAGAATACATATATCTCATATTAGTATGTATAATGTTCTACAAAAGAATCAAACTATATAAAAAGAGTGATGGTTTCTTCAACTGTAAACATGTAAAAGTATGTTTTGGGGTTTTTTTCCTTAATTTCTCTATTGTCCCTACAATATTTTAGTTTGAAATTTTAGAAATAGCCAAGTATTTATATTTTCTTAATTGAATCCAGTACGAATTTTACTTTCTAATGAAAACTCTATACCTTTGGAACAGTCTGCATTTGATTGATGCTCTGTCTAAATCAAAAAAAAGGTTCTCAATTTTAGCTTGAAAAATGGAAATCAAAAGACTGAGTAGACCCTAAATGAGAAAAAAACTAGTTCCTCTGCTTATTAAAAGAAATCCAAATGTTATAATTGATAAAATTATTAAATCTGAATAAATTATTTTTCCTATCAATAATAAAATATAATACTGTGAACTATCTCTCCTGAAGAATTAATTGCTTACTAGTTTAGTTTGTGTTGTAAATATTTGCTGTTAGATTTTATTTAAAGATTAATTAATTAATTTATTTAATTCAAGATAATATCTTTTAAAATAGAGTTCTGCAATACAACATTTGTTCAAGGTTCTTTTTCCCTTGGTGCCTGAATGTGAATATTTATGCTAGGCTTACAGGCAATTGTCTGGGGCACTGACTCAGCACTCACCTGAGATTAAGCTAACTAAGCAGGATATGAGAAGCTCCTAGACATGAGATGAAAAATTGCTGGCAGTTATAAACAAAAGAATAAGAAGCTTTCAAAATTTACAGATAGCACTCTGAGGTACTGAGTATGTGGTTAAGGGAAAGGTTTGAGAGAAGTGGTTGGATATCACGGGTAGCTGAATGGGAGCACTGTGAACCTTCAGGAGAGCAGTGAGCGGCAAGGCAGGCAGTGCCTCAGTAACCCCATCAGGGATACTGCATAAGGAAGGAATAGTCTAGGTACCAGACCTAAATAAACCAAATTTGGATATGGACAAAACAATGCTGGAATCCACAGGCTGTTTATTTGTGAATAGACAAGGGCAGACAAAGGCCATATTCAACAACAGAAGATAAGGTCAAGAAATAGGAAAAGGGGTGGTAAGGTATTGTCATGGTTTAACCCCAGCCAGCAATCAAGTACCACACAGCTGCTCAGTCCCACACCAGTGGGACCAGGGAGAGGATCAGAAGGGTAAAAGCTAGAATACTGTGGGTTGAGATACAGAAAATTTAATAGGGAATGTAAAAACTGCACACACAAGCAAAGCAGCAGGACCCTGTCACATGCAATGATTACTTGGGAAGACAAAAGCCATCACTCCAAACATCCCCTTCATCTTCCTTCTTCCCCCCACTTTATATATTGAGCATGATTTCATATGGTCTGGAATATTCCTTTGTCAGTTTGAGTCACTTACTCTGGCTGTGTCTTCTCCTAACTTTCTATGCACCCACAGTCTCCTTACCAGTTTGGCAGTATGAAAAGCAGAAAAAACCTCAGCTCTGTTTAAGCACTGCTCAGCAATAACAAAAACATCTTCATATTATCATCACCGTGTTCAGCACAAATCCAAAACACAGCCCCATAACAACCACTGCAAAAAAAATTAACTTTACCCCAGCCAAAATCAACACAATGCAAATCAGGTGACTGGGGCTGCTTGGGGATTCCTGCAAACTGGTTCTGTCTTACAACTGATCACCATAATCTAATAACCCAAACTTGTGGCTCTGACCATACAATATTTGTCAAATCATCTTCCAGCACCAGGATGATCCAGCGTACTTTCCCTAGCTATCAAGAGAACATCAGGACAGATAGACTGAGCATCCTGATAGCACCATCTCAGTGTCTGTTTTGGGCCAGATGCCATCAGCATCTGCCCATCACCTCTTGATAGCTTATATAAAATATACTGGGAAATAAAATAAACACTGAGATTTTTATACATAGTAGTGTCATAAGAATGGTCTGTGTGAGTAGCACATCTTTCGTATTTTAATCTCCCAAGGGAAATGGTAATTACAAATCCTATTTCAAATATTCACAGTGAGATCAAGTACTGCTTTTCTATTGCATTATCTTGTTAAATTATTATCTCTGGATTCATGCTATAAAAAATACATAATATACAGCAGCACTAACTGCTGCTAAATTTCCCCATGTGTAAACCATGCAATTTATTCCTCCTGAAAAGAAAAATAGTGAAAGACAGCTTCTTAGCATGAGGAAATAGCTGTGTGTTAAGCTCTTTTAAAATTAACTTAAAGATCAAAGAATGTATCAGTGTAGCTATTAGTATGGTGTGCTAGAATGACTGGTTTTTCTGCGAAAAAATGTATGGTATTTGACTGAAAGTGTTGGAATTGACAACTATCACTATACATCTCATTATTGTCCTATTCTTCTGAAGATTCAAAGGAAATTCTTTGCCAAAGCTGCTATCCCAGGTAAGATTGGCTTTTATTTCAGTATATTGACCCTATGGAAGCTTACTTTACAAATATTGCACTTAAAATCCCCCTTCATTTCCAAGCAAAGTCGACATTCTAAACATGAATTAATTTGTTGTTGTTGTTGTTGTTTGTTGATGCTTTGTTTGTTTATTTTATTATTGTTGTTGGTTGGTTGGATTTTTTGTGGTTTTGCTCTTGTTGTTGTTTGGTTTTTTGGTTTTTCCTTGATTGTCTTCTAAGGATAGGAAATAGTATTTTATATATCCTATTTTTTCCACTCTAACTACTCTCAAGAGTGCCTATACCACCAAAAGACTTTCATCATAATTCCTGTAGCACCTGTACAGGAAACACCAAAGAGAAGCTTAATTTAAAAATACATATTTATTTTGGCAACTTTCTAAACTGGGGACAGGAGCTGTATTTTATTTTGAGTATAGAGTATTAACTTTTCCTGTTCCATGTAGGGAGGAAACCTTCAGGAACTTGTGAAGACCCTCAAAAAGGAAAAAAATAATTTACTGTGTGGACACAGAAGGTTTTGTCTTTTGAATCATAAAGAAAATAAGCTTTTCCCTAATATTTTTATGGTTAATATCTGTGACATATAGTGTATAGCACACTGATATCCCTCAGAGATCATTGTCTACATAAAGCATAGACCAGAGACAAATAGAATTTTGTAAGAAAACAAGGAGGTACAGAGATTGTCCAAACAATTTCTAAAACCTCTATCTACATTTCTAAGCAAACTTTATCTATTTTTGCCTAGAAAAACAGGACTTCTCATCAAATTCTTATTCTTCTGAGATCAATTATGTATTTGAATGATCATCATCATGGCTAGGCTTCGCGAACGAAGATTTGGGGAGGGCTCTATCCACATTTGTTACAAGCGTGCTGGTGGCTAAAAAAGTCAATATGAGATAGGCACGTCCAGTGGGGTTGAGTGCACTTTCAGCAAGTTTGCTGATGGCAACAAGCTGAGTGATGCATTTGATGTGCTTCAGGGAAGAGATGCCATTCAAAGGGGCCTTTACAGTCTTGAGGAATGGTTGTACGCAAATTTCATGAAGTTCAACAAGGCCCCGTGCGAGGTCCTGCACATGGGTCAGGGCAATCCCAAGTATCAGTGTACTTGGACTTGGAGGATGAATGGATTGGGAGCAGCACTGTGGTAAAGGACTTGGTGTCGCTATTGGATGCAAAACTGCAGCCAGCAATGTACACTCTCAACCCAGAAGGCCAGTTGTATCCTGTGCTGTATAAAGAGAAGCGTGGCCAACAGCCCCTAAGGGGGTGATTCTCTGCCTTTACTCTGCTCTTGTGAGTCCCCACCTGGACTCCTGTGCGCAGCTCTGGGGTCCTCAGCACAGGAAAGCCACAGACACATCTGGTTCGGAAATGAGCAGAGGGTGGAAACACTTCTCTGAAGAAAGACTGAGACCTGGGGTTGCTCAGCCTGGAGAAGAGTAGGGTCTGGCTTCAATATGTAAAAAAGACAGAAGAACACTTTTAATCAAGGACTGTAGTGACAGGACAAGGGGTAATGCTTTTAAAATGGAAGGGAGTCAATTTAGATAGGACATAAGGAAAAAACCACACTATAAAAGTGGTGAGTCACTGGAACAGATTGTGCAGAAAAGTCATGGATGACCCACTAAGGGAAGTGTTCAAGCTGGGCTGGATAGGGCTTGGAGCAACCCGAACTAATGAAAGACACTTACTGTCCACAGCAGGGAAGTAGGACTGGATGATCTCTAAACTTTCCCTCCAATCCAATATTTTGATTCTATTAAATAAAGCATGCATATATTTGACAGGAAATTAGGACAATCTTTTTAACCATTAGTGATATAACATTTATAACAGTCTTGAGAAAGTTCTCTATATTTATTTCAAAATAATCATAATGTGTTTTTCCTGTGTGTAAAAGGCACTTGATTATTTAATTATTGGGTCAGAACCAACTCAATCTTTTATGTGTGTAAGGGCTAGGCCATATCCCACATGGCAGGCTCTGCAGCAACAACTGTCAATCAAAAGGGCTGCCAGGGAGCCCACCCACACTACACCCCTTGGAACCCCTAACTCAGCCTCTGGGGTGAGTTACACCACCCCTCACTCCTGCCTGGAGCCACAGAGTGGCCAGTGAGCCAGAAGTTCCACCCTGGGAGGGTGGCCACAGAGGGCCAAACCACATAAAAGCGGCACATGCAGACTCTATCTGGTTTTTTCTTCTTGGGACCTGCCACCTAGCAGGAGTTGGTGGTGGTAGCTATTTAATAATCTATTTATCTCTTATTTTTCTCTCTTCTGACTCACTCTTCTACCTTTCTATCTCTGTCTTCTCTTAATTTTTTTCTGTCTTTACTCTTTTAATCTCTTTTCTTATTGAATATTTTAGATAGCTTAAAAGAGATGGATTAGCTTTTTGCTAAGTTGTGTGGGTTAGCATGTGCGAAGTCAATGCTTTGTGGAATGCTTTGTTTTGTTGTATGTTACTCCTTTTAAACTTTTGCCAAAATTCCTTCCTTCTTCCTATGTTTCATCTAAAATTAAAAGTATCTCCTGAGAAAACCTGTGGAGCATTTTCTCTTTATTCAATCTCAAGGTATTAAAGAATCAAAGGTTCTGCAAAAGTTTTGGAGATGAACTTTTGGAGCCTTGAACATATTTTTAAAAGTAACATTCCTGGTTGAGCTTGTTGCTTCAGGACTGGGGTCCTTCTTGTGTGTCAGGCCTATGAGGCAAAAGCCATGTAAGGACCCAAAAGATTTTTGCTTCCTTCGTTAGTTCATAGAGAGACTTCTGGGAAAGCAAGGCTGTTCATTATCTGCTGAAGCACACAAGCTTGACAGAATGTAAAACCTCTCTGGTGGAAGGGATGCTGAGATAGAACCACAGCATAGGAGCTCAGAAAAGGCCAGCAGGACTGAGGAAGATACTGTTCCTCTATTCTTGGACCTGGTGAGGTCACGTGAGGTCACATCTTGAATCCTGTTTTCAGTTTTAGGCCCCTCACTAAAGGAAAGATGTTAAGGTGCCGGAGCATGTCCAGGGAAGGGCAATGAAGCTGATAAATGACCTCGAGCACAAGTGTTATGAGGTTGTTTAGCCTGGAGAAAAGGAGGTTGGGCTGGGAGAGGGTGTTTATCACTCTCTACAACTACCTCAAAGGAAGTTATAGTGAGGTGGAGGTTGGTCTCTTCTCCCAGGTAACAAGGGATAGGACAAGAGGAGATGGCCTCAAATTGTCCTGTGGGAGGTTTAGATTGGATATTAAGAAAAATTTCTTCACTGGAATGGTGGTCATCCGTTGGAACAATTTGCCCAGGGAAGTAGTGGAATCACTGTCCTCCCTGTGATGTTGAAAAACCCCTGTGGATTTAGCACTTAAGGACACAGTTAAGTGGTGACCATGGTGGTACTAGGTTAATGATTGGACTTGATAATCTTAGAGGCCTTCTCCAACCTTAATGAAGCTATGATTCTATAGTCATTGCATGGGACATAGTGTTAAAGAATCCAATTTCAAATTACACTGAGTGATGTTTCTGTTGGTTTTTCTTTTTTTTTTTTTTTTAGATTAGTTCTACTTTACTGTTTATGTCAAGATATCTGTGAGAAAACTACCTGTATATTAGGAAGCTATATACAGCGCTGACCTCATGTATTAAAGATGTGACCCAAATAAACATCAGTAATTTATGACAAAGGAATCAGTGGGTAAGGATATATTTCCAATTTGGGGATGTTATTTTTCCATTAGCAGCCAGAATAGGTACATTTTTATTTTCCCCTTATTATCAGCAGGGGTTGTTCAGCTATTTTTAGAGAAAAAGTCCTTTAAATATAGTGCCCTTTCCTATGTAAGGGGTTTTTTATGTGATTGATTTGTAAGGCATAAGATGTAAAAATATAATTTAAACCTTATTTTTTGGGTAAACATTTGCTTTTATTTATAACAAAAATTTGGATTTAATTTTCTTCATAGCAGCTCATATGGGACTATGTTTTAGATTTTGCACCATAACAGTGTTGATAACACGATATTTTAGCTATCACTGAGCAATGCTTATGCAGTATCAAGGCCTTTTCTCTTTCCCACCAGAGAGTATGCTTGGGGTGAGAAAAGACTGGAAGGGGATGCAGCTGGGACAGTTGATCCCAACTGACCAAAGGGATATTCTACACCATATGGCATCAAGCTCAGCAACAAAACTGCAGGGAGGAGAGAGTTTTTTCAACACGGCTATTGTTCAGGGCCTGACTGCATATCAGTCTGCTTGTGGGAGGTGGTGACAATTGTGTTAGCATGACTTGGGATTTTTTTATTTGTTAAGGTGTTGGTTCTGTTCCCCTTTGTCTATTAAACATTCATCTCACTCATTGCCCTTTCTGAGTTTTGTTCTTCCAATTCTCTCCGCCATCCTGCTGGGGCAAAGTGAGCAAGCAGTTGGGTCAGGGGTTACCTGCCAGCTGGGGCCAGCTCACCACAGTCAGAAATTTCCTAGCAGCTGTTTAAGAAAACTGCAAGTGCTTTCTCTTCTTCAATCACTTTAGTAGAGGTCACAGAGAGTCTGCATCTGCTCTTTTGGAAAAACACTACTCCTGTCTCAATACTGGCACCACAAAGCCTCATAAAGCTCTACGAATCCAAAATGAATGAGAACCCTGTCACTGATCAGCATCATGAGATGCTACTTAGCTGTCTGTCTGTCTGTCTACTTCTGTCAGAAGCAAAGTGAGATAAGGAAAACAGAGGTGCCTTGGAATATTTCAGAATAGACAGATAATTTTTTCTTTTCACCAAATGTGTCTTAGGTGTTTTGAATCTACTGCCATTAAAGTCATGTTACCTAAAATCTGGTACTGCCTGAAAATCTTGAGATTTTCAGTCTTCTATAATTGACTACAGTATACGTTATAAAACTGTGTCATTAACTGCAGAAAATGCCACATAAATGTAGTGCTCTTCAAATTACAAAAAAAAATCACCCCCCACATTGGCATGTGACAAATTAAGAAAAAAATTTCTGGCAATCCATATAACTCATGAGCAGTGGCCATTATGCTTTCCACCTTTCCTTTTAAGCACTATAGTTAGAAAACTTATTCTGATTTTCATTAACCAGCAGTTTACAAAGAAGTGTTCAAGAACTGTTTGGTTAACTCAATGTATTTGCTCTCTTTTTTCTTCTAGGACTCAGAGTGTAAACCTAAGAATACGTTGCTTTTTTCTCATGTTTTTTTTTTCTTGCATTGATTATAGCCTGTTACAGATTTACCCTTCTCTTAATTTTCCTTAGCTTGTGCACTTTTTTCATTATTATCCACTTTCTTTATGTTTTTCTTTTCCCATTATTCTTTTACTTTCTTTCCAATCTGCATTTGGAAATGATAAAATAAAAACAAAAATAAAGGTTATGTTAGACAGAAAAAAACCTGAATAATCAATTTCGAATTAAAAATATATGTTAGATATATTTTTATATATAAGACTAAGAAATACACCTCTCCTATTAAAAAAAAATTTCAAATGTAAAATATTGATTTTTCAATCATGATCAAGACATCAGGAAAGCAGATATATGCTTTTGTAGAGCTGTTAACCCTTACTGAAAGAGAAGGTGGAATAATTCACAACAGACAAAGAAGCACTTTAATGAGAAGAGAAAAACAGAAACAGTCAAATCTCCTTTCCCTTTTTCCTTAATTAACGACATTGTATAAGATTTGCAACAAACGTGTCAGGATGGAAAGCAGTCCGCAGAAGTCAGTGAAAGACATTATCTATAATCTCATAATAACCACAGAGTTGGTAGGAATATATAAATATGTTATAGAATCAGTTAACACTTGAGTTTTAAAACAGTCCTTGGGTGTCAAGGGAAAGGCAAACAGTGGTGGAAAGCACAGTGATCTGAGAAAAAAACTCCTTTCTTGGTCCTCTACAATAAATGCTGGCAAGCAGTCCGTGATTGCCTATGATGGGTAGACCACAACTGGGAGAAACTGCAGCAGGTTGCACACTAAAAGATGCACAAGGGTGGAGGGAGACAGTGAGTAGGAAAGAATGCTCCAGCTGTAAGGAGGAGCTACCTGCCTGCAGCAATATCGCAGAGACGCCTTCTGTAAGTTTAGGAAGGTTTCAAGTTCAAGAACCCGCCAAATGATATTCAGTCTTTTTGGACTGTCTTTGTCAAGGGGGCACACCAGTGCCTGAGTGAGCTCTGGGGAATCTTTTGCAAGTTCTCAGTCTTCCAGGGACCTTCAGAGACATCCTACACCATGGTTGGGATACCATGGTCATGATGTAGAACTTTTTGCTGTAATGGGTAAACCTCGACCATATAATACTTTAGTCCTGCAGGGTACTAAAATGCCATCAAATTTAAAGTCCTTGGTCAGGCTGTATGAAGGCAATGAAGCTTTGTGGCTATATCTGGGCTAAACCTGTGTGGGCTTGGTCAGATTTTCATTTCCTAGAACATCTGTCATGTTTGTTCTTCACTGGTTGATCCCTTGCTTGCCAGCTGTTCTCTTACATCTTCTGCTTTCAACAAGCTCTAGGTGGTAATCTCTTCACAGAGTGGTGTAGTGCTGTGAAAGTCAGTCCTGTGCAGTTCTTTAACTTCTGTATGGGAACAGATGCTAAAATGCCCCTGTGACTTACTTCATCACAGTAAGAAACCCCATATGTTATGCCTATTGCTGTTTATCCTCTGTCTCTTTTGAGAAGTAGTAACTCTGTGTAGAGATAACATAGGTGTTTGGAGAAACTTGGAGGCACTCTCACGACATGCTTGAGCTCCCTGTTTTGAGAGAGAGATCAAAGCTTAAAAATCATAAAAGCAGAGGGAAGATCACAACATGGTGGCAAACTATGCATGAGTGGGTCCTTGATAAATTGGTGCAAACAGCAAGCTCTACTTGTCAGGGTGGACTGAGCCTAATGGTGCCTGTGTTCCCACTTGCATTTCTGTGCCCAGGTTTTGCTTCGGGATCCTCCAGTTAGTGAGATAATTAAATAAATTTACTCTTTGTGTTTCAACCATGGTTTTGTGGTTGTTCCGGCTGCCTGCCTGTGTCGACTCACATGTATCAAAACTATTTTAGAGAGTTCTTCCTTGGGAAAGATCCTACCAAAAATCAGTAAGTAGTTACTGTCATGTTATTTGGGGCTCTCTGGCCATTGCACAGCATTAATAGAATACTGGCCCAGATCACCATCTACAATGATTTCACATAGAAGTTTGTGAATTTATTTGTTGACATCAGCTGAAGAGCTAACCAATACATTTGATATAGGACAGTAACTGTTGAAGCAATTTGCAGCAATAATTGTTAATGTTACAAGATACCCATTAATATTTCAATGCCTATACCCTCTTGTCATGGTTTAACACCAGTGAGCAACCAAGCACCACACAGCCAACTCATTCTCCCAGGTGAAATAGGGGAGAGAATTGAAAGGGTAAAAGTAAAAAAACCTTATGGTATAGATAAAGATGGTTTAATACGTAAAGCAAAAGCTGTGTGCACAAGCAAAGAAAAACAAGGAATTCATTCACAATTTCCCATGGGCAGGTAGGTGGTCAGCCATCTCCAGGAAAGCAGGGCTTTATCACACATAATTGTGACTTGAGAAGACAGAAGACCATCACTTCAAACACCTCCATCCTCTCCCTTCTTCCTCCTTCAACCAGCTTCATATGTTGAACATGATGCCATATGAAATATCCCTTGGATCAGTTGGGGTGCACCCCCAGCCTACTAACCAGCAGGATGTTATGAGAAGCAGGAAAGAACTTGACTCTCAACAATAACAAATCATCTCTATATTATCAATGTTGTTTTCAACACAAATCCAAAACACAGCCTTATACCAGCTACAGTGAAGAAATAACCCCACCCCAGCCAAAACCAATACACCCCTTATTAGACATTTCCAGATTTTTTATTTCAAGTTATTGAGTTATGATAAAACTATATTAAAAAAACCAGGTCATTAACATCTATACAAATATTTGGTACCTGTTTATTTTCCAGAGTTTCCACTGCATAAAATTTGGTCATGATTTCTGACTTGTAATTAACTTTTCACTAACATTGATCACGCAGTTAATCTCAGTAAGTTTTAAACCTTTTATGAATTGGAAAATGTTCAGAACTACTCAAGCAAGTAAGTATTTTGTCCACCCTTATCACAGTATGAAAAGGACAGAGCAGTTAATTTTATGTTATTGAATTATTGGGCAGCGTTTCTAACATAAGAGCAGAAAAACAGTAGGATGCATCAAGCTGGTTGATGAGAGCTCAAAATAAGGATGAGTAGGAGCGGTGCACCAGGGACAGACAACCTCACAAGTGATTAAGTTCTTTACAAATTGATCTAATTTTATTTTTCTTCTAATGTGTCTATTTTGTGTTATTTTCTCTATGACTTCCCTGAAATTTTCCCCAATTTGCCAACTCAGAAAATTTTTTTGGTCATTCTCTTTCTGTTATTTTCCATTATGTTGAATCATTCTTTTTTTTTTTTCCTCCTAAAATTATCCTCCCAGATGCATTCTGCTCTTTAATTTTTTATCAATATATACCCTATGGATTTGCTTTCTATATGTAACATTTTTATTTATGAGCCTAAGATTTCTGACTCTCTCCTCTCATCTAAAATCATTCTATATCACTATATGTCACCCGTCAACAATTTTCAGAAGTACCTCTTGTACTATGATCAAATTACTTCCAGTTATTCAGAAGGGAAATAATGGATGTCAGACAAACAGTATAAAAAAACACACAAAAATCTCTACAGAAAATAAACTCTATAGTAATTTTGAAAGTGTGCAACCTTTTCAAGAGAATAAAGGTTTGGTGGGGTTTTTTTGTTATCCAGAAAATGCTAAATTATAAAAGATTTATTTTGAAAACTGTCAAAGGGATGTCTCAATGTAATGAGATCCACAAATGTAATGTAATCAACAAATATGTACATATACATATGTATGTCTTGTGTATATAGACATATATACATATATATGTCTGTGTATATATATATATATATATATATATATATATATATAAACAGAGGAATTAATGACTTACGGAAATTCTAACATATGAATCTGAGAAAAATGCAGAAAATGTCCATTCATCAGTAGGGAGAAAAAAAGAACAGTCGGTGGTAGGACAGAAATGTTGCATCCATAAGTGCTGACAGAGTTGGTGGCCACCATAGCAAGGCTGATCATGATCATCTTTGATAGGTTGTGGTGATCAGGAGAGGTGCTTGAGGACTGAAAGAAAGAAAATATCACACCAATCTTCAAAAAAGGGCAAGAAGAAGGACCAAGGGGAGCTACAAGCCAGTCAGCTTCACCTCAATCCCTGGGAAGGTGATGGAGCACCTCATTCTGGAGGCCATCTCTATACACAAGGATATCAAGAAGGTGATCTGGAGTAGTCAGCATGGATTCACTAAATCATGCTTGACCAACCTGATTACCTTCTACGATGAAACAACTACCTGGAGGGATAACGGGAGAGCAGTAGACAGTGTCTACCTTTACTTCAGCAAGGCTTTTGACACTGTCTCTTACAAAATCCTCATATGCAATCTCAGGAAATGTGGACTTCCTGAGTGGACAGTGAGGTGGATTGAGAACTGGGTGTATGGCAGAACCCAGAAGGTTGTAATCAGTGGCACTAGTAATGTCTCCCAAGGTTTCACACTGGGTCAAAGTATTGTTTAACTTACCCATCAATGACTTGGATGAAGGGGTCAATGCCTCCTCAGCAAGTTCACTGATGACACAAAACCAGGAGAAGTGGCTATTACCCCAGACCACTGTGTAGCCCTTCAGAAGGACCTCGGCAGGCTGGAGAGGTGGTCAGAGAAGAACTGCCTGAAATTCAACAAAGGCAAATGCAGGGTCCTGCACCTGGGGAGGATCAACCCCATGCATCAGTACAGGCTGTGGCCAACCTGCTGGAAGGAAGGTCTGTGGAGAAGGACATGGGGGAGAACAAGCAGTTCATGAGCCAGCAACATGCCCCTGTGGCCAAGAAGGCCAGTGGTATCCTAGGGTGTGTTGGGAAAAGCATTACCAGCAGATTGTGGGAGGTGATCCTGCCCCTCTACTCAGCCTTAGCAGGGCCACATCTGGAGTGCTGTGTCCAGTTCTGGGTTCCTCAGTAAAAGAGAGATATGGAGCTCCTGGAGTGGTCCAGTGGAGGGCTATGAAGATGATTAAGGGCCTGGAGCATCTTTCTCACGAGGAAAGGCTGAGCCAGCTCGACCTGTTCAGGCCTCAAGCAGATGTGACTGTGAGGGACCTCATTAATGTGTCTAAGTATCCAAAAGGAGGATGTCAAGAGGATGGAGGTTCTTATCGGTGGTGCCAAGCAACAGGACATGAGGCAATGGGAAAAAACTGATGCACAGGAAGTTCAACCTGAATATTAGGAAGAATTTCTTTACTGTGCAGGCAACCAAGCACTGGAACAGAATGCCCAGAGAGGTTGTGGAGTCTCTCTCACTGGAGATATTCAAGAACTGTCTGGACAAAATCCTTGTCGTGCTCTAGGATGACCCTGCTTGAGCAGGGTGGTCCCTTCCAACCTGACCCATTCTGACATTTTATGATGCCAAACTTTAAGAAGAAATTCATTAGTATGGATGACATGGATAGCAAAAGATAAAAGAGGGATTTGGGCAAGGAAGACATGAATATAGGATGGAAAAGATTTGAATGGCTTTGCAAGGAATCACTAGAAAACCTCTCAAGTCATTCTGCCTACCTGACTACAATGTATCTTACTTTTCAGGAGAGAAATGGCAGGCACAAATATGTCCTACTTCCAGAGAAAAAAAATGGAAGGGAAGATTCTCCCCTGCGTTAATGCTCATCAAATTTTCTGGATCCCTCTGCTACTGAAAAACAGTCAAAAGCTTTTTAACACCAATGTAGCATTAAGAAGCCAGCATTCTTTATTAGGTGCCAGATGTACAAGGGGATATTTCCTGAACTATCGTGCATGCTGAGTACAGAAAAGGCTCCTCCTTTACATACATATTCATTGATATTCCCAGAATGAATGTACATATGATAGTTATTTCCCTGAAATCGTTAACTTATATTCCCTCCCCTTTGCACATGCTTTCTTCTGTCCCAGAGGTCCCTCTGGTGGTCTCTGGTTGTCGTAGACCCCAAAGTTATAATCAACAACTTGATGAACTGGTGTTGCTTCCCAGACATAGAGCTGACTCAGCATACTTAGGCTGGTTACTCTCCTGTTTCTCTTTTTGCTAATGTTTAATGTGATCCCACAAAATAAGCATTGTGTGGTTCCATTGGCTAGTGATTTTTAAGAATGAGTGTTGTATTGTCCCTACCCAGCTGAGCAAACACTTGTTCATCTGCTAACACCTCTAACAACTAAGGAAAGAAATCCCATTTTGAACTAGCCAAGACCTAGAAGAGATAATGAAAGTCTGTAATTACTTTATGTCTGTTTGAAAGGACCACACACACCAGAGTTTATATATGTTATTTCCTATGTGACTTACATGGAACATGAGTCTTCATAACCTTCTGAAATTATCTTGGTGAATTTACACACCAAAACCTCTCCAGTTACTCTACACTTCTGTTTAATAGTCAGGTTTGTTGAGCTATGCACAAATTCCATATAAAAGTGAAATTAGATGGTAAAATGAGACTAATTACAGTTTTATGTTTAATGAGTCAATCATAATTGCATTTGTGTAACTACTGTCTAAAATACTTCACATGCGTTTTGACAGATATTCATGGAATGAGATTAAAAAAACAACTTCAGAGAGATTGGGAAAATATTATGTAGCTTATCTATTGATTTCTGAAAATTCGATAGAAATCGTTCTTGCTTAAATAAGTTTTTAAAAGATTTTTTAAGCTCTCCTTATCCTTAGTCCTAATAACCTCAATACTTGTTTTTTACATAAGAAATAATAATGATAATTTAATATTGAATTTAAATCAATTTAGTCCATTGAATTGATATCTATTGTCAGATATCTGCCATTCTTTTAAGATGTTTATAAAGTAAAGATATGCTATTTTTTCTTAAGATTATATGAATATATCTGACTCTTGATCTTATTTTGAGTTTATTGATAGGATAGTCTCTATTGATAGAAATTACAAATAACTTAACAGCATATTTTCCTCCAAACAAAGTTTAGGGTAACTGAAATTATAAATGTTTGGATCAAATGCAGTAGTAAAAATGGAGAAATATATAAAGAGGAAATACTGAAATGTTGATTTCATCAAATGAACTGTTTAAAGCTTTGCATCCTGAGCTTTCCAGTTTCTAAAATAGTTGAAAAAAATCTACTTACAATCTCTAGATAAATTAATTATTACATTTCAGATTGAATGAAACATTTTGCAGAACCCAAAGTATTCTCTGAGATAATTTTTGTCTTATTTCAAGAAAATATGTTTGAGACTGTTCCAAAACTTTCACTAATGGCATTTTCTTCAACCATAAAATGAAGGAAATATATTATCTGCACAATTCTCATTAAATACTCTTAGGTAGGCAGGTAAATAACTATGGATTATATCAAACTGTATCAGTAGCTCTAGATACAGGTTGAGAAGGACAATCCAGGACAGGTATTCGTGCCCAGCTTCTCTAAACAGAGCATGGTAACCGCTACATGCTTCAGGCAATTAACATAACCAGGAATTATAACAAAGATTATCAGACCTACCCTGCAGGGAAATACTAAGGAGGCAAAACTGCCTTAAGTCTCATATCCATTAGTTATTTAAGCCTCCCACATTAACAGTCCTCACTAATCAGAATCTACCTGTACTGGCTTTGGCTGAGGTACAGTTTGTTTTCTTCACAATGTCAGTGTTCTGGGTTAACCTTGGCATGGGTTGATTCTTAAGTCCAAAACTGCATTATGGCAGGGACACAGAAGACAGAATTCAAAATGTTAAAATACATGTAAGGTGTATTTGACATCCATTAAAAAAAAAATCAAATCAAATCTAGTGGAAAATACCTACAATTATGGTAAAGAGTAGCTTCTCTTAATAGTGTGATTACAAATTTTGGTCCAGACAGAGGAGTGGAGAAGAGCAGTAGAAAGGAAGGAAGGGCTCAGACTAAAGGGAACATCCTAAGTAAAGATAACTGCATCAACACCTGATTGAATAACTGTCTGAACTGCTTTTAAGATTCCTCTTAAATCAGCAGAATTAAACTATTGCACTTAGTAGTTTTTTGGTTGGATCCAAATATGAGATAATCGGGAAAAAAAAAAAAACAGTCATAAAGGAAACTAACCTGGGAAGAACTCTGTAAGGTTCATTAGTGTTAAAAGAGTATGAGGTAATTCTAGGCAGATCACATAGCTGCAGGAACTGCCATAGCATCTAAGCATCAGGGAAAATACATTTGGCTGCACATCTAAGTATGTAAGATATATTCATTATCTTTATGGGGAAAGTAATATATTCATAGCAAAACCTTATTTAAAAAACTTTGGACAAATATTCTTTAAAATAAATGCTGAAGCTGTACCTGTAGCATCCTTTTTACTGCTTTAATGGGGGCGTTTGCTCAGTGAAGGTAGATTCTGCTCACTATTGTTGCAGACCAGTAAGATTAATCTTGTACAGTGGACTGCTGTAAAGCAAGACTTCCCATGCAAAAAGTGTCAGGTTTTCTGTCCCATATCTCTCTGTACCAGCATGACATCATGGAAGATAAATCTTGTTGAAGTCTTATAAACATGGACAGTTACATCGGTGTTGTTAAATGCATTTATTCCAGGAAATTGTCTATGAGTCCCCCAAAAAAGTAGAGGAGCCCATCTATGCTGAAATCAGCTGAAACACCATTAGAGCAGACTCATTATGCCCACACTCGGCCTTTAATCCTTGCTGTCAACCACATAATACCTCTTTAAACCTAAAACATATATAACATTTCATGAGTAGGGCTTTTTATTCTCTCTTTTCAAAACATCTAGGATAGAGAGAGGATTGTTATGCAGCACACAAGAGTGGTTATTTTCATGCTACAAAACTGAGGCTATCTTCTGCAAGACTGGAGTGCAACTTAATTATATAAAAGATTGTTCAAAGATGCTGAGGTGCCTGGGACAGGCAAAGAATCATTTGGTACAGCCTCATTCATAATACCTCTCAGAAGTGACCCTACAGTGAAACAACCCCTAAAGTACATTTGGCCATTATCTTGGACAAATGATTGTTGGAACAGCATGAGACAGAGGCAGAGAGTAAACAGGAAGCAAATCACAAGGAAGGAGTTCATCACTCAAATGTACTTCCCCAGCCTTTTTATTTAGCAGAGTAAACATGATTACATTTAGAAAAGTCTTGTGAATAAAAGTGTTCAAAAAACATTGCATAGGATATTCTTACACATTGATTTTTTTTTTTTTTTTTTTTTTGTGGAGGAAACAGGACAAAAAACCATCCAATGGAAAAGTGAAAATTTAACAGCATTTTTTTGAGAGATATTGAGTAATTTCTTTTTGCATTTGGTGAAATATTACAGTACAGAAGGCTGTACCTTTTCTTCTGGAATAGTTTTCTGGTATGTATTCTGTATACATTGTTCTGGCAGCTCCATTTTGGTTCCTTCAAAATAAACATCTCTGAATTTATAAAACAAACGAATAATTATGATAAATAAAATTTAAACCTGCAATCATGGCTGGGCTTCGCGAACGAAGATTTGGGAAGGCTCTATCCGCATTTGTTGCAGGTATGCTGGTAGCTTGTGAGGCCAATACGTGACAGACATATCCGATTGCAAAAGGCACAGCAGAAAGATTCCTTAGATGGTATATTCTGCAATACACGGTTCTTTCTGCGTTGTCTTTTCTCGAGAGTGATCCTGAGTGTGTTCTCGAAGGAGACAGCTGCGTTACAGATGGTGTGTCTCCAGGCCTCCCGATTGGAGGCCAGAGTAGACCAGTGATGATGATCAATATGGCCAAGGCTGAGATGTTGTTTCAGGGAGTCCTTGTATCTTTTCTTCGGGGCTCCTCTGTTGCGGCAGCCAGTGGTAAGTTCACCATAAAGCAGGATCTTAGGGAGGCGGTGGTCCTTCATCCTGGAAAACCTTCAATATAAGTGTAAGAAAAACAAATCAAGAAGGTTAGAATTAAAACCAAAACATTTTGAGAACACCAAAAATAAAATAAATCAGATATACAAATGAATCCTTCAGACTTAAACTGTAATGAAATATTATTTGAGATCTTTATTTCAATATACATTTTTGTATTAGGGATCTGTCAAATGCAGAAGCCCAATGGAGAAAAGACTTCTTCAACTTCACATACCCATATCAAACCAGGAAGAAGGCTGAGCATGAATTCCCAATGGGTATGTTCAGAAATAGACTTATGCAACACATGCATACAGAAATACACATCTGGCCACACCATTCACAGTCACACCGATAGTTCACAAGAACACAACCCAAACACCCTCATCCTTCTCCCCCGTGTGACTTGTCAGGATAAAGACCAGTCAGTGAAAAATATCTGTATGTATATATACATTGTGCAACACGGATCCCTCTAGCTCAGACGCTTGGCTGCCCAGTAGCTGCTCCTACATCCCAGTCTCCCCAGTTGCTGGAATGTCCACTGTCCCCCTGCGCTGCATCCCCAGTCTAGTTGCTGGTACAGACCCTCTCATACACATGCACCAACACACAAAGAGACACAAATACACAAACTTTGGATCCCTCTGGGAACTAGGATCCCACATACAGCCCATCCATCAGCTGGTTCTGGATCTTTACTCTTCTACCAGTGCCTTAGACACAGAAGGACAGACACACATATAAATGTCAGCTGACTCCTGGGTCAGGCAGTATTTGTCTCTCCAATTATGTTATTTGGCTTCCCTTGCCTGCCCTGTGACACTGCACTCTTCTGTGGGTAGGAAGACGATCTTTTTATTGCATAATCAAACATTTTTCTAGAATAATTTTTTAAGCCATAATTTTCCTCTTTTTACATATTAACAATGTTAGTAAGAAATGACACGTCAATGTTTTGATGCACTTAAAATAGCAGCCAATAACTTTCACTAGGACAAAGAATCTATCTATCTTACAAAGTCTGAAGTTTACTGATACTTATTAAATAAATAATTTCTTGTTATATTTCAAATTAAAGAGAACATTAATTTATGCTACATTAAAATGGAGAATCTCTGTAAGTGCAATTATTACAAGAAACTTAACTTTTAAGGAGGTTCATATAAATACTGAACTTAAGAAAATTATTGAGAACTGGTACAAGTGATCACACACCAGGTCTTGGAAAAATTGCATTAGGGAATCTCAGTTTCTTTTGAGCTCATAATTATACCTTATTGTCTGGACCAGACCATCAAAAGAAAGTTGATGTGCAAGAAGACCATCTGCTAGAAAGTGGAAAAATTAAAATACTGTGTTTTGAAATTAATTTCTCTGTAAAACAGAAGGAAGGTATTTTAATGAATATATAGATGATTAACTATGGAATACCATGGAAAATTTCAGAGAACAGCAGCCTAGTTAAGCCTCTTTTGTGCTGACTCAGGGGGTTCTGTACAGCTTTTGTTCCTGTGAAAAGAAAAAGAACAACAACTTACAGCTCTCAAATAAACAAATACAAAATGCAAGTAAATAGAAGTATTCACTAAAGGAAGAAGGAATACACATGACACTACTGCAAATGAAATGTGTGATACTAGAACAGATGTTGATGCAAAGAGTATCTAGCAGACAACAGAAGTGACATTTATGGTAACAAGAGCACTTGGATAAATCTGTGTCTTCTTAAACTGAAGCAGTATCACAACACTGAGGTGAAATACATCTTATTACTGTTTTATTGTAGAAGGGAAGCTGTGATTAACTTGGTAGACTGTGCAGGCTGTGGAATACTTAAAAAGGCTAAGGGAATACATCTAGGATACTTCTCATGCAAGGGGAAGGCAACATGATGTTAGGACTTTTGCTCTTCTTGCTGTACTTGGGCAGCAACTCTCACAGCACAAAATTTCAACTCATACTGTTGGAATGAATGAGCAATTTGTGAATGGCAGTCTCTTCAAGTCTAACAGATATGATTTTTTAGGGTCTCACATGTCTCCATCCTATGAGAATACAAATTTCTGCCTAAGTAACTGCTGGTTCGCAGTAATGTCTCTAAAAAATTCAGTCATCGTAAAAATACGTGGGTGTCCTCTTCTGTGTCCCATGAGGAGGGATTGAGATAACAAGCCATTTTGACCTCAATAAACTACCCTTCTGCTTCTCTGCAAAGACATATGCACAAAGGAAAGAGTTAAGTGCTTACAGACCTTCCTCCTAATGACGCTGACCAAATCTGATTTGTTTCTTTGTCCATTGCCGTTTTGTTTCTCCCTCTCCCTCCTCTCTCTCTCTCCTTCTTTCTCTCTCTCCCTTCATTCTCCTGAGGAGTTATATGTGCGCCATTGGAGCTATTGCAGAGTTACAACATCTTCAGTATCTTGTAGCATACCAAAAATTCTAAGAAGAGATGATGGTTGCAAAAAATATCTGGAAGGCAACTGGAGACAGTTTACCAAGGGTCATTAGTCAGGAACTTTCTCTATGGCATGAATCATATGATAATGGATTTGAGTTGATGGTTGTGTTCTTCACAGTCTACTAAAGTAAAGAATAAAAATCTTAATACTAAGAATTTTGTAAAACAATTATTGCTTCAATAGAAAATCAAGAGAACTGGCATATATTCAGGACATGTTCATAAGCCTGCCTCTCTGAATATCAGGAAAATTATCCCTCAGTCTGTTTCACTGGTTAAAATTGAGGTTTTCAGTGACACCAGGAAAAGAGCCAGTGTATGACACTGCATGCCTGCAAAAGGCAGGCATTTGATAGCATCCACAGCAGCAGGCTCACTAAAGTTGTAGCTCCTAAGCAGCTATGTAGGAAGGGAAGCACCTGCTAAGGGTATAGATAGGCATAAAAGACCAGATCAGGCCTTTAAAACACAATATCTATTTCATTATTATATTTTTATTAGTAATTTTGAACTATATCTTCCTGAAATTGTGCTTTTGTTGTTTTACTTACTCTTATTTAAAGGTAATTATAAAAGCTGTTTTGTAATTAAGGCCTCCATCTTATGGGCACAGTTATGTAGGCCCCTGTTCTCTTTTCCCTCTTTGTACCTTTTAGGACAAAAGCAGAGACAGTTGTTTGCTTCTTAACTGAATTTTTCTGTGAACACTCTGCTTTTGTTCCACGTTGGCATTGTCTAAACAGAAATACTTCCTGTGGTTTCAGAGTATTTTTAATTGGGTCCAGAAAGAGAATCCTTTAGCTTTAAATTTTTCTGCATGACCAACAGACATCCTTGAGAGAAGGCAGGGCTTTTAGTGTGGGAACTTGAGCTGGCTTGATGACTGATAATGACCATAAAATGTCTGAACGATCTTGTGAATAAATGTACCAGATATACAGTGATGCATATCCAAGGTGATAGTCTAATTTATGTGATATGCTCTGTAGTGTTTAGGTGTAAGTTCTACTGAGCAACAAAATCAGCATTTTGAAATGTAATACTGACCTTATTTTGTGTTTTCATACAGATTCTGTAGTGATGCTGCCTCTTGCTATTAACTCTTTTTCCTGCTACCTTCACAATGGTTACATGTAATTCTTTTCCCAACTAGTATTCTTTGGAAAGTTCAGGTTCAGTGTTGGTACTGATGCTGTAGGACCTTTGACAGTATGTTTCCAAGTGGGTCAAAAGTTTTGCACAAATCAGGTACATCAAAAATGTTGAAGGTGCATAGGTGGGCTAATAACAAGTTTTCACATGAATATTGTCAACTCTACGTGCTGAACTTGATGTGATGTGTTGCCCTGGGGTTTTTTTTGGGGCACATTAAGATTTGACCATGAGTTTCCCAACCTAACACCCAGCTCAGTGTTCCAGTGTAGACATGGCTTAGGAAAATCCTACAAGGATACCAATGATACATACTAATCTTCCTTTGCCCAGAATTAAAACCAAAACGTAATGAGGTTTTCTTGTTTGTAAGCAATTTTTTTTCTTCTTTTCCCTTTTGTTATCAAACAAAAAATCTGGTAAAATGAAATCTGGTTGTCAGAACGCTCATTAGTCTTGCAAGTTGTAAAAGTCAAGGGTTTTCTCAACTTGAGCAAAATCGTATGCATCTGGAGTTTTCCAGGGGATGGCTAGGACTAAAAGCTATGACTAGCAAGGCACACTTTTCTTGAAAAGAAATCCAAAGTCAGTCCATGGAGCTTGGGGAGGAAAATTATTTTTTAATTAAAACTCTTTCTGACAGTTTAGTTTTGGAACTACTGTACAGTACCCAGATAAGGACCACAAAGATTCCTATGAGGAATGGCTTTGAGAACTGAGATTGTTTATCCTGAGAAGAGAAGCCTCAAGTAGGGATTACATAATGTATATATATATGTGCCTGAAGGGACAGAGCCAAGTTTTTTTTAGTGGTGCTCAGTGGCAGGACAAGAGGCAGTGAAGACAAGCTCAAATGCAGAAGGTTCTGTCTGAATGTCACAAAATTTTTTATTGTGAGTGTGACTAAGCACTGGAAGAGGTTGCTCAGGAAGGTTTTGGAGTCTCCATCCTTCAAAAGCTGTCTGGACATGTCCTGGGCAAACAGCTCTAGGTGACTCTGCTTGAGCAGGGGCTTGTACCAAATGGCCTCTACATGTCCCTTCCAACCTCAACCATTCTTTAACTTCTAATGGAGATGGAGTTTAGCTCATCTTACCTTAGCTACCTGAAAATAACACACAAAATCTGTGGTCTGAGTTCAGTGAATAAGTAGCAAAAACTCCACCAAACATCATTCATTCCGAATATCTTAGGTAACTATCTTAGTGTGGAATGCCATCACATATTCCTTATGTATGCCATGTCTAAGTTTAGATATGTCTTTATCTTTGAAATCTCAATTCTGCGTATCAATTTAGAAATGTACTTTCTTGCCTTTCCAATATCAGTTATTCTAAGACTTTGCCAGCCATATGAACTACCAAGGTAGTTACACCTCTATGTTATAGATGCTATAAATATTTCTTCAGCTCTATAAATTATTAAATGCAAAGTAGATAAATAATTATAAATTCTGCTTATAGATTCTGATTTATAAATATCATAATTGTTCTCTCATATGGATTAATGTAACCAATGTCAAATTTAATTGGGGTTTTTCAGTTAGTACTTAGAGATAAACATCTATTTCATCTCATGTGAAACACTAAGCACCACGTTTTCACAGGAATGGACTCCAGGTTCTTCTCACTCTTCTAGATGAATAATTACATTGTGATCTCAAAAGCACTTGAGATCTCAAAATTGGGAGTTAGACTTTGTGGTACAGACTTCCATTAGGAAGAATTTTATTCTTCTGGTTTATGATTCTGGTTATTCAGCAGAGACTGTATAATAACTTTTGGATAAGTAACACACAAGTAAGTGTTAAGGTTTATGATTCTATAAAACTATTTTAGGGATTTTTAGTTTACCATTAAGGCTTTAAATTTTTCAGATAAATAAGGGTTTAATTGTTGCAAAATATAATTTTGCAATTATATGTGAATATATACATACATACAGATACATATTTATATATTTATTACAAAGAAATTGGAGAAAGAAGTCAAAAGAAAAAAGAGAGACAAGTATTTTTATGTAAATTCATGGATGTAGAAAGGAAAATAGGCTTTGGTTATATTCAGTGAGCAAAAAAAAAGAAAGATGGAAGAAATATTTGTACTCTTTTATTATTATATTGTCCCTGTAGTAGACCATCTTTTAAGTATGTACTGCGCAAGTTTTCTTTCTCATCCTTACAATGTTTATGTGTTTCTACCAGTAATTTTCTTATCTTCCCCCTCCCTAAATCAAAATTTTTTGAGATAAAATTGATTTCTTATGAAATGTTGTGATTGACAAATCTATTTTAATTCAAATAATAAGAAAAAGAAGTTTGAAATGTATCCCACTGACAGCTTTTCAGAAAACTCACAATTTATTTTCCTTTATAGCTAAAACACTTTTGAACATACCAGTTCTGAAGTGCCAGGATATTGCAGTAACATGAAGAACAGAGGAAGAAAGTTGCTCTGTACTTCTGCTTTCCAATTTTATCTAATATGCTAGTGTGTGGTTGTATGCTGTTAAAACCTATAAGAAACAGGAAGTCTTTTGGGATATAGACTCAGTGCTAAATAGCGATTGCTGTGATTCTTTAGTCAACTGCAGATTTTGGAACCATTTCTTTCATTTTGAACCACTTCTTTCAGGACAATGATTCATGCCTGTGTGTGGAGACAGTACTTCAAGTCGAGTCCTGTTCTGTAACATAGCTGGGTGTTCTGATGTATTAATTTACACATCACCTCAAACTTCTAGTACTTCTCAGTAGTTCCACATCAGCTTTGCAGTTTGCGGATTCAGTCTCATTCTCCTATATGTTAATCACAAAGATTGTATGAGGATTCACAGAATGCAATTTATGGCATAGGGTCAAAAAGAGTTACCCAGCCTCACAGGAAGTAGCCTAGAACTCCTGATTATCCTAGTACAAAGAAAAATTTGTGTAGATATATTTCTGTTGTTATTAATGATCTTGATCTATTTTTAGAAAGATTGTATTCTAACAGATTTTACCCATGCAAACTTCCTTTGAAGAAAAACCTCTACAGATTTCCTAATTAGCAGATTAATGTAGCTGATAACTATGACTACATCAGTTTCTGAAAATCTTTTTGCACTAATTCCCTGAGTAGATGTCAGTATCAAACATATGTGACTATATTTCTTTCACCAGATGTCTTTTCATATTCTTTTTGTTTCATTAGATATTTGGGGAATGAAAGGATATACAGGTCTTCCTGCATGGACATCTTCAGGTAGCATCTCAGTTTAGGATATGAGATGCAGAAGGGAAATCGATTTGTAATACTAGCAATTTACTACTGGGTCTAGAAAACCTTCAAGCATTTTGCATTTAGCATCTCAGTTTAGGATATGAGATGCAGAAGGGAAATCGATTTGTAATACTAGCAATTTACTACTGGGTCTAGAAAACCTTCAAGCATTTGCATTGCTGTTCTTCACACAGCAATTATTCTTAGTGTAATTTATCCTCGTTTTGAAGAAAAAAAAAGAGAAAAAGAAGAAAGAAGAAGATATGAAGATTAGAAGAAGAATGTTTCCAGGGAATATTTAGATGTTGACCTGATACATATTGGATTTGCTGTAATTTAAGGCATGACCTTAGGTATTAGCTTGCATTTTTGCTCTAGGTGGATTTTGATTAAATATTGCAAAAAATCAATTAACTTTTACATAACTAACTCACCTAGCTGATTGTAATTTAAAATGTGTACTTAGGACATGAGCTAAGACAAAAATAAATTAACATGATTATTTCACTTCCACTAGAGTCATCTGTGGGTCAAGGTCCAAGAACCTGATACTAAAATTAATTTTGTAGGTGATCAAAATAATAAATGGATCTGTTCAAATCACTAAAATTACTTATAATTTGCCAGCTGCCCTTGACAATAGTTTTCCTCCACTTTTGCAGATATAGTGATGTCATTCATTGTTTGCCAACCTGGACAAGATCTTCTGATATGAAACTTTGAAACCTCCTCTTATAATTTTTGAAAGGTGCTGCCTCTCCTTGTCCCTTTAGAACAGGAAGAGAGTACATATCACCAGGTAACTTGGTACCTGGCTTTCAGTAACAATCCTATCCTTTCAAAAATCATTCGCTAGTCAATGCAGGGGGGTGGGAGTACCTGACAGCATGGACCCTGTGAGTTTTCAGGGTGTCTCATAAAGTAATATGAACCAGAGTGGGGAATACAGTTGTTATGGTTTAACCTTATGCCCCACTTAACTCCCTACACACACTGCTCTCACACAGTCAGACAGGGTTTCCTTACCAGCTTGACCCCAGATTCCTCGTAGCAGAGTCTCAGATGCCTGGATTCTTAAAATAATTTAATCATGATGCAGAAACAGAATAACAGATAAGAGCTGGTGCCTCTGAGGAGTGACACTGAACAAAGGAATACCTGGGCTTTTTTACCCTCACAGTCTAAATCCACGAAAGTCTGGGGTCTTCTTGTAGAGTCATCAGCTCCTGATGTGTCTCTGAGTGTCTGGTCACTTGGCTGGTGCCACAGGTCCCTGTGCCCTTTGTTGCACAAAGGGTTGTTGCCAGCTCCTGGCGTCCTGTCTCAGACTTCTGACACCTGAAGTTCAACCTGCAGCTCGCACACTGAGATACCTGCACTAAACAGTGTATTCCTCAACAACTAGCAGCTTTTTATATTCTAATTCTGTTACTATTACTATGATTTTTCCTTTCCCTTTCTGGTCTACTAAGCTGTCTTTATCTCAACCCATGAATTTTACTTTTGGTCCAAGTCTCTCCCTCATCCCATGAGGGGAGGGGACTGGGCAAACATCTGTGTAGTGTTTAGGTGCCTTCTGGATTAAACCACAACTATTGATTAATTTTAATTTTATCTCTAGATACCACAAACCCATGTATTATTCAGAAGGAATCTAGCATTATTATAGTTAAGGAAGACAATGCATAACTTCATCTGACAATGCATTGCGTGCTTGTGGTATTGACATAAAATAACCATGACTGGACTATATCAAACTCTTATTAAAAAATTTTTTTGCATTTCTTGATGGACCAAAATTTATTAGATGGAGTATCATTTCCTCTTCATAGAATCATAGAATCATTTAGGTTGGAAAACACCTTTAAGACCATCAAGTCCAATTACTAACCCAACACTGTCAAGTCCACCAAGAAACCACGTCCCTAAGCACCACAGCTACATGCCTTTTAAGTACCACTGCAAGGATAGTGACTCTACCACTTCCCTGTACAGCCTGGTCAATGCTTGACTACATTTTTAGTAAAGAAATTTTTTCTTAATGTCCTATCAAAACCTCCCCTGGTGCAACTTGAGGCCATTTCCTTTTGTCCTGTCACTTGTTACCTTGGAGAAGAGACTGATCCATATCTTGCTACAACCTCCTTCCAGGTAGTTGGAGAGAGGAATATGGCTTCCCTTCAGTCTTCCTCTTTCCAGGCTAAACAAGCCTGGCTACCTCAGCTGCTCCTCATAAGACTTGTGCTCCAGACTCTTAACCAGCTCCATTGCCCTGTTCTGGACATGTTCCATACTTTCCTATAGCAAGGGGCCTAAAACTGAATACAGGATTCAAGATGTAACATCACCAGGGCCAAGTACAGAGAGACAGCAATGTCCCTAGTCCTACTGGCCTTTTCTGAGCTCCTATGCAATACTTCTAGTTCAACATGTCTTCCGGCACACAGGCTTTACATTCTGTCAAACTACAGATTTAAAAAATTATCTTTTTCTTTCTCTTTTTTTAGATTTTGAACACTTAGCATAATTAAATTCTTTAATACTTTGGATTTGACTTTTAAAATCTGCTCTTTAGTCTAACATTCCTTATGTCTAATGTCATGATTACAACCTCCAAGTTTTTAAATTGGATTGTCAGAACATGCCAATTTAGACAGTTATTTCAGAGTTGCTTCCACATGGAAATCTGTGTTCTCCCATGTGACTACTGCCAACCTTAGCTAACTATGTTGCAATGCTATTTTAATGAAGAGAGAGACTTTTCATTGAGCACCTGCTTCTCCAAATGTGCCTGATTTTCACAAAATGGTGTAATATTTTGACTGTTTTTGAAGATGCACTTGAGTCAGGCATTTGTGTAAGAGCGACTGTAGAAAATGCAAATTGAGCAATCTGCATATTTTTTTATGACACAAATTCTTCCTAGTAACATTGAATTTGTTGTAGTTTCATATTATTTAGACAAGTCAATCCAAAACCAAATTAATCAACTACCTTCTCTATTCAGTAATCTATTCCAATCAGGTTTACAGTATGTTTTAGGGTCTAAGAAAATCTCCAAAGCCAAAGGCCAAAACTGTACCAAGAGAGAAATTTTCTTTAAGATAGAGAAATTGATATAATTTTAGTGTTTTAAAACAAACTGGTAGATGATGAAACATATTGGACGTGAGAATCTTTTCATTTATTTATTTATTATCTACCTCATAATATATTGTCCTTGTTTGCCCATTGTCTGATTGCAAATGACAAAAACAAGGTGACCGGAAGCCCATCAAAAGTGGTGGTGCATAGATATAGTTAAATCATCTCATGTCTTTGAATTATTAGGCTTCCTAGATATTACTTCTGTAGTTTATATGTGTCTGACTACCATACCTGCAGGACTGTAAGTTGCTTTTCATGGTATAATAACATTGCTGTCATCATCATCATGGCTAGGCTTCGCGAACGAAGATTTGGGAAGGGCTCTACCCACACTTGCTACAAGCACACTGGTGGCTAAAAAGGCCAATACAAGATAGACAAGTCCAGTTGCAAAAGGCACAGCAGAAAGACTCCTTAGGTGGTATCAGCAAGACACGATTCTTTCTGCGTTGTCTTTTCTCCTTGAGAGTGATCCTGCGTGCATTCTCAAAAGAAGCAGCAGCGTTATAGATGGTGTGTCTCCAGGCCTCCTGATTGGAGGCCAGAGTAGACCAGTGATGATGATCAATATGGCCAAGGCTGAGATGTTGTTTCAGGGAGTCCTTGTATCTTCTCTTCAGGGCTCCTCTCTTGTGGCAGCCAGTAGCGTTGCTGTAGTTTTGGTCTAAAGACATAAATCAGATGAAGTTCTCAAAGAGAGGCAATAGCTTTAGAGCACTTTGATTTAGCAAATGAGTTTTCAAGTAGACAAAATTTTTTTTTTGGTACATGTAACAGAAAAACCTGCTGTCAAAGCTAAATAAATGTGCAGCCCACAATATTTCACGTTTAACTTGGTTCTTTGACTTTGTATGTGCTGTGGTTTAAGCCCAGCCAGCAAATAACTACCACACAACTACTCACTCACTACCTCCCACTCCTCTGGTGGGATGGGGAGGAGAATCAGAAAAAAGACATGGAACGGAGAAGGGATTACATATTAAGATAAATTCCTTAAAGGTGTTAGGTGTAGAAATGTAAAAAATTCCTTTCAAAGAAGTCAACATCCAAAATAGGTAAGGCTGTGGTTTTTTTTTTTCCTTTTTTGGGGGAGCAGGATTGTTTGTTTTTTTGGGGGGGGGGGTGTTGTTTGTTTATGGGGTGTTTTGTTTGTTTTTTTTGTTGGGTTTTTGTTTTTCTTTGAAAACTCTATACTCGCTTGGAAATTCAAGATCTGTCATGAATATATACATAAAAATATAACTACATTTTCACATGTCTAATAGGTATGTTCTTTAGCTTATTTATGTGGGCATTTTCTAGAGCAAATAATGTATTATCAATACTAAAAATCAGATACATGAAAAAAAACTTGTGTTCATGTCCTGGAAGTAAAAGCCAAACATTGCAAACATTGCAATGATTCCAAAAACAGAATTAAAATAATTTATCATTAATGAGCAAGTTTGTGACATAACCATTATATAAATAACTCATCTGAGAGATGTCATTGATGTAAATGTCCAAATGCAGTGATATGAGTAATCTCAAACTTTAAGGATTCTTACAAACTCTGAATAAAATGTTTAATTTCTGAGTTTGTACGTTCTCCAAGGAAAAAGCTTTAATTAAAATATTGGAAACTTTCAAGCTCCGTGAATTTTAAAGGTATAACCTATTGCTGTAATCTCTTACACATTTACAGACATAAAGAATTAAATACTCATGTGGAGAATATAAACAGGTGCAAATATATTTCAAGTATAAGAAGTAAGTGATAGGCATCTATTTAACTACAGGTGACATGCAGTAGGAGATAATGCATTATAATAACAACTTTCAATGGCAATGGTTTCTCACTGTTTTGTATATGTTATAAGAAACAAGAAATTTCTAAGTGTGTAATTCCTAAGAAACAGCTTAATCAAAACTCCAGGAAATTACTTCAGTGAATTTTAATGAGTTGTAAAAACAGAAATCCTGCTATAACTAATTTGTAGATAAGACTCCTGTAATTAAATATATCCATTCTTTATTTAAAATTATATTTCTATTGTAATATCATTAATAATAGAATCTCACATCCGTTTAGTGAAAAATTTTAACATTGTATAGACTATAACTTTCAAAATAGGATTTGTCATTGTTAAACTTTATTTCATCAAAAAAGCAACTAAATATATATATAAGTAGACATGTATAGGCAAATAAGCAGTATTTAATCAAAATAAAATCTCATGACAAAGAAGAAAGAAAGAATTTTGTGAGAACAATTCAAGATAATATTACAGCTAATTTTTTTTCTTTTTTTTTTTCTCCTGGTCTCTTCAAGTGATACTTAACACGGGACAGACCTGAAGAATTTTATGTCAGCTTACGAGTCATTTTCCATTACATTAGATGAACCTCTCAGACCAAAGACACTCTTTAAAATAAGGGTGAATTTATCCAAAGAAAATGTAATGCTTCTAAATTTGACCTTTCACATTAATTTGTAAGATACTTATTCTACTGCAAAGAAGA
Organism: Pipra filicauda; assembly: GCF_003945595.2. Classification (NCBI taxonomy): domain Eukaryota; kingdom Metazoa; phylum Chordata; class Aves; order Passeriformes; family Pipridae; genus Pipra; species Pipra filicauda. The sequence continues at coordinate 2,289,277 of NW_024105175.1, forward strand.
TTAATTGAGTCACCTTTGAATGAACGTGTTAGGTTACATGACACAAGCTCATACACATACCCACAGAGCTCAGAGGGACAATGCCAGGAGGTGGAGACCAGATAATATTCTGCCAGGATACTCTCAGCTCCGTCTCCCTGGGACTCCCAGGTGAACCTGCGTGTCAGAACACCTCTGTGCCTCTAAGGGTGAGAGCACAGTAGGGTTTGCCTGATGGGATCAATAAGCCAGAGAGGGGAGCAGCATGAAGCTGTTGGTGCTGCTGGTGTTCATGTGAGTCCTCTGAGGATTTGCCTGTTATCTGCGTGGCTGGCATGTGGTGTTATATGTGTGCTCTGTGTGCTTGTGCCTGCATCAGTCTTCCTGTTTGGACCTGAGGACATGAGGCTGTGGCAGCCTCATCTCAGACATGATGTATTTTCCTTTAGTAATATGTATATTTTCTTTTAAAAATATCCAACAGATAATTGAATAAGATAGCTTCTAACTTCCAGGTAATCCCTTACTTGTGATGTATCACTGCAAAATTTCTTTTAAAATATTTTCAGTACATCTGAGGAATTACAGAAATTAATTATAAAGTTAAGATTGATTTCCAGTTATTGAAAATAACTAATAAATTAATGAGAAGAGGATTGAAAAGAAGTTACAAACAGAGCAATGTAAATTGCAGTTTGGTTGGAAGAACTTTTATATAATTCCTATGCACTAGTTTTGGTTCATCTTAGTCTTGTAGTCTGTGACTTTTTCTTTGAGCTTCAGGTTCAAATGAACTTCTCACTTCAAAGCAAAATTCAATCAATCTAGCAATGCTACTTAAGCTTTCATGTCAACACCAAGTGAAACTGCAGGGAGCTATTTGATACAATTCCATAATAGACCTATTTTGTTTCATGAAAGATTTCTCTGCATTAGGAAGTTTGCTGAAGAGTTTGAAGTCTGTAGAAAAATCACTTGCCTGAGAAAATTAGCCAAGTTATATTTTTTCTAACTAACAGCATCAAGTGCTGAACCATGGTTAATGTCTAAACTACTGAAAAAAACCCTCAAACCAAACCCAACAGAATAAAAGGAGTTTGGCATAGGAAATAAGTCAATGAGTGAAATTAACTTTTCCTAGGAGCTGTTTGTTACCTGTTGTACAAGTATGTCTGTGGGGATTTTTTCAGCCATTTTTGAAACTGATATTATCTCCTGCTGCAAGACTAAGTCTGATTTGGGGGAAACATCTGATTTTTTGCCTTTCTGAACATTTCATGGTCTCCCCACTGCACATTTTTTCCAATATTTTTAATCGTGAAATTTCTTCTAAGTGTAAAGTCACCTATATAAAATTATTTCAGTAAAATGTTTTGCATTGCCTTTTTTATAAGAATTCTTTCAGAGTTTTCACAGTTCAATTGTTTGAATATAATGCCACTAATTATTTTTCCATATTGTTTGTTACATGTCATATTTACTGTCAGATTTCTGTAGGGTTTGTTGTGGGGTTTTTTTGTTTATTTGGTTGGTTTTTAATCCTGCCTGACATCCTATTACATAGCAATCCCAAAATCTCTATCTTCACTTAGCTCCTATTTTGTTTGGGAATATAGAAAGATGTATGTTTTCATTATTGAATGAACTACTTCTGAAAATTCATACCGACAAAGTTTGCAAAGGGCATAAACACTATGAGTGACTTCTCACAGCAACTTCATAGAAGGACTTACTATATCTCTGACAGTTTTCTTATGTATTTCTTGAGTAACAGATGACATCTGTCCTTGAACAGGTTTCTGACAGTACAATTTTTTGTGAAAATAAGAAATTATATAGTAGGGACCAAATTAATTTTCACCTGTGACCTCAAAACCAATTAAACCATTTAATTAATTGACAAGTGCCATTGATGTTCTCAGAATTGTATCATATAAATATGAAAGTTACTGGCTTAAAGTGGAAAAAAGATGCTGATCTGAAATCAAAGCATTAAAAACTGACAGAAGTGCCATAAAAGTTCAATATTTTTTCTAATTAACACCCCAGAATAGTTATTTAGACCCTTCATAGCCTTTCATTAAGAATCTACTCATATGGTATCTGACACCTCTTTGAAAATTTTGCAGAAATCTACTGATAAAACGTTTTTTTCCAGAACAAAAATTGAACTTGATATTTGATATAACATCCATATCAAAAACTCTACATATAAAAGTACTTTATCCTCACTCATCTGAATGAATTTATCAAGTGTGGTCTAAAGTCTGAAGTGTCTCATGTTGTTGCTTTTTGTATTTCTCTGATCTGCAGACTGCGGTATTATCCACATTTCCTTCTCTCTTAGCTACAGTATAGCTTTACCTGCTTCTTGCAGTAGTTTCTTAGATAAATACTTTTCTCTTCGCCACTGTTGAGACCAAAATTGTTGTTAGTAAAGTAGTAACTTAAAATGTTAATATCGAGGATTTCAAATACTCTTTGGGTTTACATTCAAAAACTCATTAAAGGAAATCAAATCAGATGAAAGACTTTCTAGCTTCTGGTAAATGTCATTTTCATCAAAACAAATAAGGCTTAATGTGTCAAAGTGGTCCTGGTCAGTGCTATAACACAATATTGTTACTGGGAGTTTACTCCTTTTTGATGTTGTTAGACAGGGAATACTTAGAAATCAAAAGGATCGTATTTTTAAAAATCAAACACTTATTTTTGTCCTTCATTTTGAAGCAGTTTACAAATCTGGTTTTATTGTCCTTCATTGTTGTTCCTTAATCATTAGATTTACTTTGATTGAAAAAAAGCAAAACCAACAGTTTGCCCCTCCAACCCTGTTACATTCAAACTAAAAAGCCTTATGAAATTCACAGATTCTCTGTGTATCCTCTGATGCAGTGTTTCTATACTTAGTGAATTAACAATCCTACTTTAATTAGAGTTAGAATAATTATGTTTTTTTTTTTTCTTGAGTGTATGGCACAAAGCATGTATATGATATTTCCCTCAGCAATGTATGCCATAATAATATTATTTGAGCCCAAACTGCTAAGGTCCCTGATAAAGATAAATCTTTTAAGTAGAACAGATGTAAAACATTCTTTTTATGTGAAAACAGCAGCATTCCTCTCAAATAATTTTGAATAACCATTTTCTTTCCCTTTTGTTAACTAAAGTTTAGTTGTTATTCTGAGCACTCCTCTAGCTATGAAAGAAAAAATGTGGAGAAAAAGGAGAGGGAAAAACGCATTAACTAGACTTCCCACTCTGGAATTAATATTCTTAATTGTAGAAGAGGATTTTTGCTTCTTTCCTTTTCTGAGTATAATGACTAGACAACTACTTATTATCCTATGTGGGTCCTGTTTTGAATGCCTACATAATATTTTTCTAGAATACTGCCATTCACATTCTTGTATTTAGGACTTCATACTATTGATGGGTTTGTGTTAGTTTCAGAGTTTAGATTTCAAATTTTCAAAAGTCTGACTTGGAAGTCTGGTTATATTTTTTACAGAAAAATAGTTCATGTAAACTTTTATTTATAGTTAACTTCAAATGGTTCAAAAATTAGATATGTGTCTTTAGATATAGCCATTTCTGGTTTTGCATCTAAAGGATTTTTCATTAAGAATAAATTAAGTATTCAACTCAAACAGCTGAATTTTTAATTTTGTCTTTGTATCATTTTTTTCTCATAAAATTAATTTCATGATTTACAGCAAGTGTTCCTTAAGTATTCAATTTTGAGAACTCAATTTGCCAAATAAAAAAATGTCTTTTTAGATTATTTTCCTCAGTGGTCTATTTTGTAATTTATATATATACAGATAGGAGCTGTCATAGGTTACTTCTGAACTGTTTATTCCTAAAGGTATTCCTACTTCTTCATTTTATTACAGCTTGCATGTCTACTTTAAATGGTGCTTTGAATCTCTTCTTACTTGGTCCTCATATTTCTTTTATTTACAAGTCTTTACACCATACTGTCTCTACTTATGTCACTCTGATTAACAGAATAAAGTTAAAATCTAGGTAACTGATCTCCACTGGTTTTGGTCTTTAATATTATATCTATTTTAAACCCAAATCGGGCCTAGTGCAAGGAATTTTTCTCTTTTTTCTTTCTTTTTCTTGTAGCAGTTAAATTAGATTTTTCTTTTTTTTTTTCACTTGTACTTATGTCTTTCTCATATCTCATTACCATTAATCTATTCTCTTATTAATTTTCTCTCATCATTGTAGCACCCTTTTTTTTTACAACTTAGTAATGTTCTAAACTCATTGAAGAGAAGGGTTTTTTTCCCTCTGATTAGATTATACTAAGCAATAACATCAGTTATCCGAAGCTGAAGTGCAAAAGAGTGGTGTCATTCCATAAACAAAATAAGCATTAAACTGAGAGTCAAAACTCCAAAGTGGAGGAGACATATATAACTTTTTTTTTTCGAGAACAGTGAGGGTAAAATTACTTTCTTACTACTTTTTTACATACTTTTTTAGGAACTGGAAACTAATCCATTATTCAATTTCTGAATAAAAACAAAAAGAGAAAGAAAAAAAGGTAAAGTCTCAGTTTATTTTATCTTAATTGATGTCTCTTATGTGTAGAAAATCATGCAATATTGTACATTTTCCGTAAAATTTACCATTTTCAGCACTATTTTTTAGTCATTGCAGGAAAAAAAAATGCCATTGAGAATTTTAATATATGAAAGAATTTTCCCATATTTTTGATACTTGTATGGTTTTGGATACCTGTAATTTATTGTCTGTAATATCTATCACAGTCTGGAAAGTGGGTACAGTTCTGAATCCAAGCTGTATTCACGTATGCCTGTGTACAAGCCTTCCAACAGCTTAGAGCCAAAATTTGAATCCTAATATTGTAATATATTTAATATTTTGATTTGAACCACAAAAATGCTTAAACAATTTTTATGTTCAGTTCTCTAGATTAGTGTCTGATTTGTATAAATGCTAAAATTTCACGTCGTTTTTATGCTAAAAGTATTGTTATTTATTTCTGTTTTTCTAGAGTTTTTGTTTCTTCTTACAAATTCAGCACAATACAGGCAAATAAACTTTTCCTATATTATTTTATATCATGCAGGATGCCTTAATCATTATTTGAGGAAAAAGGCATTTCTCATTATAACTTTCAGTATTCCGAAATACTTTTTTAAAAAATACATTATGCCACATTGGCTCAACAAATTTCACAAAATAGTGATGGGAGATGTCAAGTAGGGCAATATATAACATAAACAGGAAATTATAGCATCACTCTTTCTTTCTGATTTTCTGAATACAAAGAGAGAAAAGTAAGTTAGTAAATTTATTCTAGGGCTAATTAAAAATCAGAAAGGAGAAAAATTTGAAAATTATGAATTCTTTTGAAGATAAATCTTTTGTCTTTTTGATTGAGCTTCCAGAAAATGTTAATCACAGTCCCCAAAAGCTTCTGAGAGATCAGCCAGACTAGATTAGTGAGACAAACTGCAGAATTCATTGAATAAATTATGGGTATATTAAGCAAGGTAGCATCAGTAATCACAGTTATTCAGGTTTGCCACCTGCCTAGTGATTAGCTTCCTATGAGCCTCATCACAGTAATGTTTTAATAAGGGGTTTGAATGAAAGTGAAGTACTGGCTTCACAGACTAATGGGATTTCTTTTCCTACTGATCATATGCAACATGGCAGAAAATGAAATGTATGCAACAACATTAAAGATTTTTTTCCATCACAGTTGCCCTATGTGCTATTTCACTGTGATGAAGCTACTTCAGACCTCCCAGTTAGAGGTCTCAGCTTCCATAAAGAACCTAAAGTAGTGTTACAGTGGATATGCAGACACTTAGATTGGGAGAATTGCTTTTCCTTTTGTGTCTCCCTGAATAGTATCCCCAATACATTTATTTTTCCAAACCAGAACTAAAATTGTTCAGTGTTGATGAATCTGATGAAATTAGCTCAGTATTTTAATGAGCGCCTTGTCTCTTAGTAACTTTGATAAAATTCAACTCCCAGGAGAAGTTTCTCAAGATCTGTTCGTGTGGGCCAAAAAGTGCTTCCACTGCTGTCCTAGTTTATCACTACGTAGATATAACCAAAACTGTGTGTTCTACACCCTCTATGTCATTTCTGATGGACTCTTAATAAATGGATTGTTTGCAGCAGCTGCCCAGGGCACACCTGACACCTCAGGCTACCAGCTGGGCAGTACAGAGGCTAACGAACACCATTCTGTTCTTGTTCCAGGATGCTGGATTACACATCTGTCTTTGTGGGTTAAAACCAGTTTTCTCAGACTTGAGATCTCTCTTGAGATGGGTTCATTTCTCCTGCTGGTTTACTTTTAAATCAGCACAACTTCTTAAAAGGATGAATGAAGATCAGGACAGTTCCAAGGGATAGCAGAGTAATAGTGTGGACCTCAAACAGTTAGCAGAACTCTTTACAAAAGTAATAGAAGAAAAAACAAACTGTCTGCAACCAAAACACAACCCAGACCTGTACACTGTTCTTGGAAACTAAGAGACATACCTAGTATTCTATAACTGCATTTAAAACAAAACAAAACAAAACAAAAAACCCTCTGGATTTTTACCAAAACATGCTATGGCTTGCTGTTGCCTGTTACTTTATCAAATATGTCATAATAATCAGTACTGAGGTTACTACAGCATGCTTTCCATGTATGCTTCATCTTCTATATATCACAAAAGGACACTATTTGAGGACAATGACAGATAATATACTTTGAAAGGGCTCTATTGCATGTCTTTTTTTTTTTTTTGCTTTTCATTACAAAATCATTGGGGTTTTTTCACACTTTTATCATGGTGAAACTTAATGAATATTTAGAGTAAGTCATTAATAGATATGGGGGTTTACATTTTAATCTGTGAAGGTGTAGATACTAAAAGTAAACCCCTCATGCAAACGAAGGAGTGTTTAGAGGATGTGATATGGTAAACTTGAGGGGCTGTAAGAGAATATAGGAATCTCTCTTACTCCTTTAGTAATGTTTTGAATCATCAGTCCTGATATTTCTGGAAAACTGGGAACTTCCCAGGTCTTCACAACAGCTGATGCAGCAATGGCTTGCAAGCCTCCGTCACCTCCTGCCACAGTGCATTTGAGACGCTCTGATTCACCACTGTACCTCTACCTCACTTCATTTTCTCAGAGATACAATACATAACTTTCCCCTTCTCCTGGTTCACACAGCATCACTGCTTGCATGCAGGATTTTCCTCTCAGAGGGCAGAGAATTACTAAGGAGAGAGTGAGGGGAAGTACATGCGGAAAAATATGTCCAAAATATTTTTCTGGATAAAAACCATCAAAGCTATTGAACTGTTTTCTAGTACTGATTAATTTCTAATATATGTTTGTTCAAATATATTTTGATAGAACTGAGTAAGTTTGGTCAGGAATGTATTTTTCTGTCTTGTCATCATCGGAGTATGTACCGGTCATATGGTTTGGTAGTAAATTAATTATTTATAAAAGCACTTATAAATTCACGCAACATAGTATTGATATTAAGACTGAATAAGAGGCTCTCCACAAAAATATAGAAGATAAGACATTTTTCAGGTTTGTTCATATCATTCTGTAACTTGTCTTTGACAATCGCTATTAACAAACTATTGTCAAAATGTACAGGAAATCTTAATATATTAAATCTTCCTTGATGTCTACAGGACAATTTCATCTGATTTAAACAGAAGACAAAAGCCTAAAATACTTTCCACAGATTAGAGAATGATATTGAAATACCTTTACCATTTACCCATAAGGAAAATTTCCCAGTCTTTAGAAGGAAGAGGATGACTTCAGTATTGAACTGGTTTTTTCTTTCTCCTAATGGGTCTACATAAAGAATGCTTGTTATACATCCAATAGGGGTTTTTTCTATTTCAGCTAAGGCTTTTAGCCCTCAGTATTATAATTTTATTAGTAGTAGGGAGTTATTTTTTTCTGTGAGGTTAAAAATAGTATTAATTTTATAAAATTCCTATCCAATAGTGTCCTTTTGCTCAGATCTTTTTTCCTTTTACTTTTTTTTCACTTAAATTATGATATATAAGTAAATGTAGGTAAGCAGGAGTTCAGCAATATATATTTTTATATTACTGTGTTAGAATGTATGCAAATTTTCATCTCTAAGCAAGAATTTTAGTAGCCGTAGGCTTCCATATATGGAATAACTGTAATACTACTCTGTGCTTTTATTTGTACTTTTTGTCTTCCTAGTATATCCTGAGATAATTACACATAATATTCTATGTTAGGATGTATCTTCAAATTAGATGGTAATGCATTTTCAGATTTATTTTTTTTTAAGTTCTTATAATCTAACTGCTTTTAAGTAGTTAACATGTAGTTTAAGAAATTGTTTTGATTGCTGTTTTCATCTGTTTTAATGTCCAAACTGCTGAAATAATGCCTACACTGCCAAAATAACTCTTAGATCTATTTCTGGAGTTCCCACAGGTTATTTAAAATCACTGAATGCCTAGATCCTTTCAACTTGCCTTTTATATGTCCTTCTATGTGCATGAAGATACTGAATATCACCACTTTTGCTAATATCTTTCTCATTTATTTTGACACTTTGAGAAGTCACTTAAGTTTTGCAACATTTTGGACTTCAGGAAGAATCCAATATTTGCTTACAGGCTGAACAACGTAGGCTGATATTACTCGTGTTTACAATTGACTATAACCATAAAATTTTGCTTAGCTATAGAGTGGTTTGTGGTAGGATTTTATTGTTGTTCATCTATTTCTCTTCAGTTTTCCACATTCTGGAACAATAAGTACATAAATCAAACAAGACATGAGAAGAAATATATTGTGCATACAGTAGCTTTTCTGTAACCATGTAAAACAGGAACCTGTAGCTATTATGTGGCACAATTTAACTGACAACCGATATAAGCAGAAATCTTTTAAAGTAATGTAATATTGATTTTGAAACCTGATTACACTAGTTTTTTCCACATATTTTCTTAAAATAAATTTGTATTTTATGTTTCATTTGAGTGGCTGTCATTTTGTTCATTATCATAATTTTGTTTTACAATAAAACCAGTTATAGCAAATAATTTTTTGCACTCAAATAACTATGTTTTCATATTTTTATATTGCCTTTTTTATGCCTTTATGTTTAGTGAATTCTGAATATTTAATGTCTCCATTCAAGTTAGGAAAATATAATCATAATATGCTGAGCAAACAAACAACTCTTGAGCCACTCATGGTATCATCTCAGAAAAGAAGCTTTTTTTGAAGTTAACAAACATTATGACTTTTTTTGAAACTATCAGCATTCTTGAAGTACCACATTAATTTATGTAATGTTAGTTGCGATTTTATTTCAAATAAAATACAGAGCGAGAAAAGGCATTAAAGTAATAAGTTATTTTTTTTTTCTTTTCTACCTGATGGAGGCTTTCTTCCTTGTTTTTCTTTTGTTCTATCATGGTCATGTTCAATAGGACAGAGACCAAATGATGCAATTAATAGATGCTGTCTGGCTCATGCTTCACTGAGCACTATTATAACAGTACTGTGACTAATAGGGTGAAAGTGTGTACTTGAAATAAGAAACATAGAAAACACATAAAAATCCTAAAAAAGGTTTCAACTTTTCATGGAGCCTTTCTCTCAAACAAATTGCATATTACTTGTAATCTCTGTGTGGTTAAAGATATAAAGGACATTTTATTAGCAATGCAGTAAAGCTGTTGCCAGAGGTGTAATGTCACCCACCAACTCCACCTGAGTGGGCTCCCTGGAAGGAAATATTTAAGAGGAAAGAAGCTGAACTTTTGCATTCAGGACTTAGTGAACCAGTGTTCTGAATGATTCATGCTTAAGAAATCCCTGAATATTACACACATGAAAAAATTTGTACTCCTTTTGTATTATAAGAATCAGAAATGTAAAATTTCTCTTGATTTTCATAACCTAGCTAGGTGAGATGAGAAGGTGCAAGATTTATATTTTTTTTGTCTTCTATGGCTAAGAGATGTAGCAGATAAAGTAACTAAAGTTAAATTGATTTAAACTACAATTACATTGAATTACAATTGATTTGTCACTTATGAATAGTAGAAAGACTAACATGAATTGTATGGCATTGGAAGGATTGGATGAAATATAGGTATTAATTCTGTCATGGTAACTAGAAGATTTCTGTTGTCAAATGTCATCAGAGGTTAGATTCATGTGGGTGAGACTAGGTCTTGTATGGAGATGATAGATGATTAAAAAATGTAGTGCTGACAGTTAAGAAAATGGGAAAATAACGTTCTCTATAAACATTCTAATGTTTTATTTCTGCATTACTGAATTGCATGGAATGTTACCTTATGACATATCTACTGTATCTGAGAAGAAGAGAATGGTGAGTAGCACAGAATGTGGAGAGGTAGGAGTGTTAAAAAGACAGGAACAGTAGAGGTATAAAGACATGCAACTGAGGAAATGTATGAGAAACTAAAGAAAAGCAGGGACCTGTATCCAGTTTAAACACAGAACACAAAATTAAGGTTTAAGTCTTGAAAGATTTTCATTAAAAGATATAATAACAGCCCTGAACTCCATAAATTGAGTTTAGATGAAGTAGAACCAGAATTGTTGATGAAATCCACACCAAATAATTGTGTGTTTTGACAATTTCTATTATTATCGGGCTTCGGTACTGTATGCATACTATATCATTTTAATTAGGGATATCAGCAGGGAATAGTATATTGCTTGTGCTACACCACTGTTTTGCAATATTTCTGGGGTTTGACATAAAAAGAAAATTGACTGTGGTGAGCTGTCACTCACCCAGCTGCTCTCCCACCCCCCTCCTTAACAGAACAGGAGGAGAAAATGAGAGCCTGCTACTGATGGGCTTGTCATGGACTAAAATTTCCTTCTGGGCATGTCCACCTGCTCCACGGCGGTTCTCCACAGACTGCAGGACAGTCCTTCTACAGCACCTGAAGCACCTCCTCCTACTGCTCTTCTCTGACCTTAGTCTTCACAGGGCTGCTTCTCAGTTGGTCTGCGCTGCTTGGGCAGCATTTATCCTGATTTCCCCTAAATGCCACAAGTGTGGCTGAGGAATTCAGTCATGCACTGTGGTAGGTCCATTGAAATTGGCTGAAACTGGCTGTGTCCAGCATGGTGCAGCCCTGGCTGCTCCTCACAGAGGCCCTGTGGTCCCACTGCCAAGACCTGGACACCTGCACCCAGCTGTAGCAGGCTGCTCTGTCTGAAGTAGGGATAATACAACTAGAAAAATACCCTATTTGCAAAGCTATGAGTGGTGAATTGAGAAGGGGGTGTCACGTTGCTTTTACTGTTGAAGAATGTTGAAAACAGCCTGAATTATCAACCCTGAAGTTGAATACCCTGAAGAAGAACAATGTCTTCCTCACAGAAACTGGTACCAGTGACACATGTGACAGACTTGATAAAGTACCCGATACAGAAACCAATGAGTAACAGTACTGATGATTTATCTAAAGATGATGAGTGGATACATCGGGCCTGACATATGACATTTGTCTTACAGTAAATTACTTTATACCACAAGAGCCCATTCCCACATTTTAATGGTAGGTTCTTCTTACATAGCCCTTCTTGGGATGTGGGTGTGTTGGTATGGGTGAGTAACAGCAATCTCTACCTAATAGCTGTGGGGTTTTGCTAGCTTTAATATAATTGCTTCAATATTGCTTAACAAATAGTGCACTATGCTAGTAGTTATAACTATCCATTCTGTGTAATAAATAATTCTGATTAAGATCTTTTAGTTTAATTATCATAATCAATTAAAACAAATTATTTATTTATATAAAAATATTTGGGTTACTCTTTTTGATCCTGCAAGACAAAGTTGTATAAAGTTTTAATTACACCTATACAATCCTTTAGACATAAATCATTGGCTATGTCTGGGGCCATGATTGGATCCAGCTGCACCTAGTCTCATCTCTGAGAAGGAGTGTAGGAAGCAAGGGGGTCCTTTCTGCAGCTCGTGACTCAACAGGAGGGCTTCTCCAATAAACTTTGTCTGAAGCTCCCATTCTGCCTGTGACACAAATACATTGGCACAAGATACTAAGATGAATTTTGCTTGATGGCTGTACTTCATGAATCATACATGTTTGGGTTTTTTTTTAATTCCATGTATCAACAAAAAAGAATTACATTAAAAACTGATTGTCCCGTGCTAAGTCTTTCACTCAGTTACTACATGGATACTAATTCATTTAATCATAATCTGATATTATTATTTGTCTCATATACTCTGAAAAAAATAGACTCTGAGGAGACAAATCTGAAGAACAAGGTACCACTGTACTTCTAGTCTGAAACAGAAATAAGCCATTGACAAATGTATGATTTCAGCCTCAGGGTATTTCCTGTGTGTGATGATTTCTTCTATTTGCAATAATTTCATTTTAAGGGCTAAGAAATCAGGGCATATAAATCAAATAATACTCAAAACAATGTTCATATCAACATCCATAAAATTATACTCCTATAGAATAAGAGACAATAATGAAATAAACATAAGCCCTTAATACACTTGAGTGAATTCAGCTAATGTAAGAGGTTAAATAAAAGCAGAGTAATCCTGAGAACAAATCCTAATATAAACTTTGTGTATTGATGCTTGTTATGTTTTTTCCCCTGATTATATAATAATAATAAAATTGTTATTCTTCAGGTTCACTTTTTTAATGCTGATGTTGGATGGTATTCTTGTGACCAACATAAAATGAAGCACTATTTCATTTGAAACACAAAAAAAATAAGTGAAGCAAAGGTCCTTATGCCACGCAATCTGTTTTGTTTCACAAGTCAAATATGGTTCATTTAGTTTAATTTCCCTTTGGAATTTCATTTGAAGAAAAAGGAATATTTACCTTAATCCTGAGGGCAAAATATGCATATGCTTAAAAAAAGATGTTTCAACACATTGAGTTCTTAGTGTTAAGAAAAAATTATTTACTTTCCAGACACCAAATGCCAACACAGAAGACTCTATAGAGACTATGTTATTTGTGAAATAATGATGAGAAAAACCTCCAGATGCCATGAAAATAAGATCCTAACAAATTTTAATATAAATTATAATAGTTATTAATTAATTTATTACTTAATTAGCTTCACCAAGGTAAAAGGTGTCTTTTTAGATCTTATAACTGGATGTGGTGGATATAACAAGCATATCATCTGAATGCTCCCTCACGTTCAAATGATGGTCAAACCAAATGAAAAATATACTGAAGTACTCACAATAAAAAACATTAAATGTAAAACCCATAGTCAGGAAAATTCACAATATAGAACAGTGTAGCAGTACTCAGGAGTCAAAGAAAATGTTATCATTTCTGCTTTCCTCTGTAGTATGTTGTGGGTAAGAGGAAAAAAAATTATTTATTTTTCCTAATAAATAAGGAAAATCCTATCCTAGGAGTTACTCCTAATCCTAGGAGTAATATAGTAGTACTTAGAATTTGGACACATTTAAATTCTGAGCTCAAGTAAACCTCTGACAGAACGTGCCAATGCATTCATAACTGGCATTACAATGTTTCTTTACCAGCTTTGATACTCAGGTAATCCATCTACATTCAAAGCAGAGCTGACTACTTCCAAGAATGTATGTGCTTCATCAACTGGAGACAGAGCCATGGTAGAACAGCTATGTGAGAGCTATCTGAGTAAATAGATAACTGAAAGAAAGAAAAGGGTAAGCAAGCAGTCTGATACCATCTTAGCTGCAAAAAGGCCCCAAATTTACAACTACTAAAAAAACTGCTGAATAGAGAGAATGAAGATTTATAGGGTTTGACAGTGTTAAAGAACAAGAGTTCATTTATACAGTATTCATCCCAGTTTTTCAGTTTAAAGTGCTATCTTAGCTCTCCTATACATAATGACTGCTACTGAGGGTGGGAGGCACAATGGGGGAACATTTTCTGTTTCTAGCAGTTAGGAAAGATAGAGATGAACAGATGGATTTTACTACTTTTTTTTTTTTTTTTTCCTATTTCAGTATCTAGCTGATACAGTGATTCTGAAAGTAGTTGAACAATAGGCCAAAAATGGATTTTCATCTGTCAAGGAACTACACACTGAGTACAGTTTGGCTCATTTGTAGCTGCAATATTCTCATAGTTAAATGCTGTTCACCTTCTCTGTGCAATTTCCTTTGCTCCCTTCTGCCCCCAACGATTTTTTCAATTATTTTCAATAATGTCAGCTTAATTTGTTCTGCATTTAATAGTTGATCTTGTTTTCTTTCCTCATGTGTTGGTTAAAAAAAAAAAAAGATTAATCAATTTCATATTTAAAACTGATGGTAAACAACGCATAATGTAAAATTCTGCCTTTTACTGAGCTCTTATTTTTGAGATAAAACCCCTTATAGGTAAAAGAAAAACATGTGTTGGTTAAAAAAAAAAAAAGATTAATCAATTTCATATTTAAAACTGATGGTAAACAACGCATAATGTAAAATTCTGCCTTTTACTGAGCTCTTATTTTTGAGATAAAACCCCTTATAGGTAAAAGAAAAACAAATATAGCATATTTACAAGTCAGTTACAACTTTTGTTCAAATATTGTAAGAAGATGCTTCAGTTTAAATAGTTAAGACAAAACAAACAAACAAACAAACAAACCCCTTAATGTCTTCCATTTCAGCTTTAGCTTCTCCTCTTCAGAGGAGAGAAGAATTAAAACGAAAGTAATGGAAAATGAACTCCTTCCTTTTCTGTGCCATGCTTTATAATATTGTGCTATTTATTCGTGCACTTTCATTCCACTAAGAAACAAACTACATTTATCTATTTTTTTTGTGTTATCTCTGCTTAAGAACATTAAAGAAATCATGTACAGTTGTCCTTGTTAGAACAGCTGGGACCAGTTCATCACTCCCTAATTAACATAGCTTGTCGCCTCATTAACATGTCCAGCCCACGAGGCCCTTAAATTGTGTTCTCGCATTCAATAAAATATTCTAGTTATATACTGGAATCGTGTTAGCTTTGTTATTTAGACCTCCACTGGGTAACCCACTTAGCTGATCAAGGGAAGCCAGTAGATGTAATATTTTTGGACTTCAGCAAAACTTTTGACACTGTCTCTCACAGTATCCTTCTGGACAAAATGTCTAGCACACAGCTGAATAACCATGTTACATGATGGGTGAGCAACTGGCTCACAGGTAACATCAGGCTGGCATCCAGTACTTAGTTAGGTTCCACAGGGCTCCATCCTCAACCCAGTTCTCTTCAACATCTTCACTAATGACTTGAATGAAGGACTTGAAGGAATACTAAGTTTGCTGATGACACTAAATTGGAAGGAGCTGTTGACTCCCTTGAGTGCAGAGAGGCCCTTCAGAGAGACCTCGACAAATTAGAGAGATGGAAAATCACCAGCCGTATGAAGTTTAACAAGGACAAGTGGTGGATTCTGCACCTGGGATGGGGCATCTCTGGTTGTGTGTATAGACTAGGGAATGAGAGGCTGGAGAGCAGACAAATTTGGGAATCATTTGGGAATGGGTTTCCCAAGGAAGTTGAAAGTATGGGAACGTGCTTTGAACAACATAATCTAATTGAACATGTGCCTGCTCGTGGCAGGGGGCCTAGACTGGATAATCTTTAAAGGTCCCTTCCAGCCCAGATCATTCTATGAGTCTATAATTCTCAAGTGTTTGCTAAAATAAGCAGAAATTTAGGAAGATACACAATAATGAAACCATGGTCAGAAAAGAGTTCCATGCATACCACTGTCACCTGTAATGAAGGCAGACAGGCAGGTCAATGAGGATAGTAATCAAATGTTTATAGATGTTAAAGAACGAAATCATCAAGAACTCTGGCAATAGAATTTTCAGGTAATGAAATGCATTTATAGAATTTGAACAACTAAAAAACAGAAAAGTACAATTTATTTTATGCAGTATTCTTAAGCTTTGATGAATATGATCCAGGTGAGTATTTTACAGAGGATGTTAATGTGGAGTTTTTCTATGTCCCTCATTTGTGATATCTCCTGAGATAATTTGAGAAACAAAAAGGCATAGTGAAGTAAACAAACACCACTGTGAGAAAAAAACTTAAAGAAGATCAGCACTCTTCCTGCACGTCTCCATTTAAACACTGTTACTAAACAATTTTCAAATAGGGAATAGTTATTAAATTATCATTTCAAAGCACATATGTTAATATTTAAGATCACAAGTTGTCACCACCAAATATTGTTTTATATAAGCCTATTTCAAAATAATGTCTAAACATTCTCAGTATTTTATACCCAGATTTACTACAAAAAGCTTTCACACTTACAAAACATAATCAAAATATTACACAGTATAATATACAGAGTAGAAAATGACAAATGTATCAGCTTATCTCTATGGAAATATATACAAAATTATTCTGTACAAAACAAAGTCCATGATGCTTTCACAGTTATAAAAGGACGAAAAATATTTAATGTTGTTTTCTCCTCATGTTTAGATGGCATAAGTTTTTTTAAACATTCTGAACATCTTTTACTCTCATTTCAGTGCAGATGGTAAATCAGCCATCCAAATTCACATACGCACATTTTGAGATATCACACCAGATTTTCTCCCAACCATACAACCATAGAAAAGAAGTAATATCAACTACTATTTGTAATTAGGTGATTAATTATCGTTTGTTAGGATTGACTGGTACTGTAGAAATTATATTTATAGACTTTATGAGAACTCACTACATCCAAATGGAATGTAGATATGTATATACTGAAAACTCATCAATATATGTTCATGAGAAAGATCTAAATAATGTACTTACTCTTACTGGTCTTTATGTAACCTACTTCACCTCCCTGACACTAGCTATACAAAAATAGTGATAGAGCTTCAGAATTTTCTTATTTCTTATATTTCTTCATACTTCTTATATGAGGGTATTTTTAAATATCACATTAAATTATGACTGATATTTCCCGAGTTAATATTAAAGTAACAAAGCAAGACTCAAACTTTGGTTTGTAAAATAGTTACTTAAGCCACTGCAATCTCATATCTAAAATTAAAAAATATTGCCATCTGTATAAATACAAATTTGGTCTTATCTATAGAGGAGAAGCTCATTACACCTCTATTACTCTTCCCTTACTAGAATATTTCCTATTTTAATTTTTATTTTAGTTGTGATTTTGTCCATTTTGAGACATACAGCACATATGGAAATATCAAATCTTCATTAAATATATTTTACTCCAGTAGGTTTCAGGATTACTTATAATATTGAGCATATTAATTAGTTTGAACAGGAAATAAGAAGTAGTTAATTGGCACAACAAACAAATAAGCAAAGAAACAAAACAAAACAAAAAACTCCATTTGGATCTTGGTCCAAAACATGGATATTTCTTTCATCTATGGATAGAAGCATTGCAGTCAATTATTTAAGGAGTAAAGACTATCTTAAGTCTTTTCTCTTGTTATTCATACTAATGTTGTTTCATTTTTTCCCAGTTTTCACAAAGATGCTTAGAAAGAAATCAATTCAAGCAGCTCGACTTTTTGCAGAGGAAATTTTGTTTGTTTTTTAAAGGTATTAGAGTTTACATGTTATTTAAAAAAAAAAATTATGTTTAGATGTAAAAGTAAGATTTAATGTTTCTACTCTGGAAAGAATACAGCTTAAAACCACTAATCACATACACAAAAATATTCCATTTTCCCAAATAATGACATTAATAATTGTTTGACTTATTGCTATTATTAGAAGTCAGTTGAATACTAAATGTTTATTTAAAATTAAAATGAATATTCACTTCAATTCTAGTTTATACTCTGCATCATTGTACTTACTTAATAGAAAATTTGCTATTGACTTCACTAAGCTTTGTCTCAAGCCTCATTAGGCACAATAGGTAATACTATAGTGGTTAATATGTTAAACAGGGCTGTATTCTTGCTCCAACCCTATTCACAATCTTTTTCAGCATGATGCTCCAAAGGGCCACGGCAAACCTTGATGAAGAAGATGGTATCTACATTCGATATCGTACTGATGGAAGCCTGGTCAATCTAAGGCGACTGAAGGCCCACACTAAGATCTTAAATCATCTTGTCCAGGAGCTGCTTTATGCTGATGACGCCGCCCTCGTCGCCCACACAGAAGTAGCTCTGCAGCGTTTAACATCCCTCTTTGCAGACGCTGCTGAGCTTTTTGGGCTGGAAGTCAGCTTAAAGAAGACAGAAGTCTTCTATCAACCTGCACCTCAGGAAGTCTTCCATCATCCCCATATCACCATTGGCCAATCAGAGCTCAAATCAGTCCAGTAGTTTAATTACCTCGGTAGCCTCATCTCCTCAGATGGTAAGATTGATGGAGAGATAGACAACAGGTTAGCAAAGGCATATAGTGCTTTCGGAAAACTCCATAAAGAGTCTGATGAAATAAACACCTGAAGAGAAGTACAGAGATCAGTGTTTACAGAACCATAGTGCTGTCTACTCTTTTATATGGGTCCGAATCATGAGTCGTCTACCACCACCACCTGTGACTCTTAGAACACTTCCATCAACTCTGTCTCCGTACAATTCTAAACATCCACTGGTCAGATTATGTGACCAATACATCTGTTCTAGAACGAGCAGTAGTTACAAGTATTGAGACCATGTTGCTCAGAACACAGCTGCGCTGGGCAGGACACCTCTCAAGGATGAAGGACCACTGCCTCCCTAAGTAAGCTAATTTCAATTACATGCTGATTAATGCACTTTTTATTTATAAGACCTGGATTTTAGATACATATCAAATGGTTCTAATTTTCATTTCAAAAGAATTAGGCTGTCTTAATGAGTTATAGTCTTATAAGCATGTACTTCTTTCATAGAATTTCCTAGTTGTTTCCTAATATTTCTGCAATTCAGTAGTTTTACAAGATTTTCTGGAGCAGCTGTTGACCAGTCATATATGTGTATATGTTTCTAGCATATAAAATTAAAATACTGTTCTTATACTGTAATTAAAACTTCACATGTTCAAAAGTGACTGCAGGTAATTGCAACGTGTTAGACTTTTTCCTGTCCTTTGTGTTTATGTCTTCTAACAGAGTGCATGTACATGAAATACACATTTTTCAAGGTTACATGTCTCATAGCAGACAAATTTGCATTTCTAAAAGCTTTAAATTCCACACTACTTTCCTTGTTATTCTTGTTCATTTCTGGCAGGAAAACCAACCATAAAGTTCTATGATTTTATATTTCTATGATTCTAACATACAAATTCCCTTTTCTCTGTCTTCTGTCACAGGGTTAAATCATAGAATCATAGAATATGCTGAGGTTTTCTAACCTGCGCTTTGTTATTCCTCTGTAATTTTTCTGGTTACCAAAGATGATTAAGAAAGCTTATTTTGAATCATCCTTTGTTACAAAAACTACTGGATCTTTTAAGAACACTTTAAAAAGAAAAAAAAAATATTTGGAGTCCTTCAGCTTAATTAAATCATGCATTTTCTTGCCTGAATATGAAAAAGCAAAAGAGATGATTTGTGAAAATTTTTATTATATCTAATAAAACATTAGACTTTTTTTTCAAAATGCATTGCTATTATTCTATCTGCATAATTCCACATGAATTTGCTGGGGTTTTTTAACACTATTATGGTGAAACAAAAATGGACTAGGATTGTGATTAATGAAAAAGAAGAATAAAAATGCTGGGGTAATCACTCCAATACCATTGGAGTCAACGAATTCTACAAGTAAATATTGGTGTTGCAGTTTAACCCCAGCCGGTAATTCAGCCCCACGCAGGTGCTTGCTCCTTCCACCCCCACTGGGATGGGGTAGAGAATCAGAAGGGTAAAAATGAAGAAAACTCATGGGTTGAGGTAAAGACAGTCTAATAGGTAAAGCAAAGTCTGCACACACAAGCAAAACAAAACAAGGAATTGATTCACTGCTTCCTATAGGTAGACAGGTGTTCAGCCATTTCCAGGAAAACAGAGCTCCATCGTGTGTAACAGTGACTTGAGAAGACAAATGCAGTTATTCTGAACATCTCCCCTTCCACCTTCTTCCCACATCTTTATACACTGAACATGATACCATACGGTAATGAAAAATCCCTATATTATCAATCCTGTTATCTGCACAAACCCAAAACAATGCCACATACTAGCCATGGTGAAGAAAATTAACTCTATCCCAGCCAAAACCAGTCCAATTGACCTGAGACAACTGTGGTCATCAATAAAATTGTTTTTGAAAAAAAAAATATATTTCAAACTGTTCCATGAGCTCTGTTTCCATTTAAGGTTTCCACATTGCAGGTGAAGATATATTGGGACAAAGGCTGACAGTCAGTCTGCAATCTTATTGAGCAACAATCTTAAGAGCAACAAGGCTGGTGAAGGGACTGGAGCATAAGTCCTATGGGGAGAGGCTGAGGGAGCTGGGGTTGTTTAGCCTGGAGAAGAGGAGGCTCAGAGGTGACCTCATCACCGTCTATAACTACCTGAAGGGAAGTTCTAGCCAGGTGGGGGTTGGTCTCTTCTCTCAGGCACTCAGCAATAGGACAAGGGGGCACGGGCTTAAGCTCCGCCAGGGGAAATTTAAGTTGGATATCAGGAGAAAATTCTTTACAGAGAGAGTAATCAGGCATTGGAATGGGCTGCCCAGGGAGGTGGTGGATTCACCATCCCTGGAGATTTTTAAACGCAGATTGGACGTGGCACTGAATGCCATGATCTAGTAAATGGACTGGATTTGGACCAAGGGTTGGACTCGATGATCTCGGAGGTCTTTTTCAACCCAATCGATTCTATGATTCTATGATTCTATGATTTCATTATCAAGGCCAAAGTGATGTTAGTGTCATCCTGTCAAGGCTGACCAGCCACAAATGTTTTATACTAAGTGTAGCACTATACCTGATGAGAAACTTGTTTAAACATGTCTTAAAATGGCTCTTTGTGGTCCCTTTGCAAACACGTGTTTCTTCTTCCCAACACCCCCCACAGCAACTGTTATCTCCCATGCAGGAGTGCATATGTCTCCTAAATGGAAAAGTGTTTGTCTCCATTGAAATAGGTTGACTAGTCAAAGAAGTCGTATAATTAAGACAGTTTTGTCATATGCGAATATGACTCATTTTCTTTCTGTAGTAGTTCAGTCAGTGTTAAAAGAAATGAAAATGAAACAATAAAACCCTAGATGAATCTTCACAAAGGCAAGGATTAAAACAAGTTCAATGAAAAAGACGTGTCTATGACAAGTACAGACTTCATAACAAACGAGTATTTAAGAAATAGTACGATACAGAAAGCTTAGTCTGAATTAGAAATTACAGAGCAGTATAACTCCATAAGTATTTGTTTTATCTATAAGTGATAAAATTGACAGTCTTTTTAGAGTAAGTAAACAACAGAAAATAAATATTTTCCTGAAGTTCACTTGAAACCTAAAGGGATACTGCGCTAAAACAACCTACCTTCCATTCTTTGCAGCTTTGACTTGTATTCCACAGTGATTTTTTACTAAGTCGTGAGTACAAAATAAACTGTGAAGAGATGCAAACTTGTCTACAGATTCTACTTGTTATTAGCATCAGCTGTTACCATAGAACATGTCACTTGAGGCTGGTATTGTCCTTAAAGTATTTCAAGAAAGGTATTTTGGGTCATCTGAAAAAAGGAAAATCTGGGGTCTTTTTATAAAAACCTGTTATCTCAACTACCCATTTGCTTTTTCTTTAAAGAAACATTCAAGTTCCCTGGTCTCTTTCAGAAATGGCACTTGCCAACTTTATTTGCAGTGGAGATAGTTTTAATTTTTATGTTATTTCTGTAACTTTCAGAAAAATATAATTTGAAAATTAGTTCAGATCAGAAAAAAGAGTTGTTAATCTACATTACGGTAAATGAATATAAATATAGTTACCAGTTGCTAATAAATAAAGAACAGTGCTCTAAGGAGGCATCTTGACAAATACATAGGGAAGGTTAACTATAGTAGAATAGTAGAATAGGCTCTGACTGACATAATATAATCTATCTTTTATTGCTTGAACATCATCTATTTTTTCCAAAATAATTAGCATAACAATTTAATACATTAACTTGTGAAAGGCCCTGTTTTCCAGGAAGTAAAATGAACTGGAAGTGGTAATGAATATATTTTCTTAAATGTTTATCTATATCTGTCTTTTCTAATCTAGAAATGTTTTAACTAATGGTTTTAAATTACCAGAAGGAAGGCTCCTACAAGATTAAATTGCTCTCATTCATAAAAAGGGTTTGAATAAGTCAGATATCTTAAAACAAAAAAAAAAAAAGCTAGAAATGTGAGCCTGGAAAATTACCAGATTTTTCAAGCATAAAACAGAATAATGAGGATGAAACTTGGACAGGGACACTGTGCTGAGTTAGAAACTGGCTGGAGGGCCAGGCCCAGAGAGTGGTGGTGAAGGGTGCTGCATCCAGTTGGCGGCTGGTCCCTAGTGGTGTCCCCCAGGGATCAGTGTTGTTTAATATCTTTATCGATAATTTAGAAGAGGGGATTGAGTGTACCATTTGCAAATTTGAAGATGACACCAAGCTGGGGGGGAGTGTCAATCAGCTGGAAGGCAGGAGGGCTCTGCAGAGGGACCTGGATAGGTTGGAGAGCTGGGCTGATTCCAACAGGATGAGGTTCAACAAGATCAAGTGCTGGGTTCTCCACTTTGGCCACAACAACTCCCTGCAGAGCTGCAGACTGGGCACAGAGTGACTGGAGAGCAGCCAGGCAGAAAGGGACCTGGGAGGTTGGATTGACCAGAAGCTGAACATGAGCCAGCAGTGTGCCCAGGTGGCCAAGAAGGCCAATGGCATCCTGGCCTGGATCAGGAACAGTGTAGCCAGAAGGACCAGGGAAGTGATTCTTCCCCTGTACTCAGCACTGGTGAGGCCACACCTGGAGTACTGTGTCCAGTTCTGGGCCCCTCAGTTCAGGAAGGATATTGAGGTACTGGAGCAGGTTCAGAGAAGAGCAACAAGGCTGGTGAAGGGACTCGAACACAAGTCCTGTCAGGAGAGGCTGAGGGAGCTGGAGTTGTTCAGCCTGGAGAAGAGGAGGCTCAGGGGACCTCATCACTCTCCACAACTACATGAAAGGAGACTGTAACCAGGTGAGGCTTGATCTCGTCTTCCAGGCAACTATCAGTAAGACAAGACGGTATGGTCTTAAGCTCTGCCAGGGGAGATTCAGGTTGGATATTAGGAAGAAATTCTTTAGAAAGAGGGTAATCAGGTATTGGAATGGGCTGCCCAGGGAAGTGGTGGATTCTCCGTCCCTGGAGGTTTTTAAGATGAGGCTGGATGTGGCACTTAGTGCCATGGTGTAGTAACCAGGTGGTAGTGGACCAAGGGTTGGACTTGATGATCTTGGAGGTCCTTTCCAACCTGGCTGATTCTGTGATTCTATGATTCTATAATCAATTGAGCATGTGACTCACAGTTTATAATTTTAGGGTTTAAGAGCTAGTTTCCAAATGTATTTCAATTAAAATATTAAAAATATCATGTACTTCTTAATGACAATTGATGTATTCAAATAAAGCAAAATAAAAAACACCCAACAGTACAAAAAAATTTGATACCTGTTTATCATTTCAGATGTTTAGCAGACATTTAGACTGCAATTACACTGTATTTGATTTTTTTTTTCCTTAATTGACTGTAATTCCAAAAGTTTACTCAAACATGTGACTATAATCCTATGTTCTGATTTTGGTGCATTCTGTAGTGCCCAGTAAATTACTTTTTTTTTGCCACCATTGTCTCCTCATCAACAATATAGAGTGGGTGGTATTTGCATTGCTTGAGAAAAAGTCTAGTCATCAGCCTTGCAGTGTCTAGTACCTTTTTTCTTCTCTTTCATAATGACCCCACTTCAGCTGGTGAACTGGACACTGAACATTTCTCCTTCTATTCATTCCTACTGTTAGTTCAGTGACTAGTGCACTCATTTGGGAGATTGGAACTACAGCTTCTATTCCTTTCAGTTACAAGCAGATGAGAATCCATGTCTCCTACTCTGTGTGTAAGTGCTTTAAACCTACTGTTCAAAAAGGTTGGTAGCAATACCATTACCGTAGTTTGTCAGTGTGGGTGTATGTTGCAGCTGTAATTAACTTGGCACTTCCAGAAGAAATGCTTTTGTACCTTGTCAGTGTAGTGTTAAGCATGTTATCATCATGCTTGTTAAAACACATCTTTCTGTGACTTAGGTATTTTCTTCTTGAACTCCAGTTAACACTGACATTTTGTTGCAGCTTTACTCCCAAATACTTGAACTCAACAATGTAGACTGAATAGCTAAGTTTGTATGGAAACTTTGGAAAGGAAACTTTTAGATTACCTGGAAAAGGGATTTATTGATTGCAGGCTTCCAAAACTGAGTGCTGGTGGACTGCTGTTTCTGCTGCATCAGATAGGAGGATATAAATTCTACCAGAACTCCATTTTGCATGTGTTAAAAGGTAAGAAAATTCTGATAGTCTAAATCTTTATGTATTTCTTTATATGCAAAAAAAGAGCTTCTAATCTTAACAAATGCAATTCAGCATAAATATCACTAACAACAACAACGAAAGTATGTACAATAATATAATAATGCAATAGCTATTATTTTATTTCTGCTTTTTTTTGTCATTAAGAAATACCTATGAGAAATTAAAATACGGTTTTTATTACAAACAAAATTATAGGTGCATCATGAAATTGTGAAGCATCCAGTTCCCAAATGGACCGGATGCCAGGGCTCTTTTGTGGCCGGGATAAGGCAAATATAAAGTTCCTAAAAATTAAAATCTTTTTGGGCTATTTGACCAGTTTTGAACACAGGGTTTTTTTCTTTGGGCTAAGAACAAAGGAAGATCCATCATTCTGACAGAGGACGCCTCGCAGCCAATCAGAAGGAGGGGAAAGCCCCTTTTCAGAGAAAATAAACCTTTTTAGGCAAAAATGAATATATTAAACTGATCTGAAAAGGGGTGGGATTTTGTAGAACTATAAAATGCATGAAATTTAAACTCAAGAGGTCTTTTCTCCCCGGGAGTTTGGTGTGAGATAAGACCCAGGGCACTGAATAAATCCTTCCTTGTTGATACAGTTTCTTTGTTTCATGAGTTTTTGTCATCTTTCTAAATTTAAAGGAGGAATTTTTTCCCACAGAGCAGTATCCATAATCAGTTTAAACTGTTGTGCAATGATGTATCACTTTTACTCACTAAGGAATTTACTTGTTTTTTTTAAAGGAAAAAGTATCTTACATCTCATTGTTCATTGAGCTTATTTAGGAATGATCATGTTGGTGGAGCTGTCTTAGAGACAAGAACACATTTTAAATATGTATCATTCTCTGTTCTGAAAGTATGGATATTTCATTTATCTGAAAATGCTATATATACAAGTATCTTGATCCACAAATCTGCAAGATGTAATAAAGCAGACATAGTGATTATAAATATATTTTTACATAATTTTTGAATATAAAAATAAAATTTTGATTCTGGTCTCACGCGTTACAGAAAAAATTGTGAGGACTTTTTGTTTCACTTCATTATTATGATTTATCCAGAGTTTTATAGACTGATCATTATCCTGTTACTTGGAAAGTGAATTAGCTTATAAACTTAGAGTATTAGATTGTTTATATGCAATTGAAGACACTATGTGCATGAATATATATGTATATGTTTTTATAGATATTAGTAATCCTTAAATCCCATTTTTCTTAATAGCTACACTCAAGAACTTTTTGTTTTTTAGTTATTGGATTAAAGGATTAACAATGCGGTGCATTTATCTTCTAAAATAATGTTGAATTGGGGGAAAAATAATAGACTAAAACATATTCTATTGTTTTCTGCTTTGGAAACTGTACAGGGAACAGTGTACAAAAAAAGCAGTCTCCTGTTTGTATGTCCAGCTTTTAGTTTTAATATTAGGTTATAGAGATATCTTTGCAGGTAAGAAAAATAACCATGTTTTCTGTAACTGATTCATTATACATGAGAAGGTGAAATGCAAGATTCCTCTTGTTATATAGAAGCAAAAAAGTGAATCTGTGTGGGTGGGAATACGTGTGTGAACAAAAATGAGAATGCAGTCATTCCTCTTATTTAGATAATTTTCTATGAGAAAAAAAGAAGTTTTGTTTTCTGCCTTCAGGCATGAAGAATTTTATATCTTAAAAAGTAGCAACAATTTATTCTAGAAGTATGTATTCTTTGAACTAGTTGAAGGGTTATTTTTTGTTGGTTTGGTTTTTTTATCTTTTTTTTTAATTTTCTGGTAACTTTACTAGATCAAAGGTACAGACTTAGTTTGTTCAACTGCACATGAACATCTACAGATAGTCAGAAGGCTCTGAAGTATCCTACCAAGCATCTATCTGCCTTTCCAAAATACTACAGGTCCCTTATATCCACAACGTTCTTGACAATGTTTCAGACAGATGGGGGATTGCAAAAAGTACTCGTATTCATGTGACAGAACAGACACATTGTTTACCTTACAATTAGATGAGTAGCTCTTTAGTCTTGACAGAGAGGAAGATATGGACTGCGTGTGTACATTGTGACTATTATGGGAGCTCAAGCACCTGTATCACTTATAGATACCTAAATCTGAGTGTCTGAATTAAATCAAATCAAACCCTAAATACCTGAAGCAGCTAACTGTGACATAAAGAGGCAACTTGACATAACATTTTCCCTAATTCCACTTGAAGTACTTCTATGTAAGCCTCACTATACAGTACAGAAAACAATAAAGGGTGGAACTGCCTGAGGGTGAACTTTTGTCATGTTTGATGCCTTAAGCCCCTAATGTTTTTTTTTATTTTTCTAATATTTGTAAGACTTGTAAGTTTTATAAGTAGTGTAAGTTGATTTTAAAAGCAGCAACCCCCCACTCCTTTGTCCCTTGTCCCTTTCCCTTTCTCTCTAGCACCCTTGTTTACACATTCCTTAACCCTCTTACCCCATTCTATGCTCCCTATATCAATCCTACCCCTGAATACAGCAGAAATGTTTAGTCTTTTGTCAAGGCAAGGCCTAGATTGTTGGCAGAACAGCATATCAGGGCCTAAACCACAGAATACGGTCAAGAATTAGGTAACTATGTACCCTTTGTGCTCTGATGAAGAGGAAGGTGGGATGAACAGGGGGTCCCGAAATGCACCCCAGACCCATTTTCAGGGCGTGGACCCGGAGCAGACCAGAGTAAAGGCCACAGGGTGGACACATCTGGGATTGGAAGGATGTTGTTATAAAATGTAACATCTCAGGCACGGTTGGCACGTCTTGTAACATCTTAGCCTTGTCAAAATAAACCCTTTCTTATCTCACCCCTGATTAACTGCTCTGGAGATTTTTTCAGCACTAAAATTCCACGGCAACATGTTCTTTAAATTAGCAGTTATATTTTTGGAAATGTAAGAAAGTTTCCTTCAGTTTATATACAGTTCCTCCTGAACATGTAATTTGCAAGCAAAGACAGTGTTAGAATACTGGAGAACTTGGTCACTGGTTCTAACAATAAGGAAAATGTAGTTTAATTTTTTTTTTTTTTCAATTAAAGTGTTTTGCATGTTTTTGGAACTTCCAAAGTTACTTTGGTACCCAAAAAACCCAGAAAAATAGGCTAGTCAATTTTCAGGTTTCATGAGAAAAATTTAGACTCTGTTTGACATTAGTAGAAACCAAAGATATAATATTTGTCTTTTTAAGATAGTCACAGCAAAATAAAGTCCACAGAATTACTTCTTTGACCTATTTGGGTGCCTTTCTTGAAATTAATCAATCCCTTTGATGCTGAAAGAAACCATAGCATGTCTACATCACTATATTTGGCTCAGAACAGGTAAATCCTCTATTATGTCATAGTTTTATTTTTTAAAATGCAAAATGTAAAACATTAATCTAATTTTCTTAGATGGAGTAAATGCTGAGTTATACTGATACAAGATTTTTTTTAATACTAAAAATTATTTTAGAATACATGTATTTAAAAATATATGACATGTTGGTAGTAAGAGATTAAAATACCTGGTTATCTACTGGAAAATAAATCTAATCTGAACACACAGTCTAAATGTTCCTTGAAAAATACCTTGATTAATAAAATGGAAGAAACTTTTGTGAGAGAAGCTATCTTAGAATTTTTCTTTTAAATCATCAGAAACAAATTATTGAATATCTGAAGCTGGAAGGTAATATGGTGAAAAGTAATCACAAAAAAAAAATGGATTACTATGCAGGAAAGGAAAAGTGGGAGCAGCAAAATAAATGAATGAATTACCAGCAAAATACCCTATTGCTGAGGAAAGCTATGAGGCATACTGAAATAAAGTAATGGCCCTGTAATGAGCTCTGTAATGACTTTAAAATGTATTAAAAAGGAATCATACAACACAGAAAATAAGGACATGACTGAATATTACCATAAAGGAATAGGTCAAGCATGTAAGGATTGTATCAGAAAGATATAACCATGAAATCAGTTTCAGCTACAGAGGGACATTAAAAAAAAGAGTGTATTTCAAATAAGAAGACATTGAAAAGAATAGTTCAATTTATAGAAAGAAGGACAGATTGCATGTTATGTAAAAGAACAGCGTGAGCAAATAGGGGTTATCTGGGAGATTTCTGGACTGTGTCAAAGATATTTACTGACGCAGCTGTTGAGTACGGCAACAAAGATAAGTATTGGTGCTCTTTTGGAGTCACTGCTTGCAAATAGCCAAGAACTGTTTGGAGAGGTGGTTGTAAACAGCAGCTTTGGCTGCAGTAATGCTTCCATTTTAGAACTTAAGATCTTAAGGGACAATAGAAAGACAAGTAAAGTAATAAAGATCACTAACTTCAGAAGAGCAGACTTCAGCTTCTTCAGGGAACCATTAGGAAAGATCCAAAAGGAGCTTGTCTTTGGGCACAAAAAGGACTTCAGAAGTGCTCTGAGATTTTCAGGACAGCATTCTGAAAGCACAAGTGTAATCCATCCCCATGACATGCTAAGGAATGAGCTGCGTTGGGTTTGTGTGGCAAGGGTTTGCATCCATCTACAGGAAAAAGGAAAATGCAAAAAACTAGAGACCAGGTAGTCTCACTTCAGTTCCTGAGATAATTATGGAACCAGACTGGGTGGAAGATATTTCCACACACATGAAAGACAGGAAGGAGATTGAGAATGACTAGAGTTACTAAGTTATGTTGTACATCACCAACCTGTTGCCTTCTCTGACAAAACAGCTTTCTCAGTGAAGGTAGGAGAGCAGTGGACATCCATCTGCCTCCAATTTTACAGGGTGTTTCACATGATCTCTTAACATTCTGGTTGAAGCTGGTAAAGTATGGACTAGAAAAATGGACTACATGATGAATGAAAACTGACTCAACTGTCCTGCTGGTTATAAATGTCTCAGATTCTAACTGTCAGATGGCCTAGATGGAGGTGCCTCGAGGGTTTCTATTAGGTCCAATACTATTCATGCCCTTTTTAAACTATCTGAATGATGGGATCAAATGCACCCTCACCACAGATGATACCAATCTGTGAGGAGAGATAGATATACTGAAAAGAAGGAATAGAGATGTACCTCAACAGGTTGCAAGATTTACTCAAGAAGAATTGCATTAGACTTCACATAGATAAATGAGAAATTCTGAATTGGACTAATCCCAACCAGCAGTACAGACTGGGGTGTGACTAGCTAGTGGAGCAGTTGAACAGTGAACTAATCATAACCTCTTCCAACAATGAAGCAAAACCATGTCCTGGAATGCATCACCAACCATGTAGCCAGCAAACTAAGGGATGTGGTTATTTCATTCTGTTTAACACATGCTATACTATGTCTTGTTAAACATCAGGCAGCAATTAAGCACCACATGGGCACTCACTCACTTTTCCCCCCAGTGGAATCAGGGAGAGAAAGGGAAGGGTGAAAGTAAGAAAACTTTAGGTTGAGATAAAGGCAGTTTAACAAGTAAAGCAAAAGCCACACACACAAAGCAAAGTAAAGCAAGGAATTAATTCACCACTACCTGTGGGCAGGCAGGTGGTCGGTCATCTCCAGGAATCCAGGGCTCCACCACACGTAACAGTGGCTTCGGAAAACAAAATGCCTTATCTTCAAATGCCCCCCTTCTTCCTTCTTCTCCCAGCTTTGTATGTTGAGTATGATATTATATGGCATGGAATACCTCTTGGGTCATTTGGGGTCAGCTGTCCCAGCTGTGTCCCCTCCCAGCTTCTTGTGCACCCCCAATCTAACTCAGTGGTGGACTGGTGTGAGAAGTTGCAAAGGCCTTGATTGTCTGTTAGCACTATTCTGCAATAATGAAACCATCCCTGTCTTATAAACATCGCTTCCATCACAAATCCAAAACAGCCCCATATCAACTACTATGAAGAAAATTAACTCTATCCCAGCCAAAACTACACAATGCTACACCAGAGATGCCAGCTGGAATACCCAAGGATGTTGCAAAAATTAGTAGTTACTTCTGTGTGATAACTGAAGCAAGCTTTCAACACTCCATAGTCTCCATAAATAAAAGAGCATACTGCCATTAATTGGTCCATGGTATCTTCAGATTGAATGAACACAGTTACTGTTCCCCTCCCTCTATACTCACTTTCAGTCCAGCTGTCTTGTATACTAGACAATGCACATTTATATGGATACAATATGAAGTCCATATTTGAACATCACTAATTTTAATATTTATTAGAGTGAATAGATTAGGACTGCAGACTAGTAACAGGAATTAGATGGAAGATCACTATGCAAAAGTTTTATGTATCTAATTTAACAGAGCCTGACTCTGCTCTAGAGTATTTAAGAAGTTAACTGACGCAGTACCTGCATCTTTAATGTTTATCAAGGACAAAGGGAGTACAAAGGAGTGAATAACAACAGTGTTTGAGTCTTATTTTTGAGAAACATCAATATCGTACAGTCAAAAAGAAGCTCTGTTAAGTAAATGTCATTTATTTCTGTGATAGGATACCTAGCAGATAAAGTGAAAATTACAAATTACATACTTGGAGGCTTTTGTTGTTGACATGATGTTTTCTATATCATATTTGTATTACTACATTTGCATTAAATTAGTAACACCTATTCCATCAGTGTATGAAGACCTACAGTTAACTTATCATTCCTTAGCTGTCTCGACATACTCTTTTTTTACTGTCAGTTTAGTAGAACCAATTCATAGCATTAAGCTCTTGGTCTTGTACCACTGTAATCAATTGTAAGCAAAATCATCAGCCAAAAGTCTCCCGTTAAATGAAACATGACATCCACTTCACATGCTTAGAACACAGAACTAGCCTAATTGTTTGGTAGTTTTTGAATGTGAGGTATGTGTTTATTCCATTATTAAAATGTTAAGAGAAAAAATAAGTGCCACAACAAAGCAAAGAAGCCCCTCCTAAGAACCTGACAACCAGTAGTAGTATATGGAAACAAAAGAGCATAATGTGTGTCAAGTATAAATAGCCAAAACTATACAGTTTGAAAGTCAGTTTGATTCTTGAAAATTCTTTGAAACAAGAGAAGAAAATTGGTCAGGGGATATAATACACAACCTTCAAAGCAGAACAAGTTCTGTACCAGTCTCTGGATCAAGAGAGCCTACCAAGACTCACTTTTCAGAATCCCTTGACAGTAACAACTCTACAAATAACTCTGAAATCTTCAAGAATACTCATCAAAGTCTACAGTTGCTACCAAAACCAAACATATGGTCATGCAAGTCAAACATTTACCACTTCTTCAGGAAGCCCCTCTTCCTACTACTTTTATTAAGCACAGCAGTTTGCAAACTGCTCTATTTTGTGCCCCTATCACTACCCCAGGACATTAAAAAAAAAAAAAAAGAAAAAAAAAAGAATTTACTCCATATATTCCTTATTCTACTATTTGTGTTGCATTTGTATTGATTATTATTAACAGTTCATCATTTCTTTGGGACTCTCTATGCTTCTTAACACAGATTAAAAATGTCAGGATTAATAATAAATCTTACTCATGACTTCTTCATAATTAAAAAAAATGAGGAGAAATATATGACTTACTCTAACAGATTGTGATAAAAAGACACAAGGTATTTAGTTCAGATGCCTGAACTTGTCTTTTTACATGCTCTAGAGGTGTCCATCTAACCTGTCAAGCTGTTTCTCCAGAAAAATGTGGAGTTATTTCAGATATTCTATGGCATCTTAGAGAAAGGCAACTGAACTGAGTCTTTAATTGTCACATCTTAAAGCAGATGCTACATCTGGTCAGCTGAAAAGATCTCTAGACTCTTAATTATATTGTGGATACATTTGCAATAATCATCTGATTTTCCTTTGTAATGAGATATTGGTGTTTTAAAGCTATTTAATTGAATCTGAAGGCACATATCTTAATTGAGTGACTTGTACTCCAGAAATTATTATCGTAAGCATCTACGACAGGATACAGTTGCTTGAACATGGGCATCTATTCACACTTTGTGTGCTCTAAGGCACTTTGTAGTTACAGTACTGGACCAATGGGGCACTCACATGCTTTTTGAGCAGCAGTTGGAGACCATGCAGAACAAAAGAGATTACGCTAAAATTGCACAACTTGTCTGGTTTTTGGCAACTGGAATCTATTCATAAAGATAAATGAATTTCAACCAAACTGCTTTTATGTAACAGTTCAAATTTAATCAAATCTATATTTAATTTTTTCCAAGGTAGCATACTAAATAATAATCCAATTTTTGTTAATATTTGATATGTTTGAAGATTACATACAATAAGACTGATAACTGCAGATTTGAAATGTGGTAGCTTTCTAAACCACATGGGCTGCGACTGACATATGTTCTTCAGTACCTTTATGGAGGTGGTTATGAAGGTGATGGTTTAAGGTCACTCTTTAACTTGAAAGAGAGGATATGCAGTTACTTTCTTGTCATCTAACCTTTGTTGGTAGTTGGTAACAAAGGTCCAACAGGAGAGATGACATCTTCCCAAACAACCTTTCAACTGTAACTGACTGTTTAAACCGCTGTTGTACCTATGGTATCAGGAGAGTGACCCTTAATTTCTGAGGCAGCAAGGAGAGATATCACAACATCCTCTGATACAGAAAGGAAAGTTGTCTCAGGGATGTATCAGGCTGTGAATACCAAATTACCTTATTCTTAAATAAAGTGTGAGTTACAGTGACATGGAGACAGTTGGGTGTGTGGAAAAATATTTCAGAAAAATATTTCTCTGTGTGTAGAATAAGAGAATGAAAGCAAACTAAATCATAACTTAGTACTGCAGGAAGTACACTTCCCTTTCCTGGTAAATATATCTCCTTTTATTCTGAGTTCCAGAAGCATATAGTACCTGGAGGAACTCATGCTGTTGAAAGGAAACCTTGGACTTCGTGGCTGTTTTTTGTTTCTTTTTAAAAATAATATGGTTGTCAATGTCTATGATCCATTTTTGATATGCCAAAATGAAACCATAAGAAATTTTACATCTATTTCTTACTAAGAAAAGAAGAGATCTGAGTCATTAATGTTGTTGATCTTTACCAAAGAAAAGTTTTTTCAACTCTCCCCAGGTTTTTAGTGTTCTTATTTTTTTGCAGTTCTTATATTAAAGAAAAATAAGACGTATTGACAGACAGTCATGTTAACAATGTCTTTATAGTGTTGTTTTTGTTAAGTATATCTTGAGGTAAGCTCTTCCCCCAGTGTGATTAGGAATTTTCATTATTAATTATGCCTTGCAAACCTAAAATAATATTACACATATATATATTCATGTAACTACAACTTATTTAATATACACACTTTCTTTAAGAACACTTACATTTTATACTGCAAATATGATTGTATTCTGCTTACTCTAAAACATTCAGAACTAAAAAATGCTGATTTTTATTTGATTTTCTAGTCCTTCTATTAGAACCATCGTTTTGTAATCCTATTCTAATTGTAAATAATGTATTTTCAAAAATATCTGTTTATATTTTGTAAGAACTTCCATAGCAAATGTTTGATTTTTTTCTTAGCTTTCTTAATATCCACAATAAAATATTGGTCTTTCTGTTGCCAGTAGGAATTCATATTCTGATTGTTACTCATTATGATGTCTCTTTAGGAGGGGAAGCCCCTTGTTAGCAAAGAAAAATATCAGGATGGTATTTTGGTACTTTTTAAAAAAATTTTTGGGGTTGTTTTTTTTTTAATAAAGAAAATTTCCGTGAAATAAAGTAAATTTCAAATGTCGTATTTGTTTGCTTTTACAAATGGAGACTGCTTAGGATCGAAGGCAGACTCTCCACTGCAATCTTGAGCTATGTACATGACAAAAAAACCCTCTTAGTTTGTTTGTTGTTTTTAAACAGCTACATGTATTACATTCAGATGTGCCACATATCACAAAATAACTTTTTCTGCCTTTTAGGCACTATACCTATTTCCTCCTTATTCTTATGAAATGAGACAAGTCAGTGGAAACTAACAACAGCAAAAACTTCACAAAATAAGTTAAGCACTTGATATGATCAGACATATAATAGCAAGAAACGTCATGGGCAAAGCTCTGGGAGCTCATCTGTTAAGCTCTTTTCCCAGTATGGATTTGTCCAGGCTAGAATTTTAAACCTCTTTCAGCTTAAGTTAATGGATAGCCAATTAGATTAAGTTGAATGATAAAGCTGTAAATGATACTCTAGGCATTATGCTAATGTGTGTTCTTGTCGTACTTTCACTATATTTTCCCCAGGATTGAAAAAAAATATGCAATTTAGCAATAAATAAAGTTTTGAAGTCAAAAATTACTGGTTCATCTATTCAATATTTTACATCTGTGAGCTTCCTGCTAAGTAAAACACTCTGCAATTGATGTCACAGAATGTTGTTTTGCTGATTTTGGATCTTAATGCAATTTATAAAGATTATAAACACCTAGTTTTGCATCTTCTGCAAACTGAGTAAATTCCATTTCTCTTCCAAGTACACTGTCATATCAGTGGTTATTACAACATGGGTTGATCTTGGTGGGATTCCATTTAGTGTGTCTTTCAAACCTGCCTTATTATATTCAAGAAGAATGTTCTCAGAACCAAAATACATGTGTAATAGTAACTAATGTTTGGAGCCATGATTTTACACCACTAACTCTGGACTAAGAAATATTTAATCAGAGGAAATCTGAATGAGTCAGCATTTCACAGAGTGGCCTGGTTGGAAGAGACCTTAAAGGTCTTCTAGTTCCAGCCCAGCTTCCATGGGCAGGGATGCCACCCACTAGATTAGGGTCCACCCAAACTGGCCTTAAATACTACCATAGAGGGGGTATCCACAACTTCTCTGGGCAACCTGTTCCAGGGCATTACTACCCTCTGAGTAAATAATTTCTTCCAAACATCTTATCTAAATCTCTCTTATTTTAGTTCAAATCTGAGTTTTTGGGGCTTTTTGTGGTTGGTTTGTTTGTTTGTTTGTTTTGTTGTTGGTTTTGGTTGTTTTGGTTTGGTTTGGTTGGGGTTTTTTTAATATATTGTGAAAGGTAGAATTCTCTGAAATTCTTTCAGCTTGATAGCAATATAAAAGCTTGAGTCAAACAGAGTTTTGGGTTTAACTCTGTTCAAAAAGTGGGATGAAACTGGTTTTTTTTCTCAGTTGAACTTTATGAACAAAGTAGAAAAATGCAGATATCTTACATACTCTAAATAGCTCTAGGCCAGCCAAACCAAATTGTTACAAGCATCAAATAATCCACTTACCATGTGAAAATCAGAACAAAATACAGTTTTCCCTTCAGTACTAAAGAAATACAAAGCTGTTGATTAGATTAAATAGCAGCATCTAAATGATTCTGTATTTCCTGAAAAATGTGCCCCAGCACTTCTTTACTGAAATAATGTTATTTTCAGAGTAGCATGTAGATAGGTAAGTTAATCTTTTCAAGATCTTATATAGTGACATCTGAGAACTTTAAAATGAATATAAGTTATGCCTCTGTATATTAATTAAGTTTTTGCAAAATTCTAACAGGACTCAATAGTGTAATTGTGTGATAGATAAATAATTGCAAACAGCTTTTCCATGTGATTTTTAACATGTTGTTTTGAAAACCTCCTTTTATAAGGTGTGACTTTTCTTCCCTATTCAACCAAGCTGGTATGAGTCTGGTGACCTTGAGAAGGTATATACTTTAAAATAATTACTTAGATATATTTGTGATGTAGTGCATGAATTGAATGGCCTTCTCTTTAGATATCCAAGAATACTGATATTCCTATAGAATAGAACAGAACAGAATAGAAAAGAACAGAATAATTTCAGTTGGTAGAGACCTAAATTAGGCCAAGTCTCTGACCAAGTCAGGGTTGAACAAAAGCTAAAGCACATTGTTAAAGGCATTGTCCAAGTGCCACTTAAACACTGACAAGCATGGGGTATCAACCATCTCTTTAGGTATCCTGTTCAGTCAACACTGAACCTCTCCTGGGGCATCTTTGAACCATTCCCATGTGTCCTTTCACTGGATACCTGGGAGAAGACATCAACACCTCCCACTCCACTTCCCCTCTTTAGGAAGCTGTGGAAGGAATGAGGTCCCTCAGTATCCTTTTCTCCGAACTAGACAAAACCAGAGTCTCCAGCTGCTCCTCCTGGAACATTCCTTTCAGCTCTTTCACTGGATTTGTTGCTGTCCCCTGGATTCATTTAAGGAGCTTCACATCCTTCTTAAACTGTGGGGCCCAGAACTGCACACAGCGCTCCAGGTGAGGCCACACCAATGTTGAATAGAGTAGAATAAGTTGTATAACAGAAAATGTTTGTATCCTTGTAACTTTCAGGTTTTATTCAGAAGAAACACTAGGACTTACCACAAATAGTTGCTGGCTATTTAATCTTCTATACAAATGTCATCTATGTGCACTGTTTCCTGCTGTTAAAACCCATTTTCCTTTATTTTTACTATTCTTTTAATAACATGAGACAAACTGTGGTGAATATTATGAATAAATAGGGCCTGTAATGGTCCTTCTAGCCTCAAAAGCTCACGTAGGTTTTTTGCAATCTGAACATAATATGGAAAGAAAAATCTGATATTTTGAAAATTGACAATTTTTGTATAATATTAAGACACTTTCATTTGAAATATTGCAGTCTGCTGTTCTTGGTGCACATTTAAAGCAAATTATGTTCCATAGTGCATATTTTGCTTATTATATGAGCAGCACACTGAAATTTTCCACTTTTAGTGGATGACAGATTTCAACATGAAACATTTTCTGTAAGAATACTAGCTTTTTTAAAAAAGAAGAAAACTATGTCTGCAGAAAACTCAACTAAAAAAGACATTTAATGAGCAAAACTGGGGGTTTTAATTGTAGCACAGTCTGTAGTGCTAATAAAAGGGACACATACACTGCTCCTTGACACTGAAGCCAAATGACACTAGGTTGTGGTATAACCCTGTCTGGCATCTAAGCCCCACCTGCCACTCACTCAGCCCTCCCCAGTGGGGTGGGGCAGAGAATCTGAAGGGTAAAAGTGAGAACATTCATGACTTGAGATAAAGATAGTTCAATAGGTAGAGCAAAAGCTGTGCATGCAAGCCAAACAAAACAAGGAATTCATTCACCACTGCCAATTGTCAGGCAGGTGTTCAGCCCTGCTCAGGAGAGCAGGGCTTCTTTGCACATTAACAGTGACTTGAAAAGTCAAAACACCTCAACTCTGAATGTCTACACCTTTCTTCTGGAAGAGGTTATATATACAGTTATATGAAGCACAGTTTCTTGGGACTACACAGGCAAGAAAACAAACTTCACCTGATTTAGACTAAGGAGTGGAGGAGAATATATACATATTTAATATCGTATCCTGTTGTATTGGGCATATTAATCAGCAAGTTCTTTTCATACTCACATATATTTCTGTAAAAAACTGGGACCATTCTCATCCAGTCAAACTTTCTACAGTTTTAACTGCCTATGTAGGATAAAATGTGGTCTAATTTTAGCCCCCAAATGTCTAGTACATGAAACAGATGCCTTTTTAGTCAGTAGTTTTCCTTCCTCATGTTCTCTTTTAGTGATTCATATGCACTTTAATGTTTGAAGCAGCACAATAAACAAATATTAGGCAGTTACTGTTTTTTCTATCAAAGCCACAAAGTTAGTGTAATTCTCATTCCTCAAAGAACACACACATTAGAAGTGTACACCTGGTATTTCCCACAGTCTGTTAGTAGTTGCACACACAAGAAAACACTTTTTTTTCACTGTGAGGGTGAACACTGGAACAGATTTTCTAGAAAGATTGTGCAGTTTCCATCCTTGGAGATATTCAAAATTCATCTGGATATAGCTTTATGTGGTCCTGATTAAGCTGGGGATTTGGACCAGATGGTCACTTCTAACCTCAGACATTCTGTCATTCTGGGATTCTATAAACTTAGGTGTTATGTCTATGTTGCTAGGATATGTCAAATATGTATGTGTTTAATTAAGTTTTCTCTTGTGCACTGCTTTGCATTTACTGATTTTATTTTTTTTTTTTTTATTTTCACCAGAAGATCAATCTTAAGTTTTCACAGATTCTTGTCTCTGGTTCATTAAACAATGAAAGGTATCATTTCTTCATTCATGTTGGCTACTATTTTTTATGTCCATGTAACTTCATATATTCTCCTATTAAGACTTCCAAATGAAAACTTTTTTCTAATAACCAGATATATCTTTTTTTTTTTCAGGAATCACTGCATTGGCTTGTTTGTTTTTTTCTTTGATCAGCAATTCATTCACTAAAATAAAAGCCAATCATGGTAGCTTTATATATTTTTAATTTAGAAAATTGAATGTAGAGAGAATCTTGGTAATATTGTTTGTACTTTATTTCCTTCACAGTCCTACAGATGAGGGATTTGGTTTCTTTTAGACTGGTTATATTCTGTCATCTTGTAAAGCTGCTATTTGAGATTTTGTTTCATGTGTTATGAATCTGAAGAATTTCTGATACAGAAATTTCTCTTTCATATAGTTGAGTAACTGTTAAGTTTGTGAGACATAGTTTTCCATTGCTTCAGTTGCAGGTTTGTTAGAAATTTAGGTTTCAGAGGGTTTTGATCTTTTATAAATATTACCGCAGATGCCTGTGTTTTCAGACATACACACGTTCGTGTCTGAAACCCATCAGCATTGTAACACAATATGTAACTCTGTGTGAAATAGATTCAATAGCAATCAACCTTGATACAAATACAAACAATAAAGCAGACAACATGAAGTCACTGACTCACATGAAAATGTCTAATTCTATGTTCAATATGGTAAGGCTTCTGAAAGGTCTGAAAGAAGCTATGACACATAATCAAAACCAGAGTACCATCTACAAGTGAGACAGTGTCACAAATGGCATTAGACACTTTTGCAGGGAAAACTGAATTCAGCCCACATTTTATGAATTAAAAACAATCAATAAAAATGTTGGTTCACTTTGTCCTTGTTATTTAATTAAAAATATCTCATGTTCAGCAAGCTGTTAAAAACTCCTAGGCAAAATTCCAAAGCAGTGTTTGGAACCACAGATGAGCTTCCTTACTGAAGCATCTGCTCCTATGGTGAGAATCATCATGCAACTTCAGACATCTAAAACAACTCAGTTGCTCAGACAGAGCCTTCTGCTGTCATTTGAAAGGTCCTAAGTTATCCAGCATGGGACAGGCTCATAACAAAATATTTCTATATGGTTCCAGACTTTATGCAGTAGCATGTAGAGACCAAGTGAAATATCCTTGGGAGCTCTGGATGATGCCGCACTCCTATGAATAAGGAATTTCAATTTTGTCCTTTGTCCCTAGAAGGCCTCTATTACAGGTAGAGTACTTGTAGAGAACAATGCAATCCACCCAAAGATGTTTGAAATAAATAAGATTAATGCCATCATGAATGTATTTCCCATGGAAATTCTTATGGTCCCAGGAAGAGGGGATTTCCTAGAGTATTGTTTGCTTAAGGATTGAAGGCATGTGGAGAATTGAAAGTATGTATCGTGGGAAGATTCATAACAATATGTGTGAGCAACACGTAAAATCTGTCACATATAATGATACATTAACTCTTTCATTTTCCCTTTCATTTTTTACCCTTTTACAAGAGAAGACATTGCTTACCTTTCTTTTACAAGAGAAGACATAACATCTCCAGTTTTGGCCTTATTTTCAATGAGGGTCATCACAGCTATGAAGGGCTTTGTTCAGATACCTAATACCTATGGAAGGGCTTTGTTCAGATACCTAATACCTATGAAATTTCCTAGGGTATCTAAGGTATCCATAGAAGACTCATCTATATTACAAAAGAACTGCAGGCAACCTATGCCCTTCTGAACCAGAAAAATCCATAAAGCAGTAGATGGCTATGTGCTCAGGGTGGAATTCATCCTAAGTTTCTAATACTGGCTTTTATTTTCATGAAAATGATTGGAGTTTTTTTAATGTTTAAAAAAAAAAAAAAAAGGACTAAGATTGCAGAAATGCATTTCTGTTGCTTTTATTTGGCAGTTTACTTCATACAACAGTCTCAAGGTTAAAAAGAACTTCTGAAAAATGCAACAAGTCTTTAGTTGTTCCCGGCAGAATTTCATTGTATTCATAGCTTTTACAAACTTTAATTTATTTTAATATCTATAGTGGGAAACATTACTAGTCTTGGAGAATGACTTTTCTCACTAAACAGTGAAAGTTTTATAATTGCAGTGGTTTAAGCTGAGCATAATACTTTCAGAGAAGAAGGATACTTTATTGGAATACACACTAAAAATACACAACATTAAATGGATGGATTTATTTAAGATTTATTTACTTATTTAGGAAAATACCATGCTGCTGCTGCTTACAAAATATTGTAAATGTATATTTTATCAATTTAAAAAGTAATTTGATCACCTAATGCTAGTGGTAGAGTTTCCAAAGGTAGTGTAGTCAAGACAATAAAGAATATTCTGTCTATGGATCAATAATAGCCTGTTAAAACTAGATGCACATAGTCAAGATCACCGACTTTTGACACTGATTTTAGCCGCGTTCATTTCCTATCACTAAATTCCAGGGGTTTTTTTTAATTAATTTTCAGCTATTCAGTATTTTAAACAAATATATTGCCAGAGATACAAATGGCAATTAAGCTAACTAACTCCCTCAAAAATCTATCAGCTGCTAACTTTCTCTGATGATCCACTGCTAATGTGGAATGAAGACTGATGGTTTACAGATAAACTTTTATCTAACTTACTCAATTAGATCTCTGGGCACAGAGATAGAATATCAAAGAAAATTGAAAGCTAAAGCTAGAGTGAAACAAGGCACTGTGATGCTTGGTAATGTATTCATTGACTAGAGGTTAGAAAATTCATTACAAGAATTGAATTCACAGTGCTAAATTAAGCTTTTAAAATTTTTGTAGAGACATGGGAGAATTAAATGGCACAGAATAGGGTAAAAATAAGCTTGTAAGTTGCAGGGAAATATGTCTGAAAGTGTATTATTCTTGGATTTAGGGACCTCACTTATGGTTGCAGCTAGCTGCCTGGGTGAAGTAGTAACCCATGGTACATATGGTTCACATATTTTCTGAAGGAAAAGACCTTGACTGGCTGCCAGGTGCCCAGCAAATCAATCTATTACTTCCTCACTTCATGAAGACAGGGGAAGAAAATATGACGAAAATCTCATGGCTGAAGACAAGGACAGGGAAATCTCTCACCAATTAACATCATGGGCAAAACAGACTCAATTTGGGAAACAATAATTTAATTTATTGTCATTTAATTAGAAATTAGGATGATGAGAAATAAAAACAAATCCAAAACACTTTCTCCCCATCCCTCCTTTTTTCCCAGACTCTACTTCGCTCCTGAGTCTCTCATCTCCCAAAATAGCACAGAGGGATGGAGAATGAGGATTGCAGTCAATTCACAGCACTTCCTCTCTGCTTCTCCTTCCTTCTCACACTGTTCCCCTGATCCAGAATGGGACACAGCCCTTCACAAACTACTCCAAAGTAGAGTTTCAGTTCTTCAAAAACTGCTCCAGCGTGGATCCTTTCCTAATGGACTGCTTCAGCTTGGGTCCCCCATGGGACCCCCATGGAGTCACAGCTCCTGCCAGAAAGCCATGGGTCCTCCATGGGCTGCAGGTAGATATTTGCTCCACTGTGGTCCTCCATGGACTCCAGGGAGACAATCTACATCACGATGGTCTTTTCCATGGGCTGCAAAGGAATCTACTCCAACACCTGTAGCACCTCCCCACCCTTCTTCACTGACTTTGGTGTCTCTCACACATTTTCTTACTCTTTTGTCTCCCAGCTGCTGCACAGCCTTTTTTTGCCCTTTCTTAAATATGTTATCACAGAGATACCACGAGCATTGATAATGGGCTCAGTTTTGGTCAGCCACACATCCAACTTGCAGAGGCTTAAAACGGGCGCTGCCCTACATGGTGTCTTCTCACAGAAGCCAACCCTGCAGGAAAAATGCCAGATGAGAGAAAATCTGATTTTGTGGCCTGACAGTAAACATAGCTACCTAAAATGTGAACAAACTCCTCAGTTCCATTTCTAGAATTATTAGGGGGTGAGTGGGTGTCATTCTGTGGTTTGATATTCTTTGCTTATCCTATAGTGCTTCTAATAGAAAGCAAAGATAAGAGAATTCAGGTTTCCATTAGATTGACTCCTTCAGATTTGGGAACCAAACCCTTTATTAAAATTGGTGTTTATTTCTAATGGTATTTCAGATCTGTTTCAGTCATTATTGCTGTTTTCATTAAGTGTATTTATTCATAAAATTAAGAAAAATCAATAAAATAATAGCATGTCTGTGTATAAAACAGGAAAACAATACAATTATATAAGACATTTATTGTCTCAGGGCTTATCGGGAAGATCAAATTTAACAAGATGAATAATTCAGAATTAAATTTACATACAAATTACACTTGTAAACAACCATAATAGCAATAACTATAATTAATTGCATCAGTCATAAAAGAGATAATTATATGTTTAAATAAAATA
Organism: Pipra filicauda; assembly: GCF_003945595.2. Classification (NCBI taxonomy): domain Eukaryota; kingdom Metazoa; phylum Chordata; class Aves; order Passeriformes; family Pipridae; genus Pipra; species Pipra filicauda. The sequence continues at coordinate 2,332,439 of NW_024105175.1, forward strand.
AAGACTATACCTTTAAACACACCTGGATAATTTTACATGAAAGAACAAACAAGACAAATTACTTTAAAAAATCTGGTATTGAAGAGAATATGTATTTCTCTTTCACAGACTACTAAATATTTTTCAACCTAGTGTCATACAACCTGTTCATAAAATATCAACAAAATAGGTGGACTGTTCAAGATTTGGTTTACTATTTGCATATATATTAATATACTGTGACTTTAAAAATTTAAACTTTTAAGCTTTTGTTTATGTACACTTTAATTTGAAAATGCATAGCCCTGAAATTTCTTAGTAGAATGATTCTTAGTGTTTCTAAAAAACACAGTGTGTTTTTCTTTGTTGACAAAGATGCTAGTAAATATGTTAAAATAATTTTCTATATGTATATAATCTCTGTAATAATTTATAATGTGTAATAATTGTGAATTATAAATTATGAAAATATTCTGAAGTGGAATCATTAGCTGCTCTGACAATCTTATTCTAATATGCATTTGATATATAGGGGATTAGGTCTAAACACTTTTTCCAAAAAACTATGCCTGATTGTTTTGCAGGCAGAGATTGTTCCCTAGCCTTTTGTTATTTAGCCGTGGAGACGAGACTGGAGATGGTGAAGATCACTAAGCATGAACCTGGTCAGCTTCAAAATTTCCACAGAGCCTCAAGGCTGCATCCTAACTATCTATTTGGATGAAATATCAGAAACTGAAGTATCCATCTCCTTGTTTCTTCTGTAAGGACAGATTAGTGTGTAGTCAAAGAGGAAAATGTGATGCATTGGAAAAAACCTCAGCAAACAAAAGAACGGGACTGCCAAGGCATAATGACTGCACCTGCCTTGAGTTAAGATGCAACTTATAATTCCAGGTAGGCTTTATGTAGTCAGGCACACCGTGTGCTATACAGGCAGTGCTGCAAAAACAAAACAAGGACAACACAAAGGCACTAATAGGTTGACAGATAAAACTTCTGTCTTAATATCAAATCTTGAATATATGAGCAAAACATATAATCAGTGAGATAAGAATAATATCACTTAAGCTTACAACTTCTGAAGAAATGCAAATATTAGAATTTGAATAGAAAAGGCATAAAATAAGCTGCCCCATTTCTGTTCAAGGAGTATCTGAACAATCCACTTAGTCGTATGATTTAGTTTTAGATAGTCCTGCGAGCAGCAGGAAGCTGGTCTCAGTGATCCTTACAGGTCCCTTCCAACCTGAGATATTCTATAAATTTATGATTCTATTTCTCAACATTATGTAGTGGCCTCAGAGATGTTAGAACTGACTGTAAAAGTATTCTGAAGTGTTCTGGTCTGAAGTGATGGGATAATGCTTACTGAGAGAACAAAAACTTGCACTAAAATAGTGCATAGAAATAATACTTCCCACAAACTAGATGAAAAAAAAATAATAAGTTTACTAGTGCGTGCCTTTGGATTTTTTTGATGTTTGGGGTTTTATTTTCATATTCAAATGATAATGATTTCAAATAGGAATAGTTGTTTTATTTTCAACTAGGCCCTGATGCAGGTTGACAAACATCTGCATTTAATGTTCTTGGTGTAGCTGTCAAAGATCCATTTATTTTCAGCAGAGATGGAGGACTTAACTGTTGATGTGAGCAGTCAGGAAGACAGCCTGATTAGAAGAGGAAAATTACTGAACAGAATAAAATGTCTGCTGAAAAGTACTGTCAGAAATTGTCTGCCAACCTGGGAGCTGTGAGCCTGGGAACTGGGGCTAGGAACCAGAAACATCTTTGAAAATTGTAACTGGCATCTTTGAAGTACAGCTGGGTACATAGAAATTAAAGACATCTTGAGATACCATTGAAAAGTGTAAATCCCAAGATACTGTAATGGCAACTTCTCTAAAAAAGTGGAGACAGTGTGGTAAAATAAAATTGGTCTGAAAGAATAGAAAAATCATCATCTATTGGCTGTAAGAGGTGAAAAATAGAAATTAACAGCATCTATTGGCTCTAACAGGTGAAAAATGGAAATTAACAGTATCTATTGGCTGTTCATAGTGATGATGCCCTAATTCCTCTAATGTGTCTATTATATAGAAAAGACTTAATTTTTATCCAAAATGAATCCTCTCTCTCAAAGAACTTCCCATGCTGCACATACTTTTCCTTTCCTAAGCAGGTTGAATTCTATGCAAAACTCTCTGTGAGATCTTGGGCTTTAACCAGGGACACCTAGTAAATTCCAGATTCCATTATATGGATCATCTGTGAAGTTAGATTGTTACTTTTTTGCTATCCCCTCTGACCCACTGCTGGGGTTGTATCTCTGGTATGACTGGGTCCCCTTCTGGAGTCAGTTTGTCCTCCCTTTTGGGGTGGTTTGCCCCCTTCTAAAATCTATCTAATTCACTTGGTACCAATACTATATACCCATATAAGGAATCTATCAAAAGTATATCTGCTATTATATTGTTGGTAAGTTGCTTCGTTAATTAGAATTTTGTAGAGACCTTTAATATTGTATGCCTATGTAGTTTTTGATATATGAATAATTGCTACTGTTATTGATTGCTACCATATTAGTGATTGAGATGATGTTATTGATTACTGATAGTAAATTGTAATAGCCTTATATGTATTATAAATATTTATAAATATATTTATATATAAATTCCCTTAATTAATCATAAGTGTATTTGCTGGTCCTGATATTTGACATATTATACTTGCTAGAAGTAATTTTTTTTGGTGGTATTTATGATAACCTGTAATACAGTGGAGAAATTTAGAGGATAAAAGCCCCTGTATGTGTTGTGGAATCCTATGAACCATACAAAACCTATGAATCATAGTCATTATCTCTATACATGTGCAGCCTCCATAGCCCATTAGGTTCTGACATTAATTAGTGTAAGAAGTGAGATCCTGTAAAATACAGAGGTCATGCATGGATGCAAACCCTTGGTAGCATGTAGGAGAAAAGAATAGAAAGGTAGGAGAACATGAAAAAGAAGCCCTGCAAGTGGAATTTCAGGAGTGGCAGGAAAGTATGGGACTTCTCACAGAGACATATGCAACTGCAGCTGAAAGCTGTTAGAGAGGAACCTCAAGATATTTTACAGTGACTTAGAACAAATAGAGCAACTATCCCTTGAAACTCATAGTCCTGATAAAAGTCAGCTATTGCAGGAATTAGAAACCAATCTCAGACCTCTTTACAACAGCCAGAGCAAGAGCATGCACACTCACTCTCAGAGAGTGAGACCATTGAAAAGATACGTTTACTGAAAACTGATAGTAAGGAGGATGAGTCTGGGCCTTTTGTCCCTGCTTCAAGAATCTTTAGAATCTGTTTAGAAATTCTGTGCAAAGGTCAGGAACCAAACAAGTAGACATTAAAGCTTTCTAAATCTTCACGTACTTCTAGGATATTTTCAGGTAGTTTTGTCAAACTGCTAAGAAAAAGGGGTTCATTCAGTGTCAGAGGACTTAATTGATATTGTTTTCCATAAAAAACAGTCCTCATTTTGAGAGGACTGAATTTTCCTTAACACTGTTAATAATGTCCAACAGGAACTATAACATTCCAATTGGTTAAAAATATAGTAATTTGGCTTTTTTTAATACATAGGATGAGAAAAAGAAATGCATATATTCTTGAGTTAAATTACTGGAGTTTGGTAGAAGAAGCTTCATGTTATATTAAAAAATAATTTATTCACCTAACCCTCATTTGTTCATATGATAATTCTTATTCCTTTATTAATCTTTAATTTATTTTTGATAGAAGGATTGAAGAGGACAGGACAAATCTCAAAGCCCACCACTAAGTTCCCATCAGCTAGAACCCTGAAGGGAAAGGTAAATTGACTGTTGGGGTATATGTGGCTCATCAGCCTGTCGAGAAATTGGCTGTGGGGAAAGGAACAACATTTTAATGAGATGAGCAGCTTGAAAGCATGATTATTTTCTTTCTTCTGTTTTCAGAGCATTAATCCTCATCATAATTTTGACAACAGTTTTACTGATTTGAGTATTCTTTCTGCTCCAGACAAAAATATAATAATGTGTATTATTATTAATACATATTTTTTATCTTGAGCTCTGTGATTCTTTGAATCATACATGTCAGGGTTCATTCATATTTTACAGGTGAAAAGTCTGAGGTGAAGCTGATTTGGTCCCTAAAATAATGTCTAATGCATATTAGGAACTAAAATGTAGGAATATATCCAGTCTTCCTTACATGGAAGTAGTACCGTTATTTGAAATTCAATAACTGGTACTCGACTTGTTCAGATCAGAGATCTGAAGCAATGCCTAACAGCCTCCAAGTAAGGGAAAAATAAACTGCCCCCTGAGGCCTTAGTGGAGGTCTGTGTCTGTTGTGAGCATATACGTCAGTGAGACTGGTTTAGTGAATGAAAATTACCTATCAACAAGAACTTCAGTATTTAGTTAAGGTATTTGCAAAACTATTTTGACAAATTTCTGAGCAATCTGGACAGTGAAAAATGGAAACCAATTAAGCTCATCATAAAAGTACTGGGTTTTGCAGATACTATATTTGAACAATCCATTTTAGCATGCTATCCATCCACAATACTGAGAACAATTTTAAAAACCAGTATCAATGCACAAGACAACATATTTAGTACTTTTCAAGGGAAATTTGAAAAAGGATAGTGTTTATGATAACTCCTATGTTACTTAAAAAATAATTAAAAAATTATGATAAGAAGGTTTATGTAAAACTGAAATGGAGAAAGTTTTTAGCAGATGGTTTCTACATTATATATATTTGATTATTTCTGTGGTAATAATAGACCCGATTTAGTAGCTGTGCCATTTTCATCATAAAGCTGAAACAGAAAATTTAAAGGAAGCATCACTAATTTTAAATCTTTTTTGTTTTGAAAATTGTATAGGTTTTCACTTGTTTCATGCAGTGTTTGATAGGAATTTTTTACCCATGCCTCAGAGAGCTTTCTGTGTCCATTAGAATGACACAGACAAGGAGAAAAGTGAAACAGATGGAGGACTAGAAAAATAAAGATGATGAAATATTACACTACTTCATTAGAAGAATGTACTGATGCTCTTCTTTGGGGAATGATGTGTCAGAAAATGAGGAAGCAATAATAGAAGAATTGGTTTTGAAGAAGGACACTACAGTGCAGGTACATAATTCTATGTGAAGGAGAGAGGGGACAAAGCATACGCAGCTTGACAGTAGCAGTGGCAGGAAAAGACAAATAGACTAAAAAGATGTGCAGAGTATTCAAGACAGAGAGAACAGTATGGAAAGATCAGATACAAGGAAGGAATTAAGAATTACTCATTCTACTGAGAAAACTGAAGTTGGAATTCAGGAAGAGAAGTGACAGTGAAAAATACTCAGGGAGAGGACATGTAGAGAAAGGGCCTTATCATAGAGATGGGTAGAAAAGAATGCTGTGGCTGTGAATATTGCTGTCTTTCATATGGGGGGAAGACAAAAATGAAAGAGGCAGGATTTGAAAAGCAGTGTAAGAGTAGGAAACGGAAAGAAAGTGTGATGATTGATAAAAAACAGAATATGAGGGTACAAAAATTGTGACTAAGTTGATTCTGTAGTTTGATTTGGGGAAGTAAAAAAAAATGTGTTCAAAATAAATCAACAAAAGTTCAGTGTGAATGCTCAGGGATATTTTATGAAAGTATCCTATTATTTTGTTAACCTTGTGACCCTGGTGTCAAATTCTTTGGAACATTCATTTGTGGCTTTTAACCCTTACTCATTCAGCTAATTTCAGTAAAGTATACAAAAGAAATTTTGCTTTTTATCCTTTAGTATTAGAATCCAATACAGCTAAAGAAAAGAGACAGAATCCCTCTCTTTTTGCATCCGTGGTTAACAATCAGTTTGGTATTCACACATAGCAGCACCTGACAGCTCACACCAGCCTAAGATACTGCTCCTATCTGACTAGTGGACATAAATACTGACACCTGGGGGAGGTGGGTCTGTCAGTAGCTGGTGATACTGTTAGCTGAAGTTAAGCATGATCTGCCATCTCCTATTTGGCTACATCTTATTCATGTAGTCAATCAAATTCAGTGTAAATAAGTGTGAAGTGCATCAGAAGAAGTCAGTAATCTGCAGTTTAGGAAGAAAATTACCCTCACCTGGATACTGAAGTACCTGCAAGAGAAAAAAAGTTGTGGTAAAAAGATATATATTCCTGAGCATCAGGGAAGAAAGAAGCCTGTTTAATTTGATGGCTTGTCAGCTCTATACTGAGACAATTAGATCCTTCCAGAAGAAATACATCTCCTCAATGAGCAACAAACATAGGGCAAGTTGAAACAGGTGGGGGGACAGCGGAAAAGGAGAGTAGAACAAGTCAGAGTAAATATGAGCAAACAGAGAATGCTGAGAGGATAGCAGGGTGCAAACAAAGTCAGGAGTCAGATAACAGACAGAAAGCTTAAAATAGCCTGTAGGAAACCACTGAAATGTTACTTGACTTAGAAAACAACTAAGAGCACCTTTATCATATTACGCTTCTTAAAAAAGGTGAATGTTGGCCCCTTGTGAAAAATAAACACACAAATAAGAAACTTCAGTTGTATGTCACTCAAAGTAAGATTTTTGTCTTGCTAACGTTTCCTTTTTTCTTCTTTTTTTTTTTCTTCTTTTATTTTTCCCTCTAGTTCATCAAGTCTGTAGTCTACAGACTCTAATGCTTGAATTTTGGTGCTGTATTCACATAATCACACAAATATAGTGGTGGTAAAGAGCTCCAGGAAAAAGACATATATTAGCTATATATTATTTGAAAGCTTAGTTGCTAGCCATAACTGATATTTGGAAGGGTGTGCAAAATAAGGTTGAATCAACATCTGTTTTTTGATAAACTATTCACTGCAGGTCACTAACAATACCAATTACCTGATTAGGTATGTCTCTGATTTGATTAGGATGTCTGTTCTTATGCTAAGGGACTCTTCATTCACTGCTGCTTCAGTAAAATTTGTACTGTTTTAAAGAAAGTAGTTTCTTCTTTGAATAGTGGCTCCTACAATAATAGAGCTTACACGCATTTCCTACTGGTTGACAGTTCAGCTGATCAATCCAGAAAAAGAAAACAATTGTAAGATACTAGTGGTGAAAGCAGTAAAGAAAGAGTTCATTTTTAACAGTACCAGCTTGAATAGCTAGCCACATAAAAACTAGGTTGTTTAAATGACGTTGATCTTAACTTGCTTACAAGAAGAAAGGGGAATGAATTCAAAATAAATGCTTTTCTCTTTAAATTCACTAACCATCTTCACTAGGTCAAGTCTATGTCTCATCTTGTTACCTGCTGAAAAGTTAAATTGCATGCAATTTGATTGCATGCATGCCCAATTAGATAAGCAATTGTCAGTGGTGGCTGTGACAAACTTATATTTTTGAAAAGGTAGTGCTAAGAATCAGTATAAGACAGAGATAAACCAGAGAAAATAAATATGATTTAGCAATATATTTCTTTTATTTACAAGTTCATTCCTAGTTTATGCCCTTACAAAGCAGTATTTCGAAATGGCATTAACAACATAGTGTGAGAAGATATTTTTTAAAATGACTTAAAACTACATCTAAGTTACAGACCATTTTCCTTAAGAACTCTTGTGATAAATGCATTTCAACCAAGTGGAAAACATATTCCTTTTCCTGCTGTGATTGCACATTTGTACTCTTGAGTGCAGGCACATGTATTTGCAATTTCTTTCTGACAGCTTGATTAACCTTGAAAAGTTGCAAAATGAAAAAATAAAAGAACTTTCATAGTTAACTTTCCAAATATACTTGAGAAAAACTACAAACGTAATAGTGCCAGTAGCTTTATTAAGTTTCTGTATTCTTCCTGTTACATAACATATAAAATTTCATTTTATAAAATGAATAATGTAAAAATAAGAGAGTCAGAGGTTCAGAGAAATATAAAGAGTTTGCATTTTGGTCCTTTTATTTAGTGTCGGTGTCGAGGTATTTGTAGAAGAGGCTATGGGGTGGGGGTTTCAGGACTTTTGTAAGGAGAGGCTGGGGCTGCTCTCTGCTGGTAACATCTTGTTCCAGAGAGCTGCAATGGACTCACCACAGGGTGTGGCTGAGCCCCTCAGTCAAGATGATGGCACCTCAGGTAAAAGTGTATTTAAGAAAGAGCAAAGTTCTATCTGAGAGAGAGACGGGAGCAAAGAAAGCATGAGAAACAACTATCCAAGCACTAATGTGGAAGAAGAAGCAGGGGGAGGAGGTGCTCCATGGGACGGAACAGACATTCCTCTGCAGCCCTCAGAGAAAACTATGGTGAAACACATATATATACTTCCTGAAGAAACTTCAGCCCATGGAGGACCCATTTGAAGGGGGCAAACAATAAGGAGGAAGGAGTGTCAGACAGAAGTTGGTATGGACTCATCACAATCTCCACTTCCCCTTGCCTTGGGCCACTAAGCAGAGTGGGAAGGAGGTAGAGGAGTCAGGAATGAAGGAGTGAAGCTGAGTCTAGAATGAAGAGGTGATGTTTTGCCTCTGAAGATAATTGAGAGTGTAGAGAGCATCTATGTTGACATCTGGCAGTTGACTGAGTTCAGCCCACCAAAGTCATGAATTGAAGCATCCTCAGTACTGGTGTGTACTATTCATCTGCAGAAAAATAAATTCAATAAAAGTTTTATTTAATGTTGATCTTAGCATTTATTCTTATCATGTTGAGCTGAGATACAGTAATAGAATGCATAGAGAGAATAATAAATTATGTAATTAAAAACTTAAACTGGTAATAGAAAAATTTAATATCTTAAATTTCTATATCTCTAGGGATTTTTATTTTGATAATGTGCAAGTGGAATGTATTGTCATACCAGGATTAAAAAGGACTGTATCAAAGCACATAGTAATCTAAATATTAAAGGAAGATAAGGGGAAAAGATTAAACAATATTAAATAAACAAGATATTGTAATGAAGTGTTCAAATAAATGCAAATAATTATGTTCCTTCTGTGTTCAGATCGTTGGTTAATTTAATTGCATGTATGTATAGGAAATGAACCAGGAAGATTCCTATAAAACTGTAGTATAAATAAATATTTGAATGTAAACAAAATGATTTGGAGAACAGTGCAAAATCTCAATATCCAGAGCAGAAGATGAAGACTTAAAATGTTAATTCTTATTTCCATTAGAAAGAAAAGAAAAGCTTTATTGAAAAGTTACAAAAATATATGAAAAAACTCCTTATAGGATAGGTGTCAGTTCTAGAATTTTCAGAACATTTTACCAGCTACAGACAAGTTTACTCCATGACCAATTAAATTTCTCGTCTCTGAACTGCAATGTGTTCCATGACAAGATTGTCATATTTAAGATACTTAATATAGGGCTTTGATCTTTTTTTTGCACATGAACAGCTGAGAAGTGTTGATATTTTTTCTTACATTGGAAAATGTCACATGTTAAGTAGGATTTCATTATAATCACCTGCATAGACCAAAGTAAATTAGGCCCTAAATGATGCAAGTATGTCCCTCTACTTCCTTCCCCATTCCAGACTACTTAAACGTGTATATAAATTTATTTTCAGTTTATATAGAAATTGAACTATATTATTAAATTATGCCTGTTCGGCTTTCTCTGTAGGAAAGCAATGGTACTGCACTTAAGCAAAATTTAGTCAGTGTTCTGTTTCCTATCTAATCCAACTCTTTTTAAGAGCAAATTTCCTCTTTAAGAGAAAATATTATGAAAATTGCTATATTGTGCACTAAAGGTTGTGGCATTAGTTGTTACAAAAACATCTACAGTTTCATTGGCTTCAGCATAGTAGACAGAAATACTTCCGCCCAACTTCTACTTCATATGGCTATGGATGTTACATTGTTGTTTGCAGTTATTGATAGTGTTATCATCTAACAGGCCCATGTAACAGGTGTTCCCTATGTTTTTTTGACAATCAAATAGTAGTCTGGGTATTTATGGACTGAATTTATTCTGATAAAAAATTGGATGCTAACCTCCCCCACCCCCCTAATTGCTTTTGTAGTGCAATCCGAGTAGTAACATGAAAAAAAAAAGTCAATTATGCAAGTGTTGTAACAAATACATGTGTCCATTAGAAAAACAAAAACCAGACCACAAACACCCATGTTTCAATAGTTAGGACACAGGTCCACAAAAGACAATCGTTTGGAATGCATGTGGATGTCATATATCAAAGTTTGTGAAAGGCTGATATTCTAGTGCAGTTGACAGGAATTTGCTATCATCATATAAATCATCTATTCCTTATGAAAATGTTTTCCAGGTGAGCATAATAGGAAATAAAAGAGCTAAACACACCCTTTGACTCTAAATTTTGAGTTGCAAAATTTTATGGGAACACATTGAAATCTGTGACTTGAGCTAAGCAAGAACTTTATTCCAAGGTAAACTTTAAAATTAGTGAAAGATCAGGACAGTATCTTTTAATATAGGTTTGCCTTGTCTATAACTTTCAGTCCTTAACCGAAACACCTAAGGGGGAAATCGTAGAACTGTAGAATGGTTTGGGTTGGAAGGGACCTTAAATATCACCTAGTTCCAATACCCCTGCCATGGGCAGGGATATTTTCCACAAGATCAGGTTTCTAAAAGCTCCATCCAACCTGGCCTTGAACACTTTCAGGGATGGGGCATCCACAACTTCTCTGGGCAACCTGTTCTAGTGCCTCACCACCCTCATCGTAAAAAAATTCTTACTTATAGATAATCTAAATCTCTCCTTTCAGTATAAAACTGTAACCTTCTGTTCTGTTACTCCAGGCCCAGGTAGAAGTCTCCCTCTGTCTTATAAGCCCCCTTTAAGAACTGAAAGACTGCATCAAGATCTCCCCAGAACTTTTTCTTCTCCAAGCTGAACAACCCCAAGTTTCTCAGTCTGTCTTCACGGCAGTGGAGTTCTAGCCCTCTGAGCATTTCTGTGCTCTCCTCTTGACCTGCTCCAAGGAGTTCACATTTTTCTTGTGCTGGGGACTCCAGAGCTGGCTGCAGTGCTGCAGGTGAGGTCTCACCACAACAAGGCAGAGAGGCAGATTCCAGATTCTGTGTGGATATAGACACTTCTGCAAACTCAGTCCTTAATAGTATAGCTTCCATAAGGGACAAATAATGACTTTAAAAACTTCACGTCTCTAAGCTCCTGGTTATTATACACAGAGGTTGCAGTCCCTGAGCTCCATGGCTCCTTGCTCTTTTTCTGTTTCCCAGGCAACAGAAATTTTCTCAAAGACCAAGGAATGATCAGCTGTGGGCTATCCTGCCTGTTGGTGTCACGTTATTGGTGTGACAGCAACTGACTAAGATTCTATTTTTTTTAATTTTATTGTGAATCTACTTTTTACATGAAGCTATTACTATACAGAAAATTGATTTCAAACTTAATTTTCTTAGGTCATTTAAATGCAAGACTGCATTACTGTCATGTCCTTTATCATCTTTGAAAAGCAAGACTTTCATGCATCTGAATTTTTATGTTTTGACACCTGAATTTGGATGAAATATGCCTACTGTCACACTAAGAGTTTTACAGAGCTTCAGTCTCCATAAGAAATTAATTTATGACTCGTGTTTGTTGCATCGTGTCTTTTCCGCTGTTTTCTTAGTGAGATGGCTTGTGTGAGCTCTTCCTGAATACACAGTGCTTCCCAACATGAAGTACAGATTCTACGTATGTGACCTTGGAGTATGAATTTTCCTGCAGCCATTATGGAGGACAATAGATGGACACTGCAATACTCACTATAATACCTACTTATCAGAGAGACTGTCTTTTATTTATCACTTGCTATTACTTTCCAAATTAAAACATTACTGGTGAGCAGAAATTCCGAATGGATATATAATCGGAGAGAAACCATAAGGATGAATGGACAATTCTGTTCATCTAATTAGACTTCCCATTCTTTTGCCTCTCAAATGTTCCCCATTGCTTTCCTACTCAGTTCATTTGGAACAAATTGTGCCCTTGATAAGTGAAGGCTACTGACACTGTGGAATTGTAATATATTACAAACTAAGTAGAACTTTCCATGCATTAGTTCATAAATCTTTGAAGTACAAAATAATGAAGCTTTGCACTGCAAGTGCATATGCCTGCAAGTAAATAATACTCCTTAATGTAGGTAGATCTTTTTGCATTAAGCTAATCATCCTTCATTATTTTATCAATAATAACAAATACCTACTAATTAGTAGAAAACTGTCTTAGTGAATTTCATTGTCAAATGACAAGCCAAATCAAGTTCTACAGAAGAGGATAAAAGCTAAAAATTAATATCTTTCTTCAGCTTCCAGAAGTTTCCTGTGAAAATAAAAGAGGCTAAAGAGAAAGTGAGAAACTAGAGACGTCAGATACTAATAATCCTTAGCCTTTGCTTCTTCTGTATTTCTTCCAGTAATCCAAATGCCAGAAAAAAATCCTGGTTAAATTGTATCAGTTAAATAGGAATTAAATAATTGGAATAATGTGTAAAGTACTCTAAACCACATGGCACTGAATAGAGAATAATCTCCTTTTGTCAGTCGTTTAAACCATGTTATATGACAAGGTATAAATCACTTTTTGGATACTTAAGAACATTAAACTTGAGTTACTCTGAGATTATTTTTTGCATTTTTGCATTACAATATTACAGATTATTACTAGGGAATAAACAATGTACTGTGAAAGAAAATATTCCATTAATTGCAGAAAGGTAATCTTTTCTGCAAAAAATTCCCAAAGCTAATGTGACTAAAAAGCTACATTTTACTCATGATTTTGTGTCAAACTTCAGAAATAAATCCAGTCAGCCAGGTGTGCCCATTACAACTACACAGTCAACTAAAAGATAATGGAAAGATGAAATATAGATTTAGCTTACATTTTTTGTGAACAAAATAGAAAGCACTAACATTATATTCCAATATAGTTCTTTCCATTACAAAATCTTATCTATCTTCTATTCAATATGTATGCAGAAAATAATTTTATCCCTGGTTGTGCTGTGACTAGCTGTAGAACAAGTCTGAATACAAGGAACAGAATGACTTGCAGCTGCTAAAATGAATTCTTTTCACTTTCTATTTCAGTCATGATTTTGCTGCTGCCAACACTTTCCCTGATGTGATGCTTAGCTGTGACAATACCGATTGGCACATACATAGATACAAATGTGTGCTTAAGAGACAGACGTTGAATAGAACAAGTAGACTGCATTTAGTAAAACCAGGTTTATTGACATCTGTTTATGAGTGGAAAAGCCTAAAGACGGAAGTCTTGTGATAAACATCAGACAAAATTAAGGACTTTATTAATTTCTAGGGAAAAACTAATTTTCCTTTAAAATCAACTTAAATATTTCAAGCTTTCTTATTATTATTTTATACTTATCCAATACCTTGAGAATGACTGAGTTTTTTAGTTTTCCCTTAAAAAAGTATCTATTCAAAGGGTCATAACTGAAACACTCACAAACATCATTCAATAGTTGATGTTCAAATATTTTTCCCAATACTGTCCACCAATTTTTTTAACAAGGAAGAAGGAATAATACTATCTTTTTTTTTTTTTTGAAGAAAAGGCTGTGTACATATGCTGTCTTTCAAATGCAATAACTCTGACTACATCATATATGCCTTTGTATTACCTAGATTTTACCATATCACTTGTTTGCATGCAAGTTTTCACACTGTAGTAAAGCTGTGAGAAATCAAGAGAGTAAAGAAAGAAATAGCCTGGGTAGATTAAGGAGGGATATTCTTACTGAGGTGATATGAGCCATCCATATTAAAGCACTGCTCTGGAATTTAGAAGGAGAGTTGGTATTCTCCTTGGCTTTCACTGCCTCTCGGCCTGCTCAAGTCCTTCCCATTTCCCTTCACACCCTTTACCAATCTCAATTCCAGATGAACTTTGGTCTTCCTGATTCCCCTGTGAATGCTCATATGTCGGATTTAAACTCCTTAGTGATCTATAATCCTCAGTAATCTGTCCCTTTTGCACCATCAATCCACTTCCTTTTTGCCTTTAGGCTGAGTCAGACATTCCCTGCTGGCCCAAGCTGAGCTTTCCTATTACTGTTTCTTTTCTTGCTGTTGAAGGTGGACTGCTCTTGTGTATTAAGGACATTGTCCTTGAAGACTTCTTGAAGGAATAGGCTGCTCAGAAAAGTGTTGGAATCACTATTCCTAGAAAGCATGCCAATGTGGCTCTGGGGAAAATGGTTTAGTGGTAAACATGGTGGTGCCAGGTTAACAGCTGGACTTGATGATTCTAGAGATCTTTTCCAACCTTAATGATTCTATGATTCCATGAGCTCTCATGGGCTCTGTTGCCCTTCAGGGCAACCCTGCTAGGAATGCAGCTTTTCAGGTCCTGAGGAAACCATTATCCATCTCCTTGAGGCCTAGGGTCTTTGATCTGACTTTTGATTCCTGAGTATGTTAAACTCTACTGTGTTATAGTCACAGTAGCCAATTGACTAACATATCTTTGGCCAGTGCTTTTTCCTTTGTGATTAGAAGACTCCATGACACAAGTCCTTCTTTTGGTCAATCCAGTATGCGCGTCACATATTTGTCTCCCAACCGCTGGAATGCATCTACCTTGTTTAAGCTCACTATACTCCTCTCTCTATGAAATTTGGGTTGTTGGAGTTTTCCTTAAGAGTTAGTTTCTGTGATGAAGAGATTTTTTCTAGTTGTTTTAAAAAAGAATACCATCAGGCCTCAACTTCCTTCATCCTGCCCCACAGTGACCTCTGACTACATTTGATCTACTCAGGATTTTCCTTAGCATTATAGTTGTTGCAAAGAGTGGTAACTGCAGTACTGGACAAACTTTGGCAATCTGTCTGCAGTGTCCCAGGTCCAAAAGATGCAGGAAAACTTCAAAAATAGCAAGTGTTTCAAAAAGGGGCCCATCACTACTTTTACATATCATTTCCTCTTTGTCTTTAAGATTTCGGTCAGACACAGATGGCCCAAATGACTTGCCTAGCACAATTTATGTCTCTCTGGAAACATGCCAAAGGATAAAAAGACCTCTTCTTGTTGACAGAAGTTACAAGACCTCTTGTGAGTTCTTTAGAGCAGTTATTGGAGAGACAGAGGGGGGAAAGGTTGTTAGCTACGAAGAGAGGAAAAGAAATATAAGGCTTGTTCATAATCATGTTCAAAATATCTCTCAGATGAAATCTTTTGGAAATAAATCTGAAAACTGCTCTGATGTTATGTACTATAACCTCCAAAATCTTGCATTTTGAGCGAGACTATAAAGTTTCATTGTGAGGAGTTAAAACTTGGTAAGGTAAAGTCACCTCATATAACTGAAACAAACTTTTAATTCCTTCATAACTTCATATAAGTATTTGCTGACCAAGGTCAAATTATGTTGAACTTTCCAATTACGTTGTACTTTCCAATTACTGAAATGTGAAAAGGCAAGAAGGTAGGTCATTAGAGTAAGACTTCAAAGCATGCTGGTTTTTTTGATTTTCACTTATTTTACTTTTGGTCTTTTCAACTATACGACTCATATGAAAGACACTGTGAGTCTTACAGTCTCCATGTAATGTAAGAGTAATTAGGAAGTAGCACACCTAGACAATTAGAAGAGTTCTTAGAAAACGTAAAGGTCATATAGCCATTTCTACTGTACAAGAATGTATTATGTTCAAGTCTAATTTGTGTTTGCAGAAGAAATTGAAATGTAGTTCTGAGCATAAGACCTACTCTTAAAAGGCTCAATTTAATGATTGCAATTAAGTGTTCATCCATCTCATTATAGAGAGAAGAAATTAATAAACATATCTAGACTTTATCTTCTCTCCCCTCCTTCTACATAGAACTAGGGGATTGATTTGAATTGCTTTTGTTAAAGTAATTCGTGTATTTGACTTCACATTCTAGGAGTCTTCAGTGGAGTTGAAAACTTTTTTATATACTGACAAAAAAGTTATTTTCATTCCTATTACAGAGTAAAACCTCCTAGTAGTTTCACACAAACAGACATACAGAGCATCACATTCCCCAGTAGCTGGCACTTAGTCCTACTTACAGGCTGGTCCAGTGTGATGTTCACACACAGAGACTCAGAATAAGAAGGGCATTGATTCAGAAGACAGTTAGAAATAGGATTTAGTAAGAATGTAGGACGGACATACTAGCACTCAGTATGACAGGTGTAATGACCAGCTTCTGCTAATAGGCAATCTGTCCCTTTTATCCCCCTTTTTTCCAACTTTTTCTTTCTGGATTGGTGTTGATCCCTCCTCTGTTCCATAAAAGTTGCTGTACAGTCTCCAGAATCACTGCTCTGTTCCACAATAGTCTTTTCCTGCACCCCATAGTAAGTTCTATATCCCTTAAAGCAGCATCTCCCCTAGTTTGCTTGGATTTACCTGCTAACAACAACTTTGCATGTTATACTTGTAGCTGCAAATTCACAGAGAGACAAAAAATGAAACTCAATTGTTGTAAAGGGAAAATGATATTGTGACAATCATGGTCTTTGACAGTCCTTAAAAAAAACAATAATACTTAAGAATGTGCATTTCAAGACCAAGGTAAAGTTTGGTTACTACTATATAGACCAAGTATCATTTACTTAAGCACCACTACTACTCTTTCAGGAGCATATTTTATGAAAGTAGAGGCCTGTAGCACGTAAAGTAGCAGTTCACTAATCAGAATATAATCCTGGCTTGCCCTGAGCTCAAATAGAAGTATATTATGGTAGTGTTAGCAACACTATATAGTATATACGCTATATAACAACAATATCTTTCAGTAACCTGCAAAAAAATACATAAATCCAGACTATCAAAATTTAAAAAAGGTCAAGGAGTTCAGGCAGAAAGCTTAAAAGAGTAATGTGAGTCAAAATTAACTATATAAATTGCTTATTTTATCAAAACTATGCCATGTTTTGTCTCTTGATAATCTCTCTTAAAGCACTTTTTTGAGCTGACTGGAAAACACTCTCCTAGGTATTTGTATGCATGAGAACCTATCTAATTGATAGAAAAACAAAAGAAGTACTTAATATGTTCAGCACTTTATTTGGTTGTTCTTGTAGCATCACTACAAGAATCTACCACACAATGAAGCACATTTCTGGAAGCATCCATAATTAATGAGCAGATATGTCACTAAGGCAAGTCACCACACCCAAAGTTTTGGCCCAAAGCTATAAATAAATCTTAAAAAAAAAAAAAATCACCCTGATAGTTCATATTTATGCAAGGCCTAGAGAAACTGAGATTGCTACCATTTCTGAAAGCTGTATGGGCTTAACTGTGATTAAAACTGACAACCGGCTTTCCCTCTCAGCTGTGGGCTGAGATGACCTTACTGCAGCATTCCTGTATATTCATATACTTGCACTGTTAACTTTGATTTGCAGAGAGTATTACTGGTAATTACTGTCTGTAGCCTTTCATGCCGGAAATATAGTTAAATATGCTGTGTTCCTCAATGTTTATTATTGTTTCTGGTGAACATAAGGGATCCCAAGGAAAAAAAAATATGATCTTTCTTTATTTGTGCCATTTCTACTTGTTCCTGACAAAGTGTGCCTTCGGTTATAGAAAATTAGATTTAAACAAAAATAAAAAGTACTTTTTAGTGACAGAATATTGAATACTGAAGGCTGAAAGAGCTTGAAGATTCAGTATGCTGTAATTATAAATTTTGATTTTTGTAAAAAATCTGAAGCACTGTTTTATTTTTCCACTTCTTGTATATGAGGAAAAAAAAGAAAAAACAAAAACAAAGCATACAGTCAACTCGCTTAGCAACAGAGGAGAATGAATTAATTCATGAAGACAATGAGATGAAACAGAAATCTCTCATGATTTACTTCTTAAGTACTTACTACTCACATTTTTCATCTCTATAAATCTATCTTATAGCCCTATGTAAAATCATATAATAATAAAACAGTTCTGTAAGAATGCATATGTGAGAGCAGAGACCCCTAGTAGTTAAAAACAAAAACAAAGCATACAGTCAACCCGCTTAGCAACAGAGGAGAATGAATTAATTCATGAAGACAATGAGATGAAACAGAAATCTCTCATGATTTACTTCTTAAGTACTTACTACTCACATTTTTCATCTCTATAAATCTATCTTATAGCCCTATGTAAAATCATATAATAATAAAACAGTTCTGTAAGAATGCATATGTGAGAGCAGAGACCCCTAGTAGTTAAATTCAATCTTTTGTGCTTATGCTTGGATTTGTAAATTTAAATGCACTTTTTTTTCCCCAGCCATTCTTCTGCAGTTATTTTTCAGCCAGACCAGTTGCAGAAAGCTTGAACTTAATGTACATATGCACATATAAGCACAGAACAGATGATTGGGAAGGACACAAACTTATTAACAATGAGAAAATTCTGTACATGAGAATCCTGATGTCTGTAGTTATTACTTCTCTGCCATTCTACCATTTAGAAACAATGAATGTAGCATAATCTTCATATATATTGTGGGAAAAGAAATCTAGATTTGTAGTTTTGAAACCTTGAAAATAATTCAGGGTTATATTCCTAAATTGCAAGGATTTTAAGGTTCTATTCAGTCATCCATTATTCAGATTCTTCTTTCATTACCATGTTATTTTCTCATATACTTCTGAACACTTTTACCTTGACTAAACTAAAAACTTCTAGCTCCTATATATCATTAATCGGCTTCTGTCTAGAAAGAATCAATGTCCTTCTCCCCATTGAAAATAAGATGTGCTTCCAAAATAGCAGATGCCTTTTTGCCGTCACAAAATTATTAGCTACTAATTTCACCCCATTTATAATTTTTTCTGCAATGCTTTATATATTCTAAACTGAAACACAACCGCTTTAAAATTTGCTCTTATTATCTGTAGTGGGTTTCTGTGGCTGGGTTTTTGTGGGGGTGCTACAGGGGTGTGTTCTGCCAGAAGCTGCTAGAAGCTTCCCCTGTCTGGTAGAGCCAATGCCAGTCGGCTCCAGAACGGGCTTCCTGCCGCTGGCCAAGGCCGAGCCAATCAAGAGGGATAGTAACGCCTCTGTGATAACATATTTAAGAACAGAAGGTTGTTGCACAGATGAAAATTCCAGCCAGGGAAGAGCAGAGTGA
The DNA here is from genome assembly GCF_003945595.2 of Pipra filicauda. NCBI lineage: Eukaryota > Metazoa > Chordata > Aves > Passeriformes > Pipridae > Pipra > Pipra filicauda. Next base: position 2,351,593 of record NW_024105175.1, read on the forward strand.
GAGCATGTGAACAACAAGGTAGACACCAAGGTCAGTGCAGAAGGAGAAGGAGGAGGTGCTCCAGGCGCCAGAGCTGAGGCCCCTGCAGCCCGTGGTGCAGACCATGGTGGAGCAGATGCAGCCCATAGAGGACCATCGAGGTGCAGAGACCCACCTGCAGTCCATGCAGAAGCCCATGCTGGAGCAAGTGGATATCCAAAGGATTCCATGACCCCATGGGAGGCCCAAGATGGAGCAGGGTCCTGCTGGAGACCTGCAGTCCGTGGAGAGGGAAACCCACACTGGAACAGGTTTTTTCCAGATAGGACTTGTGGTCCCTGTGGGGGACCCATGTCTGTACAGCTCATTCATGAAGGACTGCACCCCATGGAGGAGTGACCCACAGGACAGCAGTTTGTGAAGAACTGCTGCCCAAGGGGTGGGCTCACACCAGAGAGGTTCGTGAAGGACTGTCTCCCATGGAAGGGACCCCATGGGAGCAGGGGAAGGACTCCTCTCCCTGAGCAGTGGTAAGAACTACAACTGACTGTAACCCCTTTCCCCATCTCACTCCACCACAGGGGGGAGGAGGTAGTACTTGGAAGGAAGGAGGTGTGGGGAGAGGTGTTTTTAAGATTATTTTACTTCTCACTCTTTTGCTCTGATCCTGTTAGTAATAAATTTAAGTAATATCCCTACTTTGAGTCTGTTTTGCCCTTGATAGTGACCAGTAAGTGACCTCTCCCAGATCTTATCTCAACTCATGAATCCTCTGGTCTTTTTTTCCTGTCGTCTGTCCAGTTGCAGAGAAAAGTGAGAGAGCAGCTGTAGTGAGTACCTGGCATCCAGCCAGGGTCAACCCAGTGCATTATCCCAGAAATCTACATATGCAACATGACATTAGATGAGATAATTTATTCCTTAAAGGTCTGTAAAAAGTGCTTGATAAAAAATGGCAGATCATTATTATTATTCAGAGGAATCACCATTTAGAGGATACTATTTTTTACATTTGGTAGTAACAAAAAGGAGTATAGACACCTCAGAGAGAGAACATCTGGGTATGGAAATAATTGTCTCTATGGCATTACATCAAAAGAGTGAATAAAATTTGTTCAATGTAATTCCCACTTTCTATAGCAATTTCTCCTCTTAAGCTTCTTTAGCCATGTAGTGAGCTATGCAAAAGTGTGACTTCTGTTAACTCCAACTGAAAACATCTACTCAGAAACATAAGTGTTCCTGTCATGGAGTAAGTAATGCGAAATTCTTTCCAGAACTTTCATGTCATAAAGCTGCTAAAAACGGTATTTTCAAAATGGTTTGAGCCAGATCCACAGCAAGTGTAAATCAGGATGCATTTATTGAATTAACATATTCCTATCCAGTTCCATGATGAGACTGTGTGACAGGAATATATGCTACAGTGCACAAAGGTAAATGGGGATTGAGTATGATGATGCAAAAAAATCCATAAATCAGTGTTACATAGTGTATGATGAGACACATAGGTACCCCCAGAAATGCCAAGGCAGTGAAAAGAATTCAAAAAAAGTTTATTTAGAAGGCCAGAACACAAAAAACCTAAGAGTGTAGTTTGCACGCTGGACCTCAGGGAGGGAAAGGCAAGTTCCCACCTCTCAGGGCCCCTCTTATCCTTTCTGTTTCTCCCCTACCTTCCCAAGGCATCTGTGTGTGTCTGTTAGGGCTATCTCTCTCACACATCGGAGAGGCTGAGAACTTCTCTTGCTATGAGGGGTGGGGGGGAGAAGAAAGCAATTGAGAAGGAGTTACCATTTAGGCAGAAAGCCTTCCTAGCAAAAACCAAGTCCCTGAGTTTCTGTTACAAATTCTTCCAAGATTGTATCTATCCCTACGTGTATACTTATCCATAATTTGTATTTGTATCCATAATTTATTCATGAACCATCTGGATGAAGTCCTGTGCAACGTGCTCTAGGAAGACCTTGCTTGTGCAGGGAGGTTGGAACACATGACCCCACAGATGGTCCTTCCAACCTTACCCATTCTGTGATTCTGTTATAATTTTTACAGATCTAATAAAATAATTTCAACATACATTCAGTGCAGCAGTGGTCAATTGCAATTTTTGTCCTTAAGGAATGACTTGATGTAAATGCTGTGTACTGATGCTGACTATGTAAGAACTTTGCTTAGTTTGTTATTCTAAGACCTCAAATCTCAAGCTGTGAGCTCACTAACGAAGTTTTACTTCAAAAATAGACAAGGCTCCAATATCTGCATTCTGAATATATTAGAAGAGCCCTCGGTTCTTTTAACACCTTAAGAGAGAACATAGAGAGAAAAGCTGAACACATTTTTGCAGAGGGTACTTCTACTGGTAAACTTTAGGAAATAAGAGAACTTGGCAAAAGTTTAAAGGGTAACATACAACAAAAATAAAGCATTCTGCAAAGCATCGACTTATCCCATGGTAACCCATACAATTTAGCATAATCCAACCCATCTGCTATTAAGCTACCCAAAATATTAAAAGAAAGAGAGAGAAAAAGAGAAAATTATAGCTACCAAGAGGTCCTTTGAAAGTCCAGCTTCCACAGATACAGGTGTCAGGTTTCAAAGGGCATGGAGAGCGTATGTTGCTGCTTTGGTCGCTTTGGACACCTGTGGCCACATCCCTTCACCCTCATGTGGGACTTTTGGTGTGCCAGCTAATAAGAGGCTGATCTGTGGTAGGGAGCAGTGCACCCCAGCTGCCTTTGATTGGCAGCTGCTCTGGGGCTGCCCCAGGAGGCTCCAAGGGGCTGGGTATTGGGATATGGCATTCCCTCACCTCTGTGAATTTAGACACATCTTCCCATAGACACACACACACAGAGTTGAGTTGGTCCAAGCCGATAATTAATACAATGGTCCAGTGTCTCACAGTTATTTTTCTTCAGAAATGAAGATGGTGTCATATTTTCAGTTTTTCTAATCACATTGTATAAAAAAGAAAAAAATTAGCAAGAAACCTTTTTGTGTTTGAAGAAATTTAAATCGTCCTTTAACATATATCTCCAATAAAATAAAACAAAAACTAAGCAAAAAAAAAAAGGAACAAACACTTTTTAATACTGAGGAAATATTTTTATATATACTTTGTTTAGGTGAGTGACTTTTTATTATTATTTTAAATTTCATGTAAAAATCTAGCTAAAGTGGAATATGGATAGTTTAAGAGAATATGAAGCAGTAGGCCATGTTGCTTCTTACTTTTAGCAGCCAGTTTTCAAAGGTCGGTATTGGAAAACTCTTGTCATTTTTAAGTTAAAACAAATCATACGGGTTTTTTTGTGTCTATCCCTTCTATTCTGTGTTGAGCATATCCTTCTTTTCCTCCTTAGTTTGCTACAGCTGATGTTTCTAGTTTTACTCAAAAAAAAAATAAATGGGAAAGGGGAGGGTCTTGGCAAATCAACTGCCTTTCACTTTCTCACCAGAATAAGTTAAGGTCACAGAATCATAGACTGGTTTGGATTGGAAGGCACCTTAAAGATCATCTCATTCCAAGCCCACTACCAGAAGCAGGGACACCTTCCACTAGAGTAGGTTGCTCAAAGCCCCTTTCAACCTGGCCTGGAACACTTCCAGGGACGGGGCATCCAAGATGGTAACTTTTGAAAATTGTCGAGTGTTTTCTTTCCTCTCCTAGGTTATACTTGGAGTCAGATATTTGCTACTAGTTTCTTCATCAATTACCCCCAAACTGGTTTTATCTGGGTTACATCCCTTTAGTGATCAGTACATATGCTGTGCTGTTTCTTTCAACATCTCTGCAATAATCCATTGATTTAATTTTGGTCAGTTGCTATTACATTCTCCTGGTTTTGCTCAGTGATCTGCAAGCTCTGATAACTCTATTACACAATGTTTTTTTAGCATAGCCTAGTAACAGACACATACTTGTTCAAAGGTCTTTGAATACATTACAAGCATAAGGATACATTAGAAGAAATATCTTTATCTACAGACAGATAACATGTTTAGATGGCTACTTGTTATTAATATTTGGTACAATAATATCAGTGGTATATTACCAAAATGACTTACAACAGCTGATTTGTAGCAGCACTAGAAGAACAGCAGTGGTCTAGAATTAATTGGTTAATATGTTTTGGAGATGCAGGGCTTATAATAGAAATGAAGTTTCAAAAAGCAACTACATTCTTTTAGAAAATGCTAAATTTTCTTGGTAAACTAGAAATAATGATTTGAAATTTGAGAGCAAAAGAAAATACATTTTATCTCATTACCGAATAACTATATGCCACCAGCATGAAACAACGTATAAAGACTCTTCAGATATATTAGTTCAAACATTTCCAGCACAAACAGCGAAATATTTACACTCTTGTCCAATATGAAGGGATTTTGTAGAATAGTGCTGGTCAAGAAACAATGAAAATGAACAACACAGGCTGTTTTCTGGAATAATCAGAGTGAGGATGTAGAAGTAAAGATTTTGAAGTGAAAGTTGAAAACAGATAGAATGGTTCACATAATGATAAGAAAATCAGTTGTCCTATTATGAATTATAATGTCTAGAGATCTATTAGTATCCTGGTTTTAACTGCGATAGCACTAATTTTCTTCCTTGTAGCTGGTATAGCGCTGTTTTGTATTTAGTATGAGAATTATGTTGATAACACACTGATGTTTTATTTGCTGCTGAGCGCTGCTTACTGTAAGTCAAGGACTTTTCAATTTCTCATGGTCTGGCAGCGAGAGGTGCACAAGAAGAAGTCATGAGGGAGTATGGCCAGGACAGCTGACCTGAACTGGCCAAACTCATAGAATGACATAGAATGTCACTTTCAGTATATAATCTAGGAGGACCTGGCCAGGAGGGACTGATTATTACGTGAGGATAGAATGGGCATCTGTCAGCTTGTGATAAGCAATTTTATTGTGCATTACTTTTTTCTGTTGGATTTTATTCCTCCTTCTCCCTCTTTTTCATTTCATATGCTATTATTATTAGTTATATTTTTTATTATTATTATTGTATTTTGTTTCAGTAATCAAGCTATTCTTACCTCAACCCACAATGTTTACTTTTTCTTTCTGGTTCTCCTCCCCACTGCGGGATCAGAGGGGAGTGGGTGACTGTATGTTGCTTAGCTGCCAGTCGGGATTAAACCACTACAGGAATAGTCCAGAGCATTGCTTTTGTTATAGGTGATATACAAACAAAATAGAACAACAAAATCAAAACAAATCAAACAAAATAGGGAAACAGGAAAACTTACATGACTTATTCTAACTGTACCCCTTTAGATATCAAATCATATGTGCCTGTACATACATAAAAACAAAGGTAACACAATTGAGGACCTAATTTCAGTACCTAACTTTCTCCTATTTTAGGGTCCAAGTAAAAGATCCTTGAAGCACTGAAATTCTTCTGTCAAGACAAAGTTGTCAGAGGGAGGTCATCACCTCTTATCTATGACATTTTTCTATGTGCCTAAATTTAGTTGAACTGGATCTCATCTTTATGTTATAACTGAGATTAAGAAAGGGCAGAAGTAGTCAGGTCAGATTGGCACAAAGGACATGGACATAAAGAAGACAGAATTCATGGTAAATTGAACTCTCATTAGAATGTATTGATCCACTTCTTCAATGTGACTATATTATTCAGAAGAAAAAGCCTTTTACTTCCTCTGATGATACTTTAAGCATATAAAGTCAGAGATTGAAAGAACTGCTCTGATGTCAGTTATGTTCTAGAGGCATATCATGAAGTTTCACAGTTTCATATGCAAATAGATCAGTTGTTTTATTTTTGTATATGAGACAGTAGTGCTGAAAGATATTTTTCGTACTTAGGAAGTTTCAGATACTACTAAAGTACTTAAAAGTTTGCAGGAATTTTCCCTAAGGAAAATTTCATAGAGGTTGCTTCTGCATCTTTAGAATCTCATATATGATAAGATATAAGGTCACTTATGAGATATTTTGATATATGTTAATTATTTAAAACACTAGAATTGATCATAGAAATGAAAGATTTATTCATGTGCACGCCTGCCTGTTCAAAACAGTTTCTGCTTATCTATGCAAACTGAATACTTGTAGGAGAAATTCTTCTCCTATACCTTGGAATATTAACAAATTGCACATCTACATTTGAGTTACTTCCTACTATTTACTGCACACAAAGAGAAACATGGCTGCTGGCAGAGTGATTCCTATGCTCCTGCTCAGGTTTTAGAGTAGATCACCAGAGGAAGCAACTTGTTTGTCTGTAAAGACCTCACGAGGCAAGCTTAGGCAAATTCTTTCTTTCATGGTGTCCAGCAATTGTACTAAAATAAAAAGAATAAGGAAAAAAAATCCCTCCCCAGACCTTATAATCATTGAAATTGATATTTTTGTTAATGATATGAATTTTTGAGCTATTTTTCATCATTTTTTCTTGATTCAGACAATATCAGTATTAATGAGTACACTTAAAAAAAACAAAGAAGGCCTGTAGTTTTGCTCTCAATATGAATTCGTGAGAGTACAGTCACGTTTTGATAATCTGAGGGCTAATTGACCAGTTCTCAGATGGGAGTTATATTAATGTCACTGACTCATGAATTCCTTATTACTAACTTTTTTTTGCATTTTAATGTCACTATGTTGCTTGGGGGTTTTGTTTATTTGTTTGTTTGTCTGCTGGCTTTGGCTCTTCTATCACAGAAACTAGTATGAGACTGTGTTCTGTATTTCTGTTGAAAAGAGTGTTGAAAATGCAGGGATGCTTTTGTTACTGCTGAACAGTACTTGCATAGAGTCGAAGCCTTTTCTACTTCTCACCCCACCCTGCCAGCAAGTAGGCCGGGTGTGCACAAGAAGTTGGAAAGGGACACAGACAAGAGAGCTGACCCCAACGGACCAAAAGGATATTGTATTCCATACTGTATGTGTCATGCTCAGCATATAAATCTGGGGAAGAAGAAGGGGTGGATGTTCAGAGTTACCATATTTGTCTTCCCAAGCATTGTTATGTGTGATGGAGCCCTGCTTTCCTGGACATGGCTGAACACCTGCTTGCACATGGGAAGTGGTGAATGAATTCCTTGTTTTGTTTTGCTTGCATGCACGGGGCTTTTGCTTTACCTATTAAACTGTCTTTACGTCAATCCATGAGTTTCCCCAGTTTTACCTTTCTGATTCTCTCCTAATCCCACCAGAACGGAGTGTGGTGAATGCCAGGTGCACACCCAGCCGCTCTATCCCTCCCCTTCACAGCCGGACAGGGGAGAGAGTAAGGTGGGAAAAGAAAACAACACAAATCGTGGGTTATGATAAGGTAGTTTATATTTATGCAAAAAAAGAAAGTGAAAGCAAAGCAGCGTGTGCATGCACAAAGCAGAAGCCAGTAGTTAATCTCAACTTCTCATAAGCAGCGATGGTCGGGCACTTCTCTGAGAAGCAGGGCTCCAGCACACATAATGGTTGTCAGCAGGCATCCATCAGAGACAATGAGTGCCTGCAGTCCTGCTCCTTGCCTCAGCTTTTATATCTGGGTTGACGTCCTATGGTACGGAATATCCCCTTGGTCAGTGTGGGTCAGCTGGCCTACTTGTGTCCTCTCTCAGGATCTCGCCCTCATCTGAAGAAGGAATGTTACAGTGCTGTGCTCAGCAGCAACTAAAACATGGGTGTGTTATCAACACTCCTCTGGCTATCAAGGCAGAGCATGGCACTGTGAGGGCTACTATGGGGAAATAAAGTCCGTCTCAGCCAGTGCAGTTCTTAGGCATAACAGTTTGCTTTTCTTTCTCAGCTAGTCAAATTCCACATTATGACAGATAATAAAGGTTTAAATGTAAAAAATAAAACTATAAAAAAGATAGAAAAAGAAAACAAAAAGCTTCTTGTATGGTCATGTGCCTATAAACAAAATTTATAGGGTGTACACAGGATATACTTCTCCAAGCTAGCTTGCAGACATGCTGTTATGATCTACCTAGTGACTCATACTAGCTATCATAAGGCAGTCACTGAGAGTTACGATAATGGATAATTCCACTGGGGTTTCATTTCAACTTTCCCATACAATATGTGCGTGTCTGACATAATGCTACAGTTAGTACTCAGTTATCCTTTGTAAGTCAGTTTCTCTGGGCATTTTATCCAATAGCTACTGAAACAAACGAAAGTCCTTCCTCTGAAACCAATAGACATAGAACCAAGATTCATGTGTACTCCCACTCATTACTTAAAGTGGCACACATATATACAAAGATGGTACTGTAATGTCTTTTTAATAGTAATGAATGACAAAATTTAATTTTTCTTAGAACTTTTTCTTTTCAGAAAAGAACTTTTAACCTTGAGACTGGAAATAAAAATATATTTCCGTGGCCCGCTCCTTAATTCATGCTAGTATGGGAAGAAAATTGTTCAGAATAATAGAAAGTAAAATTATAATTGGTCTGTATCCAGCAAGCAGTTTGTGTCAATAACTTCTCCACCACAAACAAGAATGGAATATATATATATATATATATAAAGTTGTGTTGAGATAGACTACATTCATATATCAAAGACTGTTTGTAAGAACTAATCAACCAAAGCGGTAGTAGAGAATACTCATGTACCAGTATCTGTCTATTGTGTGTATCCCTGTTTTTTCCAACAAAGAGAATTCATCATGACAGAATTTTTTATGAAGAGTAGGTATTGTTTTATATATTTTTTTGTGATAACTTCCTTTTTTTTATACCTTTTTTTTTTTGTTTGTAGCCTTAGCTAGTCAGATGTTAAAGCATTTCATTTACTGAATAAAGTGTAAGACAGCTTCAATGCTCAGCCATAATGGAGACAAATGACAGCTTCATTCCCATCACAACTGGATGGAGGTAATTACCGACACTGTCACAGGCCTGGCACAGATTACTGCTGGTGGAATAGCCTCATCCCTACTAAAAAATATGAATATCAGAATGAAGGATTTTTTTCCTTTTGTAGCTGTCCAATATGATTAAAAGATTTAGTGTTTAAGCCCCTTTTACCTAATATTATTAACACTGAAAAGAGTTAATGAGCCATTACTAAACTGGATGTCCCATCTGCGCATCCTCTAATGGGATCATAAACTAATATAAAACTCTTTGTTGAGGCTTTGATAATGTATAGTTTATTGTGGACTCTATGTTTTAGATTGCGTTATATGCCAACCATGTTTAAGGCAGATTATTGTGGGAACAAGCTGAGTTACGCTGCACCTGCGTTTAGTTAATCAGAATTAAAAGGGAGGATCGACCTTGGCTAAGTGCTTTAAGAGAGAGAATGTTATGTCTTAAAGTGGAAAACCACTTTAAACAACCTGCATGCTAGGCATGTGTTTTTCTCTCATGGTTGAACACAGCCACCACATGATGCGAGTGTGAGTGTGTGGGATCAGGGCACTGGTTTGGGAAGATCCTGGGCATTACGGTTGACTAAAAGAAAAACACTGGGTGCTGTTTATGAGAGAATATGGATAAAAGGGAACACCAAAAAGTGTCAGTGGACAAGTCCCGAAATCGAACTCTGTGTGTGCAGCCTCATTTTCTCCTTCAGCAACCATAGTTTGTTAGATTATGAATTGTAATTACAGCTAAAGAATCCTGTTTCAACTCCTTTGGTATTATAAATTTTCTTTTTTTTAATATTTTTTTTTTTAAATGTAAAAAACATTTAAACATAAGGCAGAACAAAAGCTGGCAGCAAGTGATCAGGAATCTGAAAGCTAACATACAGTTGACTGTTTACAAGTCTAAAAATAGCACATCTCTTTTTTGCTATTAGAAGCTTGTATTTCAGAAAAGAAGCAAGTAGGAAACGACTCCTGTTTATTTAGCCTCTATTCTCTATTTATGAATGTACTAATATATACTTTGGAAGCAAAATTCATGAAGTTGTTTAGGTTAATAATTACCTTTTGTTCAGTGTAATTGAAAGAAAAAAATAGATGGTCCTGCCAAACCAGAAGGAAAACATACAATTACTAAAACCAAATATGTAAAGTCAATTCACTAATTAAAGCCATGTAGATTACTAATTTCTTTCCCGTTGGAGGGTGTTGAATAACAGAGCATTGGTTGCATTTGTGCATTTTGTGAGTTAAAGTGATAGTGAGAAATAGAATAAGACAGTCTGAACACAGCTGGGGGAAGGAAAATACACATTGTTCTGCAAGAAACTCAAAGAGGAGATTTTAGGTCAGCTTCTCCCTTAAAACACCTTGAGAATGTGAGAAAGGACCTAATTTCCTGTAATTTCGTTACTTCTCAGAGAAACATCATGTTTCTAGTTTCATTTATTTTTAGTGAATGAAAATGACTATGTCAAATAAGTACATGACCACACCACTAAATTCTCCTAATTAAAACAGTCCAAAATTTATCCAAAGTCTGGCTATTCTAAAATGGTAATGCTTTCATATTCTCAGGCAATTTGTATATTGGTAATTAGTTTATAAAACCCTTGTATAGAAATGTATTGAAGAGTTTGGTTTGGTAAGATACTAAATGCCTACCGATTCAACTCTGAAACTTTTTGGTTTTGAGCTCTTGAAAAATATATTTAAACAAAAAATTATTATAAAATTGAGAATTGAAAATAGATCCATCAGAAATGTATTCAGAGGAAGCCCATATGCACAGTAGGAAGGCACCAGAAGGTAAGCAACAACAATGTTGAGATACTGGGATTTTTCTTCTGTTCTTTTTTTTTCACTTTTCACTGCATGAAGAAGGCAGCGACTCAAAGATAAAGACAGCTATTTCCTAGTGTTTAGGGTACAGTGTGGAAGTGTCTTCTTAGACTACATGCCCAGAAGCATTCTCTAAAATATTTAGGGAGCTGAAATTTTCTATACTTGAGGACCTCTTCTTTCCTTTGGACACCTGTTTATGGGACAGATAATACAACGGGGTTGCTATGCAGTCAGGTCCATGTTTTTTTGAGGCAGTGGGAAGGTGGCATGATCCATAAAGTGGGGAAAAAAAAAGGTTAAAACCTACCAGCAAAGGTGCCAAAAGTATACAGATACTATATATACTCAGAATATATTAATTTTTAGTACAGATACTAATGTAGAATCACAGCATGGGTAAAGGTGGGAGAGACCACAGTGGGTCATCTGGTCCAACCTCCCCGCTCAAGCAGGGTCAGCCTAGAGAACATTGCACAGGGTTTTGCCCATGTAGTTCTGGAATATCTCCAGTGAGGTTGACTCCGTATCCTCTCTGGGCAATCTATTGCAATGTGTGGTCACTCACACTGTAAAGAAACTCTCATATTCAGGTGGAATTTCCTGTGCATCAGTTTCTGTCAATTGCCTCTTGTTCTGTTGCAGGTAGTTGTTTCACTGTAGAAGGTAATCAAGTTGGTCAAACATGTTTTACCTTTAATGAATCCATGCTGACTACTCCTGATCACCTTCTTGTCATCCATGTGTATAGAGATGGCCTCCCGAATGAGGTGCTGCATCAACTTTCTGGGGATTGACGTAAGGTTTACTGAGTAGTTCCCTAGGTCCTCCTTCTTACCCTTTTCGAAGACCCAGGTGACATTTACTTACTTACAATCCTCAGCACCTCTCCTAATCTCCATGACTTTTCAAAGATGATTGTGAGCAGCCTTGCTATAATGTCTGCCAGCTGTCTCTGCCAGCTGTCTCAGCACTCATGGATGCATCTCATCAGGGCCCACGGACTTGAGGATATCAAGTTTACCTATGTGTTCTCTAACCCAATCCTCCTTGACCGAGGGAAAGTCTTCCTTCCACCATTCCTTTACCCTGATCTCCTGGTTGAGAGATTCCTGAAGATTGGTCTTAGCATCATCTTTGTCTTTCTGTTTTGTGAGTATAAGAACATTTATTTTTAATTTTTAATACAGATTCACTTTTGGATTTCATGATTCCCTTTTAAAAGTTACCAAATGTCTTCCTTTTAGCTTGTTTGAAAATTTGACCAAAAAAAAGAGATAGGCTTTTGTGTATTGTCTTAATACTTCAATGCACTCAGGTACTTAATTAGTTTATTCACTACTTACCTAAATTACTGTAAGTAGAACAGGGGTAATAATAAAAAGGATGTTCAGCAGAAATAACGTAGCTTAGATGACAAATGAGTACCATTTATTTGAAGTTATAGATCATTTGTTCAGATGCTTCCTTGGTTAGGAAATTCTCCAGATTGTTAGGAGCCTTATGCAAAACAAGCTGCCTTTTTCATCCCACTTTCTGATGGAGAAGTGCGCATGTTAAAAACCTACCATCGAGAGTAACATAAACCAATCTGTGTATTACCAGCACAGAAACAACTTTCCAATGGATGAAAGCACAAATTGACTTTCTCACCTCCTGCAGTGTTTCCTCAGATAGTATTTTAAACTCAGGACAGTCTCAGCTTTGTGTAAACTTTTTAAATAAATTTTATTATCAAGATAGTCAGTCAAGTTATTTCATCAGATCAAATTGTGCAAAATTAATAATTAGATAAAATTAGAAATTAAAATAAATATTTTATTTAAAATCAGAAAAACTAATGGAAGTGTGGAGTCTTTTCCATTATTTTCTTTTGTAATTCCCGTAGTCCATAACATTGTCAGTTTGCAATAGTTTTAGCATTCTTCCAAATCCCTGTGATTGTTCCTGTTTTTCATTTTCCTTGCAGACTCTCCCTCAGTGTTATACCTCACTTCTTTGATATCCTTGAGCACTAGTCAGATAGAAAAGCAGCATGTCCTAGGCTGATACTCAGATATATGTGGTCTGATTAACTCCTAATACTCGTAGGATGATTAACTGCTGCACTTACCATAGAAGTTTTTCACATTCATTGTTTTTTTTCTCTACCGAGATGCTAATCTTTAGCAAACTTGTTGGAAATTCCTGTCCTTGAAATCTCCTCTTCCTTCAGTGCAACTGAAATAAGATAATGTATTCAAGAAGAGATAATTAGAAGTGTGATTCTCTAAGTCACTTTTCTTTGGAAAAGGAGGCCAAACAAATATGAAGGGGGAACACTGCAGATTTTGCCTGAGGGTGGATGAGGATCTGATGGAGAGCTTCTGATTTAGGATTAAGAAAATAACAAGCAAAGGTTGTAGCACTATACCTGATGAGAAACTTGTTTAAACATGTCTTAAAATGGGCCCTTTGCAAACAAGCCCTGTGTATGGAGTGTCCCCCTTCCCCGTCCCAGACGTTGGTTCTTCATAGAGACGTCGGGCTCCCCTACGTCGTGGATGGGGAAAGGGAAACCCATATCTGGTGCCCACCGTGTGAGGAAACGAATCTTGCTGAACTCTTCTATGAAGATAGGTGGATTCCTAAAGCACAGATGCGATATCTGTGTTCCCCGGCGCCCCGAAGTCTCCCCCATCCCCCTCAATTCGCCGTAATTGGGCCACGTGGTGAGGCCACGATTGTTTGAACTCTTCTGTGAAGATAAAAGCAATCCTAAGCACAGGCTGGGGCGACGTCTGTGTCAACGGCGAACCGGGTCTAAGCGGCAAAAGTACTAGCAGGCTGCATCACCACAAGAGAGCATCCTGTTTTGAGTATTTCAACCTTCCTGAGGACATTCAGGTAGGAGCAGACCCGGCATATCCCCTTTTAAGGAAACTTCGGCATACTCCCTAAACCTCTCCCCCTGTAAACCTGTAACTACAAGAAGCGTGCATGCCTCTTTAAGAGAGAAAAAGCAAGCTTAAAGAACATATGTAATTCCATCTGCAAGTCATCTAATAAGACTGCTTGCTAACCTGAAAGATAGTTACCACGCCAGCATGGCGAAAAAAGGGTTAAAGCTGCTCGAAACAGCTCCGCAGCAATCCCCCTGCGCGGCCCCGCGCCGCCCGCCGTGCCGCTCGCGCCGCCCGGCCCCGGGCCGGCCCCGCGCCGCGGCTCCGGGGAAGCCCCTACATCAGCCAGCCCCGCTCCTGCCTCGCTGCTGCAGCTCCCGCCGAGCCGCCCGGGGCGGACCCTGCCCCGCAACAGACCTGTCCGGACACCCGCGGTGCCGCTGCCCCGCCGAGACCCCGGCGCTGCTGGCGGCCCCGGCCCCGCCGATCCCGCCTGCACCCTGCTGCTGCACACGGCAACCCCCCGTCCCGCCATGCGGCCGCAGCAGCCACCGCCGCAACCCCTCCGGACGCCGAGACTGCCTCCGAGAAACAGAAGAAAACAACCATTTGGACTCTAATGAAACTAAAATTAACAGCAATAAGTAGTTTGTTTGGTTCAGCAGTAAATTGAAAGTTTGTGCCAGTGAAAAACTTGTTTCATCAATAAAACCATTTTTAAATTCTGTTTTATAGGGACACCCTCAGACACTAAGAGAATAGGGTAAATTTAAAATCCATATATCAATAAAGACATATTCATCTTTAGGGAATAAATAAGGTTGTAGCACTATACCTGATGAGAAACTTGTTTAAACATGTCTTAAAATGGCTCTTTGTGGTCCCTTTGCAAACACGTGTTTCTTCTTCCCAACACCCCCCCACAGCAACTGTTATCTCCCATGCAGGAATGTCCTGGGAAAGGTGTCCTGAGGCGTCCCATTGGTCCTTTGTTTAACCCCTTCCTATTGGCTGTTGACCCTTTACCTGATGGTTTCTTTTGTGTGACCCTGAACTTGTGATTGGTTCCCCTTTGACCCTCCTAAAAGCCTTATAAACCCCTTCCCAACAATAAACTCTCTCTTGCCTCCTCTCCAGCCCGGTGTGCTGTCTCTGTGCCTGCCATGGAGCCACGTGGGTGCTGGGGGGAGGGGAGGGCACCTCTCCCCTCCAGGCTCGGGGCCTGAAAAACCCTGTGTATGGAGTTCCCCTTCCCCGTCCCACAAGACGTCGGAAATGGTTCTTCAGACGGAGAAGGAACTAGAGCTGGGCTCCCCTACGTCGTGGATGGGGAAAGGGAAACCCATAAAAGGTGGTGTTATAGTGGGTGTTTGCTATAAGCCACCCAACCAGGCAGAACAAACGGATGACCCTTTACAAACAGATAGGAGCAGTCTTACATTTGAAAGTCCTGGTCCTCATATGGGGCTTCAATCACACTCATATCTGTGAGGGGTTAGCACAGAAAGGCACAAACAATACAGAAGGTCCCTGGAGCGCATTGGTAATAAATTCCTCCTACAAGTGACAAAGGAGTCAATGAGGTCCAGAAATGGACCTCATATTCACCAACAAGGGTATTGAGGGAATCATTAGGAATATGAAGATCAAAGGCAGTTTTGGCTGTAGTGACATGAAATGATGGAGTTCAGGATTCTGAGGTCAGGGAGGAAAATGAAAATCAAGTCCCCCAGACCTGAACAACAAAAGAGCAGACTTTGGTCTCTTCAAAGATCTATTTAGAAGAGTCCCGTGAGATAAGTCCCTAGAGGGAAGAGAGGCCCAAGAAATCTGATTAATATTCAAGTATCAGTTCATACAAGCTCAACAGACCTACATCCCAAATGAATAAAGCAGTCAGGCAAAAATGCCAGTAGGCCTGTGTAGATGAACAAGGGGTTCCTGGCCAAAACCAAACACAAAAAGAGAGCATACAGAGGGTGAAAGCAAAGACAGGTAACCTGGGAGGAATACAGAAACACTTTCTAGGCATCCAGGGATGAAGTTAGGAAAGCTAAGGCCCAGCTGGAATTTAATCTGGGCATAGATTTCACAGAATTTCACAGAATAGCCTGAGTTGGAAGGAATCCACAAGTGAACAGCCCATATGGGGATTGAACCCACAACCTTGGTGTTATTAGCACCATGCTCTAATATCAAATACAAGCACATCTACTAATGCAGAAGTAACAAAAGAAAAAATGTGGGACCACTGTTATATGATTTGGCTACAGTCTGAGTTACTGAATTCCTTTTTTGTCCCAGTATTTACTTACAAAACATCACATATGTGAGAAGTCTGAGAGTGCCGGGATTGCAGCCTGGAGAAGTGAAGGAAGGCTCAGGGGGACTGTTACTAATGTGTAGAAATACCTGAAGTCAGGATGCAGAAAGGATGGAGTCAGGCCCATTCAGTGGTGCCCAATGACAGGACCAGAGGCAATGGGCACACACTGATACACAATAGGTTCACTCTGAAGATCAGAAAACATCTTTTTTTTGTTTTTGCTTTGAAAGTGACTGAGCACTGAAATAGGTTGCCCAGGGAGATTGTGGAGTCTCCATTCTTAGAGATATTCAGAAGCTGCCTAGACACTGAGCTTGACAACTGGCACTTAGTGGTCTTAGTTCTACAGCGTGACTGGACAAGATCACCTCCAGACGTCCCTTCCAACCTCAGCTCTTTTACGATTCTCTGATTTTATAGAAAGGTATTAATCCAGAATAAAAGCAAGGGTGCCTTGAAATACGAAAGCTTCACAAGGTTTATGAATAATAGGTTTAGGATAATTTGTTTGTCTGAGAAAATATTTCCAAGTACTCCATTCTGTAATAACATTATCTAGAGTCTTTAATAATTTAAAAAAAAAAGTCATCTTAAACATTGACACACTTCACAGAAAGTCACAAACGTAACAGAGGCATCTCTACAGCCTTCCCATACTGTGAAAACTGTGACAACCTTCAGGCTGTTAACACTTATAAGAATGATTCAAGATGTTATTATTATGTAGAAATTCATATATCCAAGTTCGGTAATATTGAACAAATCTTTAAACATAACTTTAAAATTCACTGTTAAAATTGAGAGTTTTAAAAATACTACCACTTCTTCAAGAAACAAGACCATTGAAAAAGTGTTTGAGATAATTTAATAGTGGGTTACATTTCAAAAAACTGCACACTTCTGATTGTTCTACTGAGATTTTTTTTCTCTTATTGTCTCATTCATTTGCATTTCCTAAAAGCAATGATAATATAAAGCATCTTAAGCAGATAAAGGAAATATCACCAAAGAATGACATAATATTTTCCCAAATATTTTATTTCTATGACTATTCTAAGTGTTTATTCATAATAGTTATATTAAGATAATAGTCATGCCATTTCCACATTTTTTTCTGGAACTGTATTGTCTACAGTTTTACCTATTTTTGCCTTTTATATATAGCTCACTATCCACAGAACAGTACACTGACATTTTTGAGCCTTGGGATACTTACAATAATACAGAATTATTATAATGAGAAGTTTTATAAAAAATTACTGGGAAATATACTGTTTGAAAGAAAATGAGCTGAAAAAAAATTAACACATTTGTGGGTTTTTTTGTGTGGCCTGCATTTCAAAATAAATAGCTTATCTTGAGCTCTAAGTTCAAAATAAGTCAGTAAGCGCTTCCTTCCTAGTGATATTCCTTTGTTTTTCTTCTAGATTAAGAAATTTCTCTCTAAAATTGATATAAAGAAAGCAAAAGATACATAAGAATACTAGTGCATAAACAAATCAACATTAGGGAAAATCAGTATTAATTGCACAATAAAATGGCCTTATGGTCTTATAAAGGAGATAACAATCCAAGAAATGAATTTTCCTTCATGTCATTATCAGTAAAATCTATGCCCTCTAAAAGAATATAAGTAAAAGTTAAGGTCAAGGTGCAATGGCTAAGTTTAATATTCCATAAATTTAGATGTGTAGAGACAATGCAGACATCCATGTCACTTGGCACCGTTATTGTAACTGAATGCCTTTCTGGGATGTAATAATTTATTCTTTAAATGGACCTTTACTGCTTGACTTCTCTCAAAGTGCTTATATATCTCTATTTAATTGAAAAGAACTTTGAAGTGAGTATCAGATATATGTGTTTACATTACATACATATAATCAAGTGAGATTTATCCACTAAAACCATTTTAATTTTGTTACTTAGTATGAAGTTTGGATTTCAAGCTCTGGTGGGGTTGTAGAAATGACCTTCAACAGGCCTGTAGTCAAGGGCCCTCTAAAGATAAATAGGTCAGTTATTCAGAGACTCTCTACTTAAACCTGTACAGCAGATGACTGAAAATTACTAAGTGCAAGAAGAGGTCTCATCTCATGCTTGAGAAGACCTTTCAACCTCTGAGTTGAATCAGAGATACATTTTAAACAGTTTTAACTACTTACTCAAGCAGTAGTAGTTCTTTTTAGAACTACTTTTTAGAAAAGTAGCTTCTTTTAATATATCAAGAAATGAGAAGAAATGTAGAAAGAGAAGGTAGTAGTAGCTGCTCTTTGCATAGTAACCTAAACAGTAGGTACTTATCCAGGGGAAGCTAAAACTAAATTCTAAACACTCATGAAGCCTGTGAGTCTCAAACATGTATTATATGGATGATTTTATAAAGACAAATTTGGATAAAACGAGAAATGTAGATGACTTCTAGCTAACTTGTCTATTTGATTTGTGGATTTCATATTGCCCCGTCTTTGTACAGACAGAAAATACCCATAGAGACACTGCAATCCCTTTTTTCTCCTCATTTCTAATTGACCTCTGTAGTAACTAACTAAAGTAATATTTATTTTCACCTGGGTTTTTTTTTTTGTCCCCATGATTCTGGTTTTGTGTCCTTGATTACACAGCACCTCAGAATCACTGGGAAATAGACCTAAATCCTCATCATTTTCTCCCCACATCCCAGAATACCCATGAAGTATAGTATAAGGCTTTCCTTTTTCTGGAAGTTATTACATCGGTAATGCAATTGGTCATTGTATTTCAGTAATATTTAACACCTCCACTCAAGAATCTAGGGTAAGTTTAGAATAACACAAAGGGTTAGAAAGTGTTGGAAATGGGGCAATCCAATCTGCTGTGGATGTTAGTTGTTAAGAGAGTAAATTAAATCATCTACTTGAAGGTATTCAGATTCTCTGAAAGTTTGAAAATCCAGTTATTTTCCCACAAATGCAAGCGCCTATAACATCTGTGCCAAACAGCCTGGATCTGATAATTCTCTTACCTGAGCTCTGAAGCATGGATTTAGATGCTCAAGTGTCCTTCATAACTTCTCATTATTAGAGGAAGAACTTCAGGCACAGGAGTCAATACCAGTCATATCATTGTAATTATGACTTTGACAGAGATATAGCTTGATAAATACCCAAAAGTATTTTGTCCATTGCTCCTTGTGGTCAAAATACAGCCAAAAGATAGCAATGATTTTGAGCAGAATTCAGACCTTTGTGAAAACAATTACATTTCTTGTAATACTTTACCCAGAAGATTTTAACTATTTAAATTAACCTTGTCAAGCAAGGTATTTCATTATTGTAATTCCTAATTACAAGGGAAATGTCGATTTAAAGCTGTTGCAACTCTTTGTGTTTATAATCCAAAAATTATCTCCAATAATATGTAAATTACACTGCAAGCTTCCACTTGGCAAGACTTACATGAATTTAGAAATACAGTAATTTATTTAAAAAATTATGCCTTTTAAAATAATAATTGTGTAGTAAAAAGTACCCACGCTTATGGGTTCTGTTACACTTCTTGGAAATGCACTTATAGGTCAAAAGACTGAAGGCAAATAGTAAGGAAAAGTTGTCCTGACAAACTGAGTTTTTGTAAGAATAATGACTTAGAGGCCTCAGCACAGTGATTGTTCAATTGCCACTTTTTGCAATGTTGAATTTTTCAGAAACCTCTGTATGTACACACATATAAAAAGTCTTCAGTCAGTGCCTCTTCACACTGATTTAAACAGTCCTTATAAAAGTAATGATCCTCAAATCACATGAGTGAACCAGATAACTAGTTAGGGGAAATGAAAGCAACACAAATTTTGAATAATATATTTAATTTTATCTTTAATAAATGACACAAACTAATCATAACCCATGATATTTCTCAACATATGTACGGTAAGTTATTCCCATATTTAACCTTGTATTGAAAAGCTACATACTTGGTTTATTATACTATACATAATATGACCTTATGAAGAATTGTATACAGTTAAAATATTAATTTTCCTGATAGTCAATAGTATGCTAAGTACCATACTATGGTATACTAAGACCAGCCAAAATTTTATAGAAAGTACCTGTCTTCAGGTGAAAAATCAAGCAAATAAAAATAGTCCTAATTCTCCATTCAGAACATTTTTTCTCCGTTTATTGCTAAGTTTCTTTGCCTGTTATTTTGAGCTTATCTTGTGAGGTTATGAGTCATAACTTTTTCCTGCTTTCTCATCAGCTATCAGAAAAAAGATGCTAAATAAATTCTGACCTTAATCTGTCCTATTTGATCAATATATTTCTTGGTCAGCAGAATTTAAGCCGCCCACTGCCTTACCCCAAAGCTTTTGATTTGATGGATAACCTTTTAAATAGTAATAAATGAAAACACTACTGTATTGCTTTTCTGATACTATAAATGTTGAATGTAAAGCTGAAAGTCCAGGTTGGGGAATCCTATAGTATACCTGCTTCAGAATTAAATGTTTTCAGATTCTTCAGTGTTAGAATAATATATGTAAGTTTTTGTCTTCCAGTGTGAGCTAAAGAGATCTTCAATGCACTCAGAAATAATAAAATTTAAAAATTAAATTTCCTGTAAAAAGTAAATTGGCTTATGTGTTCACAGATGTTATCATGCAGTCTTTAATTACAATAAGCTATTATTTCTCCCAAAAGTAAATTCCAACGTCCTTGCCCTGAAGTAAAGAACTACTAATACTGCAGAATTGAAGCTATTGTTAGAAGTATTTGTGTTTATATGTATATATATACATATATTTTAAATAGCAAACTCACATTTTATTTTTATTCTCTAAAATCAGGTTTTTTTAATTTATTTTTTGCAGAATATTTCCAAACTTGGTAGTTTACGCCTAGAACATTATATGTAAAACCCCAAACTCAGTGTAAATATTAGGAAGGTAACAATCAAGAAGAAATAAAGCTTTGTACATGTGTTAAAAATGTAACAAAAATTAATAATAATCACTGGAGACAGGTCTTGGTGGCCCTTCACCTATTAACAGTCATGATTCTATGATGACATATCTTCTCTGGTTGGGTGATTTAGTTTTGGGTTTTTGTGTTGTTGTGGTGGTTTTTTGTTGTTGGTTTTTGGTTTTGTCTTTGTTTTTGTTTTTGTTTGTTTTTTTTACCATAGTACATCTGTCCACTCATCCCTAATGACAGCTGGTACAAACAAGAAACCTAGCCTTGCCATTTTCATATAAATTAAATTCTTTTAAAAATTAATGTCTCTGGAATATATTCCTTTCTCTCAAGAAGAACAAATTATTTCATGTCATAGCCAGAGAAACCTGTGGTCTGGCAGAGAAAAAAAATTGGAAATAAATTTGGACACAGTGAAACAGCCAAAGACATCAGCTAAATGTCTGTCCAGAATATCAATCACAGTTTACATTTTCCTCTCAGGAAATGTGAGTAGTGACAAAGGTGTGAAAAACAAGTTCCATTAGATTAGGAATGTGCTTTCAAACATTTATGCCAACAAATATTAGCTGATTCTTAATCAGTATGCATCTTTATTTCTTCTCCTAAGTCATTAGCCAAATTTTATCTGGACTTTGATAACCTAAAAATGTATGATTAATCTCATAGAATACTCAGAATAATTTCAATAATATATAATCAAAATTGTAAAATGTGCTGTTCTATTTCATAAACATGTAAATGGAGTACCATTTACATAATTCATAAGTTTTTTGGTTTTGCTTTTGGTAAACAGTAGAAAATTTTGTAGGTTTCCTTTAGAAAGTCAGTGAAGAAAAACTGTACTTTAGAGCAATTATGACATAGACACTGTGGTGGCATGTCCTGAAGCCATTATTTTTGAAAGGAATGTTTATATACATTCCTTACAATACAAAATCCCTTCATTCTCGAAGGAACATTGATAGGAAAGATAACAAGCTAATTATGAGAAAATCAGAATTTCATAGAAACAATTTTAAAATTCTAAGAAAACAGTATTCTCTACATATCAGTTAACATTGATTTGAAAACTTTAAAGAGATTGCTTGATAAGGTAGGTCAGGGGAGCAGTTTTGAAAATTGAATTCCATGAATATACAAACTACTTAATTTTTAGCTTGCTTCATCTTCCAGTTTTGACTAATTCTAGTTTGTTCTTTCCAAGACAATGTCCATTTTGTATGATTCTGGGGATACTTTATTCCAGAAGCTGTTCCCAGAAGGCAATGTTTCCATCTTCTTTTCACAGTCCTCCAACAGTATTTCAGCAAGCTTTGCACTCTCCTGCCCTCACAATACATTCAAAACATATATCCTCAATTTCATAAAAACCTCACTCAGTTTGGCAGTGACAGCTTCATATTGTTTAATTGCTCCTAAAAGAACAACTTGCAAAAGTAGTAATTAAGACATACAAAGTCAGGAGATCAGTATGGGACTCAGAAACAAATGCTGTGATGAAGATAGTGCCATCTAGGAGATGTGTCCCCATGAGCAATATGGACATGTTTCAGTGTCCACAAATTAAAAAGCAGATCATGAACTCTCTGAACCTCATGTATTTATCAATAGCTGTAGTATATGAGGCAGATTCTGGAATCAAGCTGAATGTTACGCTTATGGTGATGACTTTAATGTAGAGATTAGACCAATCCTTACCATATACCACCACAATTTATCAGAATAGGAATGATTTTATGGACAGGGTTTTGGTTCCCTTTATTGCACATTTCTAATTACCTCTTTGAGCCACTATACACTCTTTAAATAAAAAAAGAAAACCACCTGGAAAGGTGACCTAAATCATATCAGGGAATTACTGAAGACTGCTGTCAAAGCTGAGGCAGAGCCATGTTTAATTTACTACAACAACTGCAAAGGAGGTTCTTGTTTTTGAGAGGGGACATAGTTTAGATCATTACTTTAGGAGTTCATCGGTCATTGTGGGCAGAGATACAATTCTTAATTGCAATCTGGAAAGTAATAAAATATAAATAAATAATGTTGCATCTTATAAAAGTCTTACATTACAGGCTAACCTAATGCAGTACAGCTTTCCCCACGCAACATTTTTATTTAGCTTTGTTACCAAATGTAAAAGCTGAAAATCAACCACCCCATTTCTCTTTATTGACCTAAAAACCATGATGTAAGTACACACATATATAACAGGGATGGAATGTACATACGTGCATTTATTTTTTACTCTGTAGATGAGATTCACCTTGCTTGTTCGATATCTTGACTGTCTTGGTAGCTAAGTTTGAGATAGTCAGACTGGGTCCTATTATCAATTAATAGAAACCGACACTTTCTGGTACACTTCATCCAAACCATTATAGACCATATCCCTGCACACGTTTTTTTGATACATGTGTGAGGAATTAAAGTTCATGGTGGCTCTTACACTGAAGACTTAAAAAGATATTTATCCGGGTTATGCACCTGTATATAATAAATTCTTCCAGTTACTCCGATTTGTTGTAGTGGAATTGATTTTTCCTGCTTAGAAATAGGATTCTATGATTCTAAGTCCTAATTATATAACCCCCAGGTCCTAGATTAGAATTATTTCAGTGCTTCATTTTGTTTATGTGCTCATTCAAATCTACTCATACTATCTCTAGCTAAGACCTGCAGTGCACTGGATAGATTTCAGAGGATATTAGCTGTAAAAAAGCCCCAGAAACTATTGTAAGAAACAGGGAAATACACATATCATGTTGTTTGATGTTATGTGCTACTTTTGACTGAAGATAAATCAAATGTCTAAGTAGAATACATATTTGGTTCTTACAGCTTTGCTAACCTTTATTCCTGGAACTGTAAAACACAGATTTGTTAATTTCTGAAAATGGAAGGAGATTAAGATATTGTGCTATCCCAGGAATCAGCATGAACCTGGAAGGGAGACTGGAAAAGAGGAAAAGAGTTTCTGTGCTGAGAAATTTATTGCAGCAATATTCAAGGCCTATAGACTATCCACTGAAGGACTAGCATTATGGAACATACAGCAGCAACTCTGGTAATTCAAACACACTTTCAAGCACTGATTGCAGCATAGAAACAGTGCATGCTGGGGAGCATGCAACTCACACAGACCTGGAAAGACCCCACGGATCAGCACATCTGGTGACAATCTCTAGGGAGTAAGAAACAGCACTATGTCATACTTCAATTCCACATCCAGAATTTTCATTTTCAGCACCTTCAGTCCTGCTATTTCAGTACTTTGATTATAAGAAAATAATTTTCCTATAATTTCTTAGTCTCTAGACATTTCTACCCCCAGAATTGTAGATAATGGGTTCCTAAAAGTCTTTCCACAGAGCCACCTAAGGATGCAGTATAACCCTATATGAGACACATAAACATAGTTAAGCTCACACGTAATTTCTGACCCCATCTCAGTACTCCCCTGCCCTGTTCACTGGCTTCCTTTATCTCACTCCAAGGCACAAAGTAGGTTGATTAGGCAGAAATCCTGTTTCTGGAACACTTGGTCCTGTAGTCTGTGATTGCTCTGAAAAGTCACTTAAGTAAGACTTCTTGCATCGACAGTTGGCTACTAGGAAAGGGATAAAGCCATAATGAGCATTAAGGAAAAGAAAATAAACACGAATGGATGAGGGTGAGAGAAACAGGTAAAAGTCATTGCTGACTTAGTGCACTCCTGGCTGACACTGCTCACCTGCTGCTTGGTGGGTAGAGTAAAAAAATGATTGGTTATTACTGCTTAATCTCCCCATGCCTCTTAGGCAGACACAAGCTGCATTGAATGGACCTCTGGTGGAGCCTATATCTATACAATCTGTTTCAAATAAAAAGAAATCTTTGAAGCTTACAGATAAAATTCACTCAATTTAGAAGAAGCAAAGTTCAAAAATTCAGTGTGAGTAGAGCTCTCCTGGTCTCTCGGGGACAGAGATTAAAAAAAAAAAAAAAAAAACCCTAGAGAAAGAAAAAGAAAGCAAGAAAAATAATCGACCTGAACAGGAGACAGTAAGAGCAGAAAGAATGAAGATAAGGTCCTTGAAGATACTAACTACTTCAAGCTTAGAAAAGATAAAAGGAAAGGTTGACTTTAAAGCAGACTCACTGCAGAAAGTAAGTGATACTATAAACATGAATAGGAGTGAGGTACTGTGAGCTCACTGACATGTATAATGTGTAACCTAGACAGAAGGTGTTCAACGTCTTCAAATACATTCCATCAGGTCAAAAAAGAAAAAAAAACACAACAAAAAAAAAAACAGAAAAACCCCTAATACCTCACTAGCTCTGGAGGGAAAAAAAAGAAATGGTAAGTAATTGATCAAGAAATCAATATCTACAGACAATAACCTAATAAAGTCCTCAACTAAAAGGTTAATAGGATGAAAAGACTCTTTTCTAACAGAGCTTGTGAAACGATTTCTAGTTTCAAAATAATTAATATGTTAATACTTATGTCATGTTTCTATTGGGTTTTGATTATCGCTGGTGAGTTCCAGACTGAACTTCTTGAGGGGAATGACCAACTAATCACTAAAGATCTTCCTCAGAGCTCAGTCCTAGGGTCAGTTCTGTTCAATAGATTTATCAGTGACGTGGACACAGGAGTTGAATGCACCACTAGAAAGTTTTCTGACAACACCAAACTGGGAGGTGCTGTGGAATCACTTCAGGGATGATAGTCCTAGTCAAAGGATCTAGGGAGATTAGAGCATTGAGCAATTATTAATGGGACAAATTTTGACAACTCCAAGTGCTGGATTCTGCATTTGTGACAGAGTATCCGGCACAAGTATAAACTAGGAGAGGAGTGACTGGAGAGCAGCCCCACGGAAGGTTAACAGAAGGCTCAAGGGGTCCAGGAGTATTCCCTTGCAGCCAGGAGGGCAAACCCCATCCTGGGGTACATCAAACACAGCATCATCAGTTGGTAAAAAAGTGATTATCCCACTGTATTTAACGTTGGTGCAGCCTCACGCAGAGCACTGTATGCAGTACTTTTGGGCCCCGCAGTTTAAGAATGACGTTAAGGTCCTTGAATGTACACAACTGAGGACAAGAAAGCTGGTGAAAGGAATGGAAGGTATGTCCTGTGAGGAGTGGCTGAGGACTCTGGTTTTGTATAGTTTGGAGAAGAGGAGGCTGAGGCATGACCTCAAGTTATTTGTTTATAATATAGTTACTTGTAATTAATTATTTGGAGATAAAAAGATTTCTCACTTTTTAAATTTCATTCTTTAAAGTGTTTTTTCTTATTTGTGCCATATGTTATTCTCTTCTACTTCTCTATAAATCTTCACTCTTTTTTTCTTTATGGTCACCTATTTATTTATTTATTAAGTTATTTATAAATAGCAATATGAGTAGGAAAAAAATATTGGGATACATTTTAAAATCGTCATTGAACTATTCCTCTGGAAAGCAACTTTTGAAAGTTCCAAGGGGTCTAGCAGAATAAAAATAACATTTTTTTTTTTTAATATTTTTATATTTTTAATTATTTTTATCATTGTCACAAAAGCTTTGGTGATCCTGAAGTACCACAAATTGCAGTTCAAAAGCAAATCTTCAGTTACTGAAGAAGAATGAATTAGAACTTGAAAGAGTTTCCAGGATCATTGAGAATAGGTTACAACCTCATATTCATTTTCAGAGATTCTACTGAGGTTTTGTGCATAAATATAAACATCAAACATAGCCATGTCTTGAACAACTGAACAGAGCACTCTTCTGCAGGAGTAAAAAAACACTACGAATTATGGTACTGCTTCAGTGCATCTGCTGCTGTTGCATAATATTGTTCCATCATTTAAATAATTTCACTAGAGAGAATTTTTCTTGAAAAGCAGAAAAACTGCAGTGTTGTGACAGCAAACAAACCTCTCCTCTTTTCTTAATCCAGTAAGATGATAAAATATGAGGATAAAGGGTCCTTATACACAATATATAAAAAAGCCATTTTAACTTTTTTCTCACATGGCCATAATTGAAGACATAAAATACTACAAACTCTGACCAGAGGGCACAAAAGTATTTTCACTAGATGTGTCTTTGACTTGACAAAGAAAGGGTCACTGTAAAAGTCCACAGTTCTTCCTTCCCAGTAGGCACTCAACTTTCTTAATTTTATGGCTGATGATAAATACCAATGGCAAGCATCTTTTCCTGTTCTTTTACTATGCAATCCTAATGAAAAAAAAAAAGTTAGATGAGTTAGAGTTCATTAAAAACAGCAAAAAGGATTTTTTTTAACATGTTCTTATCAGAAGAACATTTCAGGCTCATTTTAGAAAATTACAGTATACATGAAGGGTATTTTGACAAAAGACCCTTTGGTCAATTATCAGACCCTACTCAGCATTGTTCACATAAAAAATATTTCCTTGCACTATGTTTATTAAATTAGCTACAGAGTGTTTAACTGTTTATCCACCTACAGATACCAAAAGCCCAAAGTAACTATTTCATCTGTGATTTGGGGCGACCTAATTGCAGCCTTCCAGTATTTGAAGGGAGCCTAGAGGAAAGACTGGAGGATGTCTTTTTACAAGGATATATAATGATGGGACAAGGGGGAATGAGAGTAGGTTTAGATTAGGTATTAGGAAGAAATTATTTACTGTGAAGATGGGGAGGCACTGGAACAGGTTGCCCAGAGAAGTTGTGGATGCCACATCCCTGGGAGTATTCAAGGCCAGGTTGGATGGGGCTTTGAGCAACTTGACCTAGTAGAAGATGTTCCTTCTCAAGGCAGGGCGGTTGGAACTAAATGATCTTTAAAGTCTCTTCTAACCCAAACCATTCAATGATCCTATAATTTAAAGCAAGCCTAGATAACAGGGCATAATTCAAAATTTGTTGAAGCTAATAGACTTCTTTAATGGGCACAGATATCTTAACTTGTCTCAGAATTGGCCGAAGTACACACTTTTAAACAGTAATCCTTCTTGGAAATGCTTGTTAAGTTCATAATATCAGTACTTATGCAGTTGAATCTATATTGACATCTAATTCAGTTTGAGTTCTTCACTTTGCCTTTGTGCAGCCTAACTGCAGACATAAGCTAAACTCCTAAAACTGAAAGTCTAGTCCAGACAGTAAGGATTGCTTTTTTCAGGATGTTACATTGCACCATGAGCTACAACTGTGTAACAGTCCAAAATGTTTGAGTGAGAATGTTGCTATCTCAAGGGTTTTCCACCTGCTTTGTACACAGCCAGAACAGCCCATGTAGCAACTCTTGTTTCATCTGTACCTCCAATGATGCACTGAGCCATGTTCACAGCCCAAATTACTTGCCTTTTTATCAGCCTAAACTCACTAAGTTATCAAGTTATATGTTATTAAGAAAAAACTTTTTACATCGTCCTCAAATATTGACCTCCAAGGCTTTCCTGGGACTTTAGCTATTCAATAAGAGATTAAAAAAAAAGAAGATAAAAGGAGTGTAGGCACAAAAATTTAGCAAGTCAGAATTTCTCCCTTCTGATTCCCCCTAAAGCTTTCTATTCTTTTTGTTGGTCATCAGGATTTTAGATCCCTAATTTAGGAAGACTGTTTCCTAACAGCCAGAAATATACGTTCACATTATTATCTAATTATATCCAAATAGAAATAAATTTTGAAACCAATAACTTTGATAAATATAATAAATTAAGACTTGTTTTAAGATGTTTTGTTGAAATTATAATCATAGAATCATAAAGTCATAGAATGGTTTGGGATGGAAGGGATCTTTGAAGTTCATTTGTTCAAACATTTTCATGGTCAGGGACAACTTTCACTAGATCAGGTTAGTCAAAGCCTCATCCAAGTTGATCTTGCAGACATCCAACACTGGGACATCCACCTCTGAGAAACCTATTCCAGCGTCTCAGCAGCTTGATCAAAGTCTAAAAAAAGTTTCTTCCTTATATCCAATCTAAATCCACCCTCTTTCACTTTAATACCATTGGCCCTGTCCTTTTAGTACAGGCCTTTTAAGGCCTGTCCCCATCTTTCTTATAAGCCTCCTTAGAGTATTGAAAAGACAAAATAAGGTTGTCCCAGGGCCTTCTCTGAACAACCCCAGCTCTCTCAGCCTTTCTTCCTAGGAGAAGTGTTCCAGCCTTTTGGTGATATATGTTGAATCAGGAAGAGCATTGCCAGAAGATCAATGGAGGTGATCCTGCCTGTGAGACAGCAGATTATTATATTATTGGGTCAGAACCAACTCAAATGTGTGTGTGTGGGGGGGGGGGGGGAGAGCTCACATGGCAGCCCCTGCAACCTCACTGGGTGTCCCTGGAGCAGCTGTCAGTCAAAAGGCATCCTGGAACCCCACCCCCACCACACCCCTTGGAACCCCTAACCAAGCCTCTGACTGGCTACACCACTCCTCACTCCAGCCTGGAGCCACAGAGTGACCAGTGGGCCAGAAGTCCCACCTAGGAAGGGTGGGCACAGGGGATCAGAGCACATAAAAGCAACACATGGAGCCTGTATTTTGTTTCAGATTTGCCTCTACCATGTGAAAGACTTGCACAGGACTCTGGTGATAGCTATTTTTCTCCTATTCTTTGCTTTTTCTTTACTCCTTCTTCTTCCTTTCTTAATATTTGGGGTAACTTAAAGCTAGATGGTGGGTTGGATTTTGCTAGGTTGTGTGGGTTAACATGTGCTAATGCTTTGTGGAATGCTTTATTTTGGTTGTACGTTTCTCTTTTAAACTTTTGCCAAGTACTCTTTTTTTCTCCTATATTTTCTAAAATTAGCAATAGAAGTATCTCCTGAGAAAGCATGTGCATCATATTCTCTTTACGCTACCTCAAGTTATTAAGGTACTGAGGGTTCTTCTAAGTATTCAGTGGGTGAATATTTGGAATCTTGTATAGTAAAACTCCTTGGTGAGCTCGTGGCTCTGGGTCTGGGGTGTTACACTGCCCCTCTACTCAGCCCTAATGAGGCCACATCTGGAGTACTGTATCCATTTATGGGCTCCTCTGTACGAGAGATATGGAGTTCCTGGAGCAAGCCCAGTGGAGGGCAACAAAGATGATTAAGGGAATGGAATATCTCTCTTATGAGGAGGCTGAGGAAGCTTTGCCTCAGGAAGAGACAAATGAGAGGGGACCTTATCGATGTCTCTAAGTATCTGAAGGGAAGGTGCCAAGAGGATGAAGTCAAGGTCTTCTTGCTGGTGTCAAGGAATAACAGTTCCCTGACACCAGGAATAGTTCCACTTGTATATGAGGAAGAACTCCTTTACTTTGCAGGTGACTGCACAGTGGAACAGATTGCCCAGAGAGGTTGTGGAGTCTCCCTCACTGGAGATATTCCAGAACCATCTGGATGCAATCCTACACAATATACTCTAGGATGACCCTGCTTGAGTAAGGAGGTTGTTCCAGATGACTCACTATGGTCCTTTCCAACCTGAACCATTCTGTGATTCTTCTCCCCTCTGAAGCTGTTCTAATGTGGGGCAGAATCATCTCCCTAAGCCTGTTGTCCGTGTTGCTTTGTTATGAAACTAGAGATGCAATTAGTTTTTTGGGCTTCAAGTACACATTGCTGGCTCATGTCCATTTTCTTCATCCACCATGTCTCAGTT
The DNA here is from genome assembly GCF_003945595.2 of Pipra filicauda. Classification (NCBI taxonomy): domain Eukaryota; kingdom Metazoa; phylum Chordata; class Aves; order Passeriformes; family Pipridae; genus Pipra; species Pipra filicauda. The sequence continues at coordinate 2,382,083 of NW_024105175.1, forward strand.
TAAAGAGACTGTAGTGTTTTGCTAAGGAGGATGAGTTATGAGGTACACCAAACTCCTCTCTCTCAGCAATTGTTAATCCCAAATTAAGAGGCTCTAATCGAGGAAGTATGGAAAAGAGGAAGAAATAGCAACTCTTTATTAAAGGATATATGTATATTGGCAAAAACAGCAAAAGAACACAAAAACACAGTAATCCTGTACCCGGAAGTCGCCTTCAAAAAGGAAACAGTTTCATACTTCTCTGTCCTCTAGTGTGATTCTAATTACGGTTGGCAGGGGACGCTGTTGGATCACTGGAGGAGCAGAGCCTGCGGTGCTCTGTGGTGGTCAGCAGGGGCACTGCTGGGCTCCGGCAGTAGCCACATGAGGCCTTGATGTACGGGAGAAGCCGACAATGGAGATTTCCCCCCCACCACAAGAAGGGGAAGGGGAAAAAAGGGCAGTTTCTTTCCCAGGAAACTCACGATGTCTGTGGCTGGCTGTGGTCAGGACTCCCCCCTTTCATCGCCGAGCACAAACTCTCTGATGAAATCTGAGCAGGTCGGCTGGCAATGGAGCAGACCGTAAGCAAGCCGAGGCCAGAGAACAACCAGATGACCATGTCAAGAGCAAAACAGCTTCAGAGCTTTTCCAGCACACACCTTGCCCCCATTAAGGCAAAAAGTGAAGTATCCCCTGTTTGCAAGGAGAGGAGGAGAAAAACTCCTCTCCCCTCTCTGCAGTTTTGGAAAGGGCTATCAACCTGGAATGCAGGTCTGCCAGCTAGTTCTTTTGTATAGTCAATTAACCCTTCCCCCTCCCTCGTTCAACATCCTTCTTTTACAGCAGGACAGGGGAAAAGAAAATTTCTGCTTGGATTTTTAGAACAAGTAGACCTATGACACACCAGTATCCTCACTCCATTCTCTCTAGGGCTGCTCTCAAATCCTTTCATCTTCCTGTCTGTACTGATATTAGGGATGGCTCCAACCCACGTGTAGGATTTGCTACCACTGGTAGTAAATTCCATTTGTATACATCCTGGTGGAATTAATGAATTTGTATAGGGACATAGTGAAGTTTGACCCAAAAGACATAGCACACATGAAATAGACAAATCCAAAGGAGTGATCTCTGGTCATAATGGTTTTAAAAATGACAATAGAGATGAACTACAACAATTAAAATAGCTAAGGCAGCAAAACAGACACGCAAGAACCATCCTTGGACAACTCACTCAGTTTCATATATAAAAACTTGAAGATGTTAGCTCTTGGATATTTAAGTCTAGCACATTTCATTGCTACTCCCACTGTCAACACTGAGAACTGTTCAAGTATATTGAAGAGAAATAGATCTTTAAAAGATTTCATCTATTTTTAAAGGATCACTTAAATCTAAATTACTATTAAAAGGAAAGCAGTGCTGAAGTAGAGTTGCATTAAAATTGCATTAGTTATGTCTCCTGAATGGCTACCATGAAAGTATCAATAATGTATTGAAGGGGAGGGAAAGAGAAGGGTGAAAGAAAAAAAGAAAACAATGTTTACATTTGGAAATAAAGTTTTACTCATAGTTTATGGTAAAGTACTTTAATACCTCCAAAATGTTACCTCTTTGTCTCTTATTAATCAGAAATTTATATGTAAAGTACATGATTTGCTCATTTTCTATTTGATTATTATGATCAAGTTTATTTAAATATATGTATTATTCATCTTAGAAGATGTATTAACATTTTTCTGTAATTCAAATATTTATTCTGAATAATTTTGTACATAGTAGAGCATTAATTACTTTACTCTTTATATAATGTACTTTTCTATACAATATAGTTTACTCTGCATAACTATTTCTTGCTAAGTTGTAGTGTCTGACTGCCAGATGCCCACTCATTCTCTGACTCTACTTTCCCAACGTGATGGGAGAAGAAAACAAGATGAAAAAGTTCATGGGATGAGCTTTTTGAGATGAAAAGAGCTCACTGAGATGAAAAAGGACATGGAGATCACTAATCAGTTGTTTAGTCACCATGAACAAAACATAGTCAAATCAGGGAAAATTAATTCTTCCTCCCCCCAGCTTAAATATTTTTAGATAGTGAGAAACAAAGGTAAAACTAAAAACTCCTTCCCTACCCTATCCCCAAGGGAATATATATATGCACCAGAATGGTTTGTTGTAGTAAGACTATCTTTTCTCCTTATTTTTTTTAATTAGAAGAAGTTTGAAGCATATATTCTATATACTTAAAGTTATTTGTATTGCATGTGCATTATTATATATGGAATAACTTCAATGTCTTTTTCAAGAAACTCAAGGATGATATTCTTCCAAACCTTGCAGCTCAGAATTTCTGTTCTATATAATGAAGTTCTGGCTGGCTAATCTGTGTCTAAATGATAGATATTTTGTGATATGTTACAATGAAGAACAAACATCTAATTTCCAAAAAGTCAATGCTAGGAAGTAGATACCATCTTCCAGTACTCCAAAGGATTTTAGAAAAATGTTTTTTCAAATAATATAATTGCTTTTATTTACAATGTAAAGAAATCTTCTCTAACTTGTTTATATTTGCTTGGCAAGACAGCATTGCTAACATTAAAAGTTTAAATATTCACACCCTGGTCAGCTTTGCAGCTGGTAGAGCTAGAATGATTTATACCAACTGAAAGACAGGATCTCATGTTTTTGAAAAATATGTGACTAAAAGTGGTATGGTACAATATGGTTTCTTACATGAGAGCATGTCTCAAGTGTCAGTACACGATTTATAAAATAAAATTTTAAAATTCTATACGAAGCAAGAAAATAAAATGAAAGACAGCATGTATGGAAAATTCTACATAAAATCATGACTTGTAGCTATTTGTAACTTGAAATAATAGTTAATGCTGATTTCTCTTAAGTAGCACAAAAGTGTACCAGAAGCCACATGACTGTGTGTTTAGCCATCAAAAAGACAGTTTTTTGATGTGTCTGAAAACTTTACTACACAGTTCCCTGTCATTATATCTTTTGCCACAAAAGCTTCTTCATATTCAGGTTCCAAGTTTTAATATGAAGAGAGGGGTAAAGAGGTGGGAAAAGGGCATGTTTTAATGGTTCCTAACATTTTTCTTCTAATAGTATTTCAAAGTGTCCTTCAGAGAACTTTCAAAGTTCTGCCACAGCTTTTCCTCACACAGTAACATCTGTAAATGGGTGACAGCTGACTGAAAAGTTAATAAAAAAAATTCAAAGTTACATGATCACCAATACTTTTTTTTTTTTTTTTTCCTGGTATACCAGCCCCTGGTGTATATTTAAAAGACTTTTACCTGTCTTTTCTAAAGTCAACTCTTTGGTTGCTGCAGGGCTTGGAACACAATATAAGTTGTGTGAACTTCTCACTATCAATACTTTGCCCTGTATGACAACAGCTCTAAGATCTTTATCAAAATACCTTACACAAGTTTCTGCTCACTAAGCACAGATAGCTAACAGTAATAACTAGTCAGTCAGTATTATTTCTTTCAGCACCCAGTATGTACAGTCAAATGTCTTTAACTGTATACAAACAACCCAGATCTAAATGCTAAGCAATTCCCTTAACAACACATTGATAACATCAATATCTGTTTCAGTAAAACTTCTCTATCATATTTAAGCAGGTTATCAAAGTCTCATGTTTGCTTGTCATGGATTATTGCTAAACAGGTATGCAGGGCAAAACAAAAGTAAGTGGAAATACACTGAGATTCATTATTCAGTGGGATAAAAATTCTCATATTTGTTGGAGATTACCTCAAGTTTGTACAAAAACCATTCAGTATACTCATACTCCTGGAGAAATAGGGTATGCCAAATAAAATTACCTGCTACATAAAATAACAACTCAAAAACCCTGAGTATTTCAAGGGTATACTGGAAGACAGAACATTTGATTTTAGAATTATTTCTTTAGTACATTGAATCATTGAATCATAGAATCATAGAATCAGCCAGGTTGGAAGGGACCTCCAAGATATCAAGTCCAACCCTGAAATTTTAGGAAAAGCTAAATATTTCCACTTGTTTTGAATTCTCACTACCAAGCATTCTTACTGAACTGGGAGTCTTATGAAGCAGAAGATTATATTGCACAGGCAATTGGTGGTAGAGCACTTATTCAGGAAAAGAAAAATTCATGTTGGGCTATGTGTTATCTAAGAGTAGAACCTACATCTACTGTACTATGCAGATATAAGCAGATATAAGTATTCTTCAGACATGAGGTCAAAATTCATGACACAGCTGGCATCTATATAGTACACAGAGGTTCTCCTGAAGACCAAGCTGGCTGCCTTCTTACTCCAGGCCATGTTCTCTGGGTAGTACTCAGGTTTCATCTTTGAATTAACTGACATGGGTGAAAATCAGGTTAACAGGTACTATTTTTAAAGAATTGCATGATAGCAGACAAATGTTTAATTTAACTCCATGTCCTGGTCTTACATAAGTTTTCATGTAACCTAAGAATTCAACTACATAGTTGTCACAGCAAGGAGAACATCCCAAATGCCACTAAAATTGATTATCCCAAAATTGAAATTCTAGACATATGCAAAAATTAAATTGAACTGGAATATAATTAAAAGTTTAATGCTTATTCTTCAAAAACACAGTTTTATTTATTATTTTTCCAGTGCTTAATACATTCCATATTATTGTCAATGTACTGTAAGCAGACAACACAAGATTGGTTCATTTGTGATCAGAATGATCTTTTATATATATATATATATATATATATAAATACAAAAGGCCAGAATAAAGTATTAAAGCTTTACCAATGTCCTGAAGTCTCAGATATTTAAATTTTCTTAGGTTTATGTGCATATTTTGCAAAATGATTTTGTTTCAGATTATGGACAAACAATTAAAATTATAAAGCTTTCCTGAACAGGTTTTAATTAAAAACAGGGAGTGGCAAGGTGAAGACTCTTCCAGAATTAAGGAGGGATGTTAATTACATACAGATAAATACTTCCTGAGATGTTCCTACAGATTATAGGAAGACTAATTTAAAAAATAAACATGCTTTCATTGGCCCTGCAGTGATGAATTCAGTACTGTTCTCCAGGACAGATGACACAGGAGCCTAAACGTTGAACATGCGCTTCCTCGAAAAAGATGACAGCAAGAGGTTGATGCTTCTGTAGGTGAAATTGATTTATTGTCTTTCTAGACAATGCCTTTGGCAGTAAAAATATCTACCTAAATCATAAATATTTTGAAGATATAGAAGTTGAATGAGAAGTGAATTAGTCTTTTATTATTTAACATATAAAAATTTTCTTCCATCATGAAACAAAACAATGCAACAGGACATAACTAGTTCAGGATTCTTAACAATTTTTGAGCACTGTCTTTAGGAATAGCAAAGCCAGAAGTCTGTGAAAGAAAGTTTTTAAGAATGAGGTCCACAAATATCATTATACATTTTTTTCAGAATCTAATTTTCCACAATATTTGTATTCTGTATCCCTGTGTCTCTAACTGATATGATTAAGATAAAAAAATATGTTTTTACAAGTTCCCTTAAATCTCCACTGGAACATCCTGTCTTGTTACCATTACTTTGTTATTACTTCAGCCTCATTTATTTTCAGACAATCCAATAAACAACACGTAAGCAAAAAGAAGGAAAAGAAAAAAAAAGATAAGACTGATCTTGTTTCTTCTTTGGTTAACAAGCTACTGCAGTAGTATCTCCTAAAAGTATCTGGCTAAAAGTCTGATGTCATGGTTTAACAGTAGTGGCCATCAGCTCAGTCCCACACAACCTCTCATCCACTCCCTGCTATAATGGGACAGGGGAGAGAATCAGAAGCATAAAAGTGAGAAAAATCTCGTGTTGAAATAAAGATATTTTAATAGGCAAAGGAAAAGCCACACATGCAAGCAAAGCAAAATAAAGAATTCATTCACTTTCTCTCATGGACAGGCATTTCCAGAAAGCTGGGCTCCATCACATGTAACAGTGACTTGGGAAGACAAATGCCATCACTCCAAGTGTCCTTCCTTTCCCAGCTTTTATTGCTGGGCATGGTGTCAGATGATATTGAATATCCCTTTGGTCAGTTGGAATCAGCTGTTCCTTCCGTGTTGCCTCCGAGCTTCTTGTGCACCCCCAGCCTAAGCCTACTTGCTGACAAGGGACAGTGAGAAGCAGAAAAGGCCTTGACTCTGTGTAAGCATCGAACAACAATAGCGAACATCTCTATATTATCAATGCTGTTTTCATCACCAATTGAAAACATAACACTATAAATGCAACTAGGAAAAACTTAAAGGTATCCCAGCCCAAAATACCACAGCTAGCCACCTGTGCTGATATGACTACAAATCTTTTGAACAGGCCGAGTTACTCCCAATAAATACATTTATAGGATCCAATTACTACATTTAGTAGACACAATTTTCCTCCTTGTATTCCTAACTATTTATTTTTTGCCCTATTTCCTAGGCTACATCAGCCTGGGAAGATTCCAGAAGACATGTTGATAATTATTTTATGAACCTATCAATGGTGCTTTAATAAGTAAAGCACATTCAAGACCCTTCAGCAGCAGCTGATCTAAGTTGCTGTCATTTCCTCCTGGGTGCAGCTGGGGTGGGATAACTGCTGATGCTGTTGTGAAAACAGCTGCACAAGCTATTCAGCCAACTGGAACTGACTGACAGCAAGCTGCTAAATACAAGCTGCTGCTTATTTGCAACAACAGCATCCTGCCAGAGAGCACTGTTATTTGCTGCTATAGTGGCTTGAAAGTGGTGCCAGGTAGGAATTTCTAAGGGTTTAATCCTAGGTCCCATTTCCAGCTGGCATTCTGTTACAATCTCAAGATTACTAAAGGCCAAAAGACTAGTTGAGGAATTTGGGATATGATCCTACAATGATGAATGTGAAATGAAGAAGCTTTTCTTTTGCGTCTCTAGTGGTAAGAGCCAGTTGGCTGTATGGATATAGCCACTGAGAAATATACAATAGTTAATGTATTAGGCTTTTTGGAGTAGGGTGTTCTGTGCAGATAAATATAAACTATTTTGAGATTCAATATCTATAAATCATAGAGAGGTTAGACAGATAATTTTGTTTTGAAGACAAAATTCATAGACTGAAAATGTGCCCTCATATTGCGCTAGTTTGGCTAGTGTGCTGGAATAAAGCCTAAAACATTAACAGAAGGTATTCATATAATCAGTATAAATAAAGAATGGAGTCTCATAAATGAGCAGGATCATAGAGACAAGTCCTTCCTGAAGCAGGATATTTATTTTATATTAAAAAGGCAGTAATTTTATAGGTTAAATATCTACTTTTCCTCCGCTCCAGCTTTCTTTTAAATTCAGGAAAAATATTGGAAATTCAGTTTGGCCTTGTTTTTGTATTTTTTTTTTTTTTTAGGGATAAGGTTGTTGACGGACTAGATTTCTTATGTGTTGAAAACTTTATGTGCTAGGGTTACATACAGCAGAGGAAGATGATATGCAATAGTCCTTTCCAGGACAAAAATGAGTTCCTCATAAGGGTTCTTTTTTATGGATGTGACACCTTAATGACAAGAAATGGAGCAACATAAAATTTTTATTTATGTCATGTCCTATTTCACCTGTATGAAGCAAAAATATCTTGAAGAGCACAGAGTAGTTTAAAGGAAGTTTTAGAATTACTTGGAAAACTGTGCATGAAACTGTTCAGAGAAATAGATCCAGCATGTTGCCTTTGGGGCTCATTTTTGAAGGACCAAAAAGGGATCTCCTGCATTATACTTGTAAGGCTACAGCAGAATACAGACAAAAACTTACCTGAACATTTGATTTATTCTTTTTTATAACTCCATCCGTTACCATAAGAAAACTTAAAAACTCCCAAGGGATCTTTGCAAGAGTGATAGAGAGGTTAAGGAGAAAGAAAGTTTAATTTCCATACTCTAAATCTCACTTTTAAAAAAGATTTTTTCTTTTTCTCTGGGGAAACCGGTGTGATCTTGAATAGGAGAACAGGGTTTTTTTAAAAGCTCCCACTTAGATATTCAGCTACTGGAAGAATAGGAGATGTGAGGAAGCTAGAAACAGGATACAGCAGTGTGATAGCAGTTTGGATTCACTTTCATGGAACCATGTGCAAAAAATCCAGACGCCATTTACCACATTCCAGAAACAATCAGAATTATTATTTTTCTTTATTTTCAGTTGTTTTCCTTTGCAGATATTTTGGATTTTTTTTGGTATGAAATATTAAACCATGCTCTGGATGTCTTTGGGAAAGGTGAAAGAAATCTAGCTGTATAATATGAAGCACACTGTCTGGACTTCAGGCAGTTGTACAGAAGAAACATTACAGCAAGGTCAATAAAGTACATACAGAAGTGACAAATAGGTTTTGAATATTACTGTATAGCTGTTCTGAAGTTATTTGAAAAATGTTTTGCTCTGATACTTGTTTCCTCTCTAATGCTATATAGTTAAGGCAAGAATGTTAAGAAGAAATGGGAATGTGTATTTTTGCAAGTAAGAGTACTGAGACAAGTATTCTTCAGTGGGTGAAGATGACCTTTTTTTTCTAATTATTACTACTTTTTAAAGAGACGTTTCCAGATTTTCAGGTGAAGCTTCTTAAGTGCTTCACCTGAAGCTTAGATTCAAGAGCTGTCTTTATAACTATTTCATCATCTTAACTTTATCTGTATCTCTTTAGTTTAATTGGAGTAGTTTCACTTAACATATTAAGTCCTCGTAAATAATTTTCTTCGAAGAATTTCTGCACATAGCCAGCTAATACAGGCATTTCAATTTCCCTTCTTCTTAATTATTTGCTTTTTATGTTTACAAAATTGTGAGTCTAGATGGAGTCTATTAAGGTCAATATCTTTATAAAGAAAAGACAGAGGTTCATTGGGCTCAGTCATTTATGCTGAAACATTTCAAGTAAAAGTTGAAAACTCTCCAAAAATATCTGACAGTCTCTCACTTGGGTAGTTTTTGTTCTCAGGAACAAAAGCTTTTGATAGTTCTCAGTGTTTGTTCAAAAAGATAAAAATTGTTTGCTAAATTGCCTTCTGGAAACTGAAGGCAGACTTCAGACATATTCTTTTTCATGTGGTGGAAAAAACCTACCAATATTTTAAAAAGAGAAGTCACAAAAGTGAAATTGAAAATTCAGAAAAACTTGTTTAATATCATACTATCTGGGTAAGTTGCCACAGGACAATGAGTCTCTAAAACAGTTTGCTCCATTTTAAAACTAGATGACAGGTGCTATAGAAGGAATTTAGACTCCTTTTTCTAAAGAAATGCGTCTTTGCAACTACAAGAAGTAACTGGGAACTCTTCTGTGGCGCACACGCGCAATATATTCTATTATATGAATGTTCCTAAAAGAAATATGACTTTCAGTTTCTGAGAAAAAACTTTTAATTGATAAAGGCCCATCTTAGCCACAACACACATTAAAAAGCATCTATAACTTACTTTGAGAATGTCCATGTGGGACTCCATAGAGATTTTAAAATCCCTTAAAGGTCAAAACACCAAAACATTCCAAACAAATCTTTTAAAAATAAAGTTAATAGAAAGGGCATTTAGCAGCATGTGAAAACTCCTAAAATTTTAAGTTAATTAGGAAAGGAAAGCTTTCTCTTAACAGACTTTTCTTCTTCTTTTGTTTTCACAGTTCTACAATTTCCATAACATTCTCTCTGATTTCTAGAAATTATCAATGCTGATTTCAAATATATATATTGCCAATGTGTGACTTAATAAATCAGAATTAATATAATCTGAATTTTATAAGCTTCTACCACTGCCTATACTTACACACACACCATGTTGTCACCAATATTATACAAAACATATACAAACTAATTTATCCTTATGATCTCACATCCACTGTTAGCTATCTTTGAAACTGGAATTCAAAATTCAAAATGTGGGATATAAGGAAGAAATTAAATCAGAGTAAGCCCAGGAAACCAGACTTAAATCACTGTAGTTTTTTTCTGACTTTAGCTCTTATAAATTGCCCTACTTTATGCGTCAAAAAGTAATGCTTGTTGCTTACCCTCCCACAAATGATTTTTATATGCAGTATCTATCATACCACTAGCAAGCTAATCTTATTTAAAGTACAGTAAATAGAACTCAAAGGCACAATGCAATGAAGTGCTAGGTTGGCATAATGCCAATTCAATTTGCCTGCTCTAAAACTATTTCATTATTATGTGCATTTTTTCAGTCAAGAATCTTAATTATAGATAGAAAACATGAAAAATTACATAGTAAATCTATAGTTAGAGACTTTTGACCAGGGTTAATCTCAAATGGCTTTATATACAGAAGATGTATATACATATACAAACGTATATTAATATATACATCAAATACAGAAATATCTGTGTAGTTCAGCTGAAACCAATAGGAGTCCTAAATGAATGTTCACTTTTAAGCTTTGAAGTCTGTTTCCTGTGGGCATAGGTTTGTATGATGCTGGTTTGGTTTGGACTTAAAATTCTTCTTTGCCTACAGTTTGGTTCTGTTGTTCTCCTTTTGTGTCCCCGTTCTCTATGATCTCAATGAAGTGTTTGCAAAGCAATGCTTTAAATGTTGATCCTTAAGGTCTCTCTTGGAAGCTATACTTATTCAGTGTCTAGTGGTCGCTGGATCACTTTTGTCTTCCTTCCTTGCTTGACCCCTCCATCCTATTCCCTGCCAGTCCTAACGCTTTAACACTGAGACCACTCCAAATCCACTGTTTGCCTCTGCAGATCCCTAGTCACAAGTTCCAATAGTCACCAGCAAATGAAGAAATAACATTGGAGTAAACCTTATGGAGACCCTTCTTGTAACATCTATTACAAGTCTAGTTGTAATGTATAAGTGCATCTCAAAATGAGATAAGCTGAAGCTAACCCTTCAAACACAAGGTTATTTTTAATCTGGCCCTTCAGAAATCAAATCTATACTACGCACCCACAAAGAATTATAATGAGATAATGGTTGGAAAAGTGTGAGGACAGAAACAAGCAGCAGTGGGAGCGATTTAGTGAATGAGGAAGGTCAGGAACCTCTTTGCAATGCTTAAAGTCATTGAAACTTATGAAATTAGAACATTGGTCACTGACATATTATGATCACTGTTTTGACTGAAACTGATCCCTTGCCCGAAAAACACCCCAAACAAAACAAAACTAAAGAGAATCACCACCACGCTCCACTTGGATCCTCTTGGAACATGCATATTTTTAAGACATGATCATGTCTCTTATCCTACATGATATTGCTCCTGTTCAAGTAACTTTGTTCAAGTATCTTTGACATAAAAAAAATATTTCTTTTCCAACATATATGAAAAATAACTAGAATTTTGTGAGATGTCAGGATAAATATTCATGCTCCAAGCACATAAAAAGATTTACTGGGAGGATTATTACCAGTCAGGAAAGAAAATTCAGCATCTGCTTCTCCCTGGAAACAGCCTTGTTGCTAAATCCCCATTACCAACCGAATATGGTGGCACTTGTGACACCAGAAACAATAACTGATGACAGACCTACCAATGACTTTGTTAACAATGGAATGATAACTCCATGTTTTTCCTTTCTGGATTTCATGCTTTTTCAGACTGATATTTTTCCTCTTGAATCTTTAAGCTTCTGCTTAGGAACAAATAAAACAGAATAGACTATTTTAGTTGCAAGGCACCTACAGTGATCATCTACTCCAACTACTTGATCAATTCAGGGCTGACCAAAAGTTAGAATATATTGTTAAGGACATTATCCAAAGGCCTCTTAAACACTGGCTTTGGGCATTGACCACCTGTCTAGGAAGCCTGTTTCAGTGTTTGACCACCTTCTCCATTAAAAAATGTTCTCTAATATCCAGTCTGAACCTCCCTGGAATAGCTGTGAACCATTCCTGTGCATCCTGTCTCTGGGTCTCAGGGAGAGGAGATTAGGACCTCCTTCTCCACTTCCCCTCCTCAGGAAGATCTAGAGGGCAAAGAGGTCACCCCTCAGCCTCCTTTTCTCCAAACTAGACAAATCCAGAGTTGTCAACCAGTCCCTACAAGACATGCCTTCCAGCCCTTTCACCAGCTTTGTTGCCCTCCTCTGGATGCATAAAAGGACCTTCACATCATTCTCAAGTTTAGAGGCCCAGAACTAAATATAGTTCTCCATGTGAGGCTGCACCAGTGCTGAGTACAACAGAATAATCACTTCTTTTAACTGGCTGGTGATGTCGTGTTTGATGCACATTTCCTCCTAAGCTGTACGTTCATCTCAACTTTTATGTTTCTTATGCCTGTACAGACATTTTTACAGCTCATTCTCACACCTTAGCAATTTTATTGGAGGTCTGAGCCAAGATTACACAGCTGCACCATATCAATGCAAGATTTTAGATCCTTACAACAGGAATAGCTAAATTTCTAAGGGCCAAAAAAGGTTGTATTGGAGGTTGTGGAGAAAAAATGCTACATATATAACTTGGCTTTGAACAAGGAAGATTATCCAAAACCTCACTTATTATTTTACATATCAGTTGATGGATACATTTCCTCCACAGAGAATCTTGGAAAAGACAAGTAGAAAATATAGAAACTTATTTTAGGATTTTTTTAATGCTAGAAGGCAGTGCATCTTTTTTCTTTTTCTTGTAGTAGAACATAAGTTTAATATTGTCTGTGTCTAAAAAATACGAGAGAAACATGAAAGATCAGTATGATGATGTCTTGATATATACTATATATGTCATTTAGAAAGACAAACCATCCAAAACACCCCAAACATTTACAACTTTCCTCTGACTAATTTATAAACAATACTCCTGAAAACCTGAAAGAAAGGGAAAGGGAAAGGGAAAGGGAAAGGGGAAAGGAAAGGGAAAGGGGAAAGGAAAGGAAAGGAAAGGGAAAAGGAAAATATTCAAGGAAAAAATAGAAGAAGAAAAGAACAGGATGCTAGCATTGTCACAAAACCATCATCAGAAAAACTAGTGCATTTTTCTAATTTTGTTATTCCTTGCCTGGGAAGACTGACTTTGGTAATTTTTTTTCAAAACTATTTAAAAAAGGTTGTGATAAAGTTTGGGTTTGTGTATAAAACTACATTTCCCAATGGCAATATTCTTTTTATTTTCTTATCTAGTTTACGTAGGGTGACTTAGCTGAATTAATATTTTAAGATTATGAAATAACTTCTTGTCAAAGCTGTTGTAAATTCTGTACTTTTAGCAGTTTATCAGTCTGAAATAGTTTGGAAGTCTTGGTGTTTGCACTAGAAATGTTAGAGAGAAGTGATGTATAATATAATTGCTCAAATATGTATGTTGATTTCTATTGCTGAGTAATCTACTTGACTTTGAAAAAAAAGTCACTCAGAGCTCCGTTACCCTTTTTCAAAATTTTAGCTGGGATGAAGGTGAAAAGTTGAAAATCCTCTTGATATACCTACAACATTGTTTTGAAGGTTAAGTCTATATAATGGGAAATTGAGATTTTAGCATGGATTCATATAAAGTTCTTAAGGGAAAGATCTACTTACATGTATGACAAGCAAAACAAGTGTACCCATGCATCCTGGATAGTTTGTATTCTGGCTTCTAAGCAAACCTCCCCTTGCACATATTTATGGAGCAGCATTTCACCATTTCCCAGGAGTAAGTTAATGACTGTAACTGCAATATTGAAACAGAAAGAATATCAATAACTGTTCCAGAATCCACATATATTTTGTGGTTGAAAAGACAGCAGAGGGTTGAATAAATGTCATTCATAATGTGTCAAGTCAGATTGAACAAAAGTAGCTTACTAAAATTTGCCTATAACCATACTGGTCTTTCATTTCTTTGTATTAGAATTTGAAGGTTTTTCATTCTGTTTTGCTTTCACCCCTCTTCCATCTCTTTCTATGATTTCAGATCATCTAATTCCTTCAAGCCTCTGTCATTGCTTTCAAATTTATCTTGAGTTGTTTTCTTCCTGCATTGGTTACCTCTGAATTGCAGGAGATTTTCTATCAGCTTACCCTCTTTACTGAAACATTGCCACAGGAGGTAAACTGTTCAGAAAGAACTCGTGGCACCAGTTCAGTGTGTTTCTTAATCAAATTTTCCTTAAACACCAATATACTCTACAAATTGCCATCCAAAATATCATCTATCCCATAAATGTCTATCTTGACCACCACTGTAATGGCACCTGTAAAGCCTCTTACAGTTCGTTTAAGATAGACATTAAGAATTAACATTCACAATGGCAGTCTTTACACCCAGCTAAAGATTAACTAATTGGGAAAAGCAATTGCTTTAAAAGTAAATCTTTTTGATGATAGGGTCAGAGAATTAGCACAGTCATTGTTTTATCTAATGTTGGAATTGGTGACCTCAAACAAAATGTGTAGTAAACTAACAAGTGAAGGGAGCCTGGAAGTGGTTTTCAAGTATCAATATCCTTATAGCAAAAGGTGTACTAGTGATGAAAAATGAAAGGCTTGTCAAAAGTGATAAAAATAACTGTATCCAATTTGCATATCGGGATGCTTTTCAAAAAAATAGTAACTGAAGACCAGACAGGTTTTTTCAAGTAGATATACATATCCCTTCCAAAATTATCAGGAATAAGACAACAGGACAGTAAAATTCAAATCCAGAAATGTAACATGGGGGAAAAAACCCTTGATGTAAGTGCTTCATGTAGTGGAACTCCTGAATCTCTCTTTCTTTTTTTTTTTTTTTTATTCTCTAGGACCAAAACGAGAAACTTTTTGGAATCTTCACATGTTCACTACAACTACTTTAAATTAAGGATGACTGAAAACAAAGATGTTCACAACTACCATGACTAGGAAAAAAACCAACACATTTCTTCATTGGGTGCTGATCCAGACTTAGGTAGAAATAGTTGTGATCTTGATTCTGTACCCATACTACTGATAGGTTTATTCTAATTTAAAATAAAGGCATCCTAGAACCTCCAGGTCTGCCACTCATAATTATGAGATGCTGCGCTGGATGCTAGTTCCACAATGTTCATTGTCTTTTTTTCCTTCTCTATAACTCTTCATTCCATGTGCCAACAGCAGAAGGAGCTATGGAACTTCTCCCACAGTTTCCCAGCACATGTTAGTGATATTGTTGGTGATATAGTTGGTGATATAGTTCTCCTACTTAACGTGGGACAGCGCAGATGAGTGACTTAAGTAGAAAACTGATACAGAAAACGTAGATAACAGCTGCATCATAAACTCCCATCTCTTACCACCAACATTCAAAGTTACTACCAACATTCAGGCCAACACTAAGATATTGTGGATAGAATTGGCTACCTATTTTTGTACCAACTGGTATTGACTAGGTATCTATAGAACATAGATGGTATTGATTAAGTTATTTCATTGACATTTATTATCAAAAAACATGTATAAAATTATGAATTACAAAGACATTATGACAAGATGATTGTCTAGGAATTTAGCACATAAATCCTCAGTTTAATGAAGATCTGATCTTAATATGATTTTCTTCTCTGATTTTTCTTGCCTGTGTGCACTTTCTACAGTTCCGTCTTCTTCATCTTCAATTCTATATGAATCATTATAGGTGTTATTATGTATATTCAGACAGCATTCCAATATATGTAAATTAATTATTTTGAAGTGGGACAAGGACTAAAGGCAAGTAACTAGTCTTTTTAGACCAAAAGTCAAACTTCTGATGTCTTTTATCTCCTCAGATTTCTAGAACTATTTTTAAGTAAATTGTTTTACATATGACTGTGTAAACATACAATTGTGGGAGGGTGGTGGTGGTTAGGGGGACAGACAGGACACTTGATAATAAACAAGATCCAGTAAAGTAAATTTGGTTTTTTATAGAATCATTTCAGTTGGATAGGTCCTGTAAGATCATTGAGTACAATGGTAATCATAATGTTGCCACTGCCAAGTCCACCAATTTTTATAATGGTGCTTCTCAAATTAATGAATGAATGTACTCTTATCTGTTCTAAAAACAACTAGAAACTTTTGAACTTCCTTTAAATAATCAAGGTGTTTATAATCAAAGGTCAGGAAACTTGATGTAGCAGAGAGCTCAAACAAGGCCGTTTATCTAAGTACAATGTGAATTGTGTTGATGTGATGTGGTGTTCTTATCACAACATCAATCATTTTGGAGAACCTGAACTACCATATACTTAATTTTTTGCACTTCTGAGAGTAGATGCCATATTAGAATTTATTAAGGATTTATCAGGAAAAAAAAAAAAGAACTTTCCTCTTGGTTAAAAAGTTTTAACTTATGATATTTAGATATCTTTTAAAATGCAAACCATGAGAAAAAAAGTGCTAATGATAAAAGTAAATTGAATGAAGGTTAGAGAAAGAGCATTTTTACATGTGTACATATCAGGATAGAGTTTTCTGGCAGCTCAAAAAGGAAGAATAGAAAAGAAAACTTCATTTAAATCTGGAATATAACATATTGACTGTAAAGCTATAATTCAATAAAATTGAAATAAAAAGTGGAGTTAAATGTGTCTGCCATTTTCATGTCTCACAAAAGCTTCCCCAAATCTCAAATTGCATGCAAAATCTATCATTCAAATATTAACAAAAATTATAATTTCTCCAGGTTTACTAGGCAGAATGAACAGAAAATGTAAAATATATATACTTGAATGTGGTACTGGTTGATGACAGTGAAGAAGAATAAAATTATTTGCAGTTGGATATTGCTTGAGCGACTTTGAGAGATGAATAATGTGACATCTGCTCTTGTCAAAGGAGGCTCTGGTCTCTTCTGCCCTTCAATTCCACTTTGAATGCAAATTAAAAAGTGAAGTCTTCCTAAAAATCTCTCCCAAAAATACTAAATTAAATTCTGGCAGTCAGAAATCTCATAGAATTTATTGTCAAAGATTTGTTACTGACTTTATTTCTGAGTGTTGTTTAATTTTGTTATTAGAATTTTTCCAGTTAAAGCAGATAAGCCCAAATAAAGGGTAAAACCCAGAAGAGTCAAGACAAGGCGTAAAACTAGAGATTTTTTTTTTTTTGTTATATGACTGAAAAGAAATATAAACAAATAAGAGTCGCAGACCATTGGCTTGCTTTCTTAGAGACGGGGCAGCAAATTGGATTGTAATATAAGAAGAATTAGATTATTTGATGGTCAAAAATGAGGACTGGCCTGAAAATAAAGGTTTCAAGATTCTAAATTAAGAACTGAATCGTAGTTCAAGACAAATTAGAAACCCGGTTACAAGTTACAGGTTCTGATTAGACATCATGAATTCTGGACTAGAAATTAATGGCAATGTTAGAAGTAAATTGAAGGTGATTAAACTGTCTAACACTATTCATTGCTTGTAGTTTGACGATGAATTTTAGCATGATTCAGACAGGGGAACCAAAAGAAAAACAAAAGGCTATTTCAGTTTCAAGGTAAGTCAGATACGGGGTTGAAAAATTAAAAGAAAATCATGACAAGCTAAAAAAGCTGAAAACAAGAGCAACCATGTAGCAATAAATCCTGCATTGTTTTATTACGTTGATTAATGCCGGAATCATTTATATTCACCATTATGATCAAGTAAAGATGAAATTTCAGTAAATCAAAAAATAAAGGTTTAGGAGGTTATAAAAGATTCAGTCAAACTTTTTTTTTTTTGAAGATATGTTATTCTTCTACCAGACTGTCTGACAAATCTTAGTTTAACATTGACTCATGAATGGTAAAAGCAATTTAAAGCTGATTTTCAAGTAATGTTTCAGTGGATATGCCAGTTCAATTCCCCCACACAGTGAGACTTACTACCTGTTCAAAGAATGTGAAAAGAGAAAAAGAGTCAAGGTTTCCATAGTAACCTTTACTAGTTCAAAGTAAAATTGCATAAAATGAAATCATTATCACTCAGCAACTAAGGAAGACAGCTCAGTTGATGAAGATGCCAAGTTGTAAATGACTAGTGGTGAGTAGCAATTTTTTTCCTACCTTTAGTATTACTATGCCTTTTATGAAAAAAACCCAAAAAATATAACAACCCAAAAGTTAAACTCGATGTATCTGTTGTGTTTAACAATTCTGAAAACTGATTTTTAATTCAGAAGCAATGTAAGTATGTCTTGTGACTTAGATAGAATACATGTTGGTATCCATGGTAACCCAGGAGTTCCTAAAGATCACACTGTTCATTTTCCAGAAATATGAGCATATTGTTTGTCTCCTGGCAGACTGGAAAATGTCCTGTTACTATATGGCTTGAAAACAAAGTCAAAATGGCTAATAGAGCTTTCATTTCTCTTGTGCTGCAGTAAACATAGATATATAGATTTTTATTCACACAAGATAATAGTAGTATAAAATAAATTGAAAGGTCTTTTAAACAATTAATTTCTGAAAGCCTTCTAAAAGAATAAACTGACACATTGAACAAAAATGCCTTCTCAGAATCAATAGAAGAAAGCAAATCCTTGAAAACAAACAATCTTTTTGAGACTTTTTCCTTCCCTCTCACCACCTGACTGAAACTAGACAATCAGTTCAATGTTGTTGATCCCTAAGGGGTTTTAGTCTGTTACTTACTGTAAGTGGTAATGTATCAGAACAGTTATTTATTAAGTTTTTTCTTTATACAGATAATATAATACAAGGAAATGTAAAAGAAATATATTTCGAGTATGAGGAGGGGGAGGGGTTTACTGCTTTGGTCTTTTTGGTTTGTTTTTTTTTCCCCCTGAATGTATATTTATTGAGAATGAAAGGAAGAATTTTGTGTGTTTTCTTTTATTTCTATATCTTACTTTTCACACTCCTATTATTAAAATATCTGTGCTGTCAAAGAGATAGAGCTCTTCAGTCACTTGAAACCTAGGAAAACACAATCATATACCTAGTGCCCATTTGCTAATCTTCTTTGGGCTATTTAGTGAATAACCTAAAACGTAAGACAATAATACCAAAAAAAACCCAAACAGGCTATAAATAAATTCACTATTGTTAGACTGATTCTGCTGTAGTCTCTACTGTGATAGAAACTAGTGTCCAACATGTTTCTGAGGAAAATGTGGAGAGTTCTCTGTCTCTATTCTGTGGTCTGGATGTATTAAAAACCTTTGGAAGCTGGTACATTTTTATAGCCTCCAGCAGTGTATGATTAGGATTTCTAAGAACCCTGACACTAATATAGATAAGAGATTTTCAGTGTATTTTGCTTCTGGTATGAGATTTGAAGTAAATTCCAGTCATCATACCTGAAGAAGAAATTTCTGTTTTAGACATCCCTGCTTGGATAGAAATAGGTTTTGACTAGTGCCTGGGCAGTATTACTAAGCTGCGTGTTAGGATGTGTCTTCAGACAGATGCAGTCTCGACCTTTACAAACCAAATTGTCTCCAGGGTGGAAGTCGAGGGATTATATAAATCTGATGCTCTGTTCAAGCTAACAGAATGGTGCTCCAAGCTTCTCCAAGCTCTTGTAGGCCATAACATGGCACTGCATTGCAGTAGCACTATGTCCGCTGGTAGCACCACCTCAGGCTCAGTCTCATTCATGCATTCAGTTGACTTGCTGGGCTAGAAACTGAAAGCTCAAAAATAACATATACGAGATTTTGCGTGAAATTCCTGTGGAATGATTTTGGTAACAGCGTATAGGTTTAGAATGGAAAGATAAAAGAAAGATGACTTAAATGATATACACACATTTTTGGACTATCATTGTCTTCCTATATGCTTTAGTTTTTTTAAGTGGGTTAGTTTATATACAGAAGATGTATCTATTTATTCACACATCAGTTGCTTCATTTCTTATGTGAACGTAACAGAAGAGTAAAACAAAAATAAATAACTAGCAATTCCGAAAAAAAAAATAAGCTTTTTTTCCTCTCAGTCATGGATCCTTGGTGGTTTCAAACCATTTGTATTTTCTGTCCATTCCCAGTTATTCTCCCACTATAGTAAATTCTTAAAGGAATAGTAAAACCTCCACTTCTGTTGATTTGTGCTACTTAAAACATTTTTTTTTCATAACATTCTTAAAGACCTCTCAAAAATTATTCAGCTAGATTACATCATACAAATTTCAGAAAAAAAAAAATGCCAAAAGATTCTTTTAAAAGAATTTTGGAAAAAAAATTATTGAGATGAAAACCTACATTTGGTAGGAAATTCAAGTGCCACTTTGTAACAATTTGTTATAGATTTTCTAAAGAGAGAATGTATAAATGCAGTTGAAATAATTGGAACCAACTAAGAATTTAGCTTTGTCAATATTTTATATAAGAACTTTTACAGAAATCATATTAAGGAATATGAAAGTTCAGTCCAGGTAAATTCACCAGCAGAAATGAATGTATAGAAAACAAAATGAAAAGTGAAATTGTATACTGATGTAGATCATTCAAGATTGAAAAGTCTATTTTACAAACAATTTGCATCAAGACCTTATAACAAAGGAAAAGCTGAAGAAAAATTGTAAGCCATCCATATAGTACATAAACACTTGTTCCTGTGCTGAACACTACTGAGTCTTCAGTGCCTCCTCTTACATGGATTTAGCTACTGAGTTGCCCTCCTCAAATACAGCTCTACAAATTTTGACTCAAACACGGCAGTATCAAGTCCTTGTTCCTTATCATTCAGCACTGATTCACCTGTATTTCTATGCATTTATTATTTTATAGCTTTCCCCTCCACTCTAAAAATTACCAGTCGGCATGATTCCTTTCCTCCTTTTTCCTCACAAGTATATCTGTTCCTGTTGCCCTTCTGAGAAGCGTATGTGTTTCATGCTTTCCTTAAACTCTTCAAGGCCTGTTTTTTCACTAGTGTCTTACATTATCTTGGTACCATTCAGATTAAAAATAATTCACATTTCTTGCAAGAACATAGCAAGAGCATAGCTAATACAGCTAGCTAACCTTATCCCCTAATGTGTTTTACTTACAGGTAATTTGTCTCAATGGCATTTACTTACATGGAGTTGCTACTTTAGCTAATAACCACAGGAGAGGAAACAAATTATTATCTGTAACCTGGAATCATTTCTCCAAATGATGTCTCATTCAGACCGAAAACAAGATCAAGCTCACCCATTTTTACATGTACATATCTAAGCTAATGAAATTTGGCTTCCTTTAAATGAAGAGAGAATAAAGTTCACAAAGGCATAATTCATCTAATTTATTTTAAATTTCCTTTATATAGCCACATATGCTTAGAAGGAGTCTATAATAATAATTCAGATATACTAATAATTCAGATTACTTGATTCCTTTGCCTGCACTTAGACATCTAGTGTTCTTTGAGATGACCTGGGCTAGCCTGTATGTACGTAACACAGTCTTCTTGAAAGGCATAGGTCTCTGTGGGTCCCCTGTAGTGTCTGCTAGTCCTCTGATGATGTTCCTTACACCTTAGAATATCTAAGAATGTCTCAGATAATTTTAACTGATTTGAAATTTAGGGTATATAAATTTTAATGTCAGTGTGTGAGGCAGGGGCCAAATTTTAGTAAATCCAAACGTTAGCACTCAATCTTATAAGTATTAAGGCTTATGATAACCTGCCTTGCTTTGAGCTACCACTCAAGGAAGGTACAGGTCCTCCATAGGCCCTTTGTAATAGCTTTCAGCAGCTATCTTTAAGTCTTCTTAAATAAAACTAGATGCCTCTGTATAGCTAACTGAAGAAGTCTTTAGGTTTAGAAGCTGCCATTATATCTAACAGAGAACTAGGATTTAGTTCTGTTGTCTAAAGTAGCTAACTAACAGTGCTTGAAATTCCCCAGGTTATCCTAGCTTATGTCCAGTCATCACTTTAGAACAGCACGTATCTCATTTATATCCCATGTACAGCCTCACGTAGATCTCTACCATTTTAGTACAACACAATTATATAATTATCTAAAATTTCACTCCTATTCAATATGTTCAGTGTTGTCAGAAGAGTTACTCAAATCAAAAGATGCTTCCAGTTAACCAGATGTGGGCACTGATTTCTATGTCTTCCCTAGGGTATTGAGCATACTATTGAATGGTAACCTGCACTGTTTTACCCAGTGTCGTGGTTTAAGACCCCCAAAAATCCAACTTCCGAGTCCAAACCCCCCTCCCACAACTCACCCCAGTGTGAGAGGGGTTTTCCAGACATAACACAAGACTCAATATGGGGGGAGGGGAATTATATTACAATTATTACACAAATAAATATTATAATATATTATATACACAGTCTTAACTATCTCTCCTATGGTAAACCAATATTTACATTGGATCAAGTCTCTTCTCCCTCCAGTAAAAGTCCAGAAGGGAAGAAGGAAAGATCCTTTCCATTTTCAGGGCAGCAGTGTCTCTCCTCTTCAGTGCAGCAGTCGTAGCTGAAGTTGTTGTAGCTGGATCTCTCTCCTTTACACACAAGGAGGTCTCCTCTCACCCCTCTCAGCCCTTCGGCTCCAAGCAAAGGTCTCTCTCCTGTGGACTGCAATAGCAGGGACAGGCTCACCTCACCATGGTCACATCACGAAGTGCAGGGCATCTTCGTGAAAGTCCCTTCCTCAGGAGATTCAAGCTCTCCCTGAGTCAGAACATTTAGGGTAGTTCTCAGTTCAGTCTTTGCTCCAAGCATCCTACCAGAGCTCTTTTGCTCTGTCTCGAACTACCAGCATGGAGGTGGGGGGGCAAGGCCACCTCCT
The DNA here is from genome assembly GCF_003945595.2 of Pipra filicauda. Taxonomy (NCBI): domain Eukaryota; kingdom Metazoa; phylum Chordata; class Aves; order Passeriformes; family Pipridae; genus Pipra; species Pipra filicauda. The sequence continues at coordinate 2,404,785 of NW_024105175.1, forward strand.
CTGCATTCCATCCGGCCGTCCCAGTCCAGCTTCCAGGACGTCTCTGAGCTTCTCAGCTCCTCTCTCCGGTGCATACTGCATCTTAGGACTCCCATCAAGTAGAAGTCCACCCCCTCCTCCCAGGAGGGGTTTCAAAGGGGTTTTGGGGAGATTTAATTCAGTCTTACCCCAAAAGTGTCTTTGTTGAACTTAGTCCTCTCTCTCTCCCTCCGTCAGACATCTCTGTGTCTCTCTGCTTAGCTGCATGCCGTCTTTGCTGCTTCTTATCTCTTTTTGGCTCTCAGTATACTTTCAGTATCTCTGGCTGTCCACTCACAGCAAGGAAACTTCCCCCAGCTCTCAGCTACAGTACTTGGCCCAGTTTAACACTGTTCCAAGTTCCTGCAGCCCCCAGTCGGGGGCTGGGGGGGCCTAGCCCCCGGGGGGGCCTAGCCCCCAGCGGGGCTCCTAGCTCTTCTCCCCTTGTGGCCTAAAACATGGCTACTACCCCTCCAACTACCTCATCATCCTTCTTTTCCAGTCTGATGTGATATGTTTAAATTTTGCAGGGGTGCTGATTGGGTCAACATCAAGAGACACCACCCCCTAGGGGGTTACCATTTTTTTTAACTCCGGGGGGAAAACACTTTTTTTCCCCACCACACCCAGCTACTGGAAGCTGGACCATGCAGCAAGAAATAACTTTAGGTATGTACATTTTGGAGAAGGCAAAGTAGGGGGGTCTGTATGCAGGTGCCCATAGGCTTCCTTGAAACTGTTGCCTAATTCTCCACTGAGTGTAATAGGTGCATAAATGCCTCTTTCACAGGAGTACACCTTCATTTAGAAGCTTAATTCTGGATCTGATTTCTTATTTGATCAGATAATGTGCTGATTAAACCATAATCATGAAGTGCTTCTTTAAACAAGAATTATAGCTACTAGTTCTGAAATTAGACTGCCATACTGTGATGAATAAACTAAGTCACAGAAAGAATATCAGAACTGCAGTGTTTACACTGCCCTTAGTAGGGAAAATATTGAGGCTGAATTTAAGTTTAGCAAAAGTTAGAACACACACTGGAGGAATGGAATAAAGATTATTTTTCTCTTAAACACTCATTTTTATCTATTTAAAATATGAAATTTTAATACTTTTATAGCAATTCAAAAATTACCTTCAGTTAACAGTTGAAAACATTATGTCAGTTTATTAGTGATTTTATTATATTACGGTGATAACTGAGTGATTATTGAGAGGGATGTACTGATTTTGCTTTAGTCAACAGTGTGATTTTGAGGGTGTACAGAGTTGAAGCTTTACTAGCACTTCAGGCTAAACATACATTTTGAATGTAAACTTTCCTTCTTTCCTCTTTATTGCTTCATGCAACACTTGCTTCCTTTTCCTTTTTGACATTTTAAGTACAGAGAATATTCAAATCACATTAATAGCACCTAAGAGAACATGTTGATCTTGAAATAAGCTGAATTATGAAAGTATTGTCTTTTACTATGCTTTTTTAATGTTGATTCAGCAGCTATCTCCATTATCACTCTGTAGGTTCCAGTTGTAACAGAGTAGCATGCTTTTTATTATACTATGTGTATAGAGGCCCTTTTTCGTTCTGAACTTTCTAAAAGAACTGTGAGTGATTGTAGATATGAAAAAAAAAAGAATATTTGCTTTTTAGAATGCCTTCAGCATTGAATTCATGGTAAGTTATTCAGATTCTCCAGGTTTCATAAAAAAATATAAGAACAAATAATATTATTGTACTGTATTTACAGCATGGTGCTGTTTTTCAATAGCTCATATGTATATTCTGCGTATTCAGATGTCGACACTAAGAATACAGATTGATGAATCTGTGTTTTGATTTCACCTCCCACCTATCTGACAAGAATTCTCATCTGAAAGGAATTCATGTCAGGCAAGAATTCAAACTATATGAAACTTCTTTGCTCTTTCCATTGATGTATGAGTTGTGTGACAAGAAACTAGATATAGGTACAGGTAAACAGGTGTACACACAAAGCAGAAAATTATGGATGTTTGTTATTTTCTTATAAAATAAGGTTCTCTTTATATAATAAAGTATGAGCAAAATGCAAGGCTGGGGTCATTTCACAACTGTATTCTAAAAATGCAGAAAAAAATATTACATGGTAACTAGCTTCTTTTTAAACCCATATTTTCTTATATGCCATACATGTTAGCATGCTGGTTGCACAGTGTCTGAAAGTTGAAGACAGATGAATTCAGACAGATGGGAGGAAAGGAGAAATTAAAAGCAATTACCTGTGCCCTTTTTTTCCTTTCCAGTCATATGACTCTATCTGACCTTATCTGTAAGGTGCAGACCTTTAATAACAGCAGGAAAAGTCAAGGAAATGACTGTACAACATTCATGATCTAAACAAAAATAAAACTATTTTCCAATCCCCCTTCAAATCAGTTTAGGATGGTAAACTAAGATGTGAACTTGGTTTCAGCTCCCTTCCTCAAGATAAACAACTTAATTTTACTAAGGCACCAGATATGAGTGGTTAAGCTCAACTCTTTTTTTCTTTTCCTCAATAGTAAAGTGAACACCTTTAGTATTAGTCTCTTACTACTGACATCAAAATTTTATGAAAATTAAAATCAAATAGTAGCTGTTTCCTATTAAACATATTTCTTTTAAAGCGTATTTGTGCTTTTGTATTACTTTTCTACATATTCTTGTCATTACTATCTAACCATATATCATTAAGTAGCATCAACAATTAATACTTGATCACTGGTGAAAATTTCAGTAGTCATTGAAATCCACATTATCAGTTTATAGAGAAAAATTAAGAAAATGAAAATAAGTCCTACAGATTGCAAAAGGAAACAGACTAATCAATAAACAAATCAACAAGCAAGAAGAATTCAGAAGCTTCTTTAATTTTTTGTATCAAACTCAGACAAATTCCAAACTCAGAATTACTGTCTTTCTTATAAAACTGCCTCTTCCTTTCTCTTTTTTCCCCCTAAAAAATAAAACTTTTCTTTTTTCTTTCTTTCTTTCTTTCTTTTTTTTTCCCCTCTCTCTGTTGAGTAAATCAGCTTTATGACATTGTAGTCGCAATAAATAAATTCATGTTCTTCCTGGAAAGGATGGTTTAGTCATTATTCAAGATAAATAAAGACATATGTGTAAAATTAATGCAACTTTCCCTGGACAAACTCCATTTCAGAATTTAATTTTCTATTTTATTTCCCCATTAAAAAAGTGCATGTTAGCCTGTGAATATTTCAGTGATATTCCTGTGGCCCCAGAATTTTCTTTCTATAACAAGGTAACTCCCTGGCTTAAATTTCATATGCTTTTTACAATTGTACACATGATAGTGTATTTTTTTTATGTTTTAGTGCCACATTAATGCGTAATGATGCAGTTCCTTATAATGAAGGAGTTGGTATAAATTATCCCTTCCAAGCACATATAGGAAGAGTGAACTTCTCTACTAAAATCTTAAAGCAAGACAGAGTCCTTAAAAATTTTATCCTTTTATTGTCTGATTGTGACAATAGTAACAGTGGCAGAGCAGAGACTTATCATTAGGAAATATAAAACTATGTCATAATGTATCATGATCCATGTTTTCAAAATAACTGAGTTTTCCAGAACAGACAGAGGCACTCTATCTGAGCTGAACATTCAAAATTAAGTCTCTCAACACCTCTATAAAAAGCAACTTGTGAAAGTCAATTATTCTCAAAACATCTCTCCTGCAAAAAAGCTACAAGAATCTTCTTAAGTTAAAGAAATATAAGTAAAAAGCACCAGTAGCTTTTTTTTCCACCTTATTTTGTGTGATATATGTGCTCCATTAAATCTTGTGTGAAAATCAGCAGCACATTAACTGAACAAACTGGTACGCTTCTCTACTTTACACAGTATTAGCTTTTAAAACATCCCTGTTTCAAAAAAAGGACCAAATTAGTTTTTGGGAAAATAAAAGTTTGTTTCAGTATATGTAAATTACAACTGGCAGCTCCCTTCCCATGATAATTTGCACACTGTGTTTTGTGTTGTCATCACTTCTTTGTTCAATAGTTGGTTTTGCTTTTCTGTTTTAGTTGAAGCCTTGTACATAAATGCATTTAGGCTCATACATGAGCCTGTGTGCTCATGTGTGTGGACTTAAACTGAGCGTATGTGTTTGGTTGGATGTGGGTTAAAACCTGTTACCAGTTTTAGACAGTTCCATTAACCTTTGATATGACTTGGCTATAGTGTTTCATACAGTATAAACAAAATTTAACACTATTTGGAGCCATCTTGCTGAAATCCAGTCCCAATACTGCTGACAGTAATTGTTTACATGTGATCTTGCTTATTGATTATACTGAAATTATATTAAGGAGCAATCTGCAGGCAACCAATTCTAGTCTGTTCACTTGAATGCAATTTATTTAGTACTTTCCTACATGCTTTGTCAGTCATTTAATCCCAATTTCCAAGGGAATTAATCTTGAGTTTCTTAGCTTCTAAATGATTAAATTAAACACAGGCAAGAGTGAAAAAGGAGAAGAAAGAACCATAGGAATCTTTCTTACTACTTATTCTTCCAGGAAAGGTACATTCAGTGCAATGAAAAAAACTATCTTTCATGTGGAAATACTGCATTATTCGCAATGCAGAGTACTTTATTTATGAAGATGGGTAAACTAATGCTCAATTAAGATGAAATATAATGAAGTGTGGGGCTCTTTTTTAAGTAGTAGAATTTTATAAAGGCATCTGGGATTTAAAATATGATGAAATATTAAGCACAACACAAAATGAGAAGAAACTTTCATTACCAGGAAAACCAAAAAAACCCCAACTGAATGCTTAAAATTAGTTTATAGGTTGAGATACTAGCAGAGTATCCAACCCCACTCCCCAAATGCAAAAGTAATATTGATCAGTAGTACAGTTACAACTAAGATATAGTCTCTAGAAAATTGGTCTGAACAGAGTAGGAGGGGAAAAAAAAAGAAGAAAAAAACAGGAAAAAAACCCCAAAACCTGTGACATGGAGCTACACCAGCCTTGCCTCCATTAGGCTGCTAATTTCAGCAACTGCTAGCAATCCTGACACACATTTACATCCTATTTTCTTATAATTTATCATGTCTTTATTTTCCTTAAATGCATGATTACTAAGAAAATTTATTTTCAGACTTGAAATGGGAATATGTAAATGTGTCTGCCTCTGGTACTTTTGAATATTCCTGTAAAAACAGCCACTTCTCATAGAGGCCTCATGTTATTGCAGATATTTTTGTTATTAAGCTCCAAATACTCTTCCTCATATTTTGTGGCACTGATTTTTACTTCATGTTTATTAGTCTGTTCTTCAAGTTAAATTCACACTTTCTGGCCAGATTCTCTTTGTACTGTCTGATTCTCTTTGTACAATAGATTTTCTTCAGCTTTATGTCACATATAAATTTCCTTCACAAACTCTTTTTTCCTCAAATAAAAAAAAAATTCTGAAATTATTAAACAGAATCAGTCTTGAGGCTGATGTTGCTTGATTACCTCTAATAAACTGTGTCTGAAGTATACTCTCCATCTCATAAACTACTTGAATCACATATTTCTTATTCCAGTCCTCACCTTCTCCCAAATAGCTAATGTGATAGCCCATGTTTTACTATACAAAATGATTTAATGCATCCAGATCAGCAACTTTTTTTGTGTTTCCGTTTTCTGCAAAATTTCTTATCAAGAAAACCATCAAGCTTGCTGTCATGTACTTGTAATAAATCCAAGTACATTGTTAATATTTCCCTTTTGTAGTGTAGATGTTACGAAAGACCTGGACGTACGCTGATTTTGAATTGGAGAACTGAATCTTGAAGTCTGGAGTGCAAGAATATTAGTTTGATTTTACAGTAAGCTGTTGATAAATTAGGGAAGTAATCTAATTAATTAAATTGGTATATGTTAAAGACAATCACTACTGAAGAAGCAACACAATCTAACATATATGTTTTAATTATAGTACTAGATAAAATTTTGGTGAAATCAAAGAAAATAATGGAATAACTTAATCATGAACATTTTTTGATATAACTGTCTCTTATGCGTGTCATGGTAACTGAACAGAAAGAGTAAGGTAAAACTAAGCGTTAGTAGAGAGAACTATAAGGAGATGGAGACACTGAGGATGAAATGTTCACTTTGCTAAATTAATTATGCTTCACAATGAGTAATCTTTCTCCCATCCAAGGAAATACTTCACACATCAAAAGCAAGTCAGAAGCAATCCTTTGTCCTGTGAGTAACGTAATGCATTAATGTATTCTGCTGGGAAATGTCCCAGGGTATGAGTAACTATGAATACTGAAGTAAAGGATTTTAATGATAAATAAAATGTTATAGAGGCTCATGCTTACAACCATACTGGGTGGCTAATATAGAATCTATTTTTGTCAAATACAGACATTTAATTATGCCCTTTGCTAAGCTGTGTATCCCAACAGCTCATTAAGAAGAGAAATCATAACAATTTGACAAAATATTTTTTATTGCCTATGAAGAAATAACAGCTTTGACAGATTAAATAAAAAAGAAACCAAAACAAAAAACAATCAAGTGAAGCATTTTGAACATTTCCAACAGTGATTAACTGCCATAAAACCAGAATAAAATTATTTAGGCCATGTATAAACATGGTGTAAAGGAACACAGTCTTGACTGCAATGAAGTATTCGTGGTTTACTACTAGTTTTGAATTTTATCTAATTCCTTTTCCAATTTACTAAATGCCATTGAAATACCACATAACAAATATTCAGTAATGTCTCAACATGTTATAACATGGATTTGTCTGATGTTTGATAACCCTGACTGTTTCACTATGGGCTTTGGTTATATAAATCTAAATGGACCAACATCATAAAAATAACAGAATATCTTTGCAAGTTCACCTTTAGGTCTAGCACACTGTCAACACTCTTTCTAAGTCTCAGAAACAGGTTTGATTAACAGATTGTGATGAAAGGCAAAAGTATTCAGAAAAAAAGCATAAATTGTCTTTATGTTATCTTTCATATGTCCCAAGAATATCTCAGGCACTCTACAGCACCTCAACTCATTTAGACTCTAGGTATGGATATCAGAAGTGGATTCTGAGATCCGCTTTTGTACTAATCATCCTGGACTCCTCTTAGAGTCAGCAGGAGAAATAAAGACTCTGTATGGTAATTGATAGAATTTTAAAATCTGATCATTACTTTAATATTAATTTCCTTGGGAGATTACAAATCTATTGCTCGTAAAAAGAGACCAGGACAATTGTGGCTAACAATGAACCTAACACTGATAATTTGAATGTCTAGGGTCAAGGAAGAGGAATCGTGCCTGCCCCAAGAGCCTATATTAATTCTGAAAGTAGAACTTGATAGATACTTCAAGGCTTGCAACACTGAGGAGGACTACATTAGTCTATCTTTTCATACTAACGCTAAAAGTATAACAATGAAAGAAGAGTGTATGTGTTTTCACACCTGGAGTAAGATCTTTTCCTATTAGTTCCTTTAAAGTTCATATAGCTTATGTCAGCTTAGTTTTCTTTCTAGTACTTTAGAAAGATTTCTTTGTCTTAAAGGTCAATAGCATAGAAAACCATTTTGTATTGCTAGAGGGAAACAATAAATAATCTCAGAAATTCATAGGACCAACAACTGAAGAATAGTCTTGAATTCAGTTAAAATTTTACAATGTATAACTATTCAGTGAACCACAGTAAAGTGCCAGAACTAATTAATCTGAAGATTTTTCTTCAGGCTGTTAAAACATGCACCAGAAATATGTATTTGATTGTCATACTGTATATCTTAATATTTTACCTTCATAGTGTTAGAGTAGATTTCTCCATATCCATCATAAATGCTACATGGTACACGCTAAACACTGGTAGTTTGAATCTACTTTTAACTGCAACATACTTGATTAGTCCTTATCTATAGATTAAAAAATAAGGGAAAAATCCATTTCAATTTAATTTATTAATTACGAAGGACTTATTTTACCTTTAAAAGTTTCTAATAGTCTGTTCTGTTACTTGTAATACCTTAGTGCTAAATCTGTAGAACTGAGGAATCCAGAGCTCTGAAGATATTATGGTCACATCCCTACTGACTGCAGGAGGAAAAAAGAGGTATAGTGGAGGGCAGAAAGCAGGCAGTGTATGGGCAGGACATCCTAAGACTCATTAGTAATGGAGAAGATGACATTGATTCTTAGTAAGACCAGCACAACCAACACAGAAAGACACAGTAAAATTTACATCGTAGGAGCTATGAATTCCACCAAAGTGGTATCAAATATTTTCAGTGAAACCTTATTTCCATGAATACTGACTGTATTTATTCTGTACAATGGGACAAAGAATTGATAATGTTTTATTTATGATGAAGAATCTCTAAAACTTACAACTGTCTCCTGTACAAAACAACATCGAACTGTAACATTTTAGGCACAGAAATAGTCAACTTGAGTTCATACATTTTGCTCATGCAAATATTGCTTCTGGGCAGATCTACTTGTGAATCTCAGTATTCAACTAAAACTTCATCAGCCCTTCAGGCTCCAGGCTTATGCATATATGTGTAGGAAAATATTTACTATGTACAAGCATTTAAATCACACAATAATTGAAGATTCAATCTAAAGAAATACTTTGGTAAGAAGAAGTGTGCACAGACAACATTTTCAACATTGTTAATGAAGCTTGTGTGTTCATGTTCAATACAGAGAAGTGCCAAGTTCTGCACTTTGGAGACAGTGATCACCCACCTGAGGACAGCATGAGAACCAAATGGCTGAAAAATAGTTTTGCTGAAAAGGACCTCAGTGTTACTGCAGACACCAAGCTAAGGGTAGGGCCAAAGTGTAGTTTCATTGCAGATTCAGCAAAGTGCATAGTGGGCTACTTTAGGAGGAGAACGAACACGTTGAGGGAAATTTTTATCCCATTATTATTATTATCTAATCTTTGCCCTGTGGAGGTTACATTTGAAACAGCGTGCCCAGTTTTATTTTACCCAACCCCATCACAAAAATCCCGCAATGTTGAGAATGTTGAGAAATTGATGGAGGTCCAGTGGAGGACTACCAAGATGGCCAGAGAACTAGAGCATGGCCTATGAAGGAGGTCAAACTGAGGGAACTGGGCTTGTTTAGTCTGGTAAAGAGGAGGTTGATGATCTGACATTATAGTTATTTGGAGAGCAGTTTCAAAGCAAAGAGATTCAAATGCTTCCCAGTAGTGGCAGATGAGGTAGCAGAGTTGTTTTGAGGGAGAGATTAGACATCAGGAAAACCTTTTCACTTGGCAGAATGTTCATCACTGTAAAAGGTTGTCCAGAGGGGATGCATTAAAAAACATGTCTGTGTATTTTTTCATGTTTCAGATCTGACTGAGCTGGCTTGGTCTTGATGACAACCCTGTTTTCAGAAAGATAATGGCCAAGGCATTTCTGAGATCTTCTTCAAGTTACATTTCTGTGTTTCTGACTTGTACAGATGATAAACTTTGAGGACAGCATAGCCCTTTTACTTAAAGTCATTAGATTTTTAATTTTATTATTTCACTATTTAAAGATAATTATCAAAAACTGTAGGTGTTGTGTTATAGGAGGGATGCCGGAGGGATATCCTGGGACATGAAGTCCTGATGTACTCCAACACACATGGGCACTGAAGTACCCCATGATGATTGGTCATGAGAATCACGTGTTGTTTCAAAGCACATATAAAAGATGTTGTTTGCTTCCAATAGAGAGATTTGGTTGTTTGAACCCTCAACCCACCTGGCCATGTGGACTTATTATTTATTATATTAATAAATGCCACAACAACTCAAAGAACCATTTAACGTATTCTTATTTTTCAGTTATAAATAATATTATTCTGGTTTTTTACTTAGCACTAGGTAAAATGGAAGAAATATTTGGGAGGTTGGGTTTTTTTGTCAGTCTATTCTATCCACACAAGTATTTTTAAAGCTTAATCTTAAAATGGCACAGTTCATCCAAAACAGAATGAATGGACACAATATTGACATTTAATGTTTACAAATGGAAGCAGCCTGATCATCTCTTTTAACCCTAAACTTTATCCCATGATAACCACATATTGAAGACTGCTTTGTTCATGTCTTTTTAAGTGACACAAATATCTTCTTTTAGACAATTGCTTCTTAACATAAATTCAGATACCGATGTATAAATATATGTTTGTACATGTAATTCTCAAGGTTGGGAAGAAAGAAATCATAAGAGCATCTCCTTTCAAAAGGCTTCATCCCTTCATTATGTTTCTACATATTTATCTGAAGTAGCCTAAATCTAATGGCTTTTCATTATGTTGATTGACTCATGATCTCTGTCAGGGTCTAGAAGTACAGGGGAAGAGTTGAGTGAAGTGTGACGTCACTCAAAAATGTTAAATGTTAGTCTGTACAGGTTATTCAATAAGATTTTATTTTCAAAGTTTTTATTTTAACCTGAAAATACTTTATAACAAATACGGAAAAAGATGAATGAATGAGTGCATTGAAAATGCAGAGCCTTGGATGCATAACTGAGGGTCATACAGTCCCTTCAACTATTAATTCATCTGTGATGAACCATCTGGTTTTCTTATCTTCAATAACAAAAATCAGTGTAGTCAGCTACCCATCTGAATTCTTAATATACCAAGTCCAGCTACAGACTAAGTCTCATTATTTGATATTTATGAACTGTACTTCAAAACAGAAGTAACCTGTGTTTTAGTAATCTACAAGATAGCTAATTAATATGTAGGGAATGAAAATATACTAATATAAAAATATAACTAGAGTGACATGCTTATTCAGATTTAGAGATACAGATCCCAAGACAAAATCTAGCTTTTACCTTTTTCATTTAAATTATTATCAAATTCAAACCTTTCTGGAGAACGGGAAACAAACAAAAACTGCCAAAACAGAATAAACCCTTAGGTAAAATTTTATTGGCATGTAAAAGATGACTTGACATTTCAGACAACTCACAGCAAAGGAGAGACATTAAGCTTCTGAGATTTTCAGAGGGAACATGAAATCCTGATACTATCTTTTTCATGGAAAATTTCACATGTGGTTCAGTCACACAACTTGAAAGAATATCTAATCTGGATCACAAATGCCATAAGATTCCCACATCGAGGCCATCTGTGAGTAACAGTGTAGGAGGGACCATGATTTTGACCTTGTTGTACACGTAGGAGAAGGATAGAATGCTAAAGGCAGTAGGGAAAAATGAGGAGGTTATGTTTAAGGGCATGAAGATATTATTCTTTCTTGATGTAGGTCCAACCTCAGTTAAAAGAAGAGAATTGAATGAGAATTAAAAAGCTTCCTTGAAAGGAGAGGTTATGGTCACAGTGCTCTGTCTTGCAAACTGAGAGTAACTTTTAATAACCGCACACTGACTGAGTAAAATGGCAGAAAATAAGCTTTTATACAAAGTCAGAAAGGAAAGCACCTAGGAAGACCCTGAAAGTAAAGACTGTGGAGAATGAATACATTTCCGTTTGGGCCTGCTTGCATCTCTGGTTTTACATGATCTTCAAACTTCACATAGTCTGTTGTAACCTTTATTCTGAATGTCCTGCCAAGTCTACAACCACTGCAGTCTTAAACAAGGAAGTAAAGGTCATATGTTAAATATATAGAATCTACTTTGGTAGGTATTACTCTTTAAAGCTGGTATTAGTATTGGAATTTGGAGTACCTCCTTGCTCTGATATATGAAGTAATAGGAAATAAAGATGGAGACAAATTGTTTTGTTGCTTTGTCTTTCTTACCAATAACTGAATAGAGATCTACTATGTATACAAATTTTTCTTCTGCTACAAAAAGTTAAGCTGAAGAAAACCTCTCCACATAGTGACAATGATTTTTTTTCTCCAAATGTCAAGCAAGTATTGGTTTTAGGCTACCTTTAAATGTTCATAAGACTTCTTTTATTGCCCTTAAGAGCAGCTCTTAAAACTATCATGTTAATGAGTGTTTAATCTTTGTTATCTTTCTCCAAATTATTCATAATGTTTCTATTTTTCTAGTAGATATAATAATATTTGTAATGGTCCATAAGGATCTTCCATGTAAACATTTTAGACATTTCTTTTGTTGATGCAATTGCATATGTATTCCAAAACCTACAGGTCTCTTTTCTGCTGCAAAGGTGTATTAAACTCATGTTTATTTTGCTACCTACTGTTACACAAACACCTTTCAGAACTATGGGGGTTTTTGCAAGTTTTTAATTCTTCCAAGTGAATAGTGAAGTTTTGTATTGTTTTGTTTTTTTTTTTTTCCAAATGGAAACCCATTTTTAAATTGATATATATTTTGTTGTGTTTTAAACTCTTTAGATTGTTTTCATGTTTTACCTTACATTCAGAAGACCTTGTAGCTTCCTGTCTACTTGTCATTTTGACAATTAGCAATATGCTTTCTTTTTCTCTTGCAAAGGTTTTTTAGTTCACACTCTTTTTACCATCAAATATTACTTGAAATAAATTTGAGAGCTAGATATAAAGTATGTCAAGCTATTTAAGTACAAATATGTTGTAATTACAGGGAACCATACTTTTTCCTAAGAATACCGGAAATAAAAAAAAAAAAGAAGATGTTTTATATACTTTCTAGCAATCCTTTTCTCTTTAGAAAATAAACAGCTACATGGCAATAAACAAGCTAGAAAATTACAAAGTTCTTCTTTTTCAAGGAAAAGTTATAGACATCTGCATTAAATACATTTACTGATTATATTGGCAGGAGTGTTGAAGTTGATCATTCTTTCTCATTTAATCAAAGAATACCAGAAATCATTTTCTCCTTCAAATTTTATTGTTTTGTTTTTTTTTTTTAATACAAAGTAGAAGTGATTATTTATTTACACTGAATGTGATTTTTTTTTCATAACTCAATATTATAGGTACTATAAAAAGTGCAATTAAAAGCATAGAAGCATAAGAATAAGCCTACATATACTAACAATAAGACTAAGTAACAATCTGTATGATGTTATAAACAATGTTTTCTTGTACTATACTTGCTTTTTAGTTACAATACATGTGATGGAAGGAACTTTACAGAAAGGAATAACACAATGATGTTCACTAATAAGGTAGAAGCCAAGGAAAATCCTCTGAGAAATTACCACATGACAAAATACCTCAGACTTGGAAATGATGCTGAATATTTCAAGAGAGTGTTCACGTTATTGTTAGCCATGGGACAATTACTTTGTTCCCTGGCTTTTGGTTGAACCATATGGTCATTTCAGTTGTTTATAATCAAGTAAATATATCTTTTATACTAGAAATTCATCAAGGAGGCCTGATTTGAGATTTAAACCATTTTACTTTAAATAGGAGAATTATTCTTTTCCATTTCTTTTCATTATACAGAAGTTACAACAGATTATAAACCCGTATGAAAGACAAAAATGACCTATAGACTCACCTATTATTTCTTTATATCAGCTCCTGGTAATAACACATCTCTCTTAAAAGCTGTTGCATATGAAAAACCTTATTAAACTGAAAAGACAGAATTCATTTCTTGAAATTAATTTTTTTAATCTAATATTATATTAATTCCTGTAATTAAAGCAATTTTTAAAAGGGAGAGAAATTATTAGAAAGGTAAAATTCTAATTTCATTAAAAAAACTTTAAATTAATTTTAAGCCTAAAAGGCAGTCTTTTCTTTTTCTCCTTTGTGAGTTCTTTCATTACTTTTGAATCAAGCATATGCTATGAGAGGACATTATAATAACTCATACTTTAATAAGAAAAATCTCATTTTAAACTATCTTGTGTCTAAATTTGCTGGGCAATTAACCTGCTTACTTGTAATAGACTAAATTCAAAGCTCATTGTACTTAATGGAAAAGTTAAGTCTGTGACAGAATCTAGACTGAATTCTATTTATTTTGACCTTTCAGTTATACATGCTGATGAAACAACAGAGTGTATCTATGAAAATTAAGTTCAGAAATGCTAATTTTAACAAATTCAAGGAAAATGAAATAATCAGAGGTAGTTTTAAAGTTTTAACTCATATATTAATATAATCTACCAACATATCCTTATCTCCTTTTAACCATGATTACTTTTGAAATACACCTTTGAAAGATGTATATAGTAAAGGATATTTTCTTTTTAAGAAGAGTATCATTCTAAGAATTGAAATACATTGCATGGTTGTTAGTTAGGAGATGACATACTGGCCATATATATATTTTCAAAATAACTATGCTTAAATTAAAAAAAAATAACTTCATTCTTTTATATGGAGTGAATATATATATATATATATATATATATATTACCCTTCTGTAGCTGGCTCTTTTTGTCCCTCATGCCAGATCATTCCTTGGTCACAAAGTACCACTGCAAAACAGCTACAGTGTGAATTTTTTCTTCAATTGCTAAGAATACATACAGAGCTTTCCTGAGAACATATAAAATTATTTCTTAGGTAGAACATTTCTGTATGAATGAAACACAGCATTAAAAAAACTCTTAGACATTTATTAAAAATAAATAAAAATCACAGTGCTGTTAAAAAAAAAGTGCTGACCAGTATAAATCTGCAGTTTTCTCACGACCTCTTCTTTAAACAGTAGAACTTTAAATTGTCTGGTTTAATATTAGGCTTTCCTTCAAAACTGAGATTACACCAAGCATGTCAGGTAACCAGTACACTTAGTAGCCCAATCTTTAGTTAGTGAGGGCTTACACTGGCTTCAAAAAAGATACATTTGGAAAGGACTGGACAGAAGAAAAGATAGATCACAGTGAAGAATTTATTAAAAATATAAATTCATCCCCTTAAAATAATTTTCTAAAAAATAAATGATGTCTCTTAAACTCTTTGGTTAATGAAGAGAAACACATTTCCAGAGTATGATTAATCTAATGTTTTTAGGTATCTGTTTCATATTAACATAAATCACTTTTCAAATTGGAAATTTCTCTTTCTTGGTTATGAAGGAAATATTTGCTCAACGTCACTTCTAAATCATCAGTCTGAGACTTGAACAGAGGAGACTGGCTAGTGAGTACCCTCACAGCTGATTATTCAAGGATAATCTTCCTTTTAATGATCTGTTTCACCCTAGATCTGAAAAAACTCAGGTGATGTGATCATTGTGATAAATACATTGATGAAAATTTCAGCACATAGATGCTTACTGATATGTTTCTCATCAATTCTAAAAGACTCTGTTATTAACTTCTGCATGAAGAGTGGAAGCTCAGTTCACTCAGCTAATCCTCCTGACCTGTAAGCTCAGTAACTTTTCATTTGTAAATTAATTCAAACTCTCTTGAGGTTGGAGAAGAACTCAAGACATGTACCTAATACAAAACATGTTTCTGCACAGAACCACAAAACCATAGATGTCTCCTCTTTCATCTGTGTATTAGGAGAGAGACTCCTAGATTTTTTTCACAAGATTAAGTGAGTAGGATTGAAAATAATGGATCAATAATTCAGTTAGGGGAAAAAAATCATAATTTATTTCTTCTTCCATCTGATTTTACCTCTTTTAAATAGTTCCTTCTCAATGTGCAGCAGGATAGCTTAGTAGCTTTGCAAGAAATGCTAAAATAAAAAGTAGAGATATGTCACTGTAATCAGTTGTGAATTGTGGGGGATATTTTTTATGTTTTGGTTTTATTTTTTTGATTTCACTTATTTATTCAATTAAATGAGAATTAGGAATGACCTACAACTTAGCCTGGGTGCTTATAACTCTGTGTTAGTTTTACACACCTCACCTGCTCCTCCTCACATGAATAACTTCTGTACGTGTGCAATTTCTGCCAAGTTTTGCAAGGGCCTCTGAAGCAGCTGAGACAAAGCAAGGTAGTTGCTGAATACGGAAGGAAGTATAAAACTGAAATTTACACAAAGCTAATTTTTAGTTCTACTCTTCATAGAATAACAAGTTTTAAGATTAAAATTCAAATGCTTTTTATTGCTTATATACTCATTTCTTAATTAAAATGATAAAAAAAACTTAAATTTTTTTTGTCTTCTTAGCTTTGACAAAAGAGCTAATTAGAAGAAAATAATAATTCTTAATAATCAACTATATACTTATCAATTTATAAGGAATAGGAATGAGTTTCTTTCATTTGTTTGTTTGTTCTATTAGAGCTAACTTTATAAAATTTGCCGTTGCCTTTTTTCTTCCCTGATCTTTTCTACTGTGATGTGTTTTACCAATTCCAAACAGTGTTGGACATAGGAGTCTTACACAGTCCTACAACTCCCTGAAATTTTGTGACTTGTAGAAAAGAACAATACAAATTAGCTTCTCAGTAATAAAAAATTCTGCAGATACAAAGAATTGTCTTTTATAATTTGACAGGTGCTAAGAGTGCAGAAGAGATTATGGCTGGCCAGCCAAACCCTGAACAAGTGACAGTAGGCTGAGCACATACTGTTCCTACTTTTCCTCTTTACAGTAAACATATACCTGGGAGACAAGCTTAAATAGCTCAGTACTCAATTAACAATTTAATTGTTGCTTTAAGTCAGGTATTTCAAAGACTATATAATTTGACTAATCTCAGATAAAGAAATATAACATTGTAAGACTCACTTAAGTCATATCCTGAAATAGTTAGAACATTACTGAAACTTTTGGTTTAAGTGGATTGGTATATTCCTTAAGGATTCTTTGCAGATTTGAGTGGGTAGGGATTGCTCTTCTTTCATGGAACTATATAAACTTCACTGAGCTTTTTTTCCCCACAGAAATAGATACTTTATGAGCTAGGAAAGACTACAGAATCAATTCCATTGTAGATAATGACATCTTAAAGCTTACAGTTCATGTGAATACATAAAAAATCTAAAACAGAATCTGAATGTATTGGATTTTCTCATTGAAATAAACAATGAGACCGAAGTATTGTAATGTTCTCATAAGCAAATGCTGTAGTCACTGCAATCAAAGTTCCAGCATCAGGTTAAAATATTTCATTTTGTCAATTTTTATTCTAAGCAATTTTTGTCCCCCTAATATAATACTCACTCACAGTTCATCATCTAAATGTCGTTGATCTGTACATGTCTAACTGGAATGCACATTTTTGTCTCCATCATCTTTCAAAATATAGCAGAATAAAGCATTAAATTTTTGTATGTGTCAATATATAGTAACTTTATTTTAATCATGCTAGCTATTTCCCCAAAACAGACCATGTCTTTCAAGCATCAGGTGAATGGAAATATGCAGAACAACTTTAAAATAAATCTAATGTCATACATATTTATACCTTGGAGTGAAAATTATTTTATAGAGAAATTGAAGTGGAACTTCTTGTGTTTTAGTTTATGGGCATTACTCTTTGTCCTGACACCACTGAAAAGAGTGACACTTGCCTTTGAGGTATTTATATGTACTGGTGAGATTCTTTCCCACTCTTCTTTTCTCTAGACTAAAAGAACCATCTCCCTCAGTCTGTCCTGATAAGAGAGATGCTCTAGACCCATAGTCACCTTTTTGGCCCTCTGCTGAGTGCTTTCCAGTAACTCCTTTTCTTTGAACACAGTACTCCAGATGCGGCCTCACTAGGACTGAGTAGAGTGATAGGATCACCTCCCTCGACCTGCTGTTAATGTTCTTCTTGACGTATCCCAGGATACCACTGGCCCTTCTGGCCACAAGGGCTCACTGCTACTCATATTCACCTTGTCATCCACCAAGACTCCCAGGATAAATCTAAGAAAAGCCATTTTATAATTTAGCTAGGTAGTTAGCTTTATTTCCTGAGTTACCATGTTGATCTTAAATCCAAACCAGTGAAGCTATGGAAGTGAATAGGTCAAAGTTCTGTCACTTTTTATCTCAATTTATATAAGCAGACTTCATGTCACAACTAAATATTTTATTCTTCACTGGTCTCTGCATTTCCACTAGCTAAAACACATAAAACATCTAAACTGTCTCACCTGTTCAGTAACAGAGTTCCAACAGGTCACTGGAAGCGGGGAAGTCAACCTCAACTAGTTTGATAAAATTAATGCACAACAAAAAATGCTCGGAAGATTAACCTCTATATATGTGGCATTTTATTACTGTCTAAATGATTTTGACTTTTGCACTAAGGATTTTATTAGATACCCATGGGCCTTTGATTTGCTGTTCATAGACTCCTCTTCACTCATCATGCAAAAATTCTTTTTTCTCTGACTTGTTCCTTCATGTCATTAAGAAACGTAGTGGGTTTGTTTCCTTTTCCTGGGAGGAAACCTAAGATAAGTCACCTGATTCATATTGACTCAGAAGATATTCCATACCATGTTACATCAGCTCAGATATAAAAATGGGAGGAGGAAGTAGCTCGCTGTCTTCCCTGATAGCTATCTGGCAGTACGGCTGCTCCCTGGAAGAGAGAGAAAGAGCACTTCGCTTATTGTGGGAAGTAGAATTTTATTGTTAGTTTCCTTTGCCTATGTGCTTGTAGTGTTATTAGTTTTTTTTTCCTTTTTCTCTGTGTAAATATAAAACTTCCTTTTTTGGTAAATCCCAGGTTTTTACGGTTTTTTTGTCTCCTCTTTTCCTTCTGGCCGAAGGAGAGATCTGTGCAGCCTTGGTGGACACCTGGCATTCAGCCAAAGTAAACTACCACAAGAAGCTACAGCAAACTCATGACTAGACTTTAGGTATATATCTTTCATTTTAAAAAGAAGAGAGTAAATTTTGAGGGCCTCTTGTATGCTTTAATTTTCTAATTTTTTCTTCCTGAACAATGCTTTGTCTTTTAAAATTTTTATTGTAAACTACATATAAAATATTACAATTATGTCTGTACACAAAAATCTCAATAATGTAATTTTTAAATTTAATGTATAGTGATAAGTATTTAAAATAATTAATAAATCTGACAAAGAATTATTTTTTAAAATTGTAATGGCTTATATTGACACATGTAAAATTTTATACTGTGTCTTAGGAAGCCTCATAACAGAATTGATGGATAAAAATGACTTAGAGTAATCAAATTATTTTGAATAGCAGGTTGATGAATAATTAATTCAAGACATGCAGATGCTTTAAAAACTTCCTTTAAAGCTGGCTAATTAAAACCGCTTTCAAGTAGTGAAATATTAAAACTGCTGATCTTTAGGTAAGAATTCAAATATCATGTTTCATCAATTCATGATCCGTCATTGACAGTGTCCTTCTAGAGCTGTCCAAACCTGACAAAGTTTGTTCTCAACAATAAATATATCTGAACATGTTTAATCTGTGAGAAAGAAATGTCAATGAGGTCTGTAGGAGGAAGCATTCTTTTCTCTTCTATTGAATTTTGTTCTAATTAAGTATGAAAAATGTTAGCCCTTGCTTTAAACCTTTCTGGAGTACCATGAAGCCTAGAAAATAATATAAACAGAGCATATGTGTGTGACTGTATGTATCAATATCAGTACAGATATACATATACATATATGAATAAATATACGTGTATACATATGTTAAAATCTGTAATAGAACCATGTATATAGAGGTGGGATGGTATTAGAGCATGAAAAATGCCTATCTCACCTGAATGTGCCTAATGATACATGCAGTTTTATCTTATGGTAGATATCAAAGAATCAGGGTCAAATAACCTCAACTCCTTTATGTTCTAAATAATATTAAGATATTCACTAATGTTACATCTGTCACTAAGAACTTGAAAACTGTCACTGGTTTCTTCCACCACAGTAACAAGTGTCGAAGATCTTGACAGTATGACTTCTGCTGACAAAAGAAATACTGACAAAGACAGGAATCTGTTCACATATTAACGAACTAGCATATCTAAGAAATCTACTGGATACTAGAAACATAATCCTGTAGGTATGAGTTCATTGACCATTTTTCATGGTAACAGAGACATCTTTGAGAGCAGAAACTTTCAAATGGACTAATGAGTATTAAAAAATAAATGGATGCAACATGACACCAATTTCTATCTCCATAGCATGCACAGTCTCAAGGATTCAGCACATAACATAGAATAAATTAACATTCTTGAACCTTGTATAACTGTTTTCTGCTCTTGCAAGGATTGTCCTAGGAAGAGATTCAGCTCATAAATAATTACCTAATATAGGTATGTCACCTGGATGCTTACTACATATTTAATTCCCTATCAAAGTTCATGGAAACTCATATAAGTTGTCTAAGTATAAGAGCACCAACAGGAGACATTTTGGAAGAGCAGCTTGGCAGTAAGGAGAGATACCTTAGGGCACTTCAAACTGCAACAAAAGCTGTGGAATTTAAATAATTAGTACAATATGAAGAAGACAGTTGAGATTTTCCTGTAGTTAACAATTGTGGTGTACCTGGTATCCCTCTTGACCATTAATTGTTTGGATGTTCAAAGAACTCCCTAGCTAGTCATCTGTGTAGATGAGAAAATGGACCAAACTGACACAAAGTGGTTGACTGAATTCCTAACTACCCTCACAACAAAATATTTGACTCAGTTAATTTCTTATAATCCCAATGATACTCCACCAGGCAAGTCCTGATGTGCCTTTTGCAATTGATAGAGGTTTGTATGCTTAAATGGGTTGAGTAGCATGGAAAATCTGACCATCCCAAATATTATCGCACATAGTTTCCACTACAGAATTGACCAAACTGTGTATTGATAAAACATAAAAATAGATGAAGATTCAGAAATGGTGAAAGAGAACAGATATTTACAAATAGTTATGGTGGTTCAGAGAGGTTGTGTGGTCCTTTTAAGAGAATAACAATAGATCATGCAGATGTTTGGTCCCTACACTCTGTATTTCCTTTTCCTATTGCATTTTTTTCCCAAAAAATGTACCTTAACTGCACACTGCCAATTAGTTTTTTTTCAAGTAGGAGAGAAACCTCCTACCTCTCATCTCTTCCACAGGAGGATTTCACTGGAAAAGAAAAACTAGAGCCTGCATCACCTTTGTCCAGCCCCAGCTCTTTAAGAAAACAACTCTATGTTTATATAATGGTGTGTGTCTCTGCACCTTTATATCTGTGTATATGTTTATATAGTTTTATAAAATGCATACTGCCATGTATAGGTGTATATGGCAGGAGGGATTGGAAATAGATGACTTTTAAAGTCCCTCCCAACCCAGACCATTTTATGATTCTATATTAAAAACAAGACATTTTTTCCAGTAACCAATGCAGTTATTCCAGGTTGTACTATTTTGTGTGTGGCAACGTGTCTAAGAGTTGATGTGTGAGTCAGCACAGGCAACACAGGGTTATTTCTAGGTGCAAGATTACTTGAGCAATTTACAACCATCCTTGCCAGTCTTCTGCTTTTAACCTATTCCTCCCAACAGTTGATTTGTTTTCAGCAAGGCTACAGAAGTCTCACAGGGTATATATCCATAATTTTTAGGAAAAGATATACAAAGGAAAAGTTTGAACACAGTTTGAGCACTGCATATTTCCTTCCTCTCCACTTCCCAGCTCAGTTCTGAGCCAATCCAACTGCTTCTCTAATATAAGCATATCACTGAGGTTACTACCCAAAAGAAGGGGAATTTAAGTAAACCTGTGCCACCTTAGATTTCAGAGTCAGGGACTTGCCAATGGTGGTTTTTTTTTCATTTATCATAATAGACAAAGCCAAGCTGTCTGTTTCCCCCTGGACTTCGTAAGTGTGTCAGACTACACGCATTTTTGGCACAGAAGTCAACTATTCAGCAACTGCCAAATCAGCTGTGACTCTCCAATAGGTCTCATGGGATATGAAAAAAAATTAAGTAAGCAGGGAAACAGATGCTTTTTGTACAGGTGAGAGAGTATGTTGTTTTCTCCATGTGTCCAAAAATTTCATAGTGTTACAGTTTCAACATTGAAGTTTAAATTCTTATACATGTATACACATTTAAACATACAATTAAAAATATTATTTTTATTTAATCTGCTCTTTTAACAGGTTTTCTTCTCCCAGTTTACTGTGAACTGGTTGTACAAGTATTCACACACCAAAAAATTATCTGGAGAAGCTCCCATATTGGTCAGCTAATGCTATTCATATGTTTTATTTTGGTGGTGGTGGGTTATTTTTACTTGATGACTGGCTTTTTTTGTTTGTTTGTTTTCCTTCCTCTGTATTGGTCTTTCAGTTTACAGTCAAACTACATAGTTGACAAGTTTTGCTTATTGTATATTAATCTCCCCAAATACTAGCATTTCAGCTTTCTCTACACACTTCCCCCCCCCCTCCCCCCGCTTTACTTGGTGGTATGTAGATTATTTCTCTCAGCACTTTTTCCTTAATTATACTCTTTAGATCAAACACAGACATCTGTGCTGTCTTAAGCATTATGTGAAGAATTATTTCTGGCATAGACTCCCTTCCACATAGCTTAAAACTAAGAGCTATAGCACTAGTAGTGTTCCACACTAGAGCAATTTTGATCAACTCTCACTGCAGTTATAAACTTTGTAAATGTTGGAGAGAAAATGATATTATATGAAGATTTGAGA